>NC_060125.1:7822916-9165000 GCF_021461395.2 Schistocerca americana
CCGACTTAAATACAAGAAGACTCACTCTTCTTACTGTCTATGCTTTGAACCATTCCTGTGACACTAGTTATCGATTCCGATGCGTCACTTCAGGTTTACTGTATCCCTTGGTTCTACTTATTGACGATGAAACACAGAAATTGCATCGGAATTAAATAGAAAAAGCACAATGCCGACTTAAGTACAAGAAGACTGACTCTTCCTACTGTCTATGTTTTGAACCATTCCTGTGACACTAGTTACAGATTCCTATGCTTCACTTCAGGTTTACTGTATCCCTCTGAATTTCATTTTGACAATAAAGCACAGAAATTTCATCGGAATTAAATAGAAAAGGCACAATGCCGACTTAAGTACAAGAAGACTGACTCTTCTTACTGACTATGTTTTGAACCATTTCTGTGACACTAGTTACAGATTCCTATGCTTCACTTCAGGTTTACTGTAGCCCTCTGAATTTCATTTTGACAGTAAAGCACAGAAATTTCATCGGAATTAAATACAAAAGGCACAATGCCGACTTAAGTACAAGAAGACTGACTCTTCTTACTAAATATGTTTTGAACCATTCCTGTGACACTAGTTATAGATTCCGATGCTTCACTTCAGGTTTACTGAATCCCTGTGACCTTCTTATTGACGATGAAACACAGAAATTGCATCGGAATTAAATACAAAAGGCACAATGCCGACTTAAGTACAAGGAGACTGACTCTGCCTACTGTCTATGTTTTGAACGATTCCTGTGACATTAGTTATTGATTCCGATGCTTCACTTCAGGTTTACTGTATCCTTTGGACCTTCTAACTGGCGGCGAAATGCAGAAATAGCTTCGGAATTAAATACGAAAGGCACAATGCCGACTTAAGTACAAGAAGACTGACTCTTCTTACTGACTGTTTTGAACCAATCCTGTGACACTTGTTATAGATTCCGAGGCTTCACTTCAGGTTTACTGTATCCCTTGGACCTTCTTATTGACGATGAAACACAGAAAATGCATCGGAATTAAATACAAAAGGCACAATGCCGACTTAAGTACAAGAAGATTGACTATTCTTACTGACTGTTTTGAACCATTCCTGTGACACTAGTTATAGATTCCGATGCTTCACTTCAGGTTTACTGTATCCCTCTCACCTTGTTATTGACGATGAAACACAGAAATTGCATCGGAATTAAATACAAAAGGCACAATGCCGACTTTTGTACAAGAAGACTGACCCTTCTTACTGTCTATGCTTAGAAACATTCCTGTGACACTAGTTATAGACTCCGATGCTTCACTTCAGGTTTACTCTATCCCTAGGACCTTCTTATTGACGATGAAACACAGAAATTGCATCGGAACTAAATACAAAAGGCACAATGCCGACTTAAGTACAAGAAGATTGACTCTTTTACTGACTGTTTTGAACCATTCCAGTGACACTAGTCATAGATTCCGATGCTTCACTTCAGGTTTACTGTATCCCTCTCACCTTGTTATTGACGATGAAACACAGAAAATGCATCGGAATTAAATGCAAAAGGCACAATGCCGACTTAAGTACAAGAAGATTGACTCTTCTTACTGAATATGTTTTGAACCATTCCTGTGACACTAGTTGTAGATTCAGATGCTTCACTTCAAGTTTACTCTATCCCTAGGACCTACTTATTTACGATGAAACACAGAAATTGCATCGGAATTAAATACAAAAGGCACAATGCCGACTTAAGTACAAGAAGACTGACCCTTCTTACTGTCTATGTTTAGAACCATTCCAGTGACACTAGTTATAGATTCCGATGCTTCAGATAAGGTTCACTGTATCCCTTGGACCTTCATAGTGACGATGCAACACAGAAAATGCATCAGAATTATGTACAAAAGGCACAATGCCGACTTAAGTACAAGAAGATTGACTCTTTTACTGACTGTTTTGAACCATTCCAGTGACACTAGTCATAGATTCCGATGCATCACTTCAGCTTTACTGTATCCCTCTGACCTTGTTATTGACGATGAAACACAGATATTGCATCGGAATTATATACAAAAGGCACAATGCCGACTTAAGTACAAGAAGACTGACCCTTCTTACTGTCTATGTTTAGAACCATTCCTGTGACACTAGTTATAGATTCCGATGCTTCACTTCATGTTTACTGTATCCCTTGCACCTTCTTATTGACGATGAAACACAGATATTGCATCGGAATTAAATACAAAAGGCACAATGCCGGCTTAAGTACTAGAAGACTGACCCTTCTTACTGTCTATGTTTAGAACCATTCCTGTGACACTAGTTATAGATTCCGATGCTTCACTTCAGGTTTACTGTATCCCTTGGACCTTCTCATTGACGATGAAACACAGAAATTGCATCGGAATTAAATAGAAAAGGCACAATGCCGTCTTAAGTACAAGAAGACTGATTCTTCTTCTGACTATGTTTGGAACCATTCCTGTGACACTAGTTATAGATTCCGATGCCTCACTTCAGGTTTACTGTATCCCTCTGACCTTCTTATTGACGATGAAACACAGATATTGCATCGGAATTAAATAGAAAAGGCACAATGCCGACTTAAGTACAAGAAGACTGACTCTTCTTACTGACTATGATTTGAACCCTTCCTGTGACACTAGTTATGGATTCCGATGCTTCACTTCAGGTTTACTGTATCCGTCTGACCTTATTGACGATGAAACGCAGAAATTGCATCGGAATTAAATAGAAAAGGCACAATGCCGACTTAAGTACAAGAAGACTGACTCTTCTTACTGTCTACGTTTTGAACCATTCCTGTGGCACTAGTTATAGATTCCGATGCTTCACTTCAGGTTTACTGTAACCCTTGGACCTTCTTATTGACGATGAAACACAGAAATTGCATCGGAATTAAATAGAAAAGTCACAATGCCGACTTAAGTACAAGAAGACTGACTCTTCTTTCTGTCTATGGTTTGAACCATTCCTGTGACGCTAGTTACAGATTCCGATGCTTCACTTCAGGTTTAATGTATCCCTCTGAACTTCTATTTGACGATGAAACACAGAAATTGCATCGGAATTAAATACAAAAGGCACAATGCCGACTTAAGTACAAGAAGACAGACTCTTCCTACTGTCTATGTTTGAACGATTACTGTGACATTAGTTATTATTTCCGATGCTTCACTTCAGGTTTACTGTATCCTTTGGACCTTCTAATTGGCGACGAAATGCAGAAATAGCTTCGAAATTAAATACAAAAGGCACAATGCCGACTTTAGTACAAGAAGACTGACTCTTCTTAGTGACTGCTTTGAACCATTCCTGTGACACTTGTTATAGATTCCGAGGCTTCACTTCAGGTTTACTGTATCCCTCTGACCTTATTGACGATGAAACACAGATATTGCATTGGAAATAAATAGAGAAGGCACAATGCCGACGTAAGCACAAGAAGACCGACTCTTCTTACTGACTATGTTTTGAACCATTCCTGTGACACTAGTTATAGATTCCAACGCTTCACTTCAGGTTTACTGTATCCCTTGCACCTTCTTATTGACGGTGAAACACAGATATTGCATCGGAATTAAACACAAAAGCCACAATGCCAACTTATGTACAAGAAGACTGACCCTTCTTACTGTCTATGTTTTGAACCATTCCTGTGACGCTAGTTATAGAATCCGATGCTTCACTTCAGGTTTACTCTATCCCTAGGACCTTCTTATTGACGATGAAACACAGAAATTGCATCGGAACTAAATACAAAAGGCACAATGCCGACTTAAGTACAAGAAGACTGACTCTTCTTACTGAATATGTTTTCAACCAATCCTGTGACACTAGTTATAGATTCCGATGCTTCACTTCAGGTTTACTCTATCCCTAGGGTATATTTATTGACGATGAAACACAGATATTGCATCGGAATTAAATACAAAAGGCACAATGCCGACTTAAGTACAAGATGATTGACTCTTCTTACTGACTGTTTTGAACCATTCCTGCGACACTAGTTTTAGATTCCGATGCTTCACTTCAGGTTTACTGTATCCCTCTGACCTTCTTATTGACGATGAAACACAGAAATTGCATCGGAATTAAATACAAAAGGCACAATGCTGACTTAAGTACAAGAAGACTGACCCTTCTTACTGTCTATGTTTAGAACCATTCCTGTGACACTAGTTATAGATTCCGATGCTTCACTACATGTTTACTGCATCCCTTGCACCTTCTTATTGACGATGAAACACAGATATTGCATCGGAATTAAATACAAAAGGCACAATGCCGGCTTAAGTACAAGAAGACTGACCCTTCTTACTGTCTATGTTTAGAACCATTCCTGTGACACTAGTTATAGATTCCGATGCTTCACTTAAGGCTTACTGTATCCCTTGGACCTTCTCATTGACGATGAAACACTGAAATTGCATCGGAATTAAATAGAAAAGGCACAATGCCGCCTTAAGTACAAGAAGACTGATTCTTCTTCTGACTATGTTTGGAACCATTCCTGTGACACTAGTTATAGATTCCGATGCCTCACTTCAGGTTTACTGTATCCCTCTGACCTTCTTATTGACGATGAAACACAGATATTGCATCGGAATTAAATAGAAAAGGCACAATGCCGACTTAAGTACAAGAAGACTGACTCTTCTTACTGACTATGATTTGAACCATTGCTGTGACACTAGTTATGGATTCCGATGCTTCACTTCAGGTTTACTGTATCCGTCTGACCTTCTTATTGACGATGAAACACAGAAATTGCATCGGAATTAAATAGAAAAGGCACAATGCCGACTTAAGTACAAGAAGACTGACTCTTCTTACTGACTATGATTTGAACCATTCCTGTGACACTAGTTATGGATTCCGATGCTTCACTTCAGGTTTACTGTATCCGTCTGACCTTCTTATTGACGATGAAACACAGATATTGCATCGGAATTAAATACAAAAGGCACAATGCCGGCTTAAGTACAAGAAGACTGACTCTTCCTACTGTCTATGTTTTGAACGATTCCTGTGACATTAGTTATTGATTCCGATGCTTCACTTCAGGTTTACTGTATCCTTTGGACCTTCTAACTGGCAGCGAAATGCAGAAATAGCTTCGGAATTAAATACGAGAGGCACAATGCCGACTTAAGTACAGGAAGACTGACTCTTCTTACTGACTGTTTTGAACCAATCCTGTGACACTTGTTATAGATTCCGAGGCTTCACTTCAGGTTTACTGTATCCCTTGGACCATCTTATTGACGATGAAACACAGAAAATGCATCGGAATTAAATACAAAAGGCACAATGCCGACTTGAGTACAAGAAGATTGACTCTTCTTACTGACTGTTTTGAACCATTCCTGTGATACTAGTTATAGATTCCGATGCTTCACTTCAGGTTTACTGTATCCCTCTCACCTTGTTATTGACGATGAAACACAGAAATTGCATCGGAATTAAATACAAAAGGCACAATGCCGACTTTTGCACAAGAAGACTGACCCTTCTTACTGTCTATGCTTAGAAACATTCCTGTGACACTAGTTATAGACTCCGATGCTTCACTTCAGGTTTACTCTATCCCTAGGACCTTCTTATTGACGATGAAACACAGAAATTGCATCGGAATTAAATACAAAAGGCACAATGCCGACGTAAGTACAAGAAGACTTACCCTTCTTACTGTCTATGTTTAGAACCATTCCTGTGACACTAGTTATAGATTCCGATGCTTCAGATAAGGTTTACTGTATCCCTTGGACCTTCTTATTGACGATGCAACACAGAAAATGCATCAGAATTATGTACAAAAGGCACAATGCCGACTTAAGTACAAGAAGATTGACTCTTTTACTGACTGTTTTGAACCATTCCAGTGACACTAGTCATAGATTCCGATGCATCACTTCAGCTTTACTGCATCCCTCTGACCTTGTTATTGACGATGAAACACAGAAATTGCATCGGAATTAAATACAAAAGGCACAATGCCGACTTGCGTACAAGAAGACTGACCCTTCTTACTGTCAATGTTTAGAACCGTTCCTGTGACACTAGTTATAGATTCCGATGCTTCACTTCATGTTTACTGTATCCCTTGCACCTTCTTATTGACGATGAAACACAGATATTGCATCGGAATTAAATACACAAGGCACTATGCCAGCTTAAGTACAAGAAGACTGACCCTTCTTACTGTCAATGTTTAGAACCGTTCCTGTGACACTAGTTATAGATTTCGATGCTTCACTTCAGGTTTACTGTATCCCGTGGACCTTCTCATTGACGATGAAACACAGAAATTGCATCGGAATTAAATAGAAAAGGTACAATGCCGCCTTAAGTACAAGAAGACTGATTCTTCTTCTGACTATGTTTGGAACCATTCCTGTGACACTAGTTATAGATTCCGATACCTCACTTCAGGTTTACTGTATCCCTCTGACCTTCTTATTGACGATGAAACACAGAAATTGCATCGGAATTAAATAGAAAAGGCACAATGCCGACTTAAGTACAAGAAGACTGACTCTTCTTACTGTCTACGTTTTGAACCATTCCTGTGGCACTAGTTATAGATTCCGATGCTTCACTTCAGGTTTACTGTATCCCTTGGACCTTCTTATTGACGATGAAACACAGAAATTGCATCGGAATTAAATAGAAAAGTCACAATGCCGACTTAAGTACAAGAAGACTGACTCTTCTTTCTGTCTATGTTTTGAACCATTCCTGTGACGCTAGTTACAGATTCCGATGCTTCACTTCAGGTTTACTGTATCCCTCTGAACTTCTATTTGACGATGAAACACAGAAATTGCATCGGAATTAAATACAAAAGGCACAATGCCGACTTAAGTACAAGAAGACTGTCACTTCCTACTGTCTATGTTTGAACGATTACTGTGACATTAGTTATTATTTCCGATGCTTCACTTCAGGTTTACTGTATCCTTTGGACCTTCTAATTGGCGACGAAATGCAGAAATAGCTTCGAAATTAAATACAAAAGGCTCAATTCCGACTTTAGTACAAGAAGACTGACTCTTCTTAGTGACTGATTTGAACCATTCCTGTGACACTTGTTACAGATTCCGAGGCTTCACTTCAGGTTTACTATATCCCTCTGACCTTATTGACGATGAAACACAGATATTGCATTGGAATTAAATAGAAAAGGCACAATGCCGACGTAAGCACAAGAAGACTGACTCTTCTTACTGACTATGTTTTGAACCATTCCTGTGACACTAGTTATAGATTCCAACGCTTCACTTCAGGTTTACTGTATCCCTTGCACCTTCTTATTGACGGTGAAACACAGATATTGCATCGGAATTAAATACAAAAGCCACAATGCCGAATTATGTACAAGAAGACTGACCCTTCTTACTGTCTATGTTCTGAACCATTCCTGTGACGCTAGTTATAGATTCCGATGCTTCACTTCACGTTTACTGTATCCGTTGCACCTTCTTATTGACGATGAAACACAGATATTGCATCGGAATAAAATACCAAACTCACAATGCCGGCTTTAGTACAAGAAGACTGACCCTTCTTACTGTCTATGTTTAGAACCATTCCTGTGACACTAGTTAAGGATTCCGATGCTTCACTTCAGGTTTACTGTATCCCTCTGACCTTCTTATTGACGATGAAACACAGAAATTGCATCGGAATTAAATACAAAAGGCACAATGCCGACTTAAGTACAAGAAGACTGACTGTTCGTACTGACTATGTTTTGAACCATTCCTGTGACACTAGTTATAGATTACGATGATTCACTTCAGGTTTACTGTATCCCTTGGACCTTCCTACTGACGATGAAACACAGATATTGCATCGGAATTAAATACAAAAGGCACATTGCCGACTTAAGTACAAGAAGACTGACTCTTCCTACTGTCTATGTTTTGAACCATTCCTGTGGCACTAGTTACTGATTCCGATGCTTCACTTCAGGTTTACTGTATCCCTCTGAACGTCTTTTGGACGATGAAACACAGAAATTGCATCGGAATTAAATACAAAAGGCCCAATGCCGACTTAAGTACAAGAAGACAGACTCTTCCTACTGTATATGTTTTGAACGATTCCTGTGACATTAGTTATTGATTCCGATGCTTCACTTCAGCTTTACTGTATCCTTTGGACCTTTTAATTGGCGACGAAATGCAGAAATAGCTTCGGAATTAAATACAAAAGGCACAGTGCCGACTTAAGTACAAGAAGACTGACTCTTCTTACTGACTGTTTTGAACCATTCCTGTGACACTTGTTATAGATTCCGAGGCTTCACTTCAGGTTTACTGTATCCCTCTGACCTCCTTATTGACGATGAAACACAGATATTGCATTGGAATTAAATAGAAAAGGCACAATGCCGACTTAAGCACAAGAAGACTGACTCTTCTTACTGACTATGATTTGAATCATTCCTGTGACACTAGTTATAGATTCCGATGCTTCACTTCAGGTTTACTGTATCCCTTGCACCTTCTTATTGACGGTGAAACACAGATATTGCATCGGAATTAAATACGAAAGGCACAATGCCGACTTATATACAAGAAGACAGACCCTTCTTACTGTCTACGTTTTGAACCATTCCTGTGACACTAGTTATAGATTCCGATGCTTCACTTCAGGTTTACTCTATCCCTAGGACCTTCTTATTGACGATGAAACACAGAAATTGCATCGGAACTAAATACAAAAGGCACATTGCTGACTTAAGTACAAGAAGACTGACCCTTCCTACTGTCTATGTTTGAACGATTCCTGTGACACTAGTTATAGATTCCAACGCTTCACTTTAGGTTTACTGTATCCCTTGGACCTTCGTATTGCCGAAGAACACAGAAATTGCATCGGAATTAAATAGGAAAGGCACAATGCCGACTTAAGTACAAGGAGACTGACTTTTCCTACTGTCTATGTTTTGAACCATTCCTGTGACACTAGCTATAGATTCCGATGCTTCACTTCAGGTTTACTGTATCCCTCTGACCTTCTTTTTGACGATGAATCACAGAAATTGCATCGGAATTAAATACAAAAGGCACAATGTCGACTTAAGTACAAGAAGACTGACTCTTCTTACTGAATATGTTTTGAACCATTCCTGTGACACTAGTTATAGATTCCGATGCTTCACTTAAGGTTTACTCTATCCCTAGGACCTTCTTATTGACGATGAAACACAGAAATTGCATCGGAACTAAATACAAAAGGCACAATGCCGACTTAAGTACAAGAAGACTGACTCTTCCTACTGTCTATGTATGAACAATTCCTGTGACATTAGTTATAGATTCCGATGCTTCACTTCAGGTTTACTATATCCTTTGGACTTTCTTATTGGCGACGAAATACAGAAATTGCATTGGAATTAAATAGATAAGGCACATTGCCGACGTAAGTACAAGAAGACTGACCCTTCTTACTGTCTATGTTTTGAACCTTTCCTGTGACACTAGTTATAGATTCCGATGCTTCACTAAAGGTTTACTGTATCCCTTGGACCTTCTTATTGACGATGAAACACAGAAAATGCATCGGAATTAAATACAAAAGGCACAATGCCGACTTAAGTACAAGATGATTGACTCTTCTTACTGACTGTTTTGAACCATTCCTGTGACACTAGTTATAGATTACGATGTTTCACTTCAGGTTTACTGTATCCCTCTGACCATCTTATTGACGATGAAAGACAGAAATTGCATCGGAATTAAATACAAAAGGCACAATGCCGACTTAAGTACAAGAAGACTGACCCTTCTTACTGACTATGTTTTGAACCATTCCTGTGACACTAGTTATAGATTACGATGATTCACTTCAGGTTTACTGTATCCCTTGGACCTTCTTATTGACGATGAAACACAGAAATAGCATCGGAATTAAATAGAAAAGGCACAATGCCGACTTAAGTACAAGAAGACCTACTCTTCTATCTGTCTATGTTTTGAACCATTCCTGTGACGCTAGTTACAGATTCCGATGCTTCACTTCAGGGTTACTGTATCCCTTGGACCTTCTTATTGACGATGAAACACAGATATTGCATCGGAATTAAATACATAAGGCACAATGCCGTCTTAAGTACAAGAAGACTGACTCTTCCTACTGTGTACGTTTTGAACGATTTCTGAGACATTAGTTATTGATTCCGATGCTTCACTTCAGGTTTACTGTATCCTTTGGACCTTCTAATTGGCGACGAAATGCAGAAATAGCTTCGAAATTAAATAGAAAATGCACAATGCCGACTTAAGTACAAGAAGGCTGACTCTTCTTACTGACTGTTTTGAACCATTCCTGTGACACTTGTTATAGATTCCGATGCTTCACTTCAGGTTAACTGTATTCCTCTGACCTTCTTTTTGACGATGAAATACAGAGATTGCATCGGAATTAAATACAAAATGCACAATGCCGACCTAAGTAGAAGAAGACTGACTCTTCGTACTGACCATGTTTTGAACCATTCCTGTGACACTAGTTATAGATTACGATGATTCACTTCAGGTTTACTGTATCCCTCTGACATTCTTATTGACGATGAAACACTGAAATTGCATCGGAATTAAATACAAAAGGCACAATGCCGACTTAAGTACAAGAAGACTGACTCTTCCTACTGTCTATGTTTTGAACGATTTCTGTGACATTAGTTATTGATTCCGATGCTTCACTTCAGGTTTACTGTATCCTTTGGACCTTCTAATTGGCGACGAAATGCAGAAATAGCTTCGAAACTAAATACAAAAGGTACAATAACGACTTAAGTACAAGAAGACTGACTCTTCTTACTGACTGTTTTGAACCATTCCTGTGACACTTGTTATAGATTCCGATGCCTCACTTCAGGTTTACTGTATCCCTCTGACCTTCTTTTTGACGATGAAATACAGAAATTGCATCGGAATTAAAAAGAAAAGGCAGAATGCCGACTTAAGTACAAGAAGACTGACTCTTCTTACTGACTATGTTTTGAACCATTCCTGTGACACTAGTTATAGATTAAGATGCTTCACTTCAGGTTTACTCAATCCCTCTGACCTTCTTATTGACGATGAAACACAGAAATTGAATCGGAAGTAAATAGAAAAGGCAAAATGCTGACTTAAGTACAAGAAGAGTGACTCTCCTTACTGTCTATGTTTTGAACCATTCCTGTGACACTAGTTATAGATTCCGATGCTTCACTTCAGGTTTACTGTACCCCTTGGACCTTCTTATTGACGATGAAACACAGAAATTGCATCGGAATTAAATAGAAAAGGCACAATGCCGACTTAAGTACAAGAAGACTGACACTTCTTTCTGTCTATGTTTTGTACCATTCCTGTGACGCTAGTTACAGATTCCAATGCTCCACTTCAGGGTTACTGTATCCCTCTGACATTCTTATTGACGATGAAACACTGAAATTGCATCGGAATTAAATAGAAAAGGCACAATGCCGACTTTAGTACAAGAAGACTGAATCTTCCTACTGTCTATGTTTTGGACCATTCCTATGACACTAGTTATAGATTCCGATGCTTCACTTCAGGTTTACTGTATCCCTTGGACGTTCTTATTGACGATGAAACACAAAAATTGCATCGGAATTAAATAGAAAAGGCACAATGCCGACTTAAGTACAAGAAGACTGACTCTTCTTACTGACTATGGTTTGAACCATTCCTGTGACGCTAGTTACAGATTCCGATGCTTCACTTCAGGTTTACTGTATCCCTTGGACCTTCTTATTGACGATGAAACACAGATATTGCATCAGAATTAAATACAAAAGGCACAATGCCGACTTAAGTACAAGAAGACTGACTCTTCCTACTGTCTATGTTTTGAACGATTTCTGTGACATTAGTTATTGATTCCGATGCTTCACTTCAGGTTTACTGTATCCTTTGGACCTTCTAATTGGCGACGAAATGCAGAAATAGCTTCGAAACTAAATACAAAAGGTACAAAACGACTTAAGTACAAGAAGACTGACTCTTCTTACTGACTGTTTTGAACCATTCCTGTGACACTTGTTATAGATTCCGATGCTTCACTTCAGGTTTACTGTATCCCTCTGACCTTCTTTTTGACGATAAAATACAGAAATTGCATCGGAATTAAATACAAAAGGAACAATGCCATCTTAAGTACAAGAAGACTGACTCTTCGTACTGACCTTGTTTTGAACCATTCCTGTGACAGTAGTTATAAATTACGATGATTCACTTCAGGTTTACTGTATCCCTTGGACCTTCTTATTGACGATGAAACACAGATATTGCATCGGAATTAAAAAGAAAAGGCAGAATGCCGACTTAAGTACAAGAAGACTGACTCTTCTTACTGACTATGTTTTGAACCATTCCTGTGACACTAGTTATAGATTCAGATGCTTCACTTCAAGTTTACTCTATCCCTAGGACCTACTTATTGACGATGAAACACAGAAATTGCATCGGAATTAAATACAAAAGGCACAATGCCGACGTAAGTACAAGAAGACTTACCCTTCTTACTGTCTATGTTTAGAACCATTCCTGTGACACTAGTTATAGATTCCGATGCTTCAGATAAGGTTTACTGTATCCCTTGGACCTTCTTATTGACGATGCAACACAGAAAATGCATCAGAATTATGTACAAAAGGCACAATGCCGACTTAAGTACAAGAAGATTGACTCTTTTACTGACTGTTTTGAACCATTCCAGTGACACTAGTCATAGATTCCGATGCATCACTTCAGCTTTACTGTATCCCTCTGACCTTGTTATTGACGATGAAACACAGAAATTGCATCGGAATTAAATACAAAAGGCACAATGCCGACTTGCGTACAAGAAGACTGACCCTTCTTACTGTCAATGTTTAGAACCGTTCCTGTGACACTAGTTAGAGATTCCGATGCTTCACTTCATGTTTACTGTATCCCTTGCACCTTCTTATTGACGATGAAACACAGATATTGCATCGGAATTAAATACACAAGGCACTATGCCGGCTTAAGTACAAGAAGACTGACCCTTCTTACTGTCTATGTTTAGAACCTTTCCTGTGACACTAGTTATAGATTTCGATGCTTCACTTCAGGTTTACTGTATCCCGTGGACCTTCTCATTGACGATGAAACACAGAAATTGCATCGGAATTAAATAGAAAAGGCACAATGCCGCCTTAAGTACAAGAAGACTGATTCTTCTTCTGACTATGTTTGGAACCATTCCTGTGACACTAGTTATAGATTCCGATGCCTCACTTCAGGTTTACTGTATCCCTCTGACCTTCTTATTGACGATGAAACACAGAAATTGCATCGGAATTAAATAGAAAAGGCACAATGCCGACTTAAGTACAAGAAGACTGACTCTTCTTACTGTCTACGTTTTGAACCATTCCTGTGGCACTAGTTATAGATTCCGATGCTTCACTTCAGGTTTACTGTATCCCTTGGACCTTCTTATTGACGATGAAACACAGAAATTGCATCGGAATTAAATAGAAAAGTCACAATGCCGACTTAAGTACAAGAAGACTGACTCTTCTTTCTGTCTATGTTTTGAACCATTCCTGTGACGCTAGTTACAGATTCCGATGCTTCACTTCAGGTTTACTGTATCCCTCTGAACTTCTATTTGACGATGAAACACAGAAATTGCATCGGAATTAAATACAAAAGGCACAATGCCGACTTAAGTACAAGAAGTCTGACTCTTCCTACTGTCTATGTTTGAACGATTACTGTGACATTAGTTATTATTTCCGATGCTTCACTTCAGGTTTACTGTATCCTTTGGACCTTCTAATTGGCGACGAAATGCAGAAATAGCTTCGAAATTAAATACAAAAGGCACAATTCCGACTTTAGTACAAGAAGACTGACTCTTCTTAGTGACTGCTTTGAACCATTCCTGTGACACTTGTTATAGATTCCGAGGCTTCACTTCAGGTTTACTATATCCCTCTGACCTTATTGACGATGAAACACAGATATTGCATTGGAATTAAATAGAAAAGGCACAATGCCGACGTAAGCACAAGAAGACTGACTCTTCTTACTGACTATGTTTTGAACCATTCCTGTGACACTAGTTATAGATTCCAACGCTTCACTTCAGGTTTACTGTATCCCTTGCACCTTCTTATTGACGGTGAAACACAGATATTGCATCGGAATTAAATACAAAAGCCACAATGCCGAATTATGTACAAGAAGACTGACCCTTCTTACTGTCTATGTTCTGAACCATTCCTGTGACGCTAGTTATAGATTCCGATGCTTCACTTCAGGTTTACTCTATCCCTAGGACCTTCTTATTGACGATGAAACACAGAAATTGCATCGGAACTAAATACAAAAGGCACAATGCCGACTTAAGTACAAGAAGACTGACTCTTCTTACTGAATATGTTTTCAACCAATCCTGTGACACTAGTTATAGATTCCGATGCTTCATTTCAGGTTTACTCTATCCCTAGGACATTCTTATTGACGATGAAAAACAGATATTGCATCGGAATTAAATACAAAAGGCACAATGCCGACTTAAGTACAAGAAGACTGACCCTTCTTACTGTCTATGTTTAGAACCATTCCTGTGACACTAGTTATAGATTCCGATGCTTCACTTCAGGTTTACTGTATCCCTTGGACCTTCTTATTGACGATGAAACACAGAAAATGCATCGGAATTAAACACAAAAGGCACAGTGCCGAATTAAGTACAAGAAGATTGACTCTTCTTACTGACTGTTTTGAACCATTCCTGTGACACTAATTATAGATTTCGATGCTTCACTTCAGGTTGTCTGTATCCCTCTGACCTTGTTATTGACGATGAAACACAGAAATTGCATCGGAATTAAATACAAAAGGCGCAATGCCGACTTAAGTACAAGAAGACTGATCCTTCTTACTGTCTATGCTTAGAACCATTCCTGTGACACTAGTTATACATTCCGATGCTTCACTTCACGTTTACTGTATCCGTTGCACCTTCTTATTGACGATGAAAGACAGATATTGCATCGGAATAAAATACAAAACTCACAATGCCGGCTTTAGTACAAGAAGACTGACCCTTCTTACTGTCTATGTTTAGAACCATTCCTGTGACACTAGTTAAGGATTCCGATGCTTCACTTCAGGTTTACTGTATCCCTCTGACCTTCTTATTGACGATGAAACACAGAAATTGCATCGGAATTAAATACAAAAGGCACAATGCCGACTTAAGTACAAGAAGACTGACTGTTCGTACTGACTATGTTTTGAACCATTCCTGTGACACTAGTTATAGATTACGATGATTCACTTCAGGTTTACTGTATCCCTTGGACCTTCCTACTGACGATGAAACACAGATATTGCATCGGAATTAAATACAAAAGGCACATTGCCGACTTAAGTACAAGAAGACTGACTCTTCCTACTGTCTATGTTTTGAACCATTCCTGTGGCACTAGTTACTGATTCCGATGCTTCACTTCAGGTTTACTGTATCCCTCTGAACGTCTTTTGGACGATGAAACACAGAAATTGCATCGGAATTAAATACAAAAGGCCCAATGCCGACTTAAGTACAAGAAGACAGACTCTTCCTACTGTATATGTTTTGAACGATTCCTGTGACATTAGTTATTGATTCCGATGCTTCACTTCAGCTTTACTGTATCCTTTGGACCTTTTAATTGGCGACGAAATGCAGAAATAGCTTCGGAATTAAATACAAAAGGCACAGTGCTGACTTAAGTACAAGAAGACTGACTCTTCTTACTGACTGTTTTGAACCATTCCTGTGACACTTGTTATAGATTCCGAGGCTTCACTTCAGGTTTACTGTATCCCTCTGACCTCCTTATTGACGATGAAACACAGATATTGCATTGGAATTAAATAGAAAAGGCACAATGCCGACTTAAGCACAAGAAGACTGACTCTTCTTACTGACTATGTTTTGAATCATTCCTGTGACACTAGTTATAGATTCCGATGCTTCACTTCAGGTTTACTGTATCCCTTGCACCTTCTTATTGACGGTGAAACACAGATATTGCATCGGAATTAAATACAAAAGGCACAATGCCGACTTATATACAAGAAGACAGACCCTTCTTACTGTCTACGTTTTGAACCGTTCCTGTGACACTAGTTATAGATTCCGATGCTTCACTTCAGGGTTACTCTATCCCTAGGACCTTCTTATTGACTATGAAACACAGAAATTGCATCGGAACTAAATACAAAAGGCACATTGCTGACTTAAGTACAAGAAGACTGACCCTTCCTACTGTCTATGTTTGAACGATTCCTGTGACACTAGTTATAGATTCCAACGCTTCACTTTAGGTTTACTGTATCCCTTGGACCTTCGTATTGCCGAAGAACACAGAAATTGCATCGGAATTAAATAGGAAAGGCACAATGCCGACTTAAGTACAAGGAGACTGACTTTTCCTACTGTCTATGTTTTGAACCATTCCTGTGACACTAGCTATAGATTCCGATGCTTCACTTCAGGTTTACTGTATCCCTCTGACCTTCTTTTTGACGATGAAACACAGAAATTGCATCGGAATTAAATACAAAAGGCACAATGTCGACTTAAGTACAAGAAGACTGACTCTTCTTACTGAATATGTTTTGAACCATTCCTGTGACACTAGTTATAGATTCCGATGCTTCACTTAAGGTTTACTCTAACCCTAGGACCTTCTTATTGACGATGAAACACAGAAATTGCATCGGAACTAAATACAAAAGGCACAATGCCGACTTAAGTACAAGAAGACTGACTCTTCCTACTGTCTATGTATGAACAATTCCTGTGACATTAGTTATAGATTCCGATGCTTCACTTCAGGTTTACTATATCCTTTGGACTTTCTTATTGGCGACGAAATACAGAAATTGCATTGGAATTAAATAGATAAGGCACATTGCCGACGTAAGTACAAGAAGACTGACCCTTCTTACTGTCTATGTTTTGAACCTTTCCTGTGACACTAGTTATAGATTCCGATGCTTCACTAAAGGTTTACTGTATCCCTTGGACCTTCTTATTGACGATGAAACACAGAAAATGCATCGGAATTAAATACAAAAGGCACAATGCCGACTTAAGTACAAGAAGATTGACTCTTCTTACTGACTGTTTTCAACCATTCCTGTGACACTAGTTATAGATTACGATGTTTCACTTCAGGTTTACTGTATCCCTCTGACCATCTTATTGACGATGAAAGACAGAAATTGCATCGGAATTAAATACAAAAGGCACAATGCCGACTTAAGTACAAGAAGACTGACCCTTCTTACTGACTATGTTTTGAACCATTCCTGTGACACTAGTTATAGATTACGATGATTCACTTCAGGTTTACTGTATCCCTTGGACCTTCTTATTGACGATGAAACACAGAAATAGCATCGGAATTAAATACAAAAGGCACAATGCCGACTTAAGTACAAGAAGACTGACTCTTCCTACTGTCTATGTTTTGAACTATTTCTGTGACATTAGTTATTGATTCCGATGCTTCACTTCAGGTTTACTGTATCCTTTGGACCTTCTAATTGGCGACGAAATGCAGAAATAGCTTCGAAACTAAATACAAAAGGTACAATAACGACTTAAGTACAAGAAGACTGACTCTTCTTACTGACTGTTTTGAACCATTCCTGTGACACTTGTTATAGATTCCGAGGCTTCACTTCAGGTTTACTATATCCCTCTGACCTTATTGACGATGAAACACAGATATTGCATTGGAATTAAATAGAAAAGGCACAATGCCGACGTAAGCACAAGAAGACTGACTCTTCTTACTGACTATGTTTTGAACCATTCCTGTGACACTAGTTATAGATTCCAACGCTTCACTTCAGGTTTACTGTATCCCTTGCACCTTCTTATTGACGGTGAAACACAGATATTGCATCGGAATTAAATACAAAAGCCACAATGCCGAATTATGTACAAGAAGACTGACCCTTCTTACTGTCTATGTTCTGAACCATTCCTGTGACGCCAGTTATAGATTCCGATGCTTCACTTCAGGTTTACTCTATCCCTAGGACCTTCTTATTGACGATGAAACACAGAAATTGCATCGGAACTAAATACAAAAGGCACAATGCCGACTTAAGTACAAGAAGACTGACTCTTCTTACTGAATATGTTTCAACCAATCCTGTGACACTAGTTATAGATTCCGATGCTTCACTTCAGGTTTACTCTATCCCTAGGACATTCTTATTGACGATGAAAAACAGATATTGCATCGGAATTAAATACAAAAGGCACAATGCCGACTTAAGTACAAGAAGATTGACTCTTCTTACTGACTGTTTTGAACCATTCCTGCGACACTAGTTTTAGATTCCGATGCTTCACTTCAGGTTTACTGTATCCCTCTGACCTTCTTATTGACGATGAAACACAGAAATTGCATCGGAATTAAATACAAAAGGCACAATGCCGACTTAAGTACAAGAAGACTGACCCTTCTTACTGTCTATGTTTAGAACCATTCCTGTGACACTAGTTATAGATTCCGATGCTTCACTTCAGGTTTACTGTATCCCTTAGACCTTCTTATTGACGATGAAACACAGAAAATGCATCGGAATTAAACACAAAAGGCACAGTGCCGAATTAAGTACAAGAAGATTGACTCTTCTTACTGACTGTTTTGAACCATTCCTGTGACACTAATTATAGATTTCGATGCTTCACTTCAGGTTTCTGTATCCCTCTGACCTTGTTATTGACGATGAAACACAGAAATTGCATCGGAATTAAATACAAAAGGCGCAATGCCGACTTAAGTACAAGAAGACTGACCCTTCTTACTGTCTATGCTTAGAACCATTCTGTGACACTAGTTATACATTCCGATGCTTCACTTCACGTTTACGGTATCCGTTGCACCTTCTTATTGACGATGAAACACAGATATTGCATCGGAATAAAATACAAAACTCACAATGCCGGCTTTAGTACAAGAAGACTGACCCTTCTTACTGTCTATGTTTAGAACCATTCCTGTGACACTAGTTAAGGATTCCGATGCTTCACTTCAGGTTTACTGTATCCCTCTGACCTTCTTATTGACGATGAAACACAGAAATTGCATCGGAATTAAATACAAAAGGCACAATGCCGACTTAAGTACAAGAAGACTGACTGTTCGTACTGACTATGTTTTGAACCATTCCTGTGACACTAGTTATAGATTACGATGATTCACTTCAGGTTTACTGTATCCCTTGGACCTTCCTACTGACGATGAAACACAGATATTGCATCGGAATTAAATACAAAAGGCACATTGCCGACTTAAGTACAAGAAGACTGACTCTTCCTACTGTCTATGTTTTGAACCATTCCTGTGGCACTAGTTACTGATTCCGATGCTTCACTTCAGGTTTACTGTATCCCTCTGAACGTCTTTTGGACGATGAAACACAGAAATTGCATCGGAATTAAATACAAAAGGCCCAATGCCGACTTAAGTACAAGAAGACAGACTCTTCCTACTGTATATGTTTTGAACGATTCCTGTGACATTAGTTATTGATTCCGATGCTTCACTTCAGCTTTACTGTATCCTTTGGACCTTTTAATTGGCGACGAAATGCAGAAATAGCTTCGGAATTAAATACAAAAGGCACAGTGCCGACTTAAGTACAAGAAGACTGACTCTTTTTACTGACTGTTTTGAACCATTCCTGTGACACTTGTTATAGATTCCGAGGCTTCACTTCAGGTTTACTGTATCCCTCTGACCTCCTTATTGACGATGAAACACAGATATTGCATTGGAATTAAATAGAAAAGGCACAATGCCGACTTAAGCACAAGAAGACTGACTCTTCTTACTGACTATGTTTTGAATCATTCCTGTGACACTAGTTATAGATTCCGATGCTTCACTTCAGGTTTACTGTATCCCTTGCACCTTCTTATTGACGGTGAAACACAGATATTGCATCGGAATTAAATACAAAAGGCACAATGCCGACTTATATACAAGAAGACAGACCCTTCTTACTGTCTACGTTTTGAACCATTCCTGTGACACTAGTTATAGATTCCGATGCTTCACTTCAGGTTTACTCTATCCCTAGGACCTTCTTATTGACGATGAAACACAGAAATTGCATCGGAACTAAATACAAAAGGCACATTGCTGACTTAAGTACAAGAAGACTGACCCTTCCTACTGTCTATGTTTGAACGATTCCTGTGACACTAGTTATAGATTCCAACGCTTCACTTTAGGTTTACTGTATCCCTTGGACCTTCGTATTGCCGAAGAACACAGAAATTGCATCGGAATTAAATAGGAAAGGCACAATGCCGACTTAAGTACAAGGAGACTGACTTTTCCTACTGTCTATGTTTTGAACCATTCCTGTGACACTAGCTATAGATTCCGATGCTTCACTTCAGGTTTACTGTATCCCTCTGACCTTCTTTTTGACGATGAAACACAGAAATTGCATCGGAATTAAATACAAAAGGCACAATGTCGACTTAAGTACAAGAAGACTGACTCTTCTTACTGAATATGTTTTGAACCATTCCTGTGACACTAGTTATAGATTCCGATGCTTCACTTAAGGTTTACTCTAACCCTAGGACCTTCTTATTGACGATGAAACACAGAAATTGCATCGGAACTAAATACAAAAGGCACAATGCCGACTTAAGTACAAGAAGACTGACTCTTCCTACTGTCTATGTATGAACAATTCCTGTGACATTAGTTATAGATTCCGATGCTTCACTTCAGGTTTACTATATCCTTTGGACTTTCTTATTGGCGACGAAATACAGAAATTGCATTGGAATTAAATAGATAAGGCACATTGCCGACGTAAGTACAAGAAGACTGACCCTTCTTACTGTCTATGTTTTGAACCTTTCCTGTGACACTAGTTATAGATTCCGATGCTTCACTAAAGGTTTACCGTATCCCTTGGACCTTCTTATTGACGATGAAACACAGAAAATGCATCGGAATTAAATACAAAAGGCACAATGCCGACTTAAGTACAAGAAGATTGACTCTTCTTACTGACTGTTTTGAACCATTCCTGTGACACTAGTTATAGATTACGATGTTTCACTTCAGGTTTACTGTATCCCTCTGACCATTTTATTGACGATGAAAGACAGAAATTGCATCGGAATTAAATACAAAAGGCACAATGCCGACTTAAGTACAAGAAGACTGACCCTTCTTATTGACTATGTTTTGAACCATTCCTGTGACACTAGTTATAGATTACGATGATTCACTTCAGGTTTACTGTATCCCTTGGACCTTCTTATTGACGATGAAACACAGAAATAGTATCGGAATTAAATAGAAAAGGCACAATGCCGACTTAAGTACAAGAAGACCTACTCTTCTATCTGTCTGTGTTTTGAACCATTCCTGTGACGCTAGTTACAGATTCCGATGCTTCACTTCAGGGTTACTGTATCCCTTGGACCTTCTTATTGACGATGAAACACAGATATTGCATCGGAATTAAATACATAAGGCACAATGCCGTCTTAAGTACAAGAAGACTGACTCTTCCTACTGTGTACGTTTTGAACGATTTCTGAGACATTAGTTATTGATTCCGATGCTTCACTTCAGGTTTACTGTATCCTTTGGACCTTCTAATTGGCGACGAAATGCAGAAATAGCTTCGAAATTAAATAGAAAATGCACAATGCCGACTTAAGTACAAGAAGGCTGACTCTTCTTACTGACTGTTTTGAACCATTCCTGTGACACTTGTTATAGATTCCGATGCTTCACTTCAGGTTAACTGTATTCCTCTGACCTTCTTTTTGACGATGAAATACAGAGATTGCATCGGAATTAAATACAAAATGCACAATGCCGACCTAAGTAGAAGAAGACTGACTCTTCGTGCTGACCATGTTTTGAACCATTCCTGTGACACTAGTTATAGATTACGATGATTCACTTCAGGTTTACTGTATCCCTCTGACAATCTTATTGACGATGAAACACTGAAATTGCATCGGAATTAAATACAAAAGGCACAATGCCGACTTAAGTACAAGAAGACTGACTCTTCCTACTGTCTATGTTTTGAACGATTTCTGTGACATTAGTTATTGATTCCGATGCTTCACTTCAGGTTTACTGTATCCTTTGGACCTTCTAATTGGCGACGAAATGCAGAAATAGCTTCGAAACTAAATACAAAAGGTACAATAACGACTTAAGTACAAGAAGACTGACTCTTCTTACTGACTGTTTTGAACCATTCCTGTGACACTTGTTATAGATTCCGATGCTTTACTTCAGGTTTACTGTATCCCTCTGACCTTCTTTTTGACGATGAAATACAGAAATTGCATCGGAATTAAATACAAAAGGAACAATGCCGACTTAAGTACAAGAAGACTGACTCTTCGTACTGACCTTGTTTTGAACCATTCCTGTGACAGTAGTTTTAGATTACGATGATTCACTTCAGGTTTACTGTATCCCTTGGACCTTCTTATTGACGATGAAACACAGATATTGCATCGGAATTAAAAAGAAAAGGCAGAATGCCGACTTAAGTACAAGAAGACTGACTCTTCTTACTGACTATGTTTTGAACCATTCCTGTGACACTAGTTATAGATTAAGATGCTTCACTTCAGGTTTACTCAATCCCTCTGACCTTATTATTGACGATGAAACACAGAAATTGAATCGGAAGTAAATAGAAAAGGCAAAATGCTGACTTGAGTACAAGAAGAGTGACTCTTCTTACTGTCTATGTTTTGAACCATTCCTGTGACACTAGTTATAGATTCCGATGCTTCACTTCAGGTTTACTGTACCCCTTGGACCTTCTTATTGACAATGAAACACAGAAATTGCATCGGAATTAAATAGAAAAGGCACAATGCCGACTTAAGTACAAGAAGACTGACACTTCTTTCTGTCTATGTTTTGAACCATTCCTGTGACGCTAGTTACAGATTCCAATGCTCCACTTCAGGTTTATTGTATCCCTTGGACCTTCTTATTGTCGATGAAACACAGAGATTGTATCGGAATTAAATAAAAAATTCACAATGCCGACTTAAGTACAAGAAGACTGACTCTTCCTACTGTCAATGCTTTGAACCATTCCTGTGACACTAGTTATAGATTCCGATGCTTCACTCCAGGATTACTGAAACCCCTGGACCTTCTTATTGACGATGAAACACAGAAATTGCATCGGAATTAAATAGAAAAGGCACAATGCCGACTTAAGTACAAGAAGACTGACTCTTCTTACTGACTATGGTTTGAACCATTCCTGTGACGCTAGTTACAGATTCCGATGCTTCACTTCAGGTTTACTGTATCCCTTGGACCTTCTTATTGACGATGAAACACAGATATTGCATCAGAATTAAATACAAAAGGCACAATGCCGACTTAAGTACAAGAAGACTGACTCTTCCTACTGTCTATGTTTTGAACGATTTCTGTGACATTAGTTATTGATTCCGATGCTTCACTTCAGGTTTACTGTATCCTTTGGACCTTCTAATTGGCGACGAAATGCAGAAATAGCTTCGAAACTAAATACAAAAGGTACAAAACGACTTAAGTACAAGAAGACTGACTCTTCTTACTGACTGTTTTGAACCATTCCTGTGACACTTGTTATAGATTCCGATGCTTCACTTCAGGTTTACTGTATCCCTCTGACCTTCTTTTTGACGATGAAATACAGAAATTGCATCGGAATTAAATACAAAAGGAACAATGCCGTCTTAAGTACAAGAAGACTGACTCTTCGTACTGACCTTGTTTTGAACCATTCCTGTGACAGTAGTTATAAATTACGATGATTCACTTCAGGTTTACTGTATCCCTTGGACCTTCTTATTGACGATGAAACACAGATATTGCATCGGAATTAAAAAGAAAAGGCAGAATGCCGACTTAAGTACAAGAAGACTGACTCTTCTTACTGACTATGTTTTAAACCATTCCTGTGACACTAGTTATAGATTCCGATGTTTCACTTCAGGTTTACTCAATCCCTCTGACCTTCTTATTGCCCATGAAACACAGAAATTGAATCGGAAGTAAATAGAAAAGGCAAAATGCTGACTTAAGTACAAGAAGAGTGACTCTTCTTACTGTCTATGTTTTGAACCATTCCTGTGACACTAGTTATAGATTCCGATGCTTCACTTCAGGTTTACTGTACCCCTTGGACCTTCTTATTGACGATGAAACACAGAAATTGCATCGGAATTAAATAGAAAAGGCACAATGCCGACTTAAGTACAAGAAGACTGACACTTCTTTCTGTCTATGTTATGAACCATTCCTGTGACGCTAGTTACAGATTCCAATGCTCCACTTCAGGGTTACTGTATCCCTCTGACATTCTTATTGACGATGAAACACTGAAATTGCATCGGAATTAAATAGAAAAGGCACAATGCCGACTTAAGTACAAGAAGACTGACTCTTCCTACTGTCTATGTTTTGAACCATTCCTGTGCCACTAGTTATAGATTCCGATGCTTCACTTCAGGTTTAATGTATCCCTTGGACGATCTTATTGACGATGAAACACAGAAATTGCATCGGAATTAAATAGAAAAGGCACAATGCCGACTTAAGTACAAGAAGACTGACTCTTCTTACTGACTATGTTTTGAACCATTCCTGTGACGCTAGTTACAGATTCCGATGCTTCACTTCAGGTTTACTGTATCCCTTGGACCTTCTTATTGACGATGAAACACAGATATTGCATCAGAGTTAAATACAAAAGGCACAATGCCGACTTAAGTACAAGAAGACTGACTCTTACTACTGTCTGTGTTTTGAACCATTCCTGTGTCACTAGTTACAGATTCCGATGCTTCACTTCAGGTTTACTGTATCCCTTGCACCTTCTTATTCAGGATGAAACGCAGATATTGCATTGGAATTAAATACAAAAGGCACAATGCCGACATCAGGACAAGAAGACTGACCCTTCTTACTGACTATGTTTTGAACCATTCCTGTGACACTAGTTATAGATTACGATGATTCACTTCAGGTTTACTGTATCCCTTGGACCATCTTATTGACGCTGAAACACAGAAATTGCATCGGAATTAAATACAAAAGGCACAATGCCGACTTAAGGACAAGAAGACTGACCCTTCTTACTGACTATGTTTTGAACCATTCCTGTGACACTAGTTATAGATTACGATGATTCACTTCAGGTTTACTGTATCCCTTGGACCTTCTTATTGACGATGAAACACAGAAATAGCATCGGAATTAAATAGAAAAGGCACAATGCCGACTTAAGTACAAGAAGACCTACTCTTCTATCTGTCTATGTTTTGAACCATTCCTGTGACGCTAGTTACAGATTCCGATGCTTCACTTCAGGGTTACTGTATCCCTTGGACCTTCTTATTGACGATGAAACACAGATATTGCATCGGAATTAAATACATAAGGCACAATGCCGACTTAAGTACAAGAAGACTGACTCTTCCTACTGTCTACGTTTTGAACGATTTCTGAGACATTAGTTATTGATTCCGATGCTTCACTTCAGGTTTACTGTATCCTTTGGACCTTCTAATTGGCGACGAAATGCAGAAATAGCTTCGAAATTAAATAGAAAATGCACAATGCCGACTTAAGTACAAGAGGGCTGACTCTTCTTACTGACTGTTTTGAACCATTCCTGTGACACTTGTTATAGATTCCGATGCTTCACTTCAGGTTAACTGTATCCCTCTGACCTTCTTTTTGACGATGAAATACAGAGATTGCATAGGAATTAAATACAAAATGCACAATGCCGACCTAAGGAGAAGAAGACTGACTCTTCGTACTCACAATGTTTTGAACCATTCCTGTGACACTAGTTATAGATTACGATGATTCACTTCAGGTTTACTGTATCCCTCTGACATTCTTATTGACGATGAAACACTGAAATTGCATCGGAATTAAATACAAAAGGCACAATGCCGACTTAAGTACAAGAAGACTGACTCTTCCTACTGTCTATGTTTTGGACCATTCCTGTGACACTAGTTATAGAATCCGATGCTTTACTTCAGGTTTACTGTATCCCTTGGACGTTCGTATTGACGATGAAACACAGAAATTGCATCGGAATTAAATAGAAAAGGCACAATGCCGACTTAAGTACAAGAAGACTGACTCTTCTTACTGACTATGGTTTGAACCATTCCTGTGACGCTAGTTACAGATTCCGATGCTTCACTTCAGGTTTACTGTATCCCTTGGACCTTCTTATTGACGATGAAACACAGATATTGCATCAGAATTAAATACAAAAGGCACAATGCCGACTTAAGTACAAGAGGACTGACTCTTCCTACTGTCTATGTTTTTAACGATTTCTGTGACATTAGTTATTGATTCCGATGCTTCACTTCAGGTTTACTGTATCCTTTGGACCTTCTAATTGGCGACGAAATGCAGAAATAGCTTCGAAACTAAATACAAAAGGTACAATAACGACTTAAGTACAAGAAGACTGACTCTTCTTACTGACTGTTTTGAACCATTCCTGTGACGCTAGTTACAGATTCCGATGCTTCACTTCAGGTTTACTGTATCCCTTGGACCTTCTTATTGACGATGAAACACAGATATTGCATCAGAGTTAAATACAAAAGGCACAATGCCGACTTAAGTACAAGAAGACTGACTCTTACTACTGTCTGTGTTTTGAACCATTCCTGTGTCACTAGTTACAGATTCCGATGCTTCACTTCAGGTTTACTGTATCCCTTGCACCTTCTTATTCAGGATGAAACGCAGATATTGCATTGGAATTAAATACAAAAGGCACAATGCCGACATCAGGACAAGAAGACTGACCCTTCTTACTGACTATGTTTTGAACCATTCCTGTGACACTAGTTATAGATTACGATGATTCACTTCAGGTTTACTGTATCCCTTGGACCATCTTATTGACGCTGAAACACAGAAATTGCATCGGAATTAAATACAAAAGGCACAATGCCGACTTAAGGACAAGAAGACTGACCCTTCTTACTGACTATGTTTTGAACCATTCCTGTGACACTAGTTATAGATTACGATGATTCACTTCAGGTTTACTGTATCCCTTGGACCTTCTTATTGACGATGAAACACAGAAATAGCATCGGAATTAAATAGAAAAGGCACAATGCCGACTTAAGTACAAGAAGACCTACTCTTCTATCTGTCTATGTTTTGAACCATTCCTGTGACGCTAGTTACAGATTCCGATGCTTCACTTCAGGGTTACTGTATCCCTTGGACCTTCTTATTGACGATGAAACACAGATATTGCATCGGAATTAAATACATAAGGCACAATGCCGACTTAAGTACAAGAAGACTGACTCTTCCTACTGTCTACGTTTTGAACGATTTCTGAGACATTAGTTATTGATTCCGATGCTTCACTTCAGGTTTACTGTATCCTTTGGACCTTCTAATTGGCGACGAAATGCAGAAATAGCTTCGAAATTAAATAGAAAATGCACAATGCCGACTTAAGTACAAGAGGGCTGACTCTTCTTACTGACTGTTTTGAACCATTCCTGTGACACTTGTTATAGATTCCGATGCTTCACTTCAGGTTAACTGTATCCCTCTGACCTTCTTTTTGACGATGAAATACAGAGATTGCATAGGAATTAAATACAAAATGCACAATGCCGACCTAAGGAGAAGAAGACTGACTCTTCGTACTCACAATGTTTTGAACCATTCCTGTGACACTAGTTATAGATTACGATGATTCACTTCAGGTTTACTGTATCCCTCTGACATTCTTATTGACGATGAAACACTGAAATTGCATCGGAATTAAATACAAAAGGCACAATGCCGACTTAAGTACAAGAAGACTGACTCTTCCTACTGTCTATGTTTTGGACCATTCCTGTGACACTAGTTATAGAATCCGATGCTTTACTTCAGGTTTACTGTATCCCTTGGACGTTCGTATTGACGATGAAACACAGAAATTGCATCGGAATTAAATAGAAAAGGCACAATGCCGACTTAAGTACAAGAAGACTGACTCTTCTTACTGACTATGGTTTGAACCATTCCTGTGACGCTAGTTACAGATTCCGATGCTTCACTTCAGGTTTACTGTATCCCTTGGACCTTCTTATTGACGATGAAACACAGATATTGCATCAGAATTAAATACAAAAGGCACAATGCCGACTTAAGTACAAGAGGACTGACTCTTCCTACTGTCTATGTTTTTAACGATTTCTGTGACATTAGTTATTGATTCCGATGCTTCACTTCAGGTTTACTGTATCCTTTGGACCTTCTAATTGGCGACGAAATGCAGAAATAGCTTCGAAACTAAATACAAAAGGTACAATAACGACTTAAGTACAAGAAGACTGACTCTTCTTACTGACTGTTTTGAACCATTCCTGTGACACTTGTTATAGATTCCGATGCTTCACTTCAGGTTTACTGTATCCCTCTGACCTTCTTTTTGACGATGAAATACAGAAATTGCATCGGAATTAAATACAAAAGGAACAATGCCGACTTAAGTACAAGAAGACTGACTCTTCGTACTGACCTTGTTTTGAACTATTCCTGTGACAGTAGTTATAGATTACGATGATTCACTTCAGGTTTACTGTATCCCTTGGACCTTCTTATTGACGATGAAACACAGATATTGCATCGGAATTAAATAGAAAAGGCAGAATGCCGACTTAAGTACAAGAAGACTGACTCTTTTTACTGACTATGTTTTGAACCATTCCTGTGACACTAGTTATAGATTCCGATGCTTCACTTCAGGTTTACTCAATCCCTCTGACCTTCTTATTGACGATGAAACACAGATATTGAATCGGAAGTAAATAGAAAAGGCAAAATGCTGACTTAAGTACAAGAAGAGTGACTCTTCTTACTGTCTATGTTTTGAACCATTCCTGTGACACTAGTTATAGATTCCGATGCTTCACTTCAGGTTTACTGTACCCCTTGGACCTTCTTATTGACGATGAAACACAGAAATTGCATCGGAATTAAATAGAAAAGGCACAATGCCGACTTAAGTACAAGAAGACTGACACTTCTTTCTGTCTATGTTTTGAACCATTCCTGTGACGCTAGTTACAGATTCCGATGCTCCACTTCAGGGTTACTGTATCCCTCTGACATTCTTATTGACGATGAAACACTGAAATTGCATCGGAATTAAATAGAAAAGGCACAATGCCGACTTAAGTACAAGAAGACTGACTCTTCCTACTTTCTATGTTTTGAACCATTCCTGTGACACTAGTTATAGATTCCGATGCTTCACTTCAGGTTTAATGTATCCCTTGGACGATCTTATTGACGATGAAACACAGAAATTGCATCGGAATTACATAGAAAAGGCACAATGCCGACTTAAGTACAAGAAGACTGACTCTTCTTACTGACTATGTTTTGAACCATTCCTGTGACGCTAGTTACAGATTCCGATGCTTCACTTCAGGTTTACTGTATCCCTTGGACCTTCTTATTGACGATGAAACACAGATATTGCATCAGAGTTAAATACAAAAGGCACAATGCCGACTTAAGTACAAGAAGACTGACTCTTACTACTGTCTGTGTTTTGAACCATTCCTGTGTCACTAGTTACAGATTCCGATGCTTCACTTCAGGTTTACTGTATCCCTTGCACCTTCTTATTCAGGATGAAACGCAGATATTGCATTGGAATTAAATACAAAAGGCACAATGCCGACATAAGGACAAGAAGACTGACCCTTCTTACTGACTATGTTTTGAACCATTCCTGTGACACTAGTTATAGATTACGATGATTCACTTCAGGTTTACTGTATCCCTTGGACCATCTTATTGACGATGAAACACAGAAATTGCATCGGAATTAAATACAAAAGGCACAATGCCGACTTAAGTACAAGAAGACTGACCCTTCTTACTGTCTATTTTTTGAACCATTCCTGTGACACTAGTTATTGATTCCGATGCTTCACTTCAGGTTTACTGTATTCCCTGCACCTTCTTATTGAGGATGAAACGCAGATATTGCATCGGAATTAAATACAAAAGGCACAATGCCGACTTAAGGACAAGAAGACTGACCCTTCTTACTGACTATGTTTTGAACCATTCCTGTGACACTAGTTATAGATTACGATGATTCACTTCAGGTTTACTGTATCCCTTGGACCTTCTTATTGACGATGAAACACAGAAATAGCATCGGAATTAAATAGAAAAGGCACAATGCCGACTTAAGTACAAGAAGACCTACTCTTCTATCTGTCTATGTTATGAACCATTCCTGTGACGCTAGTTACAGATTCCGATGCTTCACTTCAGGGTTACTGTATCCCTTGGACCTTCTTATTGACGATGAAACACAGATATTGCATCGGAATTAAATACATAAGGCACAATGCCGACTTAAGTACAAGAAGACTGACTCTTCCTACTGTCTACGTTTTGAACGATTTCTGAGACATTAGTTATTGATTCCGATGCTTCACTTCAGGTTTACTGTATCCTTTGGACCTTCTAATTGGCGACGAAATGCAGAAATAGCTTCGAAATTAAATAGAAAATGCACAATGCCGACTTAAGTACAAGAAGGCTGACTCTTCTTACTGACTGTTTTGAACCATTCCTGTGACACTTGTTATAGATTCCGATGCTTCACTTCAGGTTAACTGTATCCCTCTGACCTTCTTTTTGACGATGAAATACAGAGATTGCATCGGAATTAAATACAAAATGCACAATGCCGACCTAAGTAGAAGAAGACTGACTCTTCGTACTGACCATGTTTTGAACCATTCCTGCGACACTAGTTATAGATTACGATGATTCACTTCAGGTTTACTGTATCCCTCTGACATTCTTATTGACGATGAAACACTGAAATTGCATCGGAATTAAATACAAAAGGCACAATGCCGACTTAAGTACAAGAAGACTGACTCTTCCTACTGTCTATGTTTTGGACCATTCCTGTGACACTAGTTATAGATTCCGATGCTTCACTTCAGGTTTACTGTATCCCTTGGACGTTCTTATTGACGATGAAACACAGAAATTGCATCGGAATTAAATAGAAAAGGCACAATGCCGACTTAAGTACAAGAAGACTGACTCTTCTTACTGACTATGGTTTGAACCATTCCTGTGACGCTAGTTACAGATTCCGATGCTTCACTTCAGGTTTACTATATCCCTTGGACCTTCTTATTGACGATGAAACACAGATATTGCATCAGAATTAAATACAAAAGGCACAATGCCGACTTAAGTACAAGAAGACAGACTCTTCCTACTGTCTATGTTTTTAACGATTTCTGTGACATTAGTTATTGATTCCGATGCTTCACTTCAGGTTTACTGTATCCTTTGGACCTTCTAATTGGCGACGAAATGCAGAAATAGCTTCGAAACTAAATACAAAAGGTACAATAACGACTTAAGTACAAGAAGACTGACTCTTCTTACTGACTGTTTTGAACCATTCCTGTGACACTTGTTATAGATTCCGATGCTTCACTTCAGGTTTACTGTATCCCTCTGACCTTCTTTTTGACGATGAAATACAGAAATTGCATCGGAATTAAATACAAAAGGAACAATGCCGACTTAAGTACAAGAAGACTGACTCTTCGTACTGACCTTGTTTTGAACCATTCCTGTGACAGTAGTTATAGATTACGATGATTCACTTCAGGTTTACTGTATCCCTTGGACCTTCTTATTGACGATGAAACACAGATATTGCATCGGAATTAAATAGAAAAGGCAGAATGCCGACTTAAGTACAAGAAGACTGACTCTTCTTACTGACTATGTTTTGAACCATTCCTGTGACACTAGTTATAGATTCCGATGCTTCACTTCAGGTTTACTCAATCCCTCTGACCTTCTTATTGACGATGAAACACAGATATTGAATCGGAAGTAAATAGAAAAGGCAAAATGCTGACTTAAGTAGAAGAAGAGTGACTCTTCTTACTGTCTATGTTTTGAACCATTCCTGTGACACTAGTTATAGATTCCGATGCTTCACTTCAGGTTTACTGTACCCCTTGGACCTTCTTATTGACGATGAAACACAGAAATTGCATCGGAATTAAATAGAAAAGGCACAATGCCGACTTAAGTACAAGAAGACTGACACTTCTTTCTGTCTATGTTTTGAACCATTCCTGTGACGCTAGTTACAGATTCCAATGCTCCACTTCAGGGTTACTGTATCCCTCTGACATTCTTATTGACGATGAAACACTGAAATTGCATCGGAATTAAATAGAAAAGGCACAATGCCGACTTAAGTACAAGAAGACTGACTCTTCCTACTGTCTATGTTATGAACCATTCCTGTGACACTAGTTATAGATTCCGATGCTTCACTTCAGGTTTAATGTATCCCTTGGACGATCTTATTGACGATGAAACACAGAAATTGCATCGGAATTATATAGAAAAGGCACAATGCCGACTTAAGTACAAGAAAACTGACTCTTCTTACTGACTATGTTTTGAACCATTCCTGTGACGCTAGTTACAGATTCCGATGCTTCACTTCAGGTTTACTGTATCCCTTGGACCTTCTTATTGACGATGAAACACAGATATTGCATCAGAGTTGAATACAAAAGGCACAATGCCGACTTAAGTACAAGAAGACTGACTCTTACTACTGTCTGTGTTTTGAACCATTCCTGTGTCACTAGTTACAGATTCCGATGCTTCACTTCAGGTTTACTGTATCCCTTGCACCTTCTTATTCAGGATGAAACGCAGATATTGCATCGGAATTAAATACAAAAGGCACAATGCCGACATAACGACAAGAAGACTGACCCTTCTTACTGACTATGTTTTGAACCATTCCTGTGACACTAGTTATAGATTACGATGATTCACTTCAGGTTTACTGTATCCCTTGGACCATCCTATTGACGATGAAACACAGAAATAGCGTCGGAATTGAATAGAAAAGGCACAATGCCGACTTAAGTACAAGAAGACCTACTCTTCTATCTGTCTATGTTTTGAACCATTCCTGTGACGCTAGTTACAGATTCCGATGCTTCACTTCAGGGTTACTGTATCCCTTGGACCTTCTTATTGACGATGAAACACAGATATTGCATCGGAATTAAATACATAAGGCATAATGCCGACTTAAGTACAAGAAGACTGACTCTTCCTACTGTCTACGTTTTGAACGATTTCTGAGACATTAGTTATTGATTCCGATGCTTCACTTCAGGTTTACTGTATCCTTTGGACCTTCTAATTGGCGACGAAATGCAGAAATAGCTTCGAAATTAAATACAAAAGGCACAATGCCGACTTAAGTACAAGAAGGCTGACTCTTCTTACTGACTGTTTTGAACCATTCCTGTGACACTTGTTATAGATTCCGATGCTTCACTTCAGGTTAACTGTATCCCTCTGACCTTCTTTTTGACGATGATATACAGAGATTGCATCGGAATTAAATACAAAATGCACATTGCCGACCTAAGTACAAGAAGACTGACTCTTCGTACTGACCATGTTTTGAACCATTCCTGTGACACTAGTTATAGATTACGATGATTCACTTCAGGTTTACTGTATCCCTCTGACATTCTTATTGACGATGAAACACTGAAATTGCATCGGAATTAAATACAAAAGGCACAATGCCGACTTAAGTAGAAGAAGACTGACTCTTCCTACTGTCTATGTTTTGAACCATTCCTGTGACACTAGTTATAGATTCCGATGCTTCACTTCAGGTTTACTGTATCCCTTGGACGTTCTTATTGACGATGGAACACAGAAATTGCATCGGAATTAAATAGAAAAGGCACAATGCCGATTTAAGTACAAGAAGACTGACTCAACTTACTGACTATGGTTTGAACCATTCCTGTGACGCTAGTTACAGATTCCGATGCTTCACTTCAGGTTTACTGTATCCCTTGGACCTTCTTATTGACGATGAAACACAGATATTGCATCAGAATTAAATACAAAAGGCACAATGCCGACTTAAGTACAAGAAGACTGACTCTTCCTACTGTCTATGTTTTGAACGATTTCTGTGACATTAGTTATTGATTCCGATTCTTCACTTCAGGTTTACTGTATCCTTTGGAACTTCTAATTGGCGACGAAATGCAGAAATAGCTTCGAAACTAAATACAAAAGGCACAATGCCGACTTAAGTACAAGAAGACTGACTCTTCTTGCTGACTGTTTTGAACCATTCCTGTGACACTTGTTGTAGATTCCGATGCTTCACTTCAGGTTTACTGTATCCCTCTGACCTTCCTTTTGACGATGAAATACAGAAATTGCATCGGAATTAAATACAAAAGGCACAATGCCGACTTAAGTACAAGAAGACTGACTCTTCCTACTGTCTATGTTTTGAACCATTCCTGTGACATTAGTTATAGATTCCGATGCTTCACTTCAGGTTTACTGTATCCCTTGGACGTTCTTATTGACGATGAAACACAGAAATTGCATCGGAATTAAATAGAAAAGGCACAATGCCGACTTAAGTACAAGAAGACTGACTCATCTTACTGACTATGGTTTGAACCATTCCTGTGACGCTAGTTACAGATTCCGATGCTTCACTTCAGGTTTACTGTATCCCTTGGACCTTCTTATTGACGATGAAACACAGAAATTGCATCGGAATTAAATAGAAAAGGCACAATGCCGACTTAAGTACAAGAAGACTGACTCATCTTACTGACTATGGTTTGAACCATTCCTGTGACGCTAGTTACAGATTCCGATGCTTCACTTCAGGTTTACTGTATCCCTTGGACCTTCTTATTGACGATGAAACACAGATATTGCATCAGAATTAAATACAAAAGGCACAATGCCGACTTAAGTACAAGAAGACTGACTCTTACTACTCTCTGTGTTTTGAACCATTCCTGTGTCACTAGTTACAGATTCCGATGCTTCACTTCAGGTTTACTGTATCCCTTGCACCTTCTTATTCAGGATGAAACGCAGATATTGCATCGGAATTAAATACAAAAGGCACAATGCCGACTTAAGGACAAAAAGACTGACCCTTCTTACTGACTATGTTTTGAACCACTCCTGTGACACTAGTTATAGATTACGATGATTCACTTCAGGTTTACTGTATCCCTTGGACCTTCTTATTGACGATGAAACACAGAAATAGCATCGGAATTAAATAGAAAAGGCACAATGCCGACTTAAGTACAAGAAGACCTACTCTTCTATCTGTCTATGTTTTGAACCATTCCTGTGACGCTAGTTACAGATTCCGATGCTTCACTTCAGGGTTACTGTATCCCTTGGACCTTCTTATTGACGATGAAACACAGATATTGCATCGGAATTAAATACATAAGGCACAATGCCGAATTAAGTACAAGAAGACTGACTCTTCCTACTGTCTATGTTTTGAACGATTTCTGTGACATTAGTTATTGATTCCGATGCTTCACTTCGGGTTTACTGTATCCTTTGGACCTTCTAATTGGCGACGAAATGCAGAAATAGCTTCGAAACTAAATACAAAAGGTACAATAACGACTTAAGTACAAGAAGACTGACTCTTCTTACTGACTGTTTTGAACCATTCCTGTGACACTAGTTATAGATTCCGATGCTTCACTTCAGGTTTACTCAATCCCTCTGACATTCTTATTGACGATGAAACACAGAAATTGAATCGGAAGTAAACAGAAAAGGCAAAATGCTGACTTAAGTACAAGAAGAGTAACTCTTCTTACTGTCTATGTTTTGAACCATTCCTGTGACACTAGTTATAGATTCCGATGCTTCACTTCAGGTTTACTGTACCCCTTGGACCTTCTTATTGACGATGAAACACAGAAATTGCATCGGAATTAAATAGAAAAGGCACAATGCCGACTTAAGTACAAGAAGACTGACACTTCTTTCTGTCTATGTTTTGAACCATTCCTGTGACGCTAGTTACAGATTCCAATGCTCCACTTCAGGGTTACTGTATCCCTCTGACATTCTTATTGACGACGAAACACTGAAATTGCATCGGAATTAAATAGAAAAGGCACAATGCCGACTTATGTACAAGAAGACTGACTCTTCCTACTGTCTATGTTTTGAACCATTCCTGTGACACTAGTTATAGATTCCGATGATTCACTTCAGGTTTAATGTATCCCTTGGACGATCTTAATGACGATGAAACACAGAAATTGCATCGGAATTAAATAGAAAAGGCACAATGCCGACTTAAGTACAAGTGGACTGACTCTTCTTACTGACTATGTTTTGAACCATTCCTGTCACGCTAGTTACAGATTCCGATGCTTCACTTCAGGTTTACTGTATCCCTTGGACCTTCTTATTGACGATGAAACACAGATATTGCATCAGAGTTAAATACAAAAGGCACAATGCCGACTTAAGTACAAGAAGACTGACTCTTACCACTGTCTGTGTTTTGAACCATTCCTGTGTCACTAGTTACAGATTCCGATGCTTCACTTCAGGTTTACTGTATCCCTTGCACCTTCTTATTCAGGATGAAACGCAGATATTGCATCGGAATTAAATAAAAATGGCACAATGCCGACTTAAGGACAAGAAGATTGACCCTTCTTACTGACTATGTTTTGAACCATTCCTGTGACACTAGTTATAGATTACGATGATTCACTTCAGGTTTACTGTATCCCTTGGACCTTCTTATTGACGATGAAACACAGAAATAGCATCGGAATTAAATAGAAAAGGCACAATGCCGACTTAAGTACAAGAAGACCTACTCTTCTATCTGTCTATGTTTTGAACCATTCCTGTGACGCTAGTTACAGATTCCGATGCTTCACTTCAGGGTTACTGTATCCCTTGGACCTTCTTATTGACGATGAAACACAGATATTGCATCGGAATTAAATACATAGGGCACAATGCCGACTTAAGTACAAGAAGACTTACTCTTCCTACTGTCTACGTTTTGAACGATTTCTGAGACATTAGTTATTGATTCCGATGCTTCACTTCAGGTTTACTGTATCCTTTGGACCTTCTAATTGGCGACGAAATGCAGAAATGGCTTCGAAATTAAATACAAAAGGCACAATGCCGACTTAAGTACAAGAAGGCTGACTCTTCTTACTGACTGTTTTGAACCATTCCTGTGACACTTGTTATAGATTCCGATGCTTCACTTCAGGTTAACTGTATCCCTCTGACCTTCTTTTTGACGATGAAATACAGAGATTGCATCGGAATTAAATACAAAATGCACAATGCCGACCTAAGTACAAGAAGACTGACTCTTCGTACTGACCATGTTTTGAACCATTCCTGTGACACTAGTTATAGTTTACGATGATTCACTTCAGGTTTACTGTATCCCTCTGACATTCTTATTGACGATGAAACACTGAAATTGCATCGGAATTAAATACAAAAGGCACAATGCCGACTTAAGTACAAGAAGACTGACTCTTCCTACTGTCTATGTTTTGAACCATTCCTGTGACACTAGTTATAGATTCCGATGCTTCACTTCAGGTTTACTGTATCCCTTGGACGTTCTTATTGACGATGAAACACAGAAATTGCATCGGAATTAAATAGAAAAGGCACAATGCCGACTTAAGTACAAGAAGACTGACTCTTCTCACTGACTATGGTTTGAACCATTCCTGTGACGCTAGTTACAGATTCCGATGCTTCACTTCAGGTTTACTGTATCCCTTGGACCTTCTTATTGACGATGAAACACAGATATTGCATCAGAATTAAATACAAAAGGCACAATGCCGACTTAGGTACAAGAAGACTGACTCTTCCTACTGTCTATGTTTTGAACGATTTCAGTGACATTAGTTATTGATTCCGATGCTTCACTTCAGGTTTACTGTATCCTTTGGACCTTCTAATTGGCGACGAAATGCAGAAATAGCTTCGAAACTAAATACAAAAGGCACAATGCCGACTTAAGTACAAGAAGACTGACTCTTCTTACTGACTGTTTTGAAATATTCCTGTGACACTTGTTATAGATTCCGATGCTTCACTTCAGGTTTACTGTATCCCTCTGACCTTCTTTTTGACGATGAAATACAGAAATTGCATCGGAATTAAATACAAAAATCACAATGCCGACTTAAGTACAAGAAGACTGACTCTTCGTACTGACCATGTTTTGAACCATTCCTGTGACACTAGTTATAGATTACGATGATTCACTTCAGGTTTACTGTATCCCTCTGACATTCTTATTGCCGATGAAACACTGAAATTGCATCGGAATTAAATACAAAAGGCACAATGCCGACTTAAGTACAAGAAGACTGACTCTTCCTACTGTCTATGTTTTGAACCATTTCTGTGACACTAGTTATAGATTCCGATGCTTCACTTCAGGTTTACTGTATCCCTTGGACGTTCTTATTGACGATGAAACACAGAAATTGCATCGGAATTAAATAGAAAAGGCACAATGCCGACTTAAGTACAAGAAGACTGACTCAACTTACTGACTATGGTTTGAACCATTCCTGTCACGCTAGTTACAGATTCCGATGCTTCACTTCAGGTTTACTGTATCCCTTGGACCTTCTTATTGACGATGAAACACAGATATTGCATCAGAATTAAATACAAAAGGCACAATGCCGACTTAAGTACAAGAAGACTGACTCTTCCTACTGTCTATGTTTTGAACCATTCCTGTGACACTAGTTATAGATTCCGATGCTTCACTTCAGGTTTACTGTATCCCTTGGACCTTCTTATTGACGATGAAACACAGATATTGCATCAGAATTAAATACAAAAGGCACAATGCCGACTGAAGTACAAGAAGACTGACTCTTACTACTGTCTGTGTTTTGAACCATTCCTGTGTCACTAGTTACAGATTCCGATGCTTCGCTTCAGGTTTACTGTATCCCTTGCACCTTCTTATTCAGGATGAAACGCAGATATTGCATCGGAATTAAATACAAAAGGCACAATGCCGACTTAAGGACAAGAAGACTGACCCTTCTTACTGACTATGCTTTGAACCATTCCTGTGACACTAGTTATATATTACGATGATTCACTTCAGGTTTACTGTATCCCTTGGACCTTCTTATTGACGATGAAACACAGAAATAGCATCGGAATTAAATAGAAAAGGCACAATGCCGACTTAAGTACAAGAAGACCTACTCTTCTATCTGTCTATGTTTTGAACCATTCCTGTGACGCTAGTTACAGATTCCGATGCTTCACTTCAGGGTTACTGTATCCCTTGGACCTTCTTATTAACGATGAAACACAGATATTGCATCGGAATTAAATACATAAGGCACAATTCCGACTTAAGTACAAGAAGACTGACTCTTCCTACTGTCTATGTTTTGAACGATTTCTGTGACATTAGTTATTGATTCCGATGCTTCACTTCGGGTTTACTGTATCCTTTGGACCTTCTAATTGGCGACGAAATGCAGAAATAGCTTCGAAACTAAATACAAAAGGTACAATAACGACTTAAGTACAAGAAGTCTGACTCTTCGTACTGACTGTTTTGAACCATTCCTGTGACACTAGTTATAGATTCCGATGCTTCACTTCAGGTTTACTCAATCCCTCTGACATTCTTATTGACGATGAAAAACAGAAATTGGACCGGAAGTAAATAGAAAAGGCAAAATGCTGACTTAAGTACAAGAAGAGTAACTCTTCTTACTGTCTATGTTTTGAACCATTCCTGTGACACTAGTTATAGATTCCGATGCTTCACTTCAGGTTTACTGTACCCCTTGGACCTTCTTATTGACGATGAAACACAGAAATTGCATCGGAATTAAATAGAAAAGGCACAATGCCGACTTAAGTACAAGAAGACTGACACTTCTTTCTGTCTATGTTTTGAACCATTCCTGTGACGCTAGTTACAGATTACAATGCTCCACTTCAGGGTTACTGTATCCCTCTGACATTCTTATTGACGATGAAACACTGAAATTGCATCGGAATTAAATAGAAAAGGCACAATGCCGACTTAAGTACAAGAAGACTGACTCTTCCTACTGTCTACGTGTTGAACGATTTCTGAGACATTAGTTATTGATTCCGATGCTTCACTTCAGGTTTACTGTATCCTTTGGACCTTCTAATTGGCGACGAAATGCAGAAATAGCTTCGAAATTAAATACAAAAGGCACAATGCCGACTTAAGTACAAGAAGGCTGACTCTTCTTACTGACTGTTTTGAACCATTCCTGTGACACTTGTTATAGATTCCGATGCTTCACTTCAGGTTAACTGTATCCCTCTGACCTTCTTTTTGACGATGAAATACAGAGATTGCATCGGAAATAAATACAAAATGCACAATGCCGACCTAAGTACAAGAAGACTGACTCTTCGTACTGACCATGTTTTGAACCATTCCTGTGACACTAGTTATAGATTACGATGATTCACTTCAGGTTTACTGTATCCCTCTGACATTCTTATTGACGATGAAACACTGAAATTGCATCGGAATTAAATACAAAAGGCACAATGCCGACTTAAGTACAAGAAGACTGACTCATCTTACTGACTATGTTTTGAACGATTTCTGTGACATTAGTTATTGATTCCGATGCTTCACTTCAGGTTTACTGTATCCTTTGGAACTTCTAATTGGCGACGAAATGCAGAAATAGCTTCGAAACTAAATACAAAAGGCACAATGCCGACTTAAGTACAAGAAGACTGACTCTTCTTACTGACTGTTTTGAACCATTCCTGTGACACTTGTTATAGATTCCGATGCTTCACTTCAGGTTTACTGTATCCCTCTGACCTTCTTTTTGACGATGAAATACAGAAATTGCATCGGAATTAAATACAAAATTCACAATGCCGACTTAAGTACAAGAAGACTGACTCTTCGTACTGACCATGTTTTGAACCATTCCTGCGACACTAGTTATAGATTACGACGATTCACATCAGGTTTACTGTATCCCTTGGACCTTCTTATTGACGATGAAACACAGATATTGCATCGGAATTAAATAGAAAAGGCACAATGCGGACTTAAGTACAAGAAGACTGACTCTTCTTCCCGACTATGATTTAAACCATTCCTGTGACACTAGTTATAGATTCCGATGCTTCACTTCAGGTTTACTCAATCCCTCTGACCTTCTTATTGACGATGAAACACAGAAATTGCATCGGAAGTAAATAGAAAATTCACAATGCTGACTTAAGTACAAGAAGACTGACTCTTCTTACTGTCTATGTTTTGAACCATTCCTGTGACACTAGTTATAGATTCCGATGCTTCACTTCAGGTTTACTGTATCCCTTGGACCATCTTATTGACGATGAAACACAGAAATTGCATCGGAATTAAATAGAAAAGGCACAATGCCGACTTAAGTACAAGAAGACTGACTCTTCTTACTGACTATGTTTTGAACCATTCCTGTGACGCTAGTTACAGATTCCGATGCTTCACTTCAGGTTTACTGTATCCCTTGGACCTTCTTATTGACGATGAAACATATTGCATCAGAATTAAATACAAAAGGCACAATGCCGACTTAAGTACAAGAAGACTGACTCTTACTACTGTCTGTGTTTTGAACCATTCCTGTGTCACTAGTTACAGATTCCGATGCTTCACTTCAGGTTTACTGTATCCTTTGGACCGTCTAATTGGCGACGAAATGCAGAAAAAGCTTCGGAATTAAATACAAAAGGCACAATGCCGACTTAAGTACAAGAAGACTGACTCTTCCTACTGTCTATGATTTGAACGATTCCTGTGACATTAATTATAGATTCCGATGATTCACTTCAGGTTTACTGTATCATACGGACTTTCTTATTGACGATGAAACACAGAAAGTGCATCGGAATTAAATACAAAAGGCACAATGCCGACTTAAGTACAAGAAGACTGACCCTTCTTAATGTCTATGCTTTGAAAAATTTCTGTGACACTAGTTATAGATACAGATGCTTCACTTCTGGTTTACTGTATCCCTCTGACCTTCTTATTGACCATGAAGCACAGAAATAGCATCGGTATTAAATACAAATGGCACAATGGCGACTTAAGTACAAGAAGACTGACTCTTCTTACTGACCATGTTTGGAACCATTCCTGTGACACTATAGATTACGATGATTCACTTCAGGTTTACTGTATCCCTCTCACATTCTTATTGACGATGAAACACTGAAATTGCATCGGAATTAAATACAAAAGGCACAATGCCGACTTAAGTACAAGAAGACTGACTCTTCCTACTGTCTATGTTTTGAACCATTCCTATGACACTAGTTATAGATTCCGATGCTTCACTTCAGGTTTACTGTATCCCTTGGACGTTCTTATTGACGATGAAACACAGAAATTGCATCGGAATTAAATAGAAAAGGCACAATGCCGACTTAAGTACAAGAAGACTTACTCTTCTCACTGACTATGGTTTGAACCATTCCTGTGACGCTAGTTACAGATTCCGATGCTTCACTTCAGGTTTACTGTATCCCTTGGACCTTCTTATTGACGATGAAACACAGATATTGCATCAGAATGAAATACAAAAGGCACAATGCCGACTTAAGTACAAGAAGACTGACTCTTCCTACTGTCTATGTTTTGAACGATTTCAGTGACATTAGTTATTGATTCCGATGCTTCACTTCAGGTTTACTGTATCCTTTGGACCTTCTAATTGGCGACGAAATGCAGAAATAGCGTCGAAACTAAATACAAAAGGCACAATGCCGACTTAAGTACAAGAAGACTGACTCTTCTTACTGACTGTTTTGAACCATTCCTGTGACACTTGTTACAGATTCCGATGCTTCACTTCAGGTTTACTGTATCCCTTGGACGTTCTTATTGACGATGAAACACAGATATTGCATCGGAATTAAATAGAAAAGGCACAATACCGACTTAAGTACAAGAAGACTGACTATTCTTACTGACTATGTTTTGAACCATTCCTGTGACACTAGTTATAGATTCCGATGCTTCCCTTCAGGTTTACTCAATCCCTCTGACCTTCTTATTGACGATGAAACACAGAAATTGCATCGGAAGTAAATAGAAAATGCACAATGCTGACTTAACTACAAGAAGACTGACTCTTCTTACTGTCTATGTTTTGAACCATTCCTGTGACACTAGTTATAGATTCCGATGCTTCACTTCAGGTTTACTGTATCCCTTGGACCTTCTTATTGACAATGAAACACAGAAATTGCATCGGAATTAAATACAAAATGCACAATGCCGACTTAAGTACAAGAAGACTGACACTTCTTTCTGTCTATGTTTTGAACCATTCCTGTGACGCTAGTTACAGATTCCAAGGCTCCACTTCAGGGTTACTGTATCCCTCTGACATTCTTATTGACGATGAAACACTGAAATTGCATCGGAATTAAATAGAAAAGGCACAATGCCGACTTAAGTACAAGAAGACTGACTCTTCTTACTGTCTATGTTTTGAACCATTCCTGTGACACTAGTTATAGATTCCGATGCTTCACTTCAGGTTTACTGTATCCCTGGGACCTACTTATTGACGATGAAACACAGAAATTGCATCGGAATTACATAGAAAAGGCACAATGCCGACTTAAGTACAAGAAGACTGACTCTTCTCTCTGTCTATGATTTGAACCATTCCTGTGACGCTAGTTACAGATTCCGATGCTTCACTTCAGGGTTACTGTATCCCTCTGACATTCTTATTGACGATGAAACACAGAAATTGCATCGGAATTAAACACAAAAGGCACAATGCCGACTTATGTATAAGAAGACTGACTCTTCTTACTGACTGTTTTGAACCATTCCTGTGACACCAGTTATAGATTCCGATGCTTCACTTCAGGTTTACTGTATAACCTTGCTCCTTCTTATTGACGATGAAACACAGATATTGCATCGGAATTAAGTACAAAAGGCACAATGCCGACTTAAGTACAAGAAGACTAACCCTTCTTAATGTCTATGTCTTGAACCACTCCTGTGACACTAGTTATAGATTCCGATGCATCACTACAGGTTTACTGTATCCCTCTGACCTTCCTATTGACCATGAAACACAGAAATAGCATCGGTATTAAATACGAAAGGCACAATGCCGACTTAAGTACTAGAAGACTGACTCTTAGTACTGACTATGTTTTGAACCATTCCTGTGACACTAGTTATAGATTACGATGATTCACTTCAGGTTTACTGTATCCCTTGGACCTTCTTATTGACGATGAAACACAGAAATTGCATGGGAAAAAAATAGAAATGGCACAATGCCGACTTAAGTACCAGAAGACTGACTCTTCTTACTGACTGTTTTGAACTATTCCTGTGACACTTGTTATAGATTCCATGGCTTAACTTCAGGTTTACTGTATCCCTCTGATCTTCTTTTTGACGATGAAACACAGATATTGCATTGGAATTAAATACAAATGGCACAATGCTGACTTAAGTACAAGAAGACTGACTCTTCGCACTGACTATGTTTTGAACCATTCCTGTGACACTACTTATAGATTACGATGATTCACTTCTGGTTTACTGTATCCCTTGGACCTTCTTATTGACGATGAAATACAGAATTTGCATCGGAAAAAATAGAAAAGGCACAATGCCGACTTAAGTACAAGAAGACTGATTCTTCTTACTGACTATGCTTGGAACCATTCCTGTGTCACTAGTTATAAATTCCGATGTTTCACTTCAGGTTTACTGTATCCCTGTGACCTTTTTATTGACGACGAAACACAGAAATTGCATCGGAATTAAATAGAAAAGGCACAATGCCGACTTAAGTACAAGAAGACTGACTCTTCCTACTGGCTATGTTTTGAACCATTCCTGTGACACTAGTTACGGATTCCGATGCTTCACTTCAGGTTTACTGTATCCCTCTGACCTTCTTTTTGACGATGAAAGACAGAAATTGCATCGGAATTAAATACAAAAGGCACAATGCCGACTTAAGTACAAGAAGACTGACTCTTCTTACTGACTATGTTTTGAACCATTCCCGCGACGCTAGTTACAGATTCCGATGCTTTACTTCAGGTTTACTGTATCCCTCGGACCTTCTTATTGACGATGAAACACAGATATTGCATCGGAATTAAATACAAAAGGCACAATGCCGACTTAAGTACAAGAAGACTGACTCTTCTTACTGACTATGTTTTGAACCATTCCCGCGACGCTAGTTACAGATTCCGATGCTTTACTTCAGGTTTACTGTATCCCTCGGACCTTCTTATTGACGATGAAACACAGATATTGCATCGGAATTAAATACAAAAGGCAAAATGCCGACTTAAGTACAAGAAGACTGACCCTTAGTACTGTCCATGTTTTGAACCATTCCTGTGTCACTAGATACAGATTCCGATGCTTCACTTCAGGTTTACTGTATCCCTCTGACCTTCGTTTTGACGATGAAACACAGAAATTGCATCGGAATTAAATACAAAAGGCACAATGCCGACTTAAGTACAAGAAGACTGACTCTTCCTACTGTCTATGTTTTGAACGATTCCTGTGACATTAGTTATTGATTCCGATGCTTCACTTCAGGTTTACTGGATCCTTTGGACCTTCTAATTGGCGACGAAATGCAGAAATAGCTTCGGATTTAAATACAAAAGGCACATTGCCGACTTAAGTACAAGATGACTGACTCTTCTTACTGACTGCTTTGAACCATTCCTGTGACACTTGTTATAGATTCCGTGGCTTCACTTCAGGTTTACTGTATCCCTCTGACCTTCTTATTGACCATGAAACACAGAAATAGCATCGGTATTAAGTACAAAAGGCACAATGCCGACTTAAGTACAAGTAGACTGGCTCTTCGTACTGACTATGTTTTGAACCATTCCTGTGACACTAGTTATATATTACGATGATTCACTTCAGGTTTACTGTATCCCTCTGACCTTCTTATTGACGATGAAACACAGATATTGCATCGGAATTAAATAGATAAGGTACAATGCCGACTTAAGTACAAGAAGACTGACTCTTCTTACTGACTATGTTTTGAACCATTCCTGTGACACTAGTATAAATTCCGATGTTTCACTTCAGGTTTACTGTATCCCTCTGACCTTCTTTTTGACAATGAAAGACAGAAATTGCATCGGAATTAAATACAAAAGGCACAATGCCGACTTAAGTACAAGAAGACTGACTCTCCTTACTGTCTATGTTTTGAACCATTCCTGTGACACTAGTTACAGATTCCGATGCTTCACTTCAGGTTTACTGTATCCCTGGGACCTTCTTATTGACGATGAAACACAGACATTGCATCGGAATTACATAGAAAAGGCACAATGCCGACTTAAGTGCAAGAAGACTGACTCATCTTTCTGTCTATGTTTTGAACCATTCCTGTGACGCTAGTTACAGATTCCGATGCTTCACTTCAGGGTTACTGTATCCCTCTGACATTCTTATTGACGATGAAACAGAGAAATTGCATCAGAATTACATACAAAAGGCACAATGCCGACTTAAGTACAAAAACACTGACTCTTCCTACTGTCTATGTTTTGAATCATTCCTGTGACACTAGTTATAGTTGCCGACTCTTCACTTCAGGTTTACTGCATACCTCTGACCTTCTTATTGTTGATGAAACATAGAGATTGCACCGGAAATAAATACAAAAGGCACAACGCCGACTCAAGTACAAGAAAACTGACTCTTCTTACAGTCTATGCTTTGAACCATTCCTGTGACACTAGTTACAGATTCCGATGCTTCATTTCAAGTTTACTGTATTCCTCTGACCCTCTTAGTGACGATGAAAGACAGAAATTGCATCGGAATTAAATACAAAAGGCACAATGCCGACATAAGTACAAGAAAACTGACTCTTCTTACTGTCTATGTTTTGAACTATTCCTGTGACACTAGTTATAAATTCCGATGCATAACTTCAGGTTTACTGTATCCCTCTGACCGTCTTATTGACAATGAAACACAGAAATTGCATCGGAATTAAATACAAAAGGCACATTGCCGACTTAAGTACAAGGAAACTGACTCTTCTTACTGTCTATGTTTTGAACCATTCCTCTGACACTAGTTATAGTTGCCGACTCTTCACTTCAGGTTTACTGCATACCTCTGACCTTCTTATTGTTGATGAAACACAGAAATTGCACCGGAATTAAATAAAAAAGGCACAACGCCGACTTAAGTACAAGAAAACTGACTCTTCTTACTGTCTATGATTTGATCCACTCCTGTGACACTAGTTGTGGATTCCGATGCTTCACTTCAGGTTTACTGTATCCCTCTGACCTTCTTATTGACGACGAAACATAGAAATTGCATCGGAATTAAATAGAAAAGGAACAATGCCGAATTAAGTACAGGAAAACTGACTCTTCTTACTGTCTATGTTTGAACCATTCCTGTGACACTAAATAGTGATTCCGATGCTTCACTTCAGGTTTACTGTATCCCTCTGACCTTCTCATTGACGATGAAACACTGAAATTGCAACGGAATTACATAAAAAAGGCACAATGCCGACTTAAGTTCATGAAAACTGACTCTTCTTATTGTCTATGTTTTGAACCATTCCTGTGACACTAGTTATAGTTTCCGATGATTCACTTCAGGTTTTCTGTATCCCTATGAACTTCTTATTGACGATGAAACACAGAAATTGCATCGGAATTAAATACAAAAGGCACAATGCCGACTTATGTACAAGAAAACTGACTCTTCTTACTGTCTATATTTTGAACTATTCATGTGAGACTAGTAATAGATTCCGATGCTTCACTTCAGGTTTACTGTATACCTCTGACCTTCTTATTGACGATGAAACACAGAAATTGCATCGGAATTAAATACAAATGGCACAATGCCGACTTAAGTACAAGAAAACTGACTCTTCTTACTGTCTGTGTTTTGAACCATTCCTGTGACACTAGTTATAGATTCCGTTGCTTCGCATCCGGTTTACTGTATCCCTCTGACCTTGTTATTGACGATGAAACACAGAAATAGCTTCGGAATTAAATACAAAAGGCACAATGCCGACTTATGTACAAGAAAACTGACTCTTCTTACTGTCTATATTTTGAACTATTCATGTGAGACTAGTAATAGATTCCGATGCTTCACTTCAGGTTTACTGTATACTTCTGACCTTCTTATTGACGATGAAACACAGAAATTGCATCGGAATTAAATACAAAAGGCACAATGCCGACTTATGTACAAGAAAACTGACTCTTCTTACTGTCTATATTTTGAACTATTCATGTAAGACTAGTAATAGATTCCGATGCTTCACTTCAGACTTACTGTATACCTCTGACCTTCTTATTGACGATGAAACACAGAAATTGCATCGGAATTAAATACAAATGGCACAATGCCGACTTACGTACAAGAAAACTGACTCTTCTTACTGTCTGTGTTTTGAACCATTCCTGTGACACTAGTTATAGATTCCGTTGCTTCGCATCCGGTTTACTCTATCCCTCTGACCTTCTTATTGACGATGAAACACAGAAATAGCTTCGGAATTAAATACAAAAGGCACAATGCCGACTTAGGTACAAGATAACTGACTCTTCTTACTGTCTATGTGTTCTGCCATTCATGTGACACCAGTTATAGATTCCGATGCTTCACTACAATTTTACTGTATCCCTCCGACCTTCTTCTTGACGATGAATCACAGAAATTGCATCGAAATTAAATACAAAAGGCACAATGCCGACTTAAGTACAAGAAAACTGACTCTTCTTACTGTCTATATTTTAACCATTCCTGTGACACTAGTTATAGATTCCGGTTTTTCACTTCAGGTTTACTGTATCCCTCTGTCCTTCTTATTGACGAGGAAACACAGAAATTGCATCGGAATTAAATACAAAAGGCACAATGCCGACTTAAGTACAAGAAAACTGACTCTCCTTACTGTCTATGATTTGAACCATTCCAGTCACAATAGTTATAGATTCCGATGCTTCACTTCAGGTTTACTCTATCTATCTGACCTTCTTATTGACGATGAAACACAGATATTCCATCGGAATTAAATACAAAAAGCATAATGCCGACTTAAGTACAAGAAAACTGACTCTTCTTACTGTCTATGTTTTGAACCATTCCTGTGACACTAGATATAGTTTCCGATGATTCACTTCAGCTTTACTGTATCCCTCTGGCCTTGTTATTGACGATGAAACACAGAAATTTCATCGGAATTAAATACATAAGGCACAATTCCGACTTAAGTACAAGAAAACTGACTCTTGTTACTGTCTATGTTTTGAACCATTCCTGTGACACTAGTTATAGATTCCGATGCTTCACTTCCGGTTTGCTGTATCCCTCTGACCTTCTTATTGACGATGAAACACAGAGATAGCATCAGAATTAAATACAAAAGGCACAATGCCGACTTAAGTGCAAGAAGACTGACTCTTCCTACTGTCTATGTTTTGAACGATTCCTGTGACATTAGTCATTGATTCCGATGATTCACTTCAGGTTTACTGTATCCTTTGGACCTTCTAATTGGCGATAAATGCAGAAATAGCTTCGAAACTAAATACAAAAGGCACAATGCCGACTTAAGTACAAGAAGACTGACTCTTCTTACTGACTGTTTTGAACCATTCCTGTGACACTTGTTATAGATTCCGATGCTTCACTTCAGGTTTACTGTATCCCTTGGACGTTCTTATTGACGATGAAACACAGATATTGCATCGGAATTAAATAGAAAAGGCACAATACCGACTTAAGTACAAGAAGACTGACTATTCTTACTGACTATGTTTTGAACCATTCCTGTGACACTAGTTATAGATTCCGATGCTTCCCTTCAGGTTTACTCAATCCCTCTGACCTTCTTATTGACGATGAAACACAGAAATTGCATCGGAAGTAAATAGAAAAGGCACAATGCTGACTTAACTACAAGAAGACTGACTCTTCTTACTGTCTATGTTTTGAACCATTCCTGTGACACTAGTTATAGATTCCGATGCTTCACTTCAGGTTTACTGTATCCCTTGGACCTTCTTATTGACAATGAAACACAGAAATTGCATCGGAATTAAATACAAAATGCACAATGCCGACTTAAGTACAAGAAGACTGACACTTCTTTCTGTCTATGTTTTGAACCATTCCTGTGACGCTAGTTACAGATTCCAAGGCTCCACTTCAGGGTTACTGTATCCCTCTGACATTCTTATTGACGATGAAACACTGAAATTGCATCGGAATTAAATAGAAAAGGCACAATGCCGACTTAAGTACAAGAAGACTGACTCTTCCTACTGTCTATGATTTGAACCATTCCTGTGACACTAGTTATAGATTCCAATGCTTCACTTCAGGTTTAATGTATCCCTTGGACGATCTTATTGACGATGAAACACAGAAATTGCATCGGAATTAAATAGAAAAGGCACAATGCCGACTTAAGTACAAGAAGACTGACTCTTCTTACTGACTATGTTTTGAACCATTCCTGTGACGCTAGTTACAGATTCCGATGCTTCACTTCAGGTTTACTGTATTCCTCTGACCCTCTTAGTGACGATGAAAGACGGAAATTGCATCGGAATTAAATACAAAAGGCACAATGCCGACATAAGTACGAGAAAACTGACTCTTCTTACTGTCTATGTTTTGAACTATTCCTGTGACACTAGTTATAAATTCCGATGCATAACTTCAGGTTTACTGTATCCCTCTGACCGTCTTATTGACGATGAAACACAGAAATTGCATCGGAATTAAATACAAAAGGCACATTGCCGACTTAAGTACAAGGAAACTGACTCTTCTTACTGTCTATGTTTTGAACCATTCCTCTGACACTAGTTATAGTTGCCGACTCTTCACTTCAGGTTTACTGCATACCTCTGACCTTCTTATTGTTGATGAAACACAGAAATTGCACCGGAATTAAATAAAAAAGGCACAACGCCGACTTAAGTACAAGAAAACTGACTCTTCTTACTGTCTATGATTTGATCCACTCCTGTGACACTAGTTGTGGATTCCGATGCTTCACTTCAGGTTTACTGTATCCCTCTGACCTTCTTATTGACGACGAAACATAGAAATTGCATCGGAATTAAATAGAAAAGGAACAATGCCGAATTAAGTACAGGAAAACTGACTCTTCTTACTGTCTATGTTTGAACCATTCCTGTGACACTAAATAGTGATTCCGATGCTTCACTTCAGGTTTACTGTATCCCTCTGACTTTCTTATTGACGATGAAACACTGAAATTGCAACGGAATTACATAAAAAAGGCACAATGCCGACTTAAGTTCATGAAAACTGACTCTTCTTATTGTCTATGTTTTGAACCACTCCTGTGACACTAGTTATAGTTTCCGATGATTCACTTCAGGTTTACTGTATCCCTATGAACTTCTTATTGACGATGAAACACAGAAATTGCATCGGAATTAAATACAAAAGACACAATGCCGACTTATGTACAAGAAAACTGACTCTTCTTACTGTCTATATTTTGAACTATTCATGTGAGACTAGTAATAGATTCCGATGCTTCACTTCAGGTTTACTGTATACCTCTGACCTTCTTATTGACGATGAAACACAGAAATTGCATCGGAATTAAATACAAATGGCACAATGCCGACTTAAGTACAAGAAAACTGACTCTTCTTACTGTCTGTGTTTTGAACCATTCCTGTGACACTAGTTATAGATTCCGTTGCTTCGCATCCGGATTACTGTATCCCTCTGACCTTGTTATTGACGATGAAACACAGAAATAGCTTCGGAATTAAATACAAAAGGCACAATGCCGACTTATGTACAAGAAAACTGACTCTTCTTACTGTCTATATTTTGAACTATTCATGTGAGACTAGTAATAGATTCCGATGCTTCACTTCAGGTTTACTGTATACCTCTGACCTTCTTATTGACGATGAAACACAGAAATAGCTTCGGAATTAAATACAAAAGGCACAATGCCGACTTAGGTACAAGATAACTGACTCTTCTTACTGTCTATGTGTTCTGCCATTCATGTGACACCAGTTATAGATTCCGATGCTTCACTACAATTTTACTGTATCCCTCCGACCTTCTTATTGACGATGAATCACAGAAATTGCATCGAAATTAAATACAAAAGGCACAATGCCGACTTAAGTACAAGAAAACTGACTCTTCTTACTGTCTATATTTTAACCATTCCTGTGACACTAGTTATAGATTCCGGTTTTTCACTTCAGGTTTACTGTATCCCTCTGTCCTTCTTATTGACGAGGAAACACAGAAATTGCATCGGAATTAAATACAAAAGGCACAATGCCGACTTAAGTACAAGAAAACTGACTCTCCTTACTGTCTATGATTTGAACCATTCCAGTCACAATAGTTATAGATTCCGATGCTTCACTTCAGGTTTACTCTATCTATCTGACCTTCTTATTGACGATGAAACACAGATATTCCATCGGAATTAAATACAATAAGCATAATGCCGACTTAAGTACAAGAAAACTGACTCTTCTTACTGTCTAAGTTTTGAACCATTCCTGTGACACTAGATATAGTTTCCGATGATTCACTTCAGCTTTACTGTATCCCTCTGGCCTTGTTATTGACGATGAAACACAGAAATTTCATCGGAATTAAATACATAAGGCACAATTCCGACTTAAGTACAAGAAAACTGACTCTTGTTACTGTCTATGTTTTGAACCATTCCTGTGACACTAGTTATAGATTCCGATGCTTCACTTCCGGTTTGCTGTATCCCTCTGACCTTCTTATTGACGATGAAACACAGAGATAGCATCGGAATTAAATACAAAAGGCACAATGCCGACTTAAGTACAAGATAACTGACTCTTCTTACTGTCTATGTGTTGAACCATTCATGTGACACCAGTTATAGATTCCGATGCTCCACTTCATTTTTACTGAATCAATCTGACCTTCTTATTGACGACGAACACAGAAATTGCATCGGAATTAAATACAAAATGCACAATGCCGACTTAAGTACACGAAAACTGACTCTTCTTTACTGTCTATGTTTTAACCATTCCTGTGACACTAGTTATATATTCCGATGCTTCACTTCTGGTTTACTGTATCCCTCCGACCTTCATATTGACGATGAAACACAGAAATTGCATCGGAGTTAAATACAAAAGGAACAATGTCGACTTAAGTACAAGAAAACTGACTTTTCTTACAGTCTATGCTTTGAACCATTCCTGTGACACAAGTTATAGATTCCGATGCTTCACTTCAGGTTTACTGTATCCCTCTGACCTTCTTATTGACGATGAAACACAGATATTGCGTCGGAACTAAATACAAATGGCACAATGACGACTTAAGTACAAGAAAACTGACTATTCTTACTGTCTATGTTTTGAACCATTCCTGTGACACCAGTTATAGATTCCGATGCTTCACTTCATTTTTCCTGTATCCCTCTGACCTTCTTATTGACGATGAAACACAGATATTGCACCGGAATTAAATACAAAAGGCACAATGCCGACTTAAGTACAAAAAGACTGACTCTTCCTACTGGCTATGTTTTGAACCATTCCTGTGACACTAGTTACGGATTCCGATGCTTCACTTCAGGTTTACTGTATCCCTCCGACCTTTTTTTTGACGAAGAAACACAGAAATTGCATCGGAATAAAATACAAAAGGCACAATGCCGACTTAAGTACAAGAAGACTGACTCTTCTTACTGACTATGTTTTGAACCATTCCTGTGACGCTAGTTGCAGATTCCGATGCTTCACTTCAGGTTTACTGTATCCCTCTGACCTTCTTTTTGACGATGAAACACAGAAATTGCATCGGAATTAAATACAAAAGGCACAATGCCGACTTAAGTGCAAGAAGACTGACTCTTCCTACTGTCTATGTTTTGAACGAATCCTGTGACATTAGTCATTGATTCCGATGCTTCACTTCAGGTTTACTGTATCCTTTGGACCTTCTAATTGGCGACGAAATGCAGAAATAGCTTCGAAACTAAATACAAAAGGCACAATGCCGACTTAAGTACAAGAAGACTGACTCTTCTTACTGACTGTTTTGAACCATTCCTGTGACACTTGTTATAGATTCCGATGCTTCACTTCAGGTTTACTGTATCCCTTGGACGTTCTTATTGACGATGAAACACAGATATTGCATCGGAATTAAATAGAAAAGGCACAATACCGACTTAAGTACAAGAAGACTGACTATTCTTACTGACTATGTTTTGAACCATTCCTGTGACACTAGTTATAGATTCCGATGCTTCCCTTCAGGTTTACTCAATCCCTCTGACCTTCTTATTGACGATGAAACACAGAAATTGCATCGGAAGTAAATAGAAAAGGCACAATGCTGACTTAACTACAAGAAGACTGACTCTTCTTACTGTCTATGTTTTGAACCATTCCTGTGACACTAGTTATAGATTCCGATGCTTCACTTCAGGTTTACTGTATCCCTTGGACCTTCTTATTGACAATGAAACACAGAAATTGCATCGGAATTAAATACAAAATGCACAATGCCGACTTAAGTACAAGAAGACTGACACTTCTTTCTGTCTATGTTTTGAACCATTCCTGTGACGCTAGTTACAGATTCCAAGGCTCCACTTCAGGGTTACTGTATCCCTCTGACATTCTTATTGACGATGAAACACTGAAATTGCATCGGAATTAAATAGAAAAGGCACAATGCCGACTTAAGTACAAGAAGACTGACTCTTCCTACTGTCTATGATTTGAACCATTCCTGTGACACTAGTTATAGATTCCAATGCTTCACTTCAGGTTTAATGTATCCCTTGGACGATCGTATTGACGATGAAACACAGAAATTGCATCGGAATTAAATAGAAAAGGCACAATGCCGACTTAAGTACAAGAAGACTGACTCTTCTTACTGACTATGTTTTGAACCATTCCTGTGACGCTAGTTACAGATTCCGATGCTTCACTTCAGGTTTACTGTATTCCTCTGACCCTCTTAGTGACGATGAAAGACAGAAATTGCATCGGAATTAAATACAAAAGGCACAATGCCGACATAAGTACAAGAAAACTGACTCTTCTTACTGTCTATGTTTTGAACTATTCCTGTGACACTGGTTATAAATTCCGATGGATAACTTCAGGTTTACTGTATCCCTCTGACCGTCTTATTGACGATGAAACACAGAAATTGCATCGGAATTAAATACAAAAGGCACATTGCCGACTTAAGTACAAGGAAACTGACTCTTCTCACTGTCTATGTTTTGAACCATTCCTCTGACACTAGTTATAGTTGCCGACTCTTCACTTCAGGTTTACTGCATACCTCTGACCTTCTTATTGTTGATGAAACACAGAAATTGCACCGGAATTAAATAAAAAAGGCACAACGCCGACTTAAGTACAAGAAAACTGACTCTTCTTACTGTCTATGATTTGATCCACTCCTGTGACACTAGTTGTGGATTCCGATGCTTCACTTCAGGTTTACTGTATCCCTCTGACCTTCTTATTGACGACGAAACATAGAAATTGCATCGGAATTAAATAGAAAAGGAACAATGCCGAATTAAGTACAGGAAAACTGACTCTTCTTACTGTCTATGTTTGAACCATTCCTGTGACACTAAATAGTGATTCCGATGCTTCACTTCAGGTTTACTGTATCCCTCTGACCTTCTTATTGACGATGAAACACAGAAATTGCATCGGAATTAAATACAAAAAGCACAATGCCGACTTATGTACAAGAAAACTGACTCTTCTTACTGTCTATATTTTGAACTATTCATGTGAGACTAGTAATAGATTCCGATGCTTCACTTCAGGTTTACTGTATACCTCTGACCTTCTTATTGACGATGAAACACAGAAATTGCATCGGAATTAAATACAAATGGCACAATGCCGACTTAAGTACAAGAAAACTGACTCTTCTTACTGTCTGTGTTTTGAACCATTCCTGTGACACTAGTTATAGATTCCGTTGCTTCGCATCCAGTTTACTGTATCCCTCTGACCTTGTTATTGACGATGAAACACAGAAATAGCTTCGGAATTAAATACAAAAGGCACAATGCCGACTTATGTACAAGAAAACTGACTCTTCTTACTGTCTATATTTTGAACTATTCATGTGAGACTAGTAATAGATTCCGATGCTTCACTTCAGGTTTACTGTATACCTCTGACCTTCTTATTGACGATGAAACACAGAAATTGCATCGGAATTAAATACAAAAGGCACAATGCCGACTTATGTACAAGAAAACTGACTCTTCTTACTGTCTATATTTTGAACTATTCATGTAAGACTAGTAATAGATTCCGATGCTTCACTTCAGGTTTACTGTATACCTCTGACCTTCTTATTGACGATGAAACACAGAAATTGCATCGGAATTAAATACAAATGGCACAATGCCGACTTACGTACAAGAAAACTGACTCTTCTTACTGTCTGTGTTTTGAACCATTCCTGTGACACTAGTTATAGATTTCGTTACTTCGCATCCGGTTTACTCTATCCCTCTGACCTTCTTATTGACGATGAAACACAGAAATAGCTTCGGAATTAAATACAAAAGGCACAATGCCGACTTAGGTACAAGATAACTGACTCTTCTTACTGTCTATGTGTTCTGCCATTCATGTGACACCAGTTATAGATTCCGATGCTTCACTACAATTTTACTGTATCCCTCCGACCTTCTTATTGACGATGAATCACAGAAATTGAATCGAAATTAAATACAAAAGGCACAATGCCGACTTAAGTACAAGAAAACTGACTCTTCTTACTGTCTATATTTTAACCATTCCTGTGACACTAGTTATAGATTCCGGTTTTTCACTTCAGGTTTACTGTATCCCTCTGTCCTTCTTATTGACGAGGAAACACAGAAATTGCATCGGAATTAAATACAAAAGGCACAATGCCGACTTAAGTACAAGAAAACTGACTCTCCTTACTGTCTATGATTTGAACCATTCCAGTCACAATAGTTATAGATTCCGATGCTTCACTTCAGGTTTACTCTATCTATCTGACCTTCTTATTGACGATGAAACACAGATATTCCATCGGAATTAAATACAAAAAGCATAATGCCGACTTAAGTACAAGAAAACTGACTCTTCTTACTGTCTAAGTTTTGAACCATTCCTGTGACACTAGATATAGTTTCCGATGATTCACTTCAGCTTTACTGTATCCCTCTGGCCTTGTTATTGACGATGAAACACAGAAATTTCATCGGAATAAATACATAAGGCACAATTCCGACTTAAGTACAAGAAAACTGACTCTTGTTACTGTCTATGTTTTGAACCATTCCTGTGACACTAGTTATAGATTCCAATGCTTCACTTCCGGTTTGCTGTATCCCTCTGACCTTCTTATTGACGATGAAACACAGAGATAGCATCGGAATTAAATACAAAAGGCACAATGCCGACTTAAGTACAAGATAACTGACTCTTCTTACTGTCTATGTGTTGAACCATTCATGTGACACCAGTTATAGATTCCGATGCTCCACTTCATTTTTACTGAATCCCTCTGACCTTCTTATTGACGACGAACACAGAAATTGCATCGGAATTAAATACAAAATGCACAATGCCGACTTAAGTACACGAAAACTGACTCTTCTTTACTGTCTATGTTTTAACCATTCCTGTGACACTAGTTATATATTCCGATGCTTCACTTCTGGTTTACTGTATCCCTCCGACCTTCATATTGACGATGAAACACAGAAATTGCATCGGAGTTAAATACAAAAGGAACAATGTCGACTTAAGTACAAGAAAACTGACTTTTCTTACAGTCTATGCTTTGAACCATTCCTGTGACACAAGTTATAGATTCCGATGCTTCACTTCAGGTTTACTGTATCCCTCTGACCTTCTTATTGACGATGAAACACAGATATTGCGTCGGAACTAAATACAAATGGCACAATGACGACTTAAGTACAAGAAAACTGACTATTCTTACTGTCTATGTTTTGAACCATTCCTGTGACACCAGTTATAGATTCCGATGCTTCACTTCATTTTTCCTGTATCCCTCTGACCTTCTTATTGACGATGAAACACAGATATTGCACCGGAATTAAATACAAAAGGCACAATGCCGACTTAAGTACAAAAAGACTGACTCTTCCTACTGGCTATGTTTTGAACCATTCCTGTGACACTAGTTACGGATTCCGATGCTTCACTTCAGGTTTACTGTATCCCTCCGACCTTTTTTTTGACGAAGAAACACAGAAATTGCATCGGAATAAAATACAAAAGGCACAATGCCGACTTAAGAACAAGAAGACTGACTCTTCTTACTGACTATGTTTTGAACCATTCCTGTGACGCTAGTTGCAGATTCCGATGCTTCACTTCAGGTTTACTGTATCCCTCTGACCTTCTTTTTGACGATGAAACACAGAAATTGCATCGGAATTAAATACAAAAGGCACAATGCCGACTTAAGTGCAAGAAGACTGACTCTTCCTACTGTCTATGATTTGAACGAATCCTGTGACATTAGTCATTGATTCCGATGCTTCACTTCAGGTTTACTGTATCCTTTGGACCTTCTAATTGGCGACGAAATGCAGAAATAGCTTCGAAACTAAATACAAAAGGCACAATGCCGACTTAAGTACAAGAAGACTGACTCTTCTTACTGACTGTTTTGAAAGATTCCTGTGACACTTGTTATAGATTCCGATGCTTCACTTCAGGTTTACTGTATACCTTGGACGTTCTTATTGACGATGAAACACAGATATTGCATCGGAATTAAATAGAAAAGGCACAATACCGACTTAAGTACAAGAAGACTGACTATTCTTACTGACTATGTTTTGAACCATTCCTCTGACACTAGTTATAGATTCCGATGCTTCCCTTCAGGTTTACTCAATCCCTCTGACCTTCTTATTGACGATGAAACACAGAAATTGCATCGGAAGTAAATAGAAAAGGCACAATGCTGACTTAACTACAAGAAGACTGACTCTTCTTACTGTCTATGTTTTGAACCATTCCTGTGACACTAGTTATAGATTCCGATGCTTCACTTCAGGTTTACTGTATCCCTTGGACCTTCTTATTGACAATGAAACACAGAAATTGCATCGGAATTAAATACAAAATGCACAATGCCGACTTAAGTACAAGAAGACTGACACTTCTTTCTGTCTATGTTTTGAACCATTCCTGTGACGCTAGTTACAGATTCCAAGGCTCCACTTCAGGGTTACTGTATCCCTCTGACATTCTTATTGACGATGAAACACTGAAATTGCATCGGAATTAAATAGAAAAGGCACAATGCCGACTTAAGTACAAGAAGACTGACTCTTCCTACTGTCTATGATTTGAACCATTCCTGTGACACTAGTTATAGATTCCAATGCTTCACTTCAGGTTTAATGTATCCCTTGGACGATCTTATTGACGATGAAACACAGAAATTGCATCGGAATTAAATAGAAAAGGCACAATGCCGACTTAAGTACAAGAAGACTGACTCTTCTTACTGACTATGTTTTGAACCATTCCTGTGACGCTAGTTACAGATTCCGATGCTTCACTTCAGGTTTACTGTATTCCTCTGACCCTCTTAGTGACGATGAAAGACAGAAATTGCATCGGAATTAAATACAAAAGGCACAATGCCGACATAAGTACAAGAAATCTGACTCTTCTTACTGTCTATGATTTGAACTATTCCTGTGACACTAGTTATAAATTCCGATGCATAACTTCAGGTTTACTGTATCCCTCTGACCGTCTTATTGACGATGAAACACAGAAATTGCATCGGAATTAAATACAAAAGGCACATTGCCGACTTAAGTACAAGGAAACTGACTCTTCTTACTGTCTATGTTTTGAACCATTCCTCTGACACTAGTTATAGTTGCCGACTCTTCACTTCAGGTTTACTGCATACCTCTGACCTTCTTATTGTTGATGAAACACAGAAATTGCACCGGAATTAAATAAAAAAGGCACAACGCCGACTTAAGTACAAGAAAACTGACTCTTCTTACTGTCTATGATTTGATCCACTCCTGTGACACTAGTTGTGGATTCCGATGCTTCACTTCAGGTTTACTGTATCCCTCTGACCTTCTTATTGACGACGAAACATAGAAATTGCATCGGAATTAAATAGGAAAGGAACAATGCCGAATTAAGTACAGGAAAACTGACTCTTCTTACTGTCTATGTTTGAACCATTCCTGTGACACTAAATAGTGATTCCGATGCTTCACTTCAGGTTTACTGTATCCCTCTGACCTTCGTATTGACGATGAAACACTGAAATTGCAACGGAATTACATAAAAAAGGCACAATGCCGACTTAAGTTCATGAAAACTGACTCTTCTTATTGTCTGTGTTTTGAACCATTCCTGTGACACTAGTTATAGATTCCGTTGCTTCGCATCCGGTTTACTGTATCCCTCTGACCTTGTTATTGACGATGAAACACAGAAATAGCTTCGGAATTAAATACAAAAGGCACAATGCCGACTTAGGTACAAGAAAACTGACTCTTCTTACTGTCTATATTTTGAACTATTCATGTGAGACAAGTAATAGATTCCGATGCTTCACTTCAGGTTTACTGTATACCTCTGACCTTCTTATTGACGATGAAACACAGAAATTGCATCGGAATTAAATACAAAAGGCACAATGCCGACTTATGTACAAGAAAACTGACTCTTCTTACTGTCTATATTTTGAACTATTCATGTAAGACTAGTAATAGATTCCTATGCTTCACTTCAGGTTTACTGTATACCTCTGACCTTCTTATTGACGATGAAACACAGAAATTGCATCGGAATTAAATACAAATGGCACAATGCCGACTTACGTACAAGAAAACTGACTCTTCTTACTGTCTGTGTTTTGAACCATTCCTGTGACACTAGTTATAGATTCCGTTGCTTCGCATCCGGTTTACTCTATCCCTCTGACCTTCTTATTGACGATGAAACACAGAAATAGCTTCGGAATTAAATACAAAAGGCACAATGCCGACTTAGGTACAAGATAACTGACTCTTCTTACTGTCTATGTGTTCTGCCATTCATGTGACACCAGTTATAGATTCCGATGCTTCACTACAATTTTACTGTATCCCTCCGACCTTCTTATTGACGATGAATCACAGAAATTGCATCGAAATTAAATACAAAAGGCACAATGCCGACTTAAGTACAAGAAAACTGACTCTCCTTACTGTCTATGATTTGAACCATTCCAGTCACAATAGTTATAGATTCCGATGCTTCACTTCAGGTTTACTCTATCTATCTGACCTTCTTATTGACGATGAAACACAGATATTCCATCGGAATTAAATACAAAAAGCATAATGCCGACTTAAGTACAAGAAAACTGACTCTTGTTACTGTCTAAGTTTTGAACCATTCCTGTGACACTAGATATAGTTTCCGATGATTCACTTCAGCTTTACTGTATCCCTCTGGCCTTGTTATTGACGATGAAACACAGAAATTTCATCGGAATTAAATACATAAGGCACAATTCCGACTTAAGTCCAAGAAAACTGACTCTTGTTACTGTCTATGTTTTGAACCATTCCTGTGACACTAGTTATAGATTCCGATGCTTCACTTCCGGTTTGCTGTATCCCTCTGACCTTCTTATTGACGATGAAACACAGAGATAGCATCGGAATTAAATACAAAAGGCACAATGCCGACTTAAGTACAAGATAACTGACTCTTCTTACTGTCTATGTGTTGAACCATTCATGTGACACCAGTTATAGATTCCGATGCTCCACTTCATTTTTACTGAATCCCTCTGACCTTCTTATTGACGACGAACACAGAAATTGCATCGGAATTAAATACAAAATGCACAATGCCGACTTAAGTACACGAAAACTGACTCTTCTTTACTGTCTATGTTTTAACCATTCCTGTGACACTAGTTATATATTCCGATGCTTCACTTCTGGTTTACTGTATCCCTCCGACCTTCATATTGACGATGAAACACAGAAATTGCATCGGAGTTAAATACAAAAGGAACAATGTCGACTTAAGTACAAGAAAACTGACTTTTCTTACAGTCTATGCTTTGAACCATTCCTGTGACACAAGTTATAGATTCCGATGCTTCACTTCAGGTTTACTGTATCCCTCTGACCTTCTTATTGACGATGAAACACAGATATTGCGTCGGAACTAAATACAAATGGCACAATGACGACTTAAGTACAAGAAAACTGACTATTCTTACTGTCTATGTTTTGAACCATTCCTGTGACACCAGTTATAGATTCCGATGCTTCACTTCATTTTTCCTGTATCCCTCTGACCTTCTTATTGACGATGAAACACAGATATTGCACCGGAATTAAATACAAAAGGCACAATGCCGACTTAAGTACAAAAAGACTGACTCTTCCTACTGGCTATGTTTTGAACCATTCCTGTGACACTAGTTACGGATTCCGATGCTTCACTTCAGGTTTACTGTATCCCTCCGACCTTTTTTTTGACGAAGAAACACAGAAATTGCATCGGAATAAAATACAAAAGGCACAATGCCGACTTAAGTACAAGAAGACTGACTCTTCTTACTGACTATGTTTTGAACCATTCCTGTGACGCTAGTTGCAGATTCCGATGCTTCACTTCAGGTTTACTGTATCCCTCTGACCTTCTTTTTGACGATGAAACACAGAAATTGCATCGGAATTAAATACAAAAGGCACAATGCCGACTTAAGTGCAAGAAGACTGACTCTTCCTACTGTCTATGTTTTGAACGATTCCTGTGACATTAGTCATTGATTCCGATGCTTCACTTCAGGTTATTTGTATCCTTTGGACCTTCTAATTGGCGACGAAATGCAGAAATTGCTTCGGAATTAAATACAAACGGCACAATGCCGACTTAAGTACAAGATGACTGACTCTTCTTACTGACTGCTTTGAACCATTCCTGTGACACTTGTTATAGATTCCGTGGCTTCACTTCAGGTTTACTGTATCCCTCTGACCTTTTTTTTGACGATGAAACACAGAAATTGCACCGGAATTAAATACAAGTGGCACAATGCCGACTTAAGTACAAGAAGACTGGCTCTTCCTACTGTCTATGCTTTGAACGATTCCAGTGACATTAATTATAGATTCCGATGCTTCACTTCAGGTTTACTGTATCCTATGGACCTTCTTATTGACGATGAAACACAGAAAATGCATCGGAATTAAATACAAAAGGCACAATGAAGACTTAAGTACAAGAAGACTGACTCTTCTTACTGTCTAAGTTTTGAACCAATCCTGTGACACTAATTATAGATTCCGATGCTTCACTTCAGGTTTACTGTATAACCTTGCACCATCTTATTGACGATGAAACACAGAAATTGCATCGGAATTAAGTACAAATGGCACAATTCCGACTTAAGTACAAGAAGACTAACCCTTCTTAATGTCTATGTTTTGAACCATTCCTGTGACACTAGTTATAGATTCCCATGCTTCACTTCAGGTTTACTGTATCCCTCTGACCTTCCTATTGACCATGAAACACAGAAATAGCATCGGTATTAAATACAAAAGGCACAATGCCGACTTAAGTACAAGAAGACTGACTCTTCGTACTGACTATGTTTTGAACCATTCCTGTGACACTAGTTATAGATTACGATGATTCACTTCAGGTTTACTGTATCCCTTGGACCTTCTTATTGACGACGAAACACATAAATTGCGTGGGAAAAAAATAGAAAAGGCACAATGCCGACTTAAGTACAAGATGACTGACTCTACTTACTGACTATGTTTGGAACCATTCCTGTGACACTAGTTATAGATTCCGATGCCTCACTTCAGGATTTTTGTATTCCTCTGACCTTCTTATTGACGATGAAACACAGATATTGCATCGGAATTAAATAGATAAGGCACAATGCTGACTTAAGTACAAGAGGACTGACTCTTCTTGCTGTCTATGTTTTGAACTATTCCAGTGACACTAGTTATAGATTCCGATGCTTCACTTCAGGTTTACTGTATCCCTTGGACCTTCTTATCGACGATGAAACACAGAAATTGCATCGGAATTAAATAGAAAAGGCACAATGCCCACTTAAGTACAAGAAGACTGACTCTTCTTTCAGTCTATGCTTTGAACCATTCCTGTGACGCTAGTTACAGATTCCGATGCTTCACTTCAGGGTTACTGTTTATGTCTGACATTCTTATTGACGATGAAACACTGATATTGCATCGGAAATAAATAGAAAAGGTACAATGCCGACTTAAGTACAAGAAGACTGACTCTTCCTACTGTCTATGTTTTGAACCATTCCTGTGACACTAGTTATAGATTCCGATGCTTCACTTCAATTTTTACTGTATCCCTAGGACCTTCTTATTGACGATGAAATACAGAAATTGCATCGGAATTAAATACAAAAGGCACAATGCCGACATAACTACAAAAAGACTGACTCTTCCTACTGTCTATGTTTTTGAACGATTCCTGTGACATTAGATATAGATTCCGATGCTTCACTTCAGGTTTACTGTATCCCTCTGACCTTCTCATTGACAAAAAAACGCAGAAATTGCATCGGAATTAAATAGAAAAGGTACAATGCCGACTTAAGTACAAGAAGACTGACTCTTCCTACTGTCTATGATTTGAACCATTCCAGTCACAATAGTTATAGATTCCGATGCTTCACTTCAGGTTTACTCTATCTATCTGACCTTCTTATTGACGATGAAACACAGATATTCCATCGGAATTAAGTACAAAGAGCAAAATGCCGACTTAAGTACAAGAAAACTGACTCTTCTTACTGTCTAAGTTTTGAACCATTCCTGTGTCACTAGATATAGTTTCCGATGATTCACTTCAGCTTTACTGTATCCCTCTGGCCTTGTTATTGACGATGAAACACAGAAATTTCATCGGAATTAAATACATAAGGCACAATTCCGACTTAAGTACAAGAAAACTGACTCTTGTTACTGTCTATGTTTTGAACCATTCCTGTGACACTAGTTATAGATTCCGATGCTTCACTTCCGGTTTGCTGTATCCCTCTGACCTTCTTATTGACGATGAAACACAGAGATAGCATCGGAATTAAATTCAAAAGGCACAATGCCGACTTAAGTACAAGATAACTGACTCTTCTTACTGTCTATGTGTTGAACCATTCATGTGACACCAGTTATAGATTCCGATGCTCCACTTCATTTTTACTGAATCCCTCTGACCTTCTTATTGACGATGAACACAGAAATTGCATCGGAATTAAATACAAAATGCACAATGCCGACTTAAGTACACGAAAACTGACTCTTCTTTACTGTCTATGTTTTAACCATTCCTGTGACACTAGTTAAATATTCCGATGCTTCACTTCTGGTTTACTGTATCCCTCTGACCTTCATATTGACGATGAAACACAGAAATTGCATCGGAGTTAAATACAAAAGGAACAATGTCGACTTAAGTACAAGAAAACTGACTTTTCTTACAGTCTATGCTTTGAACCATTCCTGTGACACAAGTTATAGATTCCGATGCTTCACTTCAGGTTTACTGTATCCCTCTGACCTTCTTATTGACGATGAAACACAGATATTGCGTCGGAACTAAATACAAATGGCACAATGACGACTTAAGTACAAGATAACTGACTATTCTTACTGTCTATGTTTTGAACCATTCCTGTGACACCAGTTATAGATTCCGATGCTTCACTTCATTTTTCCTGTATCCCTCTGACCTTCTTATTGACGATGAAACACAGATATTGCACCGGAATTAAATACAAAAGGCACAATGCCGACTTAAGTACAAAAAGACTGACTCTTCCTACTGGCTATGTTTTGAACCATTCCTGTGACACTAGTTACGGATTCCGATGCTTCACTTCAGGTTTACTGTATCCCTCCGACCTTTTTGTTGACGAAGAAACACAGAAATTGCATCGGAATAAAATACAAAAGGCACAATGCCGACTTAAGTACAAGAAGACTGACTCTTCTTACTGACTATGTTTGGAACCATTCCTGTGACGCTAGTTGCAGATTCCGATGCTTCACTTCAGGTTTACTGTATCCCTCTGACCTTCTTTTTGACGATGAAACACAGAAATTGCATCGGAATTAAATACAAAAGGCACAATGCCGACTTAAGTGCAAGAAGACTGACTCTTCCTACTGTCTATGTTTTGAACGATTCCTGTGACATTAGTCATTGATTCCGATGCTTCACTTCAGGTTTACTGTATCCTTTGGACCTTCTAATTGGCGACGAAATGCAGAAATTGCTTCGGAATTAAATACAAACGGCACAATGCCGACGTAAGTACAAGAAGACTGACTCTTCTTACTGACTGCTTTGAACCATTCCTGTGACACTTGTTATAGATTCCGTGGCTTCACTTCAGGTTTACTGTATCCCTCTGACCTTTTTTTTGACGATGAAACACAGAAATTGCACCGGAATTAAATACAAGTGGCACAATGCCGACTTAAGTACAAGAAGACTGGCTCTTCCTACTGTCTATGCTTTGAACGATTCCAGTGACATTAATTATAGATTCCGATGCTTCACTTCAGGTTTACTGTATCCTATGGACCTTCTTATTGACGATGAAACACAGAAAATGCATCGGAATTAAATACAAAAGGCACAATGCCGACTTAAGTACAAGAAGACTGACTCTTCTTACTGTCTAAGTTTTGAACCAATCCTGTGACACTAATTATAGATTCCGATGCTTCACTTCAGGTTTACTGTATAACCTTGCACCATCTTATTGACGATGAGACACAGAAATTGCATCGGAATTAAGTACAAATGGCACAATTCCGACTTAAGTACAAGAAGACTAACCCTTCTTAATGTCTATGTTTTGAACCATTCCTGTGACACTAGTTATAGATTCCCATGCTTCACTTCAGGTTTACTGTATCCCTCTGACCTTCCTATTGACCATGAAACACAGAAATACCATCGGTATTAAATACAAAAGGCACAATGCCGACTTAAGTACAAGAAGACTGACTCTTCGTACTGACTATGTTTTGAACCATTCCTGTGACACTAGTTATAGATTACGATGATTCACTTCAGGTTTACTGTATCCCTTGGACCTTCTTATTGACGACGAAACACATAAATTGCGTGGGAAAAAAATAGAAAAGGCACAATGCCGACTTAAGTACAAGATGACTGACTCTACTTACTGACTATGTTTGGAACCATTCCTGTGACACTAGTTATAGATTCCGATGCCTCACTTCAGGATTTTTGTATTCCTCTGACCTTCTTATTGACGATGAAACACAGATATTGCATCGGAATTAAATAGATAAGGCACAATGCTGACTTAAGTACAAGAGGACTGACTCTTCTTACTGTCTATGTTTTGAACTATTCCAGTGACACTAGTTATAGATTCCGATGCTTCACTTCAGGTTTACTGTATCCCTTGGACCTTCTTATCGACGATGAAACACAGAAATTGCATCGGAATTAAATAGAAAAGGCACAATGCCCACTTAAGTACAAGAAGACTGACTCTTCTTTCAGTCTATGCTTTGAACCATTCCTGTGACGCTAGTTACAGATTCCGATGCTTCACTTCAGGGTTACTGTTTATGTCTGACGTTCTTATTGACGATGAAACACTGATATTGCATCGGAAATAAATAGAAATGGTACAATGCCGACTTAAGTACAAGAAGACTGACTCTTCCTACTGTCTATGTTTTGAACCATTCCTGTGACACTAGTTATAGATTCCGATGCTTCACTTCAATTTTTACTGTATCCCTAGGACCTTCTTATTGACGATGAAATACAGAAATTGTATCGGAATTAAATACAAAAGGCACAATGCCGACATAACTACAAAAAGACTGACTCTTCCTACTGTCTATGTTTTTGAACGATTCCTGTGACATTAGATATTGATTCCGATGCTTCACTTCAGGTTTACTGTATCCCTCTGACCTTCTCATTGACAATAAAACACAGAAATTGCATCGGAATTAAATAGAAAAGGCACAATGCCGACTTAAGTACAAGCAGACTGACTCTTCTTTCTGTCTATGTTTTGAACCATTCCTGTGACGCTAGTTACAGATTCCGATGCTTCACTTCAGGGTTACTGTATCCCTCTGACATTCTTATTGACGATGAGAACCTGAAATTGCATCGGAAGTAAATAGAAAAGGTCCATTGCCGACTTAAGTACAATAAGACTGACTCTTCCTACTGTCAATGTTTCGAACGATTCCTGTGACATTAGTTATTGATTCCGATGCTTCACTTCAGGTTTACTGTATCCTTTGGTCCTTCTAATTGGCGACGAAATGCAGAAATAGCTCCGGAATTAAATACAAAAGGCACAATGCCGACTTAAGTACAAGATGACTGACTCTTCTTACTGACTGTTTTGAGCTATTCCTGTGACACTTGTTATAGATTCCGTGGCTTCACTTCAGGTTTACTGTATCCCTCTGACCTTCTTTTTTACGACGAAACACAGAAATTGCATCGGAATTAAATACAAAAGGCACAATGCCGACTTAAGTACAAGAAGACCGACTCTTCGTACTGACTATGTTTTGAACCATTCCTGTGACACTAGTTATAGATTACGATGATTCACTTCAGGTTTACTGTATCCCTTGGAACTTCTTATTGACGATGAAACACAGAAATTGCATCGGAAAAAAATAGAAAAGGCACAATGCCGACTTAAGTACAACAAGACAGATTCTTCTTACTGACTATGTTTGGAACCATTCCTGTGACACTAGTTATAAATTCCGATGTTTCACTTCAGGTTTACTGTATCCCTGTGACCTTTTTATTGACGACGAAACACAGAAATTGCATCGGAATTAAATAGAAAAGGCACAATGCCGACTTAAGTACAAGAAGACTGACTCTTCCTACTGGCTATGCTTTGAACCATTCCTGTATCACTAGTTACAGATCCCGATGCTTCACTTCAGGTTTACTGTATCCCTCTGACCTTCTTTTTGACGATGAAACACAGAAATTGCATCAGAATCAAATACAAGAGGCACAATGCCGACTTAAGTACAAGAAGACTGACTCATCCTACTGTCTATGTTTTGAACGATTCCTGTGACATTAGTTATTGATTCCGATGCTTCACTTCAGGTTTACTGTATCCTTTGGACCTTCTAATTGATGACGAAATGCAGAAATAGCTTCGGAATTAAATACAAACGGCACAATGCCGACTTAAGTACAAGAAGACTGACTCTTCTTACTGACTGCTTTGAACCATTCCTGTGACACTTGTTATAGATTCCGTGGCTTCACTTCAGGTTTACTGTATCCCTCTGACCTTTTTTTTGACGATGAAACACAGAAATTGCACCGGAATTAAATACAAGTGGCACAATGCCGACTTAAGTACAAGAAGACTGGCTCTTCCTACTGTCTATGCTTTGAACGATTCCAGTGACATTAATTATAGATTCCGATGCTTCACTTCAGGTTTACTGTATCCTATGGACCTTCTTATTGACGATGAAACACAGAAAATGCATCGGAATTAAATACAAAAGGCACAATGCCGACTTAAGTACAAGAAGACTGACTCTTCTTACTGTCTAAGTTTTGAACCAATCCTGTGACACTAATTATAGATTCCGATGCTTCACTTCAGGTTTACTGTATAACCTTGCACCATCTTATTGACGATGAGACACAGAAATTGCATCGGAATTAAGTACAAATGGCACAATTCCGACTTAAGTACAAGAAGACTAACCCTTCTTAATGTCTATGTTTTGAACCATTCCTGTGACACTAGTTATAGATTCCCATGCTTCACTTCAGGTTTACTGTATCCCTCTGACCTTCCTATTGACCATGAAACACAGAAATAGCATCGGTATTAAATACAAAAGGCACAATGCCGACTTAAGTACAAGAAGACTGACTCATCCTACTGTCTATGTTTTGAACGATTCCAGTGACATTAGTTATTGATTCCGATGCTTCACTTCAGGTTTACTGTATCCTTTGGACCTTCTAATTGATGACGAAATGCAGAAATAGCTTCGGAATTAAATACAAAAGGCACAATGCCGACTTAAGTACAAGAAGACTGACTCTGCTTACTGACTGTTTTGAACCATTCCTGTGACACTTGTTATAGATTCCGTGGCTTCGTTTCAGGTTAACTGTATCCCTCTGACCTTCTTTTTGACGATGAAACACAGAAATTGCATCGGAATTAAATACAAAAGGCACAATGCCGACTTAAGTACAAGAAGACTGACTCTTCCTACTGTCTATGTTTTGAACGATTCCTGTGACATTAATTATAGATTCCGATGCTTCACTTCAGGTTTACTGTATCCTATGGACCTTCTTATTGACGATGAAACACAGAAAATGCATCGGAATTAAATACAAAAAGCACAATGCCGACTTAAGTACAAGAAGACTGACTCTTCTTACTGTCTAAGTTTTGAACCAATCCTGTGACACTAGTTATAGATTTCGATGCTTCACTTCAGATTTACTGTATAACCTTGCACCTTCTTATTGACGATGAAACACAGATATTGCATCGGAATTAAGTACAAAAGGCACAATGCCGACTTAAGTACAAGAAGACTAACCCTTCTTAATGTCTATGTTTTGAACCATTCCTGTGACACTAGTTATAGATTCCGATGCTTCACTTCAGGTTTACTGTATCCCTCTGACCTTCTTATTGACCATGAAACACAGAAATAGCATCGGTATTAAATACAAAAGGCACAATGCCGACTTAAGTACAAGAAGACTGACTCTTCGTACTGACTATGTTTTGAACCATTCCTGTGACACTAGTTATACATTACGATGACTCACTTCAGGTTTACTGTATCCCTCTGACCTTGACGATGAAACACAGATATTGCATCGGAATTGAATAGATAAGGCACAATGCCGACTTAAGTACAAGAAGACTGACTCTTCTTACTGACTATGTTTTGAACCATTCCTGTGACACTAGTTATAAATTCCGATGTTTCACTTCAGGTTTACTGTATCCCTGTGACCTTTTTATTGACGACGAAACACAGAAATTGCATCGGAATTAATAGAAAAGGCAATATGCCGACTTAAGTACAAGAAGACTGACTCTTCTTACTGTCTATGTTTTGAACCATTCCTGTCACAATAGTTATAGATTCCGATGCTTCACTTCAGGTTTACTGTATCCCTGGGACCTTCTTATTGACGATGAAACACAGAAATTGCATCGGAATTACATAGAAAAGGCACAATGCCGACTTAAGTACAAGAAGACTGACTCTTATTTCTGTCTATGTTTTGAACCATTCCTGTGACGCTAGTTACAGATTCCGATGCTTCACTTCAGGGTTACTGTGTCCCTCTGACATTCTTATTGACAATGAAACAGAGAAATTGCATCGGAATTAAATACAAAAGGCACAATGCCGACTTAAGTACAAAAAGACTGACTCATCCTACTGTCTAATATTTGAATCATTCCTGTGACACTAGTTACAGATTCCGATGCTTCACTTCAGGTTTAATGTATCCCTCTGACCTTCTTTTTGACGATGAAACACAGAAATTTCATCGGACTTAAATACAAAAGGCACAATGCCGACTTAAGTACAAGAAGACAGACACTTCCTACTGTCTATGTTTTGAACGATTCCTGTGACATTAGTTATAGATTCCGACGCTTCACTTCAGGTTTACTGTGTCCTTTGGACCTTCTTATTGGCGACGAAGTACAGAAATTGCATCGGAATTAAATACAAAAGGGACAATGCCGACTTATGTACAAGAAGACTGACTCTTCTTACTGACTGTTTAGAACCATTCCTGTGACACTAGTTATAGATTCCGATGCTTCACTTCATGTTTACTGTATCCTTTGGTCCTTCTTATTGGCGACGAAATACAGAAATTGCATTGGAATTAAATACAAAACTCACATTGCCGACTTAAGTACAAGAAGGCTGACTCTCCTTACAGTCTATGATTTGACCCATTCCTGTGACACTAGTTATAGATTCCGATGCTTCACATCAGGTTTACTGTATCCCTTGGACCTTCTTATTGACGATGAAACACAGAAAATGCATCGGAATTAAATACAAAAGGCACGATGCCGACTTAAGTACAAGAAGATTGACTCTTCTTACTGACTGCTTTGAACCATTCCTGTGACACTAGCTATAGATTCCGATGCTTCACTTCAGGTTTACTGTTTCCCTCGGACCTTCTTATTGACGATGAAACACAGAAATTGCATCGTAATTAAATACAAAAGGCACAATGCCAACTTACGTACAAGAAGACTGACTCTTCTTACTGTCTATGTTTTGACCTATTCCTGTGACACTAGTTATAGATTCCGATGCTTCACTTCAGGTTTACTGTATCAGTTGCACCTTCTTATTTACGATGAAACACAGATATTGCATCGGAATTAAATACAAAAGGCACAATGCCGACTTAAGTACAAGAAGACTGACCCTTCTTACTGTTTATGTTTAGAACCTTTCCTGTGACACTAGTTATAGATTCCGATGCATCACTTCTGGTTTACTGTATCCCTCTCACATTCTTATTGACGATGAAACACAGAAATTGCATCGGAATTAAATACAAAAGGCACAATGCCGACTTAAGTACAAGATGACTGACTCTTCTTACTGACTGTTTTGAGCCATTCCTGTGACACTTGTTATACATTCCGTGGCTTCACTTCAGGTTTACTGTATCCCTCTGACCTTCTTTTTGGCGACGAAACACAGAAATTGCATCGGAATTAAATACAAAAGGCACAATGCCGACTTAAGTACAAGAAGACCGACTCTTCGTACTGACTATGTTTTGAACCATTCCTGTGACACTAGTTATAGATTACGATGATTCACTACAGGTTTACTGTATCCCTTGGAACTTCTTATTGACGATGAAACACAGAAATTGCATCGGAAAAAAATAGAAAAGGCACAATGCCGACTTAAGTACAACAAGACTGATTCTTCTTACTGACTATGTTTGGAACCATTCCTGTGACACTAGTTATAAATTCCGATGTTTCACTTCAGGTTTACTGTATCCCTGTGACCTTTTTATTGACGACGAAACACAGAAATTGCATCGGAATTAAATAGAAAGGCACAATGCCGACTTAAGTACAAGAAGACTGACTCTTCCTACAGGCTATGCTTTGAACCATTCCTGTGACACGAGTTACGGATTCCGATGCTTCACTTCAGGTTTGCTGTATCCCTCTGACCTTCTTTTTGACGATGAAACACAGAAATTGCATCGGAATTAAATACAAAAGGCACAATGCCGACTTAAGTACAAGAAGACTGACTCTTCTTACCGACTATGTTTTGAACCATTCCTGTGACGCTAGTTACAGATTCCGATGCTTTACTTCAGGTTTACTGTAACCCTTGGACCTTCTTATTGATGATGAAACACAGATATTGCATCGGAATTAAATAGAAAAGGCACAATGCCAACTTAAGTACAAGAAGACTGACTCTTACTACTGTCTATGTTTTGAACCATTCCTGTGTCACTAGTTACAGATCCCGATGCTTCACTTCAGGTTTACTGTATCCCTCTGACCTTCTTTTTGACGATGAAACACAGAAATTGCATCAGAATCAAATACAAGAAGTACAATGCCGACTTAAGTACAAGAAGACTGACTCATCCTACTGTCTATGCTTTGAACGATTCCTGTGACATTAGTTATTGATTCCGATGCTTCACTTCAGGTTTACTGTATCCATTGGACCTTCTAATTGGCGACGAAATGCAGAAATAGCTTCGGAATTAAATACAAAAGGCACAATGCCGACTTAAGTACAAGAAGACTGACTTAGCTTACTGACTGTTTTGAACCATTCCTGTGACACTTGTTATAGATTCCGTGGCTTCGTTTCAGGTTAACTGTATCCCTCTGACCTTCTTTTTGACGATGACACACAGAAATTGCATCGGAATTAAATACAAAAGGCACAATGCCGACTTAAGTACAAGAAGATTGACTCTTCCTACTGTCTATGTTTTGAACGATTCCTGTGACATTAATTATAGATTCCGATGCTTCACTTCAGGTTTACTGTATCCTATGGACCTTCTTATTGACGATGAAACACAGAAAATGCATCGGAATTAAATACAAAAAGCACAATGCCGACTTAAGTACAAGAAGACTGACTCTTCTTACTGTCTAAGTTTTGAACCAATCCTGTGACACTAGTTATAGATTTCGATGCTTCACTTCAGATTTACTGTATAACCTTGCACCTTCTTATTGACGATGAAACACAGATATTGCATCGGAATTAAGTACAAAGGGCACAATGCCGACTTAAGTACAAGAAGACTAACCCTTCTTAATGTCTATGTTTTGAACCATTCCTGTGACACTAGTTATAGATTCCGATGCTTCACTTCAGGTTTACTGTATCCCTCTGACCTTCTTATTGACCATGAAACACAGAAATAGCATCGGTATTAAATACAAAAGGCACAATGCCGACTTAAGTACAAGAAGACTGACTCTTCGTACTGACTATAATTTGAACCATTCCTGTGACACTAGTTATACATTACGATGACTCACTTCAGGTTTACTGTATCCCTCTGACATTCTTATTGACGATGAAACACAGATATTGCATCGGAATTGAATAGATAAGGCACAATGCCGACTTAAGTACAAGAAGACTGACTCTTCTTACTGACTATGTTTTGAACCATTCCTGTGACACTAGTTATAAATTCCGATGTTTCACTTCAGGTTTACCGTATCCCTGTGACCTTTTTATTGACGACGAAACACAGAAATTGCATCGGAATTAATAGAAAAGGCAATATGCCGACTTAAGTACAAGAAGACTGACTCTTCTTACTGTCTATGTTTTGAACCATTCCTGTGACACTAGTTATAGATTCCGATGCTTCACTTCAGGTTTACTGTATCCCTGGGACCTTCTTATTGACGATGAAACAAAGAAATTGCATCGGAATTACAAAGAAAAGCCACAATGCCGACTTAAGTACAAGAAGACTGACTCTTATTTCTGTCTATGTTTTGAACCATTCCTGTGACGCTAGTTACAGATTCCGATGCTTCACTTCAGGGTCACTGTATCCCTCTGACATTCTTATTGACAATGAAACAGAGAAATTGCATCGGAATTAAATACAAAAGGCACAATGCCGACTTAAGTACAAAAAGACTGACTCTTCCTACTGTCTATGTTTTGAATCATTCCTGTGACACTAGTTACAGATTCCGATGCTTCACTTCAGGTTTACTGTATCCCTCTGACCTTCTTTTTGACGATGAAACACAGAAATTTCATCGGACTTAAATACAAAAGGCACAATGCCGACTTAAGTACAAGAAGACTGACACTTCGTACTGTCTATGTTTTGAACGATTCCTGTGACATTAGTTATAGATTCCGACGCTTCACTTCAGGTTTACTGTGTCCTTTGGACCTTCTTATTGGCGACGAAGTACAGAAATTGCATCGGAATTAAATACAAAAGGGACAATGCCGACTTATGTACAAGAAGACTGACTCTTCTTACTGACTGTTTAGAACCATTCCTGTGACACTAGTTATAGATTCCGATGCTTCACTTCATGTTTACTGTATCCTTTGGTCCTTCTTATTGGCGACGAAATACAGAAATTGCATTGGAATTAAATACAAAACTCACATTGCCGACTGAAGTACAAGAAGGCTGACTCTTCTTACAGTCTATGATTTGAACCATTCCTGTGACACTAGTTATAGATTCCGATGCTTCACTTCAGGTTTACTGTATCCCTTGGACCTTCTTATTGACGATGAAACACAGAAAATGCATCGGAATTAAATACAAAAGGCACGATGCCGATTTAAGTACAAGAAAATTGACTCTTCTTACTGACTGCTTTGAACCATTCCTGTGACACTAGCTATTGATTCCGATGCTTCACTTCAGCTTTACTGTTTCCCTCGGACCTTCTTATAGACGATGAAACACAGAAATTGCATCGGAATTAAATACAAAAGGCACAATGCCGACTTAAGTACAAGAAGACTGACTCTTCTTACTGTCTATGTTTTGACCTATTCCTGTGACACTAGTTATAGATTCCGATGCTTCACTTCAGATTTACTGTATCACTTGCACCTTCTTATTTACGATGAAACACAGATATTGCATCGGAATTAAATACAAAAGGCACAATGCCGACTTAATTACAAGAAGACTGACCCTTCTTACTGTCTATGTTTAGAACCATTCCTGTGACACTAGTTATAGATTCCGATGCATCACTTCTGGTTTACTGTATCCCTCTCACATTCTTATTGACGATGAAACACAGAAATTGCATCGGAATTAAATACAAAAGGCACAATGCCGACTTAAGTACAAGAAGACTGACTCTTAGTACTGACTATGATTTGAACCATTCTTGTGACACTAGTTATAGGTTACGATGATTCACTTCAGGTTTACTGTATCCCTTGGACCTTCTTATTGACGATGAAACACAGATATTGCATCGGAATTAAATAGAAAAGGCACAATGCCGACTTAAGTACAAGAAGACTGACTCTTCTTACTGACTTTGTTTAGATCCATTCCTGTGACACTAGTTATAGTTTCCGATGCCTCACCTCAGGTTTACTGTATCCCTCTGACCTTCTTATTGACAATGAAACACAGAAATTGCATCGGAATTACATAGAGAAGGCACAATGCCGACTTAAGTACAAGAAGACTGACTCTTCTCACTGTCTAAGTTTTGAACCATTCCAATGACACTAGTTATAGATTCCGATGCTTCACTTCAGGTTTGCTGTATCACTTGGACCTTCTTATTGACGATGAAACACAGAAATTGCATCGGAATTAAATACAAATGACACAATGCCGACATAAGTACAAGAAGACTGACTCTTCCTACTGTCTATGTTTTTGAACGATTCCTGTGACATTAGTTATAGATTCCGATGCTTCTCTTCAGGTTTACTGTATCCCTCGGACCTTCTCATTGACGATGAAACACAGAGATTGCATCGGAATTAAATAGAAAAGGCACAATGCCGACTTAAGTACAAGCAGACTGACTCTTCTTTCTGTCTATGTTTTGAACCATTCCTGTGCCGCTAGTTACAGAATCCGATGCTTCACTTCAGGGTTACTGTATCCCTCTGACATTCTTATTGACGATGAAACACTGAAATTGCATCGGAATTAAATAGAAAAGGTCCAATGTCGACTTAAGTACAATAAGACTGACTCATCCTACTGTCTATGATTTGAACCATTCCTGTGACACTAGTTACAGATTCCGAAGCTTCACTTCAGGTTTACTGTATCCCTTGGACGTTCTTATTGATGATGAAACACAGAAATTGCATCGGAATTAAATAGAAAAGCGACAATGCCGACTTAAGTACAAGAAGACTGACTCTTCTTACCGACTATGTTTTGAACCATTCCTGTGACGCTAGTTACAGATTCCGATGCTTCACTTCAGGTTTACTGTATCCCTTGGACCTTCTTATAGACGATGAAACACAGATAATGCATCGGAATTAAATACAAAAGGCACAATGCCGACTTAAGTACAATAAGACTGACTCTCCCTACTGGCTATGTTATGAACCATTCCTCTGACACTAGTTACGGATTCCGATGCTTCACTTCAGGTGTACTGTATCCTTCTGACCTTCTTTTTGACGATGAAACACAGAAATTGCATCGGAATTAAATACAAAAGGCACAATGCTGACTTAAGTACAAGAAGACTGACTCTTCCTACTGTCTATGTTTTGAACGATTCCTGTGACATTAGTTATTGATTCCGATGCTTCACGTCAGGTTTACTGTATCCTTTGGACCTGCTAATTGGCGACGAAATGCAGAAATAGCTTCCGAATTAAATACAGAAGGCACAATGCCGACTTAAGTACAAAAAGATTGACTCTTCCTACTGTCTATGTTTTGAACGATTCCTGTGACATTAATTATAGATTCCGATGCTTCACTTCAGGTTTACTGTATCCCTCTGACCTTCTTATTGACCATGAAACACAGAAATAGCATCGGAATTAAATAGAAAAGGCACAATGCCGACTTAAGTACAAGAAGACTGACTCTTCGTACTGACTATGTTTTGAACCATTCCTGTGACACTAGTTATACATTACGATGACTCACTTCAGGTTTACTGTATCCCTCTGACCTTGACGATGAAACACAGATATTGCATCGGAATTGAATAGATAAGGCGCAATGCCGACTTAAGTACAAGAAGACTGACTCTTCTTACTGACTATGTTTTGAACGATTCCTGTGACATTAGTTATAGATTCCGACGCTTCACTTCAGGTTTACTGTGTCCTTTGGACCTTCTTATTGGCGACGAAGTACAGAAATTGCATCGGAATTAAATACAAAAGGGACAATGCCGATTTATGTACAAGAAGACTGACTCTTCTTACTGACTGTTTAGAACCATTCCTGTGACACTAGTTATAGATTCCGATGCTTTACTTCAGGTTTACTGTATCCCTTGGACCTTCTTATTGACGATGAAACACAGAAAATGCATCGGAATTAAATACAAAAGGCACGATGCCGACTTAAGTACAAGAAGATTGACTCTTCTTACTGACTGCTTTGAACCATTCCTGTGACACTAGCTATTGATTCCGATGCTTCACTTCAGGTTTACTGTTTCCCTCGGACCTTCTTATAGACGATGAAACACAGAAATTGCATCGGAATTAAATACAAAAGGCACAATGCCGACTTAAGTACAAGAAGACTGGCTCTTCTTACTGTCTATGTTTTGACCTATTCCTGTGACACTAGTTATAGATTCCGATGCTTCACTTCAGGTTTACTGTATCACTTGCACCTTCTTATTTACGATGAAACACAGATATTGCATCGGAATTAAATACAAAAGGCACAATGCCGACTTAAGTACAAGAAGACTGACCCTACTTACTGTCTATGTTTAGAACCATTCCTATGACACTAGTTATAGAATCCGATGCATCACTTCTGGTTTACTGTATCCCTCTCACATTCTTATTGACGATGAAACACAGAAATTGCATCGGAATTAAATACAAAAGGCACAATGCCGACTTAAGTACAAGAAGACTGACTCTTCTTACTGACTATGATTTGAACCATTCTTGTGACACTAGTTATAGGTTACGATGATTCACTTCAGGTTTACTGTATCCCTTGTACCTTTTTATTGACGATGAAATACAGATATTGCATCGGAATTAAATAGAAAAGGCACAATGCCGACCTAAGTACAAGAAGACTGACTCTTCTTACTGACTTTGTTTAGATCCATTCCTGTGACACTAGTTATAGTTTCCGATGCCTCACCTCAGGTTTACTGTATCCCTCTGACCTTCTTATTGACGATGAAACACAGAAATTGCATCGGAATTACATAGAAAAGACACAATGCCGACTTAAGTACAACAAGACTGACTCTTCTCACTGTCTAAGTTTTGAACCATTCCAATGACACTAGTTATAGATTCCGATGCTTCACTTCAGGTTTGCTGTATCACTTGGACCTTCTTATTGACGATGAAACACAGAAATTGCATCGGAATTAAATACAAATGACACAATGCCGACATAAGTACAAGAAGACTGACTCTTCCTACTGTCTATGTTTTTGAACGATTCCTGTGACATTAGTTATAGATTCCGATGCTTCTCTTCAGGTTTACTGTATCCCTCTGACCTTCTCATTGACGATGAAACACAGAGATTGCATCGGAATTGAATAGAAAAGGCACAATGCCGACTTAAGTACAAGCAGACTGACTCTTCTTTCTGTCTATGTTTTGAACCATTCCTGTGACGCTAGTTACAGAATCCGATGCTTCACTTCAGGGTTACTGTATCCCTCTGACATTCTTATTGACGATGAAACACTGAAATTGCATCGGAATTAAATAGAAAAGGTCCAATGTCGACTTAAGTACAATAAGACTGACTCATCCTACTGTCTATGTTTTGAACCATTCCTGTGACACTAGTTACAGATTCCGAAGCTTCACATCAGGTTTACTGTATCCCTTGGACGTTCTTATTGATGATGAAACACAGAAATTGCATCGGAATTAAATAGAAAAGCGACAATGCCGACTTAAGTACAAGAAGACTGACTCTTCTTACTGACTATGCTTTGAACCATTCCTGTGACGCTAGTTACAGATTCCGATGCTTCACTTCAGGTTTACTGTATCCCTTGGACCTTCTTATAGACGATGAAACACAGATATTGCATCGGAATTAAATACAAACGGCACAATAACGACTTAGGTACAATAAGACTGACTCTCCCTACTGGCTATGTTATGAACCATTCCTCTGACACTAGTTACGGATTCCGAAGCTTCACTTCAGGTGTACTGTATCCTTCTGACCTTCTTTTTGACGATGAAACACAGAAATTGCATCGGAATTAAATACAAAAGGCACACTGCTGACTTAAGTACATGAAGACTGACTCTTCCTACTGTCTATGTTTTCAACGATTCCTGTGACATTAGTTATTGATTCCGATGCTTCACTTCAGGTTTACTGTATCCTTTGGACCTTCTAATTGGCGACGAAATGCAGAAATAGCTTCCGTATTAAATACAAAAGGCACAATGCCGATTTAAGTACAAGAAGACTGACTCTTACTACTGTCTATGTTTTGAACCACTCCGGTGTCACTAGTTACAGATTCCGATGCTTTACTTTAGGTTTACTGTATCCCTCTGTCCTTCTTTTTGACGATGAAACACAGAAATTACATCGGAATTAAATACACAAGGCACAATGCCGACTTGAGTACAAGAAGACTGACTCATCCTACTGTCTATGTTTTGAACGATTCCTGTGACATTAGTTATTGATTCCGATGCTTCACTTCAGGTTTACTGTATCCTTTGGACCTTCTAATTGGCGACGAAATGCAGAAATAGCTTCGGAATTAAATACAAAAGGCACAATGCCGACATAAGTACAAGAAGACTGACTCTGCTTACTGACTGTTTTGAACCATTCCTGTGACACTTGTTTCAGATTCCGTGGCTTCACTTCAGGTTTACTGTATCCCTTGCACCTTCTTATTTACGATGAAACACAGATATTGCATCGGAATTAAATACAAAATGCACAATGCCGACTTAAGTACAGGAAGACTGACCCTTCTTAATGTCTATGTTTAGAACGATTCCTGTGACGCTACTTATAGATTCCGATGCATCACTTCTGGTTTACTGTATCCCTCTGACATTCTTATTGACGATGAAACACAGAAATTGCATCGGAATTAAATACAAAAGGCACAATGCCGACTTAAGTACAAGAAGACTGACTCTTCTTACCGACTATGTTTTGAACCATTCCTGTGACGCTAGTTACAGATTCCGATGCTTCACTTCAGGTTTACTGTATCCCTTGGACCTTCTTATAGACGATGAAACACAGATAATGCATCGGAATTAAATACAAAAGGCACAATGCCGACTTAAGTACAATAAGACTGACTCTCCCTACTGGCTATGTTATGAACCATTCCTCTGACACTAGTTACGGATTCCGATGCTTCACTTCAGGTGTACTGTATCCTTCTGACCTTCTTTTTGACGATGAAACACAGAAATTTCATCGGAATTAAATACAAAAGGCACAATGCTGACTTAAGTACAAGAAGACTGACTCTTCCTACTGTCTATGTTTTGAACGATTCCTGTGACATTAGTTATTGATTCCGATGCTTCACGTCAGGTTTACTGTATCCTTTGGACCTGCTAATTGGCGACGAAATGCAGAAATAGCTTCCGAATTAAATACAGAAGGCACAATGCCGACTTAAGTACAAAAAGATTGACTCTTCCTACTGTCTATGTTTTGAACGATTCCTGTGACATTAATTATAGATTCCGATGCTTCACTTCAGGTTTACTGTATCCCTCTGACCTTCTTATTGACCATGAAACACAGAAATAGCATCGGAATTAAATAGAAAAGGCACAATGCCGACTTAAGTACAAGAAGACTGACTCTTCGTACTGACTATGTTTTGAACCATTCCTGTGACACTAGTTATACATTACGATGACTCACTTCAGGTTTACTGTATCCCTCTGACCTTGACGATGAAACACAGATATTGCATCGGAATTGAATAGATAAGGCGCAATGCCGACTTAAGTACAAGAAGACTGACTCTTCTTACTGACTATGTTTTGAACGATTCCTGTGACATTAGTTATAGATTCCGACGCTTCACTTCAGGTTTACTGTGTCCTTTGGACCTTCTTATTGGCGACGAAGTACAGAAATTGCATCGGAATTAAATACAAAAGGGACAATGCCGATTTATGTACAAGAAGACTGACTCTTCTTACTGACTGTTTAGAACCATTCCTGTGACACTAGTTATAGATTCCGATGCTTTACTTCAGGTTTACTGTATCCCTTGGACCTTCTTATTGACGATGAAACACAGAAAATGCATCGGAATTAAATACAAAAGGCACGATGCCGACTTAAGTACAAGAAGATTGACTCTTCTTACTGACTGCTTTGAACCATTCCTGTGACACTAGCTATTGATTCCGATGCTTCACTTCAGGTTTACTGTTTCCCTCGGACCTTCTTATAGACGATGAAACACAGAAATTGCATCGGAATTAAATACAAAAGGCACAATGCCGACTTAAGTACAAGAAGACTGGCTCTTCTTACTGTCTATGTTTTGACCTATTCCTGTGACACTAGTTATAGATTCCGATGCTTCACTTCAGGTTTACTGTATCACTTGCACCTTCTTATTTACGATGAAACACAGATATTGCATCGGAATTAAATACAAAAGGCACAATGCCGACTTAAGTACAAGAAGACTGACCCTACTTACTGTCTATGTTTAGAACCATTCCTATGACACTAGTTATAGAATCCGATGCATCACTTCTGGTTTACTGTATCCCTCTCACATTCTTATTGACGATGAAACACAGAAATTGCATCGGAATTAAATACAAAAGGCACAATGCCGACTTAAGTACAAGAAGACTGACTCTTCTTACTGACTATGATTTGAACCATTCTTGTGACACTAGTTATAGGTTACGATGATTCACTTCAGGTTTACTGTATCCCTTGTACCTTTTTATTGACGATGAAATACAGATATTGCATCGGAATTAAATAGAAAAGGCACAATGCCGACCTAAGTACAAGAAGACTGACTCTTCTTACTGACTTTGTTTAGATCCATTCCTGTGACACTAGTTATAGTTTCCGATGCCTCACCTCAGGTTTACTGTATCCCTCTGACCTTCTTATTGACGATGAAACACAGAAATTGCATCGGAATTACATAGAAAAGACACAATGCCGACTTAAGTACAAGAAGACTGACTCTTCTCACTGTCTAAGTTTTGAACCATTCCAATGACACTAGTTATAGATTCCGATGCTTCACTTCAGGTTTGCTGTATCACTTGGACCTTCTTATTGACGATGAAACACAGAAATTGCATCGGAATTAAATACAAATGACACAATGCCGACATAAGTACAAGAAGACTGACTCTTCCTACTGTCTATGTTTTTGAACGATTCCTGTGACATTAGTTATAGATTCCGATGCTTCTCTTCAGGTTTACTGTATCCCTCTGACCTTCTCATTGACGATGAAACACAGAGATTGCATCGGAATTGAATAGAAAAGGCACAATGCCGACTTAAGTACAAGCAGACTGACTCTTCTTTCTGTCTATGTTTTGAACCATTCCTGTGACGCTAGTTACAGAATCCGATGCTTCACTTCAGGGTTACTGTATCCCTCTGACATTCTTATTGACGATGAAACACTGAAATTGCATCGGAATTAAATAGAAAAGGTCCAATGTCGACTTAAGTACAATAAGACTGACTCATCCTACTGTCTATGTTTTGAACCATTCCTGTGACACTAGTTACAGATTCCGAAGCTTCACATCAGGTTTACTGTATCCCTTGGACGTTCTTATTGATGATGAAACACAGAAATTGCATCGGAATTAAATAGAAAAGCGACAATGCCGACTTAAGTACAAGAAGACTGACTCTTCTTACTGACTATGCTTTGAACCATTCCTGTGACGCTAGTTACAGATTCCGATGCTTCACTTCAGGTTTACTGTATCCCTTGGACCTTCTTATAGACGATGAAACACAGATATTGCATCGGAATTAAATACAAAAGGCACAATAACGACTTAGGTACAATAAGACTGACTCTCCCTACTGGCTATGTTATGAACCATTCCTCTGACACTAGTTACGGATTCCGAAGCTTCACTTCAGGTGTACTGTATCCTTCTGACCTTCTTTTTGACGATGAAACACAGAAATTGCATCGGAATTAAATACAAAAGGCACACTGCTGACTTAAGTACATGAAGACTGACTCTTCCTACTGTCTATGTTTTCAACGATTCCTGTGACATTAGTTATTGATTCCGATGCTTCACTTCAGGTTTACTGTATCCTTTGGACCTTCTAATTGGCGACGAAATGCAGAAATAGCTTCCGTATTAAATACAAAAGGCACAATGCCGATTTAAGTACAAGAAGACTGACTCTTACTACTGTCTATGTTTTGAACCACTCCGGTGTCACTAGTTACAGATTCCGATGCTTTACTTTAGGTTTACTGTATCCCTCTGTCCTTCTTTTTGACGATGAAACACAGAAATTACATCGGAATTAAATACACAAGGCACAATGCCGACTTGAGTACAAGAAGACTGACTCATCCTACTGTCTATGTTTTGAACGATTCCTGTGACATTAGTTATTGATTCCGATGCTTCACTTCAGGTTTACTGTATCCTTTGGACCTTCTAATTGGCGACGAAATGCAGAAATAGCTTCGGAATTAAATACAAAAGGCACAATGCCGACATAAGTACAAGAAGACTGACTCTGCTTACTGACTGTTTTGAACCATTCCTGTGACACTTGTTTCAGATTCCGTGGCTTCACTTCAGGTTTACTGTATCCCTTGCACCTTCTTATTTATGATGAAACACAGATATTGCATCGGAATTAAATACAAAATGCACAATGCCGACTTAAGTACAGGAAGACTGACCCTTCTTAATGTCTATGTTTAGAACGATTCCTGTGACGCTACTTATAGATTCCGATGCATCACTTCTGGTTTACTGTATCCCTCTGACATTCTTATTGACGATGAAACACAGAAATTGCATCGGAATTAAATACAAAAGGCACAATGCCGACTTAAGTACAAGAAGACTGACTCTTAGTACTGACTATGATTTGAACCATTCCTGTGACACTAGTTATGGGTTACGATGATTCACTTCAGGTTTACTGTATCCTTTGGACCTTCTTATTGACGATGAAACACAGATATTGCATCGGAATTAAATAGAAAAGGCACAATGCTGACTTAAGTACAAGAAGACTGACTCTTCTTACTGACTTTGTTTGGATCCATTCCTGTGACACTAGTTATAGATTCCGATGCCTCACCTCAGGTTTACTGTATCCGTCTGACCTTCTTCTTGACGATGAAACACAGAAATTGCATCGGAATTAAATAGAAAAGGCACAATGCCGACTTAAGTACAAGAAGACTGACTCTTCTTACTGTCTATGTTTGAACCATTCCTGTGACTCTAGTTATGGATTCCGATGTTTCACTTCAGGTTTACTGTATCCCTTGGACCTTCTTATTGACGATGAAACACAGAAATTGCATTGGAATTAAATAGAAAAGGCACAATGCCGACTTAAGTACAAGAAGACTGACACTTCTTTCTGTCTATGTTTTGAACCATTCCTGTGACGCTAGTTACAGATTCCGATGCTTCACTTCAGGGTTACTGTATCCCTCTGACATTTTTTTTGAGGATGAAACACAGAAATTGCACCGGAATTAAATAGAAAAGGAACAATGCCGACTTAAGTACAAGAAGACTGACTCTTCCTACTGTCTATGTTTTGAACGATTCCTGTGACATTATTTATAGATTCCGATGCTTCATTTCAGGTTTACTGTATCCTATGGACCTTCTTATTGACGATGAAACACAGAAAATGCATCGGAAATAAATACAAAAGGCACAATGCCGACTTAAGTGCAAGAAGACTGACTGTTCTTACTGTCCATGTTTTGAACCATTCCAGTGACACTAGTTATAGATTCCGATGCTTCACTTCAGGTTTACTGTATCCCTTGGACCTTCTTATTGACGATGAAACACAGAAATTGCATCGGAATTAAATAGAAAAGGCACAATGCCGACTTAAGTACAAGCAGACTGACTCTTCTTTCTGTCTATGTTTTGAACCATTCCTGTGCCGCTAGTTACAGAATCCGATGCTTCACTTCAGGGTTACTGTATCCCTCTGACATTCTTATTGACGATGAAACACTGAAATTGCATCGGAATTAAATAGAAAAGGTCCAATGTCGACTTAAGTACAATAAGACTGACTCATCCTACTGTCTATGTTTTGAACCATTCCTGTGACACTAGTTACAGATTCCGAAGCTTCACTTCAGGTTTACTGTATCCCTTGGACGTTCTTATTGATGATGAAACAGAGAAATTGCATCGGAATTAAATAGAAAAGCGACAATGCCGACTTAAGTACAAGAAGACTGACTCTTCTTACTGACTATGTTTTGAACCATTCCTGTGACGCTAGTTACAGATTCCGATGCTTCACTTCAGGTTTACTGTATCCCTTGGACCTTCTTATAGACGATGAAACACAGATATTGCATCGGAATTAAATACAAAAGGCACAATGCCGACTTAAGTACAATAAGACTGACTCTCCCTACTGGCTATGTTATGAACCATTCCTCTGACACTAGTTACGGATTCCGATGCTTCACTTCAGGTGTACTGTATCCTTCTGACCTTCTTTTTGACGATGAAACACAGAAATTGCATCGGAATTAAATACAAAAGGCACAATGCTGACTTAAGTACAAGAAGACTGACTCTTCCTACTGTCTATGTTTTGAACGATTCCTGTGACATTAGTTATTGATTCCGATGCTTCACGTCAGGTTTACTGTATCCTTTGGACCTGCTAATTGGCGACGAAATGCAGAAATAGCTTCCGAATTAAATACAAAAGGCACAATGCCGACTTAAGTACAAAAAGATTGACTCTTCCTACTGTCTATGTTTTGAACGATTCCTGTGACATTAATTATAGATTCCGATGCTTCACTTCAGGTTTACTGTATCCTATGGACCTTCTTATTGACGATGAAACACAGAAAATGCATCGGAATTAAATACAAAAAGCACAATGCCGACTTAAGTACAAGAAGACTGACTCTTCTTACTGTCTAAGTTTTGAACCAATCCTGTGACACTAGTTATAGATTTCGATGCTTCACTTCAGATTTACTGTATAACCTTGCACCTTCTTATTGACGATGAAACACAGATATTGCATCGGAATTAAGTACAAAAGGCACAATGCCGACTTAAGTACAAGAAGACTAACCCTTCTTAATGTCTATGTTTTGAACCATTCCTGTGACACTAGTTATAGATTCCGATGCTTCACTTCAGGTTTACTGTATCCCTCTGACCTTCTTATTGACCATGAAACACAGAAATAGCATCGGTATTAAATACAAAAGGCACAATGCCGACTTAAGTACAAGAAGACTGACTCTTCGTACTGACTATGTTTTGAACCATTCCTGTGACACTAGTTATACATTACGATGACTCACTTCAGGTTTACTGTATCCCTCTGACCTTGACGATGAAACACAGATATTGCATCGGAATTGAATAGATAAGGCGCAATGCCGACTTAAGTACAAGAAGACTGACTCTTCTTACTGACTATGTTTTGAACGATTCCTGTGACATTAGTTATAGATTCCGACGCTTCACTTCAGGTTTACTGTGTCCTTTGGACCTTCTTATTGGCGACGAAGTACAGAAATTGCATCGGAATTAAATACAAAAGGGACAATGCCGATTTATGTACAAGAAGACTGACTCTTCTTACTGACTGTTTAGAACCATTCCTGTGACACTAGTTATAGATTCCGATGCTTTACTTCAGGTTTACTGTATCCCTTGGACCTTCTTATTGACGATGAAACACAGAAAATGCATCGGAATCAAATACAAAAGGCACGATGCCGACTTAAGTACAAGAAGATTGACTCTTCTTACTGACTGCTTTGAACCATTCCTGTGACACTAGCTATTGATTCCGATGCTTCACTTCAGGTTTACTGTTTCCCTCGGACCTTCTTATAGACGATGAAACACAGAAATTGCATCGGAATTAAATACAAAAGGCACAATGCCGACTTAAGTACAAGAAGACTGGCTCTTCTTACTGTCTATGTTTTGACCTATTCCTGTGACACTAGTTATAGATTCCGATGCTTCACTTCAGGTTTACTGTATCACTTGCACCTTCTTATTTACGATGAAACACAGATATTGCATCGGAATTAAATACAAAAGGCACAATGCCGACTTAAGTACAAGTAGACTGACCCTTCTTACTGTCTATGTTTAGAACCATTCCTATGACACTAGTTATAGAATCCGATGCATCACTTCTGGTTTAGTGTATCCCTCTCACATTCTTATTGACGATGAAACACAGAAATTGCATCGGAATTAAATACAAAAGGCACAATGCCGACTTAAGTACAAGAAGACTGACTCTTCTTACTGACTGTGATTTGAACCATTCTTGTGACACTAGTTATAGGTTACGATGATTCACTTCAGGTTTACTGTATCCCTTGGACCTTTTTATTGACGATGAAATACAGATATTGCATCGGAATTAAATAGAAAAGGCACAATGCCGACTTAAGTACAAGAAGACTGACTCTTCTTACTGACTTTGTTTAGATCCATTCCTGTGACACTAGTTATAGCTTCCGATGCCTCACCTCAGGTTTACTGTATCCCTCTGACCTTCTTATTGACGATGAAACACAGAAATTGCATTGGAATTACATAGAAAAGGCACAATGCCGACTTAAGTACAAGAGGACTGACTCTTCTCACTGTCTAAGTTTTGAACCATTCCAATGACACTAGTTATAGATTCCGATGCTTCACTTCAGGTTTGCTGTATCACTTGGACCTTCTTATTGACGATGAAACACAGAAATTGCATCGGAATTAAATACAAATGACACAATGCCGACATAAGTACAAGAAGACTGACTCTTCCTACTGTCTATGTTTTTGAACGATTCCTGTGACATTAGTTATAGATTCCGATGCTTCTCTTCAGGTTTACTGTATCCCTCTGACCTTCTCATTGACGATGAAACACAGAGATTGCATCGGAATTAAATAGAAAAGGCACAATGCCGACTTAAGTACAAGCAGACTGACTCTTCTTTCTGTCTATGTTTTGAACCATTCCTGTGACGCTAGTTACGGAATCCGATGCTTCACTTCAGGGTTACTGTATCCCTCTGACATTCGTATTGACGATGAAACACTGAAATTGCATCGGAATTAAATAGAAAAGGTCCAATGTCGACTTAAGTACAATAAGACTGACTCATCCTACTGTCTATGTTTTGAACAATTCCTGTGACACTAGTTACAGATTCCGAAGCTTCACTTCAGGTTTACTGTATCCCTTGGACGTTCTTATTGATGATGAAACACAGAAATTGCATCGGAATTAAATGGAAAAGCGACAATGCCGACTTAAGTACAAGAAGACTGACTCTTCTTACTGACTATGATTTGAACCATTCCTGTGACGCTAGTTACAGATTCCGATGCTTCACTTCAGGTTTACTGTATCCCTTGGACCTTCTTATAGACGATGAAACACAGATATTGCATCGGAATTAAATACAAAAGGCACAATAACGACTTAAGTACAATAAGACTGACTCTCCCTACTGGCTATGTTATGAACCATTCCTCTGACACTAGTTACGGATTCCGAAGCTTCACTTCAGGTGTACTGTATCCTTCTGACCTTCTTTTTGACGATGAAACACAGAAATTGCATCGGAATTAAATACAAAAGGCACAATGCTGACTTAAGTACATGAAGACTGACTCTTCCTACTGTCTATGTTTTGAACGATTCCTGTGACATTAGTTATTGATTCCGATGCTTCACTTCAGGTTTACTGTATCCTTTGGACCTTCTAATTGGCGACGAAATGCAGAAATAGCTTCCGTATTAAATACAAAAGGCACAATGCCGATTTAAGTACAAGAAGACTGACTCTTACTACTGTCTATGTTTTGAACCACTCCTGTGTCACTAGTTACAGATTCCGATGCTTTACTTTAGGTTTACTGTATCCCTCTGTCCTTCTTTTTGACGATGAAACACAGAAATTACATCGGAATTAAATACAAAAGGCACAATGCCGACTTGAGTACAAGAAGACTGACTCATCCTACTGTCTATGTTTTGAACGATTCCTGTGACATTAGTTATTGATTCCGATGCTTCACTTCAGGTTTACTGTATCCTTTGGACCTTCTAATTAGCGACGAAATGCAGAAATAGCTTCGGAATTAAGTACAAAAGGCACAATGCCGACATAAGTACAAGAAGACTGACTCTGCTTACTGACTGTTTTGAACCATTCCTGTGACACTTGTTATAGATTCCGTGGCTTCACTTCAGGTTTACTGTATCCCTTGCACCTTCTTATTTACGATGAAACACAGATATTGCATCGGAATTAAATACAAAATGCACAATGCCGACTTAAGTACAGGAAGACTGACCCTTCTTAATGTCTATGTTTAGAACGATTCCTGTGACGCTACTTATAGATTCCGATGCATCACTTCTGGTTTACTGTATCCCTCTGACATTCTTATTGACGATGAAACACAGAAATTGCATCGGAATTAAATACAAAATGCACAATGCCGACTTAAGTACAAGAAGACTGACTCTTAGTACTGACTATGATTTGAACCATTCCTGTGACACTAGTTATGGGTTACGGTGATTCACTTCAGGTTTACTGTATCCTTTGGACCTTCTTATTGACGATGAAACACAGATATTGCATCGGAATTAAATAGAAAAGGCACAATGCTGACTTAAGTACAAGAAGACTGACTCTTCTTACTGACTTTGTTTGGATCCATTCCTGTGACACTAGTTATAGATTCCGATGCCTCACCTCAGGTTTACTGTATCCGTCTGACCTTCTTCTTGACGATGAAACACAGAAATTGCATCGGAATTAAATAGAAAAGGCACAATGCCGACTTAAGTACAAGAAGACTGACTCTTCTTTCTGTCTATGCTTTGAACCATTCCTGTGACGCTATTTACAGATTCCGATGCTTCACTTCAGGGTTACTGTATCCCTCTGACATTCTTATTGACGATGAAACACTGATATTGCATCGGAATTAAATAGAAAAGGTCCAATGCCGACTTAAGTACAATAAGACTGACTCATTCTACTGTCTATGTTTTGAACCATTCCTGTGACACTAGTTATGGATTCCGAAGCTTCACTTCAGGTTTACTGTATCCCTTGGACGTTCTTATTAATGATGAAACACAGAAATTGCATCGGAATTAAATAGAAAAGCGACAATGCCGACTTAAGTACAAGATGACTGACTTTTCTTACTGACTATGAATTGAACCATTCCTGTGACGCTAGTTACAGATTCCGATGCTCCACTTCAAGTTTACTGTATCCCTTGGACCTTCTTATTGACGATGAAACACAGATATTGCATCGGAATTAAATACAAAAGGCACAATGCCGACTTAAGTACAAGAAGACTGACTCTTCCTACTGTCTATGTTTTGAACGATTCCTGTGACATTAGTTATTGAATCCGATGCTTCACTTCAGGTTTACTGTATCCTCTGGACCTTCTAATTGGCGACGAAACACAGATATTGCATCGGAATGAAATAGAAAAGGCACAATGCCGACTTAAGTACAAGAAGACTGACTCTTCTTACTGACTGTTTTGAACCATTCCTGTGACACTTGTTATAGATTCCGTGGCTTCACTTCAGGTTTACTGTATCCCTCTGACCTTCTTTTTGACGATGAAAGACAGAAATTGCATCGGAATTAAATACAAAAGGAACAATGCCGACTTAAGTACAACAAGACTGACTCTTCGTACTTACTATGTTTTGAACCATTCCTGTGACACTAGTTATAGATTACGATGATTCACTTCAGGTTTACTGTATCCCTTGGACCTTCTTATTGACGATGAAACACAGAAATTGCATCGGAAAAAAATAGAAAAGGCACAATGCCGACTTAAGTACAAGAAGACTGGCTCTTCTTACTGACTATGTTTTGAACCATTCCTGTGACGCTAGTTACAGATTTCGATGCTTTACTTCAGGTTCACTGTATCCCTTGGACCTTCTTATTGACGATGAAACACAGATATTGCATCGGAATGAAATAGAAAAGGCACAATGCCGACTTAAGTACAAGAAGACTGACTCTTCTTTCTGTCTATGCTTTGAACCATTCCTGTGGCGCTAGTTACAGAATCCGCTGCTTCACTTCAGGGTTACTGTATCCCTCTGACATTCTTAATGACGATGAAACACTGATATTGCATCGGAATTAAATAGAAAAGGTACAATGCCGACTTCAGTACAAGAAGACTGACTCTTCCTACTGTCTATGTTTTGAACCATTCCTGTGACACTAGTTATAGATTCCGATGCTTCACTTCAGGTTTACTGTATCCCTTGGACCTTCTTATTGACGATGAAACACAGAAATTGCATCGGAATTAAATAGAAAAGGCACAATGCCGACTTAAGTACAAGAAGACTGACTCTTCTATCTGTCTATGTTTTGAACCATTCCTGTGACGCTAGTTACAGATTCCGATGCTTCACTTCTGGGATAGTGTATCCCTCTGACATTCTTATTGACGATGAAACACTAAAATTGCATCGGAGTTAAATAGAATATTTCCAATACCGACTTAAGTACAATAAGACTGACTCAGCCTACTGTCTATGTTTTGAACCATTCCTGTGACACTAGTTTTTATATTCCGAAGCTCCACTTCAGGTTTACTGTATCCCTTGGACGTTCTTATTGATGATGAAACACAGAAATTGCATCGGAATTAAATAGAAAAGCGACAATGCCGACTTAAGTACAAGATGTCAGACTCTTCTTACTGACTATGTTTTGAACCATTCCTGTGACGCTAGTTACAGATTCTGATGCTTCACTTCAGGTTTACTGTATCCCTTGGACCTTCTTATTGACGATGAAACACAGATATTGCATCGGAATTAAATACAAAAGGCACAATGCCGACTTAAGTACAAAAAGACTGACTCTTCCTACTGGCTATGCTTTGAACCATTCCTCTGACACTAGTTACGGATTCCGATGCTTCACTTCAGGTGTACCGTATCCTTCTGACCTTCTATTTGACGACGAAACACAGAAATTGCATCGGAATTAAATTCAAAAGGCACAATGCCGACTTAAGTACAAGAAGACTGACTCTTCCTACTGTCTATGTTTTGAACGATTCCTGTGACATTAGTTATTGATTCCGATGCTTCACTTCAGGTTTACTGTATCCTTTGGACCTTCTAATTGGCGACGAAATGCTGAAATAGCTTCGGAATTAAATACAAAAGGCACAATGCCGACTTAAGTACAAGAAGACTGAGTCTTCTTACTGACTGTTTTGAACCATTCCTGTGACACTTGTTATAGATTCCGTGGCTTCACTTCAGGTTTACTGTATCCCTCTGACCTTCGTTTTGACGATGAAAGACAGAAATTGCATCGGAATTAAATACAAAAGGCACAATGCCGACTTAAGTACAAGAAGACTGACTCTTCGTACTGACTATGTTTTGAACCATTCCTGTGACACTAGTTATAGATTACGATGATTCACTTCAGGTTTACTGTATCCCTTGGATCCTTCTTATTGACGATGAAACACAGAAATTGCATCGGAAAAAAATAGAAAAGGCACAATGCTGACTTAAGTACAAGAAGACTGATTCTTCTTACTGACTATGTTTGGGACCATTAATGTGACACTTGTTATAAATTCCAATGTTTCACTTCAGGTTTACTGTATCCCTGTGACCTTTTTATTGACGACGAAACACAGAAATTGCATCGGAATTAAATAGAAAAGGCACAATGCCGAATTAAGTACAAGAAGACTGATTCTTCCTACTGGCTATGTTTTGAACCATTCCTATGACACTAGTTACGGATTCCGAAGCTTCACTTCAGGTTTACTGTATCCCTCTGACCTTCTTTTTGACGATGAAACACAGAAATTGCATCGGAATTAAATACAAAAGGCACAATGCCGACTTACGTACAAGAAGACTGACTCTTCTTACTGACTATGTTTTGAACCATTCCTGTGACGCTAGTTACAGATTCCGATGCTTTACTGCAGGTTTACTGTAACCCTTGGACCTTCTTATTGACGATGAAACACAGATATTGCATCGGAATTAAATACAAAAGGCACAATGCCGACTTAAGTACAAGAAGACTGACTCTTACTACTGTCTATGTTTTGAACCATTCCTGTGTCACTAGTTACAGATTCCGATGCTTCACTTCAGGTTAACTGTATCCCTCTGACCTTCTTTTTGACGATGAAACACAGAAATTGCATCGGAATTAAATACAAAAGGCACAATGCCGACTTAAGTACAAGAAGACTGACTCTTCCTACTGTCTATGTTTTGAACGATTCCTGTGACATTAATTATTGATTCCGATGCTTCACTTCAGGTTTACTGTATCCTTTGGACCTTCTAATTGGCGACGAAATGCAGAAATAGCTTCGGAATTAAATACAAAAGGCACAATGCCGACTTAAGTACAAGAAGACTGACTCTGCTTACTGACTGTTTTGAACCATTCCTGTGACACTTGTTATAGATTCCGTGGCTTCACTTCAGGTTTACTGTATCCCTCTGACCTTCTTTTTGACGAGGAAACACAGAAATTGCATCGGAATTAAATACAAAAGGCACAATGCCGACTTAAGTACAAGAAGACTGACTCTTCCTACTGTCTATGTTTTGAACGATTCCTGTGACATTAATTATAGATTCCGATGCTTCACTTCAGGTTTACTGTATCCTATGGACCTTCTTATTCACGATGAAACACAGAAAATGCATCGGAATTAAATACAAAAAGCACAATGCCGACTTAAGTACAAGAAGACTGACTCTTCTTACTGTCTAAGTTTTGAACCAATCCTGTGACACTAGTTATAGATTTCAATGCTTCACTTCAGATTTACTGTATAACCTTGCACCTTCTTATTGACGATGAAACACAGATATTGCATCGGAATTATGTACAAAAGGCACAATGCCGACTTAAGTACAAGAAGACTAACCCTTCTTAATGTCTATGTTTTGAACCGTTCCTGTGACACTAGTTATAGATTCCGATGCTTCACTTCAGGTTTACTGTATCCCTCTGACCTTCTTATTGACCATGAAACACAGAAATAGCATCGGTATTAAATACAAAAGGCACAATGCCGACTTAAGTACAAGAAGACTGACTCTTCGTACCGACTATGTTTTGAACCATTCCTGTGACACTAGTTATAGATTACGTTGATTCACTTCAGGTTTACTGTATCCCTCTGACCTTCTTATTGACGATGAAACACAGATATTGCATCGGAATTAAATAGATAAGGCACAATGCCGACTTAAGTACAGGAAGACTGACTCTTCTTACTGACTATGTTTTGAACCATTCCTGTGACACTAGTTATAAATTCCGATGTTTCACTTGAGGTTTACTGTATCCCTGTGACCTTTTTATTGACGACGAAACACAGAAATTGCATCGGAATTAATAGAAAAGGCACAATGCCGACATAAGTACAAGAAGACTGACTGTTCTTACTGTCCATGTTTTGAACCATTCCAGTGACACTAGTTATAGATTCCGATGCTTCACTTCAGGTTTACTGTATCCCTTGGACCTTCTTATTGACGATGAAACACAGAAATTGCATCGGAATTAAATAGAAAAGGCACAATGCCGACTTAAGTACAAGAAGACTGACTCTTCTTTCTGTCTATGCTTTGAACCATTCCTGTGACGCTATTTACAGATTCCGATGCTTCACTTCAGGGTTACTGTATCCCTCTGACATTCTTATTGACGATGAAACACTGATATTGCATCGGAATTAAATAGAAAAGGTCCAATGCCGACTTAAGTACAATAAGACTGACTCATTCTACTGGCTATGTTTTGAACCATTCCTGTGACACTAGTTTTTATATTCCGAAGCTCCACTTCAGGTTTACTGTATCCCTTGGACGTTCTTATTGATGATGAAACACAGAAATTGCATCGGAATTAAATAGAAAAGCGACAATGCCGACTTAAGTACAAGAAGACTGACTCTTCCTACTGTCTATGTTTTGAACGATTCCTGTGACATTAGTTATTGATTCCGATGCTTCACTTCAGGTTTACTGTATCCTTTGGACCTTCTAATTGGCGACGAAATGCAGAAATAGCTTCGGAATTAAATACAAAAGGCACAATGCCGACTTAAGTACAAGAAGACTGAGTCTTCTTACTGACTGTTTTGAACCATTCCTGTGACACTTGTTATAGATTCCGTGGCTTCACTTCAGGTTTACTGTATCCCTCTGACCTTCGTTTTGACGATGAAAGACAGAAATTGCATCGGAATTAAATACAAAAGGCACAATGCCGACTTAAGTACAAGAAGACTGACTCTTCGTACTGACTATGTTTTGAACCATTCCTGTGACACTAGTTATAGATTACGATGATTCACTTCAGGTTTACTGTATCCCTTGGATCCTTCTTATTGACGATGAAACACAGAAATTGCATCGGAAAAAAATAGAAAAGGCACAATGCTGACTTAAGTACAAGAAGACTGATTCTTCTTACTGACTATGTTTGGGACCATTAATGTGACACTTGTTATAAATTCCAATGTTTCACTTCAGGTTTACTGTATCCCTGTGACCTTTTTATTGACGACGAAACACAGAAATTGCATCGGAATTAAATAGAAAAGGCACAATGCCGAATTAAGTACAAGAAGACTGATTCTTCCTACTGGCTATGTTTTGAACCATTCCTATGACACTAGTTACGGATTCCGAAGCTTCACTTCAGGTTTACTGTATCCCTCTGACCTTCTTTTTGACGATGAAACACAGAAATTGCATCGGAATTAAATACAAAAGGCACAATGCCGACTTACGTACAAGAAGACTGACTCTTCTTACTGACTATGTTTTGAACCATTCCTGTGACGCTAGTTACAGATTCCGATGCTTTACTGCAGGTTTACTGTAACCCTTGGACCTTCTTATTGACGATGAAACACAGATATTGCATCGGAATTAAATACAAAAGGCACAATGCCGACTTAAGTACAAGAAGACTGACTCTTACTACTGTCTATGTTTTGAACCATTCCTGTGTCACTAGTTACAGATTCCGATGCTTCACTTCAGGTTAACTGTATCCCTCTGACCTTCTTTTTGACGATGAAACACAGAAATTGCATCGGAATTAAATACAAAAGGCACAATGCCGACTTAAGTACAAGAAGACTGACTCTTCCTACTGTCTATGTTTTGAACGATTCCTGTGACATTAATTATTGATTCCGATGCTTCACTTCAGGTTTACTGTATCCTTTGGACCTTCTAATTGGCGACGAAATGCAGAAATAGCTTCGGAATTAAATACAAAAGGCACAATGCCGACTTAAGTACAAGAAGACTGACTCTGCTTACTGACTGTTTTGAACCATTCCTGTGACACTTGTTATAGATTCCGTGGCTTCACTTCAGGTTTACTGTATCCCTCTGACCTTCTTTTTGACGAGGAAACACAGAAATTGCATCGGAATTAAATACAAAAGGCACAATGCCGACTTAAGTACAAGAAGACTGACTCTTCCTACTGTCTATGTTTTGAACGATTCCTGTGACATTAATTATAGATTCCGATGCTTCACTTCAGGTTTACTGTATCCTATGGACCTTCTTATTCACGATGAAACACAGAAAATGCATCGGAATTAAATACAAAAAGCACAATGCCGACTTAAGTACAAGAAGACTGACTCTTCTTACTGTCTAAGTTTTGAACCAATCCTGTGACACTAGTTATAGATTTCAATGCTTCACTTCAGATTTACTGTATAACCTTGCACCTTCTTATTGACGATGAAACACAGATATTGCATCGGAATTATGTACAAAAGGCACAATGCCGACTTAAGTACAAGAAGACTAACCCTTCTTAATGTCTATGTTTTGAACCGTTCCTGTGACACTAGTTATAGATTCCGATGCTTCACTTCAGGTTTACTGTATCCCTCTGACCTTCTTATTGACCATGAAACACAGAAATAGCATCGGTATTAAATACAAAAGGCACAATGCCGACTTAAGTACAAGAAGACTGACTCTTCGTACTGACTATGTTTTGAACCATTCCTGTGACACTAGTTATAGATTACGTTGATTCACTTCAGGTTTACTGTATCCCTCTGACCTTCTTATTGACGATGAAACACAGATATTGCATCGGAATTAAATAGATAAGGCACAATGCCGACTTAAGTACAGGAAGACTGACTCTTCTTACTGACTATGTTTTGAACCATTCCTGTGACACTAGTTATAAATTCCGATGTTTCACTTGAGGTTTACTGTATCCCTGTGACCTTTTTATTGACGACGAAACACAGAAATTGCATCGGAATTAATAGAAAAGGCACAATGCCGACATAAGTACAAGAAGACTGACTGTTCTTACTGTCCATGTTTTGAACCATTCCAGTGACACTAGTTATAGATTCCGATGCTTCACTTCAGGTTTACTGTATCCCTTGGACCTTCTTATTGACGATGAAACACAGAAATTGCATCGGAATTAAATAGAAAAGGCACAATGCCGACTTAAGTACAAGAAGACTGACTCTTCTTTCTGTCTATGCTTTGAACCATTCCTGTGACGCTATTTACAGATTCCGATGCTTCACTTCAGGGTTACTGTATCCCTCTGACATTCTTATTGACGATGAAACACTGATATTGCATCGGAATTAAATAGAAAAGGTCCAATGCCGACTTAAGTACAATAAGACTGACTCATTCTACTGGCTATGTTTTGAACCATTCCTGTGACACTAGTTATGGATTCCGAAGCTTCACTTCAGGTTTACTGTATCCCTTGGACGTTCTTATTAATGATGAAACACAGAAATTGCATCGGAATTAAATAGAAAAGCGACAATGCCGACTTAAGTACAAGATGACTGACTTTTCTTACTGACTATGATTTGAACCATTCCTGTGACGCTAGTTACAGATTCCGATGCTCCACTTCAGGTTTACTGTATCCATTGGACCTTCTTATTGACGATGATTCACAGATATTGCATCGGAATTAAATACAAAAGGCACAATGGTTCAAAAATGGTTCAAATGGCTCTGAGCACTATGGGACTTAACATCTAAGGTCATCAGTCCCCTAGAACTTAGAACTACTTAAACCTAACTAACCTAAGGACATCACACAACACCCAGCCATCACGAGGCAGAGAAAATCCCTGACCCCGCCGGGAATCGAACCCGGGAACCCGGGCGTGGGAAGCGAGAACGCAACCGCACGACCACGAGATGCGGGCAAAAGGCACAATGCCGACTTAAGTACAAGAAGACTGACTCTTCCTACTGTCTATGTTTTGAACGATTCCTGTGACATTAGTTACTGATTCCGATGCTTCACTTCAGGTTTACTGTATCCTCTGGACCATCTAATTGGCGACGAAATGCAGAAATTGCTTCGGAATTAAATACAAAAGGCACAATGCCGACTTAAGTACAAGAAGACTGACTCCTCTTACTGACTGTTTTGAACCATTCCTGTGACACTTGTTATAGATTCCGTGGCTTCACTTCAGGTTTACTGTATCCCTCTGACCTTCTTTTTGACGATGAAACACAGAAATTGCATCGGAATTAAATACAAAAGGAACAATGCCGACTTAAGTACAAGAAGATTGACTCTTCGTACTGACTATGTTTTGAACCATTCCTGTGACACTAGTTATAGATTACGATGATTCACTTCAGGTTTACTGTATCCCTTGGACCTTCTTATTGACGATGAAACACAGAAATTGCATCGGAATTAAATAGAAAAGGCACAATGCCGACTTAAGTACAAGAAGACTGACTCTTCCTACTGGCTATGTTTTGAACCATTCCTGTGACACTAGTTACGGATTCCGATGCTTCACTTCAGGTTCACTGTATCCCTTTGACCTTCTTTTTGACGATGAAACACAGAAATTGCATCGGAATTAAATAGAAAAGGCACAATGCCGACTTAAGTACAAGAAGACTGACTCTTCTTACTGACTATGTTTTGAACCATTCCTGTGACGCTAGTTACAGATTCCGATGCTTTACTTCAGGTTTACTGTATCCCTTGGACCTTCTTATTGACGATGAAACACAGATATTGCATCGGAATTAAATACAAAAGGCACAATGCCGACTTAAGTACAAGAAGACTGACTCTTCTTTCTGTCTATGCTTTGAACCATTCCTGTGACGCTAGTTACAGATTCCGCTGCTTCACTTCAGGGTTACTGTATCCCTCTGACATTCTTAATGACGATGAAACACTGATATTGCATCGGAATTAAATAGAAAAGGTACAATGCCGACTTAAGTACAAGAAGACTGACTCTTCCTATTGTCTATGTTTTGAACCATTCCTGTGACACTAGTTATAGATTCCGATGCTTCACTTCAGGTTTACTGTATCCCTTGGACCTTCTTATTGACGATGAAACACAGAAATTGCATCGGAATTAAATAGAAAAGGCACAATGCCGACTTAAGTACAAGAAGACTGACTCTTCTATCTGTCTATGTTTTGAACAATTCCTGTGACGCTAGTTACAGATTCCGATGCTTCACTTCTGGGATAGTGTATCCCTCTGACATTCTTATTGACGATGAAACACTAAAATTGCAACGGAGTTAAATAGAATAGGTCCAATACCGACTTAAGTACAATAAGACTGACTCATCCTACTGTCTATGTTTTGAACCATTCCTGTGACACTAGTTTTTATATTCCGAAGCTCCACTTCAGGTTTACTGTATCCCTTGGACGTTCTTACTGATGATGAAACACAGAAATTGCATCGGAATTAAATAGAAAAGCGACAATGCCGACTTAAGTACAAGATGACAGACTCTTCTTACTGACTATGTTTTGAACCATTCCTGTGACGCTAGTTACAGATTCTGATGCTTCACTTCAGGTTTGCTGTATCCCTTCGACCTTCTTATTGACGATGAAACACAGATATTGCATCGGAATTAAATACAAAAGGCACAATGCCGACTTAAGTACAAAAAGACTGACTCTTCCTACTGGCTATGCTTTGAACCATTCCTCTGACACTAGTTACGGATTCCGATGCTTCACTTCAGGTGTACTGTATACTTCTGACCTTCTATTTGACGACGAAACACAGAAATTGCATCGGAATTAAATTCAAAAGGCACAATGCCGACATAAGTACAAGAAGACTGACTCTTCCTACTGTCTATGTTTTGAACGATTCCTGTGACATTAGTTATTGATTCCGATGCTTCACTTCAGGTTTACTGTATCCTTTGGACCTTCTAATTGGCGACGAAATAGAGAAATAGCTTCGGAATTAAATACAAAAGGCACAATGCCGACTTAAGTACAAGAAGACTGAGTCTTCTTACTGACTGTTTTGAACCATTCCTGTGACACTTGTTATAGATTCCGTGGCTTCACTTCAGGTTTACTGTATCCCTCTGACCTTCGTTTTGACGATGAAAGACAGAAATTGCATCGGAATTAAATACAAAAGGCACAATGCCGACTTAATTACAAGAAGACTGACTCTTCGTACTGACTATGTTTTGAACCATTCCTGTGACACTAGTTATAGATTACGATGATTCACTTCAGGTTTACTGTATCCCTTGGATCCTTCTTATTGACGATGAAACGCAGAAATTGCATCGGAAAAAAATAGAAAAGGCACAATGCTGACTTAAGTACAAGAAGACTGATTCTTCTTACTGACTATGTTTGGGACCATTAATGTGACACTAGTTATAAATTCCAATGTTTCACTTCAGGTTTACTGTATCCCTGTGACCTTTTTATTGACGACGAAACACAGAAATTGCATCGGAATTAAATAGAAAAGGCACAATGCCGAATTAAGTACAACAAGACTGACTCTTCCTACTGGCTATGTTTTGAACCATTCCTGTGACACTAGTTACGGATTCCGAAGCTTCACTTCAGGTTTACTGTATCCCTCTGACCTTCTTTTTGACGATGAAACACAGAAATTGCATCGGAATTAAATACAAAAGGCACAATGCCGACTTACGTACAAGAAGACTGACTCTTCTTACTGACTATGTTTTGAACCATTCCTGTGACGCTAGTTACAGATTCCGATGCTTTACTTCAGGTTTACTGTAACCCTTGGACCTTCCTATTGACGATGAAACACAGATATTGCATCGGAATTAAATACAAAAGGCACAATGCCGACTTAAGTACAAGAAGACTGACTCTTACTACTGTCTATGTTTTGAACCATTCCTGTGTCACTAGTTACAGATTCCGATGCTTCACTTCAGGTTAACTGTATCCCTCTGACCTTCTTTTTAACGATGAAACACAGAAATTGCATCGGAATTAAATACAAAAGTCACAATGCCAAGTTAAGTACAAGAAGACTGACTCTTCCTACTGTCTATGTTTTGAACGATTCCTGTGACATTAATTATTGATTCCGATGCTTCACTTCAGGTTTACTGTATCCTTTGGACCTTCTAACTGGCGGCGAAATGCAGAAATAGCTTCGGAATTAAATACAAAACGCACAATGCCGACTTAAGTACAAGAAGACTGACTCTGCTTACGGACTGTTTTGAACCATTCCTGTGACACTTGTAATAGATTCCGTGGCTTCACTTCAGGTTTACTGTATCCCTCTGACCTTCTTTTTGACGATGAAACACAGAAATTGCATCGGAATTAAATACAAAAGGCACAATGCCGACTTAAGTACAAGAAGACTGACTCTTCCTACTGTCTATGTTTTGAACGATTCCTGTGACATTAAATATAGATTCCGATGCTTCACTTCAGGTTTACTGTATCCTATGGACCTTCTTATTCACGATGAAACACAGAAAATGCATCGGAATTAAATACAATAAGCACAATGCCGACTTAAGTACAAGAAGACTGACTCTTTTTACTGTCTAAGTTTTGAACCAATCCTGTGACACTAGTTATAGATTTCAATGCTTCACTTCAGATTTACTGTATAACCTTGCACCTTCTTATTGACGATGAAACACAGATATTGCATCGGAATTATGTACAAAAGGCACAATGCCGACTTAAGTACAAGAAGACTAACCCTTCTTAATGTCTATGTTTTGAACCGTTCCTGTGACACTAGTTATAGATTCCGATGCTTCACTTCAGGTTTACTGTATCCCTCTGACCTTCTTATTGACCATGAAACACAGAAATAGCATCGGTATTAAATACAAAAGGCACAATGCCGACTTAAGTACAAGAAGACTGACTCTTCGTACTGACTATGTTTTGAACCATTCCTGTGACACTAGTTATAGATTACGATGATTCACTTCAGGTTTACTGTATCCCTCTGACCTTCTTATAGACGATGAAACACAGATATTGCATCGGAATTAAATAGATAAGGCACAATGCCGACTTAAGTACAGGAAGACTGACTCTTCTTACTGACTATGTTTTGAACCATTCATGTGACACTAGTTATAAATTCCGATGTTTCACTTGAGGTTTACTGTATCCCTGTGACCCTTTTATTGACGACGAAACACATAAATTGCATCGGAATTAATAGAAAAGGCACAATGCCGACTTAAGTACAAGAAGACTGATTCTTCTTACTGTCTATGTTTTGAACCATTCCTGTGACACTAGTTATAGATTCCGATGCTTCACTTCAGGTTTACTGTATCCCTGGGACCTTCTTATTGACGATGAAACACAGAAATTGCATCGGAATTACATAGAAAATGCACAATGCCGACTTAAGTACAAGAAGACTGACTCTTCTTTCTGTCTATGTTTTGAACCATTCCTGTGACACTAGTTACAGATTCCGATGCTTCATTTCAGGGTTACTGTATCCCTCTGACCTACTTTTTGACGATGAAACACAGAAATTTCATCGGACTTAAATACAAAAGGCACAATGCCGACTTAAGTACAAGAAGACTGACACTTCCTACTGTCTATGTTTTGAACGATTCCTGTGACATTAGTTATAGATTCCGACGCTTCACTTAAGGTTTACTGTATCCTTTGGACCTTCTTATTGGCGACGAAGTACAGAAATTGCATCGGAATTAAATACAAAAGGCACAATGCCGACTTATGTACAAGAAGACTGACTCTTCTTACTGACTGTTTTGAACCATTCCTGTGACACTAGTTATAGATTCCGATTCTTCACTTCAGGTTTACTGTATCCTTTGGACCTTCTTATTGGCGACGAAATACAGAAATTGCATTGGAATTAAATACAAAACTCACATTGCCGACTTAAGTACAAGAAGGCTGACTCTTCTTACTGTCTATGACTTGAACCATTCCTGTGACACTAGTTATAGATTCCGATGCTTCACTTTAGGTTTACTGTATCCCTTGGACCTTCTTATTGACGATGAACCCAGAAAATGCATCGGAATTAAATACAAAAGGCAGAATGCCGACTTAAGTACAAGAAGATTGACTCTTTTTACTGACTGCTTTGAACCATTCCTGTGAGACTAGCTATAGCTTCCGATGCTTCACTTCAGGTTTACTGTTTCCCTCTGACCTTCTTATTGACGATGAAACACAGAAATTGCATCGGAATTAAATACAAAAGGCACAATGCCGACTTAAGTACAAGAAGACTGACTCTTCTTACTGTCTATGTTTTGACCTATTCCTGTGACACTAGTTATAGATTCCGATGCTTCACTTCAGGTTTACTGTATCCCTTGCACCTTCTTATTTACGATGAAACACAGATATTGCATCGGAATTAAATACAAAAGGCACAATGCCGACTTAAGTACAAGAAGACTGACCCTTCTTACTGACTGTTTTGAACCATTCCTGTGACACTAGTTATAGATTCCGATTCTTCACTTCAGGATTACTGTATCCCTCTGACCTTCTTATTGAAGATGAAACACAGAAATTGCATCGGAATTAAATAGAAACGGCACAATGCCTACATAAGTACAAGAAGACTGACTCTTCTTACAGACTATGTTTTGAACCATTCCTGTGACGCTAGTTACAGATTCCGATGCTTCATTTCAGCTTTACTGTATCTCTTGGACCTACTTCTTCACGACGAAACACAGATATTGCATCGGAATTAAATACAAAAAGCACAATGCCGACTTAAGTAAAAGAAGACTGACTCTTCCTACTGTCTATGTTTTGAACCATTCCTGTGACACTAGTTACAGATTCCGATGTTTCACTTCTGGTTTACTGTATCCCTCTGACCTTCTTTTTGACGATGAAACATAGAAATTGCATCGGAATTAAATACAAAAGGCACAATGCCGACTTAAGTACAAGAAGACTGACTCTTAGTACTGACTATGATTTGAACCATTCCTGTGACACTAGTTATAGGTTACGTAGATTCACTTCAGGTTTACTGTATCCCTTGGACCTTCTTATTGACGATGAAACACAGATATTGAATCGGAATTAAATAGAAGAGGCACAATGCCGACTTAAGTACAAGATGACTGACTCTTCTTACTGACTTTGTTTGGATCCATTACTGTGACACTAGTTATAGATTACGATGCCTCGCTTCAGGTTTATTGTATCCCTCTGACCTTCTTATTGAAGATGAAACACAGAAATTGCATCGGAATTAAATAGAAATGGCACAATGCCGACTTAAGTACAAGAAGACTGACTCTTCTTACTGTCTATGTTTGAACCATTCCTGTGACTCTAGTTATGGATTCCGATGTTTCACTTCAGGTTTACTGTATCCCTTGGACCTTCTTATTGACGATGAAACACAGAAATTGCATCGGAATTACATAGAAAATGCACAATGCCGACTTAAGTACAAGAAGACTGACTCTTCTTTCTGTCTATGTTTTGAACCATTCCTGTGACACTAGTTACAGATTCCGATGCTTCATTTCAGGGTTACTGTATCCCTCTGACCTACTTTTTGACGATGAAACACAGAAATTTCATCGGACTTAAATACAAAAGGCACAATGCCGACTTAAGTACAAGAAGACTGACACTTCCTACTGTCTATGTTTTGAACGATTCCTGTGACATTAGTTATAGATTCCGACGCTTCACTTAAGGTTTACTGTATCCTTTGGACCTTCTTATTGGCGACGAAGTACAGAAATTGCATCGGAATTAAATACAAAAGGCACAATGCCGACTTATGTACAAGAAGACTGACTCTTCTTACTGACTGTTTTGAACCATTCCTGTGACACTAGTTATAGATTTTGATTCTTCACTTCAGGTTTACTGTATCCTTTGGACCTTCTTATTGGCGACGAAATACAGAAATTGCATTGGAATTAAATACAAAACTCACATTGCCGACTTAAGTACAAGAAGGCTGACTCTTCTTACTGTCTATGATTTGAACCATTCCTGTGACACTAGTTATAGATTCCGATGCTTCACTTCAGGTTTACTGTATCCCTTGGACCTTCTTATTGACGATGAACCCAGAAAATGCATCGGAATTAAATACAAAAGGCAGAATGCCGACTTAAGTACAAGAAGATTGACTCTTTTTACTGACTGCTTTGAACCATTCCTGTGAGACTAGCTATAGCTTCCGATGCTTCACTTCAGGTTTACTGTTTCCCTCTGACCTTCTTATTGACGATGAAACACAGAAATTGCATCGGAATTAAATACAAAAGGCACAATGCCGACTTAAGTACAAGAAGACTGACTCTTCTTACTGTCTATGTTTTGACCTATTCCTGTGAAACTAGTTATAGATTCCGATGCTTCACTTCAGGTTTACTGTATCCCTTGCACCTTCTTATTTACGATGAAACACAGATATTGCAACGGAATTAAATACAAAAGGCACAATGCCGACTTAAGTACAAGAAGACTGACCCTTCTTACTGACTGTTTTGAACCATTCCTGTGACACTAGTTATAGATTCCGATTCTTCACTTCAGGATTACTGTATCCCTCTGACCTTCTTATTGAAGATGAAACACAGAAATTGCATCGGAATTAAATAGAAACGGCACAATGCCTACATAAGCACAAGAAGACTGACTCTTCTTACAGACTATGTTTTGAACCATTCCTGTGACGCTAGTTACAGATTCCGATGCTTCATTTCAGCTTTACTGTATCTCTTGGACCTACTTCTTCACGACGAAACACAGATATTGCATCGGAATTAAATACAAAAAGCACAATGCCGACTTAAGTAAAAGAAGACTGACTCTTCCTACTGTCTATGTTTTGAACCATTCCTGTGACACTAGTTACAGATTCCGATGTTTCACTTCTGGTTTACTGTATCCCTCTGACCATCTTTTTGACGATGAAACATAGAAATTGCATCGGAATTAAATACAAAAGGCACAATGCCGACTTAAGTACAAGAAGACTGACTCTTAGTACTGACTATGATTTGAACCATTCCTGTGACACTAGTTATAGGTTACGTAGATTCACTTCAGGTTTACTGTATCCCTTGGACCTTCTTATTGACGATGAAACACAGATATTGAATCGGAATTAAATAGAAGAGGCACAATGCCGACTTAAGTACAAGATGACTGACTCTTCTTACTGACTTTGTTTGGATCCATTACTGTGACACTAGTTATAGATTACGATGCCTCACTTCAGGTTTATTGTATCCCTCTGACCTTCTTATTGAAGATGAAACACAGAAATTGCATCGGAATTAAATAGAAATGGCACAATGCCGACTTAAGTACAAGAAGACTGACTCTTCTTACTGTCTATGTTTGAACCATTCCTGTGACTCTAGTTATGGATTCCGATGTTTCACTTCAGGTTTACTGTATCCCTTGGACCTTCTTATTGACGATGAAACACAGAAATTGCATCGGAATTAAATAGAAAAGGCACAATGCCGACTTAAGTACAAGAAGACTGACTCTTCTTTCTGTCTATGTTTTGAACCATTCCTGTGACGCTAGTTACAGATTCCGATGCTTCACTTCAGGGTTACTGCATCCCTCTGACATTCTTATTGACGATGAAACACAGAAATTGCACCGGAATTAAATAGAATAGGCACAATGCCGACTTCAGTACAAGAAGACTGACTCTTTCCACTGTCTATGTTTTGAACCATTCCATTGACACTAGTTATAGATTCCGATGCTTCACTTTAGGTTTACTGTATCCCTTGGACGTTCTTATTGACGCTGAAACACAGAAATTGCATCGGAATTAAATAGAAACGGCACAATGCCGACATAAGTACAAGACGACTGACTCTTCTTACAGACTATGTTTTGAACCATTCCTGTGACGCTAGTTACAGATTCCGATGCTTCATTTCAGCTTTACTGTATCTCTTGGACCTACTTCTTCACGAGGAAACACAGATATTGCATCGGAATTAAATACAAAAAGCACAATGCCGACTTAAGTACAAGAAGACTGACTCTTCCTACTGTCTATGTTTTGAACCATTCCTGTGACACTAGTTACAGATTCCGATGTTTCACTTCTGGTTTACTGTATCCCTCTGACCTTCTTTCGACGATGAAACATAGAAATTGCATCGGAATTAAATACAAAAGGCACAATGCCGACTTAAGTACGAGAAGACTGACTCTTCCTACTGTCTATGTTTGAACGATTCCTGTGACATTAGTTATTGATTCCGATGCTTCACTTAATGTTTACTGTATCCTTTGGACCTTCTTATTGGCGACGAAATACAGAAATTGCTTCGGAATTAAATACAAAAAGCACAATGCCGACTTAAGTATAAGAAGACTGACTCTTCTTACTGACTGTTTTGAACCATTCCTGTGACACCAGTTATAGATTCCGATGCTTCACTTCAGGTTTACTGTATCCCATTGACCTACTTTTGACGATGAAACACAGATATTATTTCGGAATTAAATACAAAAGGCACAATGCCGACTTAAGTACTAGAAGACTGACTCTTCCTACTGTCTATGTTTTGATCGATTCCTGTGACATTCGTTATAGATTCCGATGCTTCACTTCAGGTTTACTGTATCCGTTGGACCTTCGTTTTGACGATGAAACACAGAAGTTGCATCGGAAATAAATAGAAAAGGCACAATGCCGACTTACGTACAAGAAGACTGACTCTTCTTACTGACTGTGATTGGAACCATTCCTGTTACACTAGTTATAAATTCCGATGCCTCACTTCAGGTTTTCTGTATCCCTCTGACCTTCTTATTGACGATGAAACACAGATATTGCATCGGAATTAAACACAAAATGCACAATGCCGACTTAAGTACAAGAAGACCGACTCTTCTTACTGACTATGTTTTGAACCATTTCTGTGACACTAGTTACAGATTCCGATGCTTCACTTCAGGTTTACTGTATCCCTCTGTCCTTCTTTTTGACGATGAAACACAGAAATTTCATCGGACTTAAATACAAAACTCACAATGCCGACTTAAGTACAAGAAGACTGACACTTCCTACTGTCTATGTTTTGAACGATTCCTGTGACATTAGTTATAGATTCCGACGCTTCACTTCAGGTTTACTGTATCCTTTGGACCTTCTTATTGGCGACGAAGTACAGAAATTGCATCGGAATTAAATACAAAAGGCACAATGCCGACTTATGTACAAGAAGACTGACTCTTCTTACTGACTGTTTTGAACCATTCCTGTGACACTAGTTATAGATTCCGATGCTTCACTTCAGGTTTACTGTATCCTTTGGACCTTCTAATTGGCGACGAAATACAGAAACTGCATTGGAATTAAATACAAAAGGCACATTGCCGACTTAAGTACAAGAAGACTGACTCTTCTTAGTGTCTATGATTTGAACCATTCCTGTGACACTAGTTATAGATTCCGATGCTTCACTTCAGGTTTACTGTATTCCTCTGACATTCTTATTGACGATGAAACACAGAAATTGCATCGGAATCAAATACAAAAGGCACAATGCCGACTTAAGTACAAGAAGGCTGACTCTTAGTACTGACTATGATTTGAAAAATTCCTGTGACACTAGTTATAGGTTACGATGATTCACTTCAGGTTTACTGTATCCCTTGGACCTTCTTATTGACGATGAAACACAGAAATTGCATCGGAATGAAATAGAAAAAGCACAATGCCGACTTAGGTAGAAGAAGACTGACTCTTCTTACTGACTATGTTTGGATCCATTCCTGTGGCACTAGTTATAGATACCGATGTTTCACTTCAGGTTTACTGTATCCCTTGGACCTTCTTATTGACGATGAAACACAGAAATTGCATCGGAATTAAATAGAAAAGGCACAATGCCGACTTAAGTACAAGAAGACTGACTCTTCTTACTGTCTATGTTTGAACCATTCCTGTGACACTAGTTATAGATTCCGATGTTTCACTTCAGGTTTACTGTATCCCTTGGACCTTCTTATTGACGATGAAACACAGAAATTGCATCGGAATTAAATAGAAAAGGCACAATGCCGACTTAAGTACAAGAAGACTGACTCTTCTTCCTGTCTATGATTTAAACCATTTCTGTGACACTAGTTATAGATTCCGATGCTTCACTTCAGGACTATTGTATCCCTCTGACATTCTTATTGACGATGAAACACAGAAATTGCACCGGAATAAAATAGAAAATGCACAATGCCGACTTCAGTACAAGAAGACTGTTTCTTCCTACTGTCTATGTTTTGAACCATTCCTGTGACACTAGTTATAGATTCCGATGCTTCACTTCAGGATTATTGTATCCCTCGGAATTTCTTATTGACGATGAAACACAGAAATTGCATCGTAATTAAATAGAAACGGCACAATGCCGACTTAAGTACAAGAAGACTGACTCTTCTTACAGACTATGGTTTGAACCTTTCCTGTGACGATAGTTACAGATTCCGATGCTTCACTTCAGGTTCACTGTATCTCTTGGACCTACTTCTAGACGACGAAACACAGATATTGCATCGGAATTAAATACAAAAGGCACAATGCCGACTTAATTACAAAAAGACTGACTCTTCCTACTGTCTATGTTTTGAACCACTCCTGTGACACTAGTTACAGATTCCAATGCTTCACTTCTGGTTTACTGTATCCCACTGACATTCTTTTTGACGATGAAACATAGAAATTGCATCGGAATTAAATACAAAAGGCACAATGCCGACTTAAGGACAAGAACACTGACTCTTCCTACTGTCTATGTTTGAACGTTTCCTGTGACATTAGTTATTGATTCCGATGCTTCACTTCAGGTTTACTGTATCCTTTGGACCTTCTTATTGGCGACGAAATACAGAAATTGCTTCGGAATTAAATACAAAAGGCACAATGCCGACTTAAGTATAAGAAGACTGACTCTTCTTACTGATTGTTTTGAACCACTCCTGTGACACTAGTTATAGATTCCGATGCTTCACTTCAGGATTATTGTATCCCTCGGAAGTTCTTATTGACGATGAAACACAGAAATTGCATCGTAATTAAATAGAAACGGCACAATGCCGACTTAAGTACAAGAAGACTGACTCTTCTTACAGACTATGTTTTGAACCATTCCTGTGACGCTAGTTACAGATTCCGATGCTTCACTTCAGGTTTACTGTATCCCTTGGACCTTCTTATTGACGATGAAACATAGAAATTACATCGGAATTAAATACAAAAGGCACAATGCCGACTTAAGTACAAGAAGACTGACTCTTCCTACTGTCTATGTTTGAACGATTCCTGTGACATTAGTTTTTGATTCCGATGCTTCACTTAAGGTTTACTGTATCCTTTGGACCTTCTTATTGGCGACGAAATACAGAAATTGCTTCGGAATTAAATACAAAATGCACAATGCCGACTTGAGTATAAGAAGACTGACTCTTCTTACTGACTGTTTTGAACCATTCCTGTGACACCAGTTATAGATTCCGATGCTTCACTTCGGGTTTAATGTATCCCATTGACCTACTTTTTGACGATGAAACACAGATATTGTTTCGGAATTAAATACAAAAGGCACAATGCCGACTTAAGTACAAGAAGACTGACTCTTCCTACTGTCTATGTTTTGATCGATTCCTGTGACATTCGTTATAGATTACGATGCTTCACTTCAGGTTTACTGTATCCGTTGGACCTTCGTTTTGACGATGAAACACAGATATTGCATCGGTATTTAGTATAAAAGGCACAATGCCGACTTAAGTACAAGAAGACTGACTCTTCTTACTGACTATGATTGGAACCATTCCTGTTACACTAGTTTTAAATTCCGATGCCTCACTTCAGGTTTTCTGTATCCCTCTGACCTTCTTATTGACGATGAAACACAGATATTGCATCGGAATTAAACACAAAATGCACAATGCCGACTTAAGTACAAGAAGACCGACTCTTCTTACTGACTATGTTTTGAACCATTTCTGTGACACTAGTTATAGATTCCGATGCTTCACTTCAGGTTTTACTGTATCCCTCTGTCCTGCTTATTGACGATGAAACACAGAAATTTCATCGGAATTAAATACAAAAGGCACAATGCCGACTTAAGTACAAAAAGACTGACTCTTCCTACTGTCTATGTTTTGAATCATTCCTGTGACACTAGTTACAGATTCCGATGCTTCACTTCAGGTTTACTGTATCCCTCTGTCCTTCTTTTTGACGATGAAACACAGAAATTTCATCGGACTTAAATACAAAACTCACAATGCCGACTTAAGTACAAGAAGACTGACACTTCCTACTGTCTATGTTATGAACGATTCCTGTGACATTAGTTATAGATTCCGACGCTTCACTTCAGGTTTACTGTCTCCTTTGGACCTTCTTATTGGCGACGAAGTACAGAAATTGCATCGGAATTAAATACAAAAGGCACAATGCCGACTTATGTACAAGAAGACTGACTCTTCTAACTGACTGTTTTGAACCATTCCTGTGACACTAGTTATAGATTCCGATGCTTCACTTCAGGTTTACTGTATCCTTTGGACCTTCTTATTGGCGACGAAATACAGAAATTGCATTGGTATTAAATACAAAAGGCACATTGCCGACTTCAGTACAAGAAGACTGACTCTTCTTAGTGTCTATGATTTGAACCATTCCTATGACACTAGTTATAGATTCCGATGCTTCACTTCAGGTTTACTGTATCCCTTGGACCTTCTTATTGACGATGAAACACAGATATTGCATCGGAATTAAATACAAAAGGCACAATGCCGACTTAAGTACAAGAAGACTGACCCTTCTTACTGTCTATGTTTAGAACCGTACCTGTGACACTAGTTATAGATTCCGATGCATCACTTCTGGTTTACTGTATTCCTCTGACATTCTTATTGACGATGAAACACAGAAATTGCATCGGAATCAAATACAAAAGGCACAATGCCGACTTAAGTACAAGAAGGCTGACTCTTAGTACTGACTATGATTTGAAAAATTCCTGTGACACTAGATATAGGTTACGATGATTCACTTCAGGTTTACTGTATCCCTTGGACCTTCTTATTGACGATGAAACACAGAAATTGAATCGGAATTAAATAGAAAAGGCACAATGCCGACTTAGGTACAAGAAGACTGACTCTTCTTACTGACTATGTTTGGATCCATTCCTGTGGCACTAGTTATAGATTCCGATGCCTCACTTCAGGTTTACTGTATCCCTCTGACCTTCTTATTGACGATGAAACACAGAAATTGCATCTGAATTAAATAGAAAAGGCTCAATGCCGACTTAAGTACAAGAAGACTGACTCTTCTTACTGTCTATGTTTGAACCATTCCTGTGACACTAGTTATAGATTCTGATGTTTCACTTCAGGTTTACTGTATCCCTTGGACCTTCTTATTGACGATGAAACACAGAAATTGCATCGGAATTAAATAGAAAAGGCACAATGCCGACTTAAGTACAAGAAGACTGACTCTTCTTCCTGTCTATGATTTGAACCATTCCTGTGACACTAGTTATAGATTCCGATGCTTCACATCAGGATTATTGTATCCCTCTGACATTCTTATTGACGATGAAACACAGAAATTGCACCGGAATAAAATAGAAAATGCACAATGCCGACTTCAGTACAAGAAGACTGACTCTTCCTACTGTCTATGTTTTGAAACATTCCTGTGACACTAGTTATAGATTCCGATGCTTCACTTCAGGATTATTGTATCCCTCGGAAGTTCTTATTGACGATGAAACACAGAAATTGCATCGTAATTAAATAGAAACGGCACAATGCCGACTTAAGTACAAGAAGACTGACTCTTCTTACAGACTATGTTTTCAACCATTCCTGTGACGCTAGTTACAGATTCCGATGCTTCACTTCAGGTTTACTGTATCTCTTGGACCTACTTCTAGACGACGAAACACAGATATTGGATCGGAATTAAATACAAAAGGCACAATGCCGACTTAATTACAAAAAGACTGACTCTTCCTACTGTCTATGTTTTGAACCATTCCTGTGACACTAGTTACAGATTCCAATGCTTCACTTCTGGTTTACTGTATCCCACTGACCTTCTTTTTGACGATGAAACATAGAAATTGCATCGGAATTAAATACAAAAGGCACAATGCCGACTTAAGTACAAGAACACTGACTCTTCCTACTGTCTATGTTTGAACGATTCCTGTGACATTAGTTATTGATTCCGATGCTTCACTTCAGGTTTACTGTATCCTTTGGACCTTCTTATTGGCGACGAAATACAGAAATTGCTTCGGAGTTAAATACAAAAGGCACAATGCCGACTAAAGTATAAGAAGACTGACTCTTCTTACTGATTGTTTTGAACCATTCCTGTGACACCAGTTATAGATTCCGATGCTTCACTACAGGTTTACTGTATCCCTCTGACCTTCTTTTTGACGATGAAACACAGAAATTGTTTCGGAATTAAATACAAAAGGCACAATGCCGACTTAAGTACAAGAAGACTGACTCTTCCTACTGTCTATGTTTGAACGATTCCTGTGACATTAGTTATTGATTCCGATGCTTTACTTCAGGTTTACTGTATCCTTTGGACCTTCTTATTGGCGATGAATTACAGAAATTGCATCGGAATTAAATAGATAAGGCACAATGCCGACTTAAGTACAAGAAGACTGACTCTTCTTTCTGTCTATGCTTTGAACCATTCCTGTGACGCTAGTTACAGATTCCGATGCTTCACTTCAGGTTTACTGTATCCCTCTCACCTTCTTATTGACGATGAAACACAGAGATTGCATCGGAATTAAATACAAAAGGCACATTGCCGACTTCAGTACAAGAAGACTGACTCTTCTTACTGTCTATGTTTTGAACCATTCCTGTGACACTAGTTATAGATTCCGATGCTTCACTTTAGGCTTACTGTATCCCTTGCACTTTCTTATTAACGATGAAACACAGAAATTGCATCAGAATTAAATACAAAAGGCACAATGACGACTTAAGTACAGAAAGACCGACCCTTCTTACTGTCTATGTTTTGAACCATTCCTGTGACACTAGTTATAGATTCCGTTGGTTCACTTCAAGTTTACTGTATCTCTCGTACCTTCTTATTGACGACGAAACACAGAAATTGCACCGGAATTAAATACAAAAGGCACAATGCCGACTTAAGTACAAGAAGACTGACCCTTCTTACTGTCTATGCTTTGAGCCATTCCTGTGACACTAGTTATAGATTGCGATGCCTCACTTCAGGTTTACTGTATCCCTCCGACCTTCTTATTGACGATGAAACACAGATATTGCATTGGAATGTAATAGAAAAGGCACAATGCCGACATATGCACAAGAAGACTGACTCTTCTTACTGACTATGTTTTGAACCATTCCTGTGACACTAGTTATAGATTCCGATGCTTCACTTCAGGTTTACTGTATCCCTTGCACCTTCTTCTTGACGATGAAACATAGATATTGCATCGGAATTAAATACAAAAGGCACAATGCCGACTAAAGTACAAGAAGACTGACCCTTCTTACTGTCTATGCTTGAACCATTCCTGTGACACTAGTTATTAATTCCGATGCTTCACTTCAGGTTTACTGTATCCCTTGCACCTTCTTCTTGACGATGAAACACAGAAATTGCATCGGAATCAAATACAAAAGGCACAATGCCGACTTAAGTACAAGAAGGCTGACTCTTAGTACTGACTATGATTTGAAAAATTCCTGTGACACTAGTTATAGGTTACGATGATTCACTTCAGGTTTACTGTATCCCTTGGACCTTCTTATTGACGATGAAACACAGAAATTGAATCGGAATTAAATAGAAAAGGCACAATGCCGACTTAAGTACAAGAAGACTGACTCTTCTTCCTGTCTATGATTTGAACCATTCCTGTGACACTAGATATAGATTCCGATGCTTCACTTCAGGATTACAGTATCCCTCTGACATTCTTATTGACGATGAAACACAGAAATTGCACCGGAATAAAATAGAAAATGCACAATGCCGACTTCAGTACAAGAAGACTGACTCTTCCTACTGTCTATGTTTTGAACCATTCCTGTGACACTAGTTATAGATTCCGATGCTTCACTTCAGGATTATTGTATCCCTCGGAAGTTCTTATTGACGATGAAACACAGAAATTGCATCGTAATTAAATAGAAACGGCACAATGCCGCCTTAAGTACAAGAAGACTGACTCTTCTTACAGACTATGTTTTGAACCATTCCTGTGACGCTAGTTACAGATTCCGATGCTTCACTTCAGGTTTACTGTATCTCTTGGACCTACTTCTAGACGACGAAACACAGATATTGCATCGGAATTAAATACAAAAGGCACAATGCCGACTTAATTACAAAAAGACTGACTCTTCCTACTGTCTATGTTTTGAACCATTCCTGTGACACTAGTTACAGATTCCAATGCTTCACTTCTGGTTTACTGTATCCCACTGACCTTCTTTTTGACGATGAAACATAGAAATTGCATCGGAATTAAATACAAAAGACACAATGCCGACTTAAGTACAAGAACACTGACTCTTCCTACTGTCTATGTTTGAACGATTCCTGTGACAGTAGTTATTGATTCCGATGCTTCACTTCAGGTTTACTGTATCCTTTGGACCTTCTTATTGGCGACGAAATACAGAAATTGCTTCGGAATTAAATACAAAAGGCACAATGCCGACTTAAGTATAAGACGACTGACTCTTCTTACTGATTGTTTTGAACCATTCCTGTGACACCAGTTATAGATCCCGATGCTTCACTACAGGTTTACTGTATCCCTCTGACCTTCTTTTTGACGATGAAACACAGAAATTGTTTCGGAATTAAATACAAAAGGCACAATGCCGACTTCAGTACAAGAAGACTGACTCTTCCTACTGTCTATGTTTGAACGATTCCTGTGACATTAGTTATTGATTCCGATGCTTTACTTCAGGTTTACTGTATCCTTTGGACCTTCTTATTGGCGACGAATTACAGAAATTGCATCGGAATTAAATAGAAAAGGCACAATGCCGACTTAAGTACAAGAAGACTGACTCTTCTTTCTGTCTATGCTTTGAACCATTTCTGTGACGCTAGTTACAGATTCCGATGCTTCACTTCAGGTTTACTGTATCCCTCTCACCTTCTTATTGACGATGAAACACAGAGATTGCATCGGAATTAAATACAAAAGGCACATTGCCGACTTCAGTACAAGAAGACTGACTCTTCTTACTGTCTATGTTTTGAACCATTCCTGTGACACTAGTTATAGATTCCGATGCTTCACTTTAGGCTTACTGTATCCCTTGCACTTTCTTATTAACGATGAAACACAGAAATTGCATCAGAATTAAATACAAAAGGCACAATGACGACTTAAGTACAGAAAGACCGACCCTTCTTACTGTCTATGATTTGAACCATTCCTGTGACACTAGTTATAGATTCCGTTGGTTCACTTCAAGTTTACTGTATCTCTCGTACCTTCTTATTGACGACGAAACACAGAAATTGCACCGGAATTAAATACAAAAGGCACAATGCCGACTTAAGTACAAGAAGACTGACTCTTCGTACTGACTATTTTTGGAACCATTCCTGTGACACTAGTTATAGATTGCGATGCCTCACTTCAGGTTTACTGTATCCATCTGACCTTCTTATTGACGATGAAACACAGATATTGCATTGGAATGTAATAGAAAAGGCACAATGCCGACATATGCACAAGAAGACTGACTCTTCTTACTGACTATGTTTTGAACCATTCCTGTGACACTAGTTATAGATTCCGATGCTTCACTTCAGGTTTACTGTATCCCTTGCACCTTCTTCTTGACGATGAAACACAGATATTGCATCGGAATTAAATACAAAAATCACAATGCCGACTAAAGTACAAGAAGACTGACCCTTCTTACTGTCTATGTTTTGAACCATTCCTGTGACACTAGTTATAGATTCCGATGCTTCACTTCAGGTTTACTGTATCCCTCTGACCTTCTTATTGACCATGAAGCACAGAAATAGCATTCGGAAATAAATACAAAAGGCACAATACCGACTTTAGTACAAGAATGACTCATCGTACTGACTATGTTTTGAACCATTCCTGTGACACTAGTTATAGATTACGATGATTCACTTCAGGTTTACTGTATCCCTTGGACCTTCTTATTGACGATGAAACACAGAAATTGCATCGGAATTAAATAGAAAAGGTACAATGCCGACTTAAGTACAAGAAGACTTAGTCTTCTTACTGACTATGTTTGGAACCATTCCTGTGACACTAGTTATAGATTCCGATTCTTCACTTCTGGTTTACTGTATCCCCTGGACCTTCTTATTGACGATGAATCACAGAAAATGCATCGGATTTAAATACAAAAGGCACATTGCCGACATAAGTACTAGAAGATTGACTCTTTTTACTGACTGTTTTGAACCATTCCTGTGACACTAGTTATAGATTCCGATGCTTCACTTCAGGTTTACTGTATCCCTCTGACTTTCTTATTGACGATGAAACACAGAAATTGCATCGGAATTAAATACAAAAGGCACAATGCCGAGTTAAGTACTAGAAGACTGAATCTTCTTACTGTCTATGAATTGAACCATTATTGTGACACTAGTTATAGATTCCGATGCTTCACTTCGGGTTTACTGTATCCCTCTTACCTTCTTATTGACGACGAAACACAGAAATTGCATCGGAATTAAATACAAAAGGCACAATGCCGACTTAAGTACAAGAACACTGACCCTTCGTACCGACTATGTTTTGAACCATTCTTGTGACACTAGTTATAGATTACGATGATTCACTTCAGGTTTACTGTATCCCTCTGACCTTCTTCTTGACGATGAAACACAGATATTGCATCGGAATTAAATACAAAAGGCACAACGCCGACTTAAGTACAAGAAGACTGACTCTTCCTACTGTCTATGTTTTGAACGACTCCTGTGACATTAGTTATAGATTCCGATGCTTCACTTCAGGTTTACTGTATCCTTTGGACCTTCTTATTGGCGACGAAATACAGAAATTGCATTGGAATTAAATAGAAAACGCACATTGCCGACTTAAGTACAATAAGACTGACTCTTCTTACTGTCTATGATTTGAACCATTCCTGTGACACTAGTTATAGATTCCGATGCTTCACTTCAGGTTTACTGTATCCCTCGGACCTTCTTATTGACGATGAAACACAGAAAATGCATCGGAATTAAATACAAAAGGCACAATGCCTTCTTAAGTACAAGAAGATTGACTCTTCTTACTGACTGTTTTGAACTATTCCTGTGACACTAGTTATAGATCCCGATGCTTCACTTCAGGTTTACTGTATTCCTCTGACCTTCTTATTGACGATGAAACACATAAATTGCATCGGAATTAAATACAAAAGGCACAATGCCGACTTAAGAACAAGAAGACTGAATCTTCTTACTGTCTATGTTTTGAACCATTCCTGTGACACTATTTATAGATTCCGATGCTTCACTTCAGGTTTACTGTATCCCTCAGACCTTCTTATTGACGACGAAACACAGAAATTGCATCGGAATTAAATCCAAAGGCACAATGCCGAGTTAAGTACAAGAAGACTGACTCTTCGTACAGACTATGTGTAGAACCATTCTTGTGACACTAGTTACAGATTACGATGATTCACTTCAGGTTTACTGTATCCCTTGGACGTTCTTATTGACGATGAAACACAGATATTGCATCGGAAATAAATAGAAAAGGCACAATGCCGACTTAAGTACAAGAAGACTGACTCTTCTTACTGACTATGTTTGGAACCATTCCTGTGACACTAGTTATAGATTCCGATGCCTCACTTCAGGTTTACTGTATCCCTCTTACGTTCTTATTGACGATGAAACACAAATATTGCATCGGAATTAAATGGATTAGGCACAATGCCGACTTAAGCACAAGAAGACTGACTCTTCTTACTGACTATCTTTTGAACTATTCCTGTTACACTAGTTAAAGATTCCGATGCTTCACTTCAGGTTTACTGTATCCCTTGGACCTTCTTATTGACGATGAAACACAGAAAATGCATCGGAATGAAATACAAAAGGCACACTGCCGACTTAAGTACAAGAAGACTGACTCTTCTTACTGACTGTTTTGAACCATTCCTGTGGCACTAGTTATGGATTCCGATGCTTCACGTTAGGTTTACTGTATCCCTCTGACAATCTTTTTGACGATGAAACACAGAAATTGCATCAGAATTAAATACAAAAGGCACAATGCCGACTTAAGTACAAGAAGACTGACTCTTTCTACTGTCTATGCTTTGAACGATTCCTGTGACATTAGTTATAGATTCCGATGCTTCACTTCAGGTTTACTGTATCCTTTGGACCTTCTTATTGGCGACGAAATACAGAAATTGCATTGGAATTAAATAGAAAAGGCACATTGCCGACTTAAATACAACAAGACTGACTCTTCTTACTGTCCATGATTTGAACCATTCCTGTGACACTAGTTATAGATTCCGATGCTTCACTTCAGGTTTACTGTATCCCTCGGACCTTCTTATTGACGATGAAACACAGAAAATGCATCGGAATTAAATACACTTCAGGTTTACTGTATTCCTCTGACCTTCTTATTGGCGATGAAACTCATAAATTGCATCGGAATTAAATACAAAAGGCACAATGCCGACTTAAGAACAAGAAGACTGACTCTTCTTACTGTCTATGTTTTGAACCATTCCTGTGACACTAGTTATAGATTCCGATGCTTCACGTAAGGTTTACTGTATCCCTTGCACCTTCATATTGACGATGAAACACAGATATGGCACCTGAATTAAATACAAAAGGCACAATGCCGACTTAGGTACAAGAAGACTGACCCTTCTTACTGTCTATGATTTGAACCATTCCTGTGACATTATTTATGGATCCCGATGCTTCACTTCAGGTTTACTGTATCCCTCAGACCTTCCTATTGACGACGAAACACAGAAATTGCAACGGAATTAAATACAATAGGCAGAATGCCGACTTAAGTACAAGAAGACTGACTCTTCGTACTGACTATGTTTAGAACCATTCTTGTGACACTAGTTATAGATTCCGATGCCTCACTTCTGGTTTACTGTATATCTTGGACCTTCTTATTGACGATGAAACACAGATATTGCATCGGAATTAAATGGAAAAGGCACAATGCCGACTTAAGCAAAAGAAGACTGACTCTTCTTACTGACTATCTTTTGAACCATTCCTGTGACACTAGTTATAGATTCCGATGCTTCACGTCTGGTTTACTGTACCCCTTGGACCTTCGTATTGACGATGAAACCCAGAAATTGCATCGGAATTAAATAGAAAAAGCACAATGCCGACTTAAGTATAAGAAGACTGACTCTTCCTACTGTCTATGTTTTGAACCATACCTGTGACACTAGTTATAGATTCCGATGCTTCACTACAGGTTCACTGTATCCTTGGACCTTCTTATTGACGATGAAACACAGAAATTGCATCGGAATTAAATAGAAAAGCCACAATGCCGACTTCAGTACAGGAAGACTGACTCTTCCTACTGTCTATGTTTAGAACCATTCCTGTGACACTAGTTATAGATTCCGATGCTTCACTTCAGATTTACTGTATCCCTCTGAGCTACTTTTTCACGATGAAACTCAGAAATTGCATCGGAATTAAATAGAAATGGCACAATGCCGACTTAAGTACAAGAAGACTGACTCTTCCTCCTGTCTATGTTTGAACCATTCCTGTGACATTAGTTTTAGATTCCGATGCTTCACTTCAGGTGTACTGTATCCCTCTGTCCTTCTTTTTGACGATGAAACACAGAAATTGCATCGGAACTAAATACAAAAGGCACAATGCCGACTTAAGTACAAGAAGACTGACTCTTCTTACTGTCTATGATATGAACCATTCCTGTGACACTAGTTATAGATTCCGATGCTTCACTTCAGGTCTACTGTATCCCTTGGACCTTCTTATTGACGATGAAACACAGAAATTGCATCGGAATTAAATACAAAAGGCACAATGCCAACTTAAGTACAAGAAGACTGACTCTTCTTACTGACTATGTTTTGATCAATTCCTGTGACACTAGTTTTAGATTCCGATGCTTCACTTAAGGTTTACTGTATCCCTTGGACCTTTGTATTGACGATGAAACACAGAAATTGCATCGGAATTAAATACAAAAGGCACAATGCCGACTTAAGTACAAGAAGACTGACTCTTCATACTGACTATGATTTGAACCATTCCTGTGACACTAGTTATAGATTCCGATGCTTCACTTCAGGTTTACTCTATACCTAGGACCTTCTTATTGACGATGAAACACAGAAATTGCATCGGAACTAAATACAAAAGGCACAATGCCGACATAAGTACAAGAAGGATGACTCTTCCTACTGTCTATGTTTTGAACCATTCCTGTGACACTAGTTATAGATTCCGATGCTTCACTTTAGGTTTACTGGATCCCTTGAACCTTCTTATTGACGATGAAACACAGAAATTGCATCGGAATTAAATAGAAAAGGCACAATGCCGACTTAAGTACAAGAAGACTGACTCTTCTTTCTGTGTATGTTTTGAACCTTTCCTGTGACGCTAGTTACAGATTCCGATGCTTCACTTCAGGGGTACTGTAGAACTCTTACATTCTTATTGACGATGAATCACAGAAATTGCATCGGAACTAAATAGAATAGGCACAATGCCGTCTTAAGTACAAGAAGACTGACTCTTCCAACTGTCTATGTTTTGAACGATTCCTGAGACATTAGTTATAGATTCCGATGCTTCACTTCAGGTTTACTGTATCCTTTGAACCTTCTTATTGGCGACGAAATACAGAAATTGCATCGGAATTAAATACAAAAGGCACAATGCCGACTTAAGTACAAGAAGACTGACTCTTCTTACAGACTGCTTTGAACCATTCCTGTGACACTAGTTATAGATTCCGATGCTTAACTTCAGGTTTACTGTATCCCTCTGACCTTCTTATTGACGATGAAACACAGAAATTGCATCGGAATTAAATAGAAAAGGCACAATGCCGACTTAAGTACAAGAAGACTGACTCTTCTTTCAGTGTATGTTTTGAACCTTTCCTGTGACGCTAGTTACAGATTCCGATGCTTTACTTCAGGGGTACTGTAGAACTCTGACATTCTTATTGACGATGAATCATAGAAATTGCATCGGAATTAAATAGAATAGGCACAATGCCGTCTTAAGTACAAGAAGACTGACTCTTCCTACTGTCTATGTTTTGAACGATTCCTGTGACATTAGTTATAGATTCCGATGCTTCACTTTAGGTTTACTGTATCCTTTGGACCTTCTTATTGGCGACGAAACACAGAAATTGGATCGGAATTAAATACAAAAGGCACAATGCCAACTTAAGGACAAGAAGACTCACTCTTCTTACTGTCTATGTTTTGAACCATTCCTGTGACACCAGTTATAGATTCCGATGCTTCACGTCAGGTTTACTGTACCCCTTGGACCTATGTATTGACGATGAAACACAGAAATTGCATCGGAATTAAATAGAAAAGGCACAATGCCGACTTAAGTACAAGAAGACTGACTCTTCCTACTGTCTATGATTTGAACCATTCCTGTGACACTAGTTATAGATTCCGATGCTTCACTTCAGGTTCACTGTATCCTTGGACCTTCTTATTGACGATGAAACACAGATATTGCATCGGAATTAAATGGAAAAGGCACAATGCCGACTTAAGCAAAAGAAGACTGACTCTTCTTACTGACTATCTTTTGAACCATTCCTGTGACACTAGTTATAGATTCCGATGCTTCACGTCTGGTTTACTGTACCCCTTGGACCTTCGTATTGACGATGAAACACAGAAATTGCATCGGAATTAAATAGAAAAAGCACAATGCCGACTTAAGTATAAGAAGACTGACTCTTCCTACTGTCTATGTTTTGAACCATACCTGTGACACTAGTTATAGATACCGATGCTTCACTACAGGTTCACTGTATCCTTGGACCTTCTTATTGACGATGAAACACAGAAATTGCATCGGAATTAAATAGAAAAGCCACAATGCCGACTTCAGTACAGGAAGACTGACTCTTCCTACTGTCTATGTTTAGAACCATTCCTGTGACACTAGTTATAGATTCCGATGCTTCACTTCAGATTTACTGTATCCCTCTGACCTACTTTTTGACGATGAAACTCAGAAATTGCATCGGAATTAAATAGAAATGGCACAATGCCGACTTAAGTACAAGAAGACTGACTCTTCCTACTGTCTATGTTTGAACCATTCCTGTGACATTAGTTATAGATTCCGATGCTTCACTTCAGGTGTACTGTATCCCTCTGTCCTTCTTTTTGACGATGAAACACAGAAATTGCATCGGAATTAAATACAAAAGGCACAATGCCGACTTAAGTACAAGAAGACTGACTCTTCTTACTGTCTATGATATGAACCATTCCTGTGACACTAGTTATAGATTCCGATGCTTCACTTAAGGTCTACTGTATCCCTTGGACCTTCTTGTTGACGATGAAACACAGAAATTGCATCGGAATTAAATACAAAAGGCACAATGCCAAATTAAGTACAAGAAGACTGACTCTTCTTACTGACTATGTTTTGATCAATTCCTGTTACACTAGTTTTAGATTCCGATGCTTCACTTAAGGTTTACTGTATCCCTTGGACCTTTGTATTGACGATGAAACACAGAAATTGCATCGGAATTAAATACAAAAGGCACAATGCCGACTTAAGTACAAGAAGACTGACTCTTCATACTGACTATGATTTGAACCATTCCTGTGACACTAGATATAGATTCCGATGCTTCACTTCAGGTTTACTCTATACCTAGGACCTTCTTATTGACGATGAAACACAGAAATTGCATCGGAACTAAATACAAAAGGCACAATGCCGACATAAGTACAAGAAGGATGACTCTTCCTACTGTCTATGTTTTGAACCATTCCTGTGACACTAGTTATAGATTCCGATGCTTCACTTTAGGTTTACTGGATCCCTTGAACCTTCTTATTGACGATGAAACACAGAAATTGCATCGGAATTAAGTAGAAGAGGCACAATGCCGACTTAAGTACAAGAAGACTGACTCTTCTTTCTGTGTATGTTTTGAACCTTTCCTGTGACGCTAGTTACAGATTCCGATGCTTCACTTCAGGGGTACTGTAGAACTCTTACATTCTTATTGACGATGAATCACAGAAATTGCATCGGAACTAAATAGAATAGGCACAATGCCGTCTTAAGTACAAGAAGACTGACTCTTCCTACTGTCTATGTTTTGAACGATTCCTGTGACATTAGTTATAGATTCCGATGCTTCACTTCAGGTTTACTGTATCCTTTGGACCTTCTTATTGGCGACGAAATACAGAAATTGCATCGGAATTAAATACAAAAGGCACAATGCCGACTTAAGTACAAGAAGACTGACTCTTCTTACAGACTGCTTTGAACCATTCCTGTGACACTAGTTATAGATTCCGATGCTTAACTTCAGCTTTACTGTATCCCTCTGACCTTCTTATTGACGATGAAACACAGAAATTGCATCGGAATTAAATAGAAAAGGCACAATGCCGACTTAAGTACAAGAAGACTGACTCTTCTTTCAGTGTATGTTTTGAACCTTTCCTGTGACGCTAGTTACAGATTCCGATGCTTTACTTCAGGGGTACTGTAGAACTCTGACATTCTTATTGACGATGAATCATAGAAATTGCATCGGAATTAAATAGAATAGGCACAATGCCGTCTTAAGTACAAGAAGACTGACTCTTCCTACTGTCTATGTTTTGAACGATTCCTGTGACATTAGTTATAGATTCCGATGCTTCACTTTAGGTTTACTGTATCCTTTGGACCTTCTTATTGGCGACGAAACACAGAAATTGGATCGGAATTAAATACAAAAGGCACAATGCCGACTTAAGGACAAGAAGACTCACTCTTCTTACTGTCTATGTTTTGAACCAATCCTGTGACACCAGTTATAGATTCCGATGCTTCACGTCAGGTTTACTGTACCCCTTGGCCCTATGTATTGACGATGAAACACAGAAATTGCATCGGAATTAAATAGAAAAGGCACAATGCCGACTTAAGTACAAGAAGACTGACTCTTCCTACTGTCTATGATTTGAACCATTCCTGTGACACTAGTTATAGATTCCGATGCTTCACTTCAGGTTCACTGTATCCTTGGACCTTCTTATTGACGATGAAACACAGAAATTGCATCGGAATTAAATAGAAAAGGCACAATGCCGACTTAAGTACAAGAAGACTGACTCTTCCAACTGTCTGTGTTTGAACCATTCCTGTGACACTAGTTATTGATTCCAATGCTTCACTTCAGGTTTACTCTATCCCTCTGACCTTCTTATTGACGATGAAACACATAAATTGCATCGGAATTAAATAGAAAAGGCACAATGCCGACATAAGTACAAGAAGGATGACTCTTCCTACTGTCTATGTTTTGAACCATTCCTGTAACACTAGTTATAGATTCCGATCCTTCACTTTAGGTTTACTGTATCCCTTGAACCTTCTTATTGACGATGAAACACAGAAATTGCATCGGAATTAAATAGAATAGGCACAATGCCGACTTAAGTACAAGAAGACTGACTCTTCTTTCTGTGTATGATTTGAACCTTTCCTGTGACGCTAGTTACAGATTCCGATGCTTCACTTCAGGGGTACTGTAGAACTCTGACATTCTTATTGACGATGAATCAATAAAAATTGCATCGGAATTAAATAGAATAGGCACAATGCCGTCTTAAGTACAAGAAGACTGACTCTTCCTACTGTCTATGTTTTGAACGATTCCTGTGACATTAGTTATAGATTCCGATGCTTCACTTCAGGTTTACTGTATCCTTTGGACCTTCTTATTGGCGACGAAATACAGAAATTGCATCGGAATTAAATACAAAAGGCACAATGCCGACTTAAGTACAAGAAGACTGACTCTTCTTACAGACTGCTTTGAACCATTCCTGTGACACTAGTTATAGATTCCGATGCTTCACTTCAGGTTTACTGTATCCCTCTGACCTTCTTATTGACGATGAAACACAGAAATTGGATCGGACTTAAATACAAAAGGCACAATGCCGACTTAAGTACAAGAAGACTGACTCTTCTTACTGTCTATGTTTTGAACCATTCCTGTGACACCAGTTATCGATTCCGATGCTTCACGTCAGGTTTACTGTACACCTTGGACCTTCGTATTGACGATGAAACACAGAAATTGCATCGGAATTAAATAGAAAAGCCACAATGCCGACTTCAGTACAGGAAGACTGACTCTTCTTACTGACTATTTTTTGAACCATTCCTGTGACACTAGTTATAGATTCCGATGCTTCACTTCAGGTTTACTATATCCCTCTGACCTTCGTATTGACGATGAAACACAGATATTGCATCGGAATCAAATACAAAAGGCACAATGCCGACTTAGGTACAAGAAGACTGACTCTTCTTACTGTCTATTATTTGTACCATTCCTGTGACACTAGTTAGAGATTCCGAAGCTTCCCTTCAGGTTTACTGTATCCCTCTGACCTTCTTAATGACGATGAAATACAGAAATTGCATCGGAATTAAATAGAAAAGGCACAATGCCGACTTAAGTACAAGAGGACTGACTCTTCTTACTGTCTATGTTTGGAACCATTCCTGTGACACTAGTTATAGATTCCAATGTTTCACTTCAGGTTTACTGTATCCCTTGGACCTTCTTATTGACGATGAAACACAGAAATTGCATCGGAATTAAATACAAAAGGCACAATGCCGACTTAAGTACAAGAAGACTGACTCTTCTTACTGACTATTTTTTGAACCATTCCTGTGACACTAGTTATAGATTCCGATGCTTCACTTCAGGATTACTATATCCCTCTGACCTTCGTATTGACGATGAAACACAGATATTGCATCGGAATCAAATACAAAAGGCACAATGCCGACTTAGGTACATGAAGACCGACTCTTCTTTTTGTCTATGTTTTGAACCATTCCTGTGACACTAGTTATAGATTCCGATGCTTCACTTCAGGTTTACTGTATCCCTTGGACGTTCATATTGACGATGAAATACAGAAATTGCATCGGAATTAAATAGAAAAGGCACAATGCCGACTTACGTACAAGAAGACTGACTCTTCTTACTGTCTATTTTTTGAACCATTCCTGTGTCACTAGTTATAGATTCCGATGCTTCACTTCAGGTTTACTGTATCCCTCTGACCTTCTTATTGACGATGAAACAAAGATATTGCATCGGAATTAAATAGAAATTGCACAATGCCGACTTAAGTACAAGAAGACTGACTCTTCTTACTGACTATGTTTTGAAGCATTCCTGTGACACTAGTTATAGATTCCAATGCTTCACTTCAGGTTTACTGTATTACTTGGACCTTCTTATTGACGATGAAACACAGAAATGTCAACGGAATTAAATAGAAAAGGCACAATACCGACTTAACTACAAGAAGACTGACTCTTTTTACTGTCTATGTTTTGAACCATTCCTGTGACACTAGTTACAGATTCCGATGCTTCACTTCAGGTTTACTATATCCCTCTGACCTTCGTATTGACGATGAAACACAGATATTGCATCGGAATCAAATACAAATGGCACAATGCGGACTTAGGTACATGAAGACCGACTCTTCTGTTTGTCTATGTTTTGAACCATTCCTGTGACACTACTTATAGATTCCGATGCTTCACTTCAGGCTTACCGTATCCCTTGGACCTTCTTATTGACTCTGAAACACAGAAATTGCATCGGAATTAAATACAAAAGGCTCAATGACGACTTAATTACAAGAAGACTGACTCTTCTTACTGACTGTTTTGAACCATTCCTGTGACACTAGTTATAGATTCCGATGCTTCACTTCAGGTTTACTGTATCCCTCTGACATTCTAATTGACGATGAATCACAGAAATTGTATCGGAATTAAATACAAAAGGCACAATGCCGACTTAAGTACAAGAAGACTGACTCTTCTTATTGTCTATAATTTGAACCATTCCTGTGACACTAGTTAGAGATTCTGATGCTTCCCTTCAGGTTTACTGTATCCCTCTGACCTTCTTATTGACGATGAAATACAGAAATTGCATCGGAATTAAATACAAAAGGCACAATGCCGACTTAAGTACAAGAAGACTGACTCTTCTTACTGTCTATGTTTTGAACCATTCCTGTGTCACTAGTTATAGATTCCGATGCTTCACTTCAGGTTTACTGTATCCCTCTGTCCTTCTTATTGACGATGAAACAAAGAAATTGCATCGGAATTAAATAGAAATTGCACAATGCCGACTTAAGTACAAGAAGACTGACTCTTCTTACTGACTATGTTTTGAAGCATTCCTGTGACACTAGTTATAGATTCCAATGCTTCACTTCAGGTTTACTGTATTACTTGGACCTTCTTATTGACGATGAAACACAGAAATGTCAACGGAATTAAATAGAAAAGGCACAATGCCGACTTAACTACAAGAAGACTGACTCTTCTTACTGTCTATGTTTTGAACCATTCCTGTGACGCTAGTTACAGATTCCGATGCTTCACTTAGGATTTACTGTATCCCTCTGACCTTCTTATTGACGATGAAACACAGAAATTGCATCGGAATTAAATAGAAAAGGCACAATGCCGACTTAAGTACATGAAGACTGACTCTTCCCACTGTCTATGTTTTGAATCAATACTGTGACACTAGTTATAGATTCCGATGCTTCACTTCAGGTTTACTGTATCCCTTGGACCTTCTTATTGACGATGAAACACAGATATTGCATCGGAATTAAATAGAAATTGCACAATGCCGACGTAAGTACAAGAAGACTGACCCTTCCTACTGACTGTGTCTTGAACCACACCTGTGACACTAGTTACAGATTCCAAAGGTTCACTTCAGGTGTACTGTATCCCTTGGACGTTCTTATTAGCGATGAAACACAGAAATTGCATCGGAATTAAATAGAAAAGGCACAATGCCCACATAAGTACAAGAAGACTGACTCTTCTTACTGACTATGTTTCGAACCACTCCTGTGACGCTAGTTACAGATTCCGATGCTTAACTTCAGGTTTACTGTATCCATTGGACCTCCTTATTGACGATGAAACACAGATATTGCATCGGTATTAAATACAAAAGGCACAATGCCGACTTAAGTACAAGAAGACTGACTGTTCCTACTGTCTATATTTTGAACCATTCCTGTGTCACTAGTTATATATTCCGATGCTTCACTTCAGGTTTACTGTATCCCTCTGACCTTCTTATTGACGATGAAATACAGAAAATGCGTCGGAATTAAATACGAAAGGCACAATGCCAACTTAAGTACAAGATGACTGACTCTTCTTACTGACTATGATTTGAACCATTCCTGTGACACTAGTTATAGATTCCGATGCTTCACTTCAGGTTTACTGTATCCGTTGGACATTCTTATTGACGATGAAACATAGAAAATGCATCGGAATTAAATACAAAAGGCAGAATGCCGGCATAAGTACAAGAAGATTGACTCTTCTTACTGACTGTTTTGAACTATTCCTGTGACGCTAGTTACAGATACCGATGCTTCACATCAGGGTTACTGTATCCCTCTGACCTTCTTATTGACGATGAAACACAGAATTAGCATCGGAATTAAATAGAAAAGGCACTATGCCGACTTAAGTACAAGAAGACTGACTCTTCCTACTGTCTATGTTTTGAACCATTCCTGTGTCACTAGTTATAGATTCCGATGCTTCACTTCAGGTTTACTGTATCCCTCTGACCTTCTTATTGACGATGAAACAAAGATATTGCATCGGAATTGAATAGAAATTGCACAATGCCGACTTAAGTACAACAAGACTGACTCTTCTTAGTGACTGTTTTGAACCATTCCTGTGACACCAGTTATAGATTCCGATGCTTCACTTCAGGTTTACTGTATCCCTCTGACATTCTTATTGACGATGAATCACAGAAATTGTATCGGAATTTAATACAAAAGTCACAATGCCGACTTAAGTACAAGAAGACTGACTCTTCTTACTGACTATGTTTTGTACCGTTCCTGTGACACTAGTTATAGATTCCGATCCTTCACTTCAGGTTTACTGTATCCCTTGGACCTTCTTTTTGACGATGAAACACAGAAATTGCATCGGATTTAAATACAAAAGGCACAATGCCGACATAAGTACAATAAGACTCACCCTTCTTACTGTCAATGTGTTGAATCATTCCTGTAACACAAGTTATCGATTCCGATGCTTCACGTAAGGTTTACTGTATCCCTTGGACCTACTTATTGACGATGAAACACAGATATTGCATCGAAATGAAATACAAAAGGCACAATGCCGACGTAGGTGCAAGAAGACTGACTCTTCTTACTGACTATGTTTTGAACCATTCCTGTGACACTAGTTAGAGATTCCGATGCTTCACTTCAGGTTTACTGTATCCCTCTGACCTTCTAATTGACGATGAAACACAGTAATTGCATCGGAATTAAATTGAAAAGGTCACAATGCCGACTTAAGTACAAGAAGACAGACTCTTCTTACTGTCTATGCTTTGAACCATTCCTGTGACATTAGTTATAGATTACGATGCATCACTCCAGGTTTGCTGAATCCCTAGGACCTTCTTTTGACGATGAAACACAGAAATTACATCGGAATTAAATAGAAAAGGTACAATGCCGACTTAAGTACATGAAGATTGACTCTTCCTACTGTCTATGTTTTGAACCAATCCTGTGACACTAGTTATAGATTCGGATGCTTCACTTCAGGTTCACTGTATCCCTGGGACGTTCTTATTGACGATGAAACACAGATATTGCATCGTAATTAAATAGAAAAGGCACAATGCCGACTTAAGTACAATAAGACTGACACTTCTTACTGACTATGTATTGAACCATTCCTGTGACGCTAGTTACAGATTCCGATGCTTCACTTCAGGTTTACTGTATCCCTTGGACCTTCTTATGACGATGAAACACAGATATTGCATCGGAATTAAATACAAAGGGCCCAATGACGACTAAAGTACAAGAAGACTGACTCTTCTTACTGACTATATTTTGAACCATTCCTGTGACACTAGTTAGAGATTCGGATGGTTCACTTCATGTTTACTGTATCCCTCTGACCTTCTTATTGACGATGAAACACAGAAATGGCATCGGAATTAAATACAAAAGGCACAATGCCGACTTAAGTACAATAAGACTGACTCTTCGTACTGACTATGTTTTGGACCATTCCTGTGACACTAGTTATAGATTCATATGCTTAACTTCAGGTTTACTGTATCCCTCTTACCTTCTTATTGACGATGAAATACGGAAATTGCATCGGAATTAAATATAAAAGTTACAATGCCGATTTATGTACAAGAAGACTGACTCTTCTTACAGTCTACGTTTTGAACCATTCCTGTGACCCTAGTTACAGATTCCGATGCTTCACTTCAGGTTGACTGTATCCCTTGGACCTTCTTATTGACGATGAAACACAGAAATTACATCGGAAATTATATACAAAAGGCACAATGCCGACTTAAGTACAAGAAGACTCACTCTTCTTACTGACTATGTTATGAACCATTCCTGTGACACTAGTTATAGATTCCAAAGCTTCACTTCAGGTTTGCTGTATCCCTTGGACCTTCTAATTGACGATGAAACACAGAAAGTGCATCGGAATTAAATAGATAAGGCACAATGCTGACTTAAGTACAAGAAGACTGACTCTTCCTACTTTCTGTGTTTTGAACAATTCCTGTGACACTAGTTATAGATTCCGATGCTTCACTTCAGGTTTATTGTATCCCTCTGACCTTCTTTCTGACGATGAAACACAGAAATTGGATCGGAATTAAATACAAAAGGCACAATGCCGACTTAAGTACAAGAAGACTGACTCTTCTTACTGTCTATGTTTTGAACCATTCCTGTGACACTAGTTATATATTCCGATGCTTCACTTCAGGTTTACTGTATACCTCTGACCTTCTTATTGACGATGAAACACAGAAATTGCTTCGGAATTAAATAGAAAAGGCACAATGCCGACTTAAGTACAAGGAAACTGACTCTTCTTACTGACTATGTTTGGAACCATTCCTGTGACACTAGTTACAGATTCCGATGCTTCACGTCAGGTTTACTATATCCCTCTGACCTTCTTATTGACGATGAAACACAGATATTGCATCGGAATGTAATAGAAAAGGCATAATGCCGACTTAGGTACAAGAAGACTGACTCTTCTTACTGACTACGATTTGAACCATTCCTGTGACACTAGTTATAGATTCGGAAGCTTCACTTCAGGTTTAATGTATCCCTCTGGCCTTCTTATTGACGATGAAACACAGAAATTGCATCGGAATTAAATACAAAACGCACAATGCTGAATTAAGTACAAGAAGACTGACTCTTCGTACAGACTGTTCTTTGAACCATTCCTGTGACACTAGTTATAGATTCCGATGATTCACGTTAGGTTTACTGTATCCTTTGGACCTTCTTATTGACGATGAGACACCGAAATTGCTTCGGAATTAAATAGAAAAGGCACAATGCCGACTTAAGTACAAGGAAACTGACTCTTCTTACTGACTATGTTTGGAACCATTTCTGTGACACTAGTTACAGATTCCGATGCTTCACTTCAGGTTTACTGTATCCCTCTGTCCTTCTTATTGACGGCGAAACACAGAAATTGCATCGGAATTAAATTGAAAAGGGCATAATGCCGACATAAGTACAAGATTTCTGACTCTTCTTATTGTCTATATTTTGAGCCATTCCTGTGACTCTAGTTACAGATTCCGATGCTTCACTTCAGGTTTACTGTATCCCTTGGACCTTCTTATTGACGATGAAACACAGAAATTGCATCGGAATTAAATACAAAATGCACAATGCCGACTTAAGTACAAGAAGACTGACTCTTCTTACTGAATATGTTTTGAACCATTCCTGTGACACTAGTTACAGATTCCGATGCTTCACTTCAGGTTTATTGTATCCCTCTGACCTTCTTTCTGACGATGAAACACAGAAATTGGATCGGAATTAAATACAAAAGGCACAATGCCGACTTAAGTACAAGAAGACTGACTCTTCTTACTGTCTATGTTTTGAACCATTCCTGTGACACTAGTTATATATTCCGATGCTTCACTTCAGGTTTACTGTTTCCCTTCGACCTTCTTATTGACGATGAAACACAGAAATTGCATCGGAATTAAATACAAAAGGCACAATGCCGAGATAAGTACAAGAAGACTGACTCTTCGTACAGACTATTTTTTGAACCATTCCTGTGACACTAGTTATAGATTCCGATGATTCACGTTAGGTTTACTGTATCCTTTGGACCTTCTTATTGACGATGAGACACCGAAATTGCTTCGGAATTAAATAGAAAAGGCACAATGCCGACTTGAGTACAAGGAAACTGACTCTTCTTACTGACTATGTTTGGAACCATTTCTGTGACACTAGTTACAGATTCCGATGCTTCACTTCAGGTTTACTGTATCCCTCTGTCCTTCTTATTGACGGCGAAACACAGAAATTGCATCGGAATTAAATTGAAAAGGGCATAATGCCGACATAAGTACAAGATTTCTGACTCTTCTTATTGTCTATATTTTGAGCCATTCCTGTGACTCTAGTTACAGATTCCGATGCTTCACTTCAGGTTTACTGTATCCCTTGGACCTTCTTATTGACGATGAAACACAGAAATTGCATCGGAATTAAATACAAAATGCACAATGCCGACTTAAGTACAAGAAGACTGACTCTTCTTACTGAATATGTTTTGAACCATTCCTGTGACACTAGTTACAGATTCCGATGCTTCACGTCAGGTTTACTATATCCCTCTGACCTTCTTATTGACGATGAAACACAGATATTGCATCGGAATGTAATAGAAAAGGCATAATGCCGACTTAGGTACAAGAAGACTGACTCTTCTTACTGACTATGATTTGAACCATTCCTGTGACACTAGTTATAGATTCGGAAGCTTCACTTCAGGTTTAATGTATCCCTCTGGCCTTCTTATTGACGATGAAACACAGAAATTGCATCGGAATTAAATACAAAACGCACAATGCTGAATTAAGTACAAGAAGACTGACTCTTCGTACAGACTGTTCTTTGAACCATTCCTGTGACACTAGTTATAGATTCCGATGATTCACGTTAGGTTTACTGTATCCTTTGGACCTTCTTATTGACGATGAGACACCGAAATTGCTTCGGAATTAAATAGAAAAGGCACAATGCCGACTTGAGTACAAGGAAACTGACTCTTCTTACTGACTATGTTTGGAACCATTTCTGTGACACTAGTTACAGATTCCGATGCTTCACTTCAGGTTTACTGTATCCCTCTGTCCTTCTTATTGACGGCGAAACACAGAAATTGCATCGGAATTAAATTGAAAAGGGCATAATGCCGACATAAGTACAAGATTTCTGACTCTTCTTATTGTCTATATTTTGAGCCATTCCTGTGACTCTAGTTATAGATTCCGATGCTTCACTTCAGGTTTACTGTATCCCTTGGACCTTCTTATTGACGATGAAACACAGAAATTGCATCGGAATTAAATACAAAATGCACAATGCCGACTTAAGTACAAGAAGACTGACTCTTCTTACTGAATATGTTTTGAACCATTCCTGTGACACTAGTTACAGATTCCGATGCTTCACTTCAGGTTTACTGTATCCCTCTGATCTTCTTAATGACGATTAAACACAGATATTGCATCGGAATTAAATACAAAAGGAACAATGCCGACTTATGTACAAGAAGACTGACTCTTCTTACTGATTATGTTTTGAACCATCCCTGTGACACTAGTTAGAGATTCCGATGCTTCACTTCAGGTTTACTGTATCCCTGTGACCTTCTTATTGACGGTGAAACACAGTAATTGCATCGGAATTAAATTGAAAAGGGCATAATGCCGCCTTAAGTACAATATTTCTGACACTTCTTACTGTCTATGTTTTGAACCATTCGTGTGACACTAGTTACAGATTCCGATGCTTCTCCTCAGGTTTACTGTATCCCTTGGACGTTCATATTGACGATGAAATACAGAAATTGCATCGGAATTAAATACAAAAGGCACAATGCCGACTTAAGTACAAGAAGACTGACCCTTCCTACTGTCTATGTTTTGAACCATTCCTGTGACGCTAGTTATAGATTCTGATGCTTCTCCTCAGGTTTACTGTATCCCTTGGACGTTCTTATTGACGATGAAATACAGAAATTGCATCGGAATTAAATACAAAAGGCACAATGCCGACTTAAGTTCAAGAAGACTGACTCTTCCTACTGTCTATGCTTTGAACCATTCCTGTGACGCTAGTTACAGATTCCGATGCTTCACTTCAGGTTTACTCTATCCCTCTTACCTTCTTATTGAAGATGAAAAACAGAAATTGCATCGGAATTAAATAGAAAAGGCACAATGCCGACTTAAGTACAAGAAGACTGACTCTTCTTACTGACTGTTTTGAACCATTCCTGTGACACTAGTTATAGATTCCGATGCTTCACTTCAGGTTTACTATATCCTTCTGACTTTCTTATTGTCGTTGAAACGCAGACATTGCATCGGAATTATATACAAATGGCACAATGCCGACTTAAGTACAAGAAGACTGACTCTTCTTACTGACTATGTTTTGAAGCATTCCTGTGACACTAGTTATAGATTCCAATGCTTCACTTCAGGTTTACTGTATTACTTGGACCTTCTTATTGACGATGAAACACAGAAATGTCAACGGAATTAAATAGAAAAGGCACAATGCCGACTTAACTACAAGAAGACTGACTCTTCTTACTGTCTATGTTTTGAACCATTCCTGTGACGCTAGTTACAGATTCCGATGCTTCACTTAGGATTTACTGTATCCCTCTGACCTTCTTATTGACGATGAAACACAGAAATTGCATCGGAATTAAATAGAAAAGGCACAATGCCGACTTAAGTACATGAAGACTGACTCTTCCCACTGTCTATGTTTTGAATCAATACTGTGACACTAGTTATAGATTCCGATGCTTCACTTCAGGTTTACTGTATCCCTTGGACCTTCTTATTGACGATGAAACACAGATATTGCATCGGAATTAAATAGAAATTGCACAATGCCGACGTAAGTACAAGAAGACTGACCCTTCCTACTGACTGTGTCTTGAACCACACCTGTGACACTAGTTACAGATTCCAAAGGTTCACTTCAGGTGTACTGTATCCCTTGGACGTTCTTATTAGCGATGAAACACAGAAATTGCATCGGAATTAAATAGAAAAGGCACAATGCCCACATAAGTACAAGAAGACTGACTCTTCTTACTGACTATGTTTCGAACCACTCCTGTGACGCTAGTTACAGATTCCGATGCTTAACTTCAGGTTTACTGTATCCATTGGACCTCCTTATTGACGATGAAACACAGATATTGCATCGGTATTAAATACAAAAGGCACAATGCCGACTTAAGTACAAGAAGACTGACTGTTCCTACTGTCTATATTTTGAACCATTCCTGTGTCACTAGTTATATATTCCGATGCTTCACTTCAGGTTTACTGTATCCCTCTGACCTTCTTATTGACGATGAAATACAGAAAATGCGTCGGAATTAAATACGAAAGGCACAATGCCAACTTAAGTACAAGATGACTGACTCTTCTTACTGACTATGATTTGAACCATTCCTGTGACACTAGTTATAGATTCCGATGCTTCACTTCAGGTTTACTGTATCCGTTGGACATTCTTATTGACGATGAAACATAGAAAATGCATCGGAATTAAATACAAAAGGCAGAATGCCGGCTTAAGTACAAGAAGATTGACTCTTCTTACTGACTGTTTTGAACTATTCCTGTGACGCTAGTTACAGATACCGATGCTTCACATTAGGGTTACTGTATCCCTCTGACCTTCTTATTGACGATGAAACACAGAATTAGCATCGGAATTAAATAGAAAAGGCACTATGCCGACTTAAGTACAAGAAGACTGACTCTTCCTACTGTCTATGTTTTGAACCATTCCTGTGTCACTAGTTATAGATTCCGATGCTTCACTTCAGGTTTACTGTATCCCTCTGACCTTCTTATTGACGATGAAACAAAGATATTGCATCGGAATTGAATAGAAATTGCACAATGCCGACTTAAGTACAACAAGACTGACTCTTCTTAGTGACTGTTTTGAACCATTCCTGTGACACCAGTTATAGATTCCGATGCTTCACTTCAGGTTTACTGTATCCCTCTGACATTCTTATTGACGATGAATCACAGAAATTGTATCGGAATTTAATACAAAAGTCACAATGCCGACTTAAGTACAAGAAGACTGACTCTTCTTACTGACTATGTTTTGTACCGTTCCTGTGACACTAGTTATAGATTCCGATCCTTCACTTCAGGTTTACTGTATCCCTCTGACCTTCTTATTGACGATGAAACACAGAAATTGCATCGGAAATAAATACAAAAAGCACGATGCAGACCTAAGTACATGTAAACTGAATCTTCCCACTGTCTATGTTTTGAACCATTCCTGTGACACTAGTTATAGATTCCGATGCTTCACTTCAGGTTTACTGTATCCCTTGGACCTTCTTTTCGACGATGAAACACAGAAATTGCATCGGATTTAAATACAAAAGGCACAATGCCGACATAAGTACAATAAGACTCACCCTTCTTACTGTCAATGTGTTGAATCATTCCTGTAACACAAGTTATCGATTCCGATGCTTCACGTAAGGTTTACTGTATCCCTTGGACCTACTTATTGACGATGAAACACAGATATTGCATCGAAATGAAATACAAAAGGCACAATGCCGACGTAGGTGCAAGAAGACTGACTCTTCTTACTGACTATGTTTTGAACCATTCCTGTGACACTAGTTAGAGATTCCGATGCTTCACTTCAGGTTTACTGTATCCCTCTGACCTTCTAATTGACGATGAAACACAGTAATTGCATCGGAATTAAATTGAAAAGGTCACAATGCCGACTTAAGTACAAGAAGACAGACTCTTCTTACTGTCTATGCTTTGAACCATTCCTGTGACATTAGTTATAGATTACGATGCATCACTCCAGGTTTGCTGAATCCCTAGGACCTTCTTTTGACGATGAAACACAGAAATTACATCGGAATTAAATAGAAAAGGTACAATGCCGACTTAAGTACATGAAGATTGACTCTTCCTACTGTCTATGTTTTGAACCAATCCTGTGACACTAGTTATAGATTCGGATGCTTCACTTCAGGTTCACTGTATCCCTGGGACGTTCTTATTGACGATGAAACACAGATATTGCATCGTAATTAAATAGAAAAGGCACAATGCCGACTTAAGTACAATAAGACTGACACTTCTTACTGACTATGTATTGAACCATTCCTGTGACGCTAGTTACAGATTCCGATGCTTCACTTCAGGTTTACTGTATCCCTTGGACCTTCTTATGACGATGAAACACAGATATTGCATCGGAATTAAATACAAAGGGCCCAATGCCGACTAAAGTACAAGAAGACTGACTCTTCTTACTGACTATATTTTGAACCATTCCTGTGACACTAGTTAGAGATTCGGATGGTTCACTTCATGTTTACTGTATCCCTCTGACCTTCTTATTGACGATGAAACACAGAAATGGCATCGGAATTAAATACAAAAGGCACAATGCCGACTTAAGTACAATAAGACTGACTCTTCGTACTGACTATGTTTTGGACCATTCCTGTGACACTAGTTATAGATTCATATGCTTAACTTCAGGTTTACTGTATCCCTCTTACCTTCTTATTGACGATGAAATACGGAAATTGCATCGGAATTAAATATAAAAGTTACAATGCCGATTTATGTACAAGAAGACTGACTCTTCTTACAGTCTACGTTTTGAACCATTCCTGTGACCCTAGTTACAGATTCCGATGCTTCACTTCAGGTTGACTGTATCCCTTGGACCTTCTTATTGACGATGAAACACAGAAATTACATCGGAAATTATATACAAAAGGCACAATGCCGACTTAGGTACAAGAAGACTGACTCTTCTTACTGACTACGATTTGAACCATTCCTGTGACACTAGTTATAGATTCGGAAGCTTCACTTCAGGTTTAATGTATCCCTCTGGCCTTCTTATTGACGATGAAACACAGAAATTGCATCGGAATTAAATACAAAACGCACAATGCTGAATTAAGTACAAGAAGACTGACTCTTCGTACAGACTGTTCTTTGAACCATTCCTGTGACACTAGTTATAGATTCCGATGATTCACGTTAGGTTTACTGTATCCTTTGGACCTTCTTATTGACGATGAGACACCGAAATTGCTTCGGAATTAAATAGAAAAGGCACAATGCCGACTTAAGTACAAGGAAACTGACTCATCTTACTGACTATGTTTGGAACCATTTCTGTGACACTAGTTACAGATTCCGATGCTTCACTTCAGGTTTACTGTATCCCTCTGTCCTTCTTATTGACGGCGAAACACAGAAATTGCATCGGAATTAAATTGAAAAGGGCATAATGCCGACATAAGTACAAGATTTCTGACTCTTCTTATTGTCTATATTTTGAGCCATTCCTGTGACTCTAGTTACAGATTCCGATGCTTCACATCAGGTTTACTGTATCCCTTGGACCTTCTTATTGACGATGAAACACAGAAATTGCATCGGAATTAAATACAAAATGCACAATGCCGACTTAAGTACAAGAAGACTGACTCTTCTTACTGAATATGTTTTGAACCATTCCTGTGACACTAGTTACAGATTCCGATGCTTCACTTCAGGTTTATTGTATCCCTCTGACCTTCTTTCTGACGATGAAACACAGAAATTGGATCGGAATTAAATACAAAAGGCACAATGCCGACTTAAGTACAAGAAGACTGACTCTTCTTACTGTCTATGTTTTGAACCATTCCTGTGACACTAGTTATATATTCCGATGCTTCACTTCAGGTTTACTGTTTCCCTTCGACCTTCTTATTGACGATGAAACACAGAAATTGCATCGGAATTAAATACAAAAGGCACAATGCCGAGATAAGTACAAGAAGACTGACTCTTCGTACAGACTATTTTTTGAACCATTCCTGTGACACTAGTTATAGATTCCGACGATTCACTTTAAGTTTACTGTATCCTTTGGACCTTCTTATTGACGATGAAACACCGAAATTGCTTCGGAATTAAATAGAAAAGGCACAATGCCGACTTAAGTACAAGGAAACTGACTCTTCTTACTGACTATGTTTGGAACCATTCCTGTGACACTAGTTACAGATTCCGATGCTTCACGTCAGGTTTACTATATCCCTCTGACCTTCTTATTGACGATGAAACACAGATATTGCATCGGAATGTAATAGAAAAGGCATAATGCCGACTTAGGTACAAGAAGACTGACTCTTCTTACTGACTATGATTTGAACCATTCCTGTGACACTAGTTATAGATTCGGAAGCTTCACTTCAGGTTTAATGTATCCCTCTGGCCTTCTTATTGACGATGAAACACAGAAATTGCATCGGAATTAAATACAAAACGCACAATGCTGAATTAAGTACAAGAAGACTGACTCTTCGTACAGACTGTTCTTTGAACCATTCCTGTGACACTAGTTATAGATTCCGATGATTCACGTTAGGTTTACTGTATCCTTTGGACCTTCTTATTGACGATGAGACACCGAAATTGCTTCGGAATTAAATAGAAAAGGCACAATGCCGACTTGAGTACAAGGAAACTGACTCTTCTTACTGACTATGTTTGGAACCATTTCTGTGACACTAGTTACAGATTCCGATGCTTCACTTCAGGTTTACTGTATCCCTCTGTCCTTCTTATTGACGGCGAAACACAGAAATTGCATCGGAATTAAATTGAAAAGGGCATAATGCCGACATAAGTACAAGATTTCTGACTCTTCTTATTGTCTATATTTTGAGCCATTCCTGTGACTCTAGTTATAGATTCCGATGCTTCACTTCAGGTTTACTGTATCCCTTGGACCTTCTTATTGACGATGAAACACAGAAATTGCATCGGAATTAAATACAAAATGCACAATGCCGACTTAAGTACAAGAAGACTGACTCTTCTTACTGAATATGTTTTGAACCATTCCTGTGACACTAGTTACAGATTCCGATGCTTCACTTCAGGTTTACTGTATCCCTCTGATCTTCTTAATGACGATTAAACACAGATATTGCATCGGAATTAAATACAAAAGGAACAATGCCGACTTATGTACAAGAAGACTGACTCTTCTTACTGATTATGTTTTGAACCATCCCTGTGACACTAGTTAGAGATTCCGATGCTTCACTTCAGGTTTACTGTATCCCTGTGACCTTCTTATTGACGGTGAAACACAGTAATTGCATCGGAATTAAATTGAAAAGGGCATAATGCCGCCTTAAGTACAATATTTCTGACACTTCTTACTGTCTATGTTTTGAACCATTCGTGTGACACTAGTTACAGATTCCGATGCTTCTCCTCAGGTTTACTGTATCCCTTGGACGTTCATATTGACGATGAAATACAGAAATTGCATCGGAATTAAATACAAAAGGCACAATGCCGACTTAAGTACAAGAAGACTGACTCTTCCTACTGTCTATGTTTTGAACCATTCCTGTGACGCTAGTTATAGATTCTGATGCTTCTCCTCAGGTTTACTGTATCCCTTGGACGTTCTTATTGACGATGAAATACAGAAATTGCATCGGAATTAAATACAAAAGGCACAATGCCGACTTAAGTTCAAGAAGACTGACTCTTCCTACTGTCTATGCTTTGAACCATTCCTGTGACGCTAGTTACAGATTCCGATGCTTCACTTCAGGTTTACTATATCCTTCTGACTTTCTTATTGTCGTTGAAACGCAGACATTGCATCGGAATTATATACAAATGGCACAATGCCGACTTAAGTACAAGAAGACTGACTCTTCTTACTGATTATGTTTTGAACCATTCCTGTGACACTAGTTACAGATTCCGATGCTTCACTTCAGGTTTACTGTATCCCTCTGATCTTCTTATTGACGATTAAACACAGATATTGCATCGGAATTGAATACAAAAGGAACAATGCCGACTTATGTACAAGAAGACTGTCTCTTATTACTGATTATGTTTTGAACCATCCCTGTGACACTAGTTAGAGATTGCGATGCTTCATTTCAGGTATACTGTATCCGTCTGACTTTCTAATTGACGATGAAACACAGATATTGCATCGGAATGTAATAGAAAAGGCACAATGCCGACTTAAGTACAAGAAGACTGACTCTTCCTACTGTCTATGTTTTGAACCAATCCTGTGACGCAAGTTACAGATTCCGATGCTTCACTTCAGGTTTACTGTATCCCTCTGACCTTCTTATTGACGATGAAACACTGAAATTGCATCGGAATTAAATACAAAAGGCACAATGCCGACATAAGTACAAGAAGACTCACTCTTCTTACTGACTATGTTTTGTACCATTCCTGTGACACTAGTTATAGATTCCGATGCTCCACTTCAGGTTTGCTGTATCCCTTGGACCTTCTAATTGACGATGAAACACAGAAAGTGCATCGAAATTAAATAGATAAGGCACAATGCTGACTTAAATACAAGAAGACTGACTCTTCCTACTGTCTATATTTTGAACCATTCCTGTGACACTAGGAATAGATTCCGATGCTTCACTTCAGGTTTACTGTATCCCCCTGACCTTCTTTCTGACGATGAAACACAGAAATTGGATCGGAATTAAATACAAAAGGCACAATGCCGACTTAAGTACAAGAAGACTGACTCTTCTTACTGTCTATGTTTTGAACCATTCCTGTGACACTAGTTATAGATTCCGATGCTTCACTTCAGATTTACTGTATCCCTTGGACCTTCTTATTGACGATGAAACACAGAAATTGCATCGGAATTAAATACAAAAGGCACAATGCCGACATAAGTACAAGAAGACTGACTCTTCTTACTGACTGTTTTGAAACATTCCTGTGACACTAGTTATGGATTCCGATGCTTCACTTCAGGTTTACTGTATCCCTCTGACCTTCTTATTGACGATGAAACACAGAAATTGCATCGGAATTAAATACAAAATTCACAATGCCAACTTAAGTACAAAAAGACTGACTCTTCTTTTTGTCTATGTTTTGAACCATTCCTGTGACACTAGTTATTGATTCCGATGCTTCACTTCAGGTTTACTGTTTCCCTTGGACCTACTTATTGCGATGAAACACAGAAATTGCATCGGAATTAAATAGAAAAGGCACAATGCCGACTTAAGTACATGAAGACTGACTCTTCGTACAGACTATTTTTTGAACCATTCCTGTGACACTAGTCATAGATTCCGACGATTCACTTTAGGTTTACTGTATCCTTTGGACCTTCTTATTGACAATGAAACAGCGAAATTGCTTCGGAATTAAATAGAAAAGGCACAATGCCGACTTAAGTACAAGGAAACTGAGTCTTCTTACTGATTAAGTTTGGAACCATTCCTGTGACACTAGTTACAGATTCCGATGCTTCACGTCAGGTTTACTATATCCCTCTGACCTTCTTATTGACGATGAAACACAGATATTGCATCGGAAAGTAATAGAAAAGGCACAATGCCGACTTAGGTACAAGAAGACTGACTCTTTTTACTGACTATGATTTGAACCATTCCTGTGACACTAGTTACAGATTCCGAAGCTTCACTTCAGGTTTAATGTATCCCTCTGGCCTTCTTATTGACGATGAAATCACAGAAATTGCATCGGAATTAAATAGAAAAGGCACAATGCCGACTTAAGTACAACAAGACTGACTTTTCCTACGGTCTATGTTTTGAAACAGTTCTATGACCTTAGTTATAAAATCAGATGCTTCATTTCAGGTTTATTGTATCCCTTGGACCTTCTTATTGACGATGATACACAGATAGTGCATCGGAGTTAAATACAAGAGGCACATTGCCGACTTAGGTACAAGAAGACTGACTCTTCCTACTGTCTATGTTTTGAACCATTCCTGTGACACTAGTTATAGATTCCGATGCTTCACTTCAGGTTTACTGTATCCCTTGGACCTTCTTATTGACGATGAAACACAGAAATTGCATCGGAATTAAATACAAAAGGCACAATGCCGACTTAAGTACAAGAAGACTGACTCTTCTTTTTGTCTATGTTTTGAACCATTCCTATGACACTAGTTATAGATTCCGATGCTTCACTTCAGGTTTACTGTATCCCTCTGACCTTCTTATTGACGATGAAACACAGAAATTGCATCGGAATTAAATAGAAAAGGCACAATGCCGACTTAAGTACAAGAAGACTGACTCCTCTTACTGTCTATGATTTGAACCATTCCTGTGACGCTAGTTACAGATTCCGATGGTTCACTTCAGGTTTACTGTATCCCTCTGACGTTCGTATTGACGATGAAACACAGCAATTGCATCGGAATTAAATTGAAAAGGCACAATGCCGACTTAGGTACAAGAAGACTGTCTCTTCCTACTGTCTATGTTTTGAACCATTCCTGTGACACTAGTTATAGATTCCGATGCTTCACTTCAGGTTCACTGTATCCCTTGGACGTTCTTATTGACGATGAAACACAGAAATTGCATCGGAAGTAAATAGAAAAGGCACAATGCCGACTTAAGTACCAGAAGACTGACTCTTCTTACTGACAATGATTTGAACCATTACTGCGACGCTAGTTACTAATGTCGATGCTTCACTTCAAGTTTACTGTATCCCTTAGACCTTCTTATTGACGATGAAACACAGATATTGCAACGGAATTAAATACAAAAGGCACAATGCCGACTTATGTACAAGAAGACTGTCTCTTCTTACTGATTATGTTTTGAACCATTCCTGTGACACTAGTTAGAGATTCCGATGCTTCACTTCAGGTTTACTGTATCCCTCTGTCCTTCTTATTGACCGTGAAACACAGAAATTGCATCGGAATTAAATTGAAAAGGGCATAATGCCGACTTAAGTACAAGATTTCTGACTCTTCTTACTGTCTATATTTTGAACCATTCCTGTGAAACTAGATATAGATTCCGATGCTTCACTTCAGGTTTACTGTATCCCTTGGACCTTCTTATTGACGATGAAACACAGAAATTGCATCGGAATTAAATACAAAAGGCACAATGCCGACTTAAGTACAAGAAGACTGACTCTTCTTACTGATTATGTTTTGAACCATTCCTGTGACACTAGTTACAGATTCCGATGCTTCACTTCAGGTTTACTGTATCCCTCTGACCTTCTTATTGACGATTAAACTCAGATATTGCATTGGAATTAAATACAAAAGGCACAATGCCGACTTATGTACAAGAAGACTGTCTCTTCTTACTGATTATGTTTTGAACCATTCCTGTGACACTAGTTAGAGATTCCGATGCTTCACCTCAGGTATACTGTATCCCTCTGACCTTCTTATTGACGGTGAAACACAGTAATTGCATCGGAATTACATTGAAAAGGGCATAATGCCGACTTAACTACAATATTTCTGACTCTTCTTACTGTCTGTATTTTGAACCATTCCTGTGACGCTAGTTATAGATTCCGATGCTTCTCCTCAGGTTTACTGTATCCCTTGGACGTTCTTATTGACGATGAAATACAGAAATTGCAACGGCATTAAATACAAAAGGCACAATGCCGACTTAAGTACAAGAAGACTGACTCTTCTTTTTGTCTATGTTTGAACCATTCCTATGACACTAGTTATAGATTCCGATGCTTCACTTCAGGTTTGCTGTTTCCCTTGGACCTTCTAATTGACGATGAAACACAGAAAGTGCATCGGAATTAAATAGATAAGGCACAATGCCGACTTAAGTACAAGAAGACTGACTCTTCCTACTGTCTATGTTTTGAACCATTCCTGTGACACTAGTTATAGATTCCGATGCTTCACTTCAGGTTTACTGTATCCCTCTGACCTTCTTTCTGACGATGAAACACAGAAATTGGATCGGAATTAAATACAAAAGGCAATTTGCCGACTTAAGTACAGGAAGACTGACTCTTCTTACTGTCTATGTTTTGAACCATTCCTGTGACACTAGTTATAGATTCCGATGCTTCACTTCAGATTTACTGTATCCCTTGGACCTTCTTATTGACGGTGAAACACAGTAATTGCATCGGAATAAAATACAAAGGCACAATGCCGACATAAGTACAAGGAGACTGACTCTTCTTACTGACTGTTTTGATCCATTCCTGTGACACTAGTTATGGATTCCGATGCTTCACTTAAGGTTTACTGTATCCCTCTGACCTTCTTATTGACGATGAAACACAGAAATTGCATCGGAATTAGATACAAAAGGCACAATGCCGACTTAAGTACAAGAAGACTGACACTTCTTTTTGTCTATGTTTTGAACCATTCCTGTGACACTAGTTATAGGTTCCGATGCTTCACTTCAGGTTTAATGTATCCCTCTGGCCTTCTTATTGACGATGAAACACAGAAATTGCATCGGAATTAAATACAAAACGCACAATGCTGAATTAAGTACAAGAAGACTGACTCTTCGTACAGACTGTTCTTTGAACCATTCCTGTGACACTAGTTATAGATTCCGATGATTCACGTTAGGTTTACTGTATCCTTTGGACCTTCTTATTGACGATGAGACACCGAAATTGCTTCGGAATTAAATAGAAAAGGCACAATGCCGACTTGAGTACAAGGAAACTGACTCTTCTTACTGACTATGTTTGGAACCATTTCTGTGACACTAGTTACAGATTCCGATGCTTCACTTCAGGTTTACTGTATCCCTCTGTCCTTCTTATTGACGGCGAAACACAGAAATTGCATCGGAATTAAATTGAAAAGGGCATAATGCCGACATAAGTACAAGATTTCTGACTCTTCTTATTGTCTATATTTTGAGCCATTCCTGTGACTCTAGTTATAGATTCCGATGCTTCACTTCAGGTTTACTGTATCCCTTGGACCTTCTTATTGACGATGAAACACAGAAATTGCATCGGAATTAAATACAAAATGCACAATGCCGACTTAAGTACAAGAAGACTGACTCTTCTTACTGAATATGTTTTGAACCATTCCTGTGACACTAGTTACAGATTCCGATGCTTCACTTCAGGTTTACTGTATCCCTCTGATCTTCTTAATGACGATTAAACACAGATATTGCATCGGAATTAAATACAAAAGGAACAATGCCGACTTATGTACAAGAAGACTGACTCTTCTTACTGATTATGTTTTGAACCATCCCTGTGACACTAGTTAGAGATTCCGATGCTTCACTTCAGGTTTACTGTATCCCTGTGACCTTCTTATTGACGGTGAAACACAGTAATTGCATCGGAATTAAATTGAAAAGGGCATAATGCCGCCTTAAGTACAATATTTCTGACACTTCTTACTGTCTATGTTTTGAACCATTCGTGTGACACTAGTTACAGATTCCGATGCTTCTCCTCAGGTTTACTGTATCCCTTGGACGTTCATATTGACGATGAAATACAGAAATTGCATCGGAATTAAATACAAAAGGCACAATGCCGACTTAAGTACAAGAAGACTGACTCTTCCTACTGTCTATGTTTTGAACCATTCCTGTGACGCTAGTTATAGATTCTGATGCTTCTCCTCAGGTTTACTGTATCCCTTGGACGTTCTTATTGACGATGAAATACAGAAATTGCATCGGAATTAAATACAAAAGGCACAATGCCGACTTAAGTTCAAGAAGACTGACTCTTCCTACTGTCTATGCTTTGAACCATTCCTGTGACGCTAGTTACAGATTCCGATGCTTCACTTCAGGTTTACTATATCCTTCTGACTTTCTTATTGTCGTTGAAACGCAGACATTGCATCGGAATTATATACAAATGGCACAATGCCGACTTAAGTACAAGAAGACTGACTCTTCTTACTGATTATGTTTTGAACCATTCCTGTGACACTAGTTACAGATTCCGATGCTTCACTTCAGGTTTACTGTATCCCTCTGATCTTCTTATTGACGATTAAACACAGATATTGCATCGGAATTGAATACAAAAGGAACAATGCCGACTTATGTACAAGAAGACTGTCTCTTATTACTGATTATGTTTTGAACCATCCCTGTGACACTAGTTAGAGATTGCGATGCTTCATTTCAGGTATACTGTATCCGTCTGACTTTCTAATAGACGATGAAACACAGATATTGCATCGGAATGTAATAGAAAAGGCACAATGCCGACTTAAGTACAAGAAGACTGACTCTTCCTACTGTCTATGTTTTGAACCAATCCTGTGACGCAAGTTACAGATTCCGATGCTTCACTTCAGGTTTACTGTATCCCTCTGACCTTCTTATTGACGATGAAACACTGAAATTGCATCGGAATTAAATACAAAAGGCACAATGCCGACATAAGTACAAGAAGACTCACTCTTCTTACTGACTATGTTTTGTACCATTCCTGTGACACTAGTTATAGATTCCGATGCTCCACTTCAGGTTTGCTGTATCCCTTGGACCTTCTAATTGACGATGAAACACAGAAAGTGCATCGAAATTAAATAGATAAGGCACAATGCTGACTTAAATACAAGAAGACTGACTCTTCCTACTGTCTATATTTTGAACCATTCCTGTGACACTAGGAATAGATTCCGATGCTTCACTTCAGGTTTACTGTATCCCCCTGACCTTCTTTCTGACGATGAAACACAGAAATTGGATCGGAATTAAATACAAAAGGCACAATGCCGACTTAAGTACAAGAAGACTGACTCTTCTTACTGTCTATGTTTTGAACCATTCCTGTGACACTAGTTATAGATTCCGATGCTTCACTTCAGATTTACTGTATCCCTTGGACCTTCTTATTGACGATGAAACACAGAAATTGCATCGGAATTAAATACAAAAGGCACAATGCCGACATAAGTACAAGAAGACTGACTCTTCTTACTGACTGTTTTGAAACATTCCTGTGACACTAGTTATGGATTCCGATGCTTCACTTCAGGTTTACTGTATCCCTCTGACCTTCTTATTGACGATGAAACACAGAAATTGCATCGGAATTAAATACAAAATTCACAATGCCAACTTAAGTACAAAAAGACTGACTCTTCTTTTTGTCTATGTTTTGAACCATTCCTGTGACACTAGTTATTGATTCCGATGCTTCACTTCAGGTTTACTGTTTCCCTTGGACCTACTTATTGCGATGAAACACAGAAATTGCATCGGAATTAAATAGAAAAGGCACAATGCCGACTTAAGTACATGAAGACTGACTCTTCGTACAGACTATTTTTTGAACCATTCCTGTGACACTAGACATAGATTCCGACGATTCACTTTAGGTTTACTGTATCCTTTGGACCTTCTTATTGACAATGAAACAGCGAAATTGCTTCGGAATTAAATAGAAAAGGCACAATGCCGACTTAAGTACAAGGAAACTGAGTCTTCTTACTGATTAAGTTTGGAACCATTCCTGTGACACTAGTTACAGATTCCGATGCTTCACGTCAGGTTTACTATATCCCTCTGACCTTCTTATTGACGATGAAACACAGATATTGCATCGGAAAGTAATAGAAAAGGCACAATGCCGACTTAGGTACAAGAAGACTGACTCTTTTTACTGACTATGATTTGAACCATTCCTGTGACACTAGTTACAGATTCCGAAGCTTCACTTCAGGTTTAATGTATCCCTCTGGCCTTCTTATTGACGATGAAATCACAGAAATTGCATCGGAATTAAATAGAAAAGGCACAATGCCGACTTAAGTACAACAAGACTGACTTTTCCTACGGTCTATGTTTTGAAACAGTTCTATGACCTTAGTTATAAAATCAGATGCTTCATTTCAGGTTTATTGTATCCCTTGGACCTTCTTATTGACGATGATACACAGATAGTGCATCGGAGTTAAATACAAGAGGCACAATGCCGACTTAGGTACAAGAAGACTGACTCTTCCTACTGTCTATGTTTTGAACCATTCCTGTGACACTAGTTATAGATTCCGATGCTTCACTTCAGGTTTACTGTATCCCTTGGACCTTCTTATTGACGATGAAACACAGAAATTGCATCGGAATTAAATACAAAAGGCACAATGCCGACTTAAGTACAAGAAGACTGACTCTTCTTTTTGTCTATGTTTTGAACCATTCCTATGACACTAGTTATAGATTCCGATGCTTCACTTCAGGTTTACTGTATCCCTCTGACCTTCTTATTGACGATGAAACACAGAAATTGCATCGGAATTAAATAGAAAAGGCACAATGCCGACTTAAGTACAAGAAGACTGACTCCTCTTACTGTCTATGATTTGAACCATTCCTGTGACGCTAGTTACAGATTCCGATGGTTCACTTCAGGTTTACTGTATCCCTCTGACGTTCGTATTGACGATGAAACACAGCAATTGCATCGGAATTAAATTGAAAAGGCACAATGCCGACTTAGGTACAAGAAGACTGTCTCTTCCTACTGTCTATGTTTTGAACCATTCCTGTGACACTAGTTATAGATTCCGATGCTTCACTTCAGGTTCACTGTATCCCTTGGACGTTCTTATTGACGATGAAACACAGAAATTGCATCGGAAGTAAATAGAAAAGGCACAATGCCGACTTAAGTACCAGAAGACTGACTCTTCTTACTGACAATGATTTGAACCATTACTGCGACGCTAGTTACTAATGTCGATGCTTCACTTCAAGTTTACTGTATCCCTTAGACCTTCTTATTGACGATGAAACACAGATATTGCAACGGAATTAAATACAAAAGGCACAATGCCGACTTATGTACAAGAAGACTGTCTCTTCTTACTGATTATGTTTTGAACCATTCCTGTGACACTAGTTAGAGATTCCGATGCTTCACTTCAGGTTTACTGTATCCCTCTGTCCTTCTTATTGACCGTGAAACACAGAAATTGCATCGGAATTAAATTGAAAAGGGCATAATGCCGACTTAAGTACAAGATTTCTGACTCTTCTTACTGTCTATATTTTGAACCATTCCTGTGAAACTAGATATAGATTCCGATGCTTCACTTCAGGTTTACTGTATCCCTTGGACCTTCTTATTGACGATGAAACACAGAAATTGCATCGGAATTAAATACAAAAGGCACAATGCCGACTTAAGTACAAGAAGACTGACTCTTCTTACTGATTATGTTTTGAACCATTCCTGTGACACTAGTTACAGATTCCGATGCTTCACTTCAGGTTTACTGTATCCCTCTGACCTTCTTATTGACGATTAAACTCAGATATTGCATTGGAATTAAATACAAAAGGCACAATGCCGACTTATGTACAAGAAGACTGTCTCTTCTTACTGATTATGTTTTGAACCATTCCTGTGACACTAGTTAGAGATTCCGATGCTTCACCTCAGGTATACTGTATCCCTCTGACCTTCTTATTGACGGTGAAACACAGTAATTGCATCGGAATTACATTGAAAAGGGCATAATGCCGACTTAACTACAATATTTCTGACTCTTCTTACTGTCTGTATTTTGAACCATTCCTGTGACGCTAGTTATAGATTCCGATGCTTCTCCTCAGGTTTACTGTATCCCTTGGACGTTCTTATTGACGATGAAATACAGAAATTGCAACGGCATTAAATACAAAAGGCACAATGCCGACTTAAGTACAAGAAGACTGACTCTTCTTTTTGTCTATGTTTGAACCATTCCTATGACACTAGTTATAGATTCCGATGCTTCACTTCAGGTTTGCTGTTTCCCTTGGACCTTCTAATTGACGATGAAACACAGAAAGTGCATCGGAATTAAATAGATAAGGCACAATGCCGACTTAAGTACAAGAAGACTGACTCTTCCTACTGTCTATGTTTTGAACCATTCCTGTGACACTAGTTATAGATTCCGATGCTTCACTTCAGGTTTACTGTATCCCTCTGACCTTCTTTCTGACGATGAAACACAGAAATTGGATCGGAATTAAATACAAAAGGCAATTTGCCGACTTAAGTACAGGAAGACTGACTCTTCTTACTGTCTATGTTTTGAACCATTCCTGTGACACTAGTTATAGATTCCGATGCTTCACTTCAGATTTACTGTATCCCTTGGACCTTCTTATTGACGGTGAAACACAGTAATTGCATCGGAATAAAATACAAAGGCACAATGCCGACATAAGTACAAGGAGACTGACTCTTCTTACTGACTGTTTTGATCCATTCCTGTGACACTAGTTATGGATTCCGATGCTTCACTTAAGGTTTACTGTATCCCTCTGACCTTCTTATTGACGATGAAACACAGAAATTGCATCGGAATTAGATACAAAAGGCACAATGCCGACTTAAGTACAAGAAGACTGACACTTCTTTTTGTCTATGTTTTGAACCATTCCTGTGACACTAGTTATAGGTTCCGATGCTTCACTTCAGTATTACAGTATCCCTCTGACCTTCCTATTGACGATGAAACACAGAAATTGCATCGGAATTAAATACAAAAGGCACAATGCCGACTTAAGTACAAGGAAACTGACTCTTCTTACTGACTATGTTTGGAACCAGTCCTGTGACACTAGTTACAGATTCCGATGCTTCACTTCAGGTTTACTATATCCCTCTGACCTTCGTATTGACGATGAAACACAGATATTGCATCGGAATGTAATAGAAAAGGCACAATGCCGACTTAGGTACAAGAGGACTGACTCTTGTTACTGACTATGATTTGAACCATTCCTGTGACACTAGTTATAGATTCCGAAACTTCACTTCAGGTTTAATGTATCCCTCTGGCCTTCTTATTGACGATGAAACACATAAATTGCATCGGAATTAAATAGAAAAGGCACAATGCCGACTTAAGTACAACAAGACTGACTTTTCCTACTGTCTATGTTTTGAAACAGTCCTAAGACCTTAGTTATAGAATCAGATGCATCATTTCAGGTTTATTGTATCTCTTGGACCTTCTTATTGACGATGATACACAGATAGTCCATCGGAGTTAAATACAAGAGGCACAATGCCGATTTAGGTACAAGAAGACTGACTGTTCGTACTGTCTATGTTTTGAACCATTCCTGTGACACTAGTTACAGATTCCGATGCTTCACTTCAGGTTTACTGTATCCCTTGGACCTTCTTATTGACGATCTTCTTCTTCTTCGGTTATCAACCCACAGGTTGGTTGGCAGCAGCACGCCATTCCGTTCTTTTGTCAACTTTCTTCTTCATATCTGCATAGGTCTGGCACCCGATGTCATTTATTACTTGTTGAATGTAGCTTAATCTAGGTCGTCCTCGGCGAGTTCTTCCTTCAATGATTCCTTCTAATATTCTCTTAATGAAATTGTTATGCCGTAAAATGTGACCTATGAAGGTTATTCTTCTTTTCTGTATATTTCGCCAAAGAGATCTGTTTTCTTTCACTCTTCTGAGGACATCTTCGTTTGTAGCCTTGTCTCGCCAGCTGATTTTTTCCATTCTCCGGTAGCACCACATTTCGAATGCCTCTAATCTTCTCTTTTCTTCTTTTCCACTAGTCCAAGTTTCACATCCGTAAAGGGCTGTACTCCACACATAGGTTTTCATGACTCTCTTTCTTACGTCTAAACTAACATTTCTACTCGTCAGTAAGTTTCTTTTTCCATTGAATGCTATTTTGGCAAGTTGTATTCTGTTTTTAATGTCACTTTTGCTCCTTCCATCTGCTGTTATTTTGCTACCTAAGTAGTTAAATTCTGTAACCTGCCCTAGTTTCTCTCCCTTTATTGTTATTCGTATGGGTTCATTGTAGTTCAGGGCGCCACTCACCATCACTTTAGTCTTTTTCTTATTTATTTTCATTCCATACTGTTCTTTTAAGGTGTTTTCCATTTCATTGAGTGCGGCTTCTAAATCTTCTTTCCTTTCTGTAATTATGGCGATATCATCTGCATATCGCAACATATCTATTTTCATTCCGTTAAGTTTTATTCCTACTTCAATATTCTCTCTTATTTTGTCTATTGCTTCTTGGATATATGCGTTGAAAATTACTGGAGATAGTGGGCATCCCTGTCTCACTCCTTTCCTTATTCTTGCTGTTTCTTCTTTGTTTTCCTTCTTAACTAAGGCTGTTTCATTTTGGTATATTTTAAAGATTATCCTTCTATCATTATATTTCAGACCAGCCTTCTTCAGAATTCTAAACATTTCTGGCCATACAACATTGTCAAATGCCTTTTCGAGGTCTACGAAGGCTATAAATACTTGTTTGTTTTTGGAAATTTGTTTCTCAATTATTAGTCTTAAAGATAAGATTGCTTCCCTCGTCCCTACACCGCTTCTAAAACCGAATTGGTCTTCACTTAGAGTGCTATTCAATTGGTTTTCAACTCTTTTCAAAATTATTCTTATTAGAATTTTTGATGCGTGTGAAAGAAGACTGAGTGTTCGATGGTTTTCACAGTCCATAGTAGATGCTTTCTTAGGTATGGGGAATATGATGCATTTCTGATAGTCTTCAGGAACTTCACCTGTTTTGTATATTTTCTGTATGAGTTGCAGTAATGTAGCTTTCATTTTGTCTCCTGATTTCTTAATTAGTTCAGAAGGTATATCATCAACACCTGCCGCTTTCTTATCTGGTAGTTCTTTTAGTGCTTTTTCAAATTCATCTTTCAGAATTGTGTCCCCTAGTTCTTCTTTCTCTACTTCTTCGCTTAATTCTATCATATTATCTGTTAGAGGGTCTCCTTGATATAGCTCTTCAATGTATTCTTGCCATCTCTTCAGCGTGTCATATCCAAATAGTACCTTGCCCTCTTTGTTCTTTATAGTTCCTGAAGATTTTACTTTCCGTTTAGCAAAGTTTTGTTTTATTGTTCTGTAGGCCAAGTCAGTTTTTCCTTTAACCATGTTTTCCTCCACCTCTTTACAAATGCTATTGACGATGAAACACAGAAATTGCATCGGAATTAAATACAAAAGGCACAATGCCAACTTCAGTACAAGAAGACTGACTCTTCTTACTGATTATGTTTTGAACCATTCCTATGACACTAGTTTAGATTCCGATGCTTCACTTCAGGTTTACTGTTTCCCTTGGACCTTCTTATTGACGATGAAACACAGAAATTGCATCGGAATTAAATACAAATGGCACAATGCCGACTTAAGTACAAGAAGACTGACTCTTCCTACTGTCTACGCTTTGAACAATTCCTGTGACGCTAGTTACAGATTCCGATGCTTCATTTCAGGTTTACTTTATCCCTCTGACCTTGTTATTGAAGATGAAAAACAGAAATTGCATCGGAATTAAATAGAAAAGGCACAATGCCGACTTAAGTACAAGAAGACCGACTCTTCTTACTGACTGTTTTGAACCATTCCTGTGACACTAGTTATAGATTCCGATGCTTCACTTCAGGCTTACTGTAATCTTCTGACTTTCTTATTGTCGTTGAAACACAGACATTGCATCGGAATTATATACAAATGGCACAATGCCGACTTAAGTACAAGAAGACTGACTCTACTTACTGTCTATGCTTTGAACCATTCCTGTGACACTAGTTATAGATTTCGATGCTTCACTTCAGGTTTACTCAGTCCCTTGGACCTTCTTATTGACGATGAAACACAGAAATTGCATCGGAATTAAATACAAAAGGCACAATGCCGACTTAAGTACAAGAAGACTGTCCCTCTTCCTACAGTCTATGTTTTGAACCATTCCTGTGACACTAGTTATAGATTCCGATGCTTCACTTCAGGTTTACTGTACCCCTTGGACCTTCTTATTGACGATGAATCACAGAAATTGCATCGGAATTGAATACAAAAGGCACAATGCCGACTTAAGTACAAGAAGACTGACTCATCTTTTTGTCTATTATTTGAACCATTCCTGTGTCACCAGTTATAGATTCCGATGCTTCACTTCAGGTTTACTGTATCCCTTGGACCTTCTTATTGACGATGAAACACAGACATTGCATCGGAATTAAATAGAAAACGCACAATGCCGACTTCAGGACAAGAAGACTGACTCTTATTACTGTCTATATTTAGAACCATTCCTGGGCCACTACTTATAGATTCCGATGCTTCACTTCAGGTTTACTGTATCCCTTGGACGTTCTTATTGACGATGAAACACAGAAATTGAATCGGAATTAAATACATAAGGCACAATGGCGACTTAAGTACAAGAAGGCTGACACTTCTTACTGTCTATGATTTGAACCATTCCTGTGACACTAGATATAGATTCCATTGCTTCACTTCAGGTTTATTGAGTCCCTTGGACCTTCTTATTGGCGATGAAACACAGAAATTGCATCGGAATTAAATACAAAAGGCACAATGCCGACTTAAGTACAAGAAGACTGTCTCTTCTTACTGAGTGTTTTGAACCATTCCTGTGACACTAGTTATAGATTCCGATGCTTCACTTCAGGTTTACTGTATCCCTCAGACCATCTTATTGACGACGAAACACAGAAATTGCATGTGAATTAAATACAAATGGCACAAAGCCGACTTAAGTCTAAGAAGACTGACTCTCCTTACTGACTATGTTTTGAACCATTCCTGTGACACTAGATATAGATTCCGATGCTTCACTTGAGGTTTACTGTATCCCTTGGACCTTCTTATTGACGATGAAACACAGATATTGCATCGGAATTAAATACAAAAGGCACAATGCCGACTTAAGTACAAGAACACTGACTCTTCTTACTGACTATGTTTTGAACCATGCCTGTGACACTAGTTAGAGATTCCGATGCTTCACTTAAGGATTACTGTATCCCTCTGACCTTCTTAAGGACGATGAAACACAGTAATTGCATCGGAATTAAATTGAAATTGGCATAATGCCGACTTAAGTACAAAAAGTCTGACTCTTCTTACTGTCTATGTTTTGAACCATTCCTGTGACACTAGTTATAGATTCCGATGCTTCACTTCAGATTTACTGTATCCCTTGGACCTTCTTATTGACGATGAAACACAGAAATTGCATCGGAATTAAATACAAAAGGCACAATGACGACCTAAGTACTAGAAGACTGACTCTTCTTACTGACTGTTTTGATCCATTCCTGTGACACTAGTTATAGATTCTGATGCTTCACTTCAGGTTTACTGTATCCCTCTGACCTTCTTAGTGACGATGAAATACAGAAATTGCGTCGGAAATAAATGCAAAAGGCACGATGCCGACTCAAGTACATCTAGACTGAATCTTCCTACTGTCTATGTTTTGAACCATTCCTGTGACACTAGTTATAGATTCCGATGCTTCATTTCAGGTTTACTGTATCCCATGGATCTTCTCATTGACGATGAAACACAGATAGTGCATCGGAGTTAAATACAATAGGCACAATATCGACTTAAGTACAATAAGACTGACTCTTCTTACTGACTATGTTTTGAACCATTCCTGTGAAACAAGTTATAGATTCCGATGCTTCACTTCAGGTTTACTGCATCCCTCTGACCTTCTTTTTGACGATGAAACGCAGAAATTGCATCGGAATTAAATAGAAAAGGCACAAGAAGACTGACTCTTCTTACTGTATATGTTTTGAACCATTCCTGTGACTCTAGTTATAGATTCCGATGCTTCACTTCAGATTTACTGTATCCCCTGGACCTTCTTATTGACGATGAAACACAGAAATCGCATCGGAATTAAACACAAAACTCACAATGCCGACATAAGTACAAGAAGACTGACTTTTCTTACTGACTATGTTTTGAACCATTCCTGTGACACTAGTTGTGGATTCCGATGCTTCACTTCAGGTTTACTGTATCCCTCTGACCTTCGTATTGACGATGAAACACAGAAATTGCATCGGAATTAAATACAAAAGGCACAATGCCGACTTAAGTACATGTAGACTGACTCTTCCCACTGTCTTTGTTTTGAAAAATTCCTGTGACACTAGTTATAGATTCCGATGCTTCACTTCAGGTTTGTTGTATCCCTCTGACCTTTTTGACGATGAAACACAGAAATTGCATCGGAATCAAATACAAAAGGCACAATGCCGACTTAATTGCAAGAAGACTGACTCTTCCCACTGTCTTTGTTTTGAACGATTCCTGTGACATTAGTTATAGATTCCGATGCTTCACTTCAGGTTTACTGTAACCTTTGGACCTTCCTATTGGCGACGAAATACAGAAATTGCATCGGAATTAAATAGAAAAGGCACAATGCCGACTAAAGTACAAGAAGACTGACTCTTCCTACTGTCTATGTTTTGACCCATTCCGGTGACACTAGTTATACATTCCGATGCTTCACTTCAGGTATACTGTATCCCTCTGACCTTCATATTGACGATGAATCACAGAAATTGCATCGGAATTAAATACAAAAGGAACAATGCCGACTTAAGTACAAGAAGACTGACTCTTCCTACTGTCTATGTTTTGAACGATTCCTGTGACATTAGTTATAGATTCCAATGCTTCACTTCAGGTTTACTGTATCCTTTGGACCATCTTATTGGCGACGAAATACAGAAATTGCATCGGGATTAAATATAAAGTTACAATGCCGACTTAAGTACAAGAAGACTGACTCTTCCTAATGTCTATGTTTGGAACCATTCCTGTGACACTAGTTATAGATTCCGATGGTTCACCTCAGGTTCACTGTATCCCTCTGACCTTCTTATTGACGATGAAACACAGAAATCGCATCGGAATTAAATAGAAAAGGCACAATGCCGTCTTAAGTACAAGCAGACTGACTCTTATTAGTGTCTATGCTTTGAACCATTCCTGTGACGCAAGTTGCAGATTCCGATGCTTCACTTCAGGTTTACTGTATCCGTTGGACCTTCTTATTGACGATGAAACACAGAAATTGCATCGTAATTAAATACAAAATTCACAATGCCGGCTTAAGTACATGTAGACTGACTCTTCCTACTATCTATGATTTGTAACATTCCTGTGACACTAGTTATAGATTCCGATGCTTCATTTCAGGTTTACTGTATCCTTCGGACCTTCTTATTGTCCATGAAGCACAGAAAGTGCATCGGAATTAAATAGAAAAGGCACAATGCTGACTTAAGTACAAGAAGTCTGACTCTTCCTACTGTCTATGTTTTGAACCATTCCTGTGACACTAGTTATAGATTCCAATGCTTCACTTCAGGTTTACTGTTTCCCTCCGACTTTCTTTTTAACGATGATACACAGAAATTACATCGGAATTAAATACTATAGGCACAATGCCGACTTAATTGCAAGAAGACTGACTCTTCCCACTGTCTTTGTTTTGAACGATTCCTGTGACATTAGTTATAGATTCCGATGCTTCACTTCAGGTTTACTGTAACCTTTGGACCTTCCTATTGGCGACGAAATACAGAAATTGCATCGGAATTAAATACAAAAGGCACAATGCCGACTTAAGTACAAGAAGACTGACTCTTCCGACTGTCTATGTTTTGAACGATTCCTGTGCCACTAGTTATGGATTCCGATGCATCACTTCAGGTTTACTGTATTCTTTGGACCTTCTTATTGGCGACGAAATATAGAAATTGCATCGGAATTAAATAGAAAAGGAACAATGCCGACTTAAGTACAAGAAGACTGACTCTTCCTACTGTCCATGTTTTGAACCATTCCGGTGACACTAGTTATAGATTCCGATGCTTCACTTCAGGTTTACTGTATCCCTCTGACCTCCTTATTGACGATGAATCACAGAAAATGCATCGGAATTAAATTCAAAAGGCACAATGCCGACTTAAGTGCAAGAAGACTGACTCTTCTTTTTGTCTATGTTTTGAACCATTCCTGTGACACTAGTTATAGATTCCGATGCTTCACTTCAGGTTTACTGTATCCCTTGGACCTTCTTATTGACGATGAAACAGAGAAATTGCATCGGAATGAAATAGAAAAGGCACAATGCCGACTTAAGTACAAGAAGACTGACTCTTCTTTTTGTCTATGTTTTGAACCTATCCTGTGACACTAGTTATAGATTCCGATGCTTCACTTCAGGTTTACTGTATCCCTTGGACCTTCTTATTGACGATGAAACACAGAAATTGCATCGGAATGAAATAGAAAAGGCACAATGCCGACTTCAGTTCAAGAAGACTGACTATCCTACGGTCTATGTTTTGAACCATTCCTGTGGCACTAGTTATAGATTCCGATGCTTCACCTCAGGTTCACTGTATCCCTGTGACCTTCTTATTGACGATGAAACACAGAAATCGCATCGGAATTAAATAGAAAAGGCACAATGCCGACTTAAGTATAAGAGGACTGACTCTTCTTACAGTCTATGATTTGAACCATTCCTGTGACACTAGTTATAGATTCCGATGCTTCACTTCAGATTTACTGTATCCCTTGGACCTTCTTATTGACGATGAAACACAGAAATTGCATCCGAATTAAATACAAAAGGCACAAGCCGACTTAAGTCCAAGATGACTGACTCTTCTTACTGACTGTTTTGAACCATTTCTGTGACACTAGTTATAGATTCCGATGCTTCACTTCAGGTTTACTGTATCCCTCTGACCTTCTTATTGACGATGAATCACAGAATTTGCATCGGAATTAAATACAAAAGACACAATGCCGACTTAAGTAAAAGAACACTGACTCTTCTTTTTGTCTATGTTTTGAACCATTCCTTTGACACTAGTTGTAGATTCCGATGCTTCATTTCAGGTTTAGTGTATCCCTCTGACCTTCTTTTGACGATGAAACACAGAAATTACATCGGAATTAAATACAAAAGACACAATGACGACATAAGTACAAGGAGACTGACTCTTCTTACTGACTATGCTTTGAACCATTCCTGTGACACTAGTTATAGATTCCGATGCTTCACTTCAGGTTTTCTGTATCCCTCTGTCCTACTTATTGACGATGAAACACAGAAATTGCATCGGAATTAAATACAAAAGGCACAATGCCGACTTAAGTACAAGAAGACTGGCTCTTCTTACTGACTGCTATGAACCATTCCTGTGACACTAGTTATAGATTTCGATGCTTCACTTCATGTTTACTGTATCACTCTGACCTTCTTATTGACGTTGAAACACAGAAATTGCATCGGAATTAAATACAAATGGCACAATGCCGACTTAAGTACAAGAAGTCTGACCCTCCTTACTGTCTATCATTTGAACCATTCCTGTGACACTAGATATAGATTCCGATGCTTCTTTTCAGGTTTACTGTATCCCTTGGACCTTCTTATTGAAGATGAAACACAGAAATTGCATCGGAAGTAAATAGAAAAGGCACAATGCCAACTTAAGTACAAGAAGACTGACTCTTCTGATTGTCTATGTTTTGAACCAATCCTCTGTCGCAAGTTACAGATTCCGATGCTTCCCTTCAGGTTTACTGTATCCCTCTGACATTCTTATTGACGATGAAACACTGACATTGCATCGGAATGAAATAGAAAATGCACAATGCCGACTTAAGTACAAGTAGACTGACTTTTCTTACTGACTATGATTTGAACCATTCCTGTGACACTAGTTATAGATTCCGATGCTTCACTTCAGGTATACTGTATCCCTCTGACCTTCATATTGACGATGAATCACAGGAATTGCATCGGAATTAAATACAAAAGGCACAATGCCGACTTAAGTACAAGAAGACTGCCTCTTCTTTTTGTCTATGTTTTGAACCACTCCTGTGACACTAGTTATAGATTCCGATGCTTCACTTCATGTTTACTGTATCCCTTGGACCGTCTTATTAACGATGAAACACAGAAATTGCATCGGAATTAAATAGAAAAGGCACAATGCCGACTTAAGTACAAGAAGACTGACTTTTCCTACTGTCTATGTTTTGGACCATTCCTGTGACACTCGTTATAGATTCCGATGCTTCACTTCCGGTTCACTGTAGCCCTTGGACGTTCTTATTGACAATGAATCACAGAAATTGCATCGGAATTAAATACAAAAGGCACAATGCCGACTTAAGTACATGTTGACTGACTCTTCCTACTGTCTATGTTTCGAAACATTCCTGTGACACTAGTTATAGATTCCTATGCTTCGTTTCAGGTTTACTGTATCCCTTGGACCTTCTTATTGACCATGAAACACAGAATGTGCATCGGAATTAAATAGAAAAGCACAATGCTGACTTGAGTACAAGAAGACTGACTCTTCCTACTGTCTATGTTCTGAACCATTCCTGTGACACTAGTTATAGATTCCGATGCTTCACTACAGGTTTTCTGTATCCCACTGACCTTCTTATTGATGATGAAACACAGAAATTGCATCGCAAATAAATACAAAAGGCACAATGCTGACTTAAGTACAAGAAGACTGACTCTTCACACTGTCTATGCTTTGAACCATTCCTGTGACATTAGTTATAGATTCCGATGCTTCACTTAAGGTTTTCTGTATCCCTCTGTCCTTCTTATTTACGATGAAACACAGAAATCGCATCGGAATTAAATAGAAAAGGCACAATGCCGTCTTAAGTACAAGCAAACTGACTTTTCTTAGTGTCCATGTTTTGAACCATTCCTGTGACGCAAGTTACATATTCCGATGCTTCACTTCAGGTTTACTGTATCCGTTGGACCTTCTTATTGACGATGAAACACAGAAATTGCATCGTAATTAAATACAAAAGGCACAATGCCGACTTAAGTACACGTAGACTGACTCCACCTACTGTCTATGTTTTGAAACATACCTGTGACACTAGTTATAGATTCCGATGCTTCATTTCTGGTTTACTGTATCCCTCGGCCCTTCTTATTGTCCATGAAACACAGAAAGTGCATCGGAATTAAATAGAAATGGCACTATGCTGACTTAAGTACAAGAAGGCTGACTCTTCCTACTGTCTATGTTTTGAACGATTCCTGTGACGCAAGTTACAGATTCCGATGTTTCAGTTCAGGTTTACTGTATCACTCTGACATTCTTATTGACGATGAAACACTGAAATTGCATCGGAATGAAATAGAAAAAGCGCAATGCCGACTTAAGTACAAGAAGACTGACTCTTCCTACTGTCTATGTTTTGAACCTTTCCTGTGACACTAGTTATAGATTCCGATGCTTCACTTCAGGTTTACTGTACCCTCTGACCTACTTTTTGACGATGAAACACAGAAATTGCATCGGAATTAAATACAAAAGGCACAATGCCGACTTATTTACAAGAAGACTGACTCTTCAGACTGTCTTTGTTTTGAACGATTCCTGTGACATTAGTTATAGATTCCGATGCTTCACTTTAGGTTTACTGTATCCTTTGGACCTTCTTATTGGCGACGAAATACAGAAATTGCATCGGAATTAAATAGAAGAGGCACAATGCCGACTAAAGTACAAGAAGACTGACTCTTCCTACTGTCTATGTTTTGAACCATTCCGGTGACACTAGTTATAGATTCCGATGCTTCACTTCAGGTATACTGTATCTCTCTGACCTTCATATTGACGATGAACCACAGAAATTGCATCGGAATTAAATACAAAAGGCCCAATGCCGACTTAAGTACAAGAAGACTGACTCTTCTTTTTGTCTATGCTTTGAACCATTCCTGTGACACTCGTTATAGATTCCGATGCTTCACTTCCGGTTTACTGTAGCCCTTGGGCGTTCTTATTGACAATGAAACACAGAAATTGCATCGGAATTAAATAGAAAAGGCACAAATCCGACTTAAGTACAAGAAGACTGACTCATCTTACTGACTATGATTTGAACCCCTCCTGTGACGCTAGTTACAGATTCCGATGCTTCACTTCAGGATAACTGTATCCCTTGGACCTTCTTATTGACGATGAAACACAGATATTGCTACGGAATTAAATACAAAAGGCACAATGCCGACTTAAGTGCACGAAGACTGACTCTTCCTACTGTCTATGTTTTGAACCATTCCTGTGACACTAGTTATAGATTCCGATGCTTCACTTCAGATTTACTGTATCCCTCGGCCCTTCTTATTGTCCATGAAACACAGAAAGTGCATCGGAATTAAATAGAAAAGGCACTATGCTGACTTAAGTACAAGAAGACTGACTCTTCCTACTGTCTATGTTTTGAACGACTCCTGTGACGCAAGTTACAGATTCCGATGTTTCACTTCAGGTTTACTGTATCACTCTGACATTCTTATTGACGATGAAACACTGAAATTGCATCGGAAATAAATACAAAAGGCACGATGCCGACTCAAGTACATCTAGACTGAATCTTCCTACTGTCTATGTTTTGAACCATTCCTGTGACACTAGTTATAGATTCCGATGCTTCATTTCAGGTTTACTGTATCCCATGGATCTTCTTATTGACGATGAAACACAGATAGTGCATCGGAGTTAAACACAATAGGTACAATATCGGCTTAAGTACAATAAGACTGACTCTTCTTACTGACTATGTTTTGAACCATTCCTGTGAAACAAGTTATAGATTCCGATGCTTCACTTCAGGTTTACTGCATCCGTCTGACCTTCTTTTTGACGATGAAACACAGAAATTGCATCGGAATTAAATAGAAAAGGCACAAGAAGACTGACTCTTCTTACTGTCTATGTTTTGAACCATTCCTGTGACTCTAGTTATAGATTCCGATGCTTCACTTCAGATTTACTGTATCCCCTGGACCTTCTTATTGACGATGAAACACAGAAATCGCATCGGAATTAAACACAAAACTCACAATGCCGACATAAGTACAAGAAGACTGACTTTTCTTACTGACTATGTTTTCAACCATTCCTGTGACACTAGTTGTGGATTCCGATGCTTCACTTCAGGTTTACTGTATCCCTCTGACCTTCGTATTGACAATGAAACACAGAAATTGCATCGGAATTAAATACAAAAGGCACAATGCCGACTTAAGTACATGTAGACTGACTCTTCCCACTGTCTTTGTTTTGAAAAATTCCTGTGACACTAGTTATAGATTCCGATGCTTCACTTCAGGTTTGTTGTATCCCTCTGACCTTTTTGACGATGAAACACAGAAATTGCATCGGAATCAAATACAAAAGGCACAATGCCGACTTAATTGCAAGAAGACTGACTCTTCCCACTGTCTTTGTTTTGAACGATTCCTGTGTCATTAGTTATAGATTCCGATGCTTCACTTCAGGTTTACTGTAACCTTTGGACCTTCCTATTGGCGACGAAATACAGAAATTGCATCGGAATTAAATAGAAAAGGCACAATGCCGACTAAAGCACAAGAAGACTGACTCTTCCTACTGTCTATGTTTTGACCCATTCCGGTGACACTAGTTATACATTCCGATGCATCACTTCAGGTATACTGTATCCCTCTGACCTTCATATTGACTATGAATCACAGAAATTGCATCGGAATTAAATACAAAAGGAACAATGCCGACTTAAGTACAAGAAGACTGACTCTTCTTTTTGTCTATGTTTTGAACCATACCTGTGACACTAGTTATAGATTCCGATGCTTCACTTCAGGTTTACTGTATCCCTTAGGCCTTCTTATTGACGATGAAACACAGAAATTGCATCGGAATTAAATAGAAAAGGCACAATGCCGACTTAAGTACAAGAAGACTGACTCTTCTTCCTGACTATGATTTGAACCACTCCTGTGACGCTAGTTACAGATTCCGATGCTTCACTTCAGGTTTACTGTATCCCTTGGACCTGCTTATTGACGATGAAACACAGATATTGTATCGGAATTAAATACAAAAGGCACAATGCCGACTTAAGTGCAAGAAGACTGACTCTTCCTACTGTCTATGTTTTGAACGATTCCTGTGACATTAGTTATAGATTCCAATGCTTCACTTCAGGTTTACTGTATCCTTTGGACCATCTTATTGGCGACGAAATACAGAAATTGCATCGGGATTAAATATAAAGTTACAATGCCGACTTAGGTACAAGAAGACTGACTCTTCCTAATGTCTATGTTTGGAACCATTCCTGTGACACTAGTTATAGATTCCGATGGTTCACCTCAGGTTCACTGTATCCCTCTGACCTTCTTATTGACGATGAAACACAGAAATCGCATCGGAATTAAATAGAAAGGGCACAATGCCGTCTTAAGTACAAGCAGACTGACTCTTATTAGTGTCTATGCTTTGAACCATTCCTGTGACGCAAGTTACAGATTCCGATGCTTCACTTCAGGTTTACTGTATCCGTTGGACCTTCTTATTGACGATGAAACACAGAAATTGCATCGTAATTAAATACAAAATTCACAATGCCGGCTTAAGTACATGTAGACTGACTCTTCCTACTGTCTATGTTTTGAACCATTCCTGTGACACTAGTTATAGATTCCGATGCTTCACTTCAGGTTTACTGTATCCCTCTGACCTTCTTTTTGTCGATGAATCACAGAAATTGCATCGGAATTAAATACAAAAGGCACAATGCCGACTTAAGTGCAAGAAGACTGACTCTTCTTTTTGTCTATGTTTTGAACCATTCCTGTGACACTAGTTATAGATTCCGATGCTTCACTTCAGGTTTACTGTATTCTTTGGACCTTCTTATTGGCGACGAAATATAGAAATTGGATCGGAATTAAATAGAAAAGGAACAATGCCGACTTAAGTACAAGAAGACTGACTCTTCCTACTGTCCATGTTTTGAACCATTCCGGTGACACTAGTTATAGATTCCGATGCTTCACTTCAGGTTTACTGTATCCCTCTGACCTTCTTTTTGTCGATGAATCACAGAAATTGCATCGGAATTAAATACAAAAGGCACAATGCCGACTTAAGTACAAGAAGACTGACTCTTCCGACTGTCTATGTTTTGAACGATTCCTGTGCCACTAGTTATGGATTCCGATGCATCACTTCAGGTTTACTGTATTCTTTGGACCTTCTTATTGGCGACGAAATATAGAAATTGCATCGGAATTAAATAGAAAAGGAACAATGCCGACTTAAGTACAAGAAGACTGACTCTTCCTACTGTCCATGTTTTGAACCATTCCGGTGACACTAGTTATAGATTCCGATGCTTCACTTCAGGTTTACTGTATCCCTCTGACCTCCTTATTGACGATGAATCACAGAAAATGCATCGGAATTAAATTCAAAAGGCACAATGCCGACTTAAGTGCAAGAAGACTGACTCTTCTTTTTGTCTATGTTTTGAACCATTCCTGTGACACTAGTTATAGATTCCGATGCTTCACTTCAGGTTAACTGTATCCCTTGGACCTTCTTATTGACGATGAAACAGAGAAATTGCATCGGAATGAAATAGAAAAGGCACAATGCCGACTTAAGTACAAGAAGACTGACTCTTCTTTTTGTCTATGTTTTGAACCTATCCTGTGACACTAGTTATAGATTCCGATGCTTCACTTCAGGTTTACTGTATCCCTTGGACCTTCTTATTGACGATGAAACACAGAAATTGCATCGGAATGAAATAGAAAAGGCACAATCCGACTTCAGTTCAAGAAGACTGACTATCCTACGGTCTATGTTTTGAACCATTCCTGTGGCACTAGTTATAGATTCCGATGCTTCACCTCAGGTTCACTGTATCCCTCTGACCTTCTTATTGACGATGAAACACAGAAATCGCATCGGAATTAAATAGAAAAGGCACAATGCCGACTTAAGTATAAGAGGACTGACTCTTCTTACAGTCTATGATTTGAACCATTCCTGTGACACTAGTTATAGATTCCGATGCTTCACTTCAGATTTACTGTATCCCTTGGACCTTCTTATTGACGATGAAACACAGAAATTGCATCCGAATTAAATACAAAAGGCACAATGCCGACTTAAGTCCAAGAAGACTGACTCTTCTTACTGACTGTTTTGAACCATTTCTGTGACACTAGTTATAGATTCCGATGCTTCACTTCAGGTTTACTGTATCCCTCTGACCTTCTTATTGACGATGAATCACAGAAATTGCATCGGAATTAAATACAAATGACACAATGCCGACTTAAGTAAAAGAACACTGACTCTTCTTTTTGTCTATGTTTTGAACCATTCCTTTGACACTAGTTATAGATTCCGATGCTTCATTTCAGGTTTAGTGTATCCCTCTGACCTTCTTATTGACGATGAAACACAGAAATTACATCGGAATTAAATACAAAAGACACAATGACGACATAAGTACAAGAAGACTGACTCTTCTTACTGACTATGCTTTGAACCATTCCTGTGACACTAGTTATAGATTCCGATGCTTCACTTCAGGTTTTCTGTATCCCTCTGACCTACTTATTGACGATGAAACACAGAAATTGCATCGGAATTAAATACAAAAGGCACAATGCCGACTTAAGTACAAGAAGACTGGCTCTTCTTACTGACTGCTATGAACCATTCCTGTGACACTAGTTATAGATTTCGATGCTTCACTTCATGTTTACTGTATCACTCTGACCTTCTTATTGACGTTGAAACACAGAAATTGCATCGGAATTAAATACAAATGGCACAATGCCGACTTAAGTACAAGAAGTCTGACCCTCCTTACTGTCTATCATTTGAACCATTCCTGTGACACTAGATATAGATTCCGATGCTTCTTTTCAGGTTTACTGTATCCCTTGGACCTTCTTATTGAAGATGAAACACAGAAATTGCAGCGGAAGTAAATAGAAAAGGCACAATGCCAACTTAAGTACAAGAAGACTGACTCTTCTTATTGTCTATGTTTTGAACCAATCCTCTGTCGCAAGTTACAGATTCCGATGCTTCCCTTCAGGTTTACTGTATCCCTCTGACATTCTTATTGACGATGAAACACTGACATTGCATCGGAATGAAATAGAAAATGCACAATGCCGACTTAAGTACAAGTAGACTGACTTTTCTTACTGACTATGATTTGAACCATTCCTGTGACACTAGTTGTAGATTCCGATGCTTCACTTCAGGTATACTGTATCCCTCTGACCTTCATATTGACGATGAATCACAGGAATTGCATCGGAATTAAATACAAAAGGCACAATGCCGACTTCAGTACAAGAAGACTGCCTCTTCTTTTTGTCTATGTTTTGAACCACTCCTGTGACACTAGTTATAGATTCCGATGCTTCACTTCATGTTTACTGTATCCCTTGGACCTTCTTATTAACGATGAAACACAGAAATTGCATCGGAATTAAATAGAAAAGGCACAATGCCGACTTAAGTACAAGAAGACTGACTTTTCCTACTGTCTATGTTTTGGACCATTCCTGTGACACTCGTTATAGATTCCGATGCTTCACTTCCGGTTCACTGTAGCCCTTGGACGTTCTTATTGACAATGAAACACAGAAATTGCATCGGAATTAAATACAAAAGGCACAATGCCGACTTAAGTACATGTAGACTGACTCTTCCTACTGTCTATGTTTCGAAACATTCCTGTGACACTAGTTATAGATTCCGATGCTTCGTTTCAGGTTTACTGTATCCCTTGGACCTTCTTATTGACCATGAAACACAGAATGTGCATCGGAATTAAATAGAAAAGCACAATGCTGACTTAAGTACAAGAAGACTGACTCTTCCTACTGTCTATGTTTTGAACCATTCCTGTGACACTAGTTATAGATTCCGATGCTTCACTACAGGTTTTCTGTATCCCACTGACCTTCTTATTGATGTTGAAACACAGAAATTGCATCGCAAATAAATACAAAAGGCACAATGCTGACTTAAGTACAAGAAGACTGACTCTTCACACTGTCTATGCTTTGAACCATTCCTGTGACATTAGTTATAGATTCCGATGCTTCACTTAAGGTTTTCTGTATCCCTCTGTCCTTCTTATTTACGATGAAACACAGAAATCGCATCGGAATTAAATAGAAAAGGCACAATGCCGTCTTAAGTACAAGCACACTGACTTTTCTTAGTGTCCATGTTTTGAACCATTCCTGTGACGCAAGTTACATATTCCGATGCTTCACTTCAGGTTTACTGTATCCGTTGGACCTTCTTATTGACGATGAAACACAGAAATTGCATCGTAATTAAATACAAAAGGCACAATGCCGACTTAAGTACACGTAGACTGACTCTTCCTACTGTCTATGTTTTGAAACATACCTGTGACACTAGTTATAGATTCCGATGCTTCATTTCTAGTTTACTGTATCCCTCGGCCCTTCTTATTGTCCATGAAACACAGAAAGTGCATCGGAATTAAATAGAAAAGGCACTATGCTGACTTAAGTACAAGAAGACTGACTCTTCCTACTGTCTATGTTTTGAACGATTCCTGTGACGCAAGTTACAGATTAGGATGTTTCAGTTCAGGTTTACTGTATCACTCTGACATTCTTATTGACGATGAAACACTGAAATTGCATCGGAATGAAATAGAAAAAGCGCAATGCCGACTTAAGTACAAGAAGACTGACTCTTCCTACTGTCTATGTTTTGAACCTTTCCTGTGACACTAGTTATAGATTCCGATGCTTCACTTCAGGTTTACTGTACCCTCTGACCTACTTTTTGACGATGAAACACAGAAATTGCATCGGAATTAAATACAAAAGGCACAATGCCGACTTATTTACAAGAAGACTGACTCTTCAGACTGTCTTTGTTTTGAACGATTCCTGTGACATTAGTTATAGATTCCGATGCTTCACTTTAGGTTTACTGTATCCTTTGGACCTTCTTATTGGCGACGAAATACAGAAATTGCATCGGAATTAAATAGAAAAGGCACAATGCCGACTAAAGTACAAGAAGACTGACTCTTCCTACTGTCTATGTTTTGAACCATTCCGGTGACCCTAGTTATAGATTCCGATGCTTCACTTCAGGTATACTGTATATCTCTGACCTTCATATTGACGATGAACCACAGAAATTGCATCGGAATTAAATACAAAAGGCCCAATGCCGACTTAAGTACAAGAAGACTGACTCTTCTTTTTGTCTATGCTTTGAACCATTCCTGTGACACTCGTTATAGATTCCGATGCTTCACTTCCGGTTTACTGTAGCCCTTGGGCGTTCTTATTGACAATGAAACACAGAAATTGCATCGGAATTAAATAGAAAAGGCACAAATCCGACTTAAGTACAAGAAGACTGACTCATCTTACTGACTATGATTTGAACCCCTCCTGTGACGCTAGTTACAGATTCCGATGCTTCACTTCAGGATTACTGTATCCCTTGGACCTTCTTATTGACGATGAAACACAGATATTGCTACGGAATTAAATACAAAAGGCTCAATGCCGACTTAAGTGCACGAAGACTGACTCTTCCTACTGTCTATGTTTTGAACCATTCCTGTGACACTAGTTATAGATTCCGATGCTTCACTTCAGATTTACTGTATCCCTCGGCCCTTCTTATTGTCCATGAAACACAGAAAGTGCATCGGAATTAAATAGAAAAGGCACTATGCTGACTTAAGTACAAGAAGACTGACTCTTCCTACTGTCTATGTTTTGAACGATTCCTGTGACGCAAGTTACAGATTCCGATATTTCACTTCAGGTTTACTGTATCACTCTGACATTCTTATTGACGATGAAACACTGAAATTGCATCGGAAATAAATACAAAAGGCACGATGCCGACTCAAGTACATCTAGACTGAATCTTCCTACTGTCTATGTTTTGAACCATTCCTGTGACACTAGTTATAGATTCCGATGCTTCATTTCAGGTTTACTGTATCCCATGGATCTTCTTATTGACGATGAAACACAGATAGTGCATCGGAGTTAAACACAATAGGTACAATATCGGCTTAAGTACAATAAGACTCACTCTTCTTACTGACTATGTTTTGAACCATTCCTGTGTAACAAGTTATAGATTCCGATGCTTCACTTCAGGTTTACTGCATCCGTCTGACCTTCTTTTTGACGATGAAACACAGAAATTGCATCGGAATTAAATAGAAAAGGCACAAGAAGACTGACTCTTCTTACTGTCTATGTTTTGAACCATTCCTGTGACTCTAGTTATAGATTCCGATGCTTCACTTCAGATTTACTGTATCCCCTGGACCTTCTTATTGACGATGAAACACAGAAATCGCATCGGAATTAAACACAAAACTCACAATGCCGACATAAGTACAAGAAGACTGACTTTTCTTACTGACTATGTTTTCAACCATTCCTGTGACACTAGTTGTGGATTCCGATGCTTCACTTCAGGTTTACTGTATGCCTCTGACCTTCGTATTGACAATGAAACACAGAAATTGCATCGGAATTAAATGCAAAAGGCACAATGCCGACTTAAGTACATGTAGACTGACTCTTCCCACTGTCTTTGTTTTGAAAAATTCCTGTGACACTAGTTATAGATTCCGATGCTTCACTTCAGGTTTGTTGTATCCCTCTGACCTTTTTGACGATGAAACACAGAAATTGCATCGGAATCAAATACAAAAGGCACAATGCCGACTTAATTGCAAGAAGACTGACTCTTCCCACTGTCTTTGTTTTGAACGATTCCTGTGTCATTAGTTATAGATTCCGATGCTTCACTTCAGGTTTACTGTAACCTTTGGACCTTCCTATTGGCGACGAAATACAGAAATTGCATCGGAATTAAATAGAAAAGGCACAATGCCGACTAAAGTACAAGAAGACTGACTCTTCCTACTGTCTATGTTTTGACCCATTCCGGTGACACTAGTTATACATTCCGATGCATCACTTCAGGTATACTGTATCCCTCTGACCTTCATATTGACTATGAATCACAGAAATTGCATCGGAATTAAATACAAAAGGAACAATGCCGACTTAAGTACAAGAAGACTGACTCTTCTTTTTGTCTATGTTTTGAACCATACCTGTGACACTAGTTATAGATTCCGATGCTTCACTTCAGGTTTACTGTATCCCTTAGGCCTTCTTATTGACGATGAAACACAGAAATTGCATCGGAATTAAATAGAAAAGGCACAATGCCGACTTAAGTACAAGAAGACTGACTCTTCTTCCTGACTATGATTTGAACCACTCCTGTGACGCTAGTTACAGATTCCGATGCTTCACTTCAGGTTTACTGTATCCCTTGGACCTTCTTATTGACGATGAAACACAGATATTGTATCGGAATTAAATACAAAATTCACAATGCCGGCTTAAGTACATGTAGACTGACTCTTCCTACTGTCTATGTTTTGAACCATTCCTGTGACACTAGTTATAGATTCCGATGCTTCACTTCAGGTTTACTGTATCCCTCTGACCTTCTTTTTGTCGATGAATCACAGAAATTGCATCGGAATTAAATACAAAAGGCACAATGCCGACTTAAGTGCAAGAAGACTGACTCTTCTTTTTGTCTATGTTTTGAACCATTCCTGTGACACTAGTTATAGATTCCGATGCTTCACTTCAGGTTTACTGTATTCTTTGGACCTTCTTATTGGCGACGAAATATAGAAATTGCATCGGAATTAAATAGAAAAGGAACAATGCCGACTTAAGTACAAGAAGACTGACTCTTCCTACTGTCCATGTTTTGAACCATTCCGGTGACACTAGTTATAGATTCCGATGCTTCACTTCAGGTTTACTGTATCCCTCTGACCTTCTTTTTGTCGATGAATCACAGAAATTGCATCGGAATTAAATACAAAAGGCACAATGCCGACTTAAGTACAAGAAGACTGACTCTTCCGACTGTCTATGTTTTGAACGATTCCTGTGCCACTAGTTATGGATTCCGATGCATCACTTCAGGTTTACTGTATTCTTTGGACCTTCTTATTGGCGACGAAATATAGAAATTGCATCGGAATTAAATAGAAAAGGAACAATGCCGACTTAAGTACAAGAAGACTGACTCTTCCTACTGTCCATGTTTTGAACCATTCCGGTGACACTAGTTACAGATTCCGATGCTTCACTTCAGGTTTACTGTATCCCTCTGACCTCCTTATTGACGATGAATCACAGAAAATGCATCGGAATTAAATTCAAAAGGCACAATGCCGACTTAAGTGCAAGAAGACTGACTCTTCTTTTTGTCTATGTTTTGAACCATTCCTGTGACACTAGTTATAGATTCCGATGCTTCACTTCAGGTTTACTGTATCCCTTGGACCTTCTTATTGACGATGAAACAGAGAAATTGCATCGGAATGAAATAGAAAAGGCACAATGCCGACTTAAGTACAAGAAGACTGACTCTTCTTTTTGTCTATGTTTTGAACCTATCCTGTGACACTAGTTATAGATTCCGATGCTTCACTTCAGGTTTACTGTATCCCTTGGACCTTCTTATTGACGATGAAACACAGAAATTGCATCGGAATGAAATAGAAAAGGCACAATGCCGACTTCAGTTCAAGAAGACTGACTATCCTACGGTCTATGTTTTGAACCATTCCTGTGGCACTAGTTATAGATTCCGATGCTTCACCTCAGGTTCACTGTATCCCTCTGACCTTCTTATTGACGATGAAACACAGAAACCGCATCGGAATTAAATAGAAAAGGCACAATGCCGACTTAAGTATAACAGGACTGACTCTTCTTACAGTCTATGATTTGAACCATTCCTGTGACACTAGTTATAGATTCCGATGCTTCACTTCAGATTTACTGTATCCCTTGGACCTTCTTATTGACGATGAAACACAGAAATTGCATCCGAATTAAATACAAAAGGCACAATGCCGACTTAAGTCCAAGAAGACTGACTCTTCTTACTGACTGTTTTGAACCATTTCTGTGACACTAGTTATAGATTCCGATGCTTCACTTCAGGTTTACTGTATCCCTCTGACCTTCTTATTGACGATGAATCACAGAAATTGCATCGGAATTAAATACAAAAGACACAATGCCGACTTAAGTAAAAGAACACTGACTCTTCTTTTTGTCTATGTTTTGAACCATTCCTTTGACACTAGTTATAGATTCCGATGCTTCATTTCAGGTTTAGTGTATCCCTCTGACCTTCTTATTGACGATGAAACACAGAAATTACATCGGAATTAAATACAAAAGACACAATGACGACATAAGTACAAGAAGACTGACTCTTCTTACTGACTATGCTTTGAACCATTCCTGTGACACTAGTTATAGATTCCGATGCTTCACTTCAGGTTTTCTGTATCCCTCTGACCTACTTATTGACGATGAAACACAGAAATTGCATCGGAATTAAATACAAAAGACACAATGCCGACTTAAGTACAAGAAGACTGGCTCTTCTTACTGACTGCTATGAACCATTCCTGTGACACTAGTTATAGATTTCGATGCTTCACTTCATGTTTACTGTATCACTCTGACCTTCTTATTGACGTTGAAACACAGAAATTGCATCGGAATTAAATACAAATGGCACAATGCCGACTTAAGTACAAGAAGTCTGACCCTCCTTACTGTCTATCATTTGAACCATTCCTGTGACACTAGATATAGATTCCGATGCTTCTTTTCAGGTTTACTGTATCCCTTGGACCTTCTTATTGAAGATGAAACACAGAAATTGCAGCGGAAGTAAATAGAAAAGGCACAATGCCAACTTAAGTACAAGAAGACTGACTCTTCTTATTGTCTATGTTTTGAACCAATCCTCTGTCGCAAGTTACAGATTCCGATGCTTCCCTTCAGGTTTACTGTATCCCTCTGACATTCTTATTGACGATGAAACACTGACATTGCATCGGAATGAAATAGAAAATGCACAATGCCGACTTAAGTACAAGTAGACTGACTTTTCTTACTGACTATGATTTGAACCATTCCTGTGACACTAGTTGTAGATTCCGATGCTTCACTTCAGGTATACTGTATCCCTCTGACCTTCATATTGACGATGAATCACAGGAATTGCATCGGAATTAAATACAAAAGGCACAATGCCGACTTAAGTACAAGAAGACTGCCTCTTCTTTTTGTCTATGTTTTGAACCACTCCTGTGACACTAGTTATAGATTCCGATGCTTCACTTCATGTTTACTGTATCCCTTGGACCTTCTTATTAACGATGAAACACAGAAATTGCATCGGAATTAAATAGAAAAGGCACAATGCCGACTTAAGTACAAGAAGACTGACTTTTCCTACTGTCTATGTTTTGGACCATTCCTGTGACACTCGTTATAGATTCCGATGCTTCACTTCCGGTTCACTGTAGCCCTTGGACGTTCTTATTGACAATGAAACACAGAAATTGCATCGGAATTAAATACAAAAGGCACAATGCCGACTTAAGTACATGTAGACTGACTCTTCCTACTGTCTATGTTTCGAAACATTCCTGTGACACTAGTTATAGATTCCGATGCTTCGTTTCAGGTTTACTGTATCCCTTGGACCTTCTTATTGACCATGAAACACAGAATGTGCATCGGAATTAAATAGAAAAGCACAATGCTGACTTAAGTACAAGAAGACTGACTCTTCCTACTGTCTATGTTTTGAACCATTCCTGTGACACTAGTTATAGATTCCGATGCTTCACTACAGGTTTTCTGTATCCCACTGACCTTCTTATTGATGATGAAACACAGAAATTGCATCGCAAATAAATACAAAAGGCACAATGCTGACTTAAGTACAAGAAGACTGACTCTTCACACTGTCTATGCTTTGAACCATTCCTGTGACATTAGTTATAGATTCCGATGCTTCACTTAAGGTTTTCTGTATCCCTCTGTCCTTCTTATTTACGATGAAACACAGAAATCGCATCGGAATTAAATAGAAAAGGCACAATGCCGTCTTAAGTACAAGCACACTGACTTTTCTTAGTGTCCATGTTTTGAACCATTCCTGTGACGCAAGTTACATATTCCGATGCTTCACTTCAGGTTTACTGTATCCGTTGGACCTTCTTATTGACGATGAAACACAGAAATTGCATCGTAATTAAATACAAAAGGCACAATGCCGACTTAAGTACACGTAGACTGACTCTTCCTACTGTCTATGTTTTGAAACATACCTGTGACACTAGTTATAGATTCCGATGCTTCATTTCTGGTTTACTGTATCCCTCGGCCCTTCTTATTGTCCATGAAACACAGAAAGTGCATCGGAATTAAATAGAAAAGGCACTATGCTGACTTAAGTACAAGAAGACTGACTCTTCCTACTGTCTATGTTTTGAACGATTCCTGTGACGCAAGTTACAGATTCCGATGTTTCAGTTCAGGTTTACTGTATCACTCTGATATTCTTATTGACGATGAAACACTGAAATTGCATCGGAATGAAATAGAAAAAGCGCAATGCCGACTTAAGTACAAGAAGACTGACTCTTCCTACTGTCTATGATTTGAACCTTTCCTGTGACACTAGTTATAGATTCCGATGCTTCACTTCAGGTTTACTGTGCCCTCTGACCTACTTTTTGACGATGAAACACAGAAATTGCATCGGAATTAAATACAAAAGGCACAATGCCGACTTATTTACAAGAAGACTGACTCTTCAGACTGTCTTTGTTTTGAACGATTCCTGTGACATTAGTTATGGATTCCGATGCTTCACTTTAGGTTTACTGTATCCTTTGGACCTTCTTATTGGCGACGAAATACAGAAATTGCATCGGAATTAAATAGAAAAGGCACAATGCCGACTAAAGTACAAGAAGACTGACTCTTCCTACTGTCTATGTTTTGAACCATTCCGGTGACACTAGTTATAGATTCCGTTGCTACACTACAGGTTTACTGTATCCCTCTGACCTTCTTACTGACGATGAAACACAGAAATTGCATCGGAATTAAATAGAAAAGGCACAATGCCGACTAAAGTACAAGAAGACTGACTCCTCTTACTGAATATGTTTTGAACCACTACTGTGACGCTAGAGTACAGATTCCGATGCTTCACTTCAGGTCTACTGTAGCCCTTGGACCTTCTTATTGACGATGAAACACAGATATGGCATCGGAATAAAATGCAAAAGGCACAATGCCGACTTAAGTACAAGAAGACCGACTCCTCTTACTGACTATGTTTTGAACCACTCCTGTGACGCTAGTTACAGATTCCGATCCTTCACTTCAGGTTTACTGTATCCCTTGGACCTTCTTATTGACGATGAAACACAGATATGGCATCGGAATAAAATGCAAAAGGCACAATGCCGACTTAAGTACAAGAAGACCGACTCTTCCTACTGTCTACGTTTTGAACCATTCCTATGACAGTAGTTATAGATTCCGATGCTTCACTTAAGGTTTACTGTATCCCTTGGACCTTCTTATTGACGATGAAACACAGAAATTGCATCGGAATTAAATAGAAAAGGCACAATGCCGACTTAAGTACAAGAAGACTGACTATTCCTACTGTCTATGTTTTGAACCGTTCTTGTGACACTAGTTATAGATTCCGATGTTTCACTTCAGGTTTACTGTATCCCTTGGACGGTCTTATTGACGATAAACACAGAAATTGCATCGGAATTAAATAGAAAAAGCACGATGCCGACTTAAGTACAAGAAGACTGACTCTTCTTACTGACTATGATTTGAACCATTCCTGTGACACAAGTTATAGATTCCGTTGCTACACCTCAGGTTTACTGTATCCCTCTGACATTCTTATTGACAATGAAACACAGAAATTGCATCTGAATTAAATACAAAAGGAACAATGCCGACTTAAGTACGTGTAGACTGACTCATCCTACTGTCTATGTTTTGAAACATTCCTGTGACACTAGTTATAGATTCCGATGCTTCATTTCAGGTTTACTGTATCCATTGGACCATCTTATTGACCATGAAACACAGAAAGTGCATCGGAATTTTATAGAAAAGGCACAATGCTGACTTATGTACAAGAAGACTGACTCTTCCTACTGTCTATGTTTTGAACCATTCCTATGACACTAGTAATAGATTCCGCTGCTTCACTTCAGGTTTTCTGTATCCCTCTGATCTTCGTATTGACGATAAAACACAGAAAGTGCATCGGAATGAAATACAAAAGGCACAATGATGACTTAAGTATAAGAAGACTGACTCTTCCTACTGTCTATGTTTTGAACCATTCCTGTGACACTAGTTATATATTACGATGCTTCACTTCAGGTTTTCTGTAATTCTCTGACCTTCTTATTGACGATGAAACACAGAAATTGCATCGGAATTAAATACAAAAGGCACAATGCTGACTTAAGTACAAGAAAACTGACTCTTCACACTGTCCATGTTTGATCCATTCCTGTGACACTAGTTATAGATTCCGATGCTTCACTTCAGGTTTTCAGTATCCCTCTGACCTTCTTATTGACGATGAAACACAGAAATTATATCGGAATTAAATACAAAAGGCACAATGCCGACTTAAGTACAAGGAGACTGACTCTTCTTACTGACTGTTTTGAACCATTCCTGTGACACTAGTTATAGATTCCGATGCTTCACTTCAGGTTTACTGTATCCCTTGGACCTTCTTATTGACGATGAAACACAGATATTTCATCGGAATTAAATAGAAAAGCACAATGCCGACTTAAGTACAAGAAGACTGACTCTTCTTACTGTCTATGTTTTGAACTATTCCTCTGACGCAAGTTAGAGATTCCGATGCCTCACTTCAGGTTTACTGTATCCCTCTGACATTCTTATTGACGATGAAACACTGGAATTGCATCGGTATGAAATAGAAAAAGCACAATGCCGACTTAAGTACAAGAAGACTGACACTTCTTACTGACTATGATTTGAACCATTCTGTGACACTAGTTATAGATTCCGTTGCTACACTTCAGGTTTACTGTATCCCTCTGACCTTCTTATTGACGATGAAACACAGAAATTGCATCGGAATTAAATAGAAAAGGCAGTATTCCGACTTAAGTACAAGAAGACTGAATCCTCTTACTGACTATGTTTTGAACCACTATTGTGACGCTGGTTACAGATTCCGATGCTTCACTTCAGGTTTACTGTAGCCCTTGGACCTTCTTATTGACGATGAAACACAGGTATTGCATCGGAATTAAATACAAAAGGCACAATGCCGACTTAAGTACAAGAAGACCGACTCTTCCTACTGCCTATGCTTTGATCCATTCCTGTGACACTAGTTATAGATTCCGATGCTTCACTTCAGGTTTACTGTATCCCTCTGACCTTCTTTTTGACGATGAAACACAGAAATTGCAATGGAATTAAATAGAAAAGGCACAATGCTACTTAAGTACAAGAAGACTGACTCTTCTCACTGACTATAATTTGAACCATTCCTGTGACACTAGTTATAGATTCCGATGCTCCACTTCAGGTTCACTGTATCCCTTGGACCTTCTTATTGACGATGAAACACAGAAATTGCATCGGAAATAAATAGAAATGGCACAATGCCGACTTAAGTACAAGAAGACTGACTCTTCTTAATGTCTATGTTTTGAACCATTCCTGTGACACTAGTTATAGATTCCGATGCTTCACTTCAGGTTTACTGTATCCCTTGGACCTTCTTAATGACGATGAAACACAGAAATTGCATTGGAATTAAATAGAAAAGGCGCAATGCCGACTTAAGTACAAGAAGACTGACTCATCTTACTGACTATGTTTTAAACCAATCCTGTACACTAGCTATATATTCCGATGCTTCACTTCAGGTTTACTGTATCCCTCTGACCTTCTTATTGACGATGAAACACAGAAATTGCATCGGAATTAAATAGAAAAGGCACAATGCCGACTTAAGTACAAGAAGTCTGACTCTTCTTACTGACTATGATTTGAACCATTCCTGTTACACTAGTTATAGATTCCGATGCTACACTTCATGTTTTCTGTATCCCTCTGACCTTCTTAGTGACGATGAAACACAGAAATTGCATCGGAATTAAATAGAAAAGGCACAATGCCGACTTAAGTACAAGAAGGCTGACTCTTCTTTCTGACTATTTTTTATACCATTCCTGTACACTAGCTATAGATTCCGATGCTTCACTTCAGGTTTACTGTAATCCCCTGACCTTCTAATTGACGATGAAACACAGAAATCGCATGGGAATTAATTAGAAAAGGCACAATGCCGTCTTAAGTACACGCTGACTGACTCTTCTTAGTGTCTATGCTTTGAAACATTCCTGTGACGCTAGTTACAAATTCCGATGCTTCACTTCAGGTTTACTGTATCCCTTGGACCATCTTATTGACGATGAAACACAGAAATTGCATCGGAATTAAATAGAAAAGACACAATGCCGACTTAAGTAGAAGAAGACTGTCTTTTCTCACTGTCTATGTTTTGAACCATTCCTCTGACGCAAGTTACAGATTCCGATGCTTCACTTCAGGTTTACTGTATCTCTCTGACATTCTTATTGACGATGAAACACTGAAATTGCATCGAAATGAAATAGAAATAGCACAATGCCTACATAAGTACAAGAAGACTGACTCTTCTTACTGACTATGATTTGAACCATTCCTGTGACACTAGTTATAGATTCCGATGCCTCACTTCAGGTTTACTGTATCCCTCTGACCTTTTTTTTGACGATGAAACACAGAAATTGCATCGGAATTAAATACAAAAGGCACAATGCCGACTCAAATTCAAGAAGACTGACTCTTCCTACTGTCTATGTTTTGAACGATTCGTGTGACATTAGTTATAGATTCCGATGCTTCACTTCAGGTTTACTGTATCCCTCTGACCTTCTTATTGGCGACGAAATACGGAAATTGCATCGGAATTAAATAGAAAATGCACAATGCCGACTTATGTACAAGAAGACTGACTCTCCCTACTGTCTATGTTTTGAACCATTCCTGTGACACTAGTTATAGATTCCGATGCTTCACCTCAGGTTCACTGTATCCCTCTGACCTTCTTATTGACGACGAAAGACAGAAATCGCATGGGAATTAAATAGAAAAGGCTCAATGCCGACTTAAGTACAAGAAGACTGAATCTTCTTAATGTCTATGTTTTGAACCATTCCTGTGTCGCTAGGTAAAGTTTCCGATGCTTCACTTCAGGTTTACTGTATACCTCTGTCCTTCTTATTGACGATGAAATACAGAAATTTCATTGGAATTAAATAGAAAAGGCGCAATGCTACTTAAGTACAAGACGACTTACTCTTCCTACTGTCTATGTTTTGAACCGTTCCTGTGACACTAGTTATAGATTCCGATGCTTCACTTCAGGTTTACTGTATCCCTTGGACGTTCTTATTGACGATGAAACACAGAAATTGCATCGGAATTAAATACAAATGGCACAATGCCGACATAAGTACAAGAAGACTGACTCTTCTAACTTACTATGTTTTGAACCACTCCTGTGACACTAGTTATAGATTCCGATGCTTCACTTCAGGTTTTCTGTATCCCTCTGACCTTCTTATTGACGATGAAACACAGAAATTGCATTGGAATTAAATAGAAAAGGCACAATGCCGACTTAAGTACATGTAGACTGACTCTTCCTACTGTCTATGTTTTGAAACGTTCCTCTGACACTAGTTATAGATTCCGATGCTTCATTTCAGGTTTACTGTATCCCTTGGACCATCTTATTGACCATGAAACACAGAAAGTGCATCGGAATTATATAGAAAAGGCGCAATGCCGACTTAAGTACAAGAAGACTTTTTTTTTTTACTGTCTATGCTCTAAACCATTCCTGTGACACTAGTTATAGATTCCGATTCTTCACTTCAGGTTAACTGTATCCCTTGGACCTACTTATTGAAGATGAAACACAGAAATTGGATCGGAATTAAATACAAAATGCACAATGCCGACTTAAGTACAAGAAGACTGACTCTTCCTACTGTCTATGTTTTGAACCATTCCTGTGACACTAGTTATAGATTCCGATGCTACACTTCAGGTTTACTGTATCCCTCTGACCTTCTCATTGACGATGAAACACAGAAATTGCATCGGAATAAAATACAAGAGGCACAATGCCGACTTAAGTACAAGAAGACTGACCCTCCTTCCTGTCTATGTTTTGAACCATTCCTGCGACAGTAGATATAGATTCCGATGCTTCACTTCAGGTTTACTGTATCCCTTGGACCTTCTTATTGACGATGAAACACAGAAATTGCATCGGAATTAAATAGAAATGGCACAATGCCGACTTAAGTCAAGAATTCTGACTCTTCTTACTGTCTGTTATGAACCATTCCTGTGACACTAGTTATAGATTCCGATGCTTCACTTCAGGTTTACTGTATCCCTCTGACCTTCGTATTGACGTTGAAACACATAAATTGCATCGGAAATAAATACAAATGGCACAATGCCGACTTAAGTACAAGAAGACTGACTCTCCTTACTATCTATGCTTTGAACCATTCCTGTGACACTAGTTATAGATTCCGATGCTACACTTTAGGTTTTCTGTATCCCTCTGACCTTCTTATTGACGATGAAACACAGAAATTGCATCGGAACTAAATAGAAAAAGCACAACGCTGACTTAAGTACAAGAAGACTGACTGTTCTTTCTGACTATGTTTTAAACCAATCCTGTACACTAGCTATAGATTCCGATGCTTCACATTCAGGTTTACTGTATCCCTCTGACCTTCTGATTGACGATGAAACACAGAAATAGCATGGGAATTAAATAGAAAAGTCACAATGCCGTCTTAAGTACACGCTGACTGACTCTTCTTAGTGTCTATGCTTTGAACCTTTCCTGTGACGCTAGTTACAGATTCCGATGCTTCACTTCAGGTTTACTGTATCCCTTGGACCTTCTTATGGACGATGAAACATAGAAATTGCATCGGAATTAAATACAGAAGGCACGATGCCGACTTAAGTACAAGAAGACTGATTCTTCTTACTGACTATGTTTTGAACCATTCCTGTGACACTAGTTAGAGATTCCGATGCTTCCCTTCAGGTTTACTGTATCCCTCTGTCCTTCTTATGGAGAATGAAACACAGAAATTGCATCGGAATTAAATACAAAAGGCGCAATGCCGACTTAAGTACAAGAAGGCTGACTCTTCTTACTGTCTATGTTTTGAAATATTCCTGTGACACTAGTTATAGATTCCGTAGCTACACTTCAGGTTTACTGTATTCCTCTGACCTTCTCATTGACGATGAAACACAGAAATTGCATCGGAATTAAATACAAAAGGCACAATGCCGACTTAAGTACAAGAAGACTGACTCTCCTTACTGTCTATGTTTTGAACCATTCCTGTGACACTAGATAAAGATTCCGATGCTTCACTTCAGGTTTACTGTATCCCTTGGACCTTCTTATTGATGATGAAACACAGATATTGCATCGGAATTAAATAGAAAAGGCACAATGCCGACTTAAGTACAAGAAGTCTGTCTCTTCTTACTGTCTGTTATGAACCATTCCTGTGACCTTCTTTATAGATTCCGATGCTTCACTTCAGGTTTACTGTATCCATCAGACCTTCTTATTGCCGTTGAAACACAGATATTGCATCGGAATTAAATACAAATGGCACAATGCTGACTTAAGTACAAGAAGACTGACTCTCCTTACTGTCTATGTTTTGTACCATTCCTGTGACACTAGATATAGATTCCGATGCTTCACTTCAGGTTTTCTGTATCCCTTGGACCTTTTTATTGACGATGAAACACAGAAATTGCATCGGAATTAAGTAGAAAAGGCACGATGCCGACTTAAGTACAAGAAGACTGACTCTTCTTACTGTCTATTTTTTGAACCATTCCTGTGACGCTAGTTACAGAGTCCGATGCTTCACTTCAGGTTTACTCTATCCCTTGGGCCTTCTTATTGACGATGAAACACAGATATTGCATCGGAATTAACTACAAAAGGCAAAATGCCGACGTAAGTACAAGAAGACTGAATCTTCTTACTGACTATGTTTTGACCCATTACTGTGACACTAGTTAGAGATTCCGATGCTTCACATCAGGTTTACGGTATCCCTCTGACCTTCTTATTGACGATGCAACACAGTAATTACATCGGAATTAAATTGAAAAAGGCACAATGCCGATTTAAGTACAAGAAGACTGACTCTATTTACTGTCTATGTTTTGAACCATTCCTGTGACACTAGTTTTAGATTCCGATGCTTCACTTCATGTTTACTGTATCCCTTGGACCTTCTTATTGACGATGAAATACAGAAATTGCATCGCAATTAAATAGAAATGGCACAATGCCGACTTAAGTACAAGAAGACTGACTCTTCTTTCTGACTATGTTTAGAACCATTCCTGTGATACTAGTTATAGATTCCGACGCTTCACGTCAGGTTCACTGTATCCCTCTGACCTTCTTATTGACGATGAAAAACAGAATTGCATCGGAATTAAATAGAAAAGGCACAAAGTCGACTTAAGTACAAGAAGACTGACTCTTCTTTCTGCCTATGTTTTGAACCATTCCTGTGACACTAGTTATAGATTCCGATGCTTCACGTCAGGTTCACTGTATCCCTCTGACCTTCTTATTGGCGATGAAACACAGAAATTGCATCTGAATTAAATACAAAAGGCACAATGACGACTTAAGTACATGTAGACTGACTCTCCTTACTGTCTATGTTTTGAACCATTCCTGTGACACTAGATATAGATTCCGATGCTTCACTTCAGGTTTACTGTAACCCTTGGACCTTCTTATTGACGATGAAACACAGAAATTGCATCGGAATTAAATGGAAAAGGCACAATGCCGACTTAAGTACAAGAAGACTGTCTCTTCTTACTGTCTATGATTTGAACCATTCCTCTGACGCAAGTTACAGATTCCGATGCTTCACTTCAGGTTTACTGTATCTCTTACATTCTTATTGACGATGAAACACCGAAATTGCATCGGAATGAAACAGAAAAAGCACAATGCCGACATAAGTACAAGAAGACTGACTCTTCTTACTGACTATGATTTGAACCATTCCTGTGACACTAGTTATAGATTCCGATGCTACACTTCAGGTTTACTGTATCCCTCTGACCTTCTCATTGACGATGAAACACAGAAATTGCATCGGAATTAAATACTAAACGCACAATGCCGACTTAAGTACAAGAAGACTGACTCTTCCTACTGTCTGTTTTGAACCATTCCTGTGACACTAGTTATAGATTCCGATGCTTCACTTCAGGTTTACTGTATCCCTCTGACCTTCTTATTGACGTTGAAACACAGAAATTGCATCGGAATTAAACACAAATGGCACATTGCCGACATAAGTACAAGAAGACTGACTCTCCTTACTGTCTATGTTTTGAACCATTCCTGTGACACTAGATATAGATTCCGATGCTTCACTTCAGGTTTACTGTAACCCTTGGACCTTCTTATTGACGATGAAACACAGAAATTGCATCGGAATTAAATAGAAAAGCCACAATGCCGACTTAAGTACAAGAAGACTGACTCTTCTTACTGTCTATGTTTTGAACCATTCCTGTGACGCTAGTTACAGAGTCCGATGCTTCACTTCAGGTTTACTCTATCCCTTGGGCCTTCTTATTGACGATGAAACACAGATATTGCATCGGAATTAACTACAAAAGGCAAAATGCCGACGTAAGTACAAGAAGACTGAATCTTCTTACAGACTATGTTTTGACCCATTACTGTGACACTAGTTAGAGATTCCGATGCTTCACATCAGGTTTACGGTATCCCTCTGACCTTCTTATTGACGATGCAACACAGTAATTACATCGGAATTAAATTGAAAAAGGCACAATGCCGATTTAAGTACAAGAAGACTGACTCTATTTACTGTCTATGTTTTGAACCATTCCTGTGACACTAGTTTTAGATTCCGATGCTTCACTTCATATTTACTGTATCCCTTGGGCCTTCTTATTGACGATGAAACACAGAAATTGCATCGGAATTAAATACAAATGGCACAATGCAGACTTAAGTACAAGAAGACTGACTCTTCGTTCTGACTATGTTTAGAACCATTCCTGTGATACTAGTTATAGATTCCGATGCTTCACGTCAGGTTCACTGTATCCCTCTGACCTTCTTATTGACGATGAAACACAGGTATTGCATCGGAATTAAATAGAAAAGGCACAATGTCGACTTAAGTACAAGAAGACTGACTCTTCTTTCTGCCTATGTTTTGAACCATTCCTGTGACACTAGTTATGGATTCCGATGCTTCACGTCAGGTTCACTGTATCCCTCTGACCTTCTTATTGGCGATGAAACACAGAAATTGCATCTGAATTAAATACAAAAGGCACAATGCCGACTTAAGTACATGTAGACTGACTCTCCTTACTGTCTATGTTTTGAACCATTCCTGTGACACTAGATATAGATTCCGATGCTTCACTTCAGGTTTACCGTAACCCTTGGACCTTCTTATTGACGATGAAACACAGAAATTGCATCGGAAATAAATGGAAAAGGCACAATGCCGACTTAAGTACAAGAAGACTGTCTCTTCTTACTGTCTATGATTTGAACCATTCCTGTGACACTAGTTATAGATTCCGATGCTCCATTTCAGGTTTACTGTATCCCTCTGATCTTCTTATTAACGATGAAACACAGAAATTGCATCAGAATTAAATACAAAAGGCACAATGCTGACTTACGTACAAGAAGACTGACCTTTCATACTGTCTATGCTTTGAACCATTCCTGTGACACTAGTTATAGATTCCGATGCTTCACTTCAGGTTAACTGTATGCCTTGGACCTTCTTATTGAAGATGAACCACAGACATTGGATCGGAATTAATACAAAAGGCACAATGCCGACTTAAGTAGAAGATGACTGACTCTTCCTACTGTCTATGTTTTGAACCATTCCTGTGACACTAGTTATAGATTCCGATGCTACACTTCAGGTTTACTGTATCCCTCTGACCTTCTCATTGACGATGAAACACAGAAATTACATCGGAATTAAATACAAAAGACTAAATGCCGACTTAAGTACAAGAAGACTGACTCTTCTTACTGTCTGTTTTGAACCATTCCTGTGACACTAGTTATAGATTCCGAAGCTTCACTTCAGGTTTACTGTATCCCTCTGACCTTCCTATTGACTTTGAAACACAGAAATTGCATCGGAATTAAACACAAATGGCACAATGCCGACTTAAGTACAAGAAGACTGACTCTCCTTACTGTCTATGTTTTGAACCATTCCTGTGACACTAGATATAGTTTCCGATGCTTCACTTCAGGTTTACTGTAACCCTTGGACCTTCTTATTGACGATGAAACACAGAAATTGCATCGGAATTAAATAGAAAAGGCACAATGCCGACTTAAGTACAAGAAGACTGACTCTTCTTTCTGACTATGTTTTAAACAAATCCTCTACACTAGCTATAGATTCCGATGCTTCACTTCAGGTTTACTGTATCCCTCTGACCTTCTTATTGACGATGAAACACAGAAATTGCATCGGAATTAAATAGAAAAGGCACAATGCCGACTTAAGTACAAGAAGACTGACTCTTCTTACTGACTGTGTTTTGAACCATTCCTGTGACCCTAGTTATAGATTCCGATGCTACACTTCAGGTTTACTGTATACCTCTGACCTTCTTATTGACGATGAAATACAGAAATTGCATCGGAATTAAATAGAAGAGGCACAATGCTGCTTAAGTACAAGACGACTGACTCTTTTTACTCTCTATGTTTTGAACCATTCCTGTGACGCTAGTTACATAGTCCGATGCTTCACATCAGGTTTCCTGTATCTCTCTGACATTCTTATTGACGATGAAACACTGAAATTGCATCGGAATGAAATAGAAAAAGCACAATGCCGACTTAAGTACAAGAAGACTGACTCTTCTTACTGACTATGATTTGAACCATTCCTGTGACACTAGTTATAGATTCCGATGCTACACTTCAGGTTGTCTGTATCCCTCAGACCTTCTTATTGACGATGAAACACAGAAATTGCATCGGAATTAAATAGAAAAGGCACAATGCCGACTTAAGTACAAGAAGACAGACTCTTCTTTCTGACTATGTTTTAAACCAATCCTGTACACTAGCTATAGATTCCGATGCTTCACTTCAGGTTTACTGTATCCCTTGGACCTTCTTATTGACGATGAAACACAGAAATTGCATCCGAATTAAATACAAATGGCACAATGCAGACTTAAGTACAAGAAGACTGACTCTTCGTTCTGACTATGTTTAGAACCATTCCTGTGATACTAGTTATAGATTCCGATGCTTCACGTCAGGTTCACTGTATCCCTCTGACCTTCTTATTGACGATGAAACACAGATATTGCATCGGAATTAAATAGAAAAGGCACAATGTCGACTTAAGTACAAGAAGACTGACTCTTCTTTCTGCCTATGTTTTGAACCATTCCTGTGACACTAGTTATAGATTCCGATGCTTCACGTCAGGTTCACTGTATCTCTCTGACCTTCTTATTGGCGATGAAACACAGAAATTGCATCTGAATTAAATACAAAAGGCACAATGCCGACTTAAGTACATGTAGACTGACTCTCCTTACTGTCTATGTTTTGAACCATTCCTGTGACACTAGATATAGATTCCGATGCTTCACTTCAGGTTTACCGTAACCCTTGGACCTTCTTATTGACGATGAAACACAGAAATTGCATCGGAAATAAATGGAAAAGGCACAATGCCGACTTAAGTACAAGAAGACTGTCTCTTCTTACTGTCTATGATTTGAACCATTCCTGTGACACTAGTTATAGATTCCGATGCTCCATTTCAGGTTTACTGTATCCCTCTGATCTTCTTATTAACGATGAAACACAGAAATTGCATCAGAATTAAATACAAAAGGCACAATGCTGACTTACGTACAAGAAGACTGACCTTTCTTACTGTCTATGCTTTGAACCATTCCTGTGACACTATTTATAGATTCCGATGCTTCACTTCAGGTTAACTGTATGCCTTGGACCTTCTTATTGAAGATGAACCACAGACATTGGATCGGAATTAATACAAAAGGAACAATGCCGACTTAAGTAGAAGATGACTGACTCTTCCTACTGTCTATGTTTTGAACCATTCCTGTGACACTAGTTATAGATTCCGATGCTACACTTCAGGTTTACTGTATCCCTCTGACCTTCTCATTGACGATGAAACACAGAAATTACATCGGAATTAAATACAAAAGACTAAATGCCGACTTAAGTACAAGAAGACTGACTCTTCTTACTGTCTGTTTTGAACCATTCCTGTGACACTAGTTATAGATTCCGAAGCTTCACTTCAGGTTTACTGTATCCCTCTGACCTTCTTATTGACGTTGAAACACAGAAATTGCATCGGAATTAAACACAAATGGCACAATGCCGACTTAAGTACAAGAAGACTGACTCTCCTTACTGTCTATGTTTTGAACCATTCCTGTGACACTAGATATAGTTTCCGATGCTTCACTTCAGGTTTACTGTAACCCTTGGACCTTCTTATTGACGATGAAACACAGAAATTGCATCGGAATTAAATAGAAAAGGCACAATGCCGACTTAAGTACAAGAAGACTGACTCTTCTTTCTGACTATGTTTTAAACAAATCCTCTACACTAGCTATAGATTCCGATGCTTCACTTCAGGTTTACTGTATCCCTCTGACCTTCTTATTGACGATGAAACACAGAAATTGCATCGGAATTAAATAGAAAAGGCACAATGCCGACTTAAGTACAAGAAGACTGACTCTTCTTACTGACTGTGTTTTGAACCATTCCTGTGACCCTAGTTATAGATTCCGATGCTACACTTCAGGTTTACTGTATCCCTTGGACCCTCTTATTGACGATGAAACACAGAAATTGCATCGGAATTAAATAGAAAAGGCACAATGCCGACTTAAGTACAAAAAGACTGACTCTTCTTAATGTCTAAGTTTTGAACCATTCCTGTGACGCTAGTTAAAGTTTCCGATACTTCACTTCAGGTTTACTGTATACCTCTGACCTTCTTATTGACGATGAAATACAGAAATTGCATCGGAATTAAATAGAAGAGGCACAATGCTGCTTAAGTACAAGACGACTGACTCTTCCTACTGTCTATGTTTTGAACCATTCCTGTAACACTAGTTATAGATTCCGATGCATCATTTCAGGTTTACTGTATCCCTTGTATCTTCTTATTGACGATGAAACACAGAAATTGGATCGGAATTAAATACAAAAGGCACTATGACGACTTAAATACAAGAAGACTGACTCTTCTTACTGTCTATGTTTTGAACCATTCCTCTGACGCAAGTTACAGATTCCGATGCTTCACATCAGGTTTCCTGTATCTCTCTGACATTCTTATTGACGATGAAACACTGAAATTGCATCGGAATGAAATAGAAAAAGCACAATGCCGACTTAAGTACAAGAAGACTGACTCTTCTTACTGACTATGATTTGAACCATTCCTGTGACACTAGTTATAGATTCCGATGCTACACTTCAGGTTGTCTGTATCCCTCAGACCTTCTTATTGACGATGAAACACAGAAATTGCATCGGAATTAAATAGAAAAGGCACAATGCCGACTTAAGTACAAGAAGACAGACTCTTCTTTCTGACTATGTTTTAAACCAATCCTGTACACTAGCTATAGATTCCGATGCTTCACTTCAGGTTTACTGTATCCCTTGGACCTTCTTATTGACGATGAAACACAGAAATTGCATCCGAATTAAATACAAATGGCACAATGCCGACTTAAGTACAAGAAGACTGACTCTTCTTTCTGACTATGTTTTGAACCATTCCTGTGATACTAGTTATAGATTCCGAGGCTTCACGTCAGGTTCACTGTATCCCTCTGACCTTCTTATTGACGATGAAACACAGAAATTGCATCGGAATTAAATAGAAAAGGCACAATGTCGACTTAAGTACAAGAAGACTGACTCTTCTTTCTGCCTATGTTTTGACCCATTACTGTGACACTAGTTAGAGATTCCGATGCTTCACATCAGGTTTACGGTATCCCTCTGACCTTCTTATTGACGATGCAACACAGTAATTACATCGGAATTAAATTGAAAAAGGCACAATGCCGATTTAAGTACAAGAAGACTGACTCTATTTACTGTCTATGTTTTGAACCATTCCTGTGACACTAGTTTTAGATTCCGATGCTTCACTTCATGTTTACTGTATCCCTTGGGCCTTCTTATTGACGATGAAACACAGAAATTGCATCGGAATTAAATACAAATGGCACAATGCAGACTTAAGTACAAGAAGACTGACTCTTCGTTCTGACTATGTTTAGAACCATTCCTGTGATACTAGTTATAGATTCCGATGCTTCACGTCAGGTTCACTGTATCCCTCTGACCTTCTTATTGACGATGAAACACAGATATTGCATCGGAATTAAATAGAAAAGGCACAATGTCGACTTAAGTACAAGAAGACTGACTCTTCTTTCTGCCTATGTTTTGAACCATTCCTGTGACACTAGTTATAGATTCCGATGCTTCACGTCAGGTTCACTGTATCCCTCTGACCTTCTTATTGGCGATGAAACACAGAAATTGCATCTGAATTAAATACAAAAGGCACAATGCCGACTTAAGTACATGTAGACTGACTCTCCTTACTGTCTATGTTTTGAACCATTCCTGTGACACTAGATATAGATTCCGATGCTTCACTTCAGGTTTACCGTAACCCTTGGACCTTCTTATTGACGATGAAACACAGAAATTGCATCGGAAATAAATGGAAAAGGCACAATGCCGACTTAAGTACAAGAAGACTGTCTCTTCTTACTGTCTATGATTTGAACCATTCCTGTGACACTAGTTATAGATTCCGATGCTCCATTTCAGGTTTACTGTATCCCTCTGATCTTCTTATTAACGATGAAACACAGAAATTGCATCAGAATTAAATACAAAAGGCACAATGCTGACTTACGTACAAGAAGACTGACCTTTCTTACTGTCTGTGCTTTGAACCATTCCTGTGACACTAGTTATAGATTCCGATGCTTCACTTCAGGTTAACTGTATGCCTTGGACCTTCTTATTGAAGATGAACCACAGACATTGGATCGGAATTAATACAAAAGGCACAATGCCGACTTAAGTAGAAGATGACTGACTCTTCCTACTGTCTATGTTTTGAACCATTCCTGTGACACTAGTTATAGATTCCGATGCTACACTTCAGGTTTACTGTATCCCTCTGACCTTCTCATTGACGATGAAACACAGAAATTACATCGGAATTAAATACAAAAGACTAAATGCCGACTTAAGTACAAGAAGACTGACTCTTCTTACTGTCTGTTTTGAACCATTCCTGTGACACTAGTTATAGATTCCGAAGCTTCACTTCAGGTTTACTGTATCCCTCTGACCTTCTTATTGACGTTGAAACACAGAAATTGCATCGGAATTAAACACAAATGGCACAATGCCGACTTAAGTACAAGAAGACTGACTCTCCTTACTGTCTATGTTTTGAACCATTCCTGTGACACTAGATATAGTTTCCGATGCTTCACTTCAGGTTTACTGTAACCCTTGGACCTTCTTATTGACGATGAAACACAGAAATTGCATCGGAATTAAATAGAAAAGGCACAATGCCGACTTAAGTACAAGAAGACTGACTCTTCTTTCTGACTATGTTTTAAACAAATCCTCTACACTAGCTATAGATTCCGATGCTTCACTTCAGGTTTACTGTATCCCTCTGACCTTCTTATTGACGATGAAACACAGAAATTGCATCGGAATTAAATAGAAAAGGCACAATGCCGACTTAAGTACAAGAAGACTGACTCTTCTTACTGACTGTGTTTTGAACCATTCCTGTGACCCTAGTTATAGATTCCGATGCTACACTTCAGGTTTACTGTATCCCTTGGACCCTCTTATTGACGATGAAACACAGAAATTGCATCGGAATTAAATAGAAAAGGCACAATGCCGACTTAAGTACAAAAAGACTGACTCTTCTTAATGTCTAAGTTTTGAACCATTCCTGTGACGCTAGTTAAAGTTTCCGATACTTCACTTCAGGTTTACTGTATACCTCTGACCTTCTTATTGACGATGAAATACAGAAATTGCATCGGAATTAAATAGAAGAGGCACAATGCTGCTTAAGTACAAGACGACTGACTCTTCCTACTGTCTATGTTTTGAACCATTCCTGTAACACTAGTTATAGATTCCGATGCATCATTTCAGGTTTACTGTATCCCTTGTATCTTCTTATTGACGATGAAACACAGAAATTGGATCGGAATTAAATACAAAAGGCACTATGACGACTTAAATACAAGAAGACTGACTCTTCTTACTGTCTATGTTTTGAACCATTCCTCTGACGCAAGTTACAGATTCCGATGCTTCACATCAGGTTTCCTGTATCTCTCTGACATTCTTATTGACGATGAAACACTGAAATTGCATCGGAATGAAATAGAAAAAGCACAATGCCGACTTAAGTACAAGAAGACTGACTCTTCTTACTGACTATGATTTGAACCATTCCTGTGACACTAGTTATAGATTCCGATGCTACACTTCAGGTTGTCTGTATCCCTCAGACCTTCTTATTGACGATGAAACACAGAAATTGCATCGGAATTAAATAGAAAAGGCACAATGCCGACTTAAGTACAAGAAGACAGACTCTTCTTTCTGACTATGTTTTAAACCAATCCTGTACACTAGCTATAGATTCCGATGCTTCACTTCAGGTTTACTGTATCCCTTGGACCTTCTTATTGACGATGAAACACAGAAATTGCATCCGAATTAAATACAAATGGCACAATGCCGACTTAAGTACAAGAAGACTGACTCTTCTTTCTGACTATGTTTTGAACCATTCCTGTGATACTAGTTATAGATTCCGAGGCTTCACGTCAGGTTCACTGTATCCCTCTGACCTTCTTATTGACGATGAAACACAGAAATTGCATCGGAATTAAATAGAAAAGGCACAATGTCGACTTAAGTACAAGAAGACTGACTCTTCTTTCTGCCTATGTTTTGAACCATTCCTGTGACACAAGTTATAGATTCCGATGCTTCACGTCAGGCTCACTGTAACCCTCTGACCTACTTATTGACGATGAAACACAGAAATTGCATCTGAATTAAATACAAAAGGCACAATGCCGACTTAAGTACATGTAGACTGACTCCACCTACTGCCTATGTTTTGAAACATTCCTGTGACACTAGTTATAGATTCCAATGCTTCATTTCAGGTTTACTGTATCCCTTGCACCATCTTATTGACCCTGAAACACAGAAAGTGCATCGCAATTATTTAGAAAAGGCACAATGCTGACTTAAGTACAAGAAGACTGACTCTTCCTACTGTCTATGTTTTGAACCATTCCCGTGACACTAGTTATAGATTCCGATGCTCCTTTCAGGTTTACTGTATCCCTCTGATCTTCTTATTAACGATGAAACACAGAAATTGCATCGGAATTAAATACAAAACGCACAATGCCGACTTAGGTACAAGAAGACTGACTCTTCTTACTGTCTGCTTTGAACCATTCCTGTGACACTAGTTATAGATTCCGATGCTTCACTTCAGGTTTACTGTATCCCTCTGACCTTCTTATTGACGTTGAAACACAGAAATTGCATCGGAATTAAACACAAATGGCTTAATGCCGACTTAATTACAAGAAGACTGACTCTCCTTACTGTCTATGTTTTGAACCATTCCTGTGACACTAGATATAGATTCCGATGCTTCACTTCAGGTTTACTGTAACCCTTGGACCTTCTTATTGACGATGAAACACAGAAATTGCATCGGAGTTAAATAGAAAAGGCACAATGCCGACTTAAGTACAAGAAGACTGACTCTTCTTACTGACTGTGTTTTGAACCATTCCTGTGACCCTAGTTATAGATTCCGATGCTACACTTCAGGTTTACTGTATCCCTTGGACCCTCTTATTGACGATGAAACACAGAAATTGCATCGGAATTAAATAGAAAAGGCACAATGTCGACTTAAGCACAAGAAGACTGACTCTTCTTAATGTCTATGTTTTGAACCATTCCTGTGACGCTAGTTAATGTTTCCGATACGTCACTTCAGGTTTACTGTATACCTCTGACCTTCTTATTGACGATGAAATACAGAAATTGCATCGGAATTAAATAGAAAAGGCAAAATGCTACTTAAGTACAAGACGACTGACTCTTCCTACTGTCTATGTTTTGAACCATTCCTGTAACACTAGTTATAGATTCCGATGCATCATTTCAGGTTTACTGTATCCCTTGTATCTTCATATTGACGATGAAATACAGATAGTTCATCGGAGTTAAATACAAAATGCACAATGCCGACTTAAGTACAAGAAGACTGACTCTTCCTACTGTCTACGCTTTGAACCATTCCTGTGACACTAGTTATAGATTCCGATGCTTCACTTCAGGTTAACTGTATCCCTTGGACCTTCTTATTGAAGAAGAAACACAGAAATTGGATCGGAATCAAATACAAAAGGCACTATGACGACTTAAATACTAGAAGACTGACTCTTCTTACTGTCTATGTTTTGAACCATTCCTCTGACGCAAGTTACAGATTCCGATGCTTCACATCAGGTTTACTGTATCTCTCTGACATTCTTATTGACGATGAAACACTGAAATTGCATCGGAATGAAATAGAAAATGCACAATGCCGACTTAAGTACAAGAAGACTGACTCTACTTACTGACTATGATTTGAACCATTCCTGTGACACTAGTTATAGATTCCGATGCTACACTTCAGGTTGTCTGTATCCCTCAGACCTTCATATTGACGATGAAACACAGAAATTGCATCGGAAATAAATAGAAAAGGCACAATGCCGACTTAAGTACAAGAAGACTGACTCTTCTTTCTGACTATGTTTTAAACCAATCCTGTACACTAGCTATAGATTCCGATGCTTCACTTCAGGTTTACTGTATCCCTCTGACCTTCTTATTGACGATGAAACACAGAAATTGCATCGCAATTAAATAGAAAATTCACAATGCCGACATAAGTACAAGAAGACTGACTCTTCTTACTGACTATGACTTGAACCATTCCTGTGACACTAGTTAAAGATTTCGATGCTACACTTGATGTTTTCTGTATCCCTCTGACCTTCTTATTGACGATGAAACACAGAAATTGCATCGGAATTAAATAGAAAAGGCACAATGCCGACTTAAGTACATGAAGACTGACTCTTCTTTCTGACTATGTTTTAAACCATTCCTGTACACTAGCTACAGATTCCGATGCTTCACTTCAGGTTTACTGTAATCCTCTGAACTTCTTATTGACGATGAAACACAGAAAGCGCATGGGAATTAAATAGAAAAGGCACAATGCCGTTTTAAGTACACGCTGACTGACTCTACTTAATGTCTATGCTTTGAACCATTCCTGTGACGCTAGTTTCAGATTCCGATGCTTCGCTTCAGGTTAACTGTATCCCTTGGACCTTCTTATTGAAGATGAAACACAGAAATTGGATCGGAATTAAATACAAAAGGCACAATGCCGACTTAAGTACAAGAAGACTGACTCTTCTTAATGTCTATGTTTTGAACTATTCCTGTGACGCTAGTTAAAGTTTCCGATACTTCACTTCAGGTTTTCTGTATCCCTCTGACCTTCTTATTGACGATGAAACACAGAAATTGCATCGGAATTAAATAGAAAGGCACAATGCCGACTTAAGTACGTGTAGACTGACTCTTCCTACTGGCTATGTTTTGAAACATTCCTGTGACACTAGTTATAGATTCCGATGCTTCATTTCAGGTTTACTGTATCCCGTGGACCATCTTATTGACCATGAAACACAGAAAGTGCATCGGAATTATATAGAAAAGGCACAATGCTGACTTAAGTACAAGAAGACTGACTCTTCTTACTGTCTATGTTTTGAACCATTCCTGTGACACTAGTTATAGATTCCGATGCTTCACTTCAGGTTTTCTGTATCCCTCTGGTCTTCTTATTGACGATGAAACACTAAAATTGCATCGATAATTAATCGAAAAGGCACAATGCCGACTTAAGTACAAGAAAACTGACCTTTCTTACTGTCTGTGCTTTGAACCATTCCTGTGACACTAGTTATAGATTCCGATTCTTCACTTCTGGTTAACTGTATCCCTTGGACCTTCTTATTGAAGATGAAACACAGAAATTGGATCGGAATTAAATACAAAAGGCACAATGCCGACTTAAGTACAAGTAGACTGACTCTTCCTACTGTCTATGTTTTGAACCATTCTTGTGACACTAGTTATAGATTCCGATGCTACACTTCAGGTTTACTATATCCCTCTGACATTCTCATTGACGATGAAACACAGAAATTGCATCGGAATTAAATACAAAAGGCACAATGCCGACTTAAGTACAAGAAGACTGACTCTCCTTACTGTCTATGTTTTGAACCATTCCTGTGACACTAGATATAGATTCCGATGCTTCACTTCAGGTTTACTGTATCCCTTGGACCTTCTTATTGACGATGAAACACAGAAATTGCATTGGAATTAAATAGAAAACTCACAATGCCGACTTAAGTACAAGAAGTCTGACTCTTCTTACTGTCTGCTTTGAACCATTCCTGTGACACTAGGTATAGATTCCGATGCTTCACTTCAGGTTTACTGTATCCCTCTGACCTTCTTATTGACGTTGAAACACAGAAATTGCATCGGAATTAAATACAAATGGCACAACTCCGACTTAAGTACAAGAAGACTGACTCTGCTTACTGTCTATGTTTTGAACCATTTCTGTGGCACTAGATATAGATTCCGATGCTTCACTTCAGGTTTACTGTATCTCTTGGACCTTCTTATTGACGATGAAACACAGAAATTGCATCGGAATTAAATAGAAAAGGCACAATGCCGACTTAAGTACAAGAAGACTGACCCTTCTTACTGTCTACGATTTGAACCATTCCTCTGACGCAAGTTACAGATTCAGAAGCTTCACATCAGGTTTACTCTATCTCTCTGACATTCTTATTGACGATGAAACACTGAAATTGCATCGGAATGAAATAGAAAAAGCACAATGCCGACTTAAGTACAAGAAGACTGACTCTACTTACTGACTATGATTTGAACCATTCCTGTGACACTAGTTATAGATTCCGATGCTACACTTCAGGTTTTCTGTATCCCTCTGACCTTCTTATTGACGATGAAACACAGAAATTGCATCGGAATTAAATAGAAAAGGCACAATGCCGACTTAAGTACAAGAAGACTAACTCTTCTTTCTGACTATGTTTTAAACCATTCCTGTACACTAGCTAAGGATTCCGATGCTTCACTTCAGGTTTACTGTATCCCTCTGACCTTCTTATTTACGATGAAACACAGAAATTGCATCGGAATTAAATAGAAAAGGCACAATGCCGACTTAAGTACAAGAAGACTGACTCTTCTTACTGTCCAAGTTTTGAACCGTTCCTGTGACACAAGTTATAGATTCCGATGCTTCACTGCATGTTTACTGTATCCCTTGGACCTTCTTATTGACGATGAAACACAGAGATTGCATCGGAATGAAATAAAAATGGCACAATGCCAACTTAAGTACAACAAGACTGACTCTTCTTACCGACTATGGTTGAACCATTCCTGTGACACTAGTTATAGATTCCGATGCTCCACTTCAGGTTTACTGTATCCCTCTGACCTTCTTATTGACGATGAAATACAAAATTGCATCGGAATTAAATACAAAAGGCACAATGCCGACTTAAGTACATGTAGGCTGACTCTTCCTACTGTCTATGTTTTGAACCATTCCTGTGTCACTAGTTATAGATTCCGATGCTTCATTTCAGGTTTACTGTATCCCTTGGATCTTCTTATTGACGATGAAATACAGATAGTGCATCGGAGTTAAATACAAAATGCACAATGTCGACGTAAGTACAAGAAGACTGACTCTTCCTACTGTCTATGCTTTGAACCATTCCTGTGACACAAGTTGTAGATTCCGATGCTTCACTTCAGGTTAACTGTATCCCTTGGACCTTCTTATTCAAGATGAAACACAGAAATTGGATCGAAATTAAATCCGAAAGGCACTATGCCTACTTAAATACAAGAGGACTGACTCTTCTTACTGTCTATGTTTTGAACCATTCCTGTGACACTAGTTATACATTCCGATGCTACACTTCAGGTTTACTGTATCCCTTTGAGCTTCTTAGTGACGATGAAACACAGATATTCCATTGGAATTAAATACAAAAGGCATAATGCCGACTTAAGTACAATAAGACTGACTTATCTTACTGACTGTTTTGAACCATTCCTGTGACACTAGTTGTAGCTTCCGATGGTTCACTTCAGGTTTACTGTATCCCTCTGACCTTCTTATTGACGTTGAAACACAGAAATTGCATCGGAATTAAATACAAATGGCACAATGCTGACTTAAGTACAAGAAAACTGAATCTCTGTACTGTCTATGTTTCGAACCATTCCTGTGACACTAGATATAGATTCCGATGCTTCACTTCAGGTTTACTGTATCCCTTGGACCTTCTTATTGACGATGAAACACAAAAATTGCATCGGAAATAAATAGAAAAGCACAATGCCGACTTAAGTACAAGAAGACTGACTTTTCTTACTGTCTATGATTTGAACCACTCCTCTGACGCAAGTTACAGATTCCGATGCTTCACTTCAGGTTTACTGTAACCCTCTGACATTCTTATTCACGATGAAACACTGAAATAACATCGGAATGAAATAGAAAAACCACAATGCCGACTTAAGTACAAGAAGACTGCCTCTTCTGACTGACTATTATTTGAACCATTCCCGTGACACTAGTTATAGATTCCGATGCTTCACGTCAGGTTCACTGTATCCCTCTGACCTTCTTATTGAGGATGATACACAGAAATTGCATCGGAATTAAATAGAAAAGGCACAGCGCCTACTTAAGTACGAGAAGCCTGACTCTTCTTGCTGTCTATGATTTGAACCATTCCTGTGACACTAGTTATAGATTCCGATGCTTCACTTCAGGTTTACTGTATCCCTTGGACCTTCTTATTGACGATGAAACAGAGAAATTGCATCGGAATTAAATATAAAAGGCACAATGCCGACTTAAGTACAAGAAGACTGACTCTTCTTACTGCCTATGTTTGAACCATTCCTGTGACGCTAGTTACAGATTCCGATGCTTCACTTCAAGTTTACTGTATCCCTCTGACCTTCTTATTGACGATCAAACACAGAAATTGCATCGGAATTAAATAGACAAGGCACAATGCCGACTTAAGTACAAGAAGACTGACTCTTCCTACTGTCTATGTTTTGAGCCATTCCTGTGACACTAGTAATAGATTCCAATGCTTCACTTCAGGTTTACTGTATCCGTTGGACGTTCTTATTGACGATGAAACACAGAAATTGCATCGGAAATTAATAGAAGACGCACAATGCCGAATTAAGTTCAAGATGACTGACTCTTCTTACTGACTGCTTTGAACCATTCCTGTGTACCTAGTTATAGATTCCGATGCTTCACTTCAGGTGTACTGTATCTCTCTCACCTTCTTATTCACGTTGAAACCTAGAAATTGCATCGGAATTAAATAGAAATGGCACAATGGCGCCTTAAGTACAAGAAGACTGACTATCCTTACTGTCTATGTTTTGAACCATTCCTGTGACACTAAATATAGATTCCGATGCTTCACTTCAGGTTTACTGTATCCCTTGGACCTTCTTATTGACGATGAAACACAGAAAATATATCGGAATTAAATAGAAAGGGCAAAATGCCGACTGAAGTACAAGAAGACTGACTCTTCTTACTGACTATGTTTTGAACCATTCCTGTGACACTAGTTAGAGATTCCGATGCTTCACTTCAGGTTCACTGTATCCCTCTGACCATCTTATTGACGATAAAACACAGTAATTGCATCGGAATTAAATTGAAAAGGGCACAATGCCGACTTAAGTACAAGTAGACTGACTCTTCTTACTGTCTTTGATTTGAACCAATTCTGTGACAATAGTTATAGATTCCGATACTTCATTTCAGGTTTACTGTATCCCTTGGACCTTCGTATTGACGATGAAACACAGAAATTGCATCGGAATTAAATACAAAAGGCACAATGCCGACTTAAGTACAAGAAGACTGACTCTTCATACTGACTATGTTTGAACCATTCCTGTGACACTAATTATGGATTCCGATGGTTCACTTCAGGTTTACTGTATCCCTTGGACCTTCTTATTGACGATGAATCACAGATATTGCTTCGGAAATAAATAAAAAAGGCACAATGCCGACTTAAGTGCAAGAAGACTGACTCTTGTTACCGACTATGTTTGGAACCATTCCTGTGACACTAGTTATAGATTCCGATGCTTCACTTCAGGTTTACTGTATCCCTCTGACCTTCTTATTGACGATGAAACACAGATATTACATCGGAATTAAATAGACAAGGCACAATGCCGACTTAAGTACAAGAAGACTGACTCTTCTTACTGACTGTAATTTGAACCATTCCTGTGACACTAGTTATAGATTCCAATGCTTCACTTCAGGTTTACTGTATCCCTCTGACCTTCTTATTGACGATGAAACACAGAAATTGCGTCGGAATTAAATAGAAAAGGCACAATGCCGACTTAAGGACAAGAAGACTGACACCTCTTACTTTCTATGATTTGAACCATTCCTGTGACACTAGTTATATAATTCCCATGCTTCACTTCAGGTTTACTGTATCCCTTGGACCTTCGTATTGACGATGAAACACAGAAATTGCATCGGAATTAAATGGAAAAGGCACAATGCCGACTTAAGTACAAGAGGACTGACTCTTCTTACTTTCTATGCTTTGAACCATTCCTTTGACGCTAGTTACAGATTCCGATGCTTCACTTCAGGTTTACTGTATCCCTCTGACCATCTTATTGGCGATGAAACACAGAAATTGCATTGGAATTAAATAGAATAGGCACAATGCCGACTTAAGTACAAGAAGACTAACTCTTCTTACCGTCTATGTTTTGAACCATTCCTGTGACGCTAGTTACAGATTCCGATGCTTCACTTCAGGTTTACTGTATCCCTCTGACACTCTTATTGACGATCAAACACTGAAATTGCATCGGAATGAAATAGAAAAAGCACAATGCCGACTTTAGTACAAGAAGACTGACTATCCTTACTGTCTATGTTTTGAACCATTCCTGTGACACTAAATATAGATTCCGATGCTTCACTTCAGGTTTACTGTATCCCTTGGACCTTCTTATTAACGATGAAACACAGAAATTGCATCGGAATTTAATTTAAAAATGCACAATGCCGACTTAAGTGCAGGAAGACTGACTCTTCGTACTGACTATGTTTTGAGCCACTCCTGTGACACTAGTTATAGATTCCGGTGCTTCACTTCAGGTTTACTGTATCCCTTGGACCTTCTTATTGACGATGAAACACAGAAATTGCGTCGGAAATAAATACAAAAGGCACAATGCCGACATAAGTACAAGAAGACTGACTCTTCGTACTGACTATGTTTTGAACCATTCCTGTACACTAGTTATAGATTCCGATGGTTCACTTGAGGTTTACTCTATCCCTTGGACCATCGTATAGACGATGAAACATAGAAATTGCATCGGAAATAAATAGAAAAGGCACAATCCCGACTTAAGTGCAAGAAGACTGACTCTTCCTACTGACTATGTTTGGAACCATTCCTGTGACACTAGTTACAGATTCCGATGCTTCACTTCAGGTTTAATGTATCCCTCAGACCTTCTTATTGACGATGAAACACAGATTTTGCATCGGAATTAAATAGAGAAGGCACAATGGCGACTTAAGTACAAGAAGCCTGACTCTTCTTACTGTCTATGATTTGAGCCATTCCTGTGACACTAGTTATAGATTCCGATGCTTCACTCCAGGTTTACTGGATCCCTGGGACCATCTTATTGACGATGAAACACAGAAATTGCATCGGAAGTAAATAGAAAAGGCACAATGCCGACTTAAGTACAAGAAGACTGACTCTTCTTACTGTCTATGTTTTGAACCATTCCTTTGACGCCAGTTACAGATTCCGATTCTTCACTTCAGGTTTACTGTATCCCTCTGACCTTCTTATTGACGATGAAACACAGAAATTGCATCGGAATTAAATAGAACAGGGACAATGCCGACATAAGTACAAGAAGACTGACTCTTCTTACTGACTATGATTTGAACCATTCCTGTGACACTAGTTATAGATTCCGATGCTTCACTTCAGGTTTACTGTATCCCTCTGACACTCTTATTGACGATCAAACACTGAAATTGCATTGGAATGAAATAGAAAAAGCACAATGCCGACTTTAGTACAAGAAGACTGACACATCTTACTGGCTATGATTTGAACCATTCCTGTGACACTAGATATAGATTCAGATGCTTCACTTCAGGTTTACTGTATCCCACTGACCATCTTATTGGCGATGAAACACAGTATTGCATCGGAATTATATTGAAAAGGGCACAATGCCGACTTAAGCACAAAAAGACTGACTCTACTTACTGTCTATGATTTGAACCATTCCTGTGACACTAGTTATAGATTCAGATGCTACACTTCAGGTTAACTGTATCCCTTGGACCTTCTTATTGACGATGAAACACAGAAATTGCTACGCAATTAAATACAAAAGCCACAATGCCGACTTAAGTACAAGAAGACTGACTCTTCTTACTGACTGCTTTGAACCATTCCTGTGACACTAGTTATAGATTCCGATGCCTCACTTCAGGTTTACAGTATCCCTCTGACCTTCTTATTCACGTTGAAACCCAGAAATTGCATCGGAATTAAATACAAATGGCACAATGCCGACTTAAGTACAAGAAGACTGACTCTCCTTACTGTCTATGTTTTGAACCATTCCTGTGACACTATTTATAGATTCCGATGCTTCACTTCAGGTTTACTGTATCCCTTGGACCTTCTTATTGACGATGAAACACAGAAATTGCATCGGAAATGAATAGAAGAGGCACAATGCCGACATAAGTACAAGATGACTGACTCTTCTTACTGACTGCTTTGAACCATTCCTGTGTATCTAGTTATAGATTCCGATGCTTCACTTCAGGTGTACTGTATCCCTCTCACCTTCTTATTCATGTTGAAACCTAGAAATTGCATCGGAATTAAATAGAAATGGCACAATGCCGCCTTAAGTACAAGAAGACTGACTATCCTTACTGTCCATGTTTTGAACCATTCCTGTGACACTAAATATAGATTCCGATGCTTCACTTCAGGTTTACTGTTTTCCTTTGGTCCTTCTTATTGACGATGAAACACAGAAAATATATCGGAATTAAATAGAAAGGGCAAAATGCCGACTGAAGTACAAGAAGACTGACTCTTCTTACTGTCTATGTTTTGAACCATCCTCTTACGCAAGTTACAGTTTCCGATGCTTCACTTCAGGTTTACTGTATCCCTTGGACCTTCTTATTGACGATGAAACACTGAAATTGGATCGGAATGAAATAGAAAAAGCACAATGCCGACTTAAGTACAAGACGACTGACTCTTCTTACTGACTATGATTTGAACCATTCCTGTGACACTAGTTATAGAATCCGATGCTTCACTTCAGGTTTACTGTATCCCTCTGACCTTCTTATTGACGATGAAACACAGAAATTGCATCGGAATTAAATAGAAAAGGCACAATGACGACTTAAGTACAAGAAGACTGACTCTTCTCTCTGACTATGTTTTGAACCATTCCTGTGACACTATCTATAGATTCCGATGCTTCACTTCAGGTTTATTGTATCCCTCTGACCTTATTGACGATGAAACCTAGATATTGCATCGGAATTAAATACAAAAGGCACAATGCCGACGTAAGTACAAGAAGACTGACTCTTCTTACTGACTATGTTTTGAGTCATTCCTGTGACACTAGTTAGAGATTCCGATGCTTCACTTCAGGTTTACTGTATCCCTCTGACCATCTTATTGACGATAAAACACAGTAATTGCATCGGAATTAAATTGAAAAGGGCACAATGCCGACGTAAGTACAAGTAGACTGACTCTTCTAACTGTCTTTGATTTGAACCAATTCTGTGACACTAGTTATAGATTCCGATACTTCATTTCAGGTTTACTGTATCCCTTGGACCTTCGTATTGACGATGAAACACAGAAATTGCATCGGAATTAAATACAAAAGGCACAATGCCGACTTAAGTACAAGAAGACTGACTCTTCATACTGACTATGTTTGAACCATTCCTGTGACACTAAGTATGGATTCCGATGGTTCACTTCAGGTTTACTGTATCCCTTGGACCTTCTTATTGACGATGAATCACAGATATTGCTTCGGAAATAAATAGAAAAGGCACAATGCCGACTTAAGTGCAAGAAGACTGACTCTTGTTACCGACTATGTTTGGAACCATTCCTGTGACACTAGTTATAGATTCCGATGCTTCACTTCAGGTTTACTGTATCCCTCTGACCTTCTTATTGACGATGAAACACAGATATTACATCGGAATTAAATAGACATGGCACAATGCCGACTTAAGTACAAGAAGACTGACTCATCTTATTGACTATAATTTGAACCATTCCTGTGACACTAGTTATAGATTCCAATGCTTCACTTCAGGTTTACTGTATCCCTCTGACCTTCTTATTGACGATGAAACACAGAAATTGCATCGGAATTAAATAGAAAAGGCACAATGCCGACTTAAGTACAAGAAGAATGACACCTCTTACTTTCTATGGTTTGAACCATTCCTGTGACACTAGTTATAGATTCCCATGCTTCACTTCAGGTTTACTGTATCCCTTGGACCTTGGTATTGACGATGAAACACAGAAATTGCATCGGAATTAAATAGAAAAGGCACAATGCCGACTTAAGTACAAGAAGACTGACTCTTCTTACTTTCTATGCTTTCAACCATTCCATTGACGCTAGTTACAGATTCCGATGCTTCACTTCAGGTTTACTGTATCCCTCTGACCATCTTATTGGCGATGATACACAGAAATTGCATTGGAATTAAATAGAATAGGCACAATGCCGACTTAAGTACAAGAAGAATAACTCTTCTTACCGTCTATGTTTTGAACCATTCCTGTGACGCTAGTTACAGATTCCGATGCTTCACTTCAGGTTTACTGTATCCCTCTGACCTTCTTATTGACGATGAAACACAGAAATTGCATCGGAATTAAATAGAAAAGGAACAATGCCGACATCAGTACAAGAAGACTGACTCTTCTTACTGACTATGATTTGAACCATTCCTGTGACACTAGCTATAGATTCCGATGCTTCACTTCAGGTTTACTGTATCCCTCTGAACTTCTTATTGACGATGAAACACAGAAATTGCATCGGAATTAAATACAAAAGGCACAGTGCCGACTTAAGTACAAGAACACTGACTCTTCTTACTGACTAACTAGTGTCACAGGAATGGTTCAAAACATATAGATTCCGATGCTTCACTGAAGGTTTACTGTATCCCTCTGACCTTCTTATTGACGCTGAAACACAGAAATTGCATCGGAATTTAATTTAAAAATGCACAATGCCGACTTAAGTGCAGGAAGACTGACTCTTCATACTGACTATGTTTTGAACCACTCCTGTGACACTAATTATAGATTCCGGTGCTTCACTTCAGGTTTACTGTATACCTTGGACCTTCTTATTGACGATGAAACACAGAAATTGCGTCGGAAATAAATACAAAAGGCACAATGCCAACATAAGTACAAGAAGACTGACTCTTCGTACTGACTATGTTTTGAACCATTCCTGTACACTAGTTATAGATTCCGATGATTCACTTGAGGTTTACTCCATCCCTTGGACCATCTTATTGACGATGAAACACAGAAATTGCATCGGAAATAAATAGAAAAGGCACAATCAAGACTTAAGTGCAAGAAGACTGACTCTTCTTACTGACTATGTTTGTAACCATTCCTGTGACACTAGTTACAGATTCCGATGCTTCACTTCAGGTTTAATGTATCCCTCAGACCTTCTTATTGACGATGAAACACAGATTTTGCATCGGAATTAAATAGAGAAGGCACAATGGCGACTTAAGTACAAGAAGCCTGACTCTTCTTACTGTCTATGATTTGAGCCATTCCTGTGACACTAGTTATAGATTCCGATGCTTCACTCCAGGTTTACTGTATCCCTGGGACCTTCTTATTGACGATGAAACACAGAAATTGCATCGGAAGTAAATAGAAAAGGCACAATGCCGACTTAAGTACAAGAAGACTGACTCTTCTTACTGACTATGATTTGAACCATTCCTGTGACACTAGTTATAGATTCCGACGCTTCACTTCAGGTTTACTGTATCCCTCTGACACTCTTATTGACGATGAAAAACTGAAATTGCATCGGAATGAAATAGAAAAAGCACAATGCCGACTTTAGTACAAAAAGACTGACACTTCTTACTGGCTATGATTTGAACCATTCCTGTGACACTAGATATAGATTCGGATGCTTCACTTCAGGTTTACTGTATCCCACTGACCATCTTATTGGCGATGAAACACAGTATTGCATCGGAATTATATTGAAAAGGGCACAATGCCGACTTAAGTACAAAAAGACTGACTCTACTTACTGTCTATGATTTGAACCATTCCTGTGACACTAGTTATAGATTCAGATGCTACACTTCAGGTTAACTGTATCCCTTGGACCTTCTTATTGACGATGAAACACAGAAATTGCTACGGAATTAAATACAAAAGCCACAATGCCGACTTAAGTACAAGAAGACTGACTCTTCTTACTGACTGCTTTGAACCATTCCTGTGACACTAGTTACAGATTCCGATGCCTCACTTCAGGTTTACAGTATCCCTCTGACCTTCTTATTCACGTTGAAAACCAGAAATTGCATCGGAATTAAATACAAATGGCACAATGCCGACTTAAGTACAAGAAGACTGACTCTCCTTACTGTCTATGTTTTGAACCATTCCTGTGACACTAGTTATAGATTCCGATGCTTCACTTCAGGTTTACTGTATCCCTTGGACCTTCTTATTGACGATGAAACACAGAAATTGCATCGGAATTAAATACAAGGGGCACAATGCCGACTTAAGTACAAGAAGACTGACTCTTCTTACTGACTATGATTTGAACCATTCCTGTGACACTAGTTATAGATTCCGATGCTTCCCTTCGGGTTTACTGTATCCCTCTGTCTTTCTTATTGACGCTGAAACGCAGAAATTGCATTGGAATTAAATTCAAAAGCCACAATGCCGACTTAAGTGCAAGAACACTGACTCTTCGTACTGACTATGTTTTGAACCACTCCTGTGACACTAGTTATAGATTCCGATGCCTCACTTCAGGTTTACTGTATCCCTTGGACCGTCTTATTGACGATGAAACACAGAAATTGCATCGGAATGAAATATAAAAGGCACAATGCCGACTTAAGTACAAGAAGACTGACTCTTCCTAATGTCTATGTTTTGAGCCATTCCTGTGACACTAGTAATAGATTCCAATGCTTCACTTCAGGTTTACTGTATCCCTTGGACGTTCTTATTGACGATGAAACACAGAAATTGCATCGGAATTAAATTGAAGAGGCACAAGGCCGACATAAGTACAAGATGACTGACTCTTCTTACTGACTGCTTTGAACCATTCCTGTAACACTAGTTAAAGATTCCGATGCTCCACTTCAGGTGTACTGTATTCCTCTGACCTTCTTATACACGTTGAAACCTAGAAATTGCATCGGAATTAAATAGAAATGGCACAATGCCGCCTTAAGTACAAGAAGACTGACTCTCCTTATGTCTATGTTTTGAACCATTCCTGTGACACTAAATATAGATTCCGATGCTTCACTTCAGGTTTACTGTATCCCTTGGACCTTCTTATTGACGATGAAACACAGAAAATAATCGGAATTAAATAGAAATTGCACAATGCCGACTGAAGTACAAGAAGACTGACTCCTCTTACTGTCTATGTTTTGAACCATTCCTCTGACGCAAGTTACAGTTTCCGATGCTTCACTTCAGGTTCACTGTATCCCCTGGACCTTCTTATTGACGATGAAACACTGAAATTGGATCGGAATGAAATAGAAAAAGCGCAATGCCGACTTAAGTACAAGAGGACTGACTCTTCTTACTGACTATGATTTGAACCATTCCTGTGACACTAGTTATAGAATCCGACGCTTCACTTCAGGTTTACTGTATCCCTCTGACCTTCTTATTGACGATGAAACACAGAAATTGCATCGGAATTAAATAGAAAAGGCACAATGCCGACTTAAGTACAAGAAGACTGACTCTTCTCTCTGAGTATGTTTTGATCCATTCCTGTGACACTAACTATAGATTCCGATGCTTCACTTCAGGTTTACTGTATCCCTCTGACCTTCTTACTGACGATGAAACCTACATATTGCATCGGAATTAAATACAAAAGGCACAATTTCGACGTAAGTACAAGAAGACTGACTCTTCTTACTGACTATGTTTTGAACCATTCCTGTGACACTAGTTAGAGATTCCGATGCTTCACTTCAGGTTTACTGTATCCCTATGACCATCTTATTGACGATGAAACACAGTAATTGCATCGGAATTGAATTGAAAAGCGCACAATGCCGACTTAAGTACAAGAAGACTGACTCTTCTTACTGTCTATGATTTGAACCAATTCTGTGACACTAGTTAAAGATTCCGATGCTACACTTCAGGTTTACTGTATCCCTTGGACCTTCTTATTGACGATGAAACACAGAAATTGCATCGGAATTAAATAGAAAAGGCACAATGCCGACTTAAGTACAAGAAGACTGACTCTTTATACTGACTATGTTTTAACCATTCCTGTGACACTAATTATAGATTCCGATGGTTCACTTCAGGTTTACTGTATCCCTTGGACCTTCTTATTGACGATGAATCACAAATATTGCATCGGAAATAAATAGAAAAGGCACACTGCCGACTTAAATGCAAAAAGACTGACTCTCGTTACCGACTATGTTTGGAACCATTCCTGTGACACTAGTTATAGATTCCGATGCTTCACTTCAAGTTTACTGTATCCCTCTGACCTTCTTATTGACGATGAAACACAGATATTACATCGGAATTAAATAGAAAAGGTACAATGCCGACTTAAGTACAAGAAGACTGACTCTTCTAACTGACTATAATTTGAACCATTCCTGTGACACTAGTTATGGATTCCAATGCTTCACTTCAGGTTTACTGTATCCCTCTGACCTTCCTATTGACGATGAAACACAGAAATTGCATCGGAATTAAATACAAAAGGCACAATGCCGACTTAAGTACAAGAAGACTGACTCTTCGTACTGACTATGTTTTGAACCATCCCTGTGACACTAGTTATAGATTCCGATGATTTACTTGAGGTTTACTCTATCCCTTGGACCATCTTATTGACGATGAAACACAGAAATTGCATAGGAAATAAATAGAAAAGGCACAATCCCGACTTAAGTGCAAGAAGACTGACTCCTCTTACTGACTATGTTTGGAACCATTCCTGTGACACTAGTTACAGATTCCGATGCTTCACTTCAGGTTTACTGTATCCCTCAGACCTTCTTATTGACCATGAAACACAGAAATTGCATCGGAATTAAATAGAGAAGGCACAATGCCGACTTAAGTACAAGAAGCCTGACTCTTCTTACTGTCTATGATTTGAGCCATTCCTGTGACACTAGTCATAGATTCCGATGCTTCACTCAAGGTTTACTGTATCCCTGGGACCTTCTTATTGACGATGAAACACAGAAATTGCATCGGAAGTAAATAGAAAAGGCACAATGCCGACTTAAGTACAAGAAGACTGACTCTTCTTACTGTCTATGTTTTGAACCATACCTGTGACGCTAGTTACAGATTCCGATTCTTCACTTCAGGTTTACTGTACCCCTCTGACCTTCTTATTGACGATGAAACACAGAAATTGCATCGGAATTAAATACAAGAGGCACAATGCCGACTTAAGTACAAGAAGACTGACTCTTCTTACTGACTATGATTTGAACCATTCCTGAGACACTAGTTATAGATTCCGATGCATCACTTCAGGTTTACTGTATCCCTCTGACCTTCTTATTGACGATGAAACAAAGAAATTGCATCTGAATTAAATTTAAAAATGCACAATGCCGACTTATGTGCAAGAAGACTGACTGTTCGTTATGACTATGTTTTGAACCACTCCTGTGACACTAGTTATAGATTCCGATGCTTCACTTCAGGTTTACTGTATCCCTTGGACCTTCTTATTGACGATGAAACACAGAAATTGCATCGGAATTAAATACAAGAGGCACAATGCCGACTTAAGTACAAGAAGACTGACTCTTCTTACTGACTATGATTTGAACCATTCCTGAGACACTAGTTATAGATTCCGATGATACACTTCAGGTTTACTCTATCCCTTGGACCTTATTATTGACGATGAAACACAGAAATTGCATCGGAAATAAATAGAAAAGGCACAAAGCCGACTTAAGTGCAAGAAGACTGACTCTTCTTACCGACTATGTTTGGAACCATTCCCCTGACACTAGTTATAGATTCCGATGCTTCACTTCAGGTTTACTGTATCCCTTTGACCTTCGTATTGACGATGAAACACAGATATTGCATCGCAATGAAATAGAAAAGGCACAATGCCGACTTAAGTACAGGAAGACTGACTCTTCTTACTGACTTTGATTCGAACCATTCCTGTGACACTAGTTATAGATTCCGATGCTTCACTTCAGGTTTACTGTATCCCTTGGACCTTCTTATTGACAATGAAACACAGAAATTGCATCGGAATTAAATAGAAATGGCACACTGCCGACATAAGTACAAGAAGACTGACTCTTTTTACTCTCTATGTTTTGAACCATTCCTGTGACGCTAGTTACATATTCCGATGCTTATCTTCAGGTTTACTGTATCCCTCTGACCTTCTTATTGACGATGAAACACAGAAATTGCATCGGAATTAAATAGAAAAGGCACAATGCCGACTTAAGTACAAGAAGACTGACTCTTCCTACTGTCTATGCTTTGAACCGTTCCTGTGACACTAGTTATAGATTCCAATGCTTCCCTTCAGGTTAACTGTATCCCTTGGACCTTCTTATTGACGATGAAACACAGAAATTGCATCGGAATTAAATACAAGAGGCACAATGCCGACTTAAGTACAAGAAGACTGACTCTTCTTACTGACTATGATTTGAACCATTCCTGTGACACTAGTTATAGATTCCGATGCTTCACTTCAGGTTTACTGTATCCCTCCGTCCTTCTTATTGACGCTGAAACACAGAAATTGCATCGGAATTAAATTCAAAAGGCACAGTGTCGACTTAAGTGCAAGAGGACTGACTCTTCGAACTGACTATGTTTTGAACCACTCCTGTGACTCTAGTTATAGATTCCGATGCTTCACTTCAGGTTTACTGTATCCCTTGGACCTTCTTATTGACGATGAAACACAAAAATTGCATCGAAATTAAATACAAAAGGCACAATGCCGACTTAAGTACAAGAAGACTGACTCTTCGTACTGACTATGTTTTGAACCATTCCTGTGACACTAATTATAGATACCGATGGGTCACTTCAGGTTTACTGTATCCCTTGGACCTTCTTATTGACGATGAAACACAGAAGTTGAATCGGAAATAAATAGGAAAGGCACAATGCCGACTTAAGTGCAAGAAGACTGACTCTTGTTACTGACATTGTTAGGAGCCATTCCTGTGACACTAGTTATAGATTCCGATGCTTCACTTGAGGTTTACGGTATACCTCTGACCTTCTTATTGACGATGAAACACAGATATTGCATCGAAATTAAATTAAAACGCATAATGCCGACTTAAGTACAAGATGACTGACTCTTCTTACTGACTATGATTTGAACCATTCCTGTGACACTAGCTATAGTTTCCGATGCTTCACTTCAGGTTTACTGTATCCCTCTGCCTTCTTATTGACGATGAAACACAGAAATTGCATCGGAATTAAATACAAAGGGCACAATGCCGACTTAAGTACAAGAAGACTGACTCTTCTTACTGACTATGATTTGAACCATTCCTGTGACACTAGTTATAGATTCCGATGCATCACTTCAGGTTTACTGTATCCCTCTGACCTTCTTATTGACGATGAAACACAGAAATTGAATCTGAATTAAATTTAAAAATGCTCAATGCCGACTTATGTGCAAGAAGACTGACTGTTCGTTATGACTATGTTTTGAACCACTCCTGTGACACTAGTTATAGATTCCGATGCTTCACTTCAGGTTTACTGTATCCCTTTGACCTTCGTATTGACGATGAAACACAGATATTGCATCGCAATGAAATAGAAAAGGCACAATGCCGACTTAGGTACAGGAAGACTGACTCTTCTTACTGACTTTGATTCGAACCATTCCTGTGACACTAGTTATAGTTTCCGATGCTTCACTTCAAGTTTACCGTATCCCTTGGACCTTCTTATTGACAATGAAACACAGAAATTGCATCGGAATTAAATAGAAATGGCACAATGCCGACTTAAGTACAAGAAGACTGACTCTTTTTACTCTCTATGTTTTGAACCATTCCTGTGACGCTAGTTACATAGTCCGATGCTTATCTTCAGGTTTACTGTATCCCTCTGACCTTCCTATTGACGATGAAACACAGAAATTGCATCGGAATTAAATACAAAAGGCACAATGCCGACTGAAGTACAAAAAGACTGACCTTTCTAACTGTCTATGCTTTGAACCATTCCTGTGACACTAGTCATAGATTCCGATGCTTCACTTCAGGTTAACTGTATCCCTTGGACCTTCTTATTGACGATGAAACACAGATATTGCATCGGAATTAAATAGAAAAAGCACAATGCCGACTTAAGTACAAGAAGACTGACTCTTCTTACTGTCTATATTTTGAACCATTCCTGTGACGCTAGTTACAGATTCCGATGCTTCACTTCAGGTTTACTGTATCCCTTGGACCTTCTTATTGACGATGAAACACAGAAATTGCATCGGAATTAAATACAAAAGGCACAATGCCGACTTAAGTACAAGAAGACTGACTCTTCGTACTAACTATGTTTTAAACCATTCCTGTGATACTAGTTATAGATTCCGATGATTCACTTCAGGTTTACTCTATCCCTTGGACCGTCTTATTGACGATGAAACACAGAAATTGCATCAGAAATAAATAGAAAAGGCACAATGCCGACTTAAGTACAAGAAGACTAACTCTTCTTACTGTCTATGTTTTGAACCATTCCTGTGACACTAATTTTAGATTCCGATTTTTCACTTCAGGTTTACTGTATCCCTCTGACCTTCTTATTGGCGATGAAACACAGAAATTGCATCGGAAATAAATAGAAAAGGCACAATGCCGACTTAAGTGCAAGAAGACTGACTCTTATTACTGACTTTGTTTGGAGCCATTCCTGTGACACTAGTTATAGATTCCGATGCTTCACTTCAGGTTTACTGTATCCCTCTGACAATCTTATTGACGATGAAACACTGAAATTGCATCGGAATGAAATAGAAAAAGCACAATCCCGACTTAAGTACAAGAAGACTGACACTTCTTACTGGCTATGATTTGAACCATTCCTGTGACACTATATATAGATTCGGATGCTTCACTTCAGGTTTACTGTATCCCACTGACCATCTTTTTGGCGATGAAACACAGTATTGCATCGGAATTATATTGAAAAGGGCACAATGCCAACTTAAGTACAAGAAGACTGACTCTTCTTACTGTCTATGATTTGAACCATTCCTGTGACACTAGTTATAGATTCAGATGCTACACTTCAGGTTAACTGTATCCCTTGGACATTCTTATTGACGATGAAACACAAAAATTGCATCGAAATTAAATACAAATGGCACAATGCCGACTTAAGTACAAGAAGACTGACTCTTCGTACTGACTATGTTTTGAACCATTTCTGTGACACTAGTTATAGATTCCGATGATACACTTCAATTTTACTCTATCCCTTGGACCTTATTATTGACGATGAAACACAGAAATTGCATCGGAAATAAATAGAAAAGGCACAAAGCCGACTTAAGTGCAAGAAGACTGACTCTTCTTACCGACTATGTTTGGAACCATTCCCCTGACACTAGTTATAGATTCCGATGCTTCACTTCAGGTTTACTGTATCCCTTGGACCTTCTTATTGACAATGAAACACAGAAATTGCATCGGAATTAAATAGAAATGGCACAATGCCGACATAAGTACAAGAAGACTGACTCTTTTTACTCTCTATGTTTTGAACCATTCCTGTGACGCTAGTTACATATTCCGATGCTTATCTTCAGGTTTACTGTATCCCTCTGACCTTCTTATTGACGATGAAACACAGAAATTGCATCGGAATTAAATAGAAAAGGCACAATGCCGACTTAAGTACAAGAAGACTGACTCTTCCTACTGTCTATGCTTTGAACCGTTCCTGTGACACTAGTTATAGATTCCAATGCTTCACTTCAGGTTAACTGTATCCCTTGGACCTTCTTATTGACGATGAAACACAGAAATTGCATCGGAATTAAATACAAGAGGCACAATGCCGACTTAAGTACAAGAAGACTGACTCTTCTTACTGACTATGATTTGAACCATTTCTGTGACACTAGTTATAGATTCCGATGCTTCACTTCAGGTTTACTGTATCCCTCCGACCTTCTTATTAACGCTGAAACACAGAAATTGCATCGGAATTAAATTCAAAAGGCACAGTGTCGACTTAAGTGCAAGAGGACTGACTCTTCGAACTGACTATGTTTTGAACCACTCCTGTGACTCTAGTTATAGATTCCGATGCTTCACTTCGGGTTTACTGTATCCCTTGGACCTTCTTATTGACGATGAAACACAAAAATTGCATCGAAATTAAATACAAAAGGCACAATGCCGACTTAAGTACAAGAAGACTGACTCTTCGTACTGACTATGTTTTGAACCATTCCTGTGACACTAATTATAGATACCGATGGGTCACTTCAGGTTTACTGTATCCCTTGGACCTTCTTATTGACGATGAAACACAGAAGTTGAATCGGAAATAAATAGGAAAGGCACAATGCCGACTTAAGTGCAAGAAGACTGACTCTTGTTACTGACATTGTTTGGAGCCATTCCTGTGACACTAGTTATAGATTCCGATGCTTCACTTGAGGTTTACGGTATACCTCTGACCTTCTTATTGACGATGAAACACAGATATTGCATCGAAATTAAATTAAAACGCATAATGCCGACTTAAGTACAAGATGACTGACTCTTCTTACTGACTATGATTTGAACCATTCCTGTGACACTAGCTATAGTTTCCGATGCTTCACTTCAGGTTTACTGTATCCCTCTGACCTTCTTATTGACGATGAAACACAGAAATTGCATCGGAATTAAATACAAAAGGCACAATGCCGACTTAAGTACAAGAAGACTGACTCTTCTTACTGACTATGATTTGAACCATTCCTGTGACACTAGTTATAGATTCCGATGCATCACTTCAGGTTTACTGTATCCCTCTGACCTACTTATTGACGATGAAACACAGAAATTGAATCTGAATTAAATTTAAAAATGCTCAATGCCGACTTATGTGCAAGAAGACTGACTGTTCGTTATGACTATGTTTTGAACCACTCCTGTGAGACTAGTTATAGATTCCGATGCTTCACTTCAGGTTTACTGTATCCCTTTGACCTTCGTATTGACGATGAAACACAGATATTGCATCGCAATGAAATAGAAAAGGCACAATGCCGACTTAGGTACAGGAAGACTGACTCTTCTTACTGACTTTGATTCGAACCATTCCTGTGACACTAGTTATAGTTTCCGATGCTTCACTTCAGGTTTACCGTATCCCTTGGACCTTCTTATTGACAATGAAACACAGAAATTGCATCGGAATTAAATAGAAATGGCACAATGCCGACTTAAGTACAAGAAGACTGACTCTTTTTACTCTCTATGTTTTGAACCATTCCTGTGACGCTAGTTACACATTCCGATGCTTATCTTCAGGTTTACTGTATCCCTCTGACCTTCCTATTGACGATGAAACACAGAAATTGCATCGGAATTAAATACAAAAGGCACAATGCCGACTGAAGTACAAAAAGACTGACCTTTCTAACTGTCTATGCTTTGAACCATTCCTGTGACGCTAGTCATAGATTCCGATGTTTCACTTCAGGTTAACTGTATCCCTTTGACCTTCTTATTGACGATGTAACACAGATATTGCATCGGAGTTAAATAGAAAAAGCACAATGCCGACTTAAGTACAAGAAGACTGACTCTTCTTACTGTCTATATTTTGAACCATTCCTGTGACGCTAGTTACAGATTCCGATGCTTCACTTCAGGTTTACTGTATCCCTCTGACCTTCTTATTGTCGATGAAACACAAAAATTGCATTGGAAATAAATACAAAAGGCACAATGCCGACTTAAGTACAAGAAGACTGACTCTTCTTACTGACAATGATTTGAACCATTCCTGTGACACTAGTTATAGTTTCCGATGCTTCACTTCAGGTTTACTGTATCCCTCTGACCTTCTTATTGACGATGAAACACTGAAATTGCATCGGAATTATATTTAAAAATGCACAATGCCGACTTAAGTGCAAGAAGACTGACTCTTCGTAATGACTATGTTTTGAACCACTCCTGTGACACTAGTTATAGATTCCGATGCTTCACTTCAGGTTTACTGTATCCCTTGGACCTTCTTATTGACGATGAAACACAGAAATTGCATCGGAATTAAATACAAAAGGCACAATGCCGACTTAAGTACAAGAAGACTGACTCTTCGTACTAACTATGTTTTAAACCATTCCTGTGATACTAGTTATAGATTCCGATGATTCACTTCAGGTTTACTCTATCCCTTGGACCGTCTTATTGACGATGAAACACAGAAATTGCATCAGAAATAAATAGAAAAGGCACAATGCCGACTTAAGTACAAGAAGACTAACTCTTCTTACTGTCTATGTTTTGAACCATTCCTGTGACACTAATTTTAGATTCCGATTTTTCACTTCAGGTTTACTGTATCCCTCTGACCTTCTTATTGGCGATGAAACACAGAAATTGCATCGGAAATAAATAGAAAAGGCACAATGCCGACTTAAGTGCAAGAAGACTGACTCTTATTACTGACTTTGTTTGGAGCCATTCCTGTGACACTAGTTATAGATTCCGATGCTTCACTTCAGGTTTACTGTATCCCTCTGACAATCTTATTGACGATGAAACACTGAAATTGCATCGGAATGAAATAGAAAAAGCACAATGCCGACTTAAGTACAAGAAGACTGACACTTCTTACTGGCTATGATTTGAACCATTCCTGTGACACTAGATATAGATTCGGATGCTTCACTTCAGGTTTACTGTATCCCACTGACCATCTTATTGGCGATGAAACACAGTATTGCATCGGAATTATATTGAAAAGGGCACAATGCCGACTTAAGTACAAGAAGACTGACTCTTCTTACTGTCTATGATTTGAACCATTCCTGTGACACTAGTTATAGATTCAGATGCTACACTTCAGGTTAACTGTATCCCTTGGACATTCTTATTGACGATGAAACACAAAAATTGCATCGAAATTAAATACAAATGGCACAATGCCGACTTAAGTACAAGAAGACTGACTCTTCGTACTGACTATGTTTTGAACCATTCCTGTGACACTAATTTTAGATTCCGATTTTTCACTTCAGGTTTACTGTATCCCTCTGACCTTCTTATTGACGATGAAACACAGAAATTGCATCGGAAATAAATAGAAAAGGCACAATGCCGACTTAAGTGCAAGAAGACTGACTCTTGTTACTGACTTTGTTTGGAGCCATTCCTGTGACACTAGTTATAGATTCCGATGTTTCACTTCAGGTTTACTGTATCCCTTGGACCTTCTTATTGACGATGAAACACAGAAATTGCATCGGAATTAAATACAAAAGGCACAATGCCGACTTAAGTACAAGAAGACTAACTCTTCTTACTGTCTATGTTTTGATCCATTCCTGTGACGCTAGTTACAGATTCCGATGCTTCACGTCAGGTTTACTGTATCCCTCTGACCTTCTTATTGACGATGAAAAACAGAAATTGCATCGGAATTAAATAGAAAACGCATAATGCCGACTTAAGTACAAGATGACTGACTCTTCTTACTGACTATGATTTGAACCATTCCTGTGACACTAGTTATAGATTCCGATGCCTCACTTCAGGTTTACTGTATCCCTTGGACCTTCTTATTGACGATGAAACACAGAAATTGCATCGGAATTAAATACAAAAGGCACAATGCCGGCTTATGTACAAGAAAACTGACTCTTCTTACTGACTATGATTTGAACCATTCCTGTGACACTAGCTATAGATTCCGATGCTTCACTTCAGGTTTACTGTATCCCTCTGACCTTCTTATTGACGATGAAACACAGAAATTGCATCGGAATTAAATACAAAAGGCACAATGCCGACTTAAGTACAAGAAGACTGACTCTTCTTACTGACTATTATTTGAACCATTCCTGTGACACTAGTTATATATACCGATGCTTCACTTCAGGTTTACTGAATCCCTCTGACCTTCTTATTGACGATGAAACACAGAAATTGCATCGGAATTAAATTTAAAAATGCACAATGCCGACTTAAGTGCAAGAAGACTGACTCTTCGTAATGACTATGTTTTGAACCACTCCTGTGACACTAGTTATAGATTCCGATGCTTCACTTCAGGTTTACTGTATCCCTTGGACCTTCTTATTGACGATGAAACACAGAAATTGCATCGGAATTATATAGAAATGGCACAATGCCGACTTAAGTGCAAGAAGACTGACTCTTCTTACTGACTAAGTTTGGAACCATTCCCCTGACACTAGTTATAGATTCCGATGCTTCACTTCAGGTTTACTGTATCCCTCTGACCTTCGTATTGACGATGAAACACAGATATTGCATCGGAATGAAATAGAAAAGGCACAATGCCGACTTAAGTACAAGAAGACTGACTCTTCTTACTGACTATGATTTGAACCATTCCTATGACACTAGTTATAGATTCCGATGCCTCACTTCAGGTTTACTGTATCCCTTGGACCTTCTTATTGACGATGAAACACAGAAATTGCATCGGAATTAAATAGAAATGGCACAATGCCGACTTAAGTACAAGAAGACTGACTCTTCTTACTCTCTATGTTTTGAACCATTCCTGTGACGCTAGTTACAAATTCTGATGCTTATCTTCAGGTTTACTTTATCCCTCTGACCTTCTTATTGACGATGAAACACAGAAATTGCATCGGAAATAAATAGAAAAGCCACAATGCCGACTTAAGTGCAAGAAGACTGACTCTTGTTACTGACTTTGTTTTTAGCCATTCCTGTGACACTAGTTATAGATTCCGATTCTTCACTTCAGGTTTACTGTATCCCTCTGACCTTCTTATTGACGATGAAACACAGAAATTGCATCGGAATTAAATAGAAAAGGCACAATGCCGACTTAAGTACAAGAAGACTGACTCTTCTTACTGACTATAATTTGAACCATTCCTCTGACACTAGTTACAGATTCCGATGCTTCACTTCAGGTTTACTGTATCCCTCTGACCTTCTTATTGACGATGAAACACAGAAATTGCATTGGAATTAAATAGAAAAGGCGTAATGCCGACTTAAGTACAAGAAGACTGACTCTTCTTACTGTCTATGATTTGAACTATTCCTGTGACACTAGTTATAGAATCCGATGCTTCACTTCAGATTTACTGTAAACCTTGGACCTTCTTATTGACGATGAAACACAGAAATTGCATCGGAATTAAATAGAAAAGACACAATGAGGACTTAAGTACAAGAAGACTAACTCTTTTTACTGTCTATGTTTTGAACCATTCCTGTGACGCTAGTTACAGATTCCGATGCTTCACTTCAGGTTTACTGTATCCCTCTGACCTTCTTGTTGACGATGAAAAACAGAAATTGCATCGGAATTAAATATAAAACGTATAATGCCGACTTCAGTACAAGATGACTGACTCTTCTTACTGTCTATGATTTGAACCATTCCTGTGACACTAGCTATAGATTCCGATGCTTCACTTCAGGTTTACTGTATCCCTCTGACCTTCTTATTGACGATGAAACACAGAAATTGCATCGGAATTAAATTTAAAAATGCACAATGCCGACTTAAGTGCAAGAAGACTGACTCTTCGTAATGACTATGTTTTTAATCACTCCTGTGACACTAGTTATAGATTCCGATGCTTCACTTCAGGTTTACTGTATCCCTTGGACCTTCTTATTGACGCTGAAACACAGAAATTGCATCGGAATTAAATTCAAAAGGCACAATGCTGACTTAAGTGCAAGAAGACTGACTCTTCGTAGTGACTATGTTTTGAACCACTCCTGTGACACTAGTTATAGATTCCGATGCTTCACTTCAGGTTTACTGTATCCCTTGGACCTTCTTCTTGACGATGAAACACAAAAATTGCATCGAAATTAAATACAAAAGGCACAATGCCGACTTAAGTACAAGTAGACTGAGTCTTCGTACTGACTATGTTTTGAACCACTCCTGTGACACTAATTATAGATTCCGATGCTTCACTTCGGGTTTACTGTATCCCTTGGACCTTCTTATTGACGATGAAACACAGATATAGCATCGGAATTAAATACAAGAGGCACAATGCCGACTTAAGTACATGAAAACTGACTCTTCTTACTGTCTATGCTTTGAACCATTCCTGTGACACTAGTTATAGATTCCGAAGCTTCACTTCAGCTTTACTGTATCCCTCTGACCTTCTTATTGACGATGAAACACAGAAATTGCATCGGAATTAAATACAATAGGCACAATGCCGACTCAAGTACAAGAAGACTGGCTCTTCTTACTGTCTATGTTTGAACCATTTCTGTGACACTAGTTATAGATTCCGATGCTTTACTTCAGGTTTACCGTACCACTCTGACCTTCTTATCGACGATGAAACACAGACATTGCATCGGAATTAAATACGAAAGGCACAATGCCGACTTAAGTACAAGAAAACAGACTCTTCTTACCGTCTGTGTTTTGAACCATTCATGTGACACTAGGCATAGCTTCCGATGCTTGACTTCAGGTTAACTGTATCCATCTGACCTTCTTATTTCGATGAAACACATAATTTGCTTCGGAATTAAATACAAAAGGCACAATGCCGGCTTATGTACAAGAAAACTGACTCTTCTTACTGTCTATGTTTTGAACCTTTCCTGTCACACTAGTTATAGATTCCGATGCTTCACTTCAGGTTTACTGTATCAGTCTGACCTTCTTATTGAAGATGAAACACAGATATTGCATCGGAATTAAATACAAAGGGCACAATGCCGACTTAAGTACAAGAAAACTGACTCTTCTTACTGTCTATGTTTGAACCATTCATGTGACACTAGTTATAGATTCCGATGCTTCACTTCAGGTTTACTGTATCCCTCTGACCATCTTATTGTTGATGAAACACAGATATAGCACCGGAATTAAATACAAAAGGCACAATGCCTACATAAGTACAAGAAAACTGACTCTTCTTACTGTCTATGATTTGAACCATTCCTGTGACACTAGTTATAGATTCCGATGCTTCTCTTCAGGTTTACTGTATCCCTCATACCTTCTTATTGACGATGAAACACAGAATTTGCATCGGAATTTAATACAAAAGTTACAACGCCGACTTAAGTACAAGAAAACTGACTCATCTTACTGTCTATGATTAGAACCTTTCCTGTGACACTAGTTATAGACCCCGATGCTTCACTTCAGGTTTACTGTATCCCTCTGACCTTCTTATTGAAGATGAAACACAGATATTGCATCGGAATTAAATACAAAGGGCACAATACCGACTTAAGTACAAGAAAACTGACTCTTCTTACTGTCTATGTTTGAACCATTGATGTGACACTAGTTATAGATTCCGATGCTTCACTTCAGGTTTACTGTAACCCTCTGACCATCTTATTGTTGATGAAACACAGATATAGCATCGGAATTAAATACAAAAGGCACAATGCCTACATAAGTACAAGAAAACTGACTCTTCTTACTGTCTATGATTTGAACCATTCCAGTGACACTAGTTATGGATTCCGATGCTTCACTTCAGGTTTACTGTATCCCTCTGACCTTTTTATTGACGATAAAACACACAAATTGCATCGGAATTAAATACAAAAAGCACAATGCCGACTTAAGTACAAGAAAACAGACTCTTCTTACTGTCTGTGTTTTGAACCATTCATGTGACACTAGGCATAGCTTCCGATGCTTCACTTCAGGTTTACTGTATCCCTCTGACCATCTTATTGTTAATGAAACACAGATATAGCATCGGAATTAAATACAAAAGGCACAATGCCTACAGAAGTACAATAAAACTGACTCTTCTTACTGTCTATGTTAGAACCATTCCTGTTACACTAGTTATAGATTCCGATGCTTCTCTTCAGGTTTACTGTATCCCTCTGACCTTCTTATTGACGATGAAACACAGATATTGCATCGGATTTAATACAAAAGGCACAATGCCGACATAGGTACAAGAAAACTGACTCTTCTTACTGTCTGTGTTTTGAACCATTTATGTGACAATAGGCGTAGCTTCCGATACTTCACTTCAGGTTTACTGTATACATCTGACCTTCTTATTATCGATGAAACACAGAATTTGCATCGGAATTAAGTACAAAAGGCACAATGCCGACTTAAGTACAAGAAAACTGACTCTTCTTACTGTCTATGTTTGAACCATTCATGTGACACTAGTTATAGATTCCGATGCTTCACTTCAGGTTTACTGTATCCCTCTGACCTTCTTATCGACGATGAAACACAGAAATTGCATCGGAATTAAATACAAAAGGCACAATGCCGACTTAAGTACAAGAAAACTGACTCCTCTTACTGTCTATGATTGAAACATTCCTGTGACACTAGTTATATATTCCGATGCTTCGCTTGAGGTTTACTGTATCCCTCTGACCTTCATATTGACGATGAAACACAGAAATAGCGTCGGAATTAAATACAAAAGGCACAATGCAGACTTCAATACAAGAAAACTGACACTTCTTACTGTCTATGTTTGGAACCATTCCTGTGACACTAGTTATAGATTCCGATGCTTCACTTCTGGTTTACTGTATCCCTCTGACCTTCTTATTGACGATGAAACACAGACATTGCATCGGAGTAAAATACAAAAGGCACAATGCCTACTTAAGTACAACAAAACTGACTCTTCTTACCGTCTATGTTTTGAACCATTCCTGTGACACTAGTTATAGATTCCGATGCTTCACTTCAGGTTTACTGTATCCCTCTGACCACCTTATTGTTGATGAAACACAGATATAGCATCGGAATTAAATACAAAAGACACAATGCCTACATAAGTACAAGAAAACTGACTTTTCTTACTGTCTATGATTTGAACCATTCCTGTGACACCAGTTATAGATTCCGATGCTTCTCTTCAGGTTTACTGTATCCCTCTGACCTTCTTATTTACGATGAAACACAGAAATTGCATCGGAATTAAATACAAAAGGCACAACGCCGACTTAAGTACAAGAAAACTGACTCATCTTACTGTCTATGTTTTGAACCTTTCCTGTGACACTAGTTATAGATTCCGATGCTTCACTTCAGGTTTACTGTATCCCTCTGACCTTCTTATTGAAGATGAAACACAGATATTGCATCGGAATTAAATATAAAGGCACAATGCCGACTTAAGTACAAGAAAACTGACTCTTCTTACTGTCTATGTTTGAACCATTCATGTGACACTAGTTATAGATTCCGATGCTTCACTTCAGGTTTACTGTATCCCTCTGACCATCTTATTGTTGAAGAAACACAGATATAGCATCGGAATGAAATACAAAAGGCACAATGCCTATATAAGTACAAGAAAACTGACTCTTCTTAAAGTCTATGATTTGAACCATTCCTGTGACACTAGTTATGGATTCCGATGCTTCTCTTCAGGTTTACTGTTTCCCTCTGACCTTCTTATTGACGATAAAACACAGAAATTCCATCGGAATTAAATACAAAAGGCACAATGCCGACTTAAGTACAAGAAAACAGACTCTTCTTACTGTCTGTGTTTTGAACCATTCATGTGACACTAGGCATAGCTTCCGATGCTTCACTTCAGGTTTACTGTATCCCTATGACCTTCTTATTGACGATGAAACACAGAAATTGCATCGGATTTAATACAAAAGGCACAATGCCGACTTAAGTACAAGAAAACTGACTCCTCTTACTGTCTATGTTTTGAACCATTCCTGTGTCACTAGTTATAGATTCCGAAGCTTCACTTCAGCTTTACTGTATCCCTCTGACCTTATTGACGATGAAACACAGAAATTGCATCGGAATTAAATACAAAAGGCACAATGCCGACTTAAGTACAAGAAAACTGACTTCTCTACCTCTCTATGTTTTGAACCATTCCTGTGACACTAGTTATAGATTCCGATGCTTCACTTCAGGTTTACTGTATCCCTCTGACCTTCTTATCGACGATGAAACACAGAAATTGCATCGGAATTAAATACAAAAGGCACAATGCCGACTTAAGTACAAGAAAACAGACTCTTCTTACTGTCTGTGTTTTGAACCATTCATGTGACACTAGGCATAGCTTCCGATGCTTCACTTCATGTATACTGTATCCATCTGACCTTCTTATTATCGATAAAACACAGAATTTGCATCGGAATTAAATACAAAAGGCACAATGCCGACATATGTACAAGAAAACTGATACTTCTTACTGTCTTTGTTTGAACCATTCATGTGACACTAGTTATAGATTCCGATGCTTCGCTTCAGGTTTGCTGTACCCCTCTGACCTTCTTATCGACGATGAAACACAGAAATTGCATCGGAATTAAATACAAAACGCACAATGCCGACTTAAGTACAAGAAAACTGACTCCTCTTACTGTCTATGATTGAACCATTCCTGTGACACTAGTTATAGATTCCGATGCTTCACTTCAGGTTTACTGTATCCCTCTGACCTTCTTATTGACGATGAAACACAGAAATTGCATCGGAATTAAATACAAAAGGCACAATGCCGACTTAAGTACAAGAAAACTGACTCTTCATACTGTCTATGATTTGAACCATTCCGGTGACACTAGTTATAGATTCCGATGCTTCACTTCAGGTTTACTGTATCTCTCTGACCTTCTTATTGACGATGAAACACAGACATTGCATCGGAGTTAAATACAAAAGGCACAATGTCGACTTAAGTACAAGAAAACTGACTCTTCTTACTTTCTATGTCTTGAACCATTCCTGTGACACTAGTTATAGATTCCGACGCTTCACGTCAGGTTTACTGTATCCCTCTGACTTTCTTATTGACGATGAAACATAGAAATTTCATCGGAATTAAATAGAAAAGGAACAATGCCGACTTAAGTACAAGAATACTGACTCTTCTTACTGTCTATGATTTGAACCATTCCTGTGACACTAGTTATAGATTCCAACGCTTCACTTCAGGTTTACTGTATCCCTCTGACCTTCTTATTGAAGATGAAACACAGATATTGCATCGGAATTAAATACAAAGGGCACAATGCCGACTTAAGTACAAGAAAACTGACTCTTCTAACTGTCTATGTTTGAACCATTCGTGTGATACTAGTTATAGATTCCGATGCTTCACTTCAGGTTTACTGTATCCCTCTGACCATCTTATTGTTGATGAAACACAGATATAGCATCGGAATTAAATACAAAAGGCACAATGCCTACATAAGTACAAGAAAACTGACTCTTCTTACTGTCTATGATTTGAACCATTCCTGTGACACTAGTTATAGATTCCGATGCTTCTCTTCAGGTTTACTGTATCCCTCTGACCTACTTACTGACGATGAAACACAGAAATTGCATCGGAATTAAATACAAAAGTCACAATGCCGACTTAAGCACAAGTAGACTGACTCTTCTTACTGCCTAGGTTTTGAACCATTCCTGTGACACTAGTTATAGATTCCGATGCTTCACTTCAGGTTTACTGTATCCCTCTGACCTTCTTATTGACGATGAAACACAGGTATTGCATCGTAATTAAATACAAAAGGCATGTTGCCGACTTCAGTACAAGAATACTGACTCTTCTTACTGTCTATGTTTTAAACCATTCATGTGACACTAATTATAGAGTCCGATGCTTCAGTTCAGGTTTACTGTATCCCTCTGACCTTCTTATTGACGATGAAACACAGATATTGCATCGGAGATAAATACAAAAGGCACAATGCCGACTTAAGTACAAGAAAACTGACTCTTCTTACTGTCTATGTTTGAACCATTCATGTGACACTAGTTATAGATTCCGATGCTTCACTTCAGGTTTTCTGTATCACTCTGACCTTATTATTGACGATGAAACACAGAAATTGCATCGGAATTAAATACAAAAGGCACAATGCCGACTTAAGTACAAGAAAACTGACTTCTCTACCTCTCTATGTTTTGAACCATTCCTGTGACACTAGTTATAGATTCCGATGCTTCACTTCAGGTTTACTGTATCCCTCTGACCTTCTTATCGACGATGAAACACAGAAATTGCATCGGAATTAAATACAAAAGGCACAATGCCGACTTAAGTACAAGAAAACAGACTCTTCTTACTGTCTGTGTTTTGAACCATTCATGTGACACTAGGCATAGCTTCCGATGCTTCACTTCATGTATACTGTATCCATCTGACCTTCTTATTATCGATAAAACACAGAATTTGCATCGGAATTAAATACAAAAGGCACAATGCCGACATATGTACAAGAAAACTGATACTTCTTACTGTCTTTGTTTGAACCATTCATGTGACACTAGTTATAGATTCCGATGCTTCGCTTCAGGTTTGCTGTACCCCTCTGACCTTCTTATCGACGATGAAACACAGAAATTGCATCGGAATTAAATACAAAAGGCACAATGCCGACTTAAGTACAAGAAAACTGACTCCTCTTACTGTCTAAGATTGAACCATTCCTGTGACACTAGTTATAGATTCCGATGCTTCACTTCAGGTTTACTGTATCCCTCTGACCTTCTTATTGACGATGAAACACAGAAATTGCATCGGAATTAAATACAAAAGGCACAATGCCGACTTAAGTACAAGAAAACTGACTCTTCATACTGTCTATGATTTGAACCATTCCGGTGACACTAGTTATAGATTCCGATGCTTCACTTCAGGTTTACTGTATCTCTCTGACCTTCTTATTGACGATGAAACACAGACATTGCATCGGAGTTAAATACAAAAGGCACAATGTCGACTTAAGTACAAGAAAACTGACTCTTCTTACTTTCTATGTCTTGAACCATTCCTGTGACACTAGTTATAGATTCCGACGCTTCACGTCAGGTTTACTGTATCCCTCTGACCTTCTTATTGACGATGAAACATAGAAATTTCATCGGAATTAAATAGAAAAGGAACAATGCCGACTTAAGTACAAGAATACTGACTCTTCTTACTGTCTATGATTTGAACCATTCCTGTGACACTAGTTATAGATTCCAACGCTTCACTTCAGGTTTACTGTATCCCTCTGACCTTCTTATTGAAGATGAAACACAGATATTGCATCGGAATTAAATACAAAGGGCACAATGCCGACTTAAGTACAAGAAAACTGACTCTTCTTACTGTCTATGTTTGAACCATTCGTGTGATACTAGTTATAGATTCCGATGCTTCACTTCAGGTTTACTGTATCCCTCTGACCATCTTATTGTTGATGAAACACAGATATAGCATCGGAATTAAATACAAAAGGCACAATGCCTACATAAGTACAAGAAAACTGACTCTTCTTACTGTCTATGATTTGAACCATTCCTGTGACACTAGTTATAGATTCCGATGCTTCTCTTCAGGTTTACTGTATCCCTCTGACCTACTTACTGACGATGAAACACAGAAATTGCATCGGAATTAAATACAAAAGACACAACGCCGACTTAAGTACAAGAAAACTGACTCATCTTACTGTCTATGTTTTGAACCTTTCCTGTGACACTAGTTATAGATTCCGATGCTTCACTTCAGGTTTACTGTGTCCTTATGACCTTCTTATTGAAGATGAAACACAGATATTGCATCGGAATTAAATACAAAGAGCACAATGCCGACTTAAGTACAAGAAAACTGACGCTTCTTACTGTCTATGTTTGAACCATTCATGTGACACTAGTTATAGATTCCGATGCTTCACTTCAGGTTTACTGTATCCATCTGTCCTTCGTATTATCGATAAAACACAGAATTTGCATCGGAATTAAATACAAAAGGCACAATGCCGACTTATGTACAAGAAAACTGACATTTCTTACTGTCAATGTTTGAACTATTCATGTACAACTAGTTATAGATTCCGATGCTTCACTTCAGGTTTACTGTATCTCTCTGACCTTCTTATCGACGATGAAACACAGAAATTGCATCGGAATTAAATACAAAAGGCACAATGCCGACTTAAGTACAAGAGGACTGACTCTTCTTACTGTCTATGATTGAACCATTCTTGTGACACTAATTATAGATTCCGATGCTTCACTTGAGGTTTACGGTGTCCCTCTGAGCTTCTTATTGACGATGAAACACAGAAATTGCATCGGAATTAAATACAAAAGGCACAATGCCGACTTAAGTACAAGAAAACTCACTCCTCTTACTGTCTATGATTGAACCATTCCTGTGACACTAGTTGTGGATTCCGATGCTTCACTTCAGGTTTACTGTATCCCTCTGACCTTCTTTTTGTCGATGAAACACAGATATTGCATCGGAATTGAATACAAAAGGCACAATGCCGACTTAAGTACAAGAAAACAGACTCTTCTTACTGTCTATGTTTTGAACCATTCCTGTGACACTAGTTATAGGTTCCGATGCTTCACTTCAGGTTTACTGTATCCCTCTGACCATCTTATTGTTGATGAAACACAGTTATAGCATCGGAATTAAATACAAAAGGCACAATGCCTACATAAGTACAAGTAAACTGACTCCTCTTACTGTCTATGATTTGAACCATTCCTGTGACACTAGTTATAGATTCCGATGCTTCTCTTCAGGTTCACTGTATCCCTCTGACCTTCTTATTGACGATGAAACACAGAAATTGCATCAGAATTAAATACAAAAAGCACAATGTAGACTTAATTACAAGAAAACAGACTCTTCTTAGTGTCTATGATTTGATCCATTCATGTGACATTAGGCATAGCTTCCGATGCTTCACTTCAGGTTTACTGTATCCATTTCACCTTCTTATTAGCGATGAAACACAGAATTTGTATCGGAATTAAATACAAAAGGCACAATGACGACTTATGTACAAGAAAACTCACTCTTCTTACTGTCTATGTTTGAACCATTCATGTGACATTAGTTATAGATTACGATGCTTCACTTCAGGTTTACTGTATCCCTCTGACCTTCTTATCGACGATGAAACACAGAAATTGCATCGGAATTAAATACAAAAGGCACAATGCCGACTTAAGTACAAGAGGACTGACTCTTCTTACTGTCTATGATTGAACCATTCTTGTGACACTAATTATAGATTCCGATGCTTCACTTGAGGTTTACGGTGTCCCTCTGACCTTCTTATTGACGATGAAACACAGAAATTGCATCGGAATTAAATACAAAAGGCACAATGCCGACTAAAGTACAAGAAAACTGACTCTTCTTACTGTCTATGCTTTGAACCATTCCTGTGACACTAGTTATAGATTCCGATGCTTGACTTTAGGTTTACTGTATCCCTCTGACCTTCTTATTGACGATGAAACACAGAAATTGCATCGTAATAAAATACAAAAGGCACAATGTCGACTTAAGTACAAGAAAACTGACGCTTCTTACTGTCTATGTTTTGAACCATTCATGTGACACTAATTATAGAGTCCGATGCTTCACTTCAGGTTTACTGTATCCCTCTGACCTTCTTATGGACGATGAAACACAGAAATTGCATCGGTATTAAATACAAAACGCACAATGCCGGCTGATGTACAAGAAAACTGATTCTTCTTACTGTTTATGTTTGAACCATTCCTGTGACACTAGTTATAGATTCCGATGCTTCACTTCAGGTTTACTGTATCCCTCTGACCTTCTTATTGACGATGAAACACAGAAATTGCATCGGAATTAAATACAAAAGGCACAATGTTGACTTAAGTACAAGAAAACTGACGCTTCTAACTGTCTATGTTTTAACCATTCCTGTGACACAAGTTATAGATTCGGATGCTTCACTTCAGGTTTACTGTATCCCTCCGACCATCATATTGACGATGAAACACAGAAATTGCATCGGAATTAAATACAAAAGGTACAATGCCGAATTAAGTATAAGAAAACTGACTCTTCTTACTGTCTATGTTTTGAACCATTCCTGTGACACTAGTTATAGATTCCGATGCTTCACTTCAGGTTTACTGTATCCCTCTGACCTTCTTATTGACGATGAAACACAGAAATTGCATCGGAGTTAAATACAAAAGTCACAACGCCGACTTAAGTACAAGAAAACTGACTCTTCATACTGTCTATGTTTTGAACCATTCCTGTGACACTAGTTATAGATTCCGATGCTTCACTTCAGGTTTACTGTATCCCTCTGACCTTCTTATTGACGATGAAACACAGAAATTGCATCGGAATTAAATACAAAAGGCACAATGCCGACCTAAGTACAAGATAACTGACTCTTCTTACTGTCTATGATTGAACCATTCCTGTGACACTAGTTATAGATTCCGATGCTTCACTTCGGGTTTACTGTATCCCTCTGAATTTCTTATTGACGATGAAACACAGAAATTGCATCGGAGTTAAATACAAAAGGCAGAACGCCGACTTAATTACAAGAAAACAGACTCTTCTTGCTGTCTGTGTTTTGAACCATTCATGTGACGCTAGGCATAGTTTCCGATGCTTCACTTCAGGTTTACTGTATCCATCTGACCTTCTTATTATCGATAAAACACAGAATTTGCATCGGAATTAAATACAAAAGGCACAATGCCGACTTATGTACAAGAAAACTGACACTTATTACTGTCAATGTTTGAACCATTCATGTCCACTAGTTATAGATTCCGATGCTTCACTTCAGGTTTACTGTATCCCTCTGACCTTCTTATCGACGATGAAACACGGAAATTGCATCGGAATTAAATACAAAAGGCACAATGCCGGCTTAAGTACAAATAAACTGACTCCTCTTACTCTCTATGATTGAACCATTCCTGTGACACTAGTTGTGGATTCCGATGCTTCACTTCAGGTTTATTGTATCCCTCTGACCCTCTTGTTGACGATGAAACACAGATATTGCATCGGAATTGAAACAAAAGGCACAATACTGACTTAAGTACAAGAAAACAGACTCTTCTTACTGTCTATGTTTTGAATCATTCCTGTGACACTAGTTATAGATTCCGATGCTTCACTTCAGGTTTACTGTTTCCCTCTGACCTTCTTATCGACGATGAAACACAGAAATTGCATCGGAATTAAATACAAAAGGCACAATGCCGACTTAAGTACAAGAAAACTGACTCCTGTTACTGTCTATGATTGAACCATTCCTGTGACACTAGTTGTGGATTCCGATGCTTCACTTCAGGTTTACTGTATCCCTCTGACCTTCTTATTGACGATGAAACACAGAAATTGCATCGGAATTGAATACAAAAGGCACAATGCCGACTTAAGTACAACAAAACAGACTCTTCTCACTGTCTATGTTTTGAACCATTCCTGTGACACTAGTTATAGATTCCGATGCTTCACTTCAGGTCTACTGTATCCCTCTGACCTTCTTATCGACGATGAAACACAGAAATTGCATCGGAATTAAATACAAAAGGCACAATGCCGACTTAAGTACAAGAAAACTGACTCTTCTTACTCTCTATGATTGAACCATTCCTGTGACACTAATTATAGATTCCGATGCTTCACTTGAGGTTTACGGTGTCCCTCTGACCTTATTATTGACGATGAAACACAGAAATTGCATCGGAATTAAATACAAAACTCACAATGCCGACTAAAGTACAAGAAAATTGACTCTTCTTACTGTCTATGCTTTGAACCATTCCTGTGACACTAGTTATAGATTCTGATGCTTCACTTCAGGTTTACTGTATCCCTCTGACCTTCTTATGGACGATGAAACACAGAAATTGCATCGGAATTAAATACAAAACGCACAATGCCGGCTGATGTATAAGAAAACTGATTCTTCTTACTGTTTATGTTTGATCCATTCCTGTGACACTAGTTATGGATTCCGATGCTTCACTTCAGGTTTACTGTATCCCTTTGACCTTCTTATTGACGATGAAACACAGAAAGTGCATCGGAATTAAATACAAAAGGCACAATGTTGACTTAAGTACAAGAAAACTGACTCTTCTTACTGTCTATGTTTGAACCATTCCTGTGACACTAGTTATAGATTCGGATGCTTCACTTCAGGTTTACTGTATCCATCCGACCATCTTATTGACGATGAAACACAGAAATTGCATCGGAATTAAATACAAAAGACACAATGCCGACTTAAGTACAAGAAAACTGACTCTTCTTACTGTCTATGTTTTGAACCATTCCTGTGACACTAGTTATAGAATCCGATGCTTCACTTCAGGTTTACTGTATCCCCCTGACCTTCTTATTGACGATGAAACACAGAAATTGCATCGGAGTTAAATACAAAAGGCACGACGCCGACTTAAGTACAAGAAAACTGACTCTTCATACTGTCTATGTTTTGAACCATTCCTGTGACACTAGTTATAGATTCCGATGCTTCACTTCAGGTTTACTGTATCCCTCTGACCTTCTTATTGACGATGAAACACAGAAATTGCATCGGAATTAAATACAAAAGGCACAATACCGACTAAAGTACAAGAAAACTGACTCTTCTTACTGTCTATGCTTTGAACCATTCCTGTGACACTAGTTATAGATTCCGATGCTTCACTTTAGGTTTACTGTATCCCTCTGACCTTCTTATTGACGATGAAACACAGAAATTGCATCGTAATAAAATACAAAAGGCACAATGCCGACTTAAGTACAAGAAAACTGACTCTTCTTACTGTCTATCTTTTGATCCATTCCTGTGACACTAGTTATAGATTCCGATGCTTCACTTCAGGTTTACTGTATCCCTCTGACCTTCTTATTGACGATGAAACACAGAAATTGCATCGGAATTGAATACAAAAGGCACAATGCCGACTTAAGTACAAGAAAACAGACTCTTCTTACTGTCTATGTTTTGAACCATTCCTGTGACACTAGTTATAGATTCCGATGCTTCACTTCAGGTTTACTGTATCCCTCTGACCATCTTATTGTTGATGAAACACAGTTATAGCATCGGAATTAAATACAAAAGGCACAATGCCTACATAAGTACAAGTAAACTGACTCCTCTTACTGTCTATGATTTGAACCATTCCTGTGACACTAGTTATAGATTCCGATGCTTCTCTTCAGGTTCACTGTATCCCTCTGACCTTCTTATTGACGATGAAACACAGAAATTGCATCAGAATTAAATACGAAAAGCACAATGTAGACTTAATTACAAGAAAACAGACTCTTCTTACTGTCTATGATTTGATCCATTCATGTGACATTAGGCATAGCTTCCGATGCTTCACTTCAGGTTTACTGTATCCACCTCACCTTCTTATTATCGATGAAACACAGAATTTGTATCGGAATTAAATACAAAAGGCACAATGCCGACTTATGTACAAGAAAACTCACTCTTCTTACTGTCTATGTTTGAACCATTCATGTGACATTAGTTATAGATTACGATGCTTCACTTCAGGTTTACTGTATCCCTCTGACCTTCTTATCGACGATGAAACACAGAAATTGCATCGGAATTAAATACAAAAGGCACAATGCCGACTTAAGTACAAGAGGACTGACTCTTCTTACTGTCTATGATTGAACCATTCCTGTGACACTAATTATAGATTCCGATGCTTCACTTGAGGTTTACGGTGTCCCTCTGACCTTCTTATTGACGATGAAACACAGAAATTGCATCGGAATTAAATACAAAAGGCACAATGCCGACTAAAGTACAAGAAAACTGACTCTTCTTCTGTCTATGCTTTGACCCATTCCTGTGACACTAGTTATAGATTCCGATGCTTCACTTTAGGTTTACTGTATCCCTCTGACCTTCTTATTGACGATGAAACACAGAAATTGCATCGTAATAAAATACAAAAGGCACAATGCCGACTTAAGTACAAGAAAACTGACTCTTCTTACTGTCTATGTTTTGAACCATTCATGTGACACTAATTATAGAGTCCGATGCTTCACTTCAGGTTTACTGTATCCCTCTGACCTTCTTATGGACGATGAAACACAGAAATTGCATCGGAATTAAATACAAAACGCACAATGCCGGCTGATGTACAAGAAAACTGATTCTTCTTACTGTTTATGTTTGAACCATTCCTGTGACACTAGTTATAGATTCCGATGCTTCACTTCAGGTTTACTGTATCCCTCTGACCTTCTTATTGACGATGAAACACAGAAATTGCATCGGAGTTAAATACAAAAGTCACAACGCCGACTTAAGTACAAGAAAACTGACTCTTCATACTGTCTATGTTTTGAACCATTCCTGTGACACTAGTTATAGATTCCGATGCTTCACTTCAGGTTTACTGTATCCCTCTGACCTTCTTATTGACGATGAAACACAGAAATTGCATCGGAATTAAATACAAAAGGCACAATGCCGACCTAAGTACAAGATAACTGACTCTTCTTACTGTCTATGATTGAACCATTCCTGTGACACTAGTAATAGATTCCGATGCTTCACTTTGGGTTTACTGTATCCCTCTGACTTTCTTATTGACGATGAAACACAGAAATTGCATCGGAGTTAAATACAAAAGGCAGAACGCCAACTTAATTACAAGAAAACTGACTCTTCATACTGTCTATGTTTTGAACCATCCCTGTGACACTAGTTATAGATTCCGATGCTTCACTTCAGGTTTACTGTATCCCTCTGACCTTCTTATTGCAGATGAAACACAGATATTGCATCGGAATTAAATACAAAGATCATAATGCCGACTTAAGTACAAGATACCTGACGCTTCTTACTGTCTATGTTTGAACTATTCATGTGACACTAGTTATAGATTCCGATGCTTCACTTCAGGTTTACTGTATCCCTCTGACCTTCGTATTGACGATGAAACACAGATATTGCATCGGAATTAAATACAAAAGGCACAATGCCGACTTAAGTACAAGAAAACAGACTCTTCTTGCTGTCTGTGTTTTGAACCATTCATATGACGCTAGGCATAGTTTCCGATGCTTCACTTCAGGTTTACTGTATCCATCTGACCTTCTTATTATCGATAAAACACAGAATTTGCATCGGAATTAAATACAAAGGGCACAATGCCGACTTATGTACAAGAAAACTCACTCTTCTTACTGTCTATGTTTGAACCATTCATGTGACATTAGTTATAGATTCCGATGCTTCTCTTCAGGTTCACTGTATCCCTCTGACCTTCTTATTGACGATGAAACACAGAAATTGCATCAGAATTAAATACAAAAAGCACAATGTAGACTTAATTACAAGAAAACAGACTCTTCTTACTGTCTATGATTTTATCCATTCATGTGACATTAGGTATAGCTTCCGATGCTTCACTTCAGGTTTACTGTATCCATCTCACCTTCTTATTATCGATGAAACACAGAATTTGTATCGGAATTAAATACAAAAGGCACAATGCCGACTTATGTACAAGAAAACTCACTCTTGTTACTGTCTATGTTTGAACCATTCATGTGACATTAGTTATAGATTACGATGCTTCACTTCAGGTTTACTGTATCCCTCTGACCTTCTTATCGACGATGAAACACAGAAATTGCATCGGAATTAAATACAAAAGGCACAATGCCGACTTAAGTACAAGAGGACTGACTCTTCTTACTGTCTATGATTGAACCATTCCTGTGACACTAATTATAGATTCCGATGCTTCACTTGAGGTTTACGGTGTCCCTCTGACCTTCTTATTGACGATGAAACACAGAAATTGCATCGGAATTAAATACAAAAGGCACAATGCCGACTAAAGTACAAGAAAACTGACTCTTCTTACTGTCTATGCTTTGAACCATTCCTGTGACACTACTTATAGATTCCGATGCTTCACTTTAGGTTTACTGTATCCCTCTGACCTTCTTATTGACGATGAAACACAGAAATTGCATCGTAATAAAACACAAAAGGCACAATGCCGACTTAAGTACAAGAAAACTGACTCTTCTTACTGTCTATGTTTTGAACCATTCATGTGACACTAATTATAGAGTCCGATGCTTCACTTCAGGTTTACTGTATCCCTCTGACCTTCTTATGGACGATGAAACACAGAAATTGCATCGGAATTAAATACAAAACGCACAATGCCGGCTGATGTACAAGAAAACTGATTCTTCTTACTGTTTATGTTTGAACCATTCCTGTGACACTAGTTATAGATTCCGATGCTTCACTTCAGGTTTACTGTATCCCTCTGACCTTCTTATTGACGATGAAACACAGAAATTGCATCGGAATTAAATACAAAAGGCACAATGTTGACTTAAGTACAAGAAAACTAACGCTTCTAACTGTCTATGTTTGAACCATTCCTGTGACACTAGTTATAGGTTCGGATGCTTCACTTCAGGTTTACTGTATCCCTCCGACCATCTTATTGACGATGAAACAAAGAAATTGCATCGGAATTAAATACAAAAGGCACAATGCCGAATTAAGTACAAGAAAACTGACTCTTCTTACTGTCTATGTTTTGAACCATTCCAGTGACACTAGTTATAGATTCCGATGCTTCACTTCAGGTTTACTGTATCCCTCTGACCTTCTTATTGACGATTAAACACAGAAATTGCATCGGAGTTAAATACTAAAGTCACAACGCCGACTTAAGTACAAGAAAACTGACTCTTCATACTCTCTATGTTTTGAACCATTCCTGTGACACTAGTTATAGATTCCGATGCTTCACTTCAGGTTTACTGTATCCCTCTGACCTTCTTATTGCAGATGAAACACATATATTGCATCGGAATTAAATACAAAGGGCATAATGCCGACTTAAGTACAAGATACCTGACGCTTCTTACTGTCTATGTTTGAACTATTCATGTGACACTAGTTATAGATTCCGATGCTACACTTCAGGTTTACTGTATCCCTCTGACCTTCGTATTGACGATGAAACACAGATATTGCATCGGAATTAAATACAAAAGGCACAATGCCGACTTAAGTACAAGAAAACAGACTCTTCTTGCTGTCTGTGTTTTGAACCATTCATATGACGCTAGGCATAGTTTCCGATGCTTCACTTCAGGTTTACTGTATCCATCTGACCTTCTTATTATCGATAAAACACAGAATTTGCATCGGAATTAAAAACAAAAGGCACAATGCCGACTTATGTACAAGAAAACTGACACTTCTTACTGTCCATGTTTGAACCATTCATGTCCACTAGTTATAGATTCCGATGCTTCACTTCAGGTTTACTGTATCCCTCTGACCTTCTTATCGACGATGAAACACAGAAATTGCATCGGAATTAAATACAAAACTCACAATGCCGACAAAAGTACAAGAAAATTGACTCTTCTTACTGTCTAAGCTTTGAACCATTCCTGTGACACTAGTTATAGATTCCGATGCTTCACTTCAGGTTTACTGTATCCCTCTGACCTTCTTATGGACGATGAAACACAGAAATTGCATCGGAATTAAATACAAAACGCACAATGCCGGCTGATGTATAAGAAAACTGATTCTTCTTACTGTTTATTTTTGATCCATTCCTGTGACACTAGTTATAGATTCCGATGCTTCACTTCAGGTTTACTGTTTCCCTCTGACCCTCTTATCGACGATGAAACACAGAAATTGCATCGGAATTAAATACAAAAGGCACAATGCCGACTTAAGTACAAGAAAACTGACTCCTCTTACTGTCTATGATTGAACCATTCCTGTGACACTAGGCGTGGATTCCGATGCTTCACTTCAGGTTTACTGTATCCCTCTGACCTTCTTATTGACGATGAAACACAGAAATTGCATCGGAATTGAATACAAAAGGCACAATGCCGACTTAAGTACAAGAAAACAGACTCTTCTTACTGTCTACGTTTTGAACCATTCCTGTGACACTAGTTATAGATTCCGATGCTTCACTTCAGGTCTACTGTATCCCTCTGACCTTCTTATCGACGATGAAACACAGAAATTGCATCGGAATTAAATACAAAAGACACAATGCCGACTTAAGTACAAGAAAATTGACTCTTCTTACTGTCTATGATTGGACCATTCCTGTGACACTAATTATAGATTCCGATGCTTCACTTGAGGTTTACGGTGTCCCTCTGACCTTCTTATTGACGATGAAACACAGAAATTGCATCGGAATTAAATACAAAACTCACAATGCCGACTAAAGTACAAGAAAATTGACTCTTCTTACTGTCTATGATTTGAACCATTCCTGTGACACTAGTTATAGATTCCGATGCTTCACTTCAGGTTTACTGTATCCCTCTGACCTTCTTATGGACGATGAAACACAGAAATTGCATCGGAATTAAATACAAAACGCACAATGCCGGCTGATGTACAAGAAAACTGATTCTTCTTACTGTTTATGTTTGATCCATTCCTGTGACACTAGTTATAGATTCCGATGCTTCACTTCAGGTTTACTGTATCCCTTTGACCTTCTTATTGACGATGAAACACAGAAAGTGCATCGGAATTAAATACAAAAGGCACAATGTTGACTTAAGTACAAGAAAACTGACTCTTCTTACTGTCTATGTTTGAACCATTCCTGTGACACTAGTTATAAATTCGGATGCTTCACTTCAGGTTTACTGTATCCCTCCGACCATCTTATTGACGATGAAACACAGAAATTGCATCGGAAGTAAATACAAAAGGCACAATGCCGACTTAAGTACAAGAAAACTGACTCTTCTTACTGTCTATGTTTTAAACCATTCCTGTGACACTAGTTATAGATTCCGATGCTTCACTTCAGGTTTACTGTATCCCCCTGACCTTCTTATTGACGGTGAAACACACAAATTGCATCGGAGTTAAATACAAAAGGCACAACGATGACTTAAGTACAAGAAAACTGACTCCTCTTACTGTCTATGTTTTGAACCATTCCTGTGACACTAGTTGTGGATTCCGATGCTTCACTTCAGGTCTACTGTATCCCTCTGACCTTCTTATTGACGAAGAAACACAGAAAGTGCATCGGAATTGAATACAAAAGGCACAATGCCGACTTAAGTACAAGAAAACTGACTCCTCTTACTGTCTATGATTGAACCATTCCTGTGACACTAGTTGCGGATTCCGATGCTTCACTTCAGGTTTACTGTATCCCTCTGACCTTCTTATTGACGTTGAAACACAGAAATTGCATCGGAATTGAATAAAAAAGGCACAATGCCGACTTAAGTACAAGAAAACAGACTCTTCTTACTGTCTATGCTTTGAACCATTCCTGTGACACTAGTTATAGATTCCGATGCTTCACTTCAGGTTTACTGTATCCCTCTGACCTTCTTATCGACGATGAAATACAGAAATTGCATCGGAATTAAATACAAAAGGCACAATGCCGACTTAAGTACAAGAAAACTGACTCTTCTTACTGTCTATGATTGAACCATTCCTGTGACACTAATTATAGATTCCGATGCTTCACTTGAGGTTTACGGTGTCCCTCTGACCTTCTTATTGACGATGAAACACAGATATTGCATCGGAATTAAATACAAAAGGCACAATGCCGACTAAAGTACAAGAAAACTGACTCTTCTTACTGTCTATGCTTTGAACCATTCCTGTGACACTAGTTATAGATTCCGATGCTTCACTTCAGGTTTACTGTATCCCTCTGACCTTCTTATTGACGATGAAACACAGAAATTGCATCGTAATTAAATACAAAAGGCACAATGCCGACTTAAGTACAAGAAAACTGACACTTCTTACTGTCTATGTTTTGAACCATTCATGTGACACTAATTATAGAGTCCGATGCTTCACTTCAGGTTTACTGTATCCCTCTGACCTTCTTATGGACGATGAAACACAGAAATTGCATCGGAATTAAATACAAAACGCACAATGCCGGCTGATGTACAAGAAAACTGATTCTTCTTACTGTTTATGTTTGAACCATTCCTGTGACACTAGTTATAGATTCCGATGCTTCACTTCAGGTTTATTGTATCCCTCTGACCTTCTTATTGACGATGAAACACAGAAAGTGCATCGGAATTAAATACAAAAGGCACAATGTTGACTAAAGTACAAGAAAACTGACTCTTCTTACTGTCTATGTTTGAACCATTCCTGTGACACTAGTTATAGATTCGGATGCTTCACATCAGGTTTACTGTATCCCTCCGACCATCTTATTGACGATGAAACACAGAAATTGCATCGGAATTAAATACAAAAGGCACAATGCCGAATTAAGTACAAGAAAACTGACTCTTCTTACTGTCTATGCTCTGAACCTTTCATGTGACACTAGTTATAGATTCCGATTCTTCACTTCAGGTTTACTGTATCCCTCTGACCTTCTTATTGAAGATGAAACACAGATATAGCGTCGGAATTAAATACAAAAGGCACAATGCCTACATAAGTACAAGAAAACTGACTCTTCTTACTGTCTATGATTTGAACCATTCCTGTGACACTAGTTATAGATTCCGATGCTTCACTTCAGGTTTACTGTATCCCTCTGACCTTCTTATCGACGATGAAACACAGAAATTGCATCGGAATTAAATACAAAAGGCACAATGCCGACTTAAGTACAAGAAAACTGACACCTCTTACTGTCTATGATTGAACCATTCCTGTGACACTAGTTGTGGATTCCGATGCTTCACTTCAGGTTTACTGTATCCCTCTGACCTTCTTATTGACGAAGAAACACAGAAATTGCATCGGAATTGAATACAAAAGGCACAATGCCGACTTAAGTACAAGAAAACAGACTCTTCTTACTGTCTATGATTGAACCATTCCTGTGACACTAGTTATAGATTCCGATGCTTCACTTCAGGTTTACTGTATCCCTCTGACCTTCTTATCGACGATGAAACACAGAAATTGCATCGGAATTAAATACAAAAGGCACAATGCCGACTTAAGTACAAGAAAACTGACTCCTCTTACTGTCTATGATTGAACCATTCCTGTGACACTAGTTGTGGATTCCGATGCTTCACTTCAGGTTTACTGTATCCCTCTGACCTTCTTATTGACGATGAAACACAGAAATTGCATCGGAATTGAATACAAAAGGCACAATGCCGACTTAAGTACAAGAAAACAGACTCTTCTTACTCTCTATGTTTTGAACCATTCCTGTGACACTAGTTATAGATTTCGATGCTTCACTTCAGGTTTACTGTATCCCTCTGACCTTCTTATCGACGATGAAATACAGAAATTGCATCGGAATTAAATACAAAAGGCACAATGCCGACGTAAGTACAAGAAAACTGACTCTTCTTACTGTCTATGATTGTACCATTCCTGTGACACTAATTATAGATTCCGATGCTTCACTTGAGGTTTACGGTGTCCCTCTGACCTTCTTATTGACGATGAAACACAGAAATTGCATCGGAATTAAATACAAAAGGCACAATGCCGACTAAAGTACAAGAAAACTGACTCTTCTTACTGTCTATGCTTTGAACCATTCCTGTGACACTAGTTATAGATTCCGATGCTTCACTTCAGGTTTACTGTATCCCTCTGACCTTCTTATTGACGATGAAACACAGAAATTGCATCGTAATTAAATACAAAAGGCACAATGCCGACTTAAGTACAAGAAAACTGACACTTCTTACTGTCTATGATTTGAACCATTCATGTGACACTAATTATAGAGTCCGATGCTTCACTTCAGGTTTACTGTATCCCTCTGACCTTCTTATGGACGATGAAACACAGAAATTGCATCGGAATTAAATACAAAACGCACAATGCCGGCTGATGTACAAGAAAACTGATTCTTCTTACTGTTTATGTTTGAACCATTCCTGTGACACTAGTTATAGATTCCGATGCTTCACTTCAGGTTTATTGTATTCCTCTGACCTTCTTATTGACGATGAAACACAGAAAGTGCATCGGAATTAAATACAAAAGGCACAATGTTGACTTAAGTACAAGAAAACTGACTCTTCTTACTGTCTATGTTTGAACCATTCCTGTGACACTAGTTATAGACTCGGATGCTTCACTTCAAGTTTACTGTATCCCTCCGACCATCTTATTGACGATGAAACACAGAAATTGCATCGGAATTAAATACAAAAGGCACAATGCCGAATTAAGTACAAGAAAACTGACTCTTCTTACTGTCTATGTTTTGAACCATTCCAGTGACACTAGTTATAGATTCCGATGCTTCACTTCAGGTTTACTGTATCCCTCTGACCTTCTTATTGACGATGAAACACAGAAATTGCATCGGAGTTAAATACAAAAGGTACAACGCCGACTTAAGTACAAGAAAACTGCCTCCTCTTACAGTCTATGGTTTGAACCATTCCTGTGACACTAGTTATAGATTCCGATGCTTCACTTCAGGTTTACTGTATCCCTCTGACCTTCTTATTGACGATGAAACACAGAAATTGAATCGGAATTAAATACAAAAGGCACAACGCCGACTTAAGTACAAGAAAACTGACTTTTCTTACTGTCTATGCTTTGAATCTTTCCTGTGACACTAGTTACAGATTCCAATTCTTCACTTCAGGTTTACTGTATCCCTCTGACCTTCTTATTGAAGATGAAACACAGATATAGCATCGGAATTAAATACAAAAGGCACAATGCCTGCATAAGTACAAGAAAACTGACTCATCTTACTTTCTATGGTTTGAACCATTCCTGTGACACTAGTTATAGATTCCGATGCTTCTCTTCAGGTTTACTGTATCCCTCGGACCTTCTTGTTGACGATGAAACACAGAATTTGCACCGGAATTAAATACAAGAGGCACAATGCCGACTTAAGTACAAGATAACTGACTCTTCTTACTGTCTATGATTGAACCATTCCTGTGACACTAGTTATAGATTCCGATGCTTCACTTTGGGTTTACTGTATCCCTCTGACCTTCTTATTGACGATGAAACACAGAAATTGCATCGAAGTTAAATACAAAAGGCACAATGCCGACTTAATTACAAGAAAACTGACTCTTCATACTGTCTATGTTTTGAACCATTCCTGTGACACTAGTTATAGATTCCGATGCTTCACTTCAGGTTTACTGTATCCCTCTTACCTTCTTATTGAAGATGAAACACAGATATTGCATCGGAATTAAATACAAAGGGCATAATGCCGACTTAAGTACAAGAAAACTGACTCTTCTTACTGTCTATGTTTTGATCCATTAGTGTCACTAGTTATAGATTCCGATGCTTCACTTCAGGTTTACTGTATCCATCTGACCTTCTTATTATCGAAGAAACACAGAATTTGTAACGGAATTAAATACAAAAGGCACTATGCCGACTTATGTACAAGAAAACTGACTCTTCTTACTGTCTACGTTTGAACCATTCATGTGACACTAGTTATGGATTCCGATGCTTCACTTCAGGTTTACTGAATCCCTCTGACCTTCTTATTGACGATGAAACACAGAAATTGCATCGGAATTAAATACAAAAGGCACAATGCCGACTGATGTACAAGAAAACTGATTCTTCTTACTTTTTATGTTTGAACCATTCCTGTGACACTAGTTATAGTTTCCGATGCTTCACTTCAGGTTTACTGTATCCCTCTGACCCTCTTATTGACGATGAAACACAGAAATTGCATCGGAATTAAATACAATTGGTACAATGCCGACTTAAGTACAAGAAAACTGACTCTTCTTACTGTCTATGATTGAACCATTCCTGTGACACTAGTTATAGATTCCGATGTTTCACTTAAGGTTTACTGTATCCCTCTGACCTTCTTATTGACGATGAAACACAGAAATTGCATTGTAAATAAATACAAAAGGCACAATGCCGACTTAAGTACAAGAAAACTGACTCTTCTTACTGTCTATGATTGAACCATTCCTGTGACACTAGTTATAGATTCCGATGCTTCACTTCGGGTTTACTGTATCCCTCTGACCTTCTTATGGACGATGAAACACAGAAATTGCGTCGGAATGAAATACAAAACGCATAATGCCGGCTGATGTACAAGAAAACTGATTCTTCTTACTGTTTATGTTTGAACCATTCCTGTGACACTAGTTATAGATTCCGATGCCTCACTTCAGGTTTACTGTATCCCTCTGACGTTCTTATTGTCGATGAAACACAGAAATTGCATCGGAATTAAATACAAAAGGCACAATGTTGACTTAAGTACAAGAAAACTGACTCTTCTTACTGTCTATGTTTGAACCATTCCTGTGACACTAGTTATAGATTCCGAAGCTTCTCTTCAGGTTGACTGTATCCCTCTGACCTTCTTGTTGACGATGAAACACAGAATTTGCATCGAAATTAAATACAAAAGGCACAATGCCGACTTAAGTACAAGATAATTGACTCTTCTTACTGTCTATGATTGAACCATTCCTGTGACACTAGTTATAGATTCCGATGCTTCACTTTGGGTTTACTGTATCCCTCTGACTTTCTTATTGACGATGAAACACAGAAATTGCATCGGAGTAAATACAAAAGGCACAATGTCGACTTAATTACAAGAAAACTGACTCTTCACACTGTCTATGCTTTGAACCATTCCTGTGACACTAGTTATAGATTCCGATGCTTCACTTCAGGTTTACTGTATCCCTCTGACCTTCTTATTGAAGATGAAACACAGATATTGCATCGGAATTAAATACAAAGGGCATAATGCCGACTTAAGTACAAGAAAACTGACTCTTCTTACTGTCTATGTTTTGATCCATTAGTGTCACTAGTTATAGATTCCGATGCTTCACTTCAGGTATACTGTATCCCTCTGACCTTCTTATTGACGATGAAACATAGAAATTGCATCGGAATTAAATAGAAAAGGAAAAATGCCGTCTTAAGTACAAGAAAATTGACTCTTCTTACTGTCTATGTTTTGAACCATTCCTGTGACACTAGTTATAGATTCAGATGCTTCTTTTCAGGTTTACTGTGACCTTCTGACCATCTTATTGTAGATGAAACACAGATATAGCATCGGAATTAAATACAAGAGGCACAATGCCTACATAAGTACAAGAAAACTGACACTTCTTACTGTCTATGATTTGAACCATTCCTGTGACACTAGTTATAGATTCCGATGCTTCTCTTCATGTTTACTGTATCCCTCTGACCTTCTTATTGACGATGAAACACAGAAATTGCATCAGAATTAAATACAAAAGGCACAATGCCGACTTAAGTACAAGAAAACAGACTCATCTTACTGTCTATGTTTGAACCATTCATGTGACACTAGGCATAGCTTCCGATGCTTCACTTCAGGTTTACTGTATCCATCTGACCTTCTTATTATCGATGAAACACAGAATTTGTATCGGAATTAAATACAAAAGGCACTATGCCGACTTATGTACAAGAAAACTGACTCTTTTTACTGTCTACGTTTGAACCATTCATGTGACACTAGTTATAGATTCCGATGCTTCTCTTCAGGTTTACTGAATCCCTCTGACCTTCTTATTGACGATGAAACACAGAAATTGCATCGGAATTAAATACAAAAGGCACAATGCCGACTGATGTACAAGAAAACTGATTCTTCTTACTTTGTATGTTTGAACCATTCCTGCGACACTAGTTATAGTTTCCGATGCTTCACTTCAGGTTTACTGTATCCCTCTGACCCTCTTATTGACGATGAAACACAGAAATTGCATCGGAATTAAATACAATTGGTACAATGCCGACTTAAGTACAAGAAAACTGAGTTTTCTTACTGCCTATGATTGAACCATTCCTGTGACACTAGTTATAGATTCTGGTGCTTCACTTGAGGTTTACTGTATCCCTCTGACTTTCTTATTGACGATGAAACACAGAAATTGCATCGGAGTTAAATGCAAAAGGCACAATGCCGACTTAAGTACAAGAAAACTGACTCTGCTTACTGTCTATTCTTTGACCCATTCCTGTGACACTAGTTATAGATTGCGATGCTTCACTTCGGGTTTACTGTATCCCTCTGACCTTCTTATTGACGATGAAACACAGAAATTGCATCGGAGTTAAATACAAAACGGACAATGCCGACATAAGTACAAGAAAACTGACTCTTCTTACTGTCTATGTTTTGAACCATTCCTGTGCCACTAGTGATTGTTTCCGATGTTTCACTTCATATTTACTGTATCCCTCTGACTTTCTTATTGACGATTAAACACAGAATTTTCATCGGAATTAAATAGAAATGGCACAATGCCGACTTAAGTACAAGAAAACTGACTCTTCTTACTGTCTATGCTTTGAACCATTCCTGTGACACTAGTTATAGATTCGATGCTTCACTTCAGGTTTACTGTATCCCTCTGACCTTCATATTGACATAGAAACACAGAAATTTCCGCGGAATTAAGTACAAAAGGCACAATGCCGCCTTAAGTACAAGAAAACTGACTCTTCTTACTGTCTATGTTTTGAACCATTCCTGTGACACTGGTTATAGATCCGATGCTTCGCCTCAGGCTTGCTGTATCCCTCTGACCTTCTTATTGACGATGAAACACTGAAATTGCAACGGAATTAAATGCAAAATGCACAATGTCGACTTAAGTACAAGAAAAATGACTCTTCTTACTGTCTATGTTTTGAACCTTTCCTGAGACACTAGTTATAGATTCCGATGCTTCACTTCAAGTTTACTGCATCCCTCTGACCTTCTTATTGACGATGAAACACAGAAATTGCATCGGATTTAATACAAAAGGCACAATGCCGACTTAAGTACATGAAAACTGACTCCTCTTACTGTCTATGCTTTGAACCATTCCTGTGACACTACTTATAGATTCCGAAGCTTCACTTGAGCTTTACTGTATCCCTCTGACCTTCTTACTGACGATGAAACACAGAAATTGTATCGTAATTAAATAGAAAAGGCACAATGCCGACTTAAGTACAAGAAAACTGACTCTTCTTACTGTCTATGTTTTGAACCATTCATGTGACCATAGGCATAGCTTCCGATGCTTCACTTCAGGTTTACTGTATCCATCCGACCTTCTTATTATCGATGAAACACAGAATTTGCATCGGAATTAAATACAAAAGGCACAATGCCGACTTATGTACAAGAAAACTGACTCTTCTTACTGTCTACGTTTGAACCATTCATGTGACACTAATTATAGATTCCGATGCTTCACTTCAGGTTTACTGTATCCCTCTGACCTTCTTATTGACGATGAAACACAGAAATTGCATCGGAATTAAATACAAAAGGCACAATGCCGACTGATGTAGAAGAAAACTGATTCTTCTTACTTTTTAATTTTGAACCATTCCTGTGACACTAGTTATAGTTTCCGATGCTTCACTTCAGGTTTACTGTATCCCTCTGACCTTCTTATTGACGATGAAAGACAGAAATTGCATCGGAATTAAATACAAAAGGCACATTGCCGACTTAAGTGCAAGAAAACTGACTCTTCTTACTGTCTATGTTTGAACCATTCCTGTGACACTTGTTATAGATTCGGAAGCTTCACCTCAGGTTTACTGTATCCCTCTGACTTTCTAATTGACGATGAAACACAGAAATTGCATCGGAATTAAATACAAAAGGCACAACGGCGACTTAAGTACAAGAAAACTGACTCTTCTTACTGTCTATGTTTTGAACCTTTCCTGTGACACTAGTTATAGATACCGATTCTTCACTTCAGGTTTACTGTATCCCTCTGACCTTCTTATTGACGATGAAACTCAGAAATTGCATCGGAATTAAATACAAAAGGCACAATGCCGACTCAAGTACAAGAAGACTGCCTCCTCTTACTGTCTATGTTTTGAACGATTCCTGTGACACTAGTTATAGATTCCGATGCTTCACTTCAGGTTTACTATATCCCTCTGACCTTCTTATAGACGATGAAACACAGAAATTGAATCGGAACTGTATACAAAAAGCACAATGCCGACTTAAGTACAAGAAGACTGACTCTTCTTACTGTCTACGGTTTGAACCATTTCTGTGACACTAGTTAAAGATTCCGATGCGTCACTTCAGGTTTACTGTATCCCTCAGACCTTCTTATTGACGATGAAACACAGAAATTGCGTCTTAATTAGATACAAAAGGCACTATGCCGACTTAAGTACAAGAAGACAGACTCTTCTTACTGTCTATGGTTTGAACCATTCCTGTAACACTAGTTATAGTTTCAGATGCTGCACTTCAGGAACACTGTATCCAGCTGACCTTCTTATTGATGATGAAGCACAGAAATTTCATCGGAGTTAAATACAAAAGGCACAATGCCGACTTTAGTACAAGGAGACTGACTCTTCTTACTGTCTATGTTATAAACCATTCCTGTGACACTAGTTATAGTTTCCGATGCTTCATTTCAGTTTTACTGTATCCCTCTGACCTTCTTATTGACGATGAAACACAGATATTGCATCGGAATTAAATACAAAAGGCACAATGCCGACTCAATTACAAGAAGACTGACTCTTCCTACTGTCTATGTTTTGAGCCACTCCTGTGACACTAGTTTTAGATTCCGGTGCTTCACTTCAGGTTTACAGTATACCTCTGATTTCCTTATTGACGATGAAACACAGAAGTTGCATCTTAATTAAATACAAAAGCACAATGCCAATTTAAGTACAAGAATACAGACTCTTCTTATTGTCTATGCTTTGAGCCATTCCTGTGACACTAGTTATAGATTCCGATGCTTTACTTCAGGTTTACTGTGTCCCTCTGACCTTCTTATTGACGATCAAACACAGAAATTTCATCGGAATCAAATACAAAAGGCACAATGCCGACTCAAGTACAAGAAGACTGGCTCTTCTTACTGAATATGATTTGAACCATTCCTGTGACACTAGTTATAGATTCCGATGCTTGACTTCAGGTTTACTGTGTCCCTCTGACCTTCTTCTTGACGATAAAGCACAGAAATTGCATCGGAATTAAATACAAAAGGCACAATGCCGACTTAAGTACAAGAAAACAGACTCATCTTACTGTCTATGTTTGAACCATTCATGTGACACTAGGCATAGCATCCGATGCTTCACTTCAGGTTTACTGTATCCATCTGACCTTCTTACTATCGATGAAACACAGAATTTGTATCGGAATTAAATACAAAAGGCACTATGCCGACTTATGTACAAGAAAACTGACTCTTCTTACTGTCTACGTTTGAACCATTCATGTGACACTAGTTATAGATTCCGATGCTTCACTTCAGGTTTACTGAATCCCTCTGACCTTCTTATTGACGATGAAACACAGAAATTGCATCGGAATTAAATACAAAAGGCACAATGCCGACTGATGTACAAGAAAACTGATTCTTCTTACTTTGTATGTTTGAACCATTCCTGCGACACTAGTTATAGTTTCCGATGCTTCACTTCAGGTTTACTGTATCCCTCTGACCCTCTTATTGACGATGAAACACAGAAATTGCATCGGAATTAAATACAATTGGTACAATGCCGACTTAAGTACAAGAAAACCGACTTTTCTTACTGCCTATGATTGAACCATTCCTGTGACACTAGTTATAGATTCCGATGTTTCACTTAAGGTTTACTGTATCCCTCTGACCTTCTAATTGACGATGAAACACAGAAATTGCATCGTAAATAAATACAAAAGGCACAATGCCGACTTAAGTACAAGAAAACTGACTCTTCTTACTGTCTATGATTGAACCATTCCTGTGACACTAGTTATAGATTCTGGTGGTTCACTTGAGGTTTACTGTATCCCTCTGACTTTCTTATTGACGATGAAACACAGAAATTGCATCGGAGTTAAATGCAAAAGGCACAATGCCGACTTAAGTACAAGAAAACTGACTCTGCTTACTGTCTATTCTTTGACCCATTCCTGTGACACTAGTTATAGATTCCGATGCTTCACTTCGGGTTTACTGTATCCCTCTGACCTTCTTATTGACGATGAAACACAGAAATTGCATCGGAGTTAAATACAAAAGGGACAATGCCGACATAAGTACAAGAAAACTGACTCTTCTTACTGTCTATGTTTTGAACCATTCCTGTGCCACTAGTGATTGTTTCCGATGCTTCACTTCATATTTACTGTATCCCTCTGACTTTCTTATTGACGATTAAACACAGAAATTTCATCGGAATTAAATAGAAATGGCACAATGCCGACTTAAGTACAAGAAAACTGACTCTTCTTACTGTCTATGCTTTGAACCATTCCTGTGACACTAGTTATAGATTCGATGCTTCACTTCAGGTTTACTGTATCCCTCTGACCTTCATATTGACATAGAAACACAGAAATTTCCGCGGAATTAAGTACAAAAGGCACAATGCCGCCTTAAGTACAAGAAAACTGACTCTTCTTACTGTCTATGTTTTGAACCATTCCTGTGACACTGGTTATAGATCCGATGCTTCGCCTCAGGTTTGCTGTATCCCTCTGACCTTCTTATTGACGATGAAACACTGAAATTGCAAGAGAATTAAATGCAAAAGGCACAATGTCGACTTAAGTACAAGAAAAATGACTCTTCTTACAGTCTATGTTTTGAACCATTCCTGAGACACTAGTTATAGTTTCCGATGCTTCACTTCAAGTTTACTGTATCCCTCTGACCTTCTTATTGACGATGAAACACAGAAATTGCATCGGATTTAATACAAAAGGCACAATGCCGACTTAAGTACATGAAAACTGACTCCTCTTACTGTCTATGCTTTGAACCATTCCTGTGACACTACTTATAGATTCCGAAGCTTCACTTCAGCTTTACTGTATCCCTCTGACCTTCTTACTGACGATGAAACACAGAAATTGTATCGTAATTAAATACAAAAGGCACAATGCCGACTTAAGTACAAGAAAACTGACTCTTCTTACTGTCTATGTTTTGAACCATTCATGTGACACTAGGCATGGCTTCCGATGCTTCACTTCAGGTTTACTGTATCCATCCGACCTTCTTATTATCGATGAAACACAGAATTTGCATCGGAGTTAAATACAAAAGGCACAATGCCGACTTATGTACAAGAAAACTGACTCTTCTTACTGTCTACGTTTGAACCATTCATGTGACACTAATTATAGATTCCGATGCTTCACTTCAGGTTTACTGCATCCCTCTGACCTTCTTATTGACGATGAAACACAGAAATTGCATCGGAATTAAATACAAAAGGCACAATGCCGACTGATGTAGAAGAAAACTGATTCTTCTTACTTTTTAATTTTGAACCATTGATGTGACACTAGTTATAATTTCCGATGCTTCACTTCAGGTTTACTGTATCCCTCTGACCTACTTATTGACGATGAAAGACAGAAATTGCATCGGAATTAAATACAAAAGGCACATTGCCGACTTAAGTACAAGAAAACTGACTCTTCTTACTGTCTATGTTTGAACCATTCCTGTGACACTTGTTATAGATTCGGAAGCTTCACCTCAGGTTTACTGTATCCCTCTGACTTTCTAATTGACGATGAAACACAGAAATTGCATCGGAATTAAATACAAAAGGTACAACGGCGACTTAAGTACAAGAAAACTGACTCTTCTTACTGTCTATGTTTTGAACCTTTCCTGTGACACTAGTTATAGATTCCGATGCTTCACTTCAGGTTTACTGAATCCCTCTGACCTTCTTATTGACGATGAAACACAGAAATTGCATCGGAATTAAATACAAAAGGCACAATGCCGACTGATGTACAAGAAAACTGATTCTTCTTACTTTTTATGTTTGAACCATTCCTGTGACACTAGTTATAGTTTCCGATGCTTCACTTCAGGTTTACTGAATCCCTCTGACCTTCTTATTGACGATGAAAGACAGAAATTGCATCGGAATTAAATACAAAAGGCACATTGCCGACTTAAGTACAAGAAAACTGACTCTTCTTACTGTCTATATTTGAACCATTCCTGTGACGCTTGTTATAGATTCGGAAGCTTCACCTCAGGTTTACTGTATCCCTCTGACTTTCTAATTGACGATGAAACACAGAAATTGCATCGGAATTAAATACAAAAGGCACAATGCCGCCTTAATTACAAGAAAACTGACTCTTCATACTGTCTATGTTTTGAACCATTCCTGTGACACTAGTTATAGATTCCGATGTTTCACTTCAGGTTTACTGTATCCCTCTTACCATCTTATTGAAGATGAAACACAGATATTGCATCGGAATTAAATACAAAGGGTATAATGCCAACTTAAGTACAAGAAAACTGTCTCTTCTTACTGTCTATGTTTGAACCATTCATGTGACACTAGTTATAGATTCCGATGCTTCACTTCAGGCTTACTGTATCCCTCTGCCATCTTATTGTTGATGATACACAGACATAGGATCGGAATTAAATACAAAAGGCACAATGCCGGCTTATGTACAAGAAAACTGACTCTTCTTACTGTCTATGATTTGAACCATTCATGTGACACTAGTTATAGATTCCGATGCTTTACCCCATTTTTACTGTATCCCTCTGACCTTCTTATTGACGATGAATCACAGAAATTGCTTCGGAATTAAATACAAAAGGCACAATGCCGACTTAAGTACAAGAAAACTGACTCTTCTTACTGTCTATGTTTTGATCCATTAGTGTCACTAGTTATAGATTCCGATGCTTCACTTCAGGTTTACTGTATCCATCTGACCTTCTTATTATCGAAGAAACACAGAATTTGTAACGGAATCAAATACAAAAGGCACTATGCCGACTTATGTACAAGAAAACTGACTCTTCTTACTGTCTACGTTTGAACCATTCATGTGACACTAGTTATAGATTCCGATGCTTCACTTCAGGTTTACTGAATCCCTCTGACCTTCTTATTGACGATGAAACACAGAAATTGCATCGGAATTAAATACAAAAGGCACAATGCCGACTGATGCACAAGAAAACTGATTCTTCTTACTTTTTATGTTTGAACCATTCCTGTGACACTAGTTATAGTTTCCGATGCTTCACTTCAGGTTTACTGTATCCCTCTGACCCTCTTATTGACGATGAAACACAGAAATTGCATCGGAATTAAATACAATTGGTACAATGCCGACTTAAGTACAAGAAAACTGACTCTTCTTACTGTCTATGATTGAACCATTCCTGTGACACTAGTTATAGATTCCGATGTTTCACTTAAGGTTTACTGTATCCCTCTGACCTTCTTATTGACGATGAAACACAGAAATTGCATTGTAAATAAATACAAAAGGCACAATGCCGACTTAAGTACAAGAAAACTGACTCTTCTTACTGTCTATGATTGAACCATTCCTGTGACACTAGTTATAGATTCCGGTGCTTCACTTGAGGTTTACTGTATCCCTCTGACTTTCTTATTGACGATGAAACACAGAAATTGCATCGGAGTTAAATGCAAAAGGCACAATGCCGACTTAAGTACAAGAAAACTGACTCTTCCTACTGTCTATTCTTTGACCCATTCCTGTGACACTAGTTATAGATTCCGATGCTTCACTTCGGGTTTACTGTATCCCTCTGACCTTCTTATTGACGATGAAACACAGAAATTGCATCGGAGTTAAATACAAAAGGCACAATGCCGACATAAGTACAAGAAAACTGACTCTTCTTACTGTCTATGTTTTGAACCACTCCTGTGCCACTAGTGATTGTTTCCGATGCTTCACTTCATATTTACTGTATCCCTCTGACTTTCTTATTGACGATTATACACAGAAATTTCATCGGAATTAAATTGAAATGGCACAATGCCGACTTAAGTACAAGAAAACTGACTCTTCTTACTCTCTATGATTGAACCATTCCTGTGACACTAATTATAGATTCCGATGCTTCACTTGAGGTTTACGGTGTCCCTCTGACCTTCTTATTGACGATGAAACACAGAAATTGCATCGGAATTAAATACAAAAGGCACAATGCCGACTAAAGTAGAAGAAAACTGACTCTTCTTACTGTCTATGCTTTGAACCATTCCTGTGACACTAGTTACAGACTCCGATGCATCACTTCAGGTTTACTGTATCCCTCTGACCTTCTTATTGACGATGAAACACAGATATTGCATCGTAATTAAATACAAAAGGGACAATGCCGACTTAAGTACATGAAAACTGACGCTTCTTACTGTCTATGTTTTGAACCATTCATGTGACACTAATTATAGAGTCAGATGCTTCACTTCAGGTTTACTGTATCTCTCTGACCTTCTTATGGACGATGAAACACAGAAATTGCATCGGAATGAAATACAAAACGCACAATGCCGGCTGATGTACAAGAAAACTGATTCTTCTTACTGTTTATGTTTGAACCATTCCTGTGACACTAGTTATGGATTCCGATGCCTCACTTCAGGTTTACTGTATCCCTCTGGCGTTCTTATTGTCGATGAAACACAGAAATTGCATCGGAATTAAATACAAAAGGCACAATGTTGACTTAAGTACAAGAAAACTGACTCTTCTTACTGTCTATGTTTGAACCATTCCTGTGACACTAGTTATAGATTCGGATGCTTCACTTCAGGTTTACTGTATCCCTCCGACCATCTTAATGACAATGAAACACAGAAATTGCATCGGAATTAAATACAAAAGGCACAATGCCGAATTAAGTACAAGAAAACTGACTCTTCTTACTGTCTATGTTTTGAACCATTCCTGTGCCACTAGTTATAGATTCCGATGCTTCACTTCAGGTTTACTGTATCCCTCTGACCTTCTTATTGACGATGAAACACAGAAATTGCATCGGAGTTAAATACAAAAGGCACAACGCCGACTTAAGTACAAGAAAACTGACTCCTCTTACAGTCTATGTTTTGAACCATTCCTGTGACACTAGTTATAGATTCCGATGCTTCACTTTAGGTTTACTGTATCCCTCTGACCTTCTTATTGACGATGAAACACAGAAATTGCATCAGAATTAAATACAAAAGGCACAACGCCGACTTAAGTACAAGAAAACTGACTCTTCTTACTGTCTATGTTTGAACCTTTCCTGTGACACTAGTTATAGATTCCGATTCTTAACTTCAGGTTTACTGTATCCCTCTGACCTTCTTATTGAAGATGAAACACAGATATAGCATCGGAATTAAATACAAAGGGCACAATGCCTACATAAGTACAAGAAAACTGACTCTTCTTACTGTCTATGATTTGAACCAGTCCTGTGACACTAGTTATAGATTCCGAAGCTTCTCTTCAGGTTTACTGTATCCCTCGGACCTTCTTGTTGGCGATGAAACACAGAATTTGCATCAGAATTAAATACAAAAGGCACAATGCCGACTTAAGTACAAGATAATTGACTCTTCTTACTGTCTATGATTGAACCATTCCTGTGACACTAGTTATAGATTCCGATGCTTCACTTTGGGTTTACTGTATCCCTCTGACTTTCTTATTGACGATGAAACACAGAAATTGCATCGGAGTTAAATACAATAGGCACAATGTCGACTTAATTACAAGAAAACTGACTCTTCACACTGTCTATGCTTTGAACCATTCCTGAGACACTAGTTATAGATTCCGATGCTTCACTTCAGGTTTACTGTATCCCTCTGACCTTCTTATTGAAGATGAAACACAGATATTGCATCGGAATTAAATACAAAGGGCATAATGCCGACTTAAGTACAAGAAAACTGACTCTTCTTACTGTCTATGTTTGAACCATTCATGTGACACTAGTTATAGTTTCCGATGCTTCACTTCAGGTTTACTGTATCCCTCTGCCATATTATTGTTGATGATACACAGACATAGGATCGGAATTAAATACAAAAGGCACAATGCCGACTTATGTACAAGAAAACTGACTCTTCTTACTGTCTATGTTTTGAAACATTCATGTGACACTAGTTATAGATTCCGATGCTTTACCCCAGGTTTACTGTATCCCTCTGACCTTCGTATTGACGATGAATCACAGAAATTGCTTCGGAATTAAATACAAAAGGCACAATGCCGACTTAAGCACAAGAAAACTGACTCTTCATACTGTCTATGTTTTGATCCATTAGTGTCACTAGTTATAGATTCCGATGCTTCACTTCAGGTATACTGTATCCCTCTGACCTTCTTATTGACGATGAAACATAGAAATTGCATCGGAATTAAATAGAAAAGGAAAAATGCCGTCTTAAGTACAAGAAAATTGACTCTTCTTACTGTCTATGTTTTGAACCATTCCTGTGACACTAGTTATAGATTCAGATGCTTCTTTTCAGGTTTACTGTGACCTTCTGACCATCTTATTGTAGATGAAACACAGATATAGCATCGGAATTAAATACAAAAGGCACAATGCCTACATAAGTACAAGAAAACTGACACTTCTTACTGTCTATGATTTGAACCATTCCTGTGACACTAGTTATAGATTCCGATGCTTCTCTTCATGTTTACTGTATCCCTCTGACCTTCTTATTGACGATGAAACACAGAAATTGCATCAGAATTAAATACAAAAGGCACAATGCCGACTTAAGTACAAGAAAACAGACTCATCTTACTGTCTATGTTTGAACCATTCATGTGACACTAGGAATAGCTTCCGATGCTTCACTTCAGGTTTACTGTATCCATCTGACCTTCTTATTATCGATGAAACACAGAATTTGTATCGGAATTAAATACAAAAGGCACTATGCCGACTTATGTACAAGAAAACTGACTCTTCTTACTGTCTACGTTTGAACCATTCATGTGACACTAGTTATAGATTCCGATGCTTCACTTCAGGTTTACTGAATCCCTCTGACCTTCTTATTGACGATGAAACACAGAAATTGCATCGGAATTAAATACAAAAGGCACAATGCCGACTGATGTACAAGAAAACTGATTCTTCTTACTTTGTATGTTTGAACCATTCCTGCGACACTAGTTATAGTTTCCGATGCTTCACTTCAGGTTTACTGTATCCCTCTGACCCTCTTATTGACGATGAGACACAGAAATTGCATCGGAATTAAATACAAAAGGCACATTGCCGACTTAATTACAAGAAAACTGACTCTTCTTACTGTCTATGTTTGAACCATTCCTGTGACACTTGTTATCGATTCGGAAGCTTCACCTCAGGTTTACTGTATCCCTCTGACTTTCTAATTGACGATGAAACACAGAATTTGCATCGGAATTAAATACAAAAGGCACAATGCCGACTTAATTACAAGAAAACTGACTCTTCATACTGTCTATGTTTTGAACCATTCCTGTGACACTAGTTATAGATTCCGATGCTTCACTTCAGGTTTACTGTATCCCTCTTACCTTCTTATTGAAGATGAAACACAGATATTGCATCGGAATTAAATACAAAGGGCATAATGCCGACTTAAGTACAAGAAAACTGTCTCTTCTTACTGTCTATGTTTGAACCATTCATGTGACACTAGTTATAGATTCCGATGCTTCACTTCAGGTTTACTGTATCCCTCTGCCATCTTATTGTTGATGATACACAGACATAGGATCGGAATTAAATACAAAAGGCACAATGCCGGCTTATGTACAAGAAAACTGACTCTTCTTACTGTCTATGATTTGAACCATTCATGTGACACTAGTTATAGATTCCGATGCTCTACCCCATTTTTACTGTATCCCTCTGACCTTCTTATTGACGATGAATCACAGAAATTGCTTCGGAATTAAATACAAAAGGCACAATGCCGACTTAAGTACAAGAAAACTGACTCTTCTTACTGTCTATGTTTTGATCCATTAGTGTCACTAGTTATAGATTCCGATGCTTCACTTCAGGTTTACTGTATCCATCTGACCTTCTTATTATCGAAGAAACACAGAATTTGTAACGGAATTAAATACAAAAGGCACTATGCCGACTTATGTACAAGAAAACTGACTCTTCTTACTGTCTACGTTTGAACCATTCATGTGACACTAGTTATAGATTCCGATGCTTCACTTCAGGTTTACTGAATCCCTCTGACCTTCTTATTGACGATGAAACACAGAAATTGCATCGGAATTAAATACAAAAGGCACAATGCCGACTGATGTACAAGAAAACTGATTCTTCTTACTTTTTATGTTTGAACCATTCCTGTGACACTAGTTATAGTTTCCGATGCTTCACTTCAGGTTTACTGTATCCCTCTGACCCTCTTATTGACGATGAAACACAGAAATTGCATCGGAATTAAATACAATTGGTACAATGCCGACTTAAGTACAAGAAAACTGACTCTTCTTACTGTCTATGATTGAACCATTCCTGTGACACTAGTTATAGATTCCGATGTTTCACTTAAGGTTTACTGTATCCCTCTGACCTTCTTATTGACGATGAAACACAGAAATTGCATTGTAAATAAATACAAAAGGCACAATGCCGACTTAAGTACAAGAAAACTGACTCTTCTTACTGTCTATGATTGAACCATTCCTGTGACACTAGTTATAGATTCCGGTGCTTCACTTGAGGTTTACTGTATCCCTCTGACTTTGTTATTGACGATGAAACACAGAAATTGCATCGGAGTTAAATGCAAAAGGCACAATGCCGACTTAAGTACAAGAAAACTGACTCTTCCTACTGTCTATTCTTTGACCCATTCCTGTGACACTAGTGATTGTTTCCGATGCTTCACTTCATATTTACTGTATCCCTCTGACTTTCTTATTGACGATTATACACAGAAATTTCATCGGAATTAAATTGAAATGGCACAATGCCGACTTAAGTACAAGAAAACTGACTCTTCTTACTCTCTATGATTGAACCATTCCTGTGACACTAATTATAGATTCCGATGCTTCACTTGAGGTTTACGGTGTCCCTCTGACCTTCTTATTGACGATGAAACACAGAAATTGCATCGGAATTAAATACAAAAGGCACAATGCCGACTAAAGTAGAAGAAAACTGACTCTTCTTACTGTCTATGCTTTGAACCATTCCTGTGACACTAGTTACAGACTCCGATGCTTCACTTCAGGTTTACTGTATCCCTCTGACCTTCTTATTGACGATGAAACACAGATATTGCATCGTAATTTAATACAAAAAGGACAATGCCGACTTAAGTACATGAAAACTGACGCTTCTTACTGTCTATGTTTTGAACCATTCATGTGACACTAATTATAGAGTCAGATGCTTCACTTCAGGTTTACTGTATCCCTCTGACCTTCTTATGGACGATGAAACACAGAAATTGCATCGGAATGAAATACAAAACGCACAATGCCGGCTGATGTACAAGAAAACTGATTCTTCTTACTGTTTATGTTTGAACCATTCCTGTGACACTAGTTATAGATTCCGATGCCTCACTTCAGGTTTACTGTATCCATCTGGCGTTCTTATTGTCGATGAAACACAGAAATTGCATCGGAATTAAATACAAAAGGCACAATGTTGACTTAAGTACAAGAAAACTGACTCTTCTTACTGTCTATGTTTGAACCATTCCTGTGACACTAGTTATAGATTCGGATGCTTCACTTCAGGTTTACTGTATCCCTCCGACCATCTTAATGACAATGAAACACAGAAATTGCATCGGAATTAAATACAAAAGGCACAATGCCGAATTAAGTACAAGAAAACTGACTCTTCTTACTGTCTATGTTTGAACCATTCCTGTGCCACTAGTTATAGATTCCGATGCTTCACTTCAGGTTTACTGTATCCCTCTGACCTTCTTATTGACGATGAAACACAGAAATTGCATCGGAGTTAAATACAAAAGGCACAACGCCGACTTAAGTACAAGAAAACTGACTCCTCTTACAGTCTATGTTTTGAACCATTCCTGTGACACTAGTTATAGATTCCGATGCTTCACTTTAGGTTTACTGTATCCCTCTGACCTTCTTATTGACGATGAAACACAGAAATTGCATCGGAATTAAATACAAAAGGCACAACGCCGACTTAAGTACAAGAAAACTGACTCTTCTTACTGTCTATGCTTTGAACCTTTCCTGTGACACTAGTTATAGATTCCGATTCTTAACTTCAGGTTTACTGTATCCCTCTGACCTTCTTATTGAAGATGAAACACAGATATAGCATCGGAATTAAATACAAAGGGCACAATGCCTACATAAGTACAAGAAAACTGACTCTTCTTACTGTCTATGATTTGAACCAGTCCTGTGACACTAGTTATAGATTCCGAAGCTTCTCTTCAGGTTTACTGTATCCCTCGGACCTTCTTGTTGGCGATGAAACACAGAATTTGCATCGGAATTAAATACAAAAGGCACAATGCCGACATAAGTACAAGATAATTGACTCTTCTTACTGTCTATGATTGAACCATTCCTGTGACACTAGTTATAGATTCCGATGCTTCACTTTGGGTTTACTGTATCCCTCTGACTTTCTTATTGACGATGAAACACAGAAATTGCATCGGAGTTAAATACAAAAGGCACAATGTCGACTTAATTACAAGAAAACTGACTCTTCACACTGTCTATGCTTTGAACCATTCCTGTGACACTAGTTATAGATTCCGATGCTTCACTTCAGGTTTACTGCATCCCTCTGACCTTCTTATTGAAGATGAAACACAGATATTGCATCGGAATTAAATACAAAGGGCATAATGCCGACTTAAGTACAAGAAAACTGACTCTTCTTACTGTCTATGTTTGAACCATTCATGTGACACTAGTTATAGATTCCGATGCTTCACTTCAGGTTTACTGTATCCCTCTGCCATCCTATTGTTGATGATACACAGACATAGGATCGGAATTAAATACAAAAGGCACAATGCCGACTTATGTACAAGAAAACTGACTCTTCTTACTGTCTATGTTTTGAACCATTCATGTGACACTAGTTATAGATTCCGATGCTTTACCCCAGGTTTACTGTATCCCTCTGACCTTCTTATTGACGATGAATCACAGAAATTGCTTCGGAATTAAATACAAAAGGCACAATGCCGACTTAAGCACAAGAAAACTGACTCTTCATACTGCCTATGTTTTGACCCATTAGTGTCACTAGTTATAGATTCCGATGCTTCACTTTAGGTATACTGTATCCCTCTGACCTTCTTATTGACGATGAAACGTAGAAATTGCATCGGAATTAAATAGAAAAGGAAAAATGCCGTCTTAAGTACAAGAAAATTGACTCTTCTTACTGTCTATGTTTTGAACCATTCCTGTGACACTAGTTATAGATTCAGATGCTTCTTTTCAGGTTTACTGTGACCTTCTGACCATCTTATTGTAGATGAAACACAGTTATAGCATCGGAATTAAATACAAAAGGCACAATGCCTACATAAGTACAAGAAAACTGACACTTCTTACTGTCTATGATTTGAACCATTCCTGTGACACTAGTTATAGATTCCGATGCTTCTCTTCATGTTTACTGTATCCCTCTGACCTTCTTATTGACGATGAAACACAGAAATTGCATCAGAATTAAATACAAAAGGCACAATGCCGACTTAAGTACAAGAAAACAGACTCATCTTACTGTCTATGTTTGAACCATTCATGTGACACTAGGAATAGCTTCCGATGCTTCACTTCAGGTTTACTGTATCCATCTGACCTTCTTATTATCGATGAAACACAGAATTTGTATCGGAATTAAATACAAAAGGCACTATGCCGACTTATGTACAAGAAAACTGACTCTTCTTACTGTCTACGTTTGAACCATTCATGTGACACTAGTTATAGATTCCGATGCTTCACTTCAGGTTTACTGAATCCCTCTGACCATCTTATTGACGATGAAACACAGAAATTGCATCGGAATTAAATACAAAAGGCACAATGCCGACTGATGTACAAGAAAACTGATTCTTCTTACTTTGTATGTTTGAACCATTTCTGCGACACTAGTTATAGTTTCCGATGCTTCACTTCAGGTTTACTGTATCCCTCTGACCCTCTTATTGACGATGAGACACAGAAATTGCATCGGAATTAAATACAATTGGTACAATGCCGACTTAAGTACAAGAAAACTGACTTTTCTTACTGCCTATGATTGAACCATTCCTGTGACACTAGTTATAGATTCCGATGTTTCACTTAAGGTTTACTGTATCCCTCTGACCTTCTTATTGACGATGAAACACAGAAATTGCATCGTAAATAAATACAAAAGGCACAATGCCGACTTAAGTACAAGAAAACTGACTCTTCTTACTGTCTATGATTGAACCATTCCTGTGACACTAGTTATAGATTCTGGTGCTTCACTTGAGGTTTACTGTATCCCTCTGACTTTCTTATTGACGATGAAACACAGAAATTGCATCGGAGTTAAATGCAAAAGGCACAATGCCGACTTAAGTACAAGAAAACTGACTCTGCTTACTGTCTATTCTTTGACCCATTCCTGTGACACTAGTTATAGATTCCGATGCTTCACTTCGGGTTTACTGTATCCGTCTGACCTTCTTATTGACGATGAAACACAGAAATTGCATCGGAGTTAAATACAAAAGGGACAATGCCGACATAAGTACAAGAAAACTGACTCTTCTTACTGTCTATGTTTTGAACCATTCCTGTGCCGCTAGTGATTGTTTCCGATGCTTCACTTCATATTTACTGTATCCCTTTGACTTTCTTATTGACGATTAAACACAGAAATTTCATCGGAATTAAATAGAAATGGCACAATGCCGACTTAAGTACAAGAAAACTGACTCTTCTTACTGTCTATGCTTTGAACCATTCCTGTGACACTAGTTATAGATTCGATGCTTCACTTCAGGTTTACTGTATCCCTCTGACCTTCATATTGACATAGAAACACAGAAATTTCCGCGGAATTAAGTACAAAAGGCACAATGCCGCCTTAAGTACAAGAAAACTGACTCTTCTTACTGTCTATGTTTTGAACCATTCCTGTGACACTGGTTACAGATCCGATGCTTCGCCTCAGGTTTGCTGTATCCCTCTGACCTTCTTATTGACGATGAAACACTGAAATTGCAACGGAATTAAATGCAAAAGGCACAATGTCGACTTAAGTACAAGAAAAATGACTCTTCTTACTGTCTATGTTTTGAACCATTCCTGAGACACTAGTTATAGATTCCGATGCTTCACTTCAAGTTTACTGTATCCCTCTGACCTTCTTATTGACGATGAAACACAGAAATTGCATCGGATTTAATACAAAAGGCACAATGCCGACTTAAGTACATGAAAACTGACTCCTCTTACTGTCTATGCTTTGAACCATTCCTGTGACACAACTTATAGATTCCGAAGCTTCACTTCAGCTTTACTGTATCCCTCTGACCTTCTTACTGACGATGAAACACAGAAATTGTATCGTAATTAAATACAAAAGGCACAATGCCGACTTAAGTACAAGAAAACTGACTCTTCTTACTGTCTATGTTTTGAACCATTCATGTGACACTAGGCATAGCTTCCGATGCTTCACTTCAGGTTTACTGTATCCATCCGACCTTCTTATTATCGATGAAACACAGAATTTGCATCGGAATTAAATACAAAAGGCACAATGCCGACTTATGTACAAGAAAACTGACTCTTCTTACTGTCTACGTTTGAACCATTCATGTGACACTAATTATAGATTCCGATGCTTCACTTCAGGTTTGCTGTATCCCTCTGACCTTCTTATTGACGATGAAACACATAAATTGCATCGGAATTAAATACAAAAGGCACAATGCCGACTGATGTAGAAGAAAACTGATTCTTCTTACTTTTTAATTTTGAACCATTCCTGTGACACTAGTTATAGTTTCCGATGCTTCACTTCAGGTTTACTGTATCCCTCTGACCTTCTTATTGACGATGAAAGACAGAAATTGCATCGGAATTAAATACAAAAGGCACATTGCCGACTTAAGTACAAGAAAACTGACTCTTCTTACTGTCTATGTTTGAACCATTCCTGTGACACTTGTTATAGATTCGGAAGCTTCACCTCAGGTTTACTGTATCCCTCTGACTTTCTAATTGACGATGAAACACAGAAATTGCATCGGAATTAAATACAAAAGGCACAACGGCGACTTAAGTACAAGAAAACTGACTCTTCTTACTGTCTATGTTTTGAACCTTTCCTGTGACACTAGTTATAGATTCCGATGCTTCACTTCAGGTTTACTGTATCCCTCTGACCTTCTTATTGACGATGAAACTCAGAAATTGCATCGGAATTAAATACAAAAGGCACAATGCCGACTCAAGTACAAGAAGACTGCCTCCTCTTACTGTCTATGTTTTGAACGATTCCTGTGACACTAGTTATAGATTCCGATGCTTCACTTCAGGTTTGCTATATCCCTCTGACCTTCTTATAGACGATGAAACACAGAAATTGCATCGGAACTGTATACAAAAAGCACAATGCCGACTTAAGTACAAGAAGACTGACTCTTCTTACTGTCTACGGTTTGAACCATTTCTGTGGCACTAGTTATAGATTCCGATGCGTCACTTCAGGTTTACTGTATCCCTCAGACCTTCTTATTGACGATGAAACACAGAAATTGCGTCTTAATTAGATACAAAAGGCACTGTGCCGACTTAAGTACAAGAAGACTGACTCTTCTTACTGTCTATGGTTTGAACCATTCCTGTAACACTAGTTATAGATTCAGATGCTGCACTTCAGGAACACTGTATCCAGCTGACCTTCTTATTGATGATGAAGCACAGAAATTTCATCGGAGTTAAATACAAAAGGCACAATGCCGACTTTAGTACAAGGAGACTGACTCTTCTTACTGTCTATGTTATAAACCATTCCTGTGACACTAGTTATAGTTTCCGATGCTTCATTTCAGTTTTACTGTATCCCTCTGACCTTCTTATTGACGATGAAACACAGATATTGCATCGGAATTAAATACAAAAGGCACAATGCCGACTCAAGTACAAGAAGACTGACTCTTCCTACTGTCTATGTTTTGAGCCACTCCTGTGACACTAGTTTTAGATTCCGATGCTTCACTTCAGGTTTACAGTATACCTCTGATTTCCTTATTGACGATGAAACACAGAAGTTGCATCTTAATTAAATACAAAAGCACAATGCCAATTTAAGTACAAGAATACAGACTCTTCTTATTGTCTATGCTTTGAGCCATTCCTGTGACACTAGTTATAGATTCCGATGCTTTACTTCAGGTTTACTGTGTCCCTCTGACCTTCTTATTGACGATCAAACACAGAAATTTCATTGGAATCAAATACAAAAGGCACAATGCCGACTCAAGTACAAGAAGACTGGCTCTTCTTACTGAATATGATTTGAACCATTCCTGTGACACTAGTTATAGATTCCGATGCTTGACTTCAGGTTTACTGTGTCCCTCTGACCTTCTTCTTGACGATAAAGCACAGAAATTGCATCGGAATTAAATACAAAAGGCACAATGCCGACTTAAGTACAAGAAAACAGACTCATCTTACTGTCTATGTTTGAACCATTCATGTGACACTAGGCATAGCTTCCGATGCTTCACTTCAGGTTTACTGTATCCATCTGACCTTCTTATTATCGATGAAACACAGAATTTAATGGGAATTAAATACAAAAGGCACTGTGCCGACTTATGTACAAGAAAACTGACTCTTCTTACTGTCTACGTTTGAACCATTCATGTGACACTAGTTATAGTTTCCGATGCTTCACTTCAGGTTTACTGTATCCATCTGACCTTCTTATTATCGATGAAACACAGAAATTGCATCGGAATTAAATACAAAATTCACAATGCCGACTGATGTACAAGAAAACTGATTCTTCTTACTTTGTATGTTTGAACCATTCCTGCGACACTAGTTATAGTTTCCGATGCTTCACTTCAGGTTTACTGTATCCCTCTGACCCTCTTATTGACGATAAAACACAGAAATTGCATCGGAATTAAATACAATTGGTACAATGCCGACTTAAGTACAAGAAAACTGACTTTTCTTACTGCCTATGATTGCACCATTCCTGTGACACTAGTTATAGATTCCGATGTTTCACTTAAGGTTTACTGTATCCCTCTGACCTTCTTATTGACGATGAAACACAGAAATTGCATCGTAAATAAATACAAAAGGCACAATGCCGACTTAAGTACAAGAAAACTGACTCTTCTTACTGTCTATGATTGAACCATTCCTGTGACACTAGTTATAGATTCTGGTGCTTCACTTGATGTTTACTGTATCCCTCTGACTTTCTTATTGACGATGAAACACTGAAATTGCATCGGAGTTAAATGCAAAAGGCACAATGCCGACTTAAGTACAAGAAAACTGACTCTGCTTACTGTCTATTCTTTGACCCATTCCTGTGACACTAGTTATAGATTCCGATGCTTCACTTCGGGTTTACTGTATCCCTCTGACCTTCTTATTGACGATGAAACACAGAAATTGCATCGGAGTTAAATACAAAAGGGACAATGCCGACATAAGTACAAGAAAACTGACTCTGCTTACTGTCTATGTTTTGAACCATTCCTGTGCCACTAGTGATTGTTTCCGATGCTTCACTTCATATTTACTGTATCCCTCTGACTTTCTTATTGACGATTAAACACAGAAATTTCATCGGAATTAAATAGAAATGGCACAATGCCGACTTAAGTACAAGAAAACTGACTCTTCTTACTGTCTATGCTTTGAACCATTCCTGTGACACTAGTTATAGATTCCGATGCTTCACTTCAGGTTTACTGTATCCCTCTGACCTTCATATTGACATAGAAACACAGAAATTTCCGCGGAATTAAGTACAAAAGGCACAATGCCGCCTTAAGTACAAGAAAACTGACTCTTCTTACTGTCTATGTTTTGAACCATTCCTGTGACACTGGTTATAGATCCGATGCTTCGCCTCAGGTTTGCTGTATCCCTCTGACCTTCTTATTGACGATGAAACACTGAAATTGCAAGAGAATTAAATGCAAAAGGCACAATGTCGACTTAAGTACAAGAAAAATGACTCTTCTTACTGTCTATGTTTTGAACCATTCCTGAGACACTAGTTATAGATTCCGATGCTTCACTTCAAGTTTACTGTATCCCTCTGACCTTCTTATTGACGATGAAACACAGAAATTGCATCGGATTTAATACAAAAGGCACAATGCCGACTTAAGTACATGAAAACTGACTCCTCTTACTGTCTATGCTTTGAACCATTCCTGTGACACTACTTATAGATTCCGAAGCTTCACTTCAGCTTTACTGTATCCCTCTGACCTTCTTACTGACGATGAAACACAGAAATTGTATCGTAATTAAATACAAAAGGCACAATGCCGACTTAAGTACAAGAAAACTGACTCTTCTTACTGTCTATGTTTTGAACCATTCATGTGACACTAGGCATAGCTTCCGATGCTTCACTTCAGGTTTACTGTATCCATCCGACCTTCTTATTATCGATGAAACACAGAATTTGCATCGGAATTAATTACAAAAGGCACAATGCCGACTTATGTACAAGAAAACTGACTCTTCTTACTGTCTACGTTTGAACCATTCATGTGACACTAATTATAGATTCCGATGCTTCACTTCAGGTTTACTGTATCCCTCTGACCTTCTTATTGACGATGAAACACAGAAATTGCATCGGAATTAAATACAAAAGGCACAATGCCGACTGATGTAGAAGAAAACTGATTCTTCTTACTTTTTAATTTTGAACCATTCCTGTGACACTAGTTATAGTTTCCGATGCTTCACTTCAGGTTTACTGTATCCCTCTGACCTTCTTATTGACGATGAAAGACAGAAATTGCATCGGAATTAAATACAAAAGGCACATTGCCGACTTAAGTACAAGAAAACTGACTCTTCTTACTGTCTATGTTTGAACCATTCCTGTGACACTTGTTATAGATTCGGAAGCTTTACCTCAGGTTTACTGTATCCCTCTGACTTTCTAATTGACGATGAAACACAGAAATTGCATCGGAATTAAATACAAAAGGCACAACGGCGACTTAAGTTCAAGAAAACTGACTCTTCTTACTGTCTATGTTTTGAACCTTTCCTGTGACACTAGTTATAGATTCCGATGCTTCACTTCAGGTTTACTGTATCCCTCTGACCTTCTTATTGACGATGAAACTCAGAAATTGCATCGGAATTAAATACAAAAGGCACAATGCCGACTCAAGTACAAGAAGACTGCCTCCTCTTACTGTCTATGTTTTGAACGATTCCTGTGACACTAGTTATAGATTCCGATGCTTTACTTCAGGTTTACTATATCCCTCTGACCTTCTTATAGACGATGAAACACAGAAATTGCATCGGAACTGTATACAAAAAGCACAATGCCGACTTAAGTACAAGAAGACTGACTCTTCTTACTGTCTACGGTTTGAACCATTTCTGTGACACTAGTTATAGATTCCGATGCGTCACTTCAGGTTTACTGTATCCCTCAGACCTTCTTATTGACGATGAAACACAGAAATTGCGTCTTAATTAGATACAAAAGGCACTATGCCGACTTAAGCACAAGAAGACTGACTCTTCTTACTGTCTATGGTTTGAACCAATCCTGTAACACTAGTTATAGATTCAGATGCTGCACTTCAGGAACACTGTATCCAGCTGACCTTCTTATTGATGATGAAGCACAGAAATTTCATCGGAGTTAAATACAAAAGGCACAATGCCGACTTTAGTACAAGGAGAATGACTCTTCTTACTGTCTATGTTATAAACCATTCCTGTGACACTAGTTATAGTTTCCGATGCTTCATTTCAGTTTTACTGTATCCCTCTGACCTTCTTATTGACGATGAAACACAGATATTGCATCGGAATTAAATACAAAAGGCACAATTCCGACTCAAGTACAAGAAGACTGACTCTTCCTACTGTCTATGTTTTGAGCCACTCCTGTGACACTAGTTTTAGATTCCGATGCTTCACTTCAGGTTTACAGTATACCTCTGATTTCCTTATTGACGATGAAACACAGAAGTTGCATCTTAATTAAATACAAAAGCACAATGCCAATTTAAGTACAAGAATACAGACTCTTCTTATTGTCTATGCTTTGAGCCATTCCTGTGACACTAGTTATAGATTCCGATGCTTTACTTCAGGTTTACTGTATCCCTCTGACCTTCATATTGACATAGAAACACAGAAATTTCCGCGGAATTAAGTACAAAAGGCACAATGCCGCCCTAAGTACAAGAAAACTGACTCTTCTTACTGTCTATGTTTTGAACCATTCCTGTGGCACTGGTTATAGATCCGATGCTTCGCCTCAGGTTTGCTGTATCCCTCTGACCTTCTTATTGACGATGAGACACAGAAATTGCTTCGGAATTAAATAGAAAAGGCACAATGCCGACTTAAGTACAAGAAAACTGACTCTTCTTACTGTCTATGTTTTGATCCATTCCTGTGTCACTAGTTATAGATTCCGATGCTTCACTTCAGGTTTACTGTATCCCTCTGACCTTCTTATTGCCGATGAAACATAGAAATTGCATCGGAATTAAATAGAAAAGGAAAAATGCCGTCTTAAGTACAAGAAAATTGACTCTTCTTACTGTCTATGTTTGGAACCATTCCTGTGACACTAGTTATAGATTCCGATGCTTCTTTTCAGGTTTACTCTGACCTTCTGACCATCTTATTGTTGATGAAACACAGATATAGCATCAGAATTAAATACAAAAGGCACAATGCCTCCATTAGTACAAGAAAACTGACACTTCTTACTGTCTATGATTTGAACCATTCCTGTGACACTAGTTATAGATTCCGATGCTTCTCTTCATGTTTACTGTATCCCTCTGACCTTCTTATTGACGATGAAACACAGAAATTGCATCAGAATTAAATACAATAGGCACAATGCCGACTTAAGTACAAGGAAACAGACTCTTCTTACTGTCTATGTTTTGAACCATTCATGTGACACTAGGCATAGCTTCCGAAGCTACACTTCAGGTTTACTGTATCCATCTGACCTTCTTATTATCGATGAAAAACAGAATTTGTATCGGAATTAAATACAAAAGGCACTATGCCGACTTATGTACAAGAAAACTGACTCTTCTTACTGTCTATGATTGAACCATTCCTGTGACACTAGTTATAGATTCCGATGTTTCACTTGAGGTTTACTGTATCCCTCTGACCTTCTTATTGACGATGAAACACAGTTATTGCATCGTAAATAAATACAAAAGGCACAATGCCGACTTAAGTACAAGAAAACTGACTCTTCTTACTGTCTATGATTGAACCATTCCTGTGACACTAGTTATAGATTCCGATGCTTCACTTGAGGTTTACTGTATCCCTCTGACTTTCTTATTGACGATGAAACACAGAAATTGCATCGGAGTTAAATACAAAAGACACAATGCCGACTTAAGTACAAAAAAACTTACTCTTCTTATTGTCTATTCTTTGAACCATTCCTGTGACACCAGTTATAGATTCCGATGCTTCACTTCGGGTTTACTGTATCCCTCTGACCTCCTTGTTGACGATGAAACACAGAAATTGCATTGGAGTTAAATACGAAAGGCACAACGCCGACATAAGTACAAGAAAACTGACTCTTCTTACTATGTTTTGAACCATTCCTGTGCCACTAGTGATTGTTTCCGATGCTTCACTTCATATTTACCGTATCCCTCTGACTTTCTTATTGACGATTAAACACAGAAATTTCATCGGAATTAAATAGAAATGGCACAATGCCGACTTAAGTACAAGAAAACTGACTCTTCTTACTGTCTATGCTTTGAACCATTCCTGTGACACTAGTTATAGATTCGATGCTTCACTTCAGGTTTACTGTATCCCTCTGACCTTCATATTGACATAGAAACACAGAAATTTCCGCGGAATTAAATACAAAATGCACAATGCCGCCTTAAGTACAAGAAAACTGACTCTTCTAACTGTCTATGTTTTGAACCATTCCTGTGACACTAGTTATAGATCCGAAGCTTCGCCTCAGGTTTGCTGTATCCCTCTGACCTTCTTATTGACGATGAAACACTGAAATTGCAACGGAATTAAATACAAAGGGCACAATGTCGACTTAAGTACAAGAAAAATGACTCTTCTTACTGTCTATGTTTTGAACCATTCCTGAGACACTAGTTATAGATTCCGATGCTTCACTTCAGGGTTACTGTATCCCTCTGACCTTCTTATTGACGATGAAACACAGAAATTGCATCGGATTTAATACAAAAGGCACAATGCCGACTTAAGTACATTAAAACTGACTCCTCTTACTGTCTATGCTTTGAACCATTCCTGTGACACTACTTAAAGATTCTGAAGCTTCACTTCAGCTTTACTGTATCCCTCTGACCTTCTTATTGACGATGAAACACAGAAATTGCATCGTAATTAAATACAAAAGGCACAATGCCGACTTAAGTACAAGAAATCTGACTCTTCTTACTGTCTATGATTTGAACCATTCCTGTGACACTAGTTATAGATTCCGATGCTTCACTTCAGGCTTACTGTATCCCTCTGACCTTCTTATTGACGATGAAACACAGATATTGAATCGTAATTAAATACAAAAATCACAATGCCGACTTAAGTACAAGAAAACTGACTCTTCTTACTGTCTATGTTTTGAACCATTCATGTGACACAAATTATAGAGTCCGATGCTTCACTTCAGTTTTACTGTATCCCTCTGACCTTCTTATTGACGATGAAACAAAGAAATTGGATCGGAATTAAATACAAAAGGCACAATGCCGACTGATGTACAAGAGAACTGATTCTTCTTACTGTTTATGTTTGAACCATTCCTGTGACACTTGTTATAGATTCCGATGCTTCACTTCAGGTTTACTGTATCCCTCTGACCTTCTTATTGACGATGAAACACAGAAATTGCATCGGAATTAAATACAAAAGGCACAGTGCCGACTTAAGTACAAGAAAACTGACTCTTCTTACTGTCTATGTTTGAACCATTCCTGTGACACTAGTTATAGATTCCGATGCTTCAATTCAGGTTTACTGAGTCCCTCTGACCATCTTATTGACGATGAAACACAGAAATTGCATCGGAGTTAAATACAAATGGCACAAAGCCGACTTAAGTACAAGGAAATTGACTCTTCTTACTGTCTATGTTTTGAACCATTCCTGTGACACTAGTTATAGATTCCGAAGCTTCACTTCAGGTTTACTGTATCCCTCTGACCTTCTTATTGACGATGAAACACAGAACTTGCATCGGAATTACATACAAAAGGCACAATGCCGACTTATGTACAAGAAAACTGACTCTTCTTACTGTCTATGTTTTGAACCATTCATGTGACACTAGTTGAAGATTCCGATGCTTTACTCCAGGTTTACTGTATCCCTCTGACCTTCTTATTGACGATGAATCACAGAAATTGTTTCGGAATTAAATACAAAAAGCACAATGCCGACTTAAATACAAGAAAACTGACTCTTCTTACTGTCTATGTTTTGATCCATTCCTGTGTCACTAGTTATAGATTCCGATGCTTCCCTTCAGGTTTACTGTATCCTTCTGACCAACTTATTGTTGATGAAACACAGATATAGCATCGGAATTAAATACAAAAGGCACAATGCCTACATAAGTACAAGAAAACTGACACTTCTTACTGTCTATGATTTGAACCATTCCTGTGACACTAGTTATAGATTCCGATGCTTCTCTTCATGTTTACTGTATCCCTCTGACCTTCTTATTGACGATGAAACACAGAAATTGCATTGGAATTAAATACAAAAGGCAAAATGTCGACCGATGTACAAGAAAACTGATTCTTCTTACTTTTTATGTTTGAACCATTCCTGTGACACTAGTTATAGTTTCCGATGCTTCACTTTAGGTTTACTGTATCCCTCTGACCTTCTTATTGACGATGAAACTCAGAAATTGCATCGGAATTAAATACAAAAGGCACAATGCCGACTCAAGTACAAGAAGACTGCCTCCTCTTACTGTCTATGTTTTGAACGATTCCTGTGACACTAGTTACAGATTCCGATGCTTCACTTCGGGTTTACTATATCCCTCTGACCTTCTTATAGACGATGAAACACAGAAATTGCATCGGAACTATATACAAAAGGCACAATGCCGACTTAAGTACAAGAAGACTGACTCTTCTTACTGTCTACGGTTTGAACCATTCCTGTGACACTAGTTATAGATTCCGATGCGTCACTTCAGGTTTACTGTATCCCTCAGACCTTCTTATTGACGATGAAACACAGAAATTGCGTCTTAATTAGATACAAAAGGCACAATGCCGACTTAAGTACAAGAAGACTGACTCTTCTTACTGTCTATGGTTTGAACCATTCCTGTAACACTAGTTATAGATTCAGATGCTGCACTTCTGGAACACTGTATCCAGCTGACCTTCTTATTGATGATGAAGCACAGAAATTCCATCGGAGTTAAATACAAAACGCACAATGCCGACTTTAGTACAAGGAGACTGACTCTTCTTACTGTCTATGTTTTAAACCATTCCTGTGACACTAGTTATAGTTTCCGATGCTTCATTTTAGTTTTACTGTATCCCTCTGACCTTCTTAATGACGATGAAAGCCCGCATCTCGTGGTCGTGTGGTAGCGTTCTCGCTTCCCACGCCCGGGTTCCCGGGTTCGATTCCCGGCGGGGTCAGGGATTTTCTCTACCTCGTGATGGCTGGGTGTTGTGTGCTGTCCTTAGGTTAGTTATGTTTAAGTAGTTCTAAGTTCTAGGGGACTTATGACCACAGCAGTTAAGTGCCATAGTGCTCAGAGCCATTTTTTTTTACGATGAAACACAGATATTGCATCGGAATTAAATACAACAGGCACAATGCCGACTCAAGTACAAGAAGACTGACTCTTCCTACTGTCTATGTTTGAACCTTTCCTGTGACACTAGTTTTAGATTCCGAAGCTTCACTTCAGGTTTACTGTATCCCTCTGACCTTCTTATTGACGATGAAACATAGAAATTGCTTCGGAATTAAATAGAAAAGGAACAATGCCGACCTAAGTACAAGAAAATTGACTCTTCTTACTGTCTATGTTTTGAACCACTCCTGTGACACTAGTTATAGATTCCGATGCTTCTTTTCAGGTTTACTGTATCCTTCTGACCATCTTATTGTTGATGAAACACAGATACAGCATCGGAATTAAATACAAAAGGGACAATGCCGACTTAAGTACAAGAAAACTGACTCTTCTTACTGTCTATGTTTTGAACCATTCCTGTGACACTAATTATAGAGTCCGATGCTTCACTTCAGGTTTACTGTATCCCTCTGACCTTCTTATGGACGATGAAACACAGAAATTGCATCGGAATGAAATACAAAACGCACAATGCCGGCTGATGTACAAGAAAACTGATTCTTCTTACTGTTTATGTTTGAACCATTCCTGTGACACTAGTTATAGATTCCGATGCCTCACTTCAGGTTTACTGTATCCCTCTGACGTTCTTATTGTCGATGAAACACAGAAATTGCATCGGAATTAAATACAAAAGGCACAATGTTGACTTAAGTACAAGAAAACTGACTCTTCTTACTGTCTATGTTTGAACCATTCGTGTGACACTAGTTATAGATTCGGATGCTTCACTTCAGGTTTACTGTATCCCTCCGACCATCTTATTGATGATGAAACACAGAAATTGCATCGGAATTAAATACAAAAGGCACAATGCCGAATTAAGTACAAGAAAACTGACTCTTCTTACTGTCTATGTTTTGAACCATTCCTGTGCCACTAGTTATAGATTACGATGCTTCACTTCAGGTTTACTGTATCCCTCTGACCTTCTTATTGACGATGAAACGCAGAAATTGCATCGGAGTTAAATACAAAAGGCACAACGCCGACTTAAGTACAAGAAAACTGACTCCTCTTACTGTCTATGTTTTGAACCATTCCTGTGACACTAGTTATAGATTCCGAAGCTTCACTTTAGGTTTACTGTATCCCTCTGACCTTCTTATTGACGATGTAACACAGAAATTGCATCGGAATTAAATACAAAAGGCACAACGCCGACTTAAGTACAAGAAAACTGACTCTTCTTACCGTCTATGCTTTGAACCTTTCCTGTGACACTAGTTATAGATTCCGATTCTTAACTTCAGGTTTACTGTATCCCTCTGACCTTCTTATTGAAGATGAAACACAGATATAGCATCGGAATTAAATACAAAGGGCACAATGCCTACATAAGTACAAGAAAACTGACTCTTCTTACTGTCTATGATTTGAACCATTCCTGTGACACTAGTTATAGATTCCGAAGCTTCTCTTCAGGTTTACTGTATCCCTCGGACCTTCTTGTTGACGATGAAACACAGAATTTGCATCGGAATTAAATACAAAAGGCACAATGCCGACTTAAGTACAAGATAATTGACTCTTCTTACTGTCTATGATTGAACCATTCCTGTGACACTAGTTATAGATTCCGATGCTTCACTTTGGGTTTACTGTATCCCTCTGACTTTCTTATTGACGATGAAACACAGAAATTGCATCGGAGTTAAATACAAAAGGTACAATGTCGACTTAATTACAAGAAAACTGACTCTTCACACTGTCTATGCTTTGTACCATTCCTGTGACACTAGTTATAGATTCCGATGCTTCACTTCAGGTTTACTGTATCCCTCTGACCTTCTTATTGAAGATGAAACACAGATATTGCATCTGAATTAAATACAAAGGGCATAATGCCGACTTAAGTACAAGAAAACTGACTCTTCTTACTGTCCATGTTTGAACCATTCATGTGACACTAGTTATAGATTCCGATGCTTTACCCCAGGTTTCCTGTATCCCTCTGACCTTCTTATTGACGATGAATCACAGAAATTGCTTCGGAATTAAATACAAACGGCACAATGCCGACTTAAGTACAAGAAAACTGACTCTTCTTCTTGTCTACGTTTTGATCCATTAGTGTCACTAGTTATAGATTCCGATGCTTCACTTCAGGTATACTGTATCCCTCTGACCTTCTTATTGACGATGAAACATAGAAATTGCATCGGAATTAAATAGAAAAGGAAAAATGCCGTCTTAAGTACAAGAAAATTGACTCTTCTTACTGTCTATGTTTTGAACCATTCCTGTGACACTAGTTATAGATTCAGATGCTTCTTTTCAGGTTAACTGTGACCTTCTGACCATCTTATTGTAGATGAAACACAGATATAGCATCGGAATTAAATACAAAAGGCACAATGCCTACATAAGTACAAGAAAACTGACACTTCTTCCTGTCTATGATTTGAACCATTCCTGTGACACTATTTATAGATTCCGATGCTTCTCTTCATGTTTACTGTATCCCTCTGACCTTCTTATTGACGATGAAACACAGAAATTGCATCAGAATTAAATACAAAAGGCACAATGCCGACTTAAGTACAAGCAAACAGACTCATCTTACTGTCTATGTTTGAACCATTCATGTGCACTAGGCATAGCTTCCGATGCTTCACTTCAGGTTTACTGTATCCATCTGACCTTCTTATTATCGATGAAACACAGAATTTGTATCGGAATTAAATACAAAAGGCACTTTGCCGACTTATGTACAAGAAAACTGACTCTTCTTACTGTCCACGTTTGAACCATTCATTTGACACTAGTTATAGATTCCGATGCTTCACTTCAGGTTTACTGAATCCCTCTGACCTTCTTATTGACGATGAAACACAGAAATTGGATCGGAATTAAATACAAAAGGCACAATGCCGACTGATGTACAAGAAAACTGATTCTTCTTACTTTTTATGTTTGAACCATTCCTGCGACACTAGTTATAGTTTCCGATGCTTCACTTCAGGTTTACTGTATCCCTCTGACCCTCTTATTGACGATAAAACACAGAAATTGCATCGGAATTAAATACAATTGGTACAATGCCGACTTAAGTACAAGAAAACTGACTCTTCTTACTGTCTATGATTCAACCATTCCTGTGACACTAGTTATAGATTCCGATGTTTCACTTAAGGTTTACTGTATCCCTCTGACCTTCTTATTGACGATGAAACACAGAAATTGCATCGTAAATTAATACAAAAGGCACAATGCCGACTTAAGTACAAGAAAACTGACTCTTCTTACTGTCTATGATTGAACCATTCCTGTGACACTAGTTATAGATTCCGGTGCTTCACTTGAGGTTTACTGTATCCCTCTGACTTTCTTATTGACGATGAAACACAGAAATTGCATCGGAGTTAAATGCAAAAGGCACAATGCCGACTTAAGTACAAGAAAACTGACTCTTCTTACTGTCTATTCTTTGACCCATTCCTGTGACACTAGTTATAGATTCCGATGCTTCACTTCGGGTTTACTGTATCCCTCTGACCTTCTTATTGACGATGAAACACAGAAATTGCATCGGAGATAAATACAAAAGGGACAATGCCGACATTATTACAAGAAAACTGACTCTTCTTACTGTCTATGATTGAACCATTCCTGTGCCACTAGTGATTGTTTCCGATGCTTCACTTCATATTTACTGTATCCCTCTGACTTTCTTATTGACGATTAAACACAGAAATTTCATCGGAATTAAATAGAAATGGCACAATGCCGACTTAAGTACAAGAAAACTGACTCTTCTTACTGTCTATGCTTTGAACCATTCCTGTGACACTAGTTATAGATTCGATGCTTCACTTCAGGTTTACTGTATCCCTCTGACCTTCATATTGACATAGAAACACAGAAATTTCCGCGGAATTAAGAACAAAAGGCACAATGCCGCCTTAAGTACAAGAAAACTGACTCTTCTTACTGTCTATGTTTTGAACCATTCCTGTGACACTAGTTATAGTTCCGATGCTTCGCCTCAGGTTTGCTGTATCCCTCTGACCTTCTTATTGACGATGAATCACTGAAATTGCAACGGAATTAAATGCAAAAGGCACAATGTCGACTTAAGTACAAGAAAAATGACTCTTCTTACTGTCTATGTTTTGAACCATTCCTGAGATACTAGTTATAGATTCCGATGCTTCAGTTCAAGTTTACTGTATCCCTCTGACCTTCTTATTGACGATGAAACACAGAAATTGCATCGGATTTAATACAAAAGGCACAATGCCGACTTAAGTACATGAAAACTGACTCCTCTTACTGTCTATGCTTTGAACCATTCCTGTGACACTACTTATAGATTCCGAAGCTTCACTTCAGCTTTACTGTATCCCTCTGACCTTCTTACTGACGATGAAACACAGAAATTGTATCGTAATTAAATACAAAAGGCACAATGCCGACTTAAGTACAAGAAAACTGACTCTTCTTACTGTCTTTGCTTTCAACCATTCCTGTGACACTAGTTATAGATTTCGATGCTTCATTTCAGGTTTACTGTATCCCTCTGACCTTCTTATTGACGATCAAAAACACAGAAATTGCATCGGAGTTAAATACAACAGGCACAATGCCGACTTAAGTACAAGAAAACTGACTCTTCACACTGTCTATGTTTTGAACCATTCCTGTGACACTAGTTATAGATTCCGATGCTTCACTTCAGGTTTACTGTATCCCTCTGACCTTCTTATTGACCATGAAACACAGAAATTGCATCAGAATTAAATACAAAAGGCACAATGCCGACTTAAGTACAAGAAAACAGACTCATCTTACTGTCTAAGTTTGAACCATTCATGTGACACTAGGCATAGCTTCCGATGCTTCACTTTAGGTTTACTGTATCCATCTGACTTTCTTATTATCGATGAAACACAGAATTTGTATCGGACTTAAATACAAAAGGCACTATGCCGACTTATGTACAAGAAAACTGACTCTTCTTACTGTCTACGTTTGAACCATTCATGTGACACTAGTTATAGATTCCGATGCTTCACTTCAGGTTTACTGAATCCCTCTGACCTTCTTATTGACGATGAAACACAGAAATTGGATCAGAATTAAATACAAAAGGCACAATGCCGACTGATGTACAAGAAAACTGATTCTTCATACTTTTTATGTTTGAACCATTCCTGCGACACTAGTTATAGTTTCCGATGCTTCACTTCAGGTTTACTGTATCCCTCTGACCCTCTTATTGACGATAAAACACAGAAATTGCATCGGAATTAAATACAATTGGTACAATGCCGACTTAAGTACAAGAAAACTGACTCTTCTTACTGTCTATGATTGAACCATTCCTGTGACCCTAGTTATAGATTCCGGTGCTTCACTTGAGGTTTACTGTATCCCTCTGACTTTCTTATTGACGATGAAACGCAGAAATTGCATCGGAGTTAAATGCAAAAGGCACAATGCCGACTTAAGTACAAGAAAACTGACTCTTCTTGCTGTCTATTCTTTGACCCATTCCTGTGACACTAGTTATAGATTCCGATGCTTCACTTCAGGTTTACTGTATCCCTCTGACCTTCTTATTGATGATGAAACACAGAAATTACATCGGAGTTAAATACAAAAGGGACAATGCCGACATAGGTACAAGAAAACTGACTCTTCTTACTGTCTATGCTTTGAACCATTCCTGTGACACTAGTTATAGTTCCGATGCTTCGCCTCAGGTTTGCTGTATCCCTCTGACCTTCTTATTGACGATGAAACACTGAAATTGCAACGGAATTAAATGCAAAAGGCAGAATGTCGACTTAAGTGCAAGAAAAATGACTCTTCTTACTGTCTATGTTTTGAACCATTCCTGAGATACTAGTTATAGATTCCGATGCTTCACTTCAAGTTTACTGTATCCCTCTGACCTTCTTATTGATGATGAAACACAGAAATTGCATCGGATTTAATACAAAAGGCACAATGCCGACTTAAGTACATGAAAACTGACTCCTCTTACTGTCTATGCTTTGAACCATTCCTGTGACACTACTTATAGATTCCGAAGCTTCACTTCAGCTTTACTGTATCCCTCTGACCTTCTTACTGACGATGAAACACAGAAATTGTATCGTAATTAAATACAAAAGGCACAATGCCGACTTAAGTACAAGAAAACTGACTCTTCTTACTGTCTTTGCTTTCAACCATTCCTGTGACACTAGTTATAGATTTCGATGCTTCATTTCAGGTTTACTGTATCCCTCTGACCTTCTTATTGACGATCAAAAACACAGAAATTGCATCGGAGTTAAATACAAAAGGCACAATGCCGACTTAAGTACATGAAAACTGACTCTTCACACTGTCTATGTTTTGAACCTTTCCTGTGACACTAGTTATAGATTCCGAAGCTTCACTTCAGGTTTACTGTATCCCTCTGACCTTCTTATTGACGATGAAACACAGAAATTGCATCGGAATTACATACAAAAAGCACAATGCCGACTTATGTACAAGAAAACTGACTCTTCTTACTGTCTATGTTTTGAACCATTCATGTGACACTAGTTATAGATTCCGATGCTTTACTCCAGGTTTACTGTATCCCTCTGACCTTCTTATTGACGATGAAGCACAGGAATTGTTTCGGAATCAAATACAAAAGGCCCAATGCCGACTTAAGTACAAGAAAACTGACTCCTCTTACTGTCTATGTTTTGATCCATTCCTGTGTCACTAGTTGTAGATTCCGATGCTTCACTTCAGGTTTACTGTATCCCTCTGACCTTCTTATTGACGATGAAACATAGAAATTGCATCGGAATTAAATAGAAAAGGAACAATGCCGACGTAAGTACAAAAAAAAAGACTCTTCTTACTGTCTATCTTTTGAACCATTCCTGTGACACTAGTTATAGATTCCGATGCTTCTTCTCAGGTTTACTGTTTCCTTCTGACCATCTTATTATTGATGAAACACAGATATAGCATCGGAATTAAATACAAAAGGCACAATCCCTACATAAGTACAAGAAAACTGACACTTCTTACTGTCTATGATTTGAACCATTCCTGTGACACTAGTTATAGATTCCGATGCTTCTCTTCATGTTTACTGTATCCCTCTGACCTTCTTATTGACTATGAAACACAGAAATTGCATCGGAATTAAATACAAAAGGCACAATGCCGACTTAAGTACAAGAAAACTGACTCTTCTTACTGTCTATGTTTTGAACCATTCATGTGACACTAGGCATAGCTTCCGATGCTTCACTTCAGGTTTACTGTATCCATCCGACATTCTTATTATCGATGAAACACAGAATTTGCATCGGAATTAAATACAAAAGGCACAATGCCGACTTATGTACAAGAAAACTGACTCTTCTTACTGTCTACGTTTGAACCATTCATGTGACACTAATTATAGATTCCGATGCTTCACTTCAGGTTTACTGTATCCCTCTCTACTTCTTATTGACGATGAAACACAGAAATTGCATCGGAATTAAATACAAAAGGCACAATGCCGACTGATGTAGAAGAAAACTGATTCTTCTTACTTTTTATGTTTGAACCATTCCTGTGACACTAGTTATAGTTTCCGATGCTTCACTTCAGACTTACTGTATCCCTCTGACCTTCTTATTGACGATGAAACACAGAAATTGCATCGGAATTAAATACAAAAGGCACAATGCCGACTTAAGTACAAGAAAACTGACTCTTCTTACTGTCTATGTTTGAACCATTCCTGTGACACTTGTTGTAGATTCGGAAGCTTCACCTCAGGTTTACTGTATCCCTCTGACTTTCTAATTGACGATGAAACACAGAAATTGCATCGGAATTAAATACAAAAGGCACAACGGCGACTTAAGTACAAGAAAACTGACTCTTCTTACTGTCTATGTTTTGAACCTTTCCTGTGACACTAGTTATAGATTCCGATGCTTCACTTCAGGTTTACTGTATCCCTCTGACCTTCTTATTGACGATGAAACTCAGAAATTGCATCGGAATTAAATACAAAAGGCACAATGCCGACTCAAGTACAAGAAGACTGCCTCCCCTTACTGTCTATGTTTTGAACGATTCCTGTGACACTAGTTATAGATTCCGATGCTTCACTTCAGGTTTACTATATCCCTCTGACCTTCTTATAGACGATGAAACACAGAAATTGCATCAGAACTGTATACAAAAGGCACAATGCCGACTTATGTACAAGAAGACTGACTCTTCTTACTGTCTACGGTTTGAACCATTTCTGTGACACTAGTTATAGATTCCGATGCGTCACTTCAGGTTTACTGTATCCCTCAGACCTTCTTATTGACGATGAAACACAGAAATTGCGTCTTAATTAGATACAAAAGGCACTATGCCGACTTAAGTACAAGAAGACTGACTCTTCTTACTGTCTATGGTTTGAACCATTCCTGTAACACTAGTTATAGATTCAGATGCTGCACTTCAGGAACACTGTATCCAGCTGACCTTCTTATTGATGATGAAGCACAGAAATTTCATCGGAGTTAAATACAAAAGGCACAATGCCGACTTTAGTACAAGGAGACTGACTCTTCTTACTGTCTATGTTTTAAACCATTCCTGTGACACTAGTTATAGTTTCCGATGCTTCATTTCAGTTTTACTGTATCCCTCTGAAATTCTTATTGACGATGAAACACAGATATTGCACCGGAATTAAATACAAAAGGCACAATGCCGACTCAAGTACAAGAAGACTGACTCTTCCTACTGTCTATGTTTTGAGCCACTCCTGTGACACTAGTTTTAGATTCCGATGCTTCACTTCAGGTTTACAGTATACCTCTGATTTCCTTATTGACGATGAAACACAGAAGCTGCATCTTAATTAAATACAAAAGGCACAATGCCAATTTAAGTACAAGAATACAGACTCTTCTTATTGTCTATGCTTTGAGCCATTCCTGTGACACTACTTATAGATTCCGATGCTTTACTTCAGGTTTACTGTGTCCCTCTGACCTTCTTATTGACGATCAAACACAGAAATTTCATCGGAATCAAATACAAAAGGCACAATGCCGACTCAAGTACAAGAAGACTGGCTCTTCTTACTGAATATGATTTGAACCATTCCTGTGACACTAGTTATAGATTCCGATGCTTGACTTCAGGTTTACTGTGTCCCTCTGACCTTCTTCTTGACGATAAAGCACAGAAATTGCATCGGAATTAAATACAAAAGGCACAATGCCGACCCAAGTACAAGAAGACTGGCTCTTCTTACTGTCTATGTTTTGAACCTTTCCTGTGAGACCGGTTTTAGATTCCGATGCTTCACTTCAGGTTTACTGTATCCCTCTGACCTTCTTATTGACGATGAAACATAGAAATTGCATCGGGATTAAATACAAAAGGCACATTGCCAACTTAAGTACAAGATAACGGACTCTTCTTACAGTCTATGTTTTGAACCATTCCTGTGCCACTAGTTATAGATTACGATGCTTCACTTCAGGTTTACTGTATCCCTCTGACCTTCTTATTGATGATGAAACGCAGAAATTGCATCGGAGTTAAATACAAAAGGCACAACGCCGACTTAAGTACAAGAAAACTGACTCCTCTTACTGTCTATGATTTGAACCATTCCTGTGGCACTAGTTATAGATTCCGAAGCTTCACTTTAGGTTTACTGTATCCCTCTGACCTTCTTATTGACGATGTAACACAGAAATTGCATCGGAATTAAATACAAAAGGCACAACGCCGACTTAAGTACAAGAAAACTGACTCTTCTTACCGTCTACGCTTTGAACCTTTCCTGTGACACTAGTTATAGATTCCGATTCTTAACTTCAGGTTTACTGTATCCCTCTGACCTTCTTATTGAAGATGAAACACAGATATAGCATCGGAATTAAATACAAAGGGCACAATGCCTACATAAGTACAAGAAAACTGACTCTTCTTACTGTCTATGATTTGAACCATTCCTGTGACACTAGTTATAGATTCCGAAGCTTCTCTTCAGGTTTACTGTATCCCTCGGACCTTCTTGTTGACGATGAAACACAGAATTTGCATCGGAATTAAATACAAAAGGCACAATGCCGACTTAAGTACAAGATAATTGACTCTTCTTACTGTCTATGATTGAACCATTCCTGTGACACTAGTTATAGATTCCGATGCTTCACTTTGGGTTTACTGTATCCCTCTGACTTTCTTATTGACGATGAAACACAGAAATTGCATCGGAGTTAAATACAAAAGGTACAATGTCGACTTAATTACAAGAAAACTGACTCTTCACACTGTCTATGCTTTGAACCATTCCTGTGACACTAGTTATAGATTCCGATGCTTCACTTCAGGTTTACTGTATCCCTCTGACCTTCTTATTGAAGATGAAACACAGATATTGCATCGGAATTAAATACAAAGGGCATAATGCCGACTTAAGTACAAGAAAACTGACTCTTCTTACTGTCCATGTTTGAACCATTCATGTGACACTAGTTATAGATTCCGATGCTTTACCCCAGGTTTCCTGTATCCCTCTGACCTTCTTATTGACGATGAATCACAGAAATTGCTTCGGAATTAAATACAAACGGCACAATGCCGACTTAAGTACAAGAAAACTGACTCTTCTTCTTGTCTACGTTTTGATCCATTAGTGTCACTAGTTATAGATTCCGATGCTTCACTTCAGGTATACTGTATCCCTCTGACCTTCTTATTGACGATGAAACATAGAAATTGCATCGGAATTAAATAGAAAAGGAAAAATGCCGTCTTAAGTACAAGAAAATTGACTCTTCTTACTGTCTATGTTTTGAACCATTCCTGTGACACTAGTTATAGATTCAGATGCTTCTTTTCAGGTTAACTGTGACCTTCTGACCATCTTATTGTAGATGAAACACAGATATAGCATCGGAATTAAATACAAAAGGCACAATGCCTACATAAGTACAAGAAAACTGACACTTCTTCCTGTCTATGATTTGAACCATTCCTGTGACACTATTTATAGATTCCGATGCTTCTCTTCATGTTTACTGTATCCCTCTGACCTTCTTATTGACGATGAAACGCAGAAATTGCATCAGAATTAAATACAAAAGGCACAATGCCGACTTAAGTACAAGAAAACAGACTCATCTTACTGTCTATGTTTGAACCATTCATGTGCACTAGGCATAGCTTCCGATGCTTCACTTCAGGTTTACTGTATCCATCTGACCTTCTTATTATCGATGAAACACAGAATTTGTATCGGAATTAAATACAAAAGGCACTATGCCGACTTATGTACAAGAAAACTGACTCTTCTTACTGTCCACGTTTGAACCATTCATTTGACACTAGTTATAGATTCCGATGCTTCACTTCAGGTTTACTGAATCCCTCTGACCTTCTTATTGACGATGAAACACAGAAATTGGATCGGAATTAAATACAAAAGGCACAATGCCGACTGATGTACAAGAAAACTGATTCTTCTTACTTTTTATGTTTGAACCATTCCTGCGACACTAGTTATAGTTTCCGATGCTTCACTTCAGGTTTACTGTATCCCTCTGACCCTCTTATTGACGATAAAACACAGAAATTGCATCGGAATTAAATACAATTGGTACAATGCCGACTTAAGTACAAGAAAACTGACTCTTCTTACTGTCTATGATTCAACCATTCCTGTGACACTAGTTATAGATTCCGATGTTTCACTTAAGGTTTACTGTATCCCTCTGACCTTCTTATTGACGATGAAACACAGAAATTGCATCGTAAATTAATACAAAAGGCACAATGCCGACTTAAGTACAAGAAAACTGACTCTTCTTACTGTCTATGATTGAACCATTCCTGTGACACTAGTTATAGATTCCGGTGCTTCACTTGAGGTTTACTGTATCCCTCTGACTTTCTTATTGACGATGAAACACAGAAATTGCATCGGAGTTAAATGCAAAAGGCACAATGCCGACTTAAGTACAAGAAAACTGACTCTTCTTACTGTCTATTCTTTGACCCATTCCTGTGACACTAGTTATAGATTCCGATGCTTCACTTCGGGTTTACTGTATCCCTCTGACCTTCTTATTGACGATGAAACACAGAAATTGCATCGGAGATAAATACAAAAGGGACAATGCCGACATTATTACAAGAAAACTGACTCTTCTTACTGTCTATGATTGAACCATTCCTGTGCCACTAGTGATTGTTTCCGATGCTTCACTTCATATTTACTGTATCCCTCTGACTTTCTTATTGACGATTAAACACAGAAATTTCATCGGAATTAAATAGAAATGGCACAATGCCGACTTAAGTACAAGAAAACTGACTCTTCTTACTGTCTATGCTTTGAACCATTCCTGTGACACTAGTTATAGATTCGATGCTTCACTTCAGGTTTACTGTATCCCTCTGACCTTCATATTGACATAGAAACACAGAAATTTCCGCGGAATTAAGAACAAAAGGCACAATGCCGCCTTAAGTACAAGAAAACTGACTCTTCTTACTGTCTATGTTTTGAACCATTCCTGTGACACTAGTTATAGTTCCGATGCTTCGCCTCAGGTTTGCTGTATCCCTCTGACCTTCTTATTGACGATGAAACACTGAAATTGCAACGGAATTAAATGCAAAAGGCACAATGTCGACTTAAGTACAAGAAAAATGACTCTTCTTACTGTCTATGTTTTGAACCATTCCTGAGATACTAGTTATAGATTCCGATGCTTCAGTTCAAGTTTACTGTATCCCTCTGACCTTCTTATTGACGATGAAACACAGAAATTGCATCGGATTTAATACAAAAGGCACAATGCCGACTTAAGTACATGAAAACTGACTCCTCTTACTGTCTATGCTTTGAACCATTCCTGTGACACTACTTATAGATTCCGAAGCTTCACTTCAGCTTTACTGTATCCCTCTGACCTTCTTACTGACGATGAAACACAGAAATTGTATCGTAATTAAATACAAAAGGCACAATGCCGACTTAAGTACAAGAAAACTGACTCTTCTTACTGTCTTTGCTTTCAACCATTCCTGTGACACTAGTTATAGATTTCGATGCTTCATTTCAGGTTTACTGTATCCCTCTGACCTTCTTATTGACGATCAAAAACACAGAAATTGCATCGGAGTTAAATACAACAGGCACAATGCCGACTTAAGTACAAGAAAACTGACTCTTCACACTGTCTATGTTTTGAACCATTCCTGTGACACTAGTTATAGATTCCGATGCTTCACTTCAGGTTTACTGTATCCCTCTGACCTTCTTATTGACCATGAAACACAGAAATTGCATCAGAATTAAATACAAAAGGCACAATGCCGACTTAAGTACAAGAAAACAGACTCATCTTACTGTCTAAGTTTGAACCATTCATGTGACACTAGGCATAGCTTCCGATGCTTCACTTTAGGTTTACTGTATCCATCTGACTTTCTTATTATCGATGAAACACAGAATTTGTATCGGAATTAAATACAAAAGGCACTATGCCGACTTATGTACAAGAAAACTGACTCTTCTTACTGTCTACGTTTAAACCATTCATGTGACACTAGTTATAGATTCCGATGCTTCACTTCAGGTTTACTGAATCCCTCTGACCTTCTTATTGACGATGAAACACAGAAATTGGATCAGAATTAAATACAAAAGGCACAATGCCGACTGATGTACAAGAAAACTGATTCTTCATACTTTTTATGTTTGAACCATTCCTGCGACACTAGTTATAGTTTCCGATGCTTCACTTCAGGTTTACTGTATCCCTCTGACCCTCTTATTGACGATAAAACACAGAAATTGCATCGGAATTAAATACAATTGGTACAATGCCGACTTAAGTACAAGAAAACTGACTCTTCTTACTGTCTATGATTGAACCATTCCTGTGACCCTAGTTATAGATTCCGGTGCTTCACTTGAGGTTTACTGTATCCCTCTGACTTTCTTATTGACGATGAAACGCAGAAATTGCATCGGAGTTAAATGCAAAAGGCACAATGCCGACTTAAGTACAAGAAAACTGACTCTTCTTGCTGTCTATTCTTTGACCCATTCCTGTGACACTAGTTATAGATTCCGATGCTTCACTTCAGGTTTACTGTATCCCTCTGACCTTCTTATTGATGATGAAACATAGAAATTACATCGGAGTTAAATACAAAAGGGACAATGCCGACATAGGTACAAGAAAACTGACTCTTCTTACTGTCTATGTTTTGAACCATTCCTGTGCCACTAGTGATTGTTTCCGATGCTTCACTTCATATTTACTGTATCCCTCTGACTTTCTTATTGACGATTAAACACAGAAATTTCATCGGAATTGAATAGAAATGGCACAATGCCGACTTAAGTACAAGAAAACTGACTCCTCTTACGGTCTATGCTTTGAACCATTCCTGTGACACTAGTTATAGATTCGATGCTTCACTTCAGGTTTACTGTATCCCTCTGACCTTCATATTGACATAGAAACACAGAAATTTCCGCGGAATTAAGTACAAAAGGCACAATGCCGCCTTAAGTACAAGAAAACTGACTCTTCTTACTGTCTATGTTTTGAACCATTCCTGTGACACTAGTTATAGTTCCGATGCTTCGCCTCAGGTTTGCTGTATCCCTCTGACCTTCTTATTGACGATGAAACACTGAAATTGCAACGGAATTAAATGCAAAAGGCAGAATGTCGACTTAAGTGCAAGAAAAATGACTCTTCTTACTGTCTATGTTTTGAACCATTCCTGAGATACTAGTTATAGATTCCGATGCTTCACTTCAAGTTTACTGTATCCCTCTGACCTTCTTATTGACGATGAAACACAGAAATTGCATCGGATTTAATACAAAAGGCACAATGCCGAATTAAGTACATGAAAACTGACTCCTCTTACTGTCTATGCTTTGAACCATTCCTGTGACACTACTTATAGATTCCGAAGCTTCACTTCAGCTTTACTGTATCCCTCTGACCTTCTTACTGACGATGAAACACAGAAATTGTATCGTAATTAAATACAAAAGGCACAATGCCGACTTAAGTACAAGAAAACTGACTCTTCTTACTGTCTTTGCTTTCAACCATTCCTGTGACACTAGTTATAGATTTCGATGCTTCATTTCAGGTTTACTGTATCCCTCTGACCTTCTTATTGACGATCAAAAACACAGAAATTGCATCGGAGTTAAATACAAAAGGCACAATGCCGACTTAAGTACAAGAAAACTGACTCTTCACACTGTCTATGTTTTGAACCTTTCCTGTGACACTAGTTATAGATTCCGAAGCTTCACTTCAGGTTTACTGTATCCCTCTGACCTTCTTATTGACGATGAAACACAGAAATTGCATCGGAATTACATACAAAAAGCACAATGCCGACTTATGTACAAGAAAACTGACTCTTCTTACTGTCTATGTTTTGAACCATTCATGTGACACTAGTTATAGATTCCGATGCTTTACTCCAGGTTTACTGTATCCCTCTGACCTTCTTATTGACGATGAAGCACAGGAATTGTTTCGGAATCAAATACAAAAGGCCCAATGCCGACTTAAGTACAAGAAAACTGACTCCTCTTACTGTCTATGTTTTGATCCATTCCTGTGTCACTAGTTGTAGATTCCGATGCTTCACTTCAGGTTTACTGTATCCCTCTGACCTTCTTATTGACGATGAAACATAGAAATTGCATCGGAATTAAATAGAAAAGGAACAATGCCGACGTAAGTACAAAAAAAAAGACTCTTCTTACTGTCTATCTTTTGAACCATTCCTGTGACACTAGTTATAGATTCCGATGCTTCTTCTCAGGTTTACTGTTTCCTTCTGACCATCTTATTGTTGATGAAACACAGATATAGCATCGGAATTAAATACAAAAGGCACAATCCCTACATAAGTACAAGAAAACTGACACTTCTTACTGTCTATGATTTGAACCATTCCTGTGACACTAGTTATAGATTCCGATGCTTCTCTTCATGTTTACTGTATCCCTCTGACCTTCTTATTGACTATGAAACACAGAAATTGCATCGGAATTAAATACAAAAGGCACAATGCCGACTTAAGTACAAGAAAACTGACTCTTCTTACTGTCTATGTTTTGAACCATTCATGTGACACTAGGCATAGCTTCCGATGCTTCACTTCAGGTTTACTGTATCCATCCGACATTCTTATTATCGATGAAACACAGAATTTGCATCGGAATTAAATACAAAAGGCACAATGCCGACTTATGTACAAGAAAACTGACTCTTCTTACTGTCTACGTTTGAACCATTCATGTGACACTAATTATAGATTCCGATGCTTCACTTCAGGTTTACTGTATCCCTCTCTACTTCTTATTGACGATGAAACACAGAAATTGCATCGGAATTAAATACAAAAGGCACAATGCCGACTGATGTAGAAGAAAACTGATTCTTCTTACTTTTTATGTTTGAACCATTCCTGTGACACTAGTTATGGTTTCCGATGCTTCACTTCAGACTTACTGTATCCCTCTGACCTTCTTATTGACGATGAAACACAGAAATTGCATCGGAATTAAATACAAAAGGCACAATGCCGACTTAAGTACAAGAAAACTGACTCTTCTTACTGTCTATGTTTGAACCATTCCTGTGACACTTGTTATAGATTCGGAAGCTTCACCTCAGGTTTACTGTATCCCTCTGACTTTCTAATTGACGATGAAACACAGAAATTGCATCGGAATTAAATACAAAAGGCACAACGGCGACTTAAGTACAAGAAAACTGACTCTTCTTACTGTCTATGTTTTGAACCTTTCCTGTGACACTAGTTATAGATTCCGATGCTTCACTTCAGGTTTACTGTATCCCTCTGACCTTCTTATTGACGATGAAACTCAGAAATTGCATCGGAATTAAATACAAAAGGCACAATGCCGACTCAAGTACAAGAAGACTGCCTCCCCTTACTGTCTATGTTTTGAACGATTCCTGTGACACTAGTTATAGATTCCGATGCTTCACTTCAGGTTTACTATATCCCTCTGACCTTCTTATAGACGATGAAACACAGAAATTGCATCAGAACTGTATACAAAAGGCACAATGCCGACTTATGTACAAGAAGACTGACTCTTCTTACTGTCTACGGTTTGAACCATTTCTGTGACACTAGTTATAGATTCCGATGCGTCACTTCAGGTTTACTGTATCCCTCAGACCTTCTTATTGACGATGAAACACAGAAATTGCGTCTTAATTAGATACAAAAGGCACTATGCCGACTTAAGTACAAGAAGACTGACTCTTCTTACTGTCTATGGTTTGAACCATTCCTGTAACACTAGTTATAGATTCAGATGCTGCACTTCAGGAACACTGTATCCAGCTGACCTTCTTATTGATGATGAAGCACAGAAATTTCATCGGAGTTAAATACAAAAGGCACAATGCCGACTTTAGTACAAGGAGACTGACTCTTCTTACTGTCTATGTTTTAAACCATTCCTGTGACACTAGTTATAGTTTCCGATGCTTCATTTCAGTTTTACTGTATCCCTCTGAAATTCTTATTGACGATGAAACACAGATATTGCACCGGAATTAAATACAAAAGGCACAATGCCGACTCAAGTACAAGAAGACTGACTCTTCCTACTGTCTATGTTTTGAGCCACTCCTGTGACACTAGTTTTAGATTCCGATGCTTCACTTCAGGTTTACAGTATACCTCTGATTTCCTTATTGACGATGAAACACAGAAGTTGCATCTTAATCAAATACAAAAGGCACAATGCCAATTTAAGTACAAGAATACAGACTCTTCTTATTGTCTATGCTTTGAGCCATTCCTGTGACACTACTTATAGATTCCGATGCTTTACTTCAGGTTTACTGTGTCCCTCTGACCTTCTTATTGACGATCAAACACAGAAATTTCATCGGAATCAAATACAAAAGGCACAATGCCGACTCAAGTACAAGAAGACTGGCTCTTCTTACTGAATATGATTTGAACCATTCCTGTGACACTAGTTATAGATTCCGATGCTTGACTTCAGGTTTACTGTGTCCCTCTGACCTTCTTCTTGACGATAAAGCACAGAAATTGCATCGGAATTAAATACAAAAGGCACAATGCCGACCCAAGTACAAGAAGACTGGCTCTTCTTACTGTCTATGTTTTGAACCTTTCCTGTGAGACCGGTTTTAGATTCCGATGCTTCACTTCAGGTTTACTGTATCCCTCTGACCTTCTTATTGACGATGAAACATAGAAATTGCATCGGGATTAAATACAAAAGGCACATTGCCAACTTAAGTACAAGATAACGGACTCTTCTTACAGTCTATGTTTTGAACCATTCCTGTGACACTAGTTATAGATTCCGATATATCACTAAAGGTTTACTGTATCCCACTGACCTTCTTAGTGACGATGAAACACAGAAATTGCATCGGAATTAAATACAAAAGGCACAATACCGACTCAAGTACAAGAACACTGGCTTTTCTTACTGTCTATGTTTTGAACCTTTCCTGTGAGACCGGTTTTAGATTCCGATGCATCACCTCAGGTTTACTGTATCCCGTGTACCTTCTTATTGACGACGAAACGCAAAAACTGCATCGGAAATGAATACAAAAGGCACAATGCTGACTTAAGTACAAGAAAACTGACTCTTCTTACTGTCTAAGATTTGAACCATTCCTGTGACACTAGTTATTGATTTCGATGCTTCACATTAGGTTTACTGTATCCCTCTGACCTTCCTATTGACGATGAAACACAGAAATTGCATCGGAATTAAATACAAAAGGCACAATGCCGACTTAAGTACAAGAAGACTGACTCTTCCTACTGCCTATGTTTTGAACCATTCATGTGACACTAGTTATAGATTCCGATGCTTCACTTCAGGTTTACTGTATACCTCTGACCTTCTTATTGAAGATGAAACACAGATATTGCATCGGAATTAAATACAAAACGCATAATGCCGACTTAAGTACAAGAAAACTGACTCTTGTTACTGTCTATGTTTGAACCATTCATGTGACACTAGTTATAGATTCCGATGCTTCACTTCAGGTTTACTGTATCCCTCTGACCATCTTATTGTTGATGATACACAGACATAGGATCGGAAATAAATGCAAAAGGCACAATGCCGACTTATGTACAAGAAAACTGACTCTTCTTACTGTCTATGTTTTGAACCATTCATGTGACACTAGTTATAGATTCCGATGCTTTACCCCAGGTTTACTGTATCCCTCTGACCTTCTTATTGACGATGAGACACAGAAATTGCTTCGGAATTAAATACAAAAGGCACAATGCCGACTTAAGTACATGAAAACTGACTCTTCTTACTGTCTATGTTTTGATCCATTCATGTGTCACTAGTTATAGATTCCGATGCTTCACTTCAGGTTTACTGTATCCCTCTGACCTTCTTATTGACGATGAAACATAGAAATTGCATCGGAATTAAATAGAAAAGGAAAAATGCCGTCTGAAGTACAAGAAAATTGACTCTTCTTACTGTCTATGTTTGGAACCATTCCTGTTACACTAGTTATAGATTCCGATGCTTCTTTTCAGGTTTACTCTGACCTTCTGACCATCTTATTGTTGATGAAACACAGATATAGCATCGGAATTAAATACAAAAGGCACAATGCCTCCATACGTACAAGAAAACTGACACTTCTTACTGTCTATGATTTGAACCATTCCTGTGACACTAGTTATAGATTCCGATGCTTCTCTTCATGTTTACTGTATCCCTCTGACCTTGTTATGGACGATGAAACACAGAAATTGCATCAGAATTAAATACAAAAGGCACAATGCCGACTTAAGTACAAGAAAACAGACTCTTCTTACTGTCTATGTTTTGAACCATTCATGTGACACTAGGCATAGCTTCCGATGCTTCACTTCAGGTTTACTGTATCCATCTGACCTTCTTATTATCGATGAAACACAGAATTTGTATCGGAATTAAATACAAATGGCACTATGCCGACTTATGTACATGAAAACTGACTCTTCTTACTGTCTATGATTGAACCATTCCCGTGACACTAGTTATAGATTCCGATGTTTCACTTGAGGTTCACTGTATCCCTCTGACCTTCTTATTGACGATGAAACACAGTTATTGCATCGTAAATAAATACAAAAGGCACAATGCCGACTTAAGTACAAGAAAACTGACTCTTCTTACTGTCTATTCTTTGAACCATTCCTGTGACACTAGTTATAGATTCCGATGCTTCACTTCGGGTTTACTGTATCCGTCTGACCTTCTTGTTGACGATGAAACACAGAAATTGCATTGGAGTTAAATACGAAAGGCACAATGCCGACATAAGTACAAGAAAACTGACTCTTCTTACTATGTTTTGAACCATTCCTGTGCCACTAGTGATTGTTTCCGATGCTTCACTTCATATTTACTGTATCCCTCTGACTTTCTTATTGACGATTAAACACAGAAATTTCATCGGAATTAAATAGAAATGGCACAATGCCGACTTAAGTACAAGAAATCTGACTCTTCTTACTGTCTATGCTTTGAACCATTCCTGTGACACTAGTTATAGATTCGATGCTTCACTTCAGGTTTACTGTATCCCCCTGACCTTCATATTGATATAGAAACACAGAAATTTCCGCGGAATTAAATACAAAAGGCACAATGCCGCCTTAAGTACAAGAAAACTGACTCTTCTTACTGTCTATGTTTTGAACCATTCCTGTGACACTAGTTATAGATCCGATGCTTCGCCTCAGGTTTGCTGCATCCCTCTGACCTTCTTATTTACGATGAAACACTGAAATTGCAACGGAATTAAATACAAAGGGCACAATGTCGACTTAAGTACAAGAAAAATGACTCTTCTTACTGTCTATGTTTTGAACCATTCCTGAGACACTAGTTATAGATTCCGATGCTTCACTACAGGGTTACTGTATCCCTCTGACCTTCTTATTGACGATGAAACACAGAAATTGCATCGGATTTAATACAAAAGGCACAATGCCGACTTAAGTACAGGAAAACTGACTCCTCTTACTGTCTATGCTTTGAACCATTCCTGTGACACTACTTAAAGATTCCGAAGCTTCACATCAGCTTTACTGTATCCCTCTGACCTTCTTATTGACGATGAAACACAGAAATTGCATCGTATTTAAATACAAAAGGCACAATGCCGACTTAAGTACAAGAAATCTGACTCTTCTTACTGTCAATGATTGGAACCATTCCTGTGACACTAGTTATAGATTCCGATGCTTCACTTCAGGTTTACTGTATCCCTCTGACCTTCTTATTGACGATGAAACACAGAAATTGAATCGTAATTAAATACAAAAATCACAATGCCGACTTAAGTACAAGAAAACTGACTCTTCTTACTGTCTATGTTTTGAACCATTCATGTGACACAAATTATAGAGTCCGATGCTTCACTTCAGGTTTACTGTATCCCTCTGACCTTCTTATTGACGATGAAACAAAGAAATTGGATCAGAATTAAATAAAAAAGGCACAATGCCGACTGATGTACAAGAAAACTGATTCTTCTTACTGTTTATGTTTGAACCATTCCTATGACACTAGTTATAGATTCCGATGCTTCACTTCAGGTTTACTGTATCCCTCTGACCTTCTTATTGACGATGAAACACAGAAATTGCATCGGAATTAAATACAAAAGGCACAGTGCCGACTTAAGTACAAGAAAACTGACTCTTCTTACTGTCTATGTTTGAACCACTCCTGTGACACTAGTTATAGATTCCGATGCTTCAATTCAGGTTTACTGAGTCCCTCGGACCATCTTATTGACGATGAAACACAGAAATTGCATCGGAGTTAAATACAAATGGCACAATGCCGACTTAAGTACAAGGAAATTGACTCTTCTTATTGTCTATGTTTTCAACCATTCCTGTGACACTAGTTATAGATTCCGATGCTTCACTTCAGGTTTACTGTATCCCCCTGACCTTCTTATTGGCGATCAAAAACACAGAAATTGCATCGGAGTTAAATACAAAAGGCACAATGCCGACTTAAGTACAAGAAAACTGACTCTTCATACTGTCTATGTTTTGAACCATTCCTGTGATACTAGTTATAGATTCCGATGCTTCACTTCAGATTTACTGTATCCCTCTGACCTTCTTATTGACGATGAAACACAGAAATTGCATCGGAGTTAAATACAAAAGGCACAATGCCGACTTAAGTACAAGAAAGCTGACTCTTCTTACTGTCTATGTTTTGAACCATTCCTGTGACACTAGTTATAGATTCCGAAGCTTCACTTCAGGTTTACTGTATCCCTCTGACCTTCTTATTGACGATGAAACACAGAACTTGCATCGGAATTACATACAAAAGGCACAATGCCGACTTATGTACAAGAAAACTGACTCTTCTTACTGTCTATGTTTTGAACCATTCATGTGACACTAGTTGAAGATTCCGATGCTTTACTCCAAGTTTACTGTATCCCTCTGTCCTTCTTATTGACGATGAATCACAGAAATTGTTTCGGAATTAAATACAAAAAGCACAATGCCGACTTAAATACAAGAAAACTGACTCTTCTTACTGTCTATGTTTTGATCCATTCCTGTGTCACTAGTTATAGATTCCGATGCTTCCCTTCAGGTTTACTGTATCCTTCTGACCATCTTATTAGTGATGAAACACAGATATAGCATCGGAATTAAATACAAAAGGCACAATGCCTACATAAGTACAAGAAAACTGACACTTCTTACTGTCTGTGATTTGAACCATTCCTGTGACACTAGTTATAGATTCCGATGCTTCTCTTCATGTTTACTGTATCCGTCTGACCTTCTTATTGACGATGAAACACAGAAATTGCATTGGAATTAAATACAAAAGGCAAAATGCCGACTGATGTACAAGAAAACTGATTCTTCTTACTTTTTATGTTTGAACCATTCCTGTGACACTAGTTATAGTTTCCGATGCTTCACTTCACGTTTACTGTATCCCTTTGACCTTCTTATTGACGATGAAACACAGAAATTGCATCGGAACTATATACAAAAGGCACAATGCCGACTTAAGTACAAGAAGACTGACTCTTCTTACTGTCTACGGTTTGAACCATTCCTGTGACACTAGTTATAGATTCCGATGCGTCACTTCAGGTTTACTGTATCCCTCAGACCTTCTTATTGACGATGAAACACAGAAATTGCGTCTTAATTAGATACAAAAGGCACAATGCCGACTTAAGTACAAGAAGACTGACTCTTCTTACTGTCTATGGTTCAAACCATTCCTGTAACACTAGTTATAGATTCAGATGCTGCACTTCAGGAACACTGTATCCAGCTGACCTTCTTATTGATGATGAAGCACAGAAATTCCATCGGAGTTAAATACAAAAGGCACAATGCCGACTTTAGTACAAGGAGACTGACTCTTCTTACTGTCTATGTTTTAAACCATTCCTGTGACACTAGTTATAGTTTCCGATGCTTCATTTTAGTTTTACTGTATCCCTCTGACCTTCTTAATGACGATGAAACACAGATATTGCATCGGAATTAAATATAAAAGGCACAATGTCGACTCAAGTTCAAGAAGACTGACTCTTCCTACTGTCTATGCTTTGAACCATTCCTGTGACACTAGTTTTAGATTCCGAAGCTTCACTTCGGGTTTACTGTATACCTCTGATTTCCTTATTGACGATGAAACAGAGATGTTGCATCTTAATTAAATACAAAAGCACAATGCCAATTTAAGTACAAGAATACTGACTCTTCTTATTGTCTATGCTTTGAACCATTCCTGTGACACTAGTTATAGATTCCGATGCTTTAGTTCAGGTTTACTGTGTCCCTCTGACCTTCTTATTGACGATCAAACAGAAATTTCATCGGAATTAAATAGAAATGGCACAATGCCGACTTAAGTACAATAAAACTGACTCTTCTTACTGTCTATGCTTTGACCATTCCTGTGACACTAGTTATAGATTCGATGCTTCACTTCAGGTTTACTGTATCCCTCTGACCTTCATATTGACATATAAACACAGAAATTTCCGCGGAATTAAATACAAAAGGCACAATGCCGCCTTAAGTACAAGAAAACTGACTCTTCTTACTGTCTATGTTTTGAACCATTCCTGTGACACTAGTTATAGATCCGATGCTTCGCCTCAGGTTTGCTGTATCCCTCTGACCTTCTTATTGACGATGAAACACTTAAATTGCAACGGAATTAAATACAAAGGGCACAATGTCGACTTAAGTACAAGAAAAATGACTCTTCTTACTGTCTATGTTTTGAACCATTCCTGAGACACTAGTTATAGATTCCGATGCTTCACTTCAGGGTTACTGTATCCCTCTGACCTTCTTATTGACGATGAAACACAGAAATTGCATCGGATTTAATACAAAAGGCACAATGCCGACTTAAGTACATGAAAACTGACTCCTCTTACAGTCTATGCTTTGAACCATTCCTGTGACACTACTTAAAGATTTTGAAGCTTCACTTCAGCTTTACTGTATCCCTCTGACCTTCTTATTGACGATGAAACACAGAAATTGCATCGTAATTAAATACAAAAGGCACAATGCCGACTTAAGTACAAGAAATCTGACTCTTCTTACTGTCTATGTTTTGAACCATTCATGTGACACTAATTATAGAGTCCGATGCTTCACTTCAGGTTTACTGTATCCCTCTGACCTTCTTATTGACGATGAAACAAAGAAATTGCATCGGAATTAAATACAAAAGGCACAATGCCGACTGATGTACAAGAAAACTGATTCTTCTTACTGTTTATGTTTGAACCATTCCAGTGACACTAGTTATAGATTCCGATGCTTCACTTCAGGTTTACTGTATCCCTCTGACCTTCTTATTCACGATGAAACACAGAAATTGCATCGGAATTAAATACATAAGGCACAGTGCCGACTTAAGCACAAGAAAACTGACTCTTATTACTGTCTATGTTTGAACCATTCCTGTGACACTAGTTATAGATTCCGATGCTTCAATTCAGGTTTACTGTGTCCCTCTGACCATCTTATTGACGATGAAACACAGAAATTGCATCGGAGTTAAATACAAATGGCACAATGCCGACTTAAGTACAAGGAAACTGACTCTTCTAACTGTCTATGTTTTCAACCATTCCTGTGACACTAGTTATAGATTCCGATGCTTCACTTCAGGTTTACTGTATCCCCCTGACCTTCTTATTGGCGATCAAAAGCACAGAAATTGCATCGGAGTTAAATACAAAAGGCACAATGCCGACTTAAGTACAAGAAAATTGACTCTTCATACTGTCTATGTTTTGAACCATTCCTGTGATACTAGTTATAGATTCCGATGCTTCACTTCAGGTTTACTGTATCCCTCTGACCTTCTTATTGACGATGAAACACAGAAATTGCATCGGAGTTAAATACAAAAGGCACAATGCCGACTTAAGTACAAGAAAACTGACTCTTCTTACTGTCTATGTTTTGAACCATTCCTGTGACACTAGTTATAGATTCCGAAGCTTCACTTCAGGTTTACTGTATCCCTCTGACCTTCTTATTGACGATGAAACACAGAACTTGCATCGGAATTACATACAAAAGGCACAATGCCGACTTATGTACAAGAAAACTGACTCTTCTTACTGTCTATGTTTTGAACCATTCATGTGACACTAGTTGAAGATTCCGATGCTTTACTCCAGGTTTACTGTATCCCTCTGACCTTCTTATTGACGATGAATCACAGAAATTGTTTCGGAATTAAATACAAAAAGCACAATGCCGACTTAAATACAAGAAAACTGACTCTTCTTACTGTCTATGTTTTGATCCATTCCTGTGTCACTAGTTATAGATTCCGATGCTTCCCTTCAGGTTTACTGTATCCTTCTGACCATCTTATTGTTGATGAAACACAGATATAGCATCGGAATTAAATACAAAAGGCACAATGCCTACATAAGTACAAGAAAACTGATTCTTCTTACTTTTTATGTTTGAACCATTCCTGTGACACTAGTTATAGTTTCCGATGCTTCACTTCAGGTTTACTGTATCCCTCTGACCTTCTTATTGACGATGAAACACAGAAATTGCATCGGAACTATATACAAAAGGCACAATGCCGACTTAAGTACAAGAAGACTGACTCTTCTTACTGTCTACGGTTTGAACCATTCCTGTGACACTAGTTATAGATTCCGATGCGTCACTTCAGGTTTACTGTATCCCTCAGACCTTCTTATTGACGATGAAACACAGAAATTGCGTCTTAATTAGATACAAAAGGCACAATGCCGACTTAAGTACAAGAAGACTGACTCTTCTTACTGTCTATGGTTTGAACCATTCCTGTAACACTAGTTATAGATTCAGATGCTGCACTTCAGGAACACTGTATCCAGCTGACCTTCTTATTGATGATGAAGCACAGAAATTCCATCGGAGTTAAATACAAAAGGCACAATGCGGACTTTAGTACAAGGAGACTGACTCTTCTTACTGTCTATGTTTTAAACCATTCCTGTGACACTAGTTACAGTTTCCGATGCTTCATTTTAGTTTTACTGTATCCCTCTGACCTTCTTAATGACGATGAAACACAGATATTGCATCGGAATTAAATACAAAAGGCACAATGCCGACTCAAGCTCAAGAAGACTGACTCTTCCTACTGTCTATGTTTTGAACCATTCCTGTGACACTAGTTTTAGATTCCGAAGCTTCACTTCGGGTTTACTGTATACCTCTGATTTCCTTATTGACGATGAAACAGAGATGTTGCATCTTAATTAAATACAAAAGCACAATGCCAATTTAAGTACAAGAATACTGACTCTTCTTATTGTCTATGCTTTGAACCATTCCTGTGACACTAGTTATAGATTCCGATGCTTTAGTTCAGGTTTACTGTGTCCCTCTGACCTTCTTATTGACGATCAAACAGAAATTTCATCGGAATTAAATAGAAATGGCACAATGCCGACTTAAGTACAATAAAACTGACTCTTCTTACTGTCTATGCTTTGAACCATTCCTGTGACACTAGTTATAGATTCGATGCTTCACTTCAGGTTCACTGTATCCCTCTGACCTTCATATTGACATAGAAACACAGAAATTTCCGCGGAATTAAATACAAAAGGCACAATGCCGCCTTAAGTACAAGAAAACTGACTCTTCTTACTGTCCATGTTTTGAACCATTCCTGTGACATTAGTTATAGATCCGATGCTTCGCCTCAGGTTTGCTGTATCCCTCTGACCTTCTTATTGACGATGAAACACTTAAATTGCAACGGAATTAAATACAAAGGGCACAATGTCGACTTAAGTACAAGAAAAATGACTCTTCTTACTGTCTATGTTTTGAACCATTCCTGAGACACTAGTTATAGATTCCGATGCTTCACTTCAGGGTTACTGTATCCCTCTGACCTTCTTATTGACGATGAAACACAGAAATTGCATCGGATTTAATACAAAAGGCACAATGCCGACTTAAGTACATGAAAACTGACTCCTCTTACTGTCTATGCTTTGAACCATTCCTGTGACACTACTTAAGGATTCCGAAGCTTCACTTCAGCTGTACTGTATCCCTCTGACCTTCTTATTGACGATGAAACACAGAAATTGCATCGTAATTAAATACAAAAGGCACAATGCCGACTTAAGTACAAGAAATCTGACTCTTCTTAATGTCTATGATTTGAACCATTCCTGTGACACTAGTTATAGCTTCCGATGCTTCACTTCAGGTTTACTGTATCCCTCTGACCTTCTTATTGACGATGAAACACAGAAATTGCATCGTAATTAAATACAAAAGGCACAATGCCGACTTAAGTACAAGAAAACTGACTCTTCTTACTGTCTATGTTTTGAACCATTCATGTGACACTAATTATAGAGTCCGATGCTTCACTTCAGGTTTACTGTATCCCTCTGACCTACTTATTGACGATGAAACAAAGAAATTGCATCGGAATTAAATACAAAAGGCACAATGCCGACTGATGTACAAGAAAACTGATTCTTCTTACTTTTTATGTTTGAACCATTCCTGTGACACTAGTTATAGATTCCGATGCTTCACTTCAGGTTTACTGTATCCCTCTGACCTTTTTATTCACGATGAAACACAGAAATTGCATCGGAATTAAATACAAAAGGCACAGTGCCGACTTAAGTACAAGAAAACTGACTCTTCTTACTGTCTATGTTTGAACCATTCCTGTGACACTAGTTATAGATTCCGATGCTTCAATTGAGGTTTACTGTGTCCCTCTGACCATCTTATTGACGATGAAACACAGAAATTGCATCGGAGTTAAATACAAATGGCACAATGCCGACTTAAGTACAAGGAAATTGACTCTTCTTACTGTCTATGTTTTCAACCATTCCTGTGACACTAGTTATAGATTCCGATGCTTTACTTCAGGTTTACTGTATCCCCCTGACCTTCTTATTGACGATCAAAAACACAGAAATTGCATCGGAGTTAAATACAAAAGGCACAATGCCGACTTAAGTACAAGAAAACTGACTCTTCATACTGTCTATGTTTTGAACCATTCCTGTGACACTAGTTATAGATTCCGATGCTTCCCTTCAGGTTTACTGTATCCCTCTGACCTTATTGACGATGAAACACAGAAATTGCATCGGAGTTAAATACAAAAGGCACAATGCCGACTTAAGTACAAGAAAACTGACTCTTCTTACTGTCTATGTTTTGAACCTTTCCTGTGACACTAGTTATAGATTCCGAAGCTTCACTTCAGGTTTACTGTATCCCTCTGAAGTTCTTATTGACGATGAAACACAGAAATTGCATCGGAATTACATGTACAAGAAAACTGACTCTTCTTACTGTCTATGTTTTGAACCATTCATGTGACACTAGTTATAGATTCCGATGCTTTACTCCAGGTTTACTGTATCCCTCTGACCTTCTTATTGACGATGAATCACAGAAATTGTTTCGGAATTAAATACAAAAGGCACAATGCTGACTTAAGTACAAGAAGACTGACTCTTCTTACTGTCTATGTTTTGATCCATTCCTGTGTCACTAGTTATAGATTCCGATGCTTCCCTTCTGGTTTACTGTATCCCTCTGACCGTCTTATTGACGATGAAACACAGATTACTGCATCGGAATTAAGTACAAAAGGCACAATGTCGACTCAAGTACAAGAAGACTGGCTCTTCTTATTGTCTATGTTTTGAACCTTTCCTGTGAGACCGGTTTTAGATTCCGATGCTTCACTTCAGGTTTACTGTATCCCTTGGACCTTCTTATTAACGACGAAACAAGGAAATTGCATAGGAATTAAATAGAAAATGCACAATGCCGACATAAGTAGAAGAAGACTGCCTCTTCTTACTGTCTATGCTTTGAACCATTCCTGTGAGACCAGTTTTAGATTCCGATACTTGACTTCAGGTTTGCTGTATCCCTTGGACCATCTTATTGACGACGAAACACAGAATTTGCATGGGAATTAAATACAAAAGGCACAATGCGGACTTAAGTAAAAGAAAACTGACTCGTCTTACTGTCTATGTTTGAACCATTCCTGTGACAGTAGTTATAGATTCCGATGCTTCATTTCAGGTTTACTGTATCGCTCTGACCTCCTTATTGACGATGAAACACAGAAATTGCATGGGAATTAAATACAAACGGCACAATGCCGACTTAAGTACAAGAAAAGTGACTCTTCTTACTGAATATGTTTTGATCCATTCCTGTGACACTAGCTATAGATTGAGATTCTTCACTTCAGGTTTACTGTATCCCTCTGACCTTCTTATTGACGATGAAACACAGAAATTGCATGGGAATTAAATACAAACGGCACAATGCCGACTTATGTACAAGAAAACTGACTCTTCTTACAGTCTATGTTATGAACGATTCCTGTGACACTAGTTATAGATTCCGATGCTTCACTTCAGGTTTACTGTAACCGTCTGACATTCTTATTGACGATGAAACACAGATATTGCATCGGAATGAAATACAAAAGGCACAATGCCGTCTTAAGTACAAGAAAACTGACTCTTCTTACTGTCTATGTTTTGAACCATTCCTGTGACACTAGTTATAGATTCCGATGCTTCACTTCAGGTTTACTGTATCCCTCTGACCTTCTTATTGACGATGAAACACTTAAATTGCATCGGAATTAAATACAAAAGGCACAATGCCGACTTAAGTACAAGAAGACTGACTCCTCTTACTGTCTATGTTTTGAACCACTCCTGTGACACTAGTTATAGATTCCGATGCTTCACTTCAGGCTTACTGTATCCCTCGGACCTTCTTATTGACGATGAAACACAGAAATTGCATCGGAATTAAATAGAAAAGGCACAATGCCGCCTTACGTACAAGAAGACTGGCTCTTCTTACTGTCTATGGTTTGAACCATTTCTGTGACACTAGTTATAGATTCCGATGCTTCACTTCAGGTTTACTAGATCCCTCTGACCTTCTTATTGTCGAAGAAACAATGATATTGCATCGGAATTAAATACAAAAGGCACAATGCCGACTTAAGTACAAGAAGACTGACCCTTCTTACTGTCTATGTTTTGATCCATTCCTGTGACACTAGTTATAGAATCCGATGCTTCCCTTCAGGTTTACTGTATCCCTCTGACCCTAGTATTGACGATGAAACACATAAATTGCATCGGAATTAAATACAAAAGGCACAATGCCGACTTAAGTACAAAAAGACTGACTCTTCTTACTGTCTATGTTTTGAACAATTCCTGTGACACTAGTTACACATTCCGATGCTTCACTTCAGGTTGACTGTATCCCTCTGACCGTCGTATTGACGATGAAACACAGAAATTGCATCGGAATTAAATAGAAAAGCCACAATGCCGACTTAAGTACAAGCAAATTGGCTCTTCTTACTGTCTATGTTTTGAACCATTCCTGTGACACTAGTTATAGATTCCGATGCATCACTTCAGGCTTACTGTATCCCTCGGACCTTCTTATTGACGATGAAACACAGAAATTTCATCGGAATTAAATACAAAAGGCACAATGCCGCCTTACGTACAAGAAGACTGGCTCTTCTTACTGTCTATGGTTTGAACCATTTCTGTGACACTAGTTATAGATTCCGATGCTTCACTTCAGGTTTACTATATCCCTCTGACCTTCTTATTGACGAAGAAACACAGATATTGCATCGGAATTAAATACAAAAGGCACAATGCCGACTTAAGTACGAGAAGACTGACCCTTCTTACTTTTTATGTTTTGAACCATTCCTGTGACACTAGTTATAGAATCCGATGCATCCCTTCAGGTTTACTGTATCCCTGTGACCTTAGTATTGACGATGAAACACAGAAATTCCATCGGAATTAAAAATGCCGACTTATGTACAAAAAGACTGACCCTTCTTACAGTCTATGTTTTGAACAATTCCTGTGACACTAGTTACAGATTCCGATGCTTCACTTCAGGTTTACTGTATACCACTGACCTTCTTATTGACGACGAAACACAGAAATTGCATCGGAATTAAATACAAAAGACACAATGCCGACTTAAGTACAAGAAAACCGACTCTTCTTACTGTCTATGTTTCGAACCATTCCTGTGACACTAGTAATAGATTCTGATGCTTCACTTCTGGTTTATTGTATCCCTCTGAGCTTCTTATTGACGATGAAACGCAGAAATTGCATCTGAGTTATATACAAAAGGCACAATGCCGACTTAAGTACAAAAAGACTGACTCTTCTTACTGTCTATGTTTTGAACCATTCCTGTGACACTAGTTTTTGATTCCGATGCTTCACTTCAGGTTTACTGTATCCCTCTGACCGTCGTACTGACGATGAAACACAGAAATTGCATCGGAATAAAATACAAAATGAACAATGCCGACTCAAGTACAAGAAGACTGGCTCTTTATACTGTCTATGTTTTGAACCTTTCCTGTGAGCCCGGCTTTAGATTCCGATGCTTCACTTCAGGTTTACAGTGTCCCTTAGACCTTGTTTCTGACGACGAAACACAGAAATTGAATCGGAATTGAATAGAAGAGGCACAATGCCGACTTATGTACAAGGAAACAGACTCTTCTTAATAACTATGTTTTGAACCATTTCTGTGACACTAGTCATAGATTCCGAAGCATCACTTCAGGTTTACTGTATCCCTCTGACCCTCTTATTGACGATGAAACACAGAAAATGCATCGGAATTAAATACAAAAGGCACAATGCCGACATAAGTACTAGAAGACTGACTCTTCTTAGTGTCTATGTTTTGAACCATTCCTGTGACACTAGTTATAGATTCGGATGCTTCACTTCAGGTTTACTGTATCCCTCTGACCGTCGTATTGACGTAGAAACACAGAAATTGCATCGGAATTAAATAGAAAAGGCACAATGCCGACTTAAGTACAAGCAAATTGACTCTTCTTACTGTCTATGTTTTGAACCATTCCTGTGACACTAGTTATAGATTCCGATTCTTCACTTCAGGTTTACTGTATCCCTCTGACTTTCTTATTGACGATGAAACATAGAAATTGCATCGGAATTACATACAAAAGGTTTACTGTATCCCTCTGACAAGAAAACTGACTCTTCTTACTGGCTATGATTTGAACCATTCCTGTGACACTAGTTATAGATTCCGAAGCTTCACTTCAGGTTTACTGTATCCCTCTGACCTTCTTATTGACGACGAACCACAGAAATTGCATCGGAATTAAATACAAGTGGCACAATGCCGACCTAAGTACAAGAAAACTGACTCTTCTTACTGTTTATGTTTTGAACCATTCCTGTGACACTAGTTATAGATCCCGATGCTTCACTTCAGGTTTACTGTATCCCTGTGACCTTCTTATTGACTATGAAACACAGATATTGCATCGGAATTAAGTGCAAAATGCACAATGCCGTCTTATGTACAAGAAAACTGACTCTTCTTACTGTCTATGTTTTGAACCATTCCTGTGACACTAGTTATAGATTCCGATGCTTCACTTCAGGCTTACTGTATCCCTCGGACCTTCTTATTGACGATGAAACACAGAAATTGCATCGGAATTAAATACAAAAGGCACAATGCCGCCGTACGTACAAGAAGACTGGCTCTTCTTACTGTCTATGGTTTGAACCATTTCTGTGACACTAGTTATAGATTCCGATGCTTCACTTCAGGTTTACTATATCCCTCTGACCTTCTTATTGACGAAGAAACACAGATTTTGCATCGGAATTAAATACAAAAGGCACAATGCCGACTTAAGTACAAGAAGACTGATTCTTCTTACTGTCTATGTTTGAACCATTCCTGTGACACTAGTTATAGAATCCGATGCATCCCTTCAGGTTTACTGTATCCCTCTGACCTTAGTATTGACGATGAAACACAGAAATTGCATCGGAATTAAAAATGCCGACTTATGTACAAAAAGACTGACTCTTCTTACTGTCTATGTTTTGAACAATTCCTGTGACACTAGTTACAGATTCCGAAGCTTCACTTCAGGTTTACTGTATACCACTGACCTTCTTATTGACGACGAAACACAGAAATTGCATCGGAATTAAATAAAAAAGACACAATGCCGACTTAAGTACAAGAAAACCGACTCTTCTTACTGTCTATGTTTCGAACCATTCCTGTGACACTAGTAATAGATTCTGATGCTTCACTTCTGATTTATTGTATCCCTCTGAGCTTCTTATTGACGATGAAACACAGAAATTGCATCGGAGTTATATACAAAAGGCACAATGCCGACTTAAGTACAAAAAGACAGACTCTTCTTACTGTCTATGTTTTGAACCATTCCTGTGATACTAGTTTTTGATTCCGATGCTTCACTTCAGGTTTACTGTATCCCTCTGACCGTCGTACTGACGATGAAACACAGAAATTGCATGGGAATTAAATACAAAATGCACAATGCCGACTCAAGTACAAGAAGACTGGCTCTTCTTACTGTCTATGTTTTGAACCTTTCCTGTGAGCCCGGCTTTAGATTCCGATGCTTCACTTCAGGTTTACAGTGTCCCTTAGACCTTGTTTCTGACGACGAAACACAGAAATTGCATCGGAATTGAATAGAAGAGGCACAATGCCGACTTATGTACAAGGAAACAGACTCTTCTTAATAACTATGTTTTGAACCATTTCTGTGACACTAGTCATAGATTCCGAAGCATCACTTCAGGTTTACTGTATCCCTCTGACCCTCTTATTGACGATGAAACACAGAAAATGCATCGGAATTAAATACAAAAGGCACAATGCCGACTTAAGTACTAGAAGACTGACTCTTCTTAGTGTCTATGTTTTGAACCATTCCTGTGACACTAGTTATAGATTCGGATGCTTCACTTCAGGTTTACTGTATCCCTCTGACTGTCTTATTGACGATGAAACATAGAAATTGCATCGGAATTACATACAAACGGTTTACTGTATCCCTCTGACAAGAAAACTGACTCTTCTTACTGGCTATGTTTTGAACCATTCCTGTGACACTAGTTATAGATTCCGAAGCTTCACTTCAGGTTTACTGTATCCCTCTGACCTTCTTATTGACGATGAACCACAGAAATTGCATCGGAATTATATACAAGAGGCACAATGCCGAACTAAGTACAAGAAAACTGACTCTTCTTACTGTTTATGTTTTGAACCATTCCTGTGACACTAGTTATAGACCCCGATGCTTCACTTCAGGTTTACTGTATCCCTGTGACCTTCTTATTGACTATGAAACACAGATATTGCATCGGAATTAAATACAAAAGGCACAATGCCGTCTTAAGTACAAGAAAACTGACTCTTCTTACTGTCTATGTTTTGAACCATTCCTGTGACACTAGTTATAGATTCCGATGCTTCACTTCAGGTTTACTGTATCCCTCTGACCTTCTTATTGACGATGAAAAACAGAAATTGCATCGGAACTATATACAAAAGGCACAATGCCGACTTAAGTACAAGAAGACTGACTCTTCTTACTGTCTACGGTTTGAACCATTCCTGTGACACTAGTTATAGATTCCGATGCGTCACTTCAGGTTTACTGTATCCCTCAGACCTTCTTATTGACGATAAAACACAGAAATTGCGTCTTAATTAGATACAAAAGGCACAATGCCGACTTAAGTACAAGAAGACTGACTCTTCTTACTGTCTATGGTTTGAACCATTCCTGTAACACTAGTTATAGATTCAGATGCTGCACTTCAGGAACACTGTATCCAGCTGACCTTCTTATTGATGATGAAGCACAGAAATTCCATCGGAGTTAAATACAAAAGGCACAATGCGGACTTTAGTACAAGGAGACTGACTCTTCTTACTGTCTATGTTTTAAACCATTCCTGTGACACTAGTTATAGTTTCCGATGCTTCATTTTAGTTTTACTGTATCCCTCTGACCTTCTTAATGACGATGAAACACAGATATTGCATCGGAATTAAATACAAAAGGCACAATGCCGACTCAAGCTCAAGAAGACTGACTCTTCCTACTGTCTATGTTTTGAACCATTCCTGTGACACTAGTTTTAGATTCCGAAGCTTCACTTCGGGTTTACTGTATACCTCTGATTTCCTTATTGACGATGAAACAGAGATGTTGCATCTTAATTAAATACAAAAGCACAATGCCAATTTAAGTACAAGAATACTGACTCTTCTTATTGTCTATGCTTTGAACCATTCCTGTGACACTAGTTATAGATTCCGATGCTTTAGTTCAGGTTTACTGTGTCCCTCTGACCTTCGTATTGACGATCAAACAGAAATTTCATCGGAATTAAATAGAAATGGCACAATGCCGACTTAAGTACAATAAAACTGACTCTTCTTACTGTCTATGCTTTGAACCATTCCTGTGTCACTAGTTATAGATTCGATGCTTCACTTCAGGTTCACTGTATCCCTCTGACCTTCATATTGACATAGAAACACAGAAATTTCCGCGGAATTAAATACAAAAGGCACAATGCCGCCTTAAGTTCAAGAAAACTGACTCTTCTTACTGTCCATGTTTTGAACCATTCCTGTGACATTAGTTATAGATCCGATGCTTCGCCTCAGGTTTGCTGTATCCCTCTGACCTTCTTATTGACGATGAAACACTTAAATTGCAACGGAATTAAATACAAAGGGCACAATGTCGACTTAAGTACAAGAAAAATGACTCTTCTTACTGTCTATGTTTTGAACCATTCCTGAGACACTAGTTATAGATTCCGATGCTTCACTTCAGGGTTACTGTATCCCTCTGACCTTCTTATTGACGATGAAACACAGAAATTGCATCGGATTTAATACATAAGGCACAATGCCGACTTAAGTACGTGAAAACTGACTCCTCTTACTGTCTATGCTTTGAACCATTCCTGTGACACTACTTAAAGATTCCGAAGCTTCACTTCAGCTTTACTGTATCCCTCTGATCTTCTTATTGACGATGAAACACAGAAATTGCATCGTAATTAAATACAAAAGGCACAATGCCGACTTAAGTACAAGAAATCTGACTCTTCTTAATGTCTATGATTTGAACCATTCCTGTGACACTAGTTATAGCTTCCGATGCTTCACTTCAGGTTTACTGTATCCCTCTGACCTTCTTATTGACGATGAAACACAGAAATTGCATCGTAATTAAATACCAAATGCACAATGCCGACTTAAGTACAAGAAAACTGACTCTTCTTACTGTCTATGTTTTGAACCATTCATGTGACACTAATTATAGAGTCCGATGCTTCACTTCAGGTTTACTGTATCCCTCTGACCTTCTTATTGACGATGAAACAAAGAAATTGCATCGGAATTAAATACAAAAGGCACAATGCCGACTGATGTACAAGAAAACTGATTCTTCTTACTGTTTATGTTTGAACCATTCCTGTGACACTAGTTATAGATTCCGATGCTTCACTTCAGGTTTACTGTATCCCTCTGACCTTCTTATTCACGATGAAACACAGAAATTGCATCGGAATTAAATACAAAAGGCACAGTGCCGACTTAAGTACAAGAAAACTGACTCTTCTTACTGTCTATGTTTGAACCATTCCTGTGACACTAGTTATAGATTCCGATGCTTCAATTCAGGTTTACTGTGTCCCTCTGACCATCTTATTGACGATGAAACACAGAAATTGCATCGGAGTTAAATACAAATGGCACAATGCCGACTTAAGTACAAGGAAATTGACTCTTCTTACTGTCTATACTTTCAACCATTCCTGTGACACTAGTTATAGATTCCGATGCTTCACTTCAGGTTTACTGTATCCCCCTGACCTTCTTATTGACGATCAAAAACACAGAAATTGCATCGGAGTTAAATACAAAAGGCACAATGCCGACTTATGTACAAGAAAACTGACTCTTCATACTGTCTATGTTTTGAACCATTCCTGTGACACTAGTTATAGATTCCGATGCTTCCCTTCAGGTTTACTGTATCCCTCTGACCTTATTGACGATGAAACACAGAAATTGCGTCGGAGTTAAATACAAAAGGCACAATGCCGACTTAAGTACAAGAAAACTGACTCTTCTTACTGTCTATGTTTTGAACCTTTCCTGTGACACTAGTTATAGATTCCGAAGCTTCACTTCAGGTTTACTGTATCCCTCTGAAGTTCTTATTGACGATGAAACACAGAAATTGCATCGGAATTACATACAAAAGGCACAATGCCGACTTATGTACAAGAAAACTGACTCTTCTTACTGTCTATGTTTTGAACCATTCATGTGACACTAGTTATAGATTCCGATGCTTTACTCCAGGTTTACTGTATCCCTCTGACCTTCTTATTGACGATGAATCACAGAAATTGTTTCGGAATTAAATACAAAAGGCACAATGCTGACTTAAGTACAAGAAGACTGACTCTTCTTACTGTCTATGTTTTGATCCATTCCTGTGTCACTAGTTATAGATTCCGATGCTTCCCTTCTGGTTTACTGTATCCCTCTGACCGTCTTATTGACGATGAAACACAGATTACTGCATCGGAATTAAATACAAAAGGCACAATGTCGACTCAAGTACAAGAAGACTGGCTCTTCTTATTGTCTATGTTTTGAACCTTTCCTGTGAGACCAGTTTTAGATTCCGATGCTTCACTTCAGGTTTACTGTATCCCTTGGACCTTCTTATTAACGACGAAACAAGGAAATTGCATAGGAATTAAATAGAAAATGCACAATGCCGACATAAGTACAAGAAAACTGACTCTTCTTCCTGTCTATGATTTGAACCATTCCTGTGACACTAGTTATTGATTCCGATGCATCACTTCAGGTTTACTGTATCCCTCTGACTTTCTAATTGACGATGAAACACAGAAAATGCATCGGAATTAAATACAAAAGGCACAATACCGACTTAAGTAGAAGAAGACTGCCTCTTCTTACTGTCTATGCTTTGAACCATTCCTGTGAGACCAGTTTTAGATTCCGATACTTGACTTCAGGTTTGCTGTCTCCCTTGGACCATCTTATTGACGACGAAACACAGAATTTGCATGGGAATTAAATAGAAAAGGCACAATGCGGACTTAAGTAAAAGAAAACTGACTCGTCTTACTGTCTATGTTTGAACCATTCCTGTGACAGTAGTTATAGATTCCGATGCTTCATTTCAGGTTTACTGTATCGCTCTGACCTCCTTATTGACGATGAAACACAGAAATTGCATGGGAATTAAATACAAACGGCACAATGCCGACTTAAGTACAAGAAAAGTGACTCTTCTTACTGAATATGTATTGATCCATTCCTGTGACACTAGCTATAGATTGAGATTCTTCACTTCAGGTTTACTGTATCCCTCTGACCTTCTTATTGACGATGAAACACAGAAATTGCATGGGAATTAAATACAAACGGCACAATGCCGACTTATGTACAAGAAAACTGACTCTTCTTACAGTCTATGTTATGAACGATTCCTGTGACACTAGTTATAGATTCCGATGCTTCACTTCAGGTTTACTGTAACCGTCTGACCTTCTTATTGACGATGAAACACAGATATTGCATCGGAATGAAATACAAAAGGCACAATGCCGTCTTAAGTACAAGAAAACTGACTCTTCTTACTGTCTATGTTTTGAACCTTTCCTGTGACACTAGTTATAGATTCCGATGCTTCACTTCAGGTTTACTGTGTCCCTCTGACCTTCTTATTGACGATGAAATACTTAAATTGCATCGGAATTAAATACAAAAGGCACAATGCCGACTTAAGTACAAGAAGACTGACTCCTCTTACTGTCTATGTTTTGAACCACTCCTGTGACACTAGTTATAGATACCGATGCTTCACTTCAGGCTTACTGTATCCCTTGGACCTTCTTATTGACGATGAAACACAGAAATTGCATCGGAATTAAATAGAAAAGGCACAATGCCGCCTTACGTACAAGAAGACTGGCTCTTCTTACTGTCTATGGTTTGAACCACTTCTGTGACACTAGTTATAGATTCCGATGCTTCACTTCAGGTTTACTAGATCCCTCTGACCTTCCTATTGTCGAAGAAACACAGATATTGCATCGGAATTAAATACAAAAGGCACAATGCCGACTTAAGTACAAGAAGACTGACCCTTCTTACTGTCTATGTTTTGATCCATTCCTGTGACACTAGTTATAGAATCCGATGCTTCCCTTCAGGTTTACTGTATCCCTCTGACCCTAGTATTGACGATGAAACACATAAATTGCATCGGAATTAAATACAAAAGGCACAATGCCGACTTAAGTACAAAAAGACTGACTCTTCTTACTGTCTATGTTTTGAACAATTCCTGTGACACTAGTTACACATTCCGATGCTTCACTTCAGGTTGACTGTATCCCTCTGACCGTCGTATTGACGATGAAACACAGAAATTGCATCGGAATTAAATAGAAAAGCCACAATGCCGACTTAAGTACAAGCAAATTGACTCTTCTTACTGTCTATGTTTTGAACCATTCCTGTGACACTAGTTATAGATTCCGATGCTTCACTTCAGGTTTACTGTATCCCTCTGACTTTCTTATTGACGGTGAAACATAGAAATTGCATCGGAATTACATACAAAAGGTTTACTGTATCCCTCTGACAAGAAAACTGACTCTTCTTACTGGCTATGTTTTGAACCATCCCTGTGACACTAGTTATAGACTCCGAAGCTTCACTTCAGGTTTACTGTATCCCTCTGACCTTCTTATTGACGATGAACCCATTGAAATTGCATCGGAATTAAATACAAGAGGCACCATGCCGACCTAAGTACAAGAAAACTGACTCTTCTTACTGTTTATGCTTTGAACCATTCCTGTGACACTAGTTATAGATCCCGATGCTTCACTTCAGGTTTACTGTATCCCTGTGACCTTCTTATTGACTATGAAACACAGATATTGCATCGGAATTAAATACAAAAGGCACAATGCCGTCTTATGTACAAGAAAACTGACTCTTCTTACTGTCTATGTTTTGAACCATTCCTGTGACACTAGTTATAGATTCCGATGCATCACTTCAGGCTTACTGTATCCCTCGGACCTTCTTATTGACGATGAAACACAGAAATTTCATCGGAATTAAATACAAAAGGCACAATGCCGCCTTACGTACAAGAAGACTGGCTCTTCTTACTGTCTATGGTTTGAACCATTTCTGTGACACTAGTTATAGATTCCGATGCTTCACTTCAGGTTTACTATATCCCTCTGACCTTCTTATTGACGAAGAAACACAGATATTGCATCGGAATTAAATACAAAAGGCACAATGCCGACTTAAGTACGAGAAGACTGACCCTTCTTACTGTCTATGTTTTGAACCATTCCTGTGACACTAGTTATAGAATCCGATGCATCCCTTCAGGTTTACTGTATCCCTGTGACCTTAGTATTGACGATGAAACACAGAAATTCCATCGGAATTAAAAATGCCGACTTATGTCCAAAAGGCTGACCCTTCTTACTGTCTATGTTTTGAACAATTCCTGTGACACTAGTTACAGATTCCGATGCTTCACTTCAGGTTTACTGTATACCACTGACCTTCTTATTGACGACGAAACACAGAAATTGCATCGGAATTAAATACAAAAGACACAATGCCGACTTAAGTACAAGAAAACCGACTCTTCTTACTGTCTATGTTTCGAACCATTCCTGTGACACTAGTAATAGATTCTGATGCTTCACTTCTGGTTTATTGTATCCCTCTGAGCTTCTTATTGACGATGAAACGCAGAAATTGCATCGGAGTTATATACAAAAGGCACAATGCCGACTTAAGTACAAAAAGACTGACTCTTCTTACTGTCTATGTTTTGAACCATTCCTGTGACACTAGTTATTGATTCCGATGCTTCACTTCAGGTTTACTGAATCCCTCTGACCGTCGTACTGACGATGAAACACAGAAATTGCATCGGAATTAAATACAAAATGAACAATGCCGACTCAAGTACAAGAAGACTGGCTCTTCTTACTGTCTATGTTTGAACCTTTCCTGTGAGCCCGGCTTTAGATTCCGATGCTTCACTTCAGGTTTACAGTGTCCCTTAGACCTTGTTTCTGACGACGAAACACAGAAATTGCATCGGAATTGAATAGAAGAGGCACAATGCCGACTTATGTACAAGGAAACAGACTCTTCTTAATAACTATGTTTTGAACCATTTCTGTGACACTAGTCATAGATTCCGAAGCATCACTTCAGGTTTACTGTATCCCTCTGACCCTCTTATTGACGATGAAACACAGAAAATGCATCGGAATTAAATACAAAAGGCACAATGCCGACATAAGTACTAGAAGACTGACTCTTCTTAGTGTCTATGTTTTGAACCATTCCTGTGACACTAGTTATAGATTCGCATTCTTCACTTCAGGTTTACTGTATCCCTCTGACCGTCGTATTGACGTAGAAACACAGAAATTGCATCGGAATTAAATAGAAAAGGCACAATGCCGACTTAAGTACAAGCAAATTGACTCTTCTTACTGTCTATGTTTTGAACCATTCCTGTGACACTAGTTATAGATTCCGATGCTTCACTTCAGGTTTACTGTATCCCTCTGACTTTCTTATTGACGATGAAACATAGAAATTGCATCGGAATTACATACAAAAGGTTTACTGTATCCCTCTGACAAGAAAACTGACTCTTCTTACTGGCTATGATTTGAACCATTCCTGTGACACTAGTTATAGATTCCGAAGCTTCACTTCAGGTTTACTGTATCCCTCTGACCTTCTTATTGACGACGAACCACAGAAATTGCATCGGAATTAAATACAAGTGGCACAATGCCGACCTAAGTACAAGAAAACTGACTCTTCTTACTGTTTATGTTTTGAACCATTCCTGTGACACTAGTTATAGATCCCGATGCTTCACTTCAGGTTTACTGTATCCTTGTGACCTTCTTATTGACTATGAAACACAGATATTGCATCGGAATTAAGTGCAAAAGGCACAATGCCGTCTTATGTACAAGAAAACTGACTCTTCTTACTGTCTATGTTTTGAACCATTCCTGTGACACTAGTTATAGATTCCGATGCTTCACTTCAGGCTTACTGTATCCCTCGGACCTTCTTATTGACGATGAAACACAGAAATTGCATCGGAATTAAATACAAAAGGCACAATGCCGCCGTACGTACAAGAAGACTGGCTCTTCTTACTGTCTATGGTTTGAACCATTTCTGTGACACTAGTTATAGATTCCGATGCTTCACTTCAGGTTTACTATATCCCTCTGACCTTCTTATTGACGAAGAAACACAGATTTTGCATCGGAATTAAATACAAAAGGCACAATGCCGACTTAAGTACAAGAAGACTGACCCTTCTTACTGTCTATGTTTGAACCATTCCTGTGACACTAGTTATAGAATCCGATGCATCCCTTCAGGTTTACTGTATCCCTCTGACCTTAGTATTGACGATGAAACACAGAAATTGCATCGGAATTAAAAATGCCGACTTATGTACAAAAAGACTGACTCTTCTTACTGTCTATGTTTTGAACAATTCCTGTGACACTAGTTACAGATTCCGAAGCTTCACTTCAGGTTTACTGTATACCACTGACCTTCTTATTGACGACGAAACACAGAAATTGCATCGGAGTTAAATAAAAAAGACACAATGCCGACTTAAGTACAAGAAAACCGACTCTTCTTACTGTCTATGTTTCGAACCATTCCTGTGACACTAGTAATAGATTCTGATGCTTCACTTCTGATTTATTGTATCCCTCTGAGCTTCTTATTGACGATGAAACACAGAAATTGCATCGGAATTCAATAGAAGAGGCACAATGCCGACTTATGTACAAGGAAACAGACTCTTCTTAATAACTATGTATTGAACCATTTCTGTGACACTAGTCACAGATTCCGAAGCATCACTTCAGGTTTACTGTATCCCTCTGACCCTCTTATTGACGATGAAACACAGAAAATGCATCGGAATTAAATACAAAAGGCACAATGCCGACTTAAGTACTAGAAGACTGACTCTTCTTAGTGTCTATATTTTGAACCATTCCTGTGACACTAGTTATAGATTCGGATGCTTCACTTCAGGTTTACTGTATCCCTCTGACCGTCGTATTGACGATGAAACACAGAAATTGCATCGGAATTAAATAGAAAAGGCACAATGCCGACTTAAGTACAAGCAAATTGACTCTTCTTACTGTCTATGTTTTGAACCATTCCTGTGACACTAGTTATAGATTCCGATGCTTCACTTCAGGTTTACTGTATCCCTCTGACCTTCTTATTGACGATGAAACATAGAAATTGCATCGGAATTCTATATAAAAGGTTTACTGTATCCCTCTGACAAGAAAACTGACTCTTCTTACTGTCTATGTTTTGAACCATTCCTGTGACACTAGTTATAGATTCCGAAGCTTCACTTCAGGTTTACCGTATCCCTCTGACCTTCTTATTGACGATGAACCACAGAAATTGCATCGGAATTCAATAGAAGAGGCACAATGCCGACCTAGGTACAAGAAAACTGACTCTTCTTACCGTCTATGGTTTGAACCATTTCTGTGACACTAGTTATAAATTCCGATGCTTCACTTCAGTTTTAGTTAATCGCTCTGACCGTCTTATTGACGATGAAACACACAAATTGCATCGGAATTAAATACAAAAGGCACAATGCCGACCCAAGTACAAGTAGTCTGGCTCTTCTTACTGTCTAAGTTTTGAACCTTTCCTGTGGGACCGGTTTCAGATTCCGATGCTTCACTTCAGGTTTACTGTATCCCTTGGGCCTTCTTATTGACGACGAACACAGAAATTGCATCGGAATTATATAGAAAATGCACAATGCCGACTTCAGTACAAGATAACTGTCTCTTTTTCCCGATTTTGCTTTGAACCATTCCTGTGACACTAGTTATAGATTCCGATGCTTCACTTCATTATTACCTTATCCAGCTGACCTTCTTATTGACGATGAAACACAGAAATTGCATCGGAATTAAATACAAAAGGCACAATGCCGACTTAAGTACAAGAAGACCGACTCCTCCTACTGTCTATGTTTTGAACCACTCCTGTGACACTAGTTATAGATTCCGATGCTTCACTTCAGTTTTACTGTATAATTCTGACCTTCTTATTGACGATGAAACACAGAAATTGCATCTGAATTAAATACAAGAGGCACAATGCCGACTCAAGTACAAGGAGACTACCTCTTCTTACTGTCTATGTTTTGAACCTTTCCTGTGAGACCGGTTTTAGATTCCGATGCTTCACTTCAGGTTTACTGTATCCCTTGGACATTCTTATTGACGCAGAAAAACACAGAAATTGCATCGGAATTAAATAGAAAAGGCACAATGCCGACGTAAGTACAAGAAAACTGACTCTTCTTACTGTCTATGTTTTGAACCATTCCTGTGACACTAGTTATAGATTCAGATGCTTCACTTCAGGTTTACTGCATCCCTCTGACCTTCGTATTGACGATGAAACACAGAAATTGCATCGGAATTAAATACAAAGGCACAATGCCGACTTAAGTACAAGAAAACTGACTCTTCTTACTGTTTATGTTTTGAAGATTCCTGTGACACTAGTTATAGATTCCGATGCTTCACATCATGTTTACTGTATCCCTGTGACCTTCTTATTGGCGATGAAGCTCAGAAATTGCATCGGAATTAAATACAAAAGGCACAATGCCGACTTCAGTACAAGAAAACTGACTCTTGTTACTGTCTATGTTTTGAACCATTCCTGTGACACTAATTATATATTCCGATGCTTTACTTCAGGTTTACTGTATACCTCTGACCTTGTTATTGACGATGAAACACAGAAATTACATCGGAATTAGATACCAAAGGCACAATGCCGACTTAAGTACAAGAAGACTGACTCTTCCTACTATCTATGTTTTAACCATTCCTGTGACACTAGTTATAGATTCCGATGCTTCACTACAGGTTTACTGTATCCAGCTGACCTTCTTATTGACGATGAATCACAGAAATTGCATCGGAATTAAATGCAAAAGGCACAATGCCGACTTAAGTTTAAGAAAACTGACTCTTCTTACTGTCTATGTTTTGAACCATTCCTGTGACACTAGTTATAAATTCCGATGCTTCACTTCAGTTTTAATGAATCCCTCTGACCGTCTTATTGACGATGAAACACACAAATTGCATCGGAATTAAATACAAAAGGCACAATGCCGACCCAAGTACAAGTAGTCTGGCTCTTCTTACTGTCTATGTTTTGAACATTTCCTGTGAGACCGGTTTCAGATTCCGATGCTTCACTTCAGGTTTACTGTATCCCTTGGACATTCTTATTGACGGCGAACACAGAAATTGCATCGGAATTATATAGAAAATGCACAATGCCGACTTCAGTACAACATAACTGTCTCTTTTTCCTGTCTTTGTTTTGAACCATTCCTGTGACACTAGTTATGGATTCCGATGCTTCACTTCAGGATTACCTTATCCAGCTGACCCTCTTATTCACGATGAAACACAGAAATTGCATCGGAATTAAATACAAAAGGCACAATGCCGACTCAAGTACAAGAAGACTGACTCTTCTCACTTTCTATGTTTTGAACCATTCCTGTGACACTAGTTATAAGTTCCGATGCTTCACTTCAGTTTTACTTTATCCTTCTGACCTTCTTATTGACGATGAAACTCTGAAATTGCATCAGAAATAAATACAAAAGGCACAATGCCCACTCAAGTACAAGAAGACTGACACTTCTTACTGTCTATGTTTTGAAACATTCCTGTGACACTAGTTATAGATTCCGATGCTTCACTTCAGTTTTACTGTATCCTTCTGACCTTCTTATTGACGATGAAACACATAAATTGCATCGGAATTGAACACAAAAGGCACAATGCCTACTCAAGTACAAGAAGACTGACTCCTCTTACTGTCTATGTTTTGAACCACTCCTGTGACACTAGTTATAGATTCCGATGCTTCACTTCAGGTTTACTGTATCCCTCTGACCGTCGTACTGACGATGAAACACAGAAATTGCATTGGAATTAAAGACAAAAGGCACAATGCCGAATCAAGTACAAGAAGACTGACTCTTCCTACTGTCTATGTTTTGAGCCATTCCTGTGACACTAGTTATAGTTTCCGATGCTTCACTACAGGTTTACTGTATCCAGCTGACCTTGTTATTGACGATTAAACACAGAAATTGCATCAGAAATAAATACAAAAGACACAATGCCGACTCAAGTACAAGAAGACTGACACTTCTTACTGTCTATGCTTTGAACCATTCCTGTGACACTAGTTATAGATTCCGATGCTTCACTTCAGTTTTACTGTATCCTTCTGACCATCTTATTGTTGATGAAACACAGAAATTGCAACGGAATTAAATACTAAAGGCACAATGCCGACTTAAGTACAAGAAAACTGACTCTTCCTACTGTCTATGTTTTGAGCCATTCCTGTGACACTAGTTATAGTTTCCGATGCTTCACTACAGGTTTACTGTATCCAGCTGACCTTCTTATTGACGATGAATCACAGAAGTTGCATCGGCAATTAATACAAAAGGCTCAATGCAGACTTAAGTACTAGAAAACTGACTCTTCTTACTGCCTATGTTTTGAACCAATCCTGTGACACTAGTTATAAATTCCGATACTTCACTTCAGTTTTAATGTATCCCTGTGACCTTCTTATTGTTGATGAAACACAGAAATTGCATCGGAATTAAATACAAAACGCACAATGCCGACTTAAGCCAAGAAAACTGACTCTTCCTACTGGATATGTTTTGAACCACTTTGAGACACTAGTTATAGATTCCGATGCTTCACTTCAGGTTTACTGTATCCCTCTGACCGTCTTACTGACGATGAAACACAGAAATTGCATTGGAATTAAATACAAAAGGCACAATGCCGACTCAAGTACAAGAGGACAGGCTCTTCTTACTGTCTATGTTTTGAACCACTCCTGTGACACTAGTTATAGATACCGATGCTTCACTTCAGTTTTACTGTATCCTTCTGACCTTCTTATTGACGATGAAACACAGAAATTGCATCGGAATTAAATACAAAAGGCACAATGCCGACTCAAGTACAAGAAGACTGACTCTTCTTGCTCTCTATGTTTTGAACCATTCCTGTGACACTAGTTATAGATTCCGATGCTTCGCTTCAGTTTTACAATGCTGACCCATGTACAAGAAGAATGGCTCTTCTTACTGTCTATGATTTAAACCTTTCCTCTGAGACCGGTTTTAGATTCCGATGCTTCACTTCAGGTTTACTGTATCCCTGGTACCTTCTTATTGACGACGAACACAGAAATTGCAGCGGAATTAAATAAAAAAGGCACAATGCCGACTTAAGTACAAAAAGACTGACTCTTCTTACTGTCTATGTTTGAACAATTCCTGTGACACTAGTTATAGATTCCGATGCTTCACTTCAGGTTTCCTGTATCCCTCTGACCTTCTTATTGACGATTAAACACCGAAATTGCATTTTAATTAAATACAAAAGGCAGAATGCCGACTTCAGTACAATAACACTTTCTCTTCTTACTGTCTATGGTTTGAACCATTCCTGTGCCACTAGTTATAGATTCCGATGCTTCACTTCAGGTTTACTGTATCCCTCTGACCTTCGTATTGTCGATCAAACACAGAAGATTCATCGGAATTAAATACAAAAGGCACAATGCCGACTCCTGTACAAGAAGACTGGCCCTTCTTACTGTCTACGTTTTGAACCATTCCTGTGGCACTAGTTATAGATTCCGATGCTTCACTTCAGGTTTACTATATCCAGCTGACCTTCTTATTGACGATGAAGCACAGAAATTGCATCGGAATTAAATACAAAAGGCACAATGCCGACTTAAGTACTAGAAGACTGACTCTTCTTTCAGTCTATGTTTTGAACCATTCCTGTGACACTAGTTATAGATTCCGATGCTTCACTTCAGGTTTACTGTATCCAGCTGACCATCTTATTGACGATGAAAAACAGAAATTGCATCGGAATTAAATACAAAAGGCACAATGCTGACCCATGTACAAGAAGACTGGCTCTTCTTACTGTCTACGATTTAAACCTTTCCTCTGAGACCGGTTTTAGATTCCGATGCTTCACTTCAGGTTTACTGTATCCCTTGGACCTTCTTATTGACGACGAACACAGAAATTGCATCGGAATTAAATAAAAAAGGCACAATGCCGACTTAAGTACAAAAAGACTGACTCTTCTTACTGTCTATGTTTTGAACAATTCCTGTGACACTAGTTACAGATTCCGATGCTTCACTTCAGGTTTACTGTATCCCACTGACCTTCTTATTGACGACGAAACACAGAAATTGCATCGGAATTAAATACAAAAGACACAATGCCGACTTAAGTACAAGAAAACCGACTCTTCCTACTGCCTATGTTTTGAACCATTCCTGTGACACTAGTAATAGATTCTGATGCTTCACTTCTGGTTTATTGTATCCCTCTGAGCTTCTTATTGACGATGAAACACAGAAATGGCATCGGAGTTATGTACAAAAGGAACAATGCCGACTTAAGTACAAAAAGACTGACTCTTCTTACTGTCTATGTTTTGAACCATTCCTGTGACACATGTTTTTGATTCCGATGCTTCACTTCAGGTTTACTGTATCCCTCTGACCGTCGTACTGACGATGAAACACAGAAATTGCATCGGAATTAAATACAAAATGCACAATGCCGACTCAAGTACAAGAAGACTGGCTCTTCTTACTGTCTTTGTTTTGAAGCTTTCCTGTGAGACCGGCTTTAGATTCCGATGCTTCACTTCAGGTTTACTGTGTCCCTTGGACCTTGATTCTGACGACGCAACACAGAAATTGCATCGGAATTGAATAGAAGAGGCACAATGCCGACTTATGTACAAGGAAACAGACTCTTCTTAATAACTATGTTTTGAACCATTCCTGTGACACTAGTCATAGATTCCGAAGCATCACTTCAGGTTTACTGTATCCCTCCGACCCTCTTATTGACGATGAGACACAGAAAATGCATCTGAATTAAATACAATAGGCACAATGCCGACTTAAGTACTAGAAGACTGACTCTTCTTACTGTCTATGTTTTGAACCATTCCTGTGACACATGTTTTTGATTCCGATGCTTCACTTCAGGTTTACTGTATCCCTCTGACCGTCGTACTGACGATGAAACACAGAAATTGCATCGGAATTAAATACAAAATGCACAATGCCGACATAAGTACAAGAAAACTAACTCTTCATACTGTCTATGTTTTGAAACATTCCTGTGACACTAGTTATAGATTCCGATGCTTCGCTTCAGGCTTACTGTATCCCTCTGACCTTCTTATTGACGATGAAACACAGAAATTGCATCGAAATTAAATACAAGAGGCACAATGCCGACTCCTGTACAAGAAGACTGGCCCTTCATACTGTCTACGTTTTGAACCATTCCTGTGACACTAGTTATAGATTCCGATGCTTCACTTCAGGTTTACTGTATCCAGCTCACCTTCTTATTGACGATGAAGCACAGAAATTGCATCGGAATTAAATACAAAAGGCACAATGCCGACTTAAGTACAAGACGACTGACTCTTCCCACTGTCTATGTTTTGAACCATTCCTGTGACACTAGTTATAGATTCCGATGTTCACTTCAGGTTTTCTGTATCCCTCTGACCTCCTTATTGACGATGAAACACAGAAATTGCATCTTAACTAAACACAAATGGCACAATGCCGACTTAAGTACTACAAGACTGACTCTTCCTACTGTCATTGTTTTCTACCATTCCTGTGGCACTAGTTATAAATTCCGATGCTTCACTTCAGGTTTACTGTATCCCTCTGACCTTACTATTGACGATCAAACACAGAAAATTCATCGGAATTAAATACAAAAGGCACAAAGCCGACTCAAGTACAAGAAGACTGGCTCTTCTTACTGCCTATGTTTTGAACCATTCCTGTGGTACTAGTTATAGATTCCGATGCTTCACTTCAGGTTTACTATATCCAGCTGACCTTCTTATTGACGATGAAACACAGAAATTGCATCGGAATTATATACAAAAGGCACTATGCCGACTTAAGTACAAGAAGACTGACTCTTCTTACTGTCTATGTTTTGAACCATTCCTGTGACACTAGTTATAGATTCCGATGCTTCACTTCAGGTTTACTGTATCCCTCTGACCTTCTTATTGACGATGAAACACCGAAATTGCATTTTAATTAAATACAAAAGGCAGAATGCCGACTTCAGTGCAAGAACACTGTCTCTTCTTACTGTCTATGTTTTGAACCATTCCTGTGCCACTAGTTATAGATTCCGATGCTTCACTTCAGGTTTACTGTATCCCTCTGACCTTCGTATTGACAATCAAACACAGAAGATTCATCGGAATTAAATACAAAAGGCACAATGCCGACTCCTGTACAAGAAGACTGGCCCTTCTTACTGTCTACGTTTTGAACCATTCCTGTGGCACTAGTTATAGATTCCGATGCTTCACTTCAGGTTTACTATATCCAGCTGACCTTCTTATTGACGATGAAGCACAGAAATTGCATCGGAATTAAATACAAAAGGCACAATGCCGACTTAAGTACTAGAAGACTGACTCTTCTTACAGTCTATGCTTTGAACCATTCCTGTGACACTAGTTATAGATTCCGAAGCTTCACTTCAGGTTTACTGTTTCCCTCTGACCGTCGTATTGGCGATGAAACACAGAACTTGCATCGGAATTAGATACAAAATGCACGATGCCGACTCAAGTACGAGAAGACTGGCTATACTTCCTGTCGATGTTTTGAACCATTCGTGGGACACTAGTTTTAGATTCCGATGCTTCACTTCAGGTTTACTGTATCCAGCTGACCTGCTTGCTGACGATGAAACACAGAAATTGCATCGGAAAAATAATTCATAAGTCACAATGCCGACATAAGTACAAGAAAACTAACTATTCATAGTGTCTATGTTTTGAAACATTCCTGTGACACTAGTTATAGATTCCGATGCTTCACTTCAGGCTTACTGTATTCCTCTGACCTACTTATTGACGATGAAACACAGAAATTGCATCGAAATTAAATACAAAAGGCACAATGCCGACTCCTGTACAAGAAGACTAGCCCTTCTTACTGTCTACGTTTTGAACCATTCCTGTGACACTAGTTATAGATTCCGATGCTTCACTTCAGGTTTACTGTATCCAGCTCACCTTCTTATTGACGATGAAGCACAGAAATTGCATCGGAATTAAATACAAAAGGCACCATGCCGAATTAAGTACAAGACGACTGACTCCTCCCACTGTCTATGTTTTGAACCATTCCTGTGACACTAGTTATAGATTCCGGTGATTCACTTCAGGTTTTCTGTATCCCTCTGACCGCCTTATTGATGATGAAACACAGAAATTGCATCTTAATTAAACACAAAAAGCACAATGCCGACTTAAGTACAAGAAGACTGACTCTTCATACTGTCATTGTTTTCTACCATTCCTGTGGCACTAGTTATAAATTCCGATGCTTCACTTCAGGTTTACTGTATCCCTCTGACCTTACTATTGTCGATCAAACACAGAAAATTCATCGGAATTAGATACAAAAGGCACAATTCCGACTCAAGTACAAGTATACTGGCTCTTCTTACTGCCTATGTTTTGAAACATTCCTGTGGTACTAGTTATAGATTCCGATGCTTCACTTCAGGTTTACTATATCCAGCTGACCTTCTTATTGACGACGAAACACAGAAATTGCATCGGAATTATATACAAAAGGCACAATGCCGACTTAAGTACACGAAGACTGACTCTTCTTACTGTCTATGTTTGAACCATTCCTGTGACACTAGTTATAGATTCCGATGCTTCACTTCAGGTTTACTGTATCCCTCTGACCTTCTTATTGACGATGAAACACCGAAATTGCATTTTAATTAAACACAAAAGGCAGAATGCCGACTTCAGTACAAGAACACTGTCTCTTCTTACTGTCTATGGTTTGAACCATTCCTGTGCCACTAGTTATAGATTCCGATGCTTCACTTCAGGTTTACTGTATCCCTCTGACCTTCGTATTGACGATCAAACACAGAAGATTCATCGGAATTAAATACAAAAGGCACAATGCCGACTCCTGTACAAGAAGACTGGCCCTTCTTACTGTCTACGTTTTGAACCATTAATGTGGCACTAGTTATAGATTCCGATGCTTCACTTCAGGTTTACTATATCCAGCTGACCTTCTTATTGACGATGAAGCACAGAAATTGGATCGGAATTAAATACAAAAGGCACAATGCCGACTTCAGTACAAGAAGACTGACTCTTTCTATTATCGATGTTATGAACCATTCCGGTGACACTAGTTATAGGTTCCGATTCTTCACTTCAGGTTTACTGTACCCCACTGACCTTCTTATTGACGATGAAACACAGAAATTGCATCGGAATTAAATACAAAAGACACAATGCCGACTTCAGTACAAGAAAACTGACCCTTCTTACTGTCTATGTTTTGAACCATTCCTGTGACACTAGTTATAGATTCCGATCCTTCACTTCAGGTTTACTGTACCCAGCTCACCTTCTTATTGACGATGAAGCACAGAACTTGCATCGGAATTAAATACAAAATGCACAATGCCGACTCAAGTACAAGAAGACTTGCTCTTCTTACTGTCTATGTTTTGAACCTTTCCTGTGAGACCGGTTTTAGATTCTGATGCTTCACTTCAGGTTTACTGTATCCCTTGGACCTTGTTATTGACGACGAAATACAGAAATTGCATCGGAATTAAATAGAAGAGGCACAATGCCGACTTATGTACAAGAAAACAGACTCTTCTTAATAACTATGTTTTGAACCATTCCTGTGACACTAGTTATAGATTCCGATGCATCACTTCAGGTTTACTGTATCCCTCTGACCCTTTATTGACGATGAGACACAGAAAATGCATCGGAATTAAATACAAAAGGCACAATGCCGACTTAAGTACAAAAAGAAAGACTCTTCTTACTGTCTATAGTTTGAACCATTCCTGTGACACTAGTTATAGATTCGGATGCTTCACTTCAGGTTTACTGTATCCCTCTGACCGTCGAATTGACGATGAAACACAGAAACTGCATCGGAATTAAATAGAAAAGGCACAATGCCGACTTACGTACAAGCAAATTGACTCTTCTTACTGTCTATGTTTTGAACCATTCCTGTGACTCTAGTTATAGATTCCGATGCTTCACTTCAGGTTTACTGTATACCTCTGACCTTCTTATTGACGATGAAACACAGAAATCGCATCGGAATTACATACAAAAGGTTTACTGTATCCCTCTGACAAGAAAACTGACTCTTCTTACTGTCAATGTCTTGAACCATACCTGTGACACTATTTATAGATTCCGATGCTTCATTTCAGGTTACTGTATCCCTCTGACCTTCTTATTGACGATGAAACACGTAAATTACATCGGAATTAAATAGAAAAGGCATGATGCCGACTTAAGTACAAGAAGACTGACTCTTCTTACTGTCTATGTTTTGAACCATTCCTGTGACACTAGTTATAGATTCCGATGCTTCACTTCAGGTTTTCTGTATCCCTCTGACCTTCGTATTGACGATGAGACACAGAAAATGCATCGGAATTAAATACAAAATGCACAATGCCGACTTAAGTACAAAAAGAAAGACTCTTCTTACTGTCTATAGTTTGAACCATTCCTGTGACACTAGTTATAGATTTCGATGCTTCACTTCAGGTTTACAGTATCCCTCTGACCTTCGTATTGACGATGAAACACAGAAATTGCATCGGAATTAAATACAAAAGGCACATTGCCGACTCAAGTACAAGAAGACTGGCTATACCTCATGTCAATGTTTGAAACCATTCCTGTGACACTAGTTATAGATTCTGATGCTTCACTTCAGGTTTACTGTATCCAGCTGACCTTCTTATTGACGATGAAACACAGAAGTTGCATCGGAATTAAATACAAAAGGCACAATGCCGACCTAAGTACAAGAAAACAGACTCTTCTTAATATCAATGTTTTGAACCATTCCTGTGACACTAGTTATAGATTCCGATGCTTCACTTCAGGTTTACTGTATCCTTATGACCTTTTTATTGACGATGATACACAGAAATTGCATCGGAATTAATTACAAAACTCACAATGCCGACTCAAGTACAAGAAGACCGGCTCATCTTACTGTCTATGGTTTGAACCATTCCTGTGACACTAGTTATAGATTCCGATGCTTCACGTCAGGTTTACTGTACCCCTCTGACCATCTCATTGACGATGAAACACAGAAATTGCATCGGAATTAAATGCAAAAGACACAATGCCGACTTAAGTACAAGAAAACTGACTCTTCTTACTGTCTATGTTTTGAACCATTCCTGTGACACTAGTTATAGATTCTGATGCTTCACTTCAGGTTTATTGTATCCCTCTGAGCTTCTTATTGACGATGAGCCACAGAAATTGCATCGGAGTTATATACAAAAGGCACAATGCCGACTTAAGTGCAAGAAGACTGACTCTTCTTACTGTCTATGTTTTGTACCATTCCTGTGACACTAGTTATTGATTCCGATGCTTCACTTCAGGTTTACTGTATGCCTCTGACCGTCGTACTGACGATGAAACACAGAAATTGCATCGGAATTAAATACAAAAGGCACAATACCGACTTAAGTACAAGAAGACTGGCTCTTCTTACTGCCTATGTTTTGAATTAATCCTTTGGCGCTAGTTATAGATTCCGATGCGTCACTTCAGGTTCACTGTATCCCTCTGACCTTCTTATTGACGATCAAACACAGAAAATTCATCAGAATTAAAAAAAAAAGGCACAATGCCGACTCATGTACAAGAAGACTGGCTCTCCTTACTGTCTATGATTTGAACCATTCCTGTGACACTTGTTATAGATTCCGATCCTTCACTTCACGATTACTGTATCCAGCTGAGCTTCTTATTGACGATGAAGCACAGAAATTGCATCGGAATTAAATACAAAAGGCACAATGCCGACTTAAGTACAAGAAGACTGACTCTTCTTACTGTCTATGTTTTGAACCATTCCTGTGACACTAGTTATAGATTCCGATGCTTCACTTCAGGCTTACTGTATCCCTCTGACCTTCTTATTGACGAAGAAACACAGATATTGCATCGGAATTAAATACAAAAGGCACAATGCCGACTTAAGTACAATAAGACTGACCCTTCTTACTGTCTATGTTTTGAACCATTCCTGTGACACTAGTTATAGATTCCGATGCTTCACTTCAGTATTCTGTATCCCTCTGACCTTCGTATTGACGATGAAACACAGAAAATGCATCGGAATGAAATACAAAAGGCACAATGCCGACTTAAGTACAAAAAGAAAGACTCTTCTTACTGTCTATGGTTTGAACCATTCCTGTGACACTAGTTATAGATACCGATGCTTCATGTCAGGTTTACTGTACCCCTCTGACCATCTTATTGACGATGAAACACAGAAATTGCATCGGAATTAAATACAAAAGACACAATGCCGACTTAAGTACAAGAAAACTGACTCTTCTTACTGTCTATGTTTTGAACCATTCCTGTGACACTAGTTATAGATTCCGATGCTTCACTTCAGGTTTATTGTATCCCTCTGAGCTTCTTATTGACGATGAGACACAGAAATTGCATCGGAGTTATATACAAAAGGCACAATGCCGACTTAAGTACAAGAAGACTGGTTCTTCTTACTGCCTATGTTTTGAATTATTTCTTTGGCGCTAGTTATAGATTCCGATGCTTCACTTCAGGTTTACTGTATCCCTCCGACCTTCTTATTGACGATTAAACACAGAATATTCATCAGAATTAAATACAAAAGGCACAATGCCGACTCATGTACAAGAAGACTGGCTCTATTTACTGTCTATGATTTGAACCATTCCTGTGACACTAGTTATAGATTCCGATCCTTCACTTCAGGATTACTGTATCCAGCTGAGCTTCTTATTGACGAAGAAGCACAGAAATTGCATCGGAATTAAATACAAAAGGCACAATACCGACTTAAGTACAAGAAGACTGACTCTTCTTACTGTCTATGTTTTGAACCATTCCTGTGACACTAGTTATAGATTCCGATGCTTCACTTAAGGCTTACTGTATCCCTCTGACCTTCTTATTGACGATGAAACACAGAAATTGCATCGAAATTAAATACAAAAGGCACAATGCCGACTCATGTACAAGAAGACTGGTTCTTCTTACTGTCTACGTTTTGAACCATTCCTGTGACACTAGTTATAGATTCCGATGCTTCACTTCAGGTTTACTGTATCCAGCTGACCTTCCTATTGACGCCGAAACACAGAAATTGCATCGGAATTAAATAGAAAAGGCATAATGCCGACTTAAGTACAAGAAAATTGACTCTTCTTACTGTCTATGTTTGAACCATTCCTGCGACACTAGTTATAGATTCTGATTCTTCACTTCATGTTTACTGTATCCCTCTGACCTTCTTATTGACGATGAAACACCGAAATTGCATTGGAATTACATACAAAAGGCACAATGCCGACTTAAGTACAAGAAAACTGACTCTTCTTACTGTCTATGTTTTGAACCATTCCTGTGACACTAGTTCTAGATTCCGATGCTTCACTTCAGGTTTACTGTATCCCTGTGACCTTCTTATTGACGATGAAACACAGAAATTGCATCGGAATTAAATACAAAATTCACAATGACGACTTAAGTACAAGAAAAGTGACTCTCTTTACTGACTATGTTTTGAACCATTCCTGTGACACCAGTTATAGATTCCGATGCTTCACTTCAGGTTTACTGTATCCCTCTGACCTTCTTATTGACGATGAAACACGTAAATTGCATCGGAATTAAATACAAAAGGCTCAATGCCGACTTAAGTACAAGAAGACTGACTCTTCTTACCGTCTATGTTTTGAAAAATTCCTGTGACACTAGTTATAGATTCCGATGCTTCACTTCAGGTTTTCTGTATCCCTCTGACCTTCGTATTGACGATGAGACACAGAAAATGCATCGGAATTAAATACAAAATGCACAATGCCGACTTAAGTACAAAAAGAAAGACTCTTCTTACTGTCTATAGTTTGAACCATTCCTGTGACACTAGTTATAGATTTCGATGCTTCACTTCAGGTTTACAGTATCCCTCTGACCTTCGTATTGACGATGAAACACAGAAATTGCATCGGAATTAAATACAAAAGGCACAATGCCGACTCAAGTACAAGAAGACTGGCTATACCTCATGTCAATGTTTGAAACCATTCCTGTGACACTAGTTATAGATTCTGATGCTTCACTTCAGGTTTACTGTATCCAGCTGACCTTCTTATTGACGATGAAACACAGAAGTTGCATCGGAATTAAATACAAAAGGCACAATGCCGACCTAAGTACAAGAAAACAGACTCTTCTTAATATCAATGTTTTGAACCATTCCTGTGACACTAGTTATAGATTCCGATGCTTCACTTCAGGTTTACTGTATCCTTATGACCTTTTTATTGACGATGATACACAGAAATTGCATCGGAATTAATTACAAAACTCACAATGCCGACTCAAGTACAAGAAGACCGGCTCATCTTACTGTCTATGGTTTGAACCATTCCTGTGACACTAGTTATAGATTCCGATGCTTCACGTCAGGTTTACTGTACCCCTCTGACCATCTCATTGACGATGAAACACAGAAATTGCATCGGAATTAAATACAAAAGACACAATGCCGACTTAAGTACAAGAAAACTGACTCTTCTTACTGTCTATGTTTTGAACCATTCCTGTGACACTAGTTATAGTTTCTGATGCTTCACTTCAGGTTTATTGTATCCCTCTGAGCTTCTTATTGACGATGAGACACAGAAATTGCATCGGAGTTATATACAAAAGGCACAATGCCGACTTAAGTGCAAGAAGACTGACTCTTCTTACTGTCTATGTTTTGTACCATTCCTGTGACACTAGTTATTGATTCCGATGCTTCACTTCAGGTTTACTGTATCCCTCTGACCGTCGTACTGACGATGAAACACAGAAATTGCATCGGAATTAAATACAAAAGGCACAATACCGACTTAAGTACAAGAAGACTGGCTCTTCTTACTGCCTATGTTTTGAATTAATCCTTTGGCGCTAGTTATAGATTCCGATGCGTCACTTCAGGTTTACTGTATCCCTCTGACCTTCTTATTGACGATCAAACACAGAAAATTCATCAGAATTAAAAAAAAAAGGCACAATGCCGACTCATGTACAAGAAGACTGGCTCTCCTTACTGTCTATGATTTGAACCATTCCTGTGACACTTGTTATAGATTCCGATCCTTCACTTCACGATTACTGTATCCAGCTGAGCTTCTTATTGACGATGAAGCACAGAAATTGCATCGGAATTAAATACAAAAGGCACAATGCCGACTTAAGTACAAGAAGACTGACTCTTCTTACTGTCTATGTTTTGAACCATTCCTGTGACACTAGTTATAGATTCCGATGCTTCACTTCAGGCTTACTGTATCCCTCTGACCTTCTTATTGACGAAGAAACACAGATATTGCATCGGAATTAAATACAAAAGGCACAATGCCGACTTAAGTACAATAAGACTGACCCTTCTTACTGTCTATGTTTTGAACCATTCCTGTGACACTAGTTATAGATTCCGATGCTTCACTTCAGTATTCTGTATCCCTCTGACCTTCGTATTGACGATGAAACACAGAAAATGCATCGGAATGAAATACAAAAGGCACAATGCCGACTTAAGTACAAAAAGAAAGACTCTTCTTACTGTCTATGGTTTGAACCATTCCTGTGACACTAGTTATAGATACCGATGCTTCATGTCAGGTTTACTGTACCCCTCTGACCATCTTATTGACGATGAAACACAGAAATTGCATCGGAATTAAATACAAAAGACACAATGCCGACTTAAGTACAAGAAAACTGACTCTTCTTACTGTCTATGTTTTGAACCATTCCTGTGACACTAGTTATAGATTCCGATGCTTCACTTCAGGTTTATTGTATCCCTCTGAGCTTCTTATTGACGATGAGACACAGAAATTGCATCGGAGTTATATACAAAAGGCACAATGCCGACTTAAGTACAAGAAGACTGGTTCTTCTTACTGCCTATGTTTTGAATTATTTCTTTGGCGCTAGTTATAGATTCCGATGCTTCACTTCAGGTTTACTGTATCCCTCCGACCTTCTTATTGACGATTAAACACAGAATATTCATCAGAATTAAATACAAAAGGCACAATGCCGACTCATGTACAAGAAGACTGGCTCTCCTTACTGTCTATGATTTGAACCATTCCTGTGACACTAGTTATAGATTCCGATCCTTCACTTCAGGATTACTGTATCCAGCTGAGCTTCTTATTGACGAAGAAGCACAGAAATTGCATCGGAATTAAATACAAAAGGCACATTACCGACTTAAGTACAAGAAGACTGACTCTTCTTACTGTCTATGTTTTGAACCATTCCTGTGACACTAGTTATAGATTCCGATGCTTCACTTAAGGCTTACTGTATCCCTCTGACCTTCTTATTGACGATGAAACACAGAAATTGCATCGAAATTAAATACAAAAGGCACAATGCCGACTCATGTACAAGAAGACTGGTTCTTCTTACTGTCTACGTTTTGAACCATTCCTGTGACACTAGTTATAGATTCCGATGCTTCACTTCAGGTTTACTGTATCCAGCTGACCTTCCTATTGACGCCGAAACACAGAAATTGCATCGGAATTAAATAGAAAAGGCATAATGCCGACTTAAGTACAAGAAAATTGACTCTTCTTACTGTCTATGTTTGAACCATTCCTGCGACACTAGTTATAGATTCCGATTCTTCACTTCATGTTTACTGTATCCCTCTGACCTTCTTATTGACGATGAAACACCGAAATTGCATTGGAATTACATACAAAAGGCACAATGCCGACTTAAGTACAAGAAAACTGACTCTTCTTACTGTCTATGTTTTGAACCATTCCTGTGACACTAGTTCTAGATTCCGATGCTTCACTTCAGGTTTACTGTATCCCTGTGACCTTCTTATTGACGATGAAACACAGAAATTGCATCGGAATTAAATACAAAATTCACAATGACGACTTAAGTACAAGAAAAGTGACTCTCTTTACTGACTATGTTTTGAACCATTCCTGTGACACCAGTTATAGTTTCCGATGCTTCACTTCAGGTTTACTGTATCCCTCTGACCTTCTTATTGACGATGAAACACGTAAATTGCATCGGAATTAAATACAAAAGGCTCAATGCCGACTTAAGTACAAGAAGACTGACTCTTCTTACCGTCTATGTTTTGAAACATTCCTGTGACACTAGTTATAGATTCCGATGCTTCACTTCAGGTTTTCTGTATCCCTCTGACCTTCGTATTGACGATGAGACACAGAAAATGCATCGGAATTAAATACAAAATGCACAATGCCGACTTAAGTACAAAAAGAAAGATTCTTCTTACTGTCTATAGTTTGAACCATTCCTGTGACACTAGTTATAGATTTCGATGCTTCACTTCAGGTTTACAGTATCCCTCTGACCTTCGTATTGACGATGAAACACAGAAATTGCATCGGAATTAAATACAAAAGGCACAATGCCGACTCAAGTACAAGAAGACTGGCTATACCTCATGTCAATGTTTGAAACCATTCCTGTGACACTAGTTATAGATTCTGATGCTTCACTTCAGGTTTACTGTATCCAGCTGACCTTCTTATTGACGATGAAACACAGAAGTTGCATCGGAATTAAATACAAAAGGCACAATGCCGACCTAAGTACAAGAAAACAGACTCTTCTTAATATCAATGTTTTGAACCATTCCTGTGACACTAGTTATAGATTCCGATGCTTCACTTCAGGTTTACTGTATCCTTATGACCTTTTTATTGACGATGACACACAGAAATTGCATCGGAATTAATTACAAAACTCACAATGCCGACTCAAGTACAAGAAGACCGGCTCATCTTACTGTCTATGGTTTGAACCATTCCTGTGACACTAGTTATAGATTCCGATGCTTCACGTCAGGTTTACTGTACCCCTCTGACCATCTCATTGACGATGAAACACAGAAATTGCATCGGAATTAAATACAAAAGACACAATGCCGACTTAAGTACAAGAAAACTGACTCTTCTTACTGTCTATGTTTTGAACCATTCCTGTGACACTAGTTATAGTTTCTGATGCTTCACTTCAGGTTTATTGTATCCCTCTGAGCTTCTTATTGACGATGAGACACAGAAATTGCATCGGAGTTATATACAAAAGGCACAATGCCGACTTAAGTGCAAGAAGACTGACTCTTCTTACTGTCTATGTTTTGTACCATTCCTGTGACACTAGTTATTGATTCCGATGCTTCACTTCAGGTTTACTGTATCCCTCTGACCGTCGTACTGACGATGAAACACAGAAATTGCATCGGAATTAAATACAAAAGGCACAATACCGACTTAAGTACAAGAAGACTGGCTCTTCTTACTGCCTATGTTTTGAATTAATCCTTTGGCGCTAGTTATAGATTCCGATGCGTCACTTCAGGTTTACTGTATCCCTCTGACCTTCTTATTGACGATCAAACACAGAAAATTCATCAGAATTAAAAAAAAAAGGCACAATGCCGACTCATGTACAAGAAGACTGGCTCTCCTTACTGTCTATGATTTGAACCATTCCTGTGACACTTGTTATAGATTCCGATCCTTCACTTCACGATTACTGTATCCAGCTGAGCTTCTTATTGACGATGAAGCACAGAAATTGCATCGGAATTAAATACAAAAGGCACAATGCCGACTTAAGTACAAGAAGACTGACTCTTCTTACTGTCTATGTTTTGAACCATTCCTGTGACACTAGTTATAGATTCCGATGCTTCACTTCAGGCTTACTGTATCCCTCTGACCTTCTTATTGACGAAGAAACACAGATATTGCATCGGAATTAAATACAAAAGGCACAATGCCGACTTAAGTACAATAAGACTGACCCTTCTTACTGTCTATGTTTTGAACCATTCCTGTGACACTAGTTATAGATTCCGATGCTTCACTTCAGTATTCTGTATCCCTCTGACCTTCGTATTGACGATGAAACACAGAAAATGCATCGGAATGAAATACAAAAGGCACAATGCCGACTTAAGTACAAAAAGAAAGACTCTTCTTACTGTCTATGGTTTGAACCATTCCTGTGACACTAGTTATAGATACCGATGCTTCATGTCAGGTTTACTGTACCCCTCTGACCATCTTATTGACGATGAAACACAGAAATTGCATCGGAATTAAATACAAAAGACACAATGCCGACTTAAGTACAAGAAAACTGACTCTTCTTACTGTCTATGTTTTGAACCATTCCTGTGACACTAGTTATAGATTCCGATGCTTCACTTCAGGTTTATTGTATCCCTCTGAGCTTCTTATTGACGATGAGACACAGAAATTGCATCGGAGTTATATACAAAAGGCACAATGCCGACTTAAGTACAAGAAGACTGGTTCTTCTTACTGCCTATGTTTTGAATTATTTCTTTGGCGCTAGTTATAGATTCCGATGCTTCACTTCAGGTTTACTGTATCCCTCCGACCTTCTTATTGACGATTAAACACAGAATATTCATCAGAATTAAATACAAAAGGCACAATGCCGACTCATGTACAAGAAGACTGGCTCTCCTTACTGTCTATGATTTGAACCATTCCTGTGACACTAGTTATAGATTCCGATCCTTCACTTCAGGATTACTGTATCCAGCTGAGCTTCTTATTGACGAAGAAGCACAGAAATTGCATCGGAATTAAATACAAAAGGCACAATACCGACTTAAGTACAAGAAGACTGACTCTTCTTACTGTCTATGTTTTGAACCATTCCTGTGACACTAGTTATAGATTCCGATGCTTCACTTAAGGCTTACTGTATCCCTCTGACCTTCTTATTGACGATGAAACACAGAAATTGCATCGAAATTAAATACAAAAGGCACAATGCCGACTCATGTACAAGAAGACTGGTTCTTCTTACTGTCTACGTTTTGAACCATTCCTGTGACACTAGTTATAGATTCCGATGCTTCACTTCAGGTTTACTGTATCCAGCTGACCTTCCTATTGACGCCGAAACACAGAAATTGCATCGGAATTAAATAGAAAAGGCATAATGCCGACTTAAGTACAAGAAAATTGACTCTTCTTACTGTCTATGTTTGAACCATTCCTGCGACACTAGTTATAGATTCCGATTCTTCACTTCATGTTTACTGTATCCCTCTGACCTTCTTATTGACGATGAAACACCGAAATTGCATTGGAATTACATACAAAAGGCACAATGCCGACTTAAGTACAAGAAAACTGACTCTTCTTACTGTCTATGTTTTGAACCATTCCTGTGACACTAGTTCTAGATTCCGATGCTTCACTTCAGGTTTACTGTATCCCTGTGACCTTCTTATTGACGATGAAACACAGAAATTGCATCGGAATTAAATACAAAATTCACAATGACGACTTAAGTACAAGAAAAGTGACTCTCTTTACTGACTATGTTTTGAACCATTCCTGTGACACCAGTTATAGATTCCGATGCTTCACTTCAGGTTTACTGTATCCCTCTGACCTTCTTATTGACGATGAAACACGTAAATTGCATCGGAATTAAATACAAAAGGCTCAATGCCGACTTAAGTACAAGAAGACTGACTCTTCTTACCGTCTATGTTTTGAAACATTCCTGTGACACTAGTTATAGATTCCGATGCTTCACTTCAGGTTTTCTGTATCCCTCTGACCTTCGTATTGACGATGAGACACAGAAAATGCATCGGAATTAAATACAAAATGCACAATGCCGACTTAAGTACAAAAAGAAAGATTCTTCTTACTGTCTATAGTTTGAACCATTCCTGTGACACTAGTTATAGATTTCGATGCTTCACTTCAGGTTTACAGTATCCCTCTGACCTTCGTATTGACGATGAAACACAGAAATTGCATCGGAATTAAATACAAAAGGCACAATGCCGACTCAAGTACAAGAAGACTGGCTATACCTCATGTCAATGTTTGAAACCATTCCTGTGACACTAGTTATAGATTCTGATGCTTCACTTCAGGTTTACTGTATCCAGCTGACCTTCTTATTGACGATGAAACACAGAAGTTGCATCGGAATTAAATACAAAAGGCACAATGCCGACCTAAGTACAAGAAAACAGACTCTTCTTAATATCAATGTTTTGAACCATTCCTGTGACACTAGTTATAGATTCCGATGCTTCACTTCAGGTTTACTGTATCCTTATGACCTTTTTATTGACGATGACACACAGAAATTGCATCGGAATTAATTACAAAACTCACAATGCCGACTCAAGTACAAGAAGACCGGCTCATCTTACTGTCTATGGTTTGAACCATTCCTGTGACACTAGTTATAGATTCCGATGCTTCACGTCAGGTTTACTGTACCCCTCTGACCATCTCATTGACGATGAAACACAGAAATTGCATCGGAATTAAATACAAAAGACACAATGCCGACTTAAGTACAAGAAAACTGACTCTTCTTACTGTCTATGTTTTGAACCATTCCTGTGACACTAGTTATAGTTTCTGATGCTTCACTTCAGGTTTATTGTATCCCTCTGAGCTTCTTATTGACGATGAGACACAGAAATTGCATCGGAGTTATATACAAAAGGCACAATGCCGACTTAAGTGCAAGAAGACTGACTCTTCTTACTGTCTATGTTTTGTACCATTCCTGTGACACTAGTTATTGATTCCGATGCTTCACTTCAGGTTTACTGTATCCCTCTGACCGTCGTACTGACGATGAAACACAGAAATTGCATCGGAATTAAATACAAAAGGCACAATACCGACTTAAGTACAAGAAGACTGGCTCTTCTTACTGCCTATGTTTTGAATTAATCCTTTGGCGCTAGTTATAGATTCCGATGCGTCACTTCAGGTTTACTGTATCCCTCTGACCTTCTTATTGACGATCAAACACAGAAAATTCATCAGAATTAAAAAAAAAAGGCACAATGCCGACTCATGTACAAGAAGACTGGCTCTCCTTACTGTCTATGATTTGAACCATTCCTGTGACACTTGTTATAGATTCCGATCCTTCACTTCACGATTACTGTATCCAGCTGAGCTTCTTATTGACGATGAAGCACAGAAATTGCATCGGAATTAAATACAAAAGGCACAATGCCGACTTAAGTACAAGAAGACTGACTCTTCTTACTGTCTATGTTTTGAACCATTCCTGTGACACTAGTTATAGATTCCGATGCTTCACTTCAGGCTTACTGTATCCCTCTGACCTTCTTATTGACGAAGAAACACAGATATTGCATCGGAATTAAATACAAAAGGCACAATGCCGACTTAAGTACAATAAGACTGACCCTTCTTACTGTCTATGTTTTGAACCATTCCTGTGACACTAGTTATAGATTCCGATGCTTCACTTCAGTATTCTGTATCCCTCTGACCTTCGTATTGACGATGAAACACAGAAAATGCATCGGAATGAAATACAAAAGGCACAATGCCGACTTAAGTACAAAAAGAAAGACTCTTCTTACTGTCTATGGTTTGAACCATTCCTGTGACACTAGTTATAGATACCGATGCTTCATGTCAGGTTTACTGTACCCCTCTGACCATCTTATTGACGATGAAACACAGAAATTGCATCGGAATTAAATACAAAAGACACAATGCCGACTTAAGTACAAGAAAACTGACTCTTCTTACTGTCTATGTTTTGAACCATTCCTGTGACACTAGTTATAGATTCCGATGCTTCACTTCAGGTTTATTGTATCCCTCTGAGCTTCTTATTGACGATGAGACACAGAAATTGCATCGGAGTTATATACAAAAGGCACAATGCCGACTTAAGTACAAGAAGACTGGTTCTTCTTACTGCCTATGTTTTGAATTATTTCTTTGGCGCTAGTTATAGATTCCGATGCTTCACTTCAGGTTTACTGTATCCCTCCGACCTTCTTATTGACGATTAAACACAGAATATTCATCAGAATTAAATACAAAAGGCACAATGCCGAATCATGTACAAGAAGACTGGCTCTCCTTACTGTCTATGATTTGAACCATTCCTGTGACACTAGTTATAGATTCCGATCCTTCACTTCAGGATTACTGTATCCAGCTGAGCTTCTTATTGACGAAGAAGCACAGAAATTGCATCGGAATTAAATACAAAAGGCACAATACCGACTTAAGTACAAGAAGACTGACTCTTCTTACTGTCTATGTTTTGAACCATTCCTGTGACACTAGTTATAGATTCCGATGCTTCACTTAAGGCTTACTGTATCCCTCTGACCTTCTTATTGACGATGAAACACAGAAATTGCATCGAAATTAAATACAAAAGGCACAATGCCGACTCATGTACAAGAAGACTGGTTCTTCTTACTGTCTACGTTTTGAACCATTCCTGTGACACTAGTTATAGATTCCGATGCTTCACTTCAGGTTTACTGTATCCAGCTGACCTTCCTATTGACGCCGAAACACAGAAATTGCATCGGAATTAAATAGAAAAGGCATAATGCCGACTTAAGTACAAGAAAATTGACTCTTCTTACTGTCTATGTTTGAACCATTCCTGCGACACTAGTTATAGATTCCGATTCTTCACTTCATGTTTACTGTATCCCTCTGACCTTCTTATTGACGATGAAACACCGAAATTGCATTGGAATTACATACAAAAGGCACAATGCCGACTTAAGTACAAGAAAACTGACTCTTCTTACTGTCTATGTTTTGAACCATTCCTGTGACACTAGTTCTAGATTCCGATGCTTCACTTCAGGTTTACTGTATCCCTGTGACCTTCTTATTGACGATGAAACACAGAAATTGCATCGGAATTAAATACAAAATTCACAATGACGACTTAAGTACAAGAAAAGTGACTCTCTTTACTGACTATGTTTTGAACCATTCCTGTGACACCAGTTATAGATTCCGATGCTTCACTTCAGGTTTACTGTATCCCTCTGACCTTCTTATTGACGATGAAACACGTAAATTGCATCGGAATTAAATACAAAAGGCTCAATGCCGACTTAAGTACAAGAAGACTGACTCTTCTTACCGTCTATGTTTTGAAACATTCCTGTGACACTAGTTATAGATTCCGATGCTTCACTTCAGGTTTTCTGTATCCCTCTGACCTTCGTATTGACGATGAGACACAGAAAATGCATCGGAATTAAATACAAAATGCACAATGCCGACTTAAGTACAAAAAGAAAGATTCTTCTTACTGTCTATAGTTTGAACCATTCCTGTGACACTAGTTATAGATTTCGATGCTTCACTTCAGGTTTACAGTATCCCTCTGACCTTCGTATTGACGATGAAACACAGAAATTGCATCGGAATTAAATACAAAAGGCACAATGCCGACTCAAGTACAAGAAGACTGGCTATACCTCATGTCAATGTTTGAAACCATTCCTGTGACACTAGTTATAGATTCTGATGCTTCACTTCAGGTTTACTGTATCCAGCTGACCTTCTTATTGACGATGAAACACAGAAGTTGCATCGGAATTAAATACAAAAGGCACAATGCCGACCTAAGTACAAGAAAACAGACTCTTCTTAATATCAATGTTTTGAACCATTCCTGTGACACTAGTTATAGATTCCGATGCTTCACTTCAGGTTTACTGTATCCTTATGACCTTTTTATTGACGATGACACACAGAAATTGCATCGGAATTAATTACAAAACTCACAATGCCGACTCAAGTACAAGAAGACCGGCTCATCTTACTGTCTATGGTTTGAACCATTCCTGTGACACTAGTTATAGATTCCGATGCTTCACGTCAGGTTTACTGTACCCCTCTGACCATCTCATTGACGATGAAACACAGAAATTGCATCGGAATTAAATACAAAAGACACAATGCCGACTTAAGTACAAGAAAACTGACTCTTCTTACTGTCTATGTTTTGAACCATTCCTGTGACACTAGTTATAGTTTCTGATGCTTCACTTCAGGTTTATTGTATCCCTCTGAGCTTCTTATTGACGATGAGACACAGAAATTGCATCGGAGTTATATACAAAAGGCACAATGCCGACTTAAGTGCAAGAAGACTGACTCTTCTTACTGTCTATGTTTTGTACCATTCCTGTGACACTAGTTATTGATTCCGATGCTTCACTTCAGGTTTACTGTATCCCTCTGACCGTCGTACTGACGATGAAACACAGAAATTGCATCGGAATTAAATACAAAAGGCACAATACCGACTTAAGTACAAGAAGACTGGCTCTTCTTACTGCCTATGTTTTGAATTAATCCTTTGGCGCTAGTTATAGATTCCGATGCGTCACTTCAGGTTTACTGTATCCCTCTGACCTTCTTATTGTAGATCAAACACAGAAAATTCATCAGAATTAAAAAAAAAAAGGCACAATGCCGACTCATGTACAAGAAGACTGGCTCTCCTTACTGTCTATGATTTGAACCATTCCTGTGACACTTGTTATAGATTCCGATCCTTCACTTCACGATTACTGTATCCAGCTGAGCTCCTTATTGACGATGAAGCACAGAAATTGCATCGGAATTAAATACAAAAGGCACAATGCCGACTTAAGTACAAGAAGACTGACTCTTCTTACTGTCTATGTTTTGAACCATTCCTGTGACACTAGTTATAGATTCCGATGCTTCACTTCAGGCTTACTGTATCCCTCTGACCTTCTTATTGACGAAGAAACACAGATATTGCATCGGAATTAAATACAAAAGGCACAATGCCGACTTAAGTACAATAAGACTGACCCTTCTTACTGTCTATGTTTTGAACCATTCCTGTGACACTAGTTATAGATTCCGATGCTTCACTTCAGTATTCTGTATCCCTCTGACCTTCGTATTGACGATGAAACACAGAAAATGCATCGGAATGAAATACAAAAGGCACAATGCCGACTTAAGTACAAAAAGAAAGACTCTTCTTACTGTCTATGGTTTGAACCATTCCTGTGACACTAGTTATAGATACCGATGCTTCATGTCAGGTTTACTGTACCCCTCTGACCATCTTATTGACGATGAAACACAGAAATTGCATCGGAATTAAATACAAAAGACACAATGCCGACTTAAGTACAAGAAAACTGACTCTTCTTACTGTCTATGTTTTGAACCATTCCTGTGACACTAGTTATAGATTCCGATGCTTCACTTCAGGTTTATTGTATCCCTCTGAGCTTCTTATTGACGATGAGACACAGAAATTGCATCGGAGTTATATACAAAAGGCACAATGCCGACTTAAGTACAAGAAGACTGGTTCTTCTTACTGCCTATGTTTTGAATTATTTCTTTGGCGCTAGTTATAGATTCCGATGCTTCACTTCAGGTTTACTGTATCCCTCCGACCTTCTTATTGACGATTAAACACAGAATATTCATCAGAATTAAATACAAAAGGCACAATGCCGACTCATGTACAAGAAGACTGGCTCTCCTTACTGTCTATGATTTGAACCATTCCTGTGACACTAGTTATAGATTCCGATCCTTCACTTCAGGATTACTGTATCCAGCTGAGCTTCTTATTGACGAAGAAGCACAGAAATTGCATCGGAATTAAATACAAAAGGCACAATACCGACTTAAGTACAAGAAGACTGACTCTTCTTACTGTCTATGTTTTGAACCATTCCTGTGACACTAGTTATAGATTCCGATGCTTCACTTAAGGCTTACTGTATCCCTCTGACCTTCTTATTGACGATGAAACACAGAAATTGCATCGAAATTAAATACAAAAGGCACAATGCCGACTCATGTACAAGAAGACTGGTTCTTCTTACTGTCTACGTTTTGAACCATTCCTGTGACACTAGTTATAGATTCCGATGCTTCACTTCAGGTTTACTGTATCCAGCTGACCTTCCTATTGACGCCGAAACACAGAAATTGCATCGGAATTAAATAGAAAAGGCATAATGCCGACTTAAGTACAAGAAAATTGACTCTTCTTACTGTCTATGTTTGAACCATTCCTGCGACACTAGTTATAGATTCCGATTCTTCACTTCATGTTTACTGTATCCCTCTGACCTTCTTATTGACGATGAAACACCGAAATTGCATTGGAATTACATACAAAAGGCACAATGCCGACTTAAGTACAAGAAAACTGACTCTTCTTACTGTCTATGTTTTGAACCATTCCTGTGACACTAGTTATAGATTCCGATGCTTCACTTCAGGTTTACTGTATCCCTGTGACCGTCTTATTGACGATGAAACACAGAAATTGCATCGGAATTAAATACAAAATTCACAATGACGACTTAAGTACAAGAAAAGTGACTCTCTTTACTGACTATGTTTTGAACCATTCCTGTGACACCAGTTATAGATTCCGATGCTTCACTTCAGGTTTACTGTATCCCTCTGACCTTCTTATTGACGATGAAACACGTAAATTGCATCGGAATTAAATACAAAAGGCTCAATGCCGACTTAAGTACAAGAAGACTGACTCTTCTTACCGTCTATGTTTTGAAACATTCCTGTGACACTAGTTATAGATTCCGATGCTTTACTTCAGGTTTACTGTATCCCTCTGACCTTCTTATTGACGATGAAACACAGAACTTGCATAGGAATTAAATACAAAAGGCACAATGCCGACTCAAGTACAAGAAGACTGGCTCTTCCCACTGTCTATGTTTTGAACCATTCCTGTGACACTAGTTATAGATTCCGATGATTCACTTCAGGTTTTCTGTATACCTCTGACCTCCTTATTGACGATGAAACACAGAAATTGCATCTTAATTAAATACAAAAGACACAATGCCTACTTAAGTACAAGAAGACTGACTCTTCCTACTGTCAATGATTTCTACCATTCCTGTGACACTAGTTATAAATTCCGATGCTTCACTTCAGGTTTACTGTATCCCTCTGACCTTAGTATCGACGATCAAACACAGAAAACTGATCGGAATTAAATACAAAAGGCACAATGCCGACTCAAGTACAAGAAAACTGGCTCTTCTTACTACCTATGTTTCGAACCATTCCTGTGGCACTCGTTATAATTTCCGATGCTTCACTTCAGGTTTACTGTATCCAGCTGACCTTCTTATTGACGATGAAACACAGATATTGCATCGGAATTATATACAAAAGGCACAATGCCGACTTAAGTACAAGAAGACTGACTCTTCGTACTGTCTATGTTTTGAACCATTCCTGTGACACTAGTTATGGATTCCGATGCTTCACTTCAGGGTTACTGTATCCCTCTGACCTTCTTATTGACGATAAAACACTGAAATTGCATTTTAATTAAATACAAAAGGCAGAATGCCGACTTCAGTACAAGAACACTGTCTCTTCTTATTGTCTATGGTTTGAACCATTCCTGTGCCACTAGTTATAGATTCCGATGCTTCACTTCAGGTTTTCTTTATCCCGCTGACCTTCGTATTGACGATCAAACACAGAAAATTCATCGGAATTAAATACAAAAGGCACAATGCCGACTCAAGTAAAAGAAGACTGGCTCTTCTTACTGTCTATGTTTTGAACCATTCCTGTGACACTATTTATAGATTCCGATGCTTCACTTCAGGTTTACTGTATCCAGCTGAGCATCTTATTGACGATGAAGCACAGAAATTGCATCGGAAGTAAATGCAAAAGGCACAATGCCGACTTAAGTACAAGAAGACTGACTCTTCTTACTGTCTATGTTTTGAACCATTCCGGTGACACTAGTTATATATTCCGATGCTTCACTTCAGGTTTTCTGTATCCCCCTGACCTTCTTATTGACGATGAAACACAGAAATTGCATCTTAATTGAATACAAAAGGCACAATGCTGACTTAAGTACAAGAAGACTGACGGTTCTTACTGTCTATGTTTTGAACCATTCCTGAGACACTAGTTGTAGATTCCGATGCTCCACTTCAGGTTTACTGTATCCCTCTGACCTTCTCATTGACTACCAAACACAGATATTTCATCGCAATTAAATACAAAAGGCACAATGCCGACTCAAGTTCAAGAAGACTGGCTCTTCCTACTGTCTATGATTTGAACCATTCCCTTGACACTAGTTATAGATTCCAGTGCTTCACTTCAGGTCTACTGTATCCAGCTGACCTTCTTATTGACGATGAAACACAGAAATTGCATCGGAATTAAATACAAAAGGCACAATGCCCACTCAAGTACAAATAGACTGACTCTTCTTACTTTCTATGATTTGAACCATTCCTGTGACACTAGTTATAAATTTCGATGCTTCACTTCAGTTTTACTGTATCCCTCTGACCGTGTTATTGATGATGAAACACAGAAATTGAATCGGAATTAAATACAAGTACAAAAAGTCCGGCTCTTCTTACTGTCTGTGTTTTGAACCTTTCCTGTGAGCCCGGTTTTTGATTCCGATGCTTCACTTCAGGTTTACTGTATCCTTTGTACTTTATTATTGTCGATGAAACACAGATATTGCATCGGAATTAAATACAAAAGGCAAAATGCCGACTTACGTACAAGAAGACTGACTCTTCCTACTGTCTAAGTTTTGAACCATCCCTGTGACACTAGTTATAGATTCCGATGCTTCACTTCATTTTTACTGTATCACCCTGACCATCTTATTGACGATGAAACACACAAATTGCATCGGATTTAAATACAAATGGCACAATGCCGACTCAAGTATTAGAAGACTGACTCTTCTTACTTTCTAAGATTTGAACCATTCCTGTGACCCTAGTTATAGATTCCGATGCTTTACTTCAGATTTACTGTATCCAGCTGACCTTCTTATTGGCGATGAAACACAGAAATTGCAACGGAATTATATACAAAAGGCACAATGCCGAGTTAAGTACAAGAAGACTGACTCTTCTTACTGTCTATGCTTTGAGCCATTCCTGTGACACAAGTTATAGATTTCGTTGCTTCACTTCATTTTTACTGTATCACCCTGACCTTCTTATTGACGATGAAACACAGAAATTGCATCGGAATTAAATACAAAAGGCACAATGCCGACTCAAGTATTAGGAGACTGACTCTTCTTACTGTCTAAGTTTTGAACCATTCCGATGCTTCACCTCAGATTTACTGTATCCCCCTGACCGTCGTATTGACGATGAACACAGAAATTGCATCGGAATTAAATACAAAAGGCACAATGCCGACTCAAGTACAAGAAGACTGGCTCTTCTTACTGTCTATGTTTTGAATCTTTCCTGTGAGACCAGTTTTCGATTCCGATGCTTCACTTCAGGTTTACTGTTTCCCTTGGACTTTCTTATTGACGACGAAACACAGAAATTGCATCCGAATTAAATAGAAAATGCACAATGCCGACTTAAGTACAAGACAATTAACTCTTCTTACTGTCTATGTTTTGAATCATTATTGTGACACTAGTTATAGATTCTGATGCTTCACTTCAGGTTTACTGTATCCAGCTGACCTTCTTATTGACGATGAAACACAGAAATTGCATGGGAATTAAATACAAAAGGCAAAATGCCGACTTCAGTGCAAGAAGACTGACTCTTCCTACTGTCTATGTTTTGAACCATTCCTGTGGCACTTGTTATAGATTCCGATGCTTCACTTCAGGTTTACTGTATCCCTCTGACCGTCTTGTTGACGTTGAAACTCAGAGATTGCCACGGAATTAAATACAAAAGGCACAATGTCGACTCAGGTACAAGAAGTCTGGCTCTTATTACTGTCTATGTTTTGAACCTCTCCTGTGAGACCGGTTTTAGATTCCGATGCCTCACTTCTGGATTACTGTCTCCCTTGGACCTTCGTATTGACGATGAAACACAGAAATTGCATCGGAATTAAATACAAAAGGCACAATGCCGACTCAAGTACTAGAAGACTGAATCTTCTTACTGACTATGTTTTGAACCATTCCTGTAACACTAGTTATAGATTCCGATGCTTCACTTCAGCTTTACTGTATCCAGCTGAATTTCTTATTGACGATGAAGCACAGAAATTGCTTCGGAATTAAATACAAAAGGCACAATGGCGACTTAAGTAAAAGTTGAGTGACTCTTCTTACTGTCTATGTTTTGAACCATTCCTGTGACACTAGTTATAGATTCCAATGCTTCACTTCAGTTTTACTGTATCCAGCTGACCTTCTTATAGACGATGAAACACAGAAATTGCATCGGAATTAAATACAAAAGGCACAATGCCGACTTTAGTACAAGAAGACTGACTCTTCCTACTGTCTATGATTTGAACCATTCCTGTGACACTAGTTTTAGATTCCGATGCTTCACTTCAGGTTTACTGTATCCCTCAGACCTTCTTCTAGACGATGAAACACAGAAATTGCATCGGAATCATATACAAAAGGCACAATGCCGACTTAAGTACAGGAAGACTGACTCTTCATTCTGTCTATGATTTGAACCATTCCTGTGACACTAGTTATAGATTCCGATGCTTCACTTCAGGTTTACTGTATCCCTCTGACCTTCTTATTGACGATGAAATACAGAAATTGCATCGTAATTAAATACAAAAGGCACAATGCCGGCTTAAGTACAAGAAGACTGACTCTTCTTACTGTCCATGTTTTGAACCATTCCTGTGACACTAGTTATAGATTGCGATGCTTCACTTCAGTTTTACTGTATCCCTCTGACCTTCTTATTGACGATGAAACACAGAAATTGCATCGGAATTAAATACAAACGGCACAATGTCGACTCAAGTACTAGAAGACTGACTCTTCTTACTGTCTACGTTTTACCCATTCCTGTGACACTAGGTATAGAATGCGATGCTTCACTTCAGGTTTACTGCATCCCTCTGACCGTCGTATTGACGATGAAACACAGAAATTGTAACGGAATTAAACACAAATGCACAATGTCGACTTAAGTACAAGAAAACTGATTCTTCTTACTGTCTACGATTTGAACCATTCCTGTGACACTAGTTATTGATTCCGATGCTTCACTTCAGGTTTACTGTATCCCTCAGACCGTCTTATTGACGAAGAAACACAGAAATTGCATCGGAATTAAATACAAAAAGCACAATGCCGACTAAAGTACAAGAAGACTGGCGCTTCTTACTGTCTATGTTTTGAACCTTTCCTGTGATACCGGTTGTAGATTCCGATGCTTCACGTCAGGTTTACTGTATCCCTTGGTCCTTCTTATTGACGACGAAACACAGAAACTGCATCGGAATTAAACACAAAAGGCACAATGCAGACTTTTGTACAAGAAAACTGACTCTTCTTACTGTCTATGCTTTGAACCATTCCAGTGACACTAGTAATAGGTTCCAATGCATCACTTCAGGTTTACTGTATCCCTCTGACCTTCATATTGACGATGAAACACAGAAATTGCATCGGAATTAAATACATGAGGCACAATGGCGACTTATGTATAAGAAAACTGATTCTTCTTACTGTCTATGCTTTGAACCATTCCTGTGACACTAATTATAGATTGCGATGCTTCACTTCAGGTTTACTGTATCACTCTGACCTTCTCATTGACGATGAAACACAGAAATTGCATCGGAATTATATACAAAAGGCACAATGCCGAGTTAAGTACAAGAAGACTGACTCTTCTTACTGTCTATGCTTTGAGCCATTCCTGTGACACAAGTTATAGATTTCGATGCTTCACTTCATTTTTACTGTATCACCCTGACCTTCTTATTGACGATGAAACACAGAAATTGCATCGGAATCAAATACAAAAGGCACAATGCCGACTCAAGTATTAGGAGACTGACTCTTCTTACTGTCTAAGTTTTGAACCATTCCGATGCTTCACCTCAGATTTACTGTATCCCCCTGACCGTCGTATTGACGATGAACACAGAAATTGCATCGGAATTAAATACAAAAGGCACAATGCCGACTCAAGTACAAGAAGACTGGCTCTTCTTATTGTCTATGTTTTGAATCTTTCCTGTGAGACCAGTTTTCGATTCCGATGCTTCACTTCAGGTTTACTGTTTCCCTTGGACTTTCTTATTGACGACGAAACACAGAAATTGCATCCGAATTAAATAGAAAATGCACAATGCCGACTTAAGTACAAGACAATTAACTCTTCTTACTGTCTATGTTTTGAATCATTATTGTGACACTAGTTATAGATTCTGATGCTTCACTTCAGGTTTACTGTATCCAGCTGACCTTCTTATTGACGATGAAACACAGAAATTGCATGGGAATTAAATACAAAAGGCAAAATGCCGACTTCAGTACAAGAAGACTGACTCTTCCTACTGTCTATGTTTTGAACCATTCCTGTGGCACTAGTTATAGATTCCGATGCTTCACTTCAGGTTTACTGTATCCCTCTGACCGTCTTATTGACGTTGAAACTCAGAGATTGCCACGGAATTAAATACAAAAGGCACAATGTCGACTCAGGTACAAGAAGTCTGGCTCTTATTACTGTCTATGTTTTGAACCTCTCCTGTGAGACCGGTTTTAGATTCCGATGCCTCACTTCTGGATTACTGTCTCCCTTGGACCTTCTTATTGACGATGAAACACAGAAATTGCATCGGAATTAAATACAAAAGGCACAATGCCGACTCAAGTACTAGAAGACTGAATCTTCTTACTGACTATGTTTTGAACCATTCCTGTAACACTAGTTATAGATTCCGATGCTTCACTTCAGCTTTACTGTATCCAGCTGAATTTCTTATTGACGATGAAGCACAGAAATTGCATCGGAATTAAATACAAAAGGCACAATGGCGACTTAAGTAAAAGTTGAGTGACTCTTCTTACTGTCTATGTTTTGAACCATTCCTGTGACACTAGTTATAGATTCCAATGCTTCACTTCAGTTTTACTGTATCCAGCTGACCTTCTTATAGACGATGAAACACAGAAATTGCATCGGAATTAAATACAAAAGGCACAATGCCGACTTTAGTACAAGAAGACTGACTCTTCCTACTGTCTATGATTTGAACCATTCCTGTGACACTAGTTTTAGATTCCGATGCTTCACTTCAGGTTTACTGTATCCCTCAGACCTTCTTCTAGACGATGAAACACAGAAATTGCGTCGGAATCATATACAAAAGGCACAATGCCGACTTAAGTACAGGAAGACTGACTCTTCTTTCTGTCTATGATTTGGACCATTCCTGTGACACTAGTTATAGATTCCGATGCTTCACTTCAGGTTTACTGTATCCCTCTGACCTTCTTATTGACGATGAAATACAGAAATTGCATCGTAATTAAATACAAAAGGCACAATGCCGGCTTAAGTACAAGAAGACTGACTCTTCTTACTGTCCATGTTTTGAACCATTCCTGTGACACTAGTTATAGATTGCGATGCTTCACTTCAGTTTTACTGTATCCCTCTGACCTTCTTATTGACGATGAAACACAGAAATTGCATCGGAATTAAATACAAACGGCACAATGTCGACTCAAGTACTAGAAGACTGACTCTTCTTACTGTCTACGTTTTACCCATTCCTGTGACACTAGGTATAGAATGCGATGCTTCACTTCAGGTTTACTGCATCCCTCTGACCGTCGTATTGACGATGAAACACAGAAATTGTAACGGAATTAAACACAAATGCACAATGTCGACTTAAGTACAAGAAAACTGATTCTTCTTACTGTCTACGATTTGAACCATTCCTGTGACACTAGTTATTGATTCCGATGCTTCACTTCAGGTTTACTGTATCCCTCAGACCGTCTTATTGACGAAGAAACACAGAAATTGCATCGGAATTAAATACAAAAAGCACAATGCCGACTAAAGTACAAGAAGACTGGCGCTTCTTACTGTCTATGTTTTGAACCTTTCCTGTGATACCGGTTGTAGATTCCGATGCTTCACGTCAGGTTTACTGTATCCCTTGGTCCTTCTTATTGACGACGAAACACAGAAACTGCATCGGAATTAAATACAAAAGGCACAATGCAGACTTTTGTACAAGAAAACTGACTCTTCTTACTGTCTATGCTTTGAACCATTCCAGTGACACTAGTAATAGGTTCCAATGCATCACTTCAGGTTTACTGTATCCCTCTGACCTTCATATTGACGATGAAACACAGAAATTGCATCGGAATTAAATACATGAGGCACAATGGCGACTTATGTACAAGAAAACTGACTCTTCTTACTTTCTATGATTTGAACCATTCCTGTGACACTAGTTATAAATTTCGATGCTTCACTTCAGTTTTACTGTATCCCTCTGACCGTGTTATTGATGATGAAACACAGAAATTGAATCGGAATTAAATACAAGTACAAAAAGTCCGGCTCTTCTTACTGTCTGTGTTTTGAACCTTTCCTGTGAGCCCGGTTTTTGATTCCGATGCTTCACTTCAGGTTTACTGTATCCTTTGGACTTTCTTATTGACGACGAAACACAGATATTGCATCGGAATTAAATACAAAAGGCAAAATGCCGACTTACGTACAAGAAGACTGACTCTTCCTACTGTCTAAGTTTTGAACCATCCCTGTGACACTAGTTATAGATTCCGATGCTTCACTTCATTTTTACTGTATCACCCTGACCTTCTTATTGACGATGAAACACACAAATTGCATCGGATTTAAATACAAATCGCACAATGCCGACTCAAGTATTAGAAGACTGACTCTTCTTACTTTCTAAGATTTGAACCATTCCTGTGGCACTAGTTATAGATTCCGATGCTTCACTTCAGGTTTACTGTATCCCTCTGACCGTCTTATTGACGTTGAAACTCAGAGATTGGTACGGAATTAAATACAAAAGGCACAATGTCGACTCAGGTACAAGAAGTCTGGCTCTTATTACTGTCTATGTTTTGAACCTCTCCTGTGAGACCGGTTTTAGATTCCGATGCCTCACTTCTGGATTACTGTCTCCCTTGGACCTTCTTATTGACGATGAAACACAGAAATTGCATCGGAATTAAATACAAAAGGCACAATGCCGACTCAAGTACTAGAAGACTGAAACTTCTTACTGACTATGTTTTGAACCATTCCTGTAACACTAGTTATAGATTCCGATGCTTCACTTCAGCTTTACTGTATCCAGCTGAATTTCGTATTGACGATGAAGCACGGAAATTGCATCGGAATTAAATACAAAAGGCACAATGGCGACTTAAGTAAAAGTTGAGTGACTCTTCTTACTGTCTATGTTTTACCCATTCCTGTGACACTAGGTATAGAATGCGATGCTTCACTTCAGGTTTACTGCATCCCTCTGACCGTCGTATTGACGATGAAACACAGAAATTGTAACGGAATTAAACACAAATGCACAATGTCGACTTAAGTACAAGAAAACTGATTCTTCTTACTGTCTACGATTTGAACCATTCCTGTGACACTAGTTATTGATTCCGATGCTTCACTTCAGGTTTACTGTATCCCTCAGACCGTCTTATTGACGAAGAAACACAGAAATTGCATCGGAATTAAATACAAAAAGCACAATGCCGACTAAAGTACAAGAAGACTGGCGCTTCTTACTGTCTATGTTTTGAACCTTTCCTGTGATACCGGTTTTAGATTCCGATGCTTCACGTCAGGTTTACTGTATCCCTTGGTCCTTCTTATTGACGACGAAACACAGAAACTGCATCGGAATTAAATACAAAAGGCACAATGCAGACTTTTGTACAAGAAAACTGACTCTTCTTACTGTCTATGCTTTGAACCATTCCAGTGACACTAGTAATAGGTTCCAATGCATCACTTCAGGTTTACTGTATCCCTCTGACCTTCATATTGACGATGAAACTCAGAGATTGCCACGGAATTAAATACAAAAGGCACAATGTCGACTCAGGTACAAGAAGTCTGGCTCTTATTACTGTCTATGTTTTGAACCTCTCCTGTGAGACCGGTTTTAGATTCCGATGCCTCACTTCTGGATTACTGTCTCCCTTGGACCTTCGTATTGACGATGAAACACAGAAATTGCATCGGAATTAAATACAAAAGGCACAATGCCGACTCAAGTACTAGAAGACTGAATCTTCTTACTGACTATGTTTTGAACCATTCCTGTAACACTAGTTATAGATTCCGATGCTTCACTTCAGCTTTACTGTATCCAGCTGAATTTCTTATTGACGATGAAGCACAGAAATTGCTTCGGAATTAAATACAAAAGGCACAATGGCGACTTAAGTAAAAGTTGAGTGACTCTTCTTACTGTCTATGTTTTGAACCATTCCTGTGACACTAGTTATAGATTCCAATGCTTCACTTCAGTTTTACTGTATCCAGCTGACCTTCTTATAGACGATGAAACACAGAAATTGCATCGGAATTAAATACAAAAGGCACAAAGCCGACTTTAGTACAAGAAGACTGACTCTTCCTACTGTCTATGATTTGAACCATTCCTGTGACACTAGTTTTAGATTCCGATGCTTCACTTCAGGTTTACTGTATCCCTCAGACCTTCTTCTAGACGATGAAACACAGAAATTGCATCGGAATCATATACAAAAGGCACAATGCCGACTTAAGTACAGGAAGACTGACTCTTCTTTCTGTCTATGATTTGAACCATTCCTGTGACACTAGTTATAGATTCCGATGCTTCACTTCAGGTTTACTGTATCCCTCTGACCTTCTTATTGACGATGAAATACAGAAATTGCATCGTAATTAAATACAAAAGGCACAATGCCGGCTTAAGTACAAGAAGACTGACTCTTCTTACTGTCCATGTTTTGAACCATTCCTGTGACACTAGTTATAGATTGCGATGCTTCACTTCAGTTTTACTGTATCCCTCTGACCTTCTTATTGACGATGAAACACAGAAATTGCATCGGAATTAAATACAAACGGCACAATGTCGACTCAAGTACTAGAAGACTGACTCTTCTTACTGTCTACGTTTTACCCATTCCTGTGACACTAGGTATAGAATGCGATGCTTCACTTCAGGTTTACTGCATCCCTCTGACCGTCGTATTGACGATGAAACACAGAAATTGTAACGGAATTAAACACAAATGCACAATGTCGACTTAAGTACAAGAAAACTGATTCTTCTTACTGTCTACGATTTGAACCATTCCTGTGACACTAGTTATTGATTCCGATGCTTCACTTCAGGTTTACTGTATCCCTCAGACCGTCTTATTGACGAAGAAACACAGAAATTGCATCGGAATTAAATACAAAAAGCACAATGCCGACTAAAGTACAAGAAGACTGGCGCTTCTTACTGTCTATGTTTTGAACCTTTCCTGTGATACCGGTTGTAGATTCCGATGCTTCACGTCAGGTTTACTGTATCCCTTGGTCCTTCTTATTGACGACGAAACACAGAAACTGCATCGGAATTAAACACAAAAGGCACAATGCAGACTTTTGTACAAGAAAACTGACTCTTCTTACTGTCTATGCTTTGAACCATTCCAGTGACACTAGTAATACGTTCCAATGCATCACTTCAGGTTTACTGTATCCCTCTGACCTTCATATTGACGATGAAACACAGAAATTGCATCGGAATTAAATACATGAGGCACAATGGCGACTTATGTATAAGAAAACTGATTCTTCTTACTGTCTATGCTTTGAACCATTCCTGTGACACTAATTATAGATTGCGATGCTTCACTTCAGGTTTACTGTATCACTCTGACCTTCTCATTGACGATGAAACACAGAAATTGCATCGGAATTATATACAAAAGGCACAATGCCGAGTTAAGTACAAGTAGACTGACTCTTCTTACTGTCTATGCTTTGAGCCATTCCTGTGACACAAGTTATAGATTTCGATGCTTCACTTCATTTTTACTGTATCACCCTGACCTTCTTATTGACGATGAAACACAGAAATTGCATCGGAATCAAATACAAAAGGCACAATGCCGACTCAAGTATTAGGAGACTGACTCTTCTTACTGTCTAAGTTTTGAACCATTCCGATGCTTCACCTCAGATTTACTGTATCCCCCTGACCGTCGTATTGACGATGAACACAGAAATTGCATCGGAATTAAATACAAAAGGCACAATGCCGACTCAAGTACAAGAAGACTGGCTCTTCTTACTGTCTATGTTTTGAATCTTTCCTGTGAGACCAGTTTTCGATTCCGATGCTTCACTTCAGGTTTACTGTTTCCCTTGGACTTTCTTATTGACGACGAAACACAGAAATTGCATCCGAATTAAATAGAAAATGCACAATGCCGACTTAAGTACAAGACAATTAACTCTTCTTACTGTCTATGTTTTGAATCATTATTGTGACACTAGTTATAGATTCTGATGCTTCACTTCAGGTTTACTGTATCCAGCTGACCTTCTTATTGACGATGAAACACAGAAATTGCATGGGAATTAAATACAAAAGGCAAAATGCCGACTTCAGTACAAGAAGACTGACTCTTCCTACTGTCTATGTTTTGAACCATTCCTGTGGCACTAGTTATAGATTCCGATGCTTCACTTCAGGTTTACTGTATCCCTCTGACCGTCTTATTGACGTTGAAACTCAGAGATTGCCACGGAATTAAATACAAAAGGCACAATGTCGACTCAGGTACAAGAAGTCTGGCTCTTATTACTGTCTATGTTTTGAACCTCTCCTGTGAGACCGGTTTTAGATTCCGATGCCTCACTTCTGGATTACTGTCTCCCTTGGACCTTCTTATTGACGATGAAACACAGAAATTGCATCGGAATTAAATACAAAAGGCACAATGCCGACTCAAGTACTAGAAGACTGAATCTTCTTACTGACTATGTTTTGAACCATTCCTGTAACACTAGTTATAGATTCCGATGCTTCACTTCAGCTTTACTGTATCCAGCTGAATTTCTTATTGACGATGAAGCACAGAAATTGCATCGGAATTAAATACAAAAGGCACAATGGCGACTTAAGTAAAAGTTGAGTGACTCTTCTTACTGTCTATGTTTTGAACCATTCCTGTGACACTAGTTATAGATTCCAATGCTTCACTTCAGTTTTACTGTATCCAGCTGACCTTCTTATAGACGATGAAACACAGAAATTGCATCGGAATTAAATACAAAAGGCACAATGCCGACTTTAGTACAAGAAGACTGACTCTTCCTACTGTCTATGATTTGAACCATTCCTGTGACACTAGTTTTAGATTCCGATGCTTCACTTCAGGTTTACTGTATCCCTCAGACCTTCTTCTAGACGATGAAACACAGAAATTGCGTCGGAATCATATACAAAAGGCACAATGCCGACTTAAGTACAGGAAGACTGACTCTTCTTTCTGTCTATGATTTGGACCATTCCTGTGACACTAGTTATAGATTCCGATGCTTCACTTCAGGTTTACTGTATCCCTCTGACCTTCTTATTGACGATGAAATACAGAAATTGCATCGTAATTAAATACAAAAGGCACAATGCCGGCTTAAGTACAAGAAGACTGATTCTTCTTACTGTCCATGTTTTGAACCATTCCTGTGACACTAGTTATAGATTGCGATGCTTCACTTCAGTTTTACTGTATCCCTCTGACCTTCTTATTGACGATGAAACACAGAAATTGCATCGGAATTAAATACAAACGGCACAATGTCGACTCAAGTACTAGAAGACTGACTCTTCTTACTGTCTACGTTTTACCCATTCCTGTGACACTAGGTATAGAATGCGATGCTTCACTTCAGGTTTACTGCATCCCTCTGACCGTCGTATTGACGATGAAACACAGAAATTGTAACGGAATTAAACACAAATGCACAATGTCGACTTAAGTACAAGAAAACTGATTCTTCTTACTGTCTACGATTTGAACCATTCCTGTGACACTAGTTATTGATTCCGATGCTTCACTTCAGGTTTACTGTATCCCTCAGACCGTCTTATTGACGAAGAAACACAGAAATTGCATCGGAATTAAATACAAAAAGCACAATGCCGACTAAAGTACAAGAAGACTGGCGCTTCTTACTGTCTATGTTTTGAACCTTTCCTGTGATACCGGTTTTAGATTCCGATGCTTCACGTCAGGTTTACTGTATCCCTTGGTCCTTCTTATTGACGACGAAACACAGAAACTGCATCGGAATTAAATACAAAAGGCACAATGCAGACTTTTGTACAAGAAAACTGACTCTTCTTACTGTCTATGCTTTGAACCATTCCAGTGACACTAGTAATAGGTTCCAATGCATCACTTCAGGTTTACTGTATCCCTCTGACCTTCATATTGACGATGAAACACAGAAATTGCATCGGAATTAAATACATGAGGCACAATGCCGACTTATGTATAAGAAAACTGATTCTTCTTACTGTCTATGCTTTGAACCATTCCTGTGACACTAATTATAGATTGCGATGCTTCACTTCAGGTTTACTGTATCACTCTGACCTTCTCATTGACGATGAAACACAGAAATTGCATCGGAATTAAATACAAAAAGCACAATGCCGACTTAAGTACAAGAAGACTGACTCTTCTTACTGTCTATGTTATGAACCATTCCTACGACACTAGTTATAGATTCCGATGTATCACTTCAGGTTTACTGTATCCCTTTGACATTCTTATTGACGATGAAACACAGAAATTGCATCAGCATTAAATACAATAGGCACAATGCCGACTTAAGTACAAGAAAACCGACTCTTCTTAGCGACTATGTTTTGAACCATTCCTGTGACACAAGTTATAGATTCCGATGCTTCACTTCAGTTTTGCTGTATCCCTCTGACCTTCTTATTGACGATGAAACACGGAAATTGCATCGGAATTTAATACAAAAGGCACAATGATGACTTAAGTACAAGAAGACTGACTCTTACTACTGCCTATGCTTTGAACCATTCCTGTGACACTAGTTATAGATTCCGATGCTTCACTTCAGTTTTACTGTATCCCTTTGACCGTCTTATTGATGATGAAACGCAGAAATAGCATCGGAATTAAATACAAAAGGCACAATGCCGATTCAAGAACAAGAAGTCTGGCTCTTCTTACTGTCTATGTTTTGAACCTTTCCTGTGAGACCGGTTTTTGATTCCGATGCTTCACTTCAGGTTTACTGTATCACTTGGACTTTCTTATTGACGACGAAACACAGAAATTGCATCGGAATTAAATAGAAAAGGCAATATGCCGACTTATGTAAAAGAAAGCTGACTCTTCTTCCTGTCTATGTTTTGAACCATTCCTGTGACACTAGTTATAGATTCCGATGCTTCACTTCAGGTTTACTGTATCCAGCTGACCTTATTATTGACGATGAAACACAGCAATTGCATCGGAATTAAATACAAAAGGCACAATGCCGACTTAAGTACAAGAAGACTGACTCTTCCTACTGTCTATGTTTTGAACCTTTCCTGTGACACTAGTTATAGATTCCGATGCTTCACTTCAGGTTTACTGTATCCCTCTGACCGTCTTATTGACGATGAAACACAGAGATTGCATCGGAATTAAATACAGAATGCACAATGCCGACTCAGGTACAAGAGGTCTGGCTCTTCTTCCTGTCTATGATTTGAACCTTTCCTGTGAGACCGGTTTTAGATTCCGATGCTTCACTTCAGGTTTACTGTATCCCTTGGATCTTCTTATTGACGACGAAACACAGAAATTGCATCGGAATTAAATTGAAAAGGCACAATGCCGACTTAAGTACAAGAAAACTTACTCTTCTTAATATCTATGTTTTGAACCATTCCTGTGACACAAGTTATATTTTCCGATGCTTCACCTCAGGTTTACTGTATCCAGCTGACCTTCTTATTGACGATGAAACACAAAAATTGCATCGGAATTAAATACAAAAGGCACAATGGCGACTTAAGTACAAAGAGACTGACTCTTCTTACTGTCTATGTTTTGAACCATTCCTGTGACATAAGTTATAGATTCCGATGCTTCACCTCAGGTTTACTGTATCCAGCTGACCTTCTTATTGACGATGAAACACAAAAATTGCATCGGAATTAAATACAAAAGGCACAATGGCGACTTAAGTACAAGAAGACTGACTCTTCTTCCTGTCAATGTTTTGAACCATTCCTGTGACACTAGTTTTAGATTCCGATGCTTCACTTCAGGTTTACTGTATCCCTCTGACCTTCTTATTGACAATCAAACACAGAAAATTGACCGGAATTAAATACAAAAGGCACAATGCCGACTCTAGTACAAGAAGACTGGCTCTTCTTACTCTCTATGTTTTGAACCATTCCTGTGACACTAGTCATAGATTCCGATGCTTCACTTCATGTTTACTGTATCCAGCTGACCTTCTTATAGACGATGAAACACAGAAATTGCATCGGAATTAAATACAAAAGGCACAATGCCGACTTTAGTACAAGAAGACTGACTCTTCCTACTGTCTATGTTTTGAACCATTCCTGTGACACTAGTTTTAGATTCCGATGCTTCACTTCAGGTTTACTGTATCCCTCAGACCTTCTTCTAGACGATGAAACACAGAAATTGCATCGGAATTATATACAAAAGGCACAATGCCGACTTAAGTACAAGAAGACTGACTCTTCTTTCTGTCTATGATTTGAACCATTCCTGTGACACTAGTTATAGATTCCGATGCTTCACTTCAGGTTTACTGTATCCCTCTGACCTTCTTATTGACGATGAAATACAGAAATTGCATCGTAATTAAATACAAAAGGCACAATGCCGACTTAAGTACAAGAAGACTGACTCTTCTTACTGTCCATGTTTTGAACCATTCCTGTGACACTAGTTATAGATTGCGATGCTTCACTTCAGTTTTACTGTATCCTTCTGACCTTCTTATTGACGATGAAACACAGAAATTGCATCGGAATTAAATACAAACGGCACAATGCCGACTCAAGTACTAGAAGACTGACTCTTCTTACTGTCTACGTTTTACCCATTCCTGTGACACTAGGTATAGAATGCGATGCTTCACTTCAGGTTTACTGCATCCCTCTGACCGTCGTATTGACGATGAAACACAGAAATTGTAACGGAATTAAACACAAATGCACAATGTCGACTTAAGTACAAGAAAACTGATTCTTCTTACTGTCTACGATTTGAACCATTCCTGTGACACTAGTTATTGATTCCGATGCTTCACTTCAGGTTTACTGTATGCCTCAGACCGTCTTATTGACGAAGAAACACAGAAATTGCATCGGAATTAAATAGAAAAAGCACAATGCCGACTAAAGTACAGGAAGACTGGCGCTTCTTACTGTCTATGTTTTGAACCTTTCCTGTGATACCGGTTTTAGATTCCGATGCTTCACGTCAGGTTTACTGTATCCCTTGGTCCTTCTTATTGACGACGAAACACAGAAACTGCATCGGAATTAAATACAAAATGCACAATGCAGACTTTTGTACAAGAAAACTGACTCTTCTTACTGTCTATGTTTTGAACCATTCCTGTGACACTAGTAATAGGTTCCAATGCATCACTTCAGGTTTACTGTATCCCTCTGACCTTCATATTGACGATGAAACACAGAAATTGCATCGGAATTAAATACATGAGGCACAATGCCGACTTATGTATAAGAAAACTGACTCTTCTTACTGCCTATCCTTTGAACCATTCCTGTGACACTAATTATAGATTGCGATGCTTCACTTCAGGTTTACTGTATCACTCTGACCTTCTCATTGACGATGAAACACAGAAATTGCATCGGAATTAAATACAAAAAGCACAATGCCGACTTAAGTACAAGAAGACTGACTCTTACTGTCTATGTTATGAACCATTCCTACGACACTAGTTATAGATTCCGATGTATCACTTCAGGTTTACTGTATCCCTTTGACATTCTTATTGACGATGAAACACAGAAATTGCATCAGCATTAAATACAATAGGCACAATGCCGACTTAAGTACAAGAAAACCGACTCTTCATAGCGACTATGTTTTGCACCACTCCTGTGACACAAGTTATAGATTCCGATGCTTCACTTCAGTTTTGCTGTATCCCTCTGACCTTCTTATTGACGATGAAACACGGAAATTGCATCGGAATTAAATACAAAAGGCTCAATGGCGACTTAAGTACAAGGACACTGACTCTTCTTACTGTCTATGTTTTGAACCATTCCTGTGACATAAGTTATAGATTCCGATGCTTCACCTCAGGTTTACTGTATCCAGCTGACCTTCTTATTGACGATGAAACACAAAAATTGCATCGGAATTAAATACAAAAGGCACAATGCAGACTTTTGTACAAGAAAACTGACTCTTCTTACTGTCAATGTTTTGAACCATTCCTGTGACACTAGTAATAGGTTCCAATGCATCACTTCAGGATTACTGTATCCCTCTGACCTTCATATTGACGATGAAACACAGAAATTGCATCGGAATTAAATACATGAGGCACAATGCCGACTTATGTATAAGAAAACTGACTCTTCTTACTGTCTATGCTCTGAACCATTCCTGTGACACTAATTATAGATTGCGATGCTTCACTTCAGGTTTACTGTATCACTCTGACCTTCTCATTGACGATGAAACACAGAAATTGCATCGGAATTAAATACAAAAAGCACAATGCCGACTTAAGTACAAGAAGACTGACTCTTACTGTCTATGTTATGAACCATTCCTACGACACTAGTTATAGATTCCGATGTATCACTTCAGGTTTACTGTATCCCTTTGACATTCTTATTGACGATGAAACACAGAAATTGCATCAGCATTAAATACAATAGGCACAATGCCGACTTAAGTACAAGAAAACCGACTCTTCTTAGCGACTATGTTTTGCACCATTCCTGTGACACAAGTTATAGATTCCGATGCTTCACTTCAGTTTTGCTGTATCCCTCTGACCTTCTTATTGACGATGAAACACGGATATTGCATCGGAATTAAATACAAAAGGCACAATGCGGACTCAAGTACAAGAAGACTGGCACTTCTTACTGTCTATGTTTTGAACCATTCCTGTGACACTAGTCATAGATTCTGATGCTTCACTTCAGGTTTACTGTATCCAGCTGACCTTCTTATTGACGATGAAACACAGAAATTGCATCGGAATTAAATACAAAAGGCACAATGCCGACTTATGTACAAGAAGACTGACTCTTCTTACTGTCTATGCTTTGAACCATACCTGTGACACTAGTTATAGATTCCGATGCGACACTTCAGGTTTACTGTATCCCTCTGACCTTCTTATTGACGATCAAACACAGAAAATTGATCGGAATTAAATACAAAAGGCAAAATGCCGACCCAAGTACAAGAAGACTGGCTCTTCTTACTGTCTATGCTTTGAACTATTCCTGGGACACTAGTTATCGATTCCGATGCTTCACTTCAGGTTTACTGTATCCCTCTGACAGTCTTATTGACGATGAATCACAGAAATCGCATCGGAATGAAATACAAAAGGCACAATGAAGAGTGAAATACATGCAGTCTTGCTCTTCTTACTGTCTATATTTCAACCTTTCCTGTGATACCGGTTCTATATTCCGATGCTTCACTTCAGGTTTACTGTATCCCTTGGACCTTCTTAATGACAACGAAACACAGAAATTGCATCGGAATTAAATAGAAAAGGCACAATGCCGACTTAAGTGCAAGAGAACTGAATCTTCTTCCTGTCTATGTTTTGAACCACTACTGTGACACTAGTTATAGATTCCGATGCATCACTTCAGGTTCACTGTATCCCTCTGACCTTCTTATGGACGATGAAACACAGAAATTGCCTCGGAATTAAATACAAAAGGCCCAATGTCGACTTAAGTACAAGAAAACTGATTCTTCTTACTGTCTAGTTTTAAACCATTCCTGTGACACTAGTTATAGATTCCGATGCTTCACTTCAGGTTTACTGTATCCCTCTGACCTTCATATTGACGATGAAACACAGGAATTGCATCGGAATTAAATACAAAAGGCACAATGAAGAGTGAAGTACAAGCAGTCTTGCTCTTCTTACTGTCTATATTTTGAACCTTTCCTGTGATACCGGTTCTATATTCCGATGCTTTACTTCAGGTTTACTGTATCCCTTGGAATTTCTTAACGACGACGAAACGCAGAAATTGCATCGGAATTAAATAGAAAAGGCATAATGCCGACTTAAGTGCAAGAGAACTGAATCTTCTTCCTGTCTACGTTTTGAACCACTACTGTGACACTAGTTATAGGTTCCGATGCATCAATTCAGGTTTACTGTGTCCCGCTGACCTTCTTATTGACGATGAAACAAAGAAATTGCATCGGAATTAATTACAAAGAGCACAATGCCGTCTTACGTACAAGAAAACTGACTCTTCTTGCTGTCTATATTTTGAACTATTCCTGTGACACTAGTTATAGATTCTGATGCTTCACTTCAGGTTTACTGTATCCCTCAGACCTTCTTATTGACGATGAAACACAGAAATTGCATCGGAATTAAATACAAAAGGCACAATGCCGACTTAAGTACAATAAGACTGGCTCTTCTTACTGTCTATTTTTGAACCATTCCTGTGACACTAGTCATAGATTCTGGTGCTTCACTTCAGGTTTACTGTATCCAGCTGACCTTCTTATTGACGATGAAACACAGAAATTGCATCGGAATTAAATACAAAAGGCACAATGCCGACTTATGTACAAGAAAACTGACTCTTCTTACTGTCTATGCTTTGAACCATTCCTGTGACACTAGTTATAGATTCCGATGCGACACTTCAGGTTTACTGTATCACTCTGACCTTCTTATTGACGATCAAACTCAGAAAATTGATCGAAATTAAATACAAAAGGCAAAATGTCGACTCAAGTACAAGAAGACTGGCTCTTCTTACTGTCTATGCTTTGAACCATTCCTGTGACACTACTTATAGATTCCGATGCTTCACTTCAGGTTTACTGTATCCCTCTGACAGTCTTATTGACGATGAAACACAGAAATTGCATTGGAATTAAATACAAAAGGCACAATGAAGAGTGAAGTACAAGCAGTCTTGCTCTTCTTACTGTCTATATTTTGAACCTTTCCTGTGATACCGGTTCCATATTCCGATGCTTCACTTCAGGTTTACTGTATCCCTTGGACCTTCTTAATGACAACGAAACACAGAAATTGCATCGGAATTAAATAGAAAAGGCACAATGCCGACTTAAGTGCAAGAGAACTGAATCTTCTTCCTGTCTATGTTTTGAACCACTACTGTGACACTAGTTATAGATTCCGATGCATCACTTCAGGTTCACTGTATCCCTCTGACCTTCTTATTGACGATGAAACACAGAAATTGCATCGGAATTAAATACAAAAGGCCCAATGTCGACTTAAGTACAAGGAAACTGATTCTTCTTACTGTCTATGTTTTAAACCATTCCTGTGACACTAGTTATAGATTCCGATGCATCACTTCAGGTTCACTGTATCCCTCTGACCTTCTTATTGACGATGAAACACAGAAATTGCATCGGAATTAAATACAAAAGGCCCAATGTCGACTTAAGTACAAGGAAACTGATTCTTCTTACTGTCTATGTTTTAAACCATTCCTGTGACACTAGTTATAGATTCCGATGCTTCACTTCAGGTTTACTGTATCCCTCTGACAGTCTTATTGACGATGAATCACAGAAATCGCATCGGAATTAAATACAAAAGGCACAATGAAGAGTGAAATACAAGCAGTCTTGCTCTTCTTACTGTCTATATTTTGAACCTTTCCTGTGATACCGGTTCTATATTCCGATGCTTCACTTCAGGTTTACTGTATCCCTTGGACCTTCTTAATGACAACGAAACACAGAAATTGCATCGGAATTAAATAGAAAAGGCACAATGCCGACTTAAGTGCAAGAGAACTGAATCTTCTTCCTGTCTATGTTTTGAACCGCTACTGTGACACTAGTTATAGATTCCGATGCATCACTTCAGGTTCACTGTATCCCTCTGACCTTCTTATGGACGATGAAACACAGAAATTGCCTCGGAATTAAATACAAAAGGCCCAATGTCGACTTAAGTACAAGAAAACAGATTCTTCTTACTGTCTAGTTTTAAACCATTCCTGTGACACTAGTTATAGATTCCGATGCTTCACTTCAGGTTTACTGTATCCCTCTGACCTTCATATTGACGATGAAACACAGAAATTGCATCGGAATTAAATACAAAAGGCACAATGCCGACTCAAGTACTAGAAGACTGACTCTTCTTACTGTCTATGTTTTACCCATTCCTGTGACACTAGTTATAGAGTCCGATGCTTCACTTCAGGTTTACTGCATCCCTCTGACCGTCGTATTGACGATGAAACACAGAAATTGTAACGGAATTAAATACAAATGGCACAATGCCGACTCGAGTACAAGAAGACTGGCTCTTCTTACCGTCTATATTTTGAACCATTCCTGTGACCCTAGTTATAGATTCCGATGCTTTACTTCAGATTTACTGTATCCAGCTGACCTTCTTATTGGCGATGAAACACAGAAATTGCATCGGAATTATATACAAAAGGCACAATGCCGAGTTAAGTACAAGAAGACTGACTCTTCTTACTGTCTATGCTTTGAGCCATTCCTGTGACACAAGTTATAGATTTCGATGCTTCACTTCATTTTTACTGTATCACCCTGACCTTCTTATTGACGATGAAACACAGAAATTGCATCGGAATTAAATACAAAAGGCACAATGCCGAATCAAGTATTAGAAGACTGACTCTTCTTACTGTCTAAGTTTTGAACCATTCCGATGCTTCACTTCATATTTACTGTATCCCCCTGACCGTCGTATTGACGATGAACACAGAAATTGCATCGGAATTAAATACAAAAGGCACAATGCCGACTCAAGTACAAGAAGACTGGCTCTACTTACTGTCTATGTTTTGAATCTTTCCTGTGGCACTAGTTATAGATTCCGATGCTTCACTTCAGGTTTACTGTATCCCTCTGACCGTCTTATTGACGTTGAAACTCAGAGATTGCCACGGAATTAAATACAAAAGGCACAATGCCGACTCAGGTACAAGAAGTCTGGCTCTTATTACTGTCTATGTTTTGAACCTCTCCTGTGAGACTGGTTTTAGATTCCGATGACTCACTTCTGGATTACTGTCTCCCTTGGACCTTCTTATTGACGATGAAACACAGAAATTGCATCGGAATTAAATACAAAAGGCACAATGCCGACTCAAGTACTAGAAGACTGAATCTTCTTACTGACTGTGTTTTGAACCATTCCTGTGACACTAGTTATAGATTCCGATGCTTCACTTCAGCTTTACTGTATCCAGCTGAATTTCTTATTGACGATGAAACACAGAAATTGCATCGGAATTAAATACAAGAGGCACAATGGCGACTTAAGTAAAAGTTGAGTGACTCTTCTTACTGTCTATGTTTTGAACCATTCCTGTGACACTAGTTATAGATTCCGATGCTTCACTTCAGTTTTACTGTATCCCTTTGACCGTCTTATTGATGATGAAACACAGAAATAGCATCGGAATTAAATACAAAAGGCACAATGCCGACTCAAGAACAAGAAGTCTGGCTCTTCTTACTGTCTATGTTTTGAACCTTTCCTGTGAGACCGGTTTTCGATTCCGATGCTTCACTTCAGGTTTACTGTATCCAGCTGACCTTATTATTGACGATGAAACACAGCAATTGCATCGGAATGAAATACAAAAGGCACAATGCCGACTTAAGTACAAGAAGACTGACTCTTCCTACTGTCTATGATTTGAACCTTTCCTGTGACACTAGTTATAGATTCCGATGCTTCACTTTAGGTTTACTGTATCCCTCTGACCGTCTTATTGACGATGACACACAGAGATTGCATCGGAATTAAATACAGAATGCACAATGCCGACTCAGGTACAAGAGGTCTGGCTCTTCTTCCTGTCTATGTTTTGAACCTTTCCTGTGAGACCGGTTTTAGATTCCGATGCTTCACTTCTGGTTTACTGTATCCCTTGGTTCTTCTTATTGACGACGAAACACAGAAATTGCATCGGAATTAAATTGAAAAGGCACAATGCCGACTTAAGTACAAGAAAACTGACTCTTCTTAATATCTATGTTTTGAACCATTCCTGTGACACAAGTTATAGGTTCCGATGCTTCACCTCAGGTTTACTGTATCCAGCTGACCTTCGTATTCACGATGAAACACAAAAATTGCATCGGAATTAAATACAAAAGGCACAATGGCGACTTAAGTACAAGGAGACTGACTCTTCTTACTGTCTATGTTTTGATCCATTCCTGTGACACAAGTTATAGATTCCGATGCTTCACCTCAGGTTTACTGTATCCAGCTGACCTTCTTATTGACGATGAAACACAAAAATTGCATCGGAATTAAATAAAAAAGGCACAATGGCGACTTAAGTACAAGAAGACTGACTCTTCTTCCTGTCTATGTTTTGAACCATTCCTGTGACACTAGTTTTAGATTCCGATGCTTCACTTCAGGTTTACTGTATCCCTCTGACCTTCTTATTGACAATCAAACACAGAAAATTGACCGGAATTAAATACAAAAGGCACAATGCCGTATCTAGTACAAGAAGACTGGCTCTTCTTACTCTTTATGCTTTGAACCATTCCTGTGACACTAGTCATAGATTCCGATGCTTCACTTCATGTTTACTGTAACCAGCTGACCTTCTTATAGACGATGAAACACAGAAATTGCATCGGAATTAAATACAAAAGGCACAATGCCGACTTTAGTACAAGAAGACTGACTCTTCCTACTGTCTCTGTTTTGAACCATTCCTGTGTTACTAGTTTTAGATTCCGATGCTTCACTTCAGGTTTACTGTATCCCTCAGACCTTCTTCTAGACGATGAAACACAGAAATTGCATCGGAATTATATACAAAAGGCACAATGCCGACGTAAGTACAAGAAGACTGACTCTTCTTTCTGTCTATGATTTGAACCATTCCTGTGACACTAGTTATAGATTCCGATGCTTCACTTCAGGTTTACTGTATCCCTCTGACCTTCTTATTGACGATGAATTACAGAAATTGCATCGTAATTAAATACAAAAGGCACAATGCCGACTTAAGTACAAGAAGACTGACTCTTCTTACTGTCCATGTTTTGAACCATTCCTGTGACACTAGTTATAGATTGCGATGCTTCACTTCAGTTTTACTGTATCCTTCTGACCTTCTTATTGACGATGAAACACAGAAATTGCATCGGAATTAAATACAAACGGCACAATGCCGACTCAAGTACTAGAAGACTGACTCTTCTTACTGTCTACGTTTTACCCATTCCTGTGACACTAGGTATAGAATGCGATGCTTCACTTCAGGTTTACTGCAACCCTCTGACCGTCGTATTGACGATGAAACACAGAAATTGTAACGGAATTAAACACAAATGCACAATGTCGACTTAAGTACAAGAAAACTGATTCTACTTACTGTCTACGATTGGAACCATTCCTGTGACACTAGTTATTGATTCCGATGCTTCACTTCAGGTTTACTGTATCCCTCAGACCGTCTTATTGACGAAGAAAAACAGAAATTGCATCGGAATTAAATACAAACGGCACAATGCCGACTCAAGTACTAGAAGACTGACTCTTCTTACTGTCTATGTTTTACCCATTCCTGTGACACTAGTTATAGAGTCCGATGCTTCACTTCAGGTTTACTGCATCCCTCTGACCGTCGTATTGACGATGAAACACAGAAATTGTAACGGAATTAAATACAAATGGCACAATGCCGACTCGAGTACAAGAAGACTGGCTCTTCTTACCGTCTATATTTTGAACCATTCCTGTGACCCTAGTTATAGATTCCGATGCTTTACTTCAGATTTACTGTATCCAGCTGACCTTCTTATTGGCGATGAAACACAGAAATTGCATCGGAATTATATACAAAAGGCACAATGCCGAGTTAAGTACAAGAAGACTGACTCTTCTTACTGTCTATGCTTTGAGCCATTCCTGTGACACAAGTTATAGATTTCGATGCTTCACTTCATTTTTACTGTATCACCCTGACCTTCTTATTGACGATGAAACACAGAAATTGCATCGGAATTAAATACAAAAGGCACAATGCCGAATCAAGTATTAGAAGACTGACTCTTCTTACTGTCTAAGTTTTGAACCATTCCGATGCTTCACTTCATATTTACTGTATCCCCCTGACCGTCGTATTGACGATGAACACAGAAATTGCATCGGAATTAAATACAAAAGGCACAATGCCGACTCAAGTACAAGAAGACTGGCTCTACTTACTGTCTATGTTTTGAATCTTTCCTGTGGCACTAGTTATAGATTCCGATGCTTCACTTCAGGTTTACTGTATCCCTCTGACCGTCTTATTGACGTTGAAACTCAGAGATTGCCACGGAATTAAATACAAAAGGCACAATGCCGACTCAGGTACAAGAAGTCTGGCTCTTATTACTGTCTATGTTTTGAACCTCTCCTGTGAGACCGGTTTTAGATTCCGATGACTCACTTCTGGATTACTGTCTCCCTTGGACCTTCTTATTGACGATGAAACACAGAAATTGCATCGGAATTAAATACAAAAGGCACAATGCCGACTCAAGTACTAGAAGACTGAATCTTCTTACTGACTGTGTTTTGAACCATTCCTGTGACACTAGTTATAGATTCCGATGCTTCACTTCAGCTTTACTGTATCCAGCTGAATTTCTTATTGACGATGAAACACAGAAATTGCATCGGAATTAAATACAAGAGGCACAATGGCGACTTAAGTAAAAGTTGAGTGACTCTTCTTACTGTCTATGTTTTGAACCATTCCTGTGACACTAGTTATAGATTCCGATGCTTCACTTCAGTTTTACTGTATCCCTTTGACCGTCTTATTGATGATGAAACGCAGAAATAGCATCGGAATTAAATACAAAAGGCACAATGCCGACTCAAGAACAAGAAGTCTGGCTCTTCTTACTGTCTATGTTTTGAACCTTTCCTGTGAGACCGGTTTTCGATTCCGATGCTTCACTTCAGGTTTACTGTATCCAGCTGACCTTATTATTGACGATGAAACACAGCAATTGCATCGGAATGAAATACAAAAGGCACAATGCCGACTTAAGTACAAGAAGACTGACTCTTCCTACTGTCTATGATTTGAACCTTTCCTGTGACACTAGTTATAGATTCCGATGCTTCACTTTAGGTTTACTGTATCCCTCTGACCGTCTTATTGACGATGACACACAGAGATTGCATCGGAATTAAATACAGAATGCACAATGCCGACTCAGGTACAAGAGGTCTGGCTCTTCTTCCTGTCTATGTTTTGAACCTTTCCTGTGAGACCGGTTTTAGATTCCGATGCTTCACTTCTGGTTTACTGTATCCCTTGGTTCTTCTTATTGACGACGAAACACAGAAATTGCATCGGAATTAAATTGAAAAGGCACAATGCCGACTTAAGTACAAGAAAACTGACTCTTCTTAATATCTATGTTTTGAACCATTCCTGTGACACAAGTTATAGGTTCCGATGCTTCACCTCAGGTTTACTGTATCCAGCTGACCTTCGTATTCACGATGAAACACAAAAATTGCATCGGAATTAAATACAAAAGGCACAATGGCGACTTAAGTACAAGGAGACTGACTCTTCTTACTGTCTATGTTTTGATCCATTCCTGTGACACAAGTTATAGATTCCGATGCTTCACCTCAGGTTTACTGAATCCAGCTGACCTTCTTATTGACGATGAAACACAAAAATTGCATCGGAATTAAATAAAAAAGGCACAATGGCGACTTAAGTACAAGAAGACTGACTCTTCTTCCTGTCTATGTTTTGAACCATTCCTGTGACACTAGTTTTAGATTCCGATGCTTCACTTCAGGTTTACTGTATCCCTCTGACCTTCTTATTGACAATCAAACACAGAAAATTGACCGGAATTAAATACAAAAGGCACAATGCCGTATCTAGTACAAGAAGACTGGCTCTTCTTACTCTTTATGCTTTGAACCATTCCTGTGACACTAGTCATAGATTCCGATGCTTCACTTCATGTTTACTGTAACCAGCTGACCTTCTTATAGACGATGAAACACAGAAATTGCATCGGAATTAAATACAAAAGGCACAATGCCGACTTTAGTACAAGAAGACTGACTCTTCCTACTGTCTCTGTTTTGAACCATTCCTGTGTTACTAGTTTTAGATTCCGATGCTTCACTTCAGGTTTACTGTATCCCTCAGACCTTCTTCTAGACGATGAAACACAGAAATTGCATCGGAATTATATACAAAAGGCACAATGCCGACTTAAGTACAAGAAGACTGACTCTTCTTTCTGTCTATGATTTGAACCATTCCTGTGACACTAGTTATAGATTCCGATGCTTCACTTCAGGTTTACTGTATCCCTCTGACCTTCTTATTGACGATGAATTACAGAAATTGCATCGTAATTAAATACAAAAGGCACAATGCCGACTTAAGTACAAGAAGACTGACTCTTCTTACTGTCCATGTTTTGAACCATTCCTGTGACACTAGTTATAGATTGCGATGCTTCACTTCAGTTTTACTGTATCCTTCTGACCTTCTTATTGACGATGAAACACAGAAATTGCATCGGAATTAAATACAAACGGCACAATGCCGACTCAAGTACTAGAAGACTGACTCTTCTTACTGTCTACGTTTTACCCATTCCTGTGACACTAGGTATAGAATGCGATGCTTCACTTCAGGTTTACTGCAACCCTCTGACCGTCGTATTGACGATGAAACACAGAAATTGTAACGGAATTAAACACAAATGCACAATGTCGACTTAAGTACAAGAAAACTGATTCTACTTACTGTCTACGATTGGAACCATTCCTGTGACACTAGTTATTGATTCCGATGCTTCACTTCAGGTTTACTGTATCCCTCAGACCGTCTTATTGACGAAGAAAAACAGAAATTGCATCGGAATTAAATACAAAAAGCACAATGCCGACTAAAGTACAAGAAGACTGGCGCTTCTTACTGTCTATGTTTTGAACCTTTCCTGTGATACCGGTTTTAGATTCCGATGCTTCACGTCAGGTTTACTGTATCCCTTGGTCCTTCTTATTGACGACGAAACACAGAAACTGCATCGGAATTAAATACAAAAGGCACAATGCAGACTTTTGTACAAGAAAACTGACTCTTCTTACTGTCTATGTTTTGAACCATTCCTGTGGCACTAGTTATAGATTCCGATGCTTCACTTCAGGTTTACTGTATCCCTCTGACCGTCTTTTTGACGATGAAACACAGAGATTGCATCGGAATTAAATACAGAATGCACAATGCCGACTCAGGTACAAGAGGTCTGGCTCTTCTTCCTGTCTATGTATTGAACCTTTCCTGTGAGACCGGTTTTAGATTCCGATGCTTCACTTCTGGTATACTGTATCCCTTGGTTCTTCTTATTGACGACGAAACACAGAAATTGCATCGGAATTAAATTGAAAAGGCACAATGCCGACTTAAGTACAAGAAAACTGACTCTTCTTGATATCTATGTTTTGAACCATTCCTGTGACACAAGTTATAGGTTCCGATGCTTCACCTCAGGTTTTCTGTATCCAGCTGACCTTCTTATTGACGATGAAACACAAAAATTGCATCGGAATTAAATACAAAAGGCACAATGGCGACTTAAGTACAAGGAGACTGACTCTTCTTACTGTCTATGTTTTGAACCATTCCTGTGACACAAGTTATAGATTCCGATGCTTCACCTCAGGTTTACTGTATCCAGCTGACCTTCTTATTGACGATGAAACACAAAAAGTGCATCGGAATTAAATACAAAAGGCACAATGGCGACTTAAGTACAAGAAAACTGACTCTTCTTCCTGTCTATGTTTTGAACCATTCCTGTGACACTAGTTTTAGATTCCGATGCTTCACTTCAGGTTTACTGTATCCCTCTGACCTTCTTATTGACAATCAAACACAGAAAATTGACCGGAATTAAATACAAAAGGCACAATGCCGACTCTAGTACAAGAAGACTGGCTCTTCTTACTCTCTATGTTTTGAACCATTCCTGTGACACTAGTCATAGATTCCGATGCTTCACTTCATGTTTACTGTATCCAGCTGACCTTCTTATAGACGATGAAACACAGAAATTGCATCGGAATTAAATACAAAAGGCACAATGCCGACTTATATATAAGAAAACTGACTCTTCTTACTGTCTATGCTTTGAACTATTCCTGTGACACTAATTATAGATTGCGATGCTTCACTTCAGGTTTACTGTATCACTCTGACCTTCTCATTGACGATGAAACACAGAAATTGCATCGGAATTAAATACAAAAAGCACAATGCCGACTTAAGTACAAGAAGACTGACTCTTCTTAATGTCTATGTTATGAACCATTCCTACGACACTAGTTATAGATTCCGATGTATCACTTCAGGTTTACTGTATCCCTTTGACATTCTTATTGACGATGAAACACAGAAATTGCATCAGCATTAAATACAATAGGCACAATGCCGACTTAAGTACAAGAAAACCGACTCTTCTAAAGCGACTATGTTTTGAACCTTCCTGTGACACAAGTTATAGATTCCGATGCTTCACTTCAGTTTTGCTGTATCCCTCTGACCATCTTATTGACGATGAAACACGGAAATTGCATCGGAATTAAATACAAAAGGCACAATGCCGACTTAAGTACAAGAAGACTGACTCTTACTACTGCCTATGCTTTGAACCATTCCTGTGACACTAGTTTTTGATTCCGATGCTTCACTTCAGGTTTACTGTATCCCTCTGACCGTCGTACTGACGATGAAACACAGAAATTGCATCGGAATAAAATACAAAAGGCACAATGCGGACTCAAGTACAAGAAGACTGGCTCTTCTTACTGTTTATGTTTTGAACCATTCCTGTGACACTAGTCATGGATTCTGATGTTTCACTTCAGGTTTACTGTATCCAGCTGACCTTCTTATTGACGATGAAACACAGAAATTGCATCGGAATAAAATACAAAAGGCACAATGCCGACTTATGTACAAGAAGACTGACTCTTCTTACTGTCTATGCTTTGTACCATACCTGTGACACTAGTTATAGATTCCGATGCGACACTTCTGGTTTACTGTATCCCTCTGACCTTCTTATTGACGATCAAACACAGAAAATTGATCGGAATTAAATACAAAAGGCACAATGCCGACCCAAGTACAAGAAGACTGGCTCTTCTTACTGTCTATGCTTTGAACTATTCCTGTGACACTAGTTATAGATTCCGATGCTTCACTTCAGGTTTACTGTATCCCTCTGACAGTCTTATTGATGATGAATCACAGAAATCGCATCGGAATTAAATACAAAAGGCACAATGAAGAGAGAAATACAAGCAGTCTTGCTCTTCCTACTGTCTATATTTTGAACCTTTCCTGTGATACCGGTTCTATATTCCGATGCTTCACTTCAAGTTTACTGTATCCCTTGGACCTTCTTAATGACAACGAAACACAGAAATTGCATCGGAATTAAATAGAAAAGGCACAATGCCGACTTAAGTGCAAGAGAACTGAATCTTCTTCCTGTCTACGTTTTGAACCACTACTGTGACACTAGTTATAGATTCCGGTGCATCACTTCAGGTTCACTGTATCCCTCTGACCTTCTTATGGACGATGAAACACAGAAATTGCCTCGGAATTAAATACAAAAGGCCCAATGTCGACTTAAGTACAAGAAAACTGATTCTTCTTACTGTCTAGTTTTAAACCATTCCTGTGACACTAGTTATAGATTCCGATGCTTCGCTTCAGGTTTACTGTATCCCTCTGACCTTCATAGTGACGATGAAACACAGAAATTGCATCGGAATTAAATACAAAAGGCACAATGAAGAGTGAAGTACAAGCAGTCTTGCTCTTCTTACTGTCTATATTTTGAACCTTTCCTGTGATACCGGTTCTATATTCCGATGCTTTACTTCAGGTTTACTGTATCCCTTGGACCTTCTTAACGACGACGAAACGCAGAAATTGCATCGGAATTAAATAGAAAAGGCACAATGCCGACTTAAGTGCAAGAGAACTGAATCTTCTTCCTGTCCATGTTTTGAACCACTACTGTGACACTAGTTATAGGTTCCGATGCATCACTTCAGGTTTACTGTATCCCGCTGAAGTTCTTATTGACAATGAACCACAGAAATTGCATCGGAATTAATTACAAAAGGCACAATGCCGACTTAAGTACAAGAAAACTGACTCTTCTTACTGTCTATATTTTGAACCATTCCTGTGACACTAGTTATAGATTCCGATGCTTCACTTCAGGTTTACTGTATCTCTCTGACCTTCTTATTGACGATGAAACACAGAAATTGCATCGGAATTATATACAAAAGGCACAATGGCGACTTAAGTACAAGAACACGGACTCTTCTTACTGACCATGTTTTGAACCATTCCTGTGACACTAGTTATAGATTCCGATGCTTCACTTCAGTTTTACTGTATCCCTCTGACCTTCTTAATGCCGATGAAACACAGAAATTGCATCGGAATTAAATACAAACGGCACAATGCCGACTCAAGTACTAGAAGACTGACTCTTCTTACTGTCTATGTTTTACCCATTCCTGTGACACTAGTTATAGAGTCCGATGCTTCACTTCAGGTTTACTGCATCCCTCTGACCGTCGTATTGACGATGAAACACAGAAATTGTAACGGAATTAAATACAAATGGCACAATGCCGACTCGAGTACAAGAAGACTGGCTCTTCTTACCGTCTATACTTTGAACCTTTCCTGTGAGACTGGTTTTAGATTCCGATGCATCACTTCAGGTTTACTGTATCCCTCTGACCTTCTTATTGACGATGAAACACAGAAATTGCATCGGAATTAAATACAAAATGCACAATGTCGACTTAAGTGCAAGAAAACTGATTCTTCTTTCTGTCTACGATTTGAACCATTCCTGTGACACTAGTTATTGATTCCGATGCTTCACTTCAGGTTTACTGTATCACTCTGCCCGTCTTATTGACCAAGAAACACAGAAATTGCATCGGAATTAAATACAAAAGGCACAATGCCGACTAAAGTACAAGAAGACTGGCGCTTCTTACTGTCTATGTTTTGAACCTTTCCTGTGATACCGGTTTTAGATTCCGATGCTTCACGTCAGGTTTACTGTATCCCTTGGCCCTTCTTATTGACGACGAAACACAGAAACTGCATCGGAATTAAATCCAAATGGCACAATGCCGACTTTTGTACAAGAAAACTGACTCTTCTTACTGTCTATGTTTTGAACCATTCCTGTGACACTAGTAATAGGTTCCAATGCATCACTTCAGGTTTACTGTATCCCTCTGACCTTCATATTGACGATGAAACACAGAAATTGCATCGGAATTAAATACAAAAGGCACAATGCCGACTTAAGTACAAGAAGACTGACTCTTCCTACTGCCTATGCTTTGAACCATTCCTGTGACACTAGTTTTAGATTCCGATGCTTCACTTCAGGTTTACTGTATCCCTCTGACCGTCGTACTGACGATGAAAAACAGAAATTGCATCGGAATTTAATACAAAAGGCACAATGCCGACTGGAGTACAAGAAGACTGGCTCTTCTTACTGTCTATGTTTTGAACCATTCCTGTGACAGTAGTTATAGATTCCGATGCTTCACTACAGGTTTACTGAATCCCTCTGACCTTCTTATTGACGATGAAATACAGATATTGCATCGCAATTATATGCAAAAGGCACAATGCCGACTTAAGTACAAGAAGACTGACTCTTCTTACTGTCTATGTTTTGAACCATTCCTGTGACTCTAGTTTTAGATTCCGATGCTTCACTTTAGGTTTACTATATCCGTCTGACCTTCTTATTGATGATCAAACGCAGAAAATTGATCGGAATAAAATACAAAAGGCACAATGCGGACTCAAGTACAAGAAGACTGGCTCTTCTTACTATCTATGTTTTGAACCATTCCTGTGACACTAGTCATAGATTCTGATGCTTCACTGCAGGTTTACTGTATGCAGCTGACCTTCTTATTGACGATGAAACACAGAAATTGCATCGGAATTAAATACATAAGGCACAATGCCGACTTATGTACAAGAAGACTGACTCTTCTTACTGTCTATGCTTTGAACCATTCCTGTGACACTAGTTATAGATTCCGATGCGACACTTCAGGTTTACTGTATCCCTCTGACCTTCTTATTGACGATCAAGCACAGAAAATTGATCGGAATTAAATACAAAAGGCACTACGCCGACTCAAGTACAAGAAGACTGGCTCTTCTTACTGTCTGTGCTTTGAACCATTCCTGTGACACTAGTTATAGATTCCGATGCTTCACTTCAGGTTTGCTGTATCCCTCTGACAGTCTTATTGACGATGAAACACAGAAATTGCTTCGGAATTAAATACAAAAGGCACAATGAAGAGTGAAGTACAAGCAGTCTTGCTCTTCTTACTGTCTATATTTTGAACCTTTCCTGTGATACCGGTTCTATATTCCGATGCTTCACTTCAGGTTTACTGTATCCCTTGGACCTTCCTAATGACAAGGAAACACAGAAATTGCATCGGAATTAAATAGAAAAGGCACAATGCCGACTAAGTGCAAGAGAACTAAATCTTCTTCCTGTCTATGTCTTGAACCAATACTGTGACACTAGTTATAGATTCCGATGCATCACTTCAGGTTCACTGTATCCCTCTGACCTTCTTATTGACGATGAAACACAGAAATTGACTCGGAATTAAATACAAAAGGCCCAATGTCGACTTCAGTACAAGAAAACTGATTCTTCTTACTGTCTATGTTTTAAACCATTCCTGTGACACTAGTTATAGATTCCGATGCTTCACTTCAGGTTTACTGTATCCCTCTGACCTTCATATTGACGATGAAGCACAGAAATTGCATCGGAATTAAATACAAAAGGCACAATGAATAGTGAAGTACAAGCAGTCTTGCTCTTCTTACTGTCTATATTTTGAACATTTCCTGTGATACCGGTTCTATATTCCGATGCTTCACCTCAGGTTTACTGTATCCCTTGGACATTCTTAATGACGACGAAACACAGAAATTGCATCGGAATTGAATAGAAAAGGCACAATGCCGACTTAAGTGCAAGAGAACTGAATCTTCTTCCTGTCTATGTTTTGAGCCACTACTGTGACACTAGTTATAGGTTCCGATGCATCACTTCAGGTTTACTGTATCCCGCTGACCTTCTTATTGACGATGAACCACAGAAATTGCATCGGAATTAATTACAAAAGGCACAATGCAGACTTAAGTACAAGAAAACTGACTCTTCTTAGTGTCTATATTTTGAACCATTCCTATGACACTAGTTATAGATTCCGATGCTTCACTTCAGGTTTACTGTATCCCTCTGACCTTCTTATTGACGATGAAACACAGAAATTGCATCGGAATTAAATACAAAAGGCACAATGCCGACATAAGTACAAGAAGACTGGCTCTTCTTACTGTCTACGTTTTGAACCATTCCTGTGACACTAGTTTTAGATTCGGATGCTTCACTTCGGGTTTACTGTATCCCCCTGACCATCATATTGACGATGAAACACAGAAATTGGATCGGAATTAAATGCAAAAGGCTCAATGCCGACTCAAGTACTAGAAGACTGACTTTGCTTACTGCCTATGTTTTGAACCATTCCTGTGACACTAGTTATAGACTCCGATGCTTCACATCAGGTTTGCTGTATCCCTCAGACCGTCGTATTGACGATGAAACACAGAAATTGCATCGGAATTAAATACAAAAGGCACAATGCCAACTCGAGAACAAAAAGACTGGCTCTTCTTCCTGTCTATGTTCTTAACCATTCCTGTGACACTAGTTATAGATTCCGATGCTTCACTTCAGGTCTACTGTATCCAGATGACCTTCTTATTGACGATGAAACACAGAAATTGCATCGGGATTAAATACAAATGGCACAATGCCCACTTAAGTACAAGAAGACTGACTCTTCTTACTGTCTATGCTTTAAACCATTCCTGTGACACTAGTTATAGATTCCGAAGCTTCACTTCAGTTTTACTGTATCCCTCTGACCTTCGTATTGACGATGAAACACAGGTATTGCATCGGAATTATATACAAAAGGCACAGAGCCAAATCAAGTACTAGAAGACAGACTCTTCTTACTGTCTATGTTTTGAACTATTCCTGTGAGACCGGGTTTAGATTCCGATGCTTCACTTCAGGTTTACTGTATCCCTTGGACCTTCTTATTGACGACGAAAAATACAGAAATTGCATCGGAATTAAATAGAAAAGGCACAATGCCGACTTAAGTACAAGAAAACTAACTCTTCTTACTGTCTATGTTTTGAACTATTCCTGTGACACTAGTTATAGATTCCGATGCTTCACTTCAGGTTTACTGTTTCCCTCTGACCTTCTTATTGACGATGAAACACAGAAATTGCATCTCAATTAAATACAAAAGGCACAATGCCGACTCAAGTACAAGAAGACTGTTTCTTCTTACTGTCTATGTTTTGAACCTTTCCTGTGAGACCGGTTTTAGATTCCGATGCTTCACTTCAGGTTTACTGTATCCCTTGGACCTTCTTATTGACGATCAAACACAGACATCGCATCGGAATTAAATACAAAATGCACAATGCCGACTTAAGTACAAGAAGACTGACTCTTCTTACTGTCTATGCTTTGAACCATTCCTGTGACACTAGTTATAGATTCCGATGCTTCACTTCAGGTTTACTGTATCCCTCCTACCTTCTTATTGACGATGAAATACAGAAATTGCATCGGAATTAAATGCAAAAGGCACAATGCCGACTTAAGTACAAGAAATCTGATTCTTCTTACTGTCTATGTTTTGAACCTTTCCTGTGAGACCAGTCTTTGATTTTGATGCTTGACTTCAGGTTTACAGTATCCCTTGGACCTTATTATTGACGACGAAACACAGAAATTGCATCGGAATTAAATAGAAAAATCACAATGCCGACTTTAGAACAAGAAAACAGAGTCTTCTTACTGTCTATGTTTGAACCATTCCTGTGACACTAGTTATAGATTCTGATGCTTCACTTCAAGTTTACTGTATCCCTCTGACCTTATTATTGACGATGAAACACAGAAATTACATCAGAATTAAATACAAAAGGCACAATGCCGACTCAAGTACAAGAAGACTGGCTCTACTTACTTTCTATGTTTTGAACCTTTCCTGTGAGACCGGTTTTAGATTCCGATGCTTCACTTCAGGTTTACTGTATCCCTTGGACCTTCTTATTGACGACGCAACACAGAAATTGCATCGGAATTAAATACAGAAGGCACAATGCCGACTTGAGTACCAAAAGACTGACTCTTCTTACTCTCTATATATTGAACCATTCGTGTGAAACTAGTTATAGATTCCGATACTTCACTTCAGGTTTACTGTATCCCTCTGACCTTCTTATTGAGGATGAAACACAGAAATTGCATCGGAATTAAATACAAAAGGCACATGCCGACTTTAGTACAAGAAAACTGACTCTTCTTACTGTCTATGTTTTGAACCATTCCTGTGACACTAGTTATAGATTCCGATGTTTCCCTTCAGGTTTACTGTATCCCTCTGACCTTCTTATTGACGATGAAACACAGAAATTGCATCGGAATTAAATACAAGAGGAACAATGCCGACTTAAGTACAAGAAAACTGACTCTTCTTGCTGTCTATATTTTGAACCATTCCTGTGACACTAGTTATAGATTCCGATGCTTCACTTCAGGTTTACTGTATCCCTCAGACCTTCTTATTGACGATAAAACACAGAAATTGCATCGGAATTAATTACAAAAGGCACAATGCCGACTTAAGTACAAGAAGACTGGCTCTTCTTACTGTCTATGTTTTGAACCATTCCTGTGACACTAGTCATAGATTCTGATGCTTCACTTCAGGTTTACTGTATCCAGCTGACCTTCTTATTGACGTTGAAACACAGAAATTGCATCGGAATTAAATACTAAAGGCACAATGTCGACTTATGTACAAGAAGACTGACTCTTCTTACTGTCTATGCTTTGAACCATTCCTGTGACACTAGTTATAGATTCCGATGCTTCACTTCAGGTTTACTGTATCCCTCTGACAGTCTTATTGACGATGAAACACAGAAATTGCATCGGAATTAAATACAAAAGGCACAATGAAGAGTGAAGTACAAGCAGTCTTGCTCTTCTTACTGTCTATATTTTGAACCTTTCCTGTGATACCGGTTCTATATTCCGATGCTTATCTTCAGCTTTACTGTATCCCTTGGACCTTCTTAATGACAACGAAACACAGAAATTGCATCGGAATTAAATAGAAAAGGCACAATGCCGACTTAAGTGCAAGAGAACTGTATCTTCTTCCTGTCTATGTTTTGAACCACTACTGTGACACTAGTTATAGATTCCGATGCATCACTTCAGGTTCACTGTATCCCTCTGACCTTCTTATTGACGATGAAACACAGAAATTGCATCGGAATTAAATACAAAAGGCCCAATGTCGACTTAAGTACAAGGAAACTGATTCTTCTTACTTTCTATGTTTTAAACCATTCCTGTGACACTAGTTATAGATTCCGATGCTTCACTTCAGGTTTACTCTATCCCTCTGACCTTCTTATTGACGATGAAACACAGAAATTGCATCGGAATTAAATACAAAAGGCACAATGCCGACATAAGTACAAGAAGACTGGCTCTTCTTACTGTCTATGTTTTGAACCACTCCTGTGACACTAGTTATAGATTCCGATGCTTCACTTCAGGTTTACTGTATCCCTCTGATCTTTTTATTGACGATGAAACACAGATATTGCATCGGAATTAAATACAAAAGACCATAATGCCGACTTAAGTACAAGATGACTGACTCTTCTTACTGTCTATGTTTTGAACCATTCCTGTGACTCTAGTTATAGATTCCGATGTTTCACTTCAAGTTTACTGTTTCCCTCTAACATTCTTATTGACGACGAAACACAGAAATTGCATCGAAATTAAATACAAAAGGCACAATGCCGACTTAAGTACCAAAAGACTGATTCTTCTTAATCTCTATATTTTGAACCATTCCTGTGACACTAGTTATAGATTCCGATACTTCACTTCAGGTTTACTGTATCCCTCTGACCTTCTTATTGAGGATGAAAACAGAAATTGCATCGGAATTAAATACAAAAGGCACAATGCTAACTTTAGTACAAGAAAACTGACTCTTCTTACTGTCTATGTTTTGAACTATCCCTGTGACACTAGTTATAGATTCCGATGCTTCACATCAGGTTTACACTATCCCTCTGACCTTCTTATTGACGATGAAACACAGAAATTGCATCGGAATTATATACAAAAGGCACAATGCCGACTTAAGTACAAGAAGACTGACTCTTCTTACTGTCTTTGTTTTGAATCATTCCTGTGGCACTAGTTATAGATTCCGATGCTTCACTTCAGGTTTACTGTATCCCTCTTACCTTCTTATTGACGATCAAACACAGAAAATTGATCGGAATTAAATACGAAAGACACAATGCCGACTCAAGTACAAGAAGACTGGCTCTTCTTACTGTCTATGATTTGAACCATTCCTGTGACACTAGTTATAGATTCCGATGCTTCACTTCAGGTTTACTGTATACAGCTGACCTTCTTATTGACGATGAAACGCAGAAATTTCATCGGAATTAAATACAAAAGGTACAATGCCCTACTTAAGTACAAGAAGACTGACTCATCTTTCTGTCTATGTTTTGAATCACTCCTGTGACACAAGTTATAGATTCCGATGCTTCACTTCAGGTCTATTGTATCCAGATGACCTTCTTATTGACGATGAAACACAGAAATTGCATCGGGATTAAATACAAATGGCACAATGCCGACTTCAGTACAAGAAGACTGACTCTTCTTACTGTCTATGCTTTGAACCATTCCTGTGACACTAGTTTTAGATTCCGAAGCATCACTTCAGTTGTACTGTATCCTTCTGACCTTCGTATTGACGATGAAATACAGAAATTGCATCGGAATTAAATACAAAAGGCACAATGCCGACTTAAGTACAAGAAATCTGATTCTTCTTACTGTCTATGTTTTGAACCTTTCCTGTGAGACCAGTCTTTGATTTTGATGCTTGACTTCAGGTTTACAGTATCCCTTGGACCTTATTATTGACGACGAAACACAGAAATTGCATCGGAATTAAATAGAAACGGCACAATGCCGACTTTAGAACAAGAAAACAGAGTCTTCTTACTGTCTATGTTTGAACCATTCCTGTGACACTAGTTATAGATTCCGATGCTTCACTTCAGGTTTACTGTATCCCTTGGACTTTCTTATTGACGACGAAACACAGAAATTGCATCGGAATTAAATACAAAAGGCACAATGCCGACTTAAGTACCAAAAGACTGACTCTTCTTACTCTCTATATTTTGAACCAGTCCTGTGACACTAGTTATAGATTCCGATACTTCACTTCAGGCTTACTGTATCCCTCTGACCTTCTTATTGAGGATGAAACACAGAAATTGCATCGGAATTAAATACAAAAGGCACAATGCCGACTTTAGTACAAGAAAACTGACTCTTCTTACTGTCTATGTTTTGAACCATTCCTGTGACACTAGTTATAGATTCCGAAGCTTCCCTTCAGGTTTACTGTTTCCCTGTGACCTTCGTATTGACGATGAAACACAGAAATTGCATCGGAATTAAATACAAGAGGAACAATGCCGACTAAAGCACAAGAAGACTGGCTCTTCTTACTGTCTATGTTTTGAACCATTCCTGTGACACTAGTTATAGATTCCGATGCTTCACTTCAGGTTTACAGAATCCCTCTGACCTTCTTATTGACGATGAAACACAGAAATTGCATCGGAATTATATACAAAAGGCACAATGCCGACTTAAGTACAAGAAGACTGACTCTTCTTACTGTCTATGTTTTGAATAATTCCTGTGGCACTATTTATAGATTCCAATGCTTCACTTCAGGTTTACTGTATCCCTCTTACCTTCTTATTGACGATCAAACACAGAACATTGATCGGAATTAAATACTAAAGGCACAATGCCGACTCAAATACAAGAAGACTGCCTCTTCTAACTGTCTATGTTTTGAACCATTCCTGTGACACTAGTTATAGATTCCGATGTTTCACTTCAGGTTTACTGTATCCAGATGACCTTCTTATTGTCGATGAAACGCAGAAATTGCATCGGAATTAAATACAAAAGGTACAATGCCCTACTTAAGTACAAGAAGACTGACTCATATTACTGTCTATGTTTTGAATTACTCCTGTGACACAAGTTATAGATTCCGATGCTTCACTTCAGTTTTACTGTATCCCTCTGACCTTCTTATTGACGATGAAACACAGAAATTGCATCGGAATTAAATACAAAACGCAGAATGCCGTCTTAAGTACAAGAAGACTGACTCTTCCCACTGCCTATGTTTTGAACCATTCCTGTGACACTAGTTTTAGATTCGGATGGTTCACTTCAGGTTTACTGTATCCCCCTCACCTTCATATTGTCGATGAAACACAGAAATTGCATCGGAATTAAATACAAAAGGCACAATGCCGACTCAAGTACTAGAAGACTGACTTTTCATACTGCCTATGTTTTGAACCATTCCTGTGACACTAGTTATAGACTCCGATGCTTCACATCAGGTTTACTGTATCTCTCAGACCGTTGTATTGACGATGAAACACAGAAATTGCGTCGGAATTAAATACAAAAGGCACAATGCCGACTCGAGTACAAGAAGACTGGCTCTTCTTCCTGTCTATGTTTTGAACCATTCCTGCGACACTAGTTATAGATTCCGATGCTTCACTTCAGGACTACTGTATCCAGCTGACCTTCTTATTGACGATGAAACACAGAAATGCATCGGAAGTTAATACAAATGGCACAATGCCGGCTTAAGTACAAGAAGACTGACGCTTCTTACTGTCTATGTTTTGAACCATTCCTGTGACACTAGTTATAGATTCCGAAGCTTCACTTCAATTTTACTGTATCCCTCTGACCTTCGTATTGACGATGAAACACAAATATTGCACCGGAATTATATACAAAAGGCACAAAGCCAAATCAAGTACTAGAAGACTGACTCTTCTTACTGTCTATGTTTTGAACCATTCCTGTGACACTAGTTATAGATTCTGAAGCTTCACTTCGGATTTACTGTATCCCTCTGACCGTCGTATTGACGATGAAACACCGAAATTGCATCGGAATTAAATTCAAACGCACAATTCCGACTCAAGCACAAGAAGACTGGCTCTTCTTACTGCCTATGTTTTGAACCTTTCCTGTGAGACCGGTTTTAGATTCCGATGCTTCACTTCAGGTTTACTGTATCAGTTGGACCTTCTTATTGACGACGAAAAATACAGAGATTGCATCGGAATTAAATAGAATGGGCACAATGCCGACTTAAGTACAAGAAAACTAACTCTTCTTACTGTCTATGTTTTGATCTATTCCTGTGACACTAGTTATAGACTCCGATGCTTCACTTCAGGTTTACTGTTTCCCTCTGACCTTCTTATTGACGATGAAACACAGAAATTGCATCTGAATTAAATACAAAAGGCACAATGCCGACTCAAGTACAAGAAGACTGGCTCTTCTTACTGTCTATGTTTTGAACCTTTCCTGTGAGACCGGTTTTAGATTCCGATACTTCACTTCAGGTTTACTGTATCCCTCGACGTTGTTATTGACGATCAAACACAGAAATTGCATCGGAATTAAATACAAAACGCACAATGCCGACTTAAGTACAAGGAGACTGACTCTTCTTACTGTCTACGCTTTGAACCATTCCTGTGATACTAGTTATAGATTCCGATGCTTCACTTCAGGTTTACTGTATCCCTCTGACCTTCTTATTGACGATGAAATACAGAAATTGCATCGGAATTAAATACAAAAGGCACAATTACGACTTAAGTACAAGAAAACTGATTCTTCTTACTGTATATGTTTTGAACCGTTCCTGTGAGACCAGTCTTTCATTTTGATGCTTGCCTTCAGGTTTACAGTATCCCTTGGACCTTCTTATTGACGACGAAACACAGAAATTGCATCGGAATTAAATAGAGAAGGCACAATGCCGATATTAGAACAAGAAAAGAGAGTCTTCTTACTGTCTATGTTTGAACCATTCCTGTGACACTAGTTATAGATTCCGATGCTTCACTTCAGGTTTACTGTATCCCTCTGACCTTCTTATTGACGATGAAACACAGAAATTTCATCAGAATTAAATACAAAAGGCACAATGCCGACTCAAGTACAAGAAGACTGGCTCTACTTACTTTCTATGTTTTTAACCTTTCCTGTGAGACCGGTTTAGATTCCGATGCTTCACTATAGGTTTACTGTATCCCTTGGACCTTCTTATTGACGACGAAACACACAAATTGCATCGGAATTAAATACAAAAGGCACAATGGCGACTTAAGTACAAGAAAACTGACTCTTCTTACTGTCTATGATATGAACCATTCCCGTGACACTAGTTATAGAGTCCGATGCTTCACTTCAGGTTTACTGTATCCCTCTGACCTTCTTATTGACGCTGAAACACAGAAATTGCATCGGAATTAAATACAAAAGGCACAATGCAGACTTAAGTACAAGAAAACTGATTCTTCTTACTGTCTATGTTTTTAACCATTCCTGTGACACTAGTTAAAGATTCCGATGCTTCACTTCAGGTTTACTGTATCCCTCTGACCGTCTTATTGACGACTAAACACAGAAATTGCATCGGAATTAAATACAAAAGGCACAATGTCGACTTAAGTACAAGAAAACTGACTCTTCTTACTGTCTATGATTTGAACAATTCCTGTGACACTAGTTTTAGATTCCGATGCTTCACTTCAGGTTTACTGTATCCCTCTGACCTTCTTATTGACGATCAAACACAGAAAATTGGTCGGAATTAAATACAAAAGAAACAATGCCGACTCAAGTACAAGAAGACTGGCTCCTCTTACTGTCTATGCTTTGAACCATTCCTGTGACACTAGTTATAGATTCCGATGCTTCACTTCAGGTTTACTGTATCCCTCTGACAGTCTTATTGACGATGAAACACAGAAATTGCATCGGAATTAAATACAAAACTCACAATGAAGAGTGAAGTACAAGCAGTCTTGCTCTTCTTACTGTCTATATTTTGAACCTTTCCTGTGATACCGGTTCTATATTCCGATGCTTCACTTCAGGTTTACTGTATCCCTTGGACCTTCTTAATGACAACGAAACACAGAAATTGCATCGGAATAAAATAGAAAAGGCACAATGCCGACTTAAGTGCAAGAGAACTGAATATTCTTCCTGTCTATGTTTTGAACCACTACTGTGACACTAGTTATAGATTCCGATGCATCACTTCAGGTTCACTGTATCCCTCTGACCTTCTTATTGACGATGAAACACAGAAATTGCATCGGAATTAAATACAAAAGGCCCAATGTCGACTTAAGTACAAGAAAACTGATTCTTCTTACTGTCTATGTTTTAAACCATTCCTGTGACACTAGTTATAGATTCCGATGCTTCACTTCAGGTTTACTGTATCGCTCTGACGTTCATATTGACGATGAAACACAGAAATTGCATCGGAATTAAATACAAAAGGCACAATGAAGAGTGAAATACAAGCAGTCTTGCTCTTCTTACTGTCTATATTTTGAACCTTTCCTGTGATACCGGTTCTATATTCCGATGCTTCACCTCAGGTTTACTGTATCCCTTGGACCTTCTTAATGACGACGAAACACAGAAATTGCATCGGAATTAAATAGAAAAGGCACAATGCCGACTTAAGTGCAAGAGAACCGAATCTTCTTCCTGTCTATGTTTTGAACCACTACTGTGACACTAGTTATAGGTTCCGATGCATCACTTCAGGTTTTACTGTATCCAGCTGACCTTCTTATTGACGATGAACCACAGAAATTGCATCGGAATTAATTACAAAAGGCACAATGCCGACTTAAGTACAATAAAACTGACTCTTCTTACTGTCTATATTTTGAACCATTCCTGTGACACTAGTTATAGATTCCGATGCTTCACTTCAGGTTTACTGTATCCCTCTGACCTTCTTATTGACGATAAAACACAGAAATTGCATCGGAATTAAATACAAAAGGCACAATGCCGACTTAAGTACAAGAAGACTGGCTCTTCTTACTGTCTATGTTTTGAACAACTCCTGTGACACTAGTTATAGATTCATATGCTTCACTTCAGGTTTACTGTATCCCTCTGATCTTTTTATTGACGATGAAACACAGATATTGCATCGGAATTAAATAAAAAAGGCATAATGCCGACTTAAGTACAAGATGACTGACTCTTCTTTCTGTCTATGTTTTGAACCATTCCTGTGACACTAGATATAGATTCCGATGTTTCACTTCAGGTTTACTGTTTCCCTCTAACTTTCTTATTGACGGCGAAACACAGAAATTGCATCGAAGTTAAATACAAAAATCACAATGCCGACTTAAGTACCAAAAGACCGACTCTTCTTACTCTCTATATTTTGAACCATTCCTGTGACACTAGTTATAGATTCCGATACTTCACTTCGGGTTTACTGTGTCCCTCTGACCTTCCTATTGCGGATGAAACACAGAAATTGCATCGGAATTAAATACAAAAGGCACAATGCTAACTTTAGTACAAGAAAACTGACTCTTCTTACTGTCTATGTTTTGAACCATTCCTGTGACACTAGTTATAGATTCCGATGCTTCACTTCAGGTTTACAGTATCCCTCTGACCTTCTTATTGACGATGAAACACAGAACTTGCAACGGAATTATGTACAAAAGGCACAATGCCGACTTAAGTACAAGAAGACTGACTCTTCTTACTGTCTATGTTTTGAATCTATCCCGTGGCACTAGTTATAGATTCCGATGCTTCACTTTAGGTTTACTGTATCCCTCTTACCTTCTTTTTGACGATCCAACACAGAAAATTGATCGGAATTAAATACGAAAGACACAATGCCGACTCAAGTACAAGAAGACTGGCTCTTCTTACTGTCTATGTTTTGAACCATTCCTGTGACAATAGTTATAGATTCCGATGCTTCACTTCAGGTTAACTGTATACAGCTGACCTTCTTATTGACGATGAAACGCAGAAATTGCATCGGAATTAAATACAAAAGGTACAATGCCCTACTTAAGTACAAGAAGACTGACTCATCTTACTGTCTATGTTTTGAATCACTCCTGTGACACAAGTTATAGATTCCGATGCTTCACTTCAGTTTTACTGTATCACTCTGACCTTCTTATTGACGATGAAACACAGAAATTGCATCGGAATTAAATACAAAAAGCAGGATGCCGTCTTAAGTACAAGAAGACTGACTCTTCCTACTGCCTATGTTTTGAACCATTCCTGTGACACTAGTTTTAGATTCGGATGCTTCACTTCGGGTTTACTGTATCCCCCTGACCTTCATATTGACGATGAAACACAGAAATTGCATCGGAATTAAATACAAAAGGCACAATGCCGACTCAAGTACTAGAAGACTGACTTTGCTTACTGCCTATGTTTTGAACCATTCCTGAGACACTAGTTATAGACTCCGATGCTTCACATCAGGGTAACTGTATCCCTCAGACCGTCGTATTGACGATGAAACACAGAAATTGCATCGGAATAAAATACAAAAGGCACAATGCCGACTCGAGTACAAGAAGACTGGCTCTTCTTCCTGTCTATGTTTTGAACCATTCTTGTGACACTAGTTATAGATTCCGATGCTTCACTTCAGGTCTACTGTATCCAGATGATCTTCTTATTTACGATGAAACACAGAAATTGCATCGGAATTAAATACAAAAGCACAATGCCGACTTAAGTACAAGAAGACTGACTCTTCTTACTTTCTATGCTTTGAACCATTCCTGTGACAATAGTTTTAGATTCCGAAGCTTCACTTCAGTGTTACTGTATCCCTCTGACCTTCGTATTGACGATGAAACACAGATATTGCATCGGAATTATATACAAAAGGCACAAAGCCAAATCAAGTACTAGAAGACTGACTCTTCTTACTGTCTATGTTTTGAACCATTCCTGTGAAACCGGTTTTAGATTCCGATGCTTCTCTTCAGGATTACTGTATCCCTTGGACCTTCTTATTGACGACGAAAAATACAGAAATTGCATCGGAATTAAATAGAAAAGGCACAATGCCGACTTAAGTACAAGAAAACTAACTCTTCTTACTGTCTATGTTTTGAACTATTCCTGTGACACTAGTTATAGATTCCGATGCTTCGCTTCAGGTTTGCTGTTTCCCTCTGACCTTCTTATTGACGATGAAACACAGAAATTGCATCTGAATTAAATACAAAAGGCACAATGCCGACTCAAGTACAAGAAGACTGGCTCTTCTTACTGTCTATGTTTTGAACCTTTCCTGTGAGACCGATTTTAGATTCCCATGCTTCACTTCAGGTTTACAGTATCCCTTGGACCTTCTTATTGACGACGAAACACAGAAATTGCATCGGAATTAAATAGAAAAGGCACAATGCCGACTTTAGAACAAGAAAACAGAGTCTTCTTACTGTCTATGTTTTGAACCTTTCCTGTGAGACCGGATTTAGATTCCGATGCTTCACTTCAGGTTTACTGTATCCCTTGGACCTTCTTATTGACGACGAAACACAGAAATTGCATCGGCATTAAATACAAAAGGCACAATGCCGACATTAGTACCAAACGACTGACTCTAGTTACTCTCTATATTTTGAACCATTCCTGTGACACTAGTTATAGATTCCGATACTTCACTTCAGGTTTACTGTATCCCTCTGACCTTCTTATTGAGGATGAAACACAGAAATTGCATCGGAATTAAATACAAAAGGCACAATGCCGACTTTAGTACAAGAAAACTGACTCTTCTTACTGTCTATGTTTTGAACCATTCCTGTGACACTAGTTATAGATTCCGATGCTTCACTTCAGGTTTACTGTATCCGTCTGTCCATCTTATTGACGATGAAACACAGAAATTGCATCGGAATTAAATACAAGAGGAACAATGCCGACTCAAGCACAAGAAGACTGGCTCTTCTTACTGTCTATGTTTTGAACCATTCCTGTGACACTAGTTATAGATTCCGATGCTTCACTTCAGGTTTACAGTATCCCTCTGACCTTCTTATTGACGATGAAACACAGAAATTGCATCGGAATTACATTCAAAACGCAGAATGCCGTCTTAAGTACAAGAAGACTGACTCTTCCAACTGCCTATGCTTTGATCCATTCCTGTGACACTAGTTTTAGATTCGGATGCTTCACTTCAGGTTTACTGTATCCCCCTCACCTTCATATTGACGATGGAAATGGAATGGAAATGAGCGTTTGGCGTCATTGGACGGGAGGCCCCTCGCGGGGCAGGTCCGGCCGCCATACCGCAGGTCTTATTACATTCGGCGCCACATTGGGCGACCTGCACGCCGGATGGGGATGAAATGATGATGAACACAACACAACACCCAGTCCCTGAGAGGAGAAAATCTCCGACCCAGCCGGGAATCGAACCCGGGCCCAGAGGACGGCAATCCGTCACGCTGACCACTCAGCTACTGGGGCGGACATATTGACGATGAAACAGAAATTGCATCGGAATTAAATACAAAATGCACAATGTCGACTTAAGTGCAAGAAAACTGATTCTTCTTTCTGTCTACGATTTGAACCATTCCTGTGACACTAGTTATTGATTCCGATGCTTCACTTCAGGTTTACTGTATCACTCTGCCCGTCTTATTGACCAAGAAACACAGAAATTGCATCGGAATTAAATACAAAAGGCACAATGCCGACATAAGTACCAAAAGACTGACTCTTCTTACTCTCTATATTTTGAACCATACCTGTGACACTAGTTATAGATTCCGATACTTCACTTCGGGTTTACTGTGTCCCTCTGACCTTCTTATTGAGGATGAAACACAGAAATTGCATCGGAATTAAATACAAAAGGCACAATGCCGACTTTAGTACAAGAAAACTGACTCTTCTTACTGTCTATGTTTTGAACCATTCCTGTGACACTAGTTATAGATTCCGAAGCTTCACTTCAGTTTTACTGTATCCCTCTGACCTTCGTATTGACGATGAAACACAGATATTGCACCGGAATTATATACAAAAGGCACAAAGCCAAATCAAGTACTAGAAGACTGACTCTTCTTACTGTGTATGTTTTGAACCATTCCTGTGACACTAGTTCTAGATTCTGATGCTTCACTTCAGGTTTACTGTATCCCTCTGACCGTCGTATTGACGATGAAACACCGAAATTGCATCGGAATTAAATTCAAAAGCACAATGCCGACTCAAGCACAAGAAGACTGGCTCTTCTTACTGCCTTTGTTTTGAACCTTTCCTGTGAGACCGGTTTTAGATTCCGATGCTTCACTTCAGGTTTACTGTATCCCTTGGACCTTCTTATTGACGACGAAAAATACAGAAATTGCATCGGAATTAAATAGAAAAGGCACAATGCCGACTTAAGTACAAGAAAACTAACTCTTCTTACGGTCTATGTTTTGAACTATTCCTGTGACACTAGTTATAGGCTCCGCTGCTTCACTTCAGGCTTACTGTTTCCCTCTGACCTTCTTATTGGCGATAAAACACAGAAATTGCATCAGAATTAAATACAAAAGGCACAATGCCGACTCAAGTACAAGAAGACTGGCTCTACTTACTTTCTATGTTTTGAACCTTTCCTGTGAGACCGGTTTTAGATTCCGATGCTTCACATCAGGTTTACTGTATCCCTTGGACCTTCCTATTGACGACGAAACACAGAAATTGCATCGGAATTAAATACAAAAGGCACAATGCCGACATAAGTACCAAAAGACTGACTCTTCTTACTCTCTATATTTTGAACCATACCTGTGACACTAGTTATAGATTCCGATACTTCACTTCGGGTTTACTGTGTCCCTCTGACCTTCTTATTGAGGATGAAACACAGAAATTGCATCGGAATTAAATACAAAAGGCACAATGCCGACTTTAGTACAAGAAAACTGACTCTTCTTACTGTCTATGTTTTGAACCATTCCTGTGACACTAGTTATAGATTCCGATGCCTCACTTCAGGTTTACTGTATCCGTCTGACCTTCTTATTGACGATGAAACACAGAAATTGCATCGGAATTAAATACAAGAGGATCAATGCCGACTCAAGCACAAGAAGACTGGCTCTTCTTACTGTCCATGTTTTGAACCATTCCTGTGACACTAGTTATAGATTCCGATGCTTCACTTCAGGTTTACAGTATCCCTCTGACCTTCTAAATGACGATGAAACACAGAAATTGCATCGGAATTATATGCAAAAGGCACAATGCCGACTTAAGTACAAGAAGACTGACTCTTCTTACTGTCTATGTTTTGAATCATTCCTGTGGCACTAGTTACAGATTCCGATGCTTCACTTCAGGTTTACTGCATCCCTCTTACCTCCTTATTGACGATCAATCACAGAAAATTCATCGGAATTAAATACTAAAGGCACAACGCCGACTCAAGTACAAGAAGACTGGCTCTTCTAACTGTCTATGTTTTGAACCATTCCTGTGACACTAGTTATAGATTCCGATGCTTCACTTCAGGTTTACTGTATCCAGCTGACCTTCTTATTGACGATGAAACGCAGAAATTGCATCGGAATTAAATACAAAAGATACAAAGCCCTACTTAAGTACAAGAAGACTGACTCATCTTACTGTCTATGTTTTGAATCACTACTGTGACACAAGTTATAGATTCCGATGCTTCACTTCAGTTTTACTGTATCCCTCTGACCTTATTGACGATGAAACACAGAAATTGCATCTGAATTAAATACAAAACGCAGAATGCCGTCTTAAGTACAAGAAGACTGACTCTTCCTACTGCCTATGTTTTGAACCATTCCTGTGACACTAGTTTTAGATTCGGATGATTCACTTCAGGTCTACTGTATCCCCCTCACCTTCATATAGACGATGAAACACAGAAATTGCATCGGAATTAAATACAAAAGGCACAATGCCGACTCAAGTACTAGAAGACTGACTTTTCTTACTGCCTATGTTTTGAACCATTCCTGTGACACTAGTTATAGAGTCCGATGCTTCACATCAGGTTTACTGTATCCCTCAGACCGTTGTATTGACGCCGAAACACAGAAATTGCATTGGAATTAAATACAAAAGGCACAATGCCGACTCGAGTACAAGAAGACTGGCTCTTCTTCCTGTCTATGTTTTGAACCATTCCTGCGACACTAGTTATAGATTCCGCTGCTTCACTTCAGGACTACTGTATCCAGCTGACCTTCTTATTGACGATGAAACACAGAAATTGCATCGGAAATAAATACAAATGGCACAATGCCGACTTAAGTACAAGAAGACTGACGCTTCTTACTGTCTATGCTTTGAACCATTCCTGTGACACTAGTTATAGATTCCGAAGCTTCACTTCAGTTTCACTGTATCCCTCTGACCTTCGTATTGACGATGAAACACAGTTATTGCACAGGAATTATATACAAAAGGCACAAAGCCAAATCAAGTACTAGAAGACTGACTCTTCTTACTGTCTATGTTTTGAACCATTCCTGTGACACTAGTTATAGATTCTGATGCTTCACTTCAGGTTTACTGCATCCCTCTGACCGTCGTATTGACGATGAAACACCGAAATTGCATCGGAATTAAATTTAAAAGCACAATGCCGACTCAAGCACAAGAAGACGGGCTCTTCTTACTGCCTATGTTTTGAACCTTTCCTGTGAGACCGGTTTTAGATTCCGATGCTTCACTTTAGGTTTACTGTATCCCTTGGACCTTCTTATTGACGACGAAAAATACAGAAATTGCATCGGAATTAAATAGAAAAGGCACAATGCCGACTTAAGTACAAGAAAACTAACTCTTCTTACTGTCTATGTTTTGAACTATTCCTGTGACACTAGTTATAGACTCCGATGCTTCACTTCAGGCTTACTGTTTCCCTCTGACCTTCTTATTGACGATAAAACACAGAAATTGCATCAGAATTAAATACAAAAGGCACAATGCCGACTCAAGTACAAGAAGACTGGCTCTACTTACTTTCTATGTTTTGAACCTTTCCTGTGAGACCGGTTTTAGATTCCGATGCTTCACTTCAGGTTTACTGTATCCCTTGGACCTTCTTATTGACGACGAAACACAGAAATTGCATCGGAATTAAATACAAAAGGCACAATGCCGACATAAGTACCAAAAGACTGACTCTTCTTACTCTCTATATTTTGAACCATTCCTGTGACACTAGTTATAGATTCCGATACTTCACTTCAGGTTTACTGTGTCCCTCTGACCTTCTTATTGAGGATGAAACACAGAAATTGCATCGGAATTAAATACAAAAGGCACAATGCCGACTTCAGTACAAGAAAACTGACTCTTCTTACTGTCTATGTTTTGAACCACTCCTGTGACACTAGTTGTAGATTCCGATGCTTCACTTCAGGTTTACAGTATCCCTCTGACCTTCTTAATGACGATGAAACACAGAAATTGCATCGGAATTATATACAATAGGCACAATGCCGACTTAAGTACAAGAAGACTGACTCTTCTTACTGTCTATGTTTTGAATCATTCCTGTGGCACAAGTTATAGATTCCGATGCTTCACTTCAGGTTTACTGTATCCCTCTTACCTTCTTATTGACGATCAAACACAGAAAATTGATCGGAATTAAATACCAAAGGCACAATGCCGACTCAAGTACAAGAAGACTGGCTCTTCTAACTGTCTATGTTTTGAACCATTCCTGTGACACTAGTTATAGATTCCGATGCTTCACTTCAGGCTTACTGTATCCAGCTGACCTTCTTATTGACGATGGAACGCAGAAATTGCATCGGAATTAAATACAAAAGGTACAAAGCCCTATTTAAGTACAAGAAGACTGACACATCTTACTGTCTATGTTTTGAATCACTCCTGTGACACAAGTTATAGATTCCGATGCTTCACTTCAGTTTTACTGTATCCCTCTGACCTTCTTATTGACGATGAAACACAGAAATTGCATCGGAATTAAATACAAAACGCAGAATGCCGTCTTAGGTACAAGAAGACTGACTCTTCCTACTGCCTACGTTTTGAACCATTCCTGTGACACTAGTTTTAGATTCGGATGCTTCACTTCAGGTTTACTGTATCCCCCTCACCTTCATATTGACGATGAAACACAGAAATTGCATCGGAATTAAATACAAAAGGCACAATGCCGACTCAAGTACTAGAAGACTGACTTTTCTTACTGCCTATGTTTTGAACCATTCCTGTGACACTAGTTATAGACTCCGATGCTTCACATTAGGTTTACTGTATCCCTCAGACCGTTGTATTGACGATGAAACACAGAAATTGCATCGGAATTAAATACAAAAGGCACAATGCCGACTCGAGTACAAGAAGACTGGCTCTTCTTCCTGTCTATGATTTGAACCATTCCTGCGACCCTAGTTATAGATTCCGCTGCTTCACTTCAGGACTACTGTATCCAGCTGACCTTCTTATTGACGATGAAACACAGAAATTGCATCGGAAATAAATACAAATGGCACAATGCCGACTTAAGTACAAGAAGACTGACGCTTCTTACTGTCTGTGCTTTGAACCATTCCTGTGACACTAGTTATAGATTCTGATGCTTCACTTCAGGTTTACTGTATCCCTCTGACCGTCGTTTGACGATGAAACACCGAAATTGCATTGGAATTAAATTCAAAAGCACAATGCCGACTCAAGCACAAGAAGACCGGCTCTTCTTACTGCCTATGTTTTGAACCTTTCCTGTGAGACCGGTTTTAGATTCCGATGCTTCACTTCAGGTTTACTGTATCCCTTGAACCTTCTTATTGACGATGAAAAATACAGAAATTGCATCGGAATTAAATAGAAAAGGCACAATGCCGACTTAAGTACAAGAAAACTAACTCTTCTTACTGTCTATGTTTTGAACTATTCCTGTGACACTACTTATAGATTCCGATGCTTCACTTCAAGTTTACTGTTTCCCTCTGACCTTCTTATTGACGATGAAACACAGAAATTGCATCTGAATTAAATACAAAAGGCACAATGCCGACTCAAGTACAAGAAGACTGGCTCTTCTTACTGTCTATGTTTTGAAAGTTTCCTGTGAGTTCGGTTTTAGATTCCGATGCTTCACTTCAGGTTTACTGTATCCCTCTGACCTTCTTATTGACGATGAAACACAGAAATTGCATCAGAAATAAATACAAAAGGCACAATGCCGACTAAAGTACAAGAAGACTGGCTCTACTTACTTTCTATGTTTTGAACCTTTCCTGTGAGATCGGTTTTAGATTCCGATGCTTCACTTCAGGTTTACTGTATCCCTTGGACCTTCTTATTGACAACGAAACACAGAAATTGCATCGGAATTAAATACAAAAGGCACAATGCCGACATAAGTACCAAAAGACTGACTCTTCTTACTCTCTATATTTTGAACCATTCCTGTGACACTAGTTATAGATTCCGATACTTCACTTCAGGTTTACTGTATCCCTCTGACCTTCTTATTGAGGATGAAACACAGAAATTGCATCGGAATTAAATACAAAAGGCACAATGCCGACTTTAGTACAAGAAAACTGACTCCTCTTACTGTCTATGTTTTGAACCATTCCTGTGACACCAGTTATAGATTCCGATGCTTCACTTCAGGTTTACTGTATCCGTCTGACCATCTTATTGACGATGAAACACAGAAATTGCATCGGAATGAAATACAAGAGGAACAATGCCGACTCAAGCACAAGAAGACTGGCTCTTCTTACTGTCTATGTTTTGGACCATTCCTGTGACACTAGTTATAGATTCCGATGCTTCACTTCAGGTTTACAGTATCCCTCTGACCATCTTATTGACGATGAAACACAGAAATTCCATCGGAATTATATACAAAAGGCACAATGCCGACTTAAGTACAAGGAGACTGACTCTTCTTACTGTCTATGTTTTGAATCATTCCTGTGGCACTAGTTATATATTCCGATGCTTCACTTCAGGTTTACTGTATCCCTCTTACCTTCTTATTGACGATGAAACACAGAAAATTGATCGGAATTAAATACTAAAGGCACAATGCCGACTCAAGTACAAGAAGACTGGCTCTTCTAACTGTCTATGTTTTGAACCATTCCTGTGACACTAGTTATAGATTCCGATGCTTCAGTTCAGGTTTACTGTATCCAGCTGACCTTCTTATTGACGATGAAACGCAGAAATTGCATCGGAATTAAATACAAAAGGTACAATGCCCTACTTAAGTACAAGAAGACTGACTCATCTTACTGTCTATGTTTGAATCACTCCTGTGACACAAGTTATAGATTCCGATGCTTCACTTCAGTTTTACTGTATCCCTCTGACCTTCTTATTGACGATGAAACACAGAAATTGCATCGGAATTAAATACAAAACGCAGAATGCCGTCTTAAGTACAAGAAGATTGACTCTTCCTACTGCCTATGTTTTGAACCATTCCTGTGACACTAGTTTTAGATTCGGATGCTTCACTTCAGGTTTACTGTATCCCCCTCACCTTCATATTGACGATGAAACACAGAAATTGCATCGGAAATAAATACAAAAGGCACAATGCCGACTCAAGTACTAGAAGACTGACTTTTCTTACTGCCTATGTTTTGAACCATTCCTGTGACACTAGTTATAGACTCCGATGCTTCACATCAGGTTTACTGTATCCCTCAGACCGTTGTATTGACGATGAAACACAGAAATTGCATCGGAATTAAATACAAAAGGCACAATGCCGACTCGAGTACAAGAAGACTGGCTCTTCTTCCTGTCTATGTTTTGAACCATTCCTGTGACACTAGTTATAGATTCCGATGCTTCACTTCAGGACTACTGTATCCAGCTGACCTTCTTATTGACGATGAAACACAGAAATTGCATCGGAAATAAATACAAATGGCACAATACCGACTTAAGTACAAGAAGACTGACGCTTCTTACTGTCTATGCTTTCAACCATTCCTGTGACACTAGTTATAGATTCCGAAGCTTCACTTCAGTTTTACTGTATCCCTCTGACCTTCGTATTGACGATGAAACACAGATATTGCACCGGAATTATATACAAAAGGCACAAAGCCAAATCAAGTACTAGAAGACTGACTCTTCTTACTGTCTATGTTTTGAACCATTCCTGTGACACTAGTTATAGATTCTGATGCTTCACTTCAGGTTTACTGTATCCCTCTAACCGTCGTATTGACGATGAAACACGGAAATTGCATCGGAATTAAATTCAAAAGCACAATGCCGACTCAAGCACAAGAAGACCGGCTCTTCTTACTGCCTATGTTTTGAACCTTTCCTGTGAGACCGGTTTTAGATTCCGATGCTTCACTTCAGGTTTACTGTATCCCTTGGACCTTCTTATTGACGACGAAAAACACAGAAATTGCATCGGAATTAAATAGAAAAGGCACAATGCCGACTTAAGTACAAGAAAACTAACTCTTCTTACTGTCTATGTTTTGAACTATTCCTGTGACACTAGTTATAGACTCCGATGCTTCACTTCAGGCTTACTGTTTCCCTCTGACCTTCTTATTGACGATGAAACACAGAAATAGCATCTGAATTAAATACAAAAGGCACAATGCCGACTCAAATACAAGAAGACTGGCTCTTCTTACTGTCAATGTTTTGAACCTTTCCTGTGAGACCGGTTTTAGATTCCGATGCTTCACTTCAGGTTTACTGTATCCCTAGACCTTCTTATTGTCGATCAAACACAGAAATTGCATCGGAATTAAATACAGAACGCACAATGCCGACTTAAGTACAAGGAGACTGACTCTTCTTACTGTCTATGCTTTGAACCATTCCTGTGACACTAGTTATAGATTCCGATGCTTCACTTCAGGCTTACTGTATCCCTCTGACCTTCGTATTGACGATGAAATACAGAAATTGCATCGGAATTAAATACAAAAGGCACAATGCCGACTTAAGTACAAGAAAACTGATTCTTCTTACTGTCTATGTTTTGAACCTTTCCTGTGAGACCAGTCTTTGATTTTGATGCTTGACTTCAGGTTTACAGCATCCCTTGGACCTTCTTATTGACGACGAAACACAGAAATTGCATCGGAATTAAATACAAAAGGCACAATGCCGACTCAAGTACTAGAAGACAGGCTCTTCTTACTGTCTATGTTTTGAACCTTTCCTGGGTTACCGGTTTTAGATTCTGGCCCTTCACTTCAGGTTTACTGTATCCCTTGGACCTTCTTATTGACAACGAAACACAGAAACTGCATCGGAAGTAAATAGAAAAGGCACAATGTCGACTTAAGTACAAGAAAACTGACTCTTCTTACTGTCTATGATTTGAACAATTCCTGAGACACTAGTTTTAGATTCCGATGCTTCACTTCAGGTTTACTGTATCCCTTGGACCTTCTTATTGACGACGAAACACAGAAATTGAATCGGAATTAAATACAAAAGGCACAATGCCGACTTAAGTACAAGAACCTGACTCTTCTTACTGTCTATGTTACGAAACATTCCTGTGACACTAGTTATAGATTCCGATGCTTCACTTCAAGTTTACTGTATCCCTCAGACCTTCTTATTGACGATAAAACACAGAAATTGCATCGGAACTAAATACAAAAGGCACAATGCCGACTTAAGTACAAGAAAACTGATTCTTGCTACTGTCTATGTTTTTAACCATTCCTGTGACACTAGTTATAGATTCCCATGCTTCACTTCAGGTTTACTGTATCTCTCTGATCTTTTTATTGACGATGAAACACAGATATTGCATCGGAATTAAATACAAAAGGCATAATGCCGACTTAAGTACAAGATGACTGACTCTTCTTTCTGTCTATGTTTTGAACCATTCCTGTGACACTAGATATAGATTCCGATGTTTCACTTCAGGTTTACTGTTTCCCTCTAACATTCTTATTGACGGCGAAACACAGAAATTGCATCGAAGTTAAATACAAAAGGCACAATGCCGACTTAAGTACCAAAAGACCGACTCTTCTTACTCTCTATATTTTGAACCATTCCTGTGACACTAGTTATAGATTCCGATGCTTCACTTCAGGTTTACAGTATCCCTCTGACCTTCTTATTGACGATAAAACACAGAAATTGCATCGGAATTAAATACAAAAGGCACAATGCTAACTTTAGTACAAGAAAACTGACTCTTCTTACTGTCTATGTTTTGAACCATTCCTGTGACACTAGTTATAGATTCCGATGCTTCACTTCAGGTTTACAGTATCCCTCTGACCTTCTTATTGACGATGAAACACAGAACTTGCAACGGAATTATGTACAAAAGGCACAATGCCGACTTAAGTACAAGGAGACTGACTCTTCTTACTGTCTATGTTTTGAATCATTCCCGTGGCACTAGTTATAGATTCCGATGCTTCACTTCAGGTTTACTGTATCCCTCTTACCTTCTTTTTGACGATCCAACACAGAAAATTGATCGGAATTAAATACGAAAGACACAATGCCGACTCAAGTACAAGAAGACTGGCTCTTCTTACTGTCTATGTTTTGAACCATTCCTGTGACAATAGTTATAGATTCCGATGCTTCACTTCAGGTTAACTGTATACAGCTGACCTTCTTATTGACGATGAAACGCAGAAATTGCATCGGAATTAAATACAAAAGGTACAATGCCCTACTTAAGTAGAAGAAGACTGACTCATCTTACTGTCTATGTTTGAATCACTCCTGTGACACAAGTTATAGATTCCGATGCTTCACTTCAGTTTTACTGTATCACTCTGACCTTCTTATTGACGATGAAACACAGAAATTGCATCGGAATTAAATACAAAAAGCAGGATGCCGTCTTAAGTACAAGAAGACTGACTCTTCCTACTGCCTATGTTTTGAACCATTCCTGTGACACTAGTTTTAGATTCGGATGCTTCACTTTGGGTTTACTGTATCCCCCTGACCTTCATATTGACGATGAAACACAGAAATTGCATCGGAATTAAATACAAAAGGCACAATGCCGACTCAAGTACTAGAAGACTGACTTTGCTTACTGCCTATGTTTTGAACCATTCCTGAGACACTAGTTATAGACTCCGATGCTTCACATCAGGTTTACTGTATCCCTCAGACCGTCGTATTGACGATGAAACACAGAAATTGCATCGGAATAAAATACAAAAGGCACAATGCCGACTCGAGTACAAGAAGACTGGCTCTTCTTCCTGTCTATGTTTTGAACCATTCCTGTGACACTAGTTATAGATTCCGATGCTTCACTTCAGGTCTACTGTATCCAGATGATCTTCTTATTGACGATAAAACACAGAAATTGCATCGGAATTAAATACAAAAGGCACAATGCCGACTTAAGTACAAGAAGACTGACTCTTCTTACTTTCTATGCTTTGAACCATTCCTGTGACAATAGTTTTAGATTCCGAAGCTTCACTTCAGTTTTACTGTATCCCTCTGACCTTCGTATTGACGATGAAACACAGATATTGCATCGGAATTATATACAAAAGGCACAAAGCCAAATCAAGTACTAGAAGACTGACTCTTCTTACTGTCTATGTTTTGAACCATTCCTGTGAAACCGGTTTTAGATTCCGATGCTTCTCTTCAGGATTACTGTATCCCTTGGACCTTCTTATTGACGACGAAAAATACAGAAATTGCATCGGAATTAAATAAAAAAGGCACAATGCCGACTCAAGTACAAGAAGACTGGCTCTTCTTACTGTCTATGTTTTGAACCTTTCCTGTGAGACCGGTTTTAGATTCCGATGCTTCACTTCAGGTTTACAGTATCCCTTGGACCTTCTTATTGACGACGAAACACAGAAATTGCATCGGAAATAAATAGAAAAGCCACAATGCCGACTTTAGAACAAGAAAACAGAGTCTTCTTACTGTCTATGTTTTGAACCTTTCCTGTGAGACCGGATTTAGATTCCGATGCTTCACTTCAGGTTTACTGTATCCCTTGGACCTTCTTATTGACGACGAAACACAGAAATTGCATCGGCATTAAATACAAAAGGCACAATGCCGACATTAGTACCAAAAGACTGACTCTTCTTACTCTCTATATTTTGAACCATTCCTGTGACACTAGTTATAGATTCCGATACTTCACTTCAGGTTTACTGTATCCCTCTGACCTTCTTATTGAGGATGAAACACAGAAATTGCATCGGAATTAAATACAAAAGGCACAATGCCAACTTTAGTACAAGAAAACTGACTCTTCTTACTGTCTATGTTTTGAACCATTCCTGTGACACTAGTTATAGATTCCGATGCTTCACTTCAGGTTTACTGTATCCGTCTGTCCATCTTATTGACGATGAAACACAGAAATTGCATCGGAATTAAATACAAGAGGAACAATGCCGACTCAAGCACAAGAAGACTGGCTCTTCTTACTGTCTATGTTTTGAACCATTCCTGTGACACTAGTTATAGATTCCGATGCTTCACTTCAGGTTTACAGTATCCCTCTGACCTTCTTAATGACGATGAAACACAGAAATTGCATCGGAATTATATACAAAAGGCACAATGCCGACTTAAGTACAAGAAGACTGACTCTTCTTACTGTCTATGTTTTGAATCATTCCTGTGGCACTAGTTATAGATTCTGATGCTTCACTACAAGAAGACTGACTCTTCCTACTGCCTATGTTTTGATCCATTCCTGTGACACTAGTTTTAGATTCGGATGCTTCACTTCAGGTTTACTGTATCCCCCTCACCTTCATATTGACGATGGAAATGGAATGGAAATGAGCGTTTGGCGTCATTGGACGGGAGGCCCCTCGTGGGGCTGGTCCGGCCGCCATACCGCAGGTCTTATTACATTCGGCGCCACATTAGGCGACCTGCACGCCGGATGGGGATGAAATGATGATGAACACAACACAACACCCAGTCCCTGAGCGGAGAAAATCTCCGACCCAGCCGGGAATCGAACCCGGTCCCAGAGGACGGCAATCCGTCACGCTGACCACTCAGCTACTGGGGCGGACATATTGACGATGAAACACAGAAATTGCATCGGAATTAAATACAAAAGGCACAATGCCGACTCAAGTACTAGAAGACTGACTTTTCTTACTGCCTATGTTTTGAACCATTCCTGTGACACTACTTATAGACTCCGATGCTTCACATTAGGTTTACTATATCCCTCAGACCGTTGTATTGACGATGAAACACAGAAATTGCATCGGAATTAAATACAAAAGGCACAATGCCGACTCGAGTACAAGAAGACTGGCTCTTCTTCCTGTCTATGTTTTGAACCATTCCTGCGACACTAGTGATAGATTCCGATGCTACACTTCAGGACTACTGTATCAAGCTGACCTTCTTATTGACGATGTAACACAGAAATTGCATCGGAAATAAATACAAATGGCACAATGACGACTTAAGTACAAGAAGACTGACGCTTCTTACTGTCTATGCTTTGAATCATTCCTGTGACACTAGTTATAGATTCCGAAGCTTCACTTCAGTTTTACTGTATCCCTCTGACCTTCGTATTGACGATGAAACACAGATATTGCACCGGAATTATATACAAAAGGCACAAAGCCAAATCAAGTACTAGAAGACTGAATCTTCTTACTGTCTATGTTTTGAACCATTCCTGTGACACTAGTTCTAGATTCTGATGCTTCACTTCAGGTTTACTGTATCCCTCTGACCGTCGTATTATCGATGAAACACCGAAATTGCATCGGAATTAAATTCAAAAGCACAATTCCGACTCAAGCACAAGAAGACTGGCTCTTCTTACTGCCTTTGTTTTGAACCTTTCCTGTGAGACCGGTTTTAGATTCCGATGCTTCACTTCAGGTTTACTGTATCCCTTGGACCTTCTTATTGACGACGAAAAATACAGAAATTGCATCGGAATTAAATAGAGAAGGCACAATGCCGACTTAAGTACAAGAAAACTAACTCTTCTTACTGTCTATGTTTTGAACTATTCCTGTGACACTAGTTATAGACTCCGCTGCTTCACTTCAGGCTTACTGTTTCCCTCTGACCATCTTATTGGCGATAAAACACAGAAATTGCATCAGAATTAAATACAAAAGGCACAATGCCGACTCAAGTACAAGAAGACTGGCTCTACTTACTTTCTATGTTTTGAACCTTTCCTGTGAGACCGGTTTTAAATTCCGATGCTTCACTTCAGGTTAACTGTATCCCTTGGACCTTCTTATTGACGACGAAACACAGAAATTGCATCGGAATTAAATACAAAAGGCACAATGCCGACATAAGTACCAAAAGACTGACTCTTCTTACTCTCTATATTTTGAACCATTCCTGTGACACTAGTTATAGATTCCGATACTTCACTTCGGGTTTACTGTGTCCCTCTGACCTTCTTATTGAGGATGAAACACAGAAATTGCATCGGAATTAAATACAAAAGGCACAATGCCGACTTTAGTACAAGAAAACTGACTCTTCTTACTGTCTATGTTTTGAACCATTCCTGTGACACTAGTTATAGATTCCGATGCTTCACTTCAGGTTTACTGTATCCGTCTGACCTTCTTATTGACGATGAAACACAGAAATTGCATCGGAATTAAATACAAGAGGAACAATGCCGACTCAAGCACAAGAAGACTGGCTCTTCTTACTGTCTATGTTTTGAACCATTCCTGTGACACTAGTTATAGATTCCGATGCTTCACTTCAGGTTTACAGTATCCCTCTGACCTTCTAAATGACGATGAAACACAGAAATTGCATCGGAATTATATACAAAAGGCACAATGCCGACTTAAGTACAAGAAGACTGACTCTTCTTACAGTCTATGTTTTGAATCATTCCTGTGGCACTAGTTATAGATTCCGATGCTTCACTTCAGGTTTACTGCATCCCTCTTACCTTCTTATTGACGATCAAACACAGAAAATTCATCGGAATTAAATACTAAAGGCACAATGCCGACTCAAGTACAAGAAGACTGGCTCTTCTAACTGTCTATGTTTTGAACCATTCCTGTGACACTAGTTATAGATTCCGATGCTTCACTTCAGGTTTACTGTATCCAGCTGACCCTCTTATTGACGATGAAACGCAGAAATTGCATCGGAATTAAATACAAAAGGTACAAAGCCCTACTTAAGTACAAGAAGACTGACTCATCTTAGTGTCTATGTTTTGAATCACTACTGTGACACAAGTTATAGATTCCGATGCTTCACTTCAGTTTTACTGTATCCCTCTGACCTTATTGACGATGAAACACAGAAATTGCATCTGAATTAAATACAAAACGCAGAATGCCGTCTTAAGTACAAGAAGACTGACTCTTCCTACTGCCTATGTTTTGAACCATTCCTGTGACACTAGTTTTAGATTCGGATGCTTCACTTCAGGTTTACTGTATCCCCCTCACCTTCATATTGACGATGAAACACAGAAATTGCATCGGAATTAAATACAAAAGGCACAATGCCGACTCAAGTACTAGAAGACTGACTTTTCTTACTGCCTATGTTTTGAACCATTCCTGTGACACTAGTTATAGAGTCCGATGCTTCACATCAGGTTTACTGTATCCCTCAGACCGTTGTATTGACGCTGAAACACAGAAATTGCATCGGAATTAAATACAAAAGGCAAAATGCCGACTCGAGTACAAGAAGACTGGCTCTTCTTCCTGTCTATGTTTTGAACCATTCCTGCGACACTTGTTATAGATTCCGCTGCTTCACTTCAGGACTACTGTATCCAGCTGACCTTCTTATTGACGATGAAACACAGAAATTGCATCGGAAATAAATACAAATGGCACAATGCCGACTTAAGTACAAGAAGACTGACGCTTCTTACTGTCTATGCTTTGAACCATTCCTGTGACACTAGTTATAGATTCCGAAGCTTCACTTCAGTTTCACTGTATCCCTCTGACCTTCGTATTGACGATGAAACACAGTTATTGCACAGGAATTATATACAAAAGGCACAAAGCCAAATCAAGTGCTAGAAGACTGACTCTTCTTACTGCCTATGTTTTGAACCTTTCCTGTGAGACCGGTTTTAGATTCCGATGCTTCACTTTAGGTTTACTGTATCCCTTGGACCTTCTTATTGACGACGAAAAATACAGAAATTGCATCGGAATTTAATAGAAAAGGCACAATGCCGACTTAAGTACAAGAAAACTAACTCTTCTTACTGTCTATGTTTTGAACTATTCCTGTGACACTAGTTATAGACTCCGATGCTTCACTTCAGGCTTACTGTTTCCCTCTGACCTTCTTATTGACGATAAAACACAGAAATTGCATCAGAATTAAATACAAATGGCACAATGCCGACTCAAGTACAAGAAGACTGGCTCTACTTACTTTCTATGTTTTGAACCTTTCCTGTGAGACCGGTTTTAGATTCCGATGCTTCACTTCAGGTTTACTGTATCCCTTGGACCTTCTTATTGACGACGAAACACAGAAATTGCATCGGAATTAAATACAAAAGGCACAATGCCGACATAAGTACCAAAAGACTGACTCTTCTTACTCTCTATATTTTGAACCATTCCTGTGACACTAGTTATAGATTCCGATACTTCACTTCAGGTTTACTGTGTCCCTCTGACCTTCTTATTGAGGATGAAACACAGAAATTGCATCGGAATTAAATACAAAAGGCACAATGCCGACTTTAGTACAAGAAAACTGACTCTTCTTACTGTCTATGTTTTGAACCATTCCTGTGACACTAGTTATAGATTCCGATGCTTCACTTCAGGTTTACAGTATCCCTCTGACCTTCTTAATGACGATGAAACACAGAAATTGCATCGGAATTATATACAAAAGGCACAATGCCGACTTAAGTACAAGAAGACTGACTCTTCTTACTGTCTATGTTTTGAATCATTCCTGTGGCACAAGTTATAGATTCCGATGCTTCACTTCAGGTTTACTGTATCCCTCTTACCTTCTTATTGACGATCAAACACAGAAAATTGATCGGAATTAAATACCAAAGGCACAATGCCGACTCAAGTACAAGAAGACTGGCTCTCCTAACTGTCTATGTTTTGAACCATTCCTGTGACACTAGTTATAGATTCCGATGCTTCACTTCAGTTTTACTGTATCCCTCTGACCTTCTTATTGACGATGAAACACAGAAATTGCATCGGAATTAAATACAAAACGCAGAATGCCGTCTTAGGTACAAGAAGACTGACTCTTCCTACTGCCTATGTTTTGAACCATTCCTGTGACACTAGTTTTAGATTCGGATGCTTCACTTCAGGTTTACTGTATCCCCCTCACCTTCATATTGACGATGAAACACAGAAATTGCATCGGAATTAAATACAAAAGGCACAATGCCGACTCAAGTACTAGAAGACTGACTTTTCTTACTGCCTATGTTTTGAACTATTCCTGTGACACTAGTTATAGATTCCGATGCTTCACTTCAGGTTTACTGTATCCCTTGGACCTTCTTATTGACGACGAAAAATACAGAAATTGCATCGGAATTAAATAGAAAAGGCACAATACCGACTTAAGTACAAGAAAACTAACTCTTCTTACCGTCTATGTTTTGAACTATTCCTGTGACACTAGTTATAGGTTCCGATGCTTCACTTCAAGTTTACTGTTTCCCTCTGACATTCTTATTGACGATGAAACACAGAAATTGCATCTGAATTAAATACAAAAGGCACAATGCCGACTCAAGTACAAGAAGACTGGCTCTTCTTACTGTCTATGTTTTGAACCTTTCCTGTGAGTTCGGTTTTAGATTCCGATGCTTCACTTCAGGTTTACTGTATCCCTTGGACCTTCTTATTGACGATCAAATACAGAAATCGCATCGGAATTAAATACAAAAGGCACAATGCCGACTTAAGTACAAGAAGGCTGACTCTTCTTACTGTCTATGCTTTGAACCATTCCTGTGACACTAGTTATAGATTCCGATGCTTCACTTCAGGTTTACTGTATCCCTTGGACCTTCTTATTTACGATGAAATACAGAAATTGCATCGGAATTAAATACAAAACGCACAATGCCGACTTAAGTACAAGAAATCTGATTCTTCTTACTGTCTATGTTTTGAACCTTTCCTGTGAGACCCGTCTTTGATTTTGATGCTTGACTTCAGGTTTACAGTATCCCTTGGACCTTCGTATTGACGACGAAACACAGAAATTGCATCGGAATTAAATAGAAATGGCACAATGCCGACTTTAGAACAAGAAAACAGAGTCTTCTTACTGTCTATGTTTGAACCATTCCTGTGACACTAGTTATAGATTCCGATGCTTCACTTCAGGTTTACTGTATCCCTCTGACCTTCTTATTGACGATGAAACACAGAAATTGCATCAGAATTAAATACAAAAGGCACAATGCCGACTAAAGTACAAGAAGACTGGCTCTACTTACTTTCTATGTTTTGAACCTTTCCTGTGAGACCGGTTTTAGATTCCGATGCTTCACTTCAGGTTTACTGTATCCCTTGGACCTTCTTATTGACAACGAAACACAGAAATTGCATCGGAATTAAATACAAAAGGCACAATGCCGACATAAGTACCAAAAGACTGACTCTTTTTACTCTCTATATTTTGAACCATTCCTGTGCCACTAGTTATAGATTCCGATACTTCACTTCAGGTTTACTGTATCCCTCTGACCTTCTTATTGAGGATGAAACACAGAAATTGCATCGGAATTAAATACAAAAGGCACAATGCCGACTTTAGTACAAGAAAACTGACTCTTCTTACTGTCTATGTTTTGAACCATTCCTGTGACACCAGTTATAGATTCCGATGCTTCACTTCAGGTTTACTGTATCCGTCTGACCATCTTATTGACGATGAAACACAGAAATTGCATCGGAATTAAATACAAGAGGAACAATGCCGACTCAAGCACAAGAAGACTGGCTCTTCTTACTGTCTATGTTTTGAACCATTCCTGTGACATTAGTTATAGATTCCGATGCTTCACTTCAGGTTTACAGTATCCCTCGGACCATCTTATTGACGATGAAACACAGAAATTGCATCGGAATTATATGCAAAAGGCACAATGCCGACTTAAGTACAAGAGGACTGACTCTTCTTACTGTCTATGTTTTGAATCATTCCTGTGGCACTAGTTATAGATTCCGATGCTTCACTTCAGGTTTACTGTATCCCTCTTACCTTCTTACTGACGATCAAACACAGAAAATTGATCGGAATTAAATACTGAAGGCACAATGCCGACTCAAGTACAAGAAGACTGGCTCTTCTAACTGTCTATGTTTTGAACCATTCCTGTGACACTAGTTATAGATTCCGATGCTTCAGTTCAGGTTTACTGTATCCAGCCGACCTTCTTATTGACGATGAAACGCAGAAATTGCATCGGAATTAAATACAAAAGGTACAAAGCCCTACTTAAGTACAAGAAGACTGACTCATCTTACTGTCTATGTTTTGAATCACTCCTGTGACACAAGTTATAGATTCCGATGCTTCACTTCAGTTTTACTGTATCCCTCTGACCTTCTTATTGACGATGAAACACAGATATTGCATCGGAATTAAATACAAAACGCAGAATGCCGTCTTAAGTACAAGAAGATTGACTCTTCCTACTGCCTATGTTTTGAACCATTCCTGTGGCACTAGTTTTAGATTCGGATGCTTCACTTCAGGTTTACTGTATCCCCCTCACCTTCATATTGACGATGAAACACAGAAATTGCATCGGAAATAAATACAAAAGGCACAATGCCGACTCAAGTACTAGAAGACTGACTTTTCTTACTGCCTATGTTTTGAACCATTCCTGTGACACTAGTTATAGACTCCGATGCTTCACATCAGGTTTACTGTATCCCTCAGACCGTTGTATTGACGATGAAACACAGAAATTGCATCGGAATTAAATACAAAAGGCACAATGCCGACTCGAGTACAAGAAGACTGGCTCTTCTTCCTGTCTATGTTTTGAACCATTCCTGTGACACTAGTGATAGATTCCGATGCTTCACTTCAGGACTACTGTATCCAGCTGACCTTCTTATTGACGATGAAACACAGAAATTGCATCGGAAATAAATACAAATGGCACAATGCCGACTTAAGTACAAGAAGACTGACGCTTCTTACTGTCTATGCTTTGAACCATTCCTGTGACACTAGTTATAGATTCCGAAGCTTCACTTCAGTTTTACTGTATCCCTCTGACCTTCGTATTGACGATGAAACACAGATATTGCACCGGAATTATATACAAAAGGCACAAAGCCAAATCAAGTACTAGAAGACTGACTCTTCTTACTGTCTATGTTTTGAACCATTCCTGTGACACTAGTTATAGATTCTGATGCTTCACTTCAGGTTTACTGTATCCCTCTGGCGTCGTATTGACGATGAAACACCGAAATTGCATCGGAATTAAATTCAAAAGCACAATGCCGACTCAAGCACAAGAAGACTGGCTCTTCTTACTGCCTATGTTTTGAACCTTTCCTGTGAGACCGGTTTTAGATTCCGATGCTTCACTTCAGGTTTACTGTATCCCTTGGACCTTCTTATTGACGACGAAAAATACAGAAACTGCATCGGAATTAAATAGAAAAGGCACAATGCCGACTTAAGTACAAGAAAACTAACTCTTCTTACTGTCTATGTTTTGAACTATTCCTGTGACACTAGTTATAGACTCCGATGCTTCACTTCAGGCTTACTGTTTCCCTCTGACCTTCTTATTGACGATGCAACACAGAAATAGCATCTGAATTAAATACAAAAGGCACAATGCCGACTCAAATACAAGAAGACTGGCTCTTCTTACTGTCAATGTTTTGAACCTTTCCTGTGAGACCGGTTTTAGATTCCGATGCTTCACTTCAGGTTTACTGTATCCCTGGACCTTCTTATTGACGATCAAACACAGAAATTGCATCGGAATTAAATACAAAACGCACAATGCCGACTTAAGTACAAGGAGACTGACTCTTCTTACTGTCTATGCTTTGAACCATTCCTGTGACACTAGTTATAGATTCCGATGCTTCACTTCAGGCTTACTGTATCCCTCTGACCTTCTTATTGACGATGAAATACAGAAATTGCATCGGAATTAAATACAAAAGGCACAATGCCGACTTAAGTACAAGAAAACTGATTCTTCTTACTGTCTATGTTTTGAACCTTTCCTGTGAGACCAGTCTTTGATTTTGATGCTTGACTTCAGGTTTACAGCATCCCTTGGACCTTCTTATTGACGACGAAACACAGAAATTGCATCGGAATTAAATACAAAAGGCACAATGCCGACTCAAGTACTAGAAGACAGGCTCTTCTTACTGTCTATGTTTTGAACCTTTCCTGGGTTACCGGTTTTAGATTCCGGCCCTTCACTTCAGGTTTACTGTATCCCTTGGACCTTCTTATTGACAACGAAACACAGAAACTGCATCGGAAGTAAATAGAAAAGGCACAATGTCGACTTAAGTACAGGAAAACTGACTCTTCTTACTGTCTATGATTTGAACAATTCCTGAGACACTAGTTTTAGATTCCGATGCTTCACTTCAGGTTTACTGTATCCCTTGGACCTTCTTATTGACGACGAAACACAGAAATTGAATCGGAATTAAATACAAAAGGCACAATGCCGACTTAAGTACAAGAAACTGACTCTTCTTACTGTCTATGTTACGAAACATTCCTGTGACACTAGTTATAGATTCCGATGCTTCACATCAGGTTTACTGTATCCCTCTGACCTTCTTATTGAACGTAAAACACAGAAATTGCATCGGAACTAAATACAAAAGGCACAATGCCGACTTAAGTACAAGAAAACTGATTCTTGCTACTGTCTATGTTTTTAACCATTCCTGTGACACTAGTTATAGATTCCGATGCTTCACTTCAGGTTTACTGTATCCCTCTGACCGTCTTATTGACGATGAAACGCAGAAATTGCATCGGAATGAAATACAAAAGGCACAATGCCGACCTTAGTACAAGAGAACTGACTGTTCTTACTGTCTATGTTTTTAACCATTCCTGTGACACTAGTTATAGATTTCGATGCTTCACTTCAGGTTTACTGTATCCTTCTGACCTTCTTATTGACGATGAAACACAGAAATTGCATCGGAATTAAATACAAATGGAACAATGCCGACTCAACCACAAGAAGATTGGCTCTTCTTACTGTCTATGTGTTGAACCAATCCTGTGACACTAGTTATAGATTTCGATGCTTCACTTCAGGTTTACAGTATCCCTCTGACCTTCTTATTGACGATGAAACACAGAAATTGCATCGGAATTATATACAAAAGGCACAATGCCGACTTAAGTACAAGAAGACTGACTCTTCTTACTGTGTATTTTCTGAATCATTCCTGTGGCACTAGTTATAGATTCCGATGCTTCACTTCAGGTTTAGTGTATCCCTCTTACCTTCTTATTGACGATCAAACACAGAAAATTGATCGGAATTAAATACAAAAGGCACAATGCCGCCTCAAATACAAGAAGAGTGGCTCTTCTTACTGTCTATGTTTTGAACCATTCCTGTGACACTAGTTATAGATTCCGATGCTTCACTTCAGGTTTACTGTCTCCAGCTGACCTTCTTATTGACGATGAAACGCAGAAATTGCATCGGAATTAAATACAAAAGGTACAATGCCCTACTTAAGTACAAGAAGACTGACTCATCTTACTGTCTATGTTTTGAATCACTCCTGTGACACAAGTTATAGATTCCGATGCTTCACTTCAGTTTTACTGTATCCCTCTGACCTTCTTATTGACGATGAAACACAGAAATTGCATCGGAATTAAATACAAAAAGCTGAATGTCGTCTTAAGTACAAGAAGACTGACTCTTCCTACTGCCTATGTTTTGAACCATTCCTGTGACACTAGTTTTAGATTCGGATGCTTCACTTCAGGTTCACTGTATCCCCCTGACCTTCATATTGACGATGAAACACAGAAATTGCATCGGAATTAAATACAAAAGGCACAATACCGACTCAAGTACTAGAAGACTGACTTTTCTTACTGCCTATGTTTTGAACCATTGCTGTGACACTAGTTATAGACTCCGATGCTTCACATCAGGTTTACTGTACCCTCAGACCGTCGTATTGACGATGAAACACAGAAATTGCATCGTAATTAAATACAAAAGGCACAATGCCGACTCGAGTACAAGAAGACTGGCTCTTCTTCATGTCTATGTTTTGAACCATTCCTGTGACACTAGTTATAGATTCCGATGCTTCACTTCAGGTCTACTGTATCCAGCTGACCTTCTTATTGACGATGAAACACAGAAATTGCATTGGAATTAAATACAAATGGCACAATGCCGACTTAAGTACAAGAAGACTGACTCTTCTTACTGTCTATGTTTTGAACCATTCCTGTGACACTACTTATAGATTGTGATGCTTCACTTCAGGTTTACTGTATCCCTCTGACCGTCGTATTGACGATGAAACACCGAAATTGCATCGGAATTAAATTCAAAAGCACAATGCCGACTCAAGCACAAGAAGACTGGCTCTTCTTACTGTCTATGTTTTGAACCTTTCCTGTAAGACCGGTTTTAGATTCCGATGCTTCACTTCAGGTTTACTGTATCCCTTGGACCTTCATATTGACGACGAAAAATACAGAAATTGCATCGGAATTAAATAGAAAAGGCACAATGCCGACTTAAGTACAAGAAAACTAACTCTTCTTAATGTCTATGGTTTGAACTATTCCTGTGACACTAGTTATAGACTCCGATGCTTCACTTCAGGTTTACTGTTTCCCTCTGACCTCCTTATTGACGATGAATCACAGAAATTGCATCTGAATTAAATACAAAAGGCACAATGCCGACTCAAGTACAAGAAGACTGGCTCTTCTTACTGTCTATGTTTTGAACCTTTCCAGTGATACCGGTTGTAGATTCCGATGCTTCACTTCAGGTTTACTGTATCCCTTGGACCTTCTTATTGACGATCAAACACAGAAATTGCATCGGAATTACATACAAAATGCACAATTCCGACTCAAGTACAAGAACACTGGTTCTTCTTACTGTCTATGTTTTGAACCTTTCCTGTGATACCGGTTTTAGTTGCGGATGATTCACATCAGGTTTACTGTATCCCTCTGACCTTATTGACGATGAAACACAGAAATTGCATCGGAATTAAATACAAAAGGCACAATGCCGACTCAAATATAAGAAGACTGGCTCTTCTTACTGTCAATGTTTTGAACCTTTCCTGTGATACCGGTTTTAACTGCGGATGATTCACTTCAGGCTTACTGTATCCTTTGGACCTTCTTTTGCCGACGAAACACAGAAACTGCATCGGAATTAAATAGAAAAGGCACAATGTCGACTTAAGTACAGGAAAACTGACTCTTCTTACTGTCTATGCTTTGAACCATTCCTGTGACACTAGTTATAGATTCCGGTGCTTCACTTCAGGTTTACTGTATCCCTCTGACTTTCGTATTGACGATGAAACACAGAAATTGCATCGGAATTAAATATAAAAGGCACAATGCCGACACAAGTTCTAGAAGACAGGCTGTTCTTACTGTCTATGTTTTGAACCTTTCTTGGGTTACCGGTTTTAGATTCCGACCCTTCACTTCAGGTTTTCTGTATCCCTTGGACCTTCTTATTGACGACGAAACACAGAAACTACATCGGAAGTAAATAGAAAAGGCACAATCTCGACTTAAGTACAAGAAAACTGACTCTTCTTACTGTCTATGATTTGAACCATTCCTGTGACACTAGGTATAGGTTCCGATGCATCACTTCAGGTTTACTGTATCCCTCTGCCCTTCTTATTGACGATGAAACACAGAATTTGCATCGGAATTAAATACAAAAGGCACAATGCCGACTTAAGTATGAGAAAACCGACTCTTCTTACTGTCTATGCTTTGAACCATTCCTGTGACACTAGTTATTGATTCCGATGCTTCACTTCAGGTTTACTGTATCCCTCTGACCTTCTTATTGACGATGAAACACAGAAATTGCATCGGAATTAAATACAAAAGGCACAATGCCGACTCAAGTACAAGAAGACTGGTTCTTTTTACTGTCTATGTTTTGAACCTCTCCTGTAAGACCAGTTTTAGATTCCGAAGCTTGATTCAGGTTTACTGTATCCATTGGACCATCTTATTGACGACGAAACATAGAATATGCATTGGAATTAAATAGAAAAGGCACAATGAAGACTTGATTCCGATGCTTCACTTCAGGTTTGCTGTATCCCTTGGACCCTCTTATTGACGACGAAAAACACAGAAATTGCATCGGAATTAAATAGAAAAGGCACAATGCTGACTTAAGTGCAAGAAAACAGACTCCTCTTAATATCTATGTTTTGAACCATTCCTGTGAGACTAGATATAGATTCCGATGCATCGCTTCAGGTTTACTGTATCCCTTTTACCTTCTTATTGACGATGAAACACAGAAAATGCTTCGGAATTAAATACAAAACGCACAATGCCTACTTAAGTATAAGAATACTGACTCTACTTACTGTCTATGCTTTGAACCATCCCTGTGACACTAGTTATAGATTCCGATGCTTCACTTCAGGTTTACTGTATCCCTCTGACCTTCTTATTGACGATAAGACACAGAAATTGCATCGGAATTAAATACAAAGGGCACAATGCCGACTTAAGTACAAGAAAACTGATTCTTCTTACAAACTATGATTTGAACCGTACCTGTGAGACTGGTTTTAGATTCCGATGCTTCACTTCAGGTTTACTGTATCCCTTGGACCTTCTTATTGACGACGAAACACAGAAATTGCATCGGAATTAAACACAAAAGGCACAATGCCGACTTAAGTACAAGAAAACTGACTCATCTTACTGTCTATGTTTTGAACCATTCCTGTGACACTAGTTATAGATTCCGATGCTTCACTTCCGGTTTACTGTATCCCTCTGACCTTCTTAATGTCGATGAAACACAGAAATTGCATCGGAATTATATACAAAGGGCACAATGCCGACTCAAGCATGAGAAGACTGGCTCTTCGTACTGTCTATAATTTGAACCTTTCCTGTGATACCGGTTTTAGATCCGATGCTTCACTTCAGGTTTACTGTATCCCTTGGACCTTGTTATTGACGACGACACACAGAAACTGCATCGGAATTGAATACAAAAGGCACAATGCCGACTTAAATATAAGAAAATTGACTCTTCTTACTGTCTATGCTTTGAACCATTCCTGTGACACTAGTTATAGATTCCGATGCTTCACTTCAGGTTTTCTGTATCCCTCTGATAGTCTTACTGACGATGAATTACAGAAATTACATCGGAATTAAATACAAAAGGCAGAATGAAGGGTCAAGTACAAGACGTCTGGCTTTTCTTACTGTCTATTTTGTGATCCTTTCCTGTGATACCGGTTTTAGATTCCGATGCCTTACTTCAGGTTTACTGTATCCCTTGGACCTTCTTATTGCCGGCGAAACACAGAAATTGCATCGGAATTAAATACAAAAGGCACAATGCCGACTCAAGTACAAGAAGTCTTGCACTTCTTACTGTCTATGTTTTGATCCTTTCCTGTAAGACCGGTTTTGAATTCCGATGCTTCACTTCAGGTTTACTGTATCCCTCTGACCTTATTGACGATGAAACACAGAAATTGCATCGGAACTAAATACAAAAGGCACAAAGCCGACTCAAGTACAAGAAGACTGGCTCTTCTTACTGTCAATGTTCTGAACTTTTCCTGTGATACCGGTTTTAATTGCGGATGATTCACTTCAGGTTTACTGTGTCCTTTGGACCTTCTTTTGACGACGAAACACAGAAACTGCATCGGAATTAAATAGAAAATGGACAATGTCGACTTAAGTACAGGAAAACTGACTCTTCTTACTGTCTATGTTTGAACCATTCCTGTGACACTAGTTATGGATTCCGATGCTTCACTTCACGTTTACTGTATCCCTCTGACCTTCTTATTGAAGTGAAACACAGAAATTGCATCGGAATTAAATACAAAAGGCACAATAAAGACTGAATACAAGAAGACTGGCTCATCTTACTGTCTATGCTTTGAACCTCTCCTGTGAGACCGGTTTTAGATTCCGATGCTTGAATTCAGGTTTAATGTATCCCTTGCACCTTCTTATTGACGATGAAACACAGAAATTGCATCGGAATTAAATACATAAAGCACAATGCCGACTTAAGTACAAGAAAACTGACTCTTCTTACTGTCTATGTTTTGAACCTTTCCTGTGACACTAGTTATAGATTCCGATGCTTCACTTCAGGTTTACCGTACCCCTCCGACCTTTTTATTGATGATGTAACACAGAAATTGCATCGGAATTTAGCAGAAAAGGCACAATGCCGACTTAAGTACAAGAAAACTGACTCTTCTTACTGTTTATGGTTTTAACCATTCCTGTGACACTAGTTATAGATTCCGATGCTTCACTTCAGGTTTACTGTATCCCTCTGACTTTCTTATTGACGATGAAACACAGAAATTGCATCGGAACTAATTAAAAAACGCACAATGCCGACTTAAGTACAAGAAAACTGACTCTTCTTACTGTCTATGCTTTGAACCATTCCTGTGACATTAGTTATAGATTCCGATGCTTCACTTCAGGTTTACTGTATCCCTCTAATCTTCTTATTGACGATGAAACACAGAAATTGCATCGGAATTAAATACAAAAGGCACAATGCTGACTTAAGTACAAGAAAAATGATTCTTCTTACTGTCTATGCCTTGAACCATTCCTGTGACACTAGTTATAGATTCCGATGCTTCACTTTAGGTTTACTGTATCCCTCTGACTTTCGTATTGACGATGAAACACAGAAATTGCATCGGAATTAAAAAGAAAAGGCTCAATGCCGACCCAAGTATAAGAAGACTGCCTCTTCTAACTGTCTATGTTTTGAACCTTTCCTGTGAGACCAGTTTTAGATTCCGATGCTTCACTTCAGGTTTACTGTATCCCTTGGACTTTCTCATTGACGACGAAACACAGAAATTGCATCGGAATTCAATAGAAAAGGCACAATGCCGACTTAAGAACAAGAAAACTGACTCTTCTTACTGTCTATGTTTTGAACCATTCCTATGACACTAGTTACAGTTTCCGATGCTTCGCTTCAGGTATACTGCATCGCTCTGACCTTCTTAATGACGATGAAACGCAGAAATTGCATCGGAATACAAACAAAAGGCACAATGCCGACTTAAGTAAAGGAAGACTGACTCTTCTTACTGTCGATGCTTTGAACCATTCCTGTGACACTAGTTATAGATTCCGATGGTTCACTTCAGGTTTACTGTATCCCTCTGACCATCTTATTAACGATGAGACACAGAAATTGCATAGGAATTAAGTACAAAAGGCACAATGCCGACTCTAGTACAAGAAGACTGGCTCTTCTTACTGTCTATGTTTTGAACCTTTCCTGTGAGACCGGTTTTAGATTCCGATGCTTCACTACAGGTTTACTGTATGCCTTGGACATTCTTATTGTCGACGAAACACTGAAATTGCATCGGAATTAAATAGAAAAGGCACAATGTCGACTTAAGTTCAAGAAAACTGACTCTTCTTACTGTCTATGGTTCGAACCATTCCTGTGACACTACTTATACATTCCGATGCTTCACTTCAGGTTTACTGTATCCCTCTCACCTTCTTATTGACGATGCAACACAGAAATTGCATCGGAATTAAATACAAAAGACACAATGCCGACTTAATTATAAGAAAACTGACTCTTCTTACTGTCTATGCTTTGAACCATTCCTGTGACACTAGTTATAGATTCCGACGCTTCACTTCAGGTTTACTGAATCCTTTGGACCTTCTTATTGACGATGGAACACAGAAATTGCATCGGAATTAAATACAAAAGACACAATGCAGACTTAAGTACAAGAAAACTGACTCTTCTTACTGTCTATGTTTTGAACCATTCCTGTGACACTAGCTATAGATTCCGATGCTTCACTTCAGGTTTACTGTACCCCTCCGACCTTCTTATTGATGATGAAACACAGAATTTGCATCGGAATTGAACAGAAAAGGCACAATGTTGACTTAAATACAAGAACACTGACTCTTCTTACTGTCTATGGTTTTAACTATTCCTGTGACACTAGTTATATATTCCGATGCTTCACTTCCGGTTTACTGTATCCCTCTGACCATCTTATTGACGATGAAACACAGAAATTGCATCGGAATTAATTAAAAAAGGTACAATGGCAAGTACAGAAAACTGACTCTTCTTACTGTCTATGTTTTGAACCATTCCTGTGTCATTAGTTATAGATTCCGATGCTTCACTTCAGGTTTACTGTATCCCTTGAACCTTCTTATTGACGACGAAACACAGAAATTGCATCGGAAATAAATATAAAAGCTCAATGCTGACTTAAATACAAGAAAACTGATACTTCTTACTGTCTATGTCTTTAACCATTCCTGTGACTCTAGTTATAGATTCCGATTCTTCACCTCAGGTTTACTGTACCCCTTGAACTTTCTTATCGACGACGAAACACAGAAACTGCATCGGAATTAAAAAGAAAAGCACAATGCCGACTTAAGTACAAGAAAACTGACTCTTCTTACTGTCTATATTTTGAACCACTCCTGTGACACTTATTATAGATTTTGATGCTTCACTTCATGTTTACTGTATCCCTCTGACCGTCTTATTGCCCATGAAACACAGAAAGTGCATCGGAATTAATAGAACAGCACAATGCCGACGTAAGTACAAGAAAACTGACCCTTCATACTGTCTGTGTTTTGAACCACTCCCGTGACACGAGTTATTGATTCCGATGTTTCACTTCAGGTTTACTGTATCCCTCTGACCTTCTTATTGACGATGAAACACAGAAATTGCATCGGATTTAAATACAAAAGGCACAATGCCAACTCAAGTACAAGAAGACTGACACTTCTTACTGTCTATATTTTGAACCATTCCTGTGACACTAGTTATAGATGCCGATGTTTCACTTCACGTTTACTGTATCCCTCTGACCTTCTTATTGACGTGAAACACAGAAATTGCATCGGAATTAAATACAAAAGGCACAATAAAGACTAAATACAAGAAGACTGGCTCATCATACTGTCTATGCTTTGAACCTCTCCTGTGAGACCGGTTTTAGATTCCGATGCTTGACTTCAGGTTTAATGTATCCCTTGCACCTTCTTATTGACGATGAAACACAGAAATTGCATCGGAATTAAATACATAAGGCACTATGCCGACCTAAGTACAAGAAAACTGACTCTTCTTACTGTCTATGTTTTGAACCTTTCCTGTGACATTAGTTACAGATTCCGATGCTTCACTTCAGGTTTACTGTATCCCTCTCACCTTCTTATTGACGATGCAACACAGAAATTGCATCGGAATTGAAACAAAAGGCACATTGCCGACTTAAGTACAAGAAGACTGACTCTTATTACTGTCTATGTTTTGAACTATTCCTGTGACATTAGTTATAGATTCCGATGGTTCACTTCAGGTTTACGGTATCCCTCTGACCTTCGTATTGATGATTAAACACAGAAATTGCATCGGAATCAAATACAAAAGGCACAATGCCGACTTAAGTACACGGAAACTGACTCCTCTTACTGTCTATGTTTTGAACCATTCCCGTGACACTAGTAATAGGTTCCGAAGCTTCACTTCAGGTTTACTGTATCCCACCGACCTTCTTATTGATGATGAAACACGGAAATTGCATCGGAATTAAATAGAAATGGCACAATGCCGACTTAAGTACAAGAAAACTGACTCTTCTTACTGTCTATGTTTTTAACCATTCCTGTGACACTAGTTATGGATTCCGATGCTTCACTTCAGGTTTACTGTATCCCTCCGACCTTCTTATTGACGATGAAACACAGAAATTGCATCGGAATTAAATACAAAAGGCACAATGCAGACTTAAGTAAAAGAAAACTGACTCTTCTTACTGTCTATGTTTTGAACCATTCCTGTGACACTAGTTATAGATTCCGATGCTTCACTTCAGGTTTACTGTACCCCTCCGACCTTCTTATTGATGATGAAACACAGAATTTGCATCGGAATTGAACAGAAAAGGCACAATGTTGACTTAAATACAAGAACACTGACTCTTCTTACTGTCTATGGTTTTAACTATTCCTGTGACACTAGTTATATATTCCGATGCTTCACTTCAGGTTTACTGTATCCCTCTGACCATCTTATTGACGATGAAACACAGAAATTGCATCGGAATTAATTAAAAAAGGTACAATGGCGACTTAAGTACAGAAAACTGATTCTTCTTACTGTCTATGTCTTTAACCATTCCTGTGACACTAGTTATAGATTCCGATTCTTCACTTCAAGTTTACTGTACCCCTTGGACTTTCTTATTGACTACGAAACACAGAAATTGCATCGGAATTAAATAGAAAAGCACAATGCCAACTTAAGTACAAGAAAACTGACTCTTCTTACTGTCTATATTTTGAACCACTCCTGTGACACTTATTATAAATTTTGATGCTTCACTTCATGTTTACTGTATCCCTCTGACCGTCTTATTGCCCATGAAACACAGAAATTGCAACGGAATTAAATAGAAAAGCACAATGCCGACGTAAGTACAAGAAAACTGACTCTTCTTACTGTCTATGTTTTGAACCACTCCCGTGACACTAGTTATGGATTCCGATGCTTCACTTCAGGTTTACTGTTTCCCTCTGACCTTCTTATTGACGATGAAACACAGAAATTGCATCGGAACACATACAAAAGGCACAATGCCGACTTAAGGACAAGAAGACTGACTCTTCTTACTGTCTATGTTTTGAAGCATTCCTGTGACACGAGTTATTGATTCCGATGTTTCACTTCAGGTTTACTGTATCCCTCTGGCCTTCTTATTGACGATGAAACACAGAAATTGCATCGGAATTAAATACAAAAGGCACAATGCCAACTCAAGTACAAGAAGACTGACTCTTCTTACTGTCTATGTTTTGAACCATTCCTGTGACACTAGTTATAGATTCCGATGTTTCACTTCACGTTTACTGTATCCCTCTGACCTTCTTATTGACGTGAAACACAGAAATTGCATCGGAATTAAATACAAAAGGCACAATAAAGACTAAATACAAGAAGACTGGCTCATCTTACTGTCAATGCTTTGAACCTCTCCTGTGAGACCGGTTTTAGATTCCGATGCTTGACTTCAGGTTTAATGTATCCCTTGCACCTTCTTATTGACGATGAAACACAGAAATTGCATCGGAATTAAATACATAAAGCACAATGCCGACTTAAGTACAAGAAAACTGACTCTTCTTACTGTCTATGTTTTGAACCTTTCCTGTGACACTAGTTATAGATTCCGATGCTTCACTTCAGGTTTACCGTACCCCTCCGACCTTCTTATTGATGATGTAAATCAGAAATTGCATCGGAATTAAACAGAAAAGGAACAATGCCGACTTAAGTACAAGAAAACTGACTCTTCTTACTGTCTATGGTTTTGACCATTCCTGTGACACTAGTTATAGATTCCGATGCTTCACTTCAGGTTTACTGTATCCCTCTGACTTTCTTATTGACGATGAAACACTGAAATTGCATCGGAACTAATTAAAAAACGCACAATGCCGACTTAAGTACAAGAAAACTGACTCTTCTAACTGTCTATGCTTTGAACCATTCCTGTGACATTAGTTATAGTTTCCGATGCTTCACTTCAGGTTTACTGTATCCCTCTGATCTTCATATTGACGATGAAACACAGAAATTGCATCGGAATTAAATACAAAAGGCACAATGCTGACTTAAGTACAAGAAAAATGATTCCTCTTACTGTCTATGCTTTGAACCATTTCTGTGACACTAGTTATAGATTCCGAAGCTTCACTTCAGGTATACTAAATCTCTTGGACCTTATTATTGACGATGGAACACAGAAATTGCATCGGAAATAAATACAAAAGGCACAATGCAGACTTAAGTACAAGAAAGCTGACTCTTCTTACTGTCTATGTTTTGAACCATTCCTGTGACACTAGTTATAGATTCCGATGCTTCACTTCATTTTTACTGTACCCCTCCGACCTTCTTATTGATGATGAAACGCAGAATTTGCATCGGAATTAAACAGAAAAGGCACAACGCCGACTTAAGTACCAGAAAACTGACTCTTCTTACTGTCTATGTTTTGAACCACTCCTGTGACACTTATTATAGATTCCGATGCTTCACTTCAGGTTTACTGTATCCCTCTGACCGTGGTATTGCCCATGAAACACTGAAATTGCATCGGAAGTAAATAGAATAGCACAATGCCGACGTAAGTACAAGAAAACTGACTCTTCTTAATGTCTATGTTTTGAACCACTTCTGTGACACTAGTCATAGATTCCGATGCTTCACATCAGGTTTACTCTATCACTCTGACCTTCCTATTGACGATAAAACACAGAAATTGCATCGGAATACAAACAAAAGGCACAATGCCGATTTAAGTACAAGAAGACTGACTCTTCTTACAACCTATGTTTTGAACCATTCCTGTAACACGAGTTATTGATTCCGATGGTTCACTTCAGGATTACTGTATCCCTCTGACCCTCTTATTGACGATGAAACACAGAAATTGCATCGGAATTAAATACAAAAGGCACAAAGCCAACTCAAGTACAAGAAGACTGACAATTCTTACTGTCTATGTTTTGAACCATTCCTGTGACACTAGTTATAGATTCCGATGTTTCACTTCAGGTTTACTGTATCCCTATGACCTTCTTATTGACGATGAAGTACAGAAATTGCATCGGAATTAAATACAAAAGGCACAATGCCGACTTCAGTACAAGAAAACTGACTCTTCTTACTGTCTATGTCTTGAACCATTCCCGTGACACTAGTTATAGATTCCGATTCTTCACTTCAGGTTTACTGTATCCCTCCGACCTTCTTATTGACGACGAAACACAGAAATTGCATCGGAATTAAATAGAAAAGGCACAATGCCGACTTAAGCACACGGAAACTCACTCTTCTTACTGCTATGATTCGAACCATTCCTGTGACACTAGTTATGGATTCCGATGCTTCACTTCAGGTTTACTGTATCTCTCTGACCGTCTTATTGACGATGAAACACAGAAATTGCACCGGAATTAAATACAAAAGGCACAATGCCGACTCAAGTACAGGAAGACTGGCTCCTCTTACTGTCTATGTTTGAACCTCTTCTGTGAGACCAGTTTTAGATTCCGATGCTTCGCTTCAGGTATACTGCATCGCTCTGACTTTCTTAATGACGATGAAACGCAGAAATTGCATCGGAATACAAACAAAAGGCACAATGCCAACTTAAGTACAAGAAAACTTACTCTTCTTACTGTCTATGCTTTGAACCGCTCCTGTGACATTAGTTATGGATTCCGATGCTTCACTTCAGGTTTACTGTATCCCTCTGACCTTCTTATTGACGATGAAACACAAAAATTGCATCGGAATTAAATACAAAAGGCACAATCCCGACTCTTGTACAAGAAGACTGGCTCTTCTTACTGTCTATATTCTGTACCTTTCCTGTGAGACCGGTTTTAGATTCCAATGCTTCGCTTCAGGTATACTGCATCGCTCTGACTTTCTTAATGACGATGAAACGCAGAAATTGCATCGGAATACAAAGAAAAGGCACAATGCCGACTTAAGTACAAGAAGACTGACTCTTCTTACTGTCTATGCTTTGGACCATTCCTGTGCCACTAGTTATAGATTCCGATGGTTCACTTCAGGTTTACTGTATCCCTCTGACCTTCTTATTGACGATGAAACACAGGAATTTCATAGGAATTAAATACAAAAGGCACAATGCCGACTCTAGTACAAGAAGACTGCCTCTTCTTACTGTCTATGTTCTGAACCTTTCCTGTGAGACCAGTTTTAGGTTCCGATGCTTCACTACAGGATTACTGTATCCCTTGGACCTTCTTATTGACGACGAAACACTGAAATTGCATCGGAATTAAATAGAAAAGGCACAATGTCGACTTAAGTTCAAGAAAACTGACTCTTCTTACTGTCTATGGTTCGAACCATTCCTGTGACACTAGTTAGAGATTCCGATGCTTCACTTCAGGTTTAATGTATCCCTCTGACCGTCTTATTGACGATGAAACACAGAAACTGCACCGGAATTAAATACAAAAGGCACAAAGCCAACTCAAGTACAGAAGACTGACTCTTCTTACTGTATATGTTTTGAACCATTCCTGTGACACTAGTTATAGATTCCGATGTTTCACTTCAGGTTTACTGTATCCGTATGACCTTCTTATTGACGATGAAATACAGAAATTGCATCGGAATTAAATACAAAAGGCACAATGCCGACATAAGCAAACGGAAACTCACTCTTCTTACTCTCTATGATTTGAACCATTCCTGTGACACTAGTTATGGATTCCGATGCTTCACTTCAGGTTTAATGTATCCCTCTGACCGTCTTATTGACGATGAAACACAGAAATTGCACCGGAATTACATACAAAATGCACAATGCCGACTCAAGTACAATAAGACTGGCTCTTCTTACTGTCTATGATTTGAACCTTTCCTGTGACACCGGTTTTAGATTCCGATGCTTCACTTCAGGTTTACTATATCCCTCTGACCGTCTTATTGACGATGAAACACAGAAATTGCATCGTAATTAAATACAAAAGGCACAGTCACGACTCAAGTACAGGAAGACTGGCTCTTCTTACTGTCTATGTTTTGAACCTCTCCTGTGAGACCAGTTTTAGATTCCGATGCTTGAGTTCAGGTTTAATGTATCCGTTGGACCTTCTTATTGACGATGAAACACAGAAATTGCATCGGAATTAAATACAAAAGTCACATTGCCGACATAAGTACAAGAAAACTGACTCTTCTTACTGTCTATGTTTTGAACCATTCCTGTGACACTAGTTATAGATTCCGATGCTTCAATTCAGGTTAACTGTACCCCTCCGACCTTCTTAATGATGTTGAAACACAGAATTTGCATCGGAATTAAACAGAAAAGGCACAATGTTGACTTAAGTACAAGAAAACTGACCCTTCTTACTGTCTATGGTTTTAACCATTCCTGTGACACTAGTTATAGATTCCGATGCTTCACTTCAGGTTTACTGTACCCCTCCGACATTCTTATTGATGATGAAACACAGAATTTGCATCGGAATTAAACAGAAAAGGCACAATGCCGACTTAAGTACCAGAAAACTGACTCTTCTTACTGTCTATGGTTTTAACCTGTCCTGTGACACTAGTTATATATTCCGATGCTTCACTTCAGGTTTACTGTATCCTTCGGACCCTCTTATTGACGATGAAACACAGAAATTGCATCGGAATTAATTAAAAAAGGCACAATGCCGACTTAAGTACAGAAAACTGACTCTTCTTACTGTCTATGATTTGAATCATTTCTGTGTCATTAGTTATAGATTCCGATGCATCACTTCAGGTTTACTGTATCCCTTGGACCTTCTTATTAACGACGAAACACAGAAATTGCATCGGAATTAAATAGAAAAGCACAATGCCGACGTAAGTACAAGAAAACAGACTCTTCTTACTGTCTATGTTTTGAACCACTCCTGTGACACTAGTTATAGATTCCGATGCTTCACATCAGGTTTACTCTATCACTCTGACCTTCTTATTGACGATAAAATACAGAAATTGCAACGGAATACAAACAAAAGGCACAATGCCGACTTAAGTACAAGAAGACTGACTCTTCTTACTGTCTATGCTTTGAACCATTCCTGTGACACTAGTTATAGATTTCGATGGTTCACTTCAGGTTTACTGTATGCCTCTGACCTTCTTATTGACGATGAAACACAGAAATTGCATAGGAATTAAATACAAATGGCACAATGCCGACTCTAGTACAAGAAGACTGGCTCTTCTTACTGTCTATGTTTGAACCTTTCCTGTGAGACCAGTTTTAGATTCCCAATGCTTCACTACAGGTTTACTGTATCCCTTGGACCCTCTTATTGACGACGAAACACTGAAATTGCATCGGAATTAAATAGAAAAGGCACAATGTCGACTTAAGTTCTAGAAAACTGACTCTTCTTACTGTCTATGGTTCGAACCATTCCTGTGACACTAGTTATAGATTCCGATGCTTCACTTCAGGTTTACTGTATCCCTCTCATCTTCTTATTGCCGATGAAACACAGAAATTGCATCGGAATTAAACACAAAAGACACAATGCCGACTTAACTTTAAGAAAACTGACTCTTCTTGCTGTCTATGCTTTGAACCATTCCTGTGACACTAGTTATAGATTCCGATGCTTCACTTCAGGTTTACTGAATCCCTTGGACCTTCTTATTGACGATGGAACACAGAAATTGCATTGGAATTAAATACAAAAGGCACAATGCGGACTTAAGTTCAAGAAAACTGACTCTTCTTACTGTCTATGTTTTGAACCATTCCTGTGACACTAGTTATAGATTCCGATGCTTCACTTCAGGTTAACTGTACCCCTCCGACCTTCTTATTGATGATGAAACACAGAATTTGCATCGGAATTAAACAGAAAAGGCACAATGCTGACTTAAGTACAAGAAATCTGACTCTTCTTACTGTCTATGATTTGAACCACTCCTGTGACACTAGTTATAGATTCCGATGCTTCACTTCAGGTTTACTGTATCCGTCTGACCTTCTTATTGACGATGAAACACAGAAATTGCATCGGAATACAAACAAAAGGCACAATGCCGACTTAAGTACAAGAAAACTGACTCTTCTTACTGTCTATGTTTTGAACCATTCCTGTGACACTAGTTATAGATTCCGATGCTTCACTTCAGGTTTGCTGTACCCCTCCGACTTTCTTATTGATGTTCTAACACAGAAATTGCATCGGAATTAAACAGAAAAGGCACAATGCCGACTTAAGTACAAGTAAACTGACTCTTCTTACTGTCTATGGATTTAACAATTCCTGTTACACTAGTTATAGATTCCGGTGCTTCACTTCAGGTTTTACTGTATCCCTCTGACCTTCTTATTGACGATGTAACACAGAAATTGCATCGGAATTAATTAAAAAAGGCACAATGCCAACTTAAGTACAAGAAAACTGACTCTTCTAACTGGCTATGTTTTGAACCATTCCTGTGACATTAGTTATAGATTCCGATGCATCACTTCAGGTTTACTGTATCCCTCTGACCTTCTTATTGACGATGAAACACAGAAATTGCATCGGAATTAAATACAAAAGGCACAATGCTGACTTAAGTACAAGAAAACTGACTCTTCTTATTGTCTATGTTTTGAACCAATCCTGTGACACTACACATAAATTCCGATGCTTCACTTCAGGTCCACTGTATTCCTCTGACAGTCTTATTGACCATGAAACACAGAATTTGCATCGGAATTAAATACAAAAGCCACAATGCCGGCTTAAGTACAAGAAAACTGACTCTTCTTACTGTCTATGGTATTAACCATTCCTGTGACACTAGTTATAGATTCCGATGCTTCACTTCAGGTTTACTGTATCCCTCTGACCTTCTTATTGACGATGAAACACAGAAATTGCATCGGAATTAAATACAAAGGGCACATTGCCGTCTTAAGTACAAGAAAACTGACTATTCTTACTGTCTATGCTTTGAACCTTTCCTGTGACACTAGTTATAGATTCCGATGTTTCACTTCACGTTTACTGTATCCCTCCGACCTACTTATTGACGATGAAACACAGATATTGCATCGGAATTAAATAGAAAAGGCACAATGCCGACTTAAGTACACGAAAACTGACTCTTCTTACTGTCTATGGTTTTAACCATTCCTGTGACACTAGTTATAGATTCCGGTGCTTCACTTCAGGTTTTACTGTATCCCTCTGACCTTCTTATTGACGATGTAACACAGAAATTGCATCGGAATTAATTAAAAAAGGCACAATGCCAACTTAAGTACAAGAAAACTGACTCTTCTAACTGGCTATGCTTTGAACCTTTCCTGTGACACTAGTTATAGATACCTATGTTTCACTTCGCGTTTATTGTATCCCTCCGACCTACTTATTGACGATGAAACACAGATATTGCATCGGAATTAAATAGAAAAGGCACAATGCCGACTTAAGTACACCAAAACTGACTCTTCTTACTGTCTATGGTTTTAACCATTCCTGTGACACTAGTTATAGATTCCCATGCTTCACTTCAGGTTTACTGTACCCCTCTGACCTTCTTATTGACGATGAAACGCAGACATTGCATCGGAATTAAATACAAAAGGCACATTGCCGACTTAAGTACAAGAAAACTCACTTTTCTTACTTTCTATGTTTTGAACCATTCCTGTGACATTAGTTATAGATTCCGATGCTTCAGTTCAGGTTTTCTGTATCCCTCTGACGTTCTTATTATCGAGGAAACACAGAAATTGCATTGGAATTAAATACAAAATGCACAATGCCGACTTAAGTATAAGAAAACTGATTCTTCTTACTGTCTATGTTTTTAACCAATCCTGTGACACTAGTTATAGATTCCAAAGCCTCACTGCTGGTTTACTGTATCCTTTGGACCTTAGTATTGACGACGAACCACAGAAATTGCATCGGAATTAAATAGATAAGCACAATGCCGACTTAGGTACAAGAAAACTGACTCTTCTTACAGTCTATGCTTTGAACCACTCATGTGACACTAGTTATAGATTCCGATGCTTCACTTCAGGTTTACTGTATACCTCTGACCGTCTTATTGACCATGAAACATAGAAATTGCATCGGAATTAAATACAAAAGGCACAAAGCCGACTCAAGTACAAGTTTACTGGCTCTTCTTACTGTCTATGTTTTGAACCTTTCCTGTGAGTCCGGCTGTAGATTCCAATGCTTCACTTCAGGTTTACTGTATCCCTTGCACATCTTATTGACGACGAAACACAGAAACTGCATCGGAATTAAATAGAAAAAGCACAATGCCGACTTAAGTACATTAAAACTGACTCTTCTTACTGTCTATGTTTTGAACCATTCCTGTGAGACTAGTTATAGATTCCGACGCATCACTTCAGGTTTACTTTATCCCTCTGACCTTCTTATTGACGATGAAACACAGAAATTGCATCGGAATACAAACATAATGCACAATGCCGACCTAAGTACAAGAAGACTGACTCTTCTTACTGTCTATGGTTTGAACCATTCCTGTGACACTAGTTATAGATTCCGATGGTTCACTTCAGGTTTACTGTATGCCTCTTGACCTTCTTATTGACGATGAAACACAGAAGTTGCATCGGAATTAAATAAAAAGGCACAATGCCGACTCTAGTACAAGAAGACTGGCTCTTCTTACTGTCTATGCTTTGAACCTTTCCTGTGAGACCGGTTTTAGATTCCGATGCTTCGCTACAGGTTTACTGTATTCTTTGGACTTTCTTATTGACGACGAAACACAGAAATCGCATCGGAATTAAATAGAAAAGGTACCATGCCGACATAAGCATACGGAAACTGAGTCTTCTTACAGTCTATGTTTGAACCATTCCTGTGTAACTAGTTATAGATTCCGATGCTCCACTTCAGGTTTATTGTATCCCTACGACCGCCTTATTGACGATGAAACACAGAAATTGCACCGTAATTAAATACAAAAGGCACAATGCGGACTCAAGTACAAGAAGACTGGCTCTTCTTACTGTCTATGATTTGAACCTTTCCTGTGGGACCGGTTTTAGATTCCGATGCATCGCTTCAGGTTTACTGTAATCCTTGGACCTTCTTATTGCCGACGAAACACAGAAATTGCATCGGAATAAAATAGAAAAGGCACAATGCCGACATAAGTACAAGAAAACTGACTCTTCTTACTGTCTATGTTTTGAACAATTCCTGTGACACTAGTTATAGATTCCGATGCTTGACTTCAGGTTTACTGTAACACTTTCACCTTCTTATTGACGATGAAACACAGAAATTGCATCGGAATCAAACAAAAAAAGCACAATGCCGACTTAATTATAAGAAAAGTGACTCTTCTTACTGTCTATGTTTTGAACCATTCCTGTGAGACTAGTTATAGATTCCGATGCATCACTTCAGGTTTACTGTATCCCTCTGACCTTCTTATTGACGATAAAACACAGATATTGCATCGGAATTAAATTTAAAAGGCACAATGCCGACTTAAGTACAAGAAAACTGACTCTTCTTACTGTCTATGCTTTGATCCATTCCTGTGACACTAGTTATACATTCCGATGCTTCACTTCAGTTTTACTGTATCCCTCTGAGCTTCTTATTGGCGATCAAACACAGAAATTGCATCGGAATTAAATACAAAAGGCACAATGCACACTCAAGTACTAGAAGACTGGCTCTTCTTACTGTCTATGATTTGAACCTTTCCTGTGAGACCAGTTTTAGATTCCGATGCTTGACTTCAGGTTTACTGTATCCCTTGGACCTTCATATTGACGACGAACCACAGAAATTGCATCGGAAATAAATAGAAAAGGCACAATGCCGACTTAAGGTCAAGACAACTGATTCTTCTTAATGTCCATGTTATGAACCATTCCTGTGACACTAGTTAAAGATTCCGATGCTTCACTTCAGGTTTACTGTATCCCTCTGGCCTTCTTATTGACGATGAAACACAGAAATTGCATCGGAATTAAATTCAAAAGGCACAATGACGACTCAAGTACAAGAAGACTGGCTCTTCTTACTGTCTATGTTTTGAACCTTTCCTGTGAGTCCGGTTTTAGATACCGATGCTTCACTTCAGGTTTACTGTATACCTTGGACCTTCTTATTGACGACGAAACACAGAAATTGCATCGGAATTATATAGAAAAGGCACAATGCCGACTTAAATACAAGAAAACTGACTCCTCTTACTGTCTATGTTTTGAACCATTGCTGTGACACTAGTTATAGATTCCGATGCTTCACTTCAGGTTTGCTGTATCACTCTGACCGTCTTATTGACGATGAAACACAGAAATTGCGTCGGAATTAAATACAAAAGGAACAATGCCGACTTAATTATAAGAAAACTGACTCTTCTTACTGCCTATGGTTTGAACCACTCCTGTGGTACTAGTTATAGACTCCGATGCTTCACTTCAGGTTTACTGTATCCCTTCTTATTGACGATGAAACACAGAAATTGCATCGGAATTAAATACAAAAGGCACAATAACGACTCAATTACAAGAAGACTGGCTCTTCTTACTGTCTATGTTTTGAACCATTCATGTGAGACCAGTTTTGGATTCCGATGCTTGACTTCAGGTTTACTGTATCCCTCTGACCTTCTTACTGACGATGAAACACAGATAATGCATCGGAATTAAATACAAAAGGCACAATGACGACTCAAGTACAAGAAAACTGACTCCTCCTACTGTCTATGTTTTGAACCTTTCCTGTGAGACCAGTTTTAGATTCCGATGCTTGACTTCAGGTTTACTGCATCCCGTGGACCTTCATATTGACGACGAAACACAGAAATTGCATCGGAATTAAATAGAAAAGGCACAATGCCGACTTAAGGTCAACAAAACTGATTCTTCTTAATGTCCATGTTTTGAACCATTCCTGTGACACTAGTTATAGATTCCGATGCTTCACTTCAGGTTTACTGTATCCCTCTGACCTTCCTATTGACGATGAATCACAGAAATTGCATCGGAATTAAATACAAAAGGCACAATGACGACTCAAGTACAAGGAGACTGGCTCTTCTTACTGTCTATATTTTGAACCTTTCCTGTGAGTCCGGTTTTAGATTCCGATGCTTCACTTCTGGTTTACTGTATCCCTTGGTTCTTCTTATTGACGACGTAACACAGATATTGCATCGGAATTATATAGAAAAGGCACAATGCCGACTTAAATACAAGAATACTGACTCCTCTTACTGTCTATGTTTTGAACCATTGCTGTGACACTAGTTATAGATTCCAAATGCTTCACTTCAGGTTTTCTGTATCACTCTGACCGTCTTATTGACGATGAAACACAGAAATTGCATCGTAATTAAATACAAAAGGCACAATGCCGACTTAATTTTAATAAAACTGACTCTTCTTACTGTCTATGTTTTGAACCATTCCTGTGGCACTAGTTATAGTCTCCGATGCTTCACTTAAGGTTTTCTGTATCCCTCTGACCTTCTTATTGACGATGAAACACCGAAATTGCATCGGAATTAAATACAAAAAGCACAATGCCGACTTAGGTACAAATAAACTGACTCTTCTTACAGTCTATGATTTGAACAATTTGTGTGACACTAGTTACAGATTCCGATGCTTCACTTCAGGTTTACTGTAACCCTCCGACCTTCGTATTGACGATGAAACAGAGAAATTGCGTCGGAATTGAATACAAAAGGCGCAATGCCGACTTAAGTACAAGAAGACTGACTCTTCTTACTGTCTATGTTTTGAACCATTCCTGTGACACTAGTTATTGATTCCGATGCTTCACTTCAGGTTCACTGTATCCCTGTGACCTTCTTATTGTCGATGAAACATAGAAATTGCATCGGAATTATATACAAAAGCCACAATGCTGACTTAAGTACAAGAAAATTGATTCTTCTTATTGTCTATGTTTTGAACCATTCCTGTGACACTAGTTATAGATTCCGATGCCTCACTTCAGTAATACTGTATCCCTCTGACCTTCTTATTGACGATGAAACACAGAAATTGCATCGGAATTAAATACAAAAGGCACAATGCCGACTTAAGTAAAATAAAACTAACTCTTCTTACTGTCTATGTTTAGAAACCAATCCTGTGACACTAGTTATAGATTCCGATGCTTCACTTCAGGTTTACTGTATCCCTCTGACCTTCTTATTGACGATGAAACACAGAAATTCAATCGTCATTAAATACAAAAGGCACAATGCCGACTTAAGTACAAGAAATCTGACTCTTCTTACTGTCCATGTTTTGAACATCACCTTTGACACTAGTTATAGATTCCGATGCTTCGCTTCAGGTTTACTGTATCCCTCTGACCTTCTCATTGACGACGAAACACAGAAATTGCATCGGAATTAAATACGAAAGGCACAATGCCGACTTAAGTAAAAGAAAACTGACTCTTCTTACTGTCTATGTTTTGAATAATTCCTGTGACACTAGTTATAGATTCCGATGCTTCACTTCAGGTTTACTGTATCCCTCTGACCTTCTTATTGACGATGAAACTCAGAAATTGCATGGGAATTAAATACAAAATTCACTATGCCGACTTAAGTACAAGTAAACTGACTTTTCTTACTGTCTATGGTTGTAACCATTCCTGTGACACTAGTTATAGATGCCGATACTTCACTTCAGGTATACTGTATCCCTCTGACCTTCTTATTGACGATGAAACACAGAAATTGCATCGAAATTAAATATAAAAGGCACACTTCCGACTTAAGTACAAGAGAACTGACTCTTCTTACTGTCTATACTTTGAACCATTCCTGTGACACTTGTTATAGATTCCGATGCTTCAGTTCAGGTTTTCTGTATCCCTCTGACGTTCTTATTATCGAGGAAACACAGAAATTGCATCGGAATTAAATACAAAATGCACAATGCCGACTTAAGTATAAGAAAACTGATTCTTCTTACTGTCTATGTTTTAAACCAATCCTGTGACACTAGTTATAGATTCCAAAGCCTCACTGCTGGTTTACTGTATCCTTTGGACCTTAGTATTGACGACGAAACACAGAAATTGCATCGGAATTAAATAGATAAGCACAATGCCGACTTAGGTACAAGAAAACTGACTCTTCTTACAGTCTATGTTTTGAACCACTCCTGTGACACTAGTTATAGATTACGATGCTTCACTTCAGGTTTACTGTATACCTCTGACCGTCTTATTGACCATGAAACATAGAAATTGCATCGGAATTAAATACAAAAGGCACAAAGCCGACTCAAGTACAAGTTTACTGGCTCTTCTTACTGTCTATGTTTTGAACCTTTCCTGTGAGACCGGCTGTAGATTCCAATGCTTCACTTCAGGTTTACTGTATCCCTTGCACTTCTTATTGACGACGAAACACAGAAACTGCATCGGAATTAAATAGAAAAGGCACAATGCCGACTTAAGTACATTAAAACTGACTCTTCTTACTGTCTATGTTTTGAACCATTCCTGTGAGACTAGTTATAGATTCCGATGCATCACTTCAGGTTTACTTTATCCCTCTGACCTTCTTATTGACGATGAAACACAGAAATTGCATCGGAATACAAACATAATGCACAATGCCGACCTAAGTACAAGAAGACTGACTCTTCTTACTGTCTATGGTTTGAACCATTCCTGTGACACTAGTTATAGATTCCGATGGTTCACTTCAGGTTTACTGTATGCCTCTTGACCTTCTTATTGACGATGAAACACAGAAGTTGCATCGGAATTAAATAAAAAGGCACAATGCCGACTCTAGTACAAGAAGACTGGCTCTTCTTACTGTCTATGCTTTGAACCTTTCCTGTGAGACCGGTTTTAGATTCCGATGCTTCGCTACAGGTTTACTGTATTCTTTGGACCTTCTTATTGACGACGAAACACAGAAATCGCATCGGAATTAAATAGAAAAGGTACAATGCCGACATAAGCATACGGAAACTAAGTCTTCTTGCAGTCTATGTTTGAACAGTTCCTGTGACACTAGTTATAGATTCCGATGCTCCACTTCAGGTTTATGGTATCCCTACGACCGTCTTATTGACGATGAAACACAGAAATTGCACCGTAATTAAATACAAAAGGCATAATGCGGACTCAAGTACAAGAAGACTGGCTCTTCTTACTGTCTATGATTTGAACCTTTCCTGTGGGACCGGTTTTAGATTCCGATGCATCGCTTCAGGTTTACTATAATCCTTGGACCTTCTTATTGCCGACGAAACACAGAAATTGCATCGGAATTAAATAGAAAAGGCACAATGCCGACATAAGTACAAGAAAACTGACTCTTCTTACTGTCTATGTTTTGAACAATTCCTGTGACACTAGTTATAGATTCCGATGCTTGACTTCAGGTTTACTGTAACACTTTCACCTTCTTATTGACGATGAAACACAGAAATTGCATCGGAATCAAACAAAAAAAGCACAATGCCGACTTAATTATAAGTAAAGTGACTCTTCTTACTGTCTATGCTTTGAACATTTCCTGTGGCACTAGTTATAGATTCCGATGCTTCACTTCAGGTTTACTGTATCCCTTCTTACTGACGATGAAACACAGAAATTGCATCGGAATTATACAGAAAATGCACAATGCCGACTTAAGTACAAGAAGACTGGCTCTTCTTACTGTCTATGTTTTGAACCTTTCCTGTGAGACCGGATTTAGATTCCAATGCTTCACTTCAGGTTTACTATATCCTTTGGATCTTCTTATTGACGACGAAACACAGAAACTGCATCGGAATTAAATGGAAAAGGCACAATGCCGACTTAAGTACATGAAAACTGACTCTTCTTACTGTCTATGTTTTGAACCATTCCTGTGAGACTAGTTATAGATTCCGATGCATCACTTCAGGTTTACTGTATCCCTCTGACCTTCTTATTGACGATAAAACACAGATATTGCATCGGAATTAAATACAAAAGGCACAATGCCGACTTAAGTACAAGAAAACTGACTCTTCTTACTGTCTATGCTTTGATCCATTCCTGTGACACTAGATACACATTCCGATGCTTCACTTCAGTTTTACTGTATCCCTGTGAGCTTCTTATTGGCGATCAAACACAGAAATTGCATCGGAATTAAATACAAAAGGCACAATGCACACTCAAGTACTAGAAGACTGGCTCTTCTTACTGTCTATGATTTGAACCTTTCCTGTGAGACCAGTTTTAGATTCCGATGCTTGACTTCAGGTTTACTGTATCCCTTGGACCTTCATATTGACGACGAAACACAGAAATTGCATCGGAAATTAATAGAAAAGGCACAATGCCGACTTAAGGTCAAGAAAACTGATTCTTCTTAATGTCCATGTTTTGAACCATTCCTGTGACACTAGTTAAAGATTCCGATGCTTCACTTCAGGTTTACTGTATCCCTCTGGCCTTCTTATTGACGATGAAACACAGAAATTGCATCGGAATTAAATTCAAAAGGCACAATGACGACTCAAGTACAAGAAGACTGGCTCTTCTTACTGTCTATGTTTTGAACCTTTCCTGTGAGTCCGGTTTTAGATACCGATGCTTCACTTCAGGTTTACTGTATACCTTGGACCTTCTTATTGACGACGAAACACAGCAATTGCATCGGAATTATATAGAAAAGGCACAATGCCGACTTAAATACAAGAAAACTGACTCCTCTTACTGTCTATGTTTTGAACCATTGCTGTGACACTAGTTATAGATTCCGATGCTTCACTTCAGGTTTGCTGTATCACTCTGACCGTCTTATTGACGATGAAACACAGAAATTGCATCGGAATTAAATACAAAAGGAACAATGCCGACTTAATTATAAGAAAACTGACTCTTCTTACTGCCTATGGTTTGAACCACTCCTGTGGTACTAGTTATAGACTCCGATGCTTCACTTCAGGTTTACTGTATCCCTTCTTATTGACGATGAAACACAGAAATTGCATCGGAATTAAATACAAAAGGCACAATAACGACTCAAGTACAAAAAGACTGGCTCTTCTTACTGCCTTTGTTTTGAACCATTCATGTGAGACCAGTTTTGGATTCCGATGCTTGACTCCAGGTTTACTGTATCCCTCTGACCTTCTTACTGACGATGAAACACAGATAATGCATCGGAATTAAATACAAAAGGCACAATGACGACTCAAGTACAAGAAAACTGACTCGTCTTACTGTCTATGTTTTGAACCTTTCCTGTGAGACCAGTTTTAGATTCCGATGCTTGACTTCAGGTTTACTGCATCCCGTGGACCTTCATATTGACGACGAAACACAGAAATTGCATCGGAATTAAATAGAAAAGGCACAATGCCGACTTAAGGTCAACAAAACTGATTCTTCTTAATGTCCATGTTTTGAACCATTCCTGTGACACTAGTTATAGATTCTGATGCTTCACTTCAGGTTTACTGTATCCCTCTGACCTTCCTATTGACGATGAATCACAGAAATTGCATCGGAATTAAATACAAAAGGCACTATGACGACTCAAGTACAAGGTGACTGGCTCTTCTTACTGTCTATATTTTGAACCTTTCCTGTGAGTCCGGTTTTAGATTCCGATGCTTCACTTCTGGTTTACTGTATCCCTTGGTTCTTCTTATTGACGACGTAACACAGATATTGCATCGGAATTATATAGAAAAGGCACAATGCCGACTTAAATACAAGAATACTGACTCCTCTTACTGACTATGTTTTGAACCATTGCTGTGACACTAGTTATAGATTCCAAATGCTTCACTTCAGGTTTTCTGTATCACTCTGACCGTCTTATTGACGATGAAACACAGAAATTGCATCGGAATTAAATACAAAAGGCACAATGCCGACTTAATTTTAATACAACTGAAACTTCTTACTGTCTATGTTTTGAACCATTCCTGTGGCACTAGTTATAGTCTCCGATGCTTCACTTCAGGTTTTCTGTATCCCTCTGACCTTCTTATTGACGATGAAACACCGAAATTGCATCGGAATTAAATACAAAAAGCACAATGCCGACTTATGTACAAATAAACTGATTCTTCTTACTGTCTATGATTTGAACCATTTGTGTGACACTAGTTACAGATTCCGATGCTTCACTTCAGGTTTACTGTATCCCTCTGACCTTCGTATTGACGATGAAACACAGAAATTCAATCGTCATTAAATACAAAAGGCACACTTCCAACTTAAGTACAAGAAAACTGACTCTTCTTACTGTCTATACTTTGAACCATTCCTGTGACACTTGTTATAGATTCCGATGCTTCATCTCAGGTTTACTGTATCCCTCTGACCTTATTGACGATGAAACACAGAAATTGCATCGGAATTAGATACAAAAGGCACAATGCCGACTTAAGTACAAGGAAACTGACTCTTCTTACTGTCTGTGTTTTGAACCATTCCTGTGACACTAGTTATAGGTTCCGATGCTTCACTTCAGGTTTACTGTATCCCTCCGACCCTCTAATTGATGATGAAACACAGAAATTGCCTCGGAATTAAACACAAAAGGCACAATGCCGACTTAAGTACAAGAAAACTGACGCTTCTTACTGTTTGTGTTTTGAACCACTCCTGTGACACTAGTTATAGGTTCCGATGCTTCACTTCAGGTTTACTGTATCCCTCTGACCTTCTTATTGACGATTAAACACAGAAATTGAATACGAATTAAATAGAAAAGCACAATGCCGAACTAAGTACAAGAAGACTGGATCTTCTTACTGTCTATGCTTTGAACCTTTCCTGTGACACTAGTTATAGATTCCGATGCTTCACTTCAGGTTTACTGTATCCCTCTGACCTTCTTATTGACGATGAAACACAGAAATTGCATGGGAATTAAATACAAAAGGCACTATGCCGACTTAAGTACAAGTAAACGGACTTTTCTAACTGTCTATGGTTTTAACCATTCCTGTGACACTAGTTATAGATGCCGATACTTCACTTCAGGTATACTGTATCCCTCTGACCTTCTTATTGACGATGAAACACAAAAATTGCATCGAAATTAAATATAAAAGGCCCAATTCCGACTTAAGTACAAGAAAACTGACTCTTCTTACTGTCTATATTTTGAACCATTCCTGTGACACTTGTTATAGATTCCGATGCTTCATCTCAGGTTTACTGTATCCCTCTGACCTTATTGACGACGAAACACAGAAATTGCATCGGAATTAAATACAAAAGGCACAATGCCAACTTAAGTACAAGAAAACTGACGCTTCTTACTGTTTGTGTTTTGAACCACTCCTGTGACACTAGTTGTAGATTCCGATGCTTCACTTCAGGTTTACTGTATCCCTTGGCCCTCCTTATTGACGACGAAACACAGAAAGTGGATCGGCATTAAATACAAAAGGCACAATGCCGACTTAAGTACAAGAAATCTGACTCTTCTCACTGTCCATGATTGGAACATCTCCTTTGACACTAGTTATAGATTCCGATGCTTCACTTCAGGTTTTCTGTATCCCTCTGACCTTCTCATTGACGATGAAACACAGAAATTGCATCGGAATCAAATACGAAAGGCACAATGCCGACTTAAGTAAAAGAAAACTGACTCTTCTTACTGTCTATGTTTTGAACCATTCCTGTGACACTAGGTATAGATTCCGATGCTTCACTTCAGGTTTACTGTATCCCTCTGACCTTCTTATTGACGAAGAAACACAGAAATTTAATCGGCATTAAATACAAAAGCACAATGCCGACTTAAGTGCAACAAATCCGACTCTTCTTACTGTCTCTGTTTTGAACATCTCCTTTGACACTAGTTATAGATTCCGATGCTTCACTTCAGGTTTACTGTATCCGTCTGACCTTCTTATTGACGATGAAACACAGAAATTGCATGGGAATTAAATACAAAAGGCACTATGCCGACTTAAGTACAAGTAAACTGACTTTTCTTACTGTCTATGGTTTTAACCATTCCTGTGACACTAGTTACAGATTCCGATGCTCCACTTCAAGTATACTGTATCCCTCTGACCTTGTTATTGACGATGACACACAGAAATTGCATCCGAATTAAATACAAAAGGCATAATGCCGACTTAAGTACAAGAAAACTGGCACTTCCTACTCTCTATGCTTTTAACCATTCCTGTGACACTAGTTATAGGTTACGATGCTTCACTTCAGGTTTACTGTATCCCTCTGACCTTCTTATTGACGATGAAACACAGAAATTGCATCGGAATTAAATACAAAAGGCACAATGCCAACTTAAGTACAAGAAAACTGACTCTTCCTACTGTCTATGTTTTGAAACATTCCTGTGACACTAGTTATAGATGCCGATACTTCCCTTCAGGTATACTGTATCCCTCTGACCTTCTTATTGACGATGAGACACAGAAATTGCATCGAAATTAAATATAAAAGGCACAATGCAGACGTAAGTACAAGAAAACTGACTCTTCTTACTGTCTATACTTTGAACCATTCCTGTGACACTTGTTATAGATTCCGATGCTTCATCTCAGGTTTACTGTATCCCTCTGACCTTATTGACGATGAAACACAGAAATTGCATCGGAATTAAATACAAAAGGCACAATGCCGACTTAAGTACAAGGAAACTGACTCTTCTTACTGTCTGTGTTTTAACCATTCCTGTGAAACTAGTTATAGGTTCCGATGCTTCACTTCAGGTTTACTGTATCCCTCTGACCTTCTTATTGACGATGAAACACAGAAATTGCCTCGGAATTAAATACAAAAGGCACAATGCCGACTTAAGTACAAGAAAACTGACTCTTCTTACTGACTATGTTTTGGACCATTCCTGTGACACTAGTTATAGATTCCGATGCTTCACATCAGGTTTACTGTATCCCTCTGACCTTCTTATTGACGATGAAACACAGAAATTTAATCGGCATTAAATACAAAAGGCACAATGCCGACTTAAGTACAACAAATCTGACTCTTCTACTGTCCATGTTTTGACCATCTCCTTTGACACTAGTTATAGATTCCGATGCTTCACTTTAGGTTTACTGTATCCCTCTGACCTTCTTATTGACGATGAAACACAGACATTGCATCGGAATTAAATACGAAAGGCACAATGCCGACTTAAGTACAAGAAGACTGCCTCTTCTTACTGTCTATGTTTTGAACTATTCCTGTGACACTAGTTATAGATTCCGAAGCTTCACTTCAGATTTACTGTATCCCTCTGAAATTCTTATTGACGACGAAACACAGAAATTGCATCGGAATTAAATACAAAAGGCACAATGTCGACTCAAGTACAAGAAGACTGTCTCTTCTTACTGTCTATGTTTTGAACCTTTCCTGTGAGTCCGGTTTTAGATTCCGATGCTTCACTTCAGGTTTACTGTATGTCTTGGCCCTTATTGACGACGAAACACAGAAATTGCATCGGATTTTTATAGAAAAGGCACAATGCCGACTTATATACAAGAAAACTGACTCTTCTTACTGTCTATGCTTTGATCCATTCCTGTGACACTAGTTATAGATTCCGATGCTTCACTTCAGGTTTACTGTATCCCTCCGACCCTCTAATTGATGATGAAACACAGAAATTGCCTCGGAATTAAACACAAAAGGCACAATGCCGACTTAAGTACAAGAAAACTGACGCTTCTTACTGTTTGTGTTTTGAACCACTCCTGTGACACTAGTTATAGGTTCCGATGCTTCACTTCAGGTTTACTGTATCCCTCTGACCTTCTTATTGACGATTAAACACAGAAATTGCATCCGAATTAAATAGAAAAGCACAATGCCGAACTAAGTACAAGAAGACTGGATCTTCTTACTGTCTATGCTTTGAACCTTTCCTGTGACACTAGTTATAGATTCCGATGCTTCACTTCAGCTTTACTGTATCCCTCTGACCTTCTTATTGACGATGAAACACAGAAATTGCATGGGAATTAAATACAAAAGGCACTATGCCGACTTAAGTACAAGTAAACGGACTTTTCTAACTGTCTATGGTTTTAACCATTCCTGTGACACTAGTTATAGATGCCGATACTTCACTTCAGGTATACTGTATCCCTCTGACCTTCTTATTGACGATGAAACACAAAAATTGCATCGAAATTAAATATAAAAGGCCCAATTCCGACTTAAGTACAAGAAAACTGACTCTTCTTACTGTCTATATTTTGAACCATTCCTGTGACACTTGTTATAGATTCCGATGCTTCATCTCAGGTTTACTGTATCCCTCTGACCTTATTGACGACGAAACACAGAAATTGCATCGGAATTAAATACAAAAGGCACAATGCGAACTTAAGTACAAGAAAACTGACGCTTCTTACTGTTTGTGTTTTGAACCACTCCTGTGACACTAGTTGTAGATTCCGATGCTTCACTTCAGGTTTACTGTATCCCTCGGCCCTCCTTATTGACGACGAAACACAGAAAGTGGATCGGAATTAAATACAAAAGGCACAATGCCGACTTAAGTACAAGAAATCTGACTCTTCTCACTGTCCATGATTGGAACATCTCCTTTGACACTAGTTATAGATTCCGATGCTTCACTTCAGGTTTACTGTATCCCTCTGACCTTCTCATTGACGATGAAACACAGAAATTGCATCGGAATCAAATACGAAAGGCACAATGCCGACTTAAGTAAAAGAAAACTGACTCTTCTTACTGTCTATGTTTTGAACCATTCCTGTGACACTAGGTATAGATTCCGATGCTTCACTTCAGGTTTACTGTATCCCTCTGACCTTCTTATTGACGATGAAACATAGAAATTTAATCGGCATTAAATACAAAAGCACAATGCCGAGTTAAGTGCAACAAATCCGACTCTTCTTACTGTCTCTGTTTTGAACATCTCCTTTGACACTAGTTATAGATTCCGATGCTTCACTTCAGGTTTACTGTATCCGTCTGACCTTCTTATTGACGATGAAACACAGAAATTGCATGGGAATTAAATACAAAAGGCACTATGCCGACTTAAGTACAAGTAAACTGACTTTTCTTACTGTCTATGGTTTTAACCATTCCTGTGACACTAGTTACAGATTCCGATGCTCCACTTCAAGTATACTGTATCCCTCTGACCTTGTTATTGACGATGACACACAGAAATTGCATCCGAATTAAATACAAAAGGCATAATGCCGACTTAAGTACAAGAAAACTGGCACTTCCTACTCTCTATGCTTTTAACCATTCCTGTGACACTAGTTATAGGTTACGATGCTTCACTTCAGTTTTACTGTATCCCTCTGACCTTCTTATTGACGATGAAACACAGAAATTGCATCGGAATTAAATACAAAAGGCACAATGCAAACTTAAGTACAAGAGAACTGACTCTTCTTACTGTCTATGTTTTGAAACATTCCTGTGACACTAGTTATAGATGCCGATACTTCCCTTCAGGTATACTGTATCCCTCTGACCTTCTTATTGACGATGAGACACAGAAATTGCATCGAAATTAAATATAAAAGGCACAATGCAGACGTAAGTACAAGAAAACTGACTCTTCTTACTGTCTATACTTTGAACCATTCCTGTGACACTTGTTATAGATTCCGATGCTTCATCTCAGGTTTACTGTATCCCTCTGACCTTATTGACGATGAAACACAGAAATTGCATCGACATTAAATACAAAAGGCACAATGCCGACTTAAGTACAAGGAAACTGACTCTTCTTACTGTCTGTGTTTTAACCGTTCCTGTGAAACTAGTTATAGGTTCCGATGCTTCACTTCAGGTTTACTGTATCCCTCTGATCTTCTTATTGACGATGAAACACAGAAATTGCCTCGGAATTAAATACAAAAGGCACAATCCCGACTTAAGTACAAGAAAAATGATTCTTCTTATTGCCTATGTTTTGAACCATTCCTGTTACACTAGTTATAGATTCCGATGCCTCACTTCAGGAATACTGTATCCCTCTGACCTTCTTGTTGACGATGAAACACAGAAATTGCATCGGAATTAAATACGAAAGGCACAATGCCGACTTAAGTAAAAGAAAACTGACTCTTCTTACTGACTATGTTTTGGACCATTCCTGTGACACTAGTTATAGATTCCGATGCTTCACATCAGGTTTACTGTATCCCTCTGACCTTCTTATTGACGATGAAACACAGAAATTTAATCGGCATTAAATACAAAAGGCACAATGCCGACTTAAGTACAACAAATCTGACTCTTCTACTGTCCATGTTTTGACCATCTCCTTTGACACTAGTTATAGATTCCGATGCTTCACTTTAGGTTTACTGTATCCCTCTGACCTTCTTATTGACGATGAAACACAGACATTGCATCGGAATTAAATACGAAAGGCACAATGCCGACTTAAGTACAAGAAGACTGCCTCTTCTTACTGTCTATGTTTTGAACTATTCCTGTGACACTATTTATAGATTCCGAAGCTTCACTTCAGATTTACTGTATCCCTCTGACCTTCTTATTGACGACGAAACACAGAAATTGCATCGGAATTAAATACATAAGGCACAATGTCGACTCAAGTACAAGAAGACTGGCTCTTCTTACTGTCTATGTTTTGAACCTTTCCTGTGAGTCCGGTTTTAGATTCCGATGCTTCACTTCAGGTTTACTGTATGTCTTGGCCCTTATTGACGACGAAACACAGAAATTGCATCGGATTTTTATAGAGAAGGCACAATGCCGACTTATATACAAGAAAACTGACTCTTCTTACTGTCTATGCTTTGATCCATTCCTGTGACACTAGTTATAGATTCCGATGCTTCACTTCAGGTTTACTGTATCCCTCCGACCCTCTAATTGATGATGAAACACAGAAATTGCCTCGGAATTAAACACAAAAGGCACAATGCCGACTTAAGTACAAGAAAACTGACGCTTCTTACTGTTTGTGTTTTGAACCACTCCTGTGACACTAGTTATAGGTTCCGATGCTTCACTTCAGGTTTACTGTATCCCTCTGACCTTCTTATTGACGATTAAACACAGAAATTGCATCCGAATTAAGTAGAAAAGCACAATGCCGAACTAAGTACAAGAAGACTGGATCTTCTTACTGTCTATGCTTTGAACCTTTCGTGTGGCACTAGTTATAGATTCCGATGCTTCACTTCAGCTTTACTGTATCCCTCTGACCTTCTTATTGACGATGAAACACAGAAATTGCATGGGAATTAAATACAAAAGGCACTATGCCGACTTAAGTACAAGTAAACGGACTTTTCTTAGTGTCTATGGTTTTGACCATTCCTGTGACACTAGTTATAGATGCCGATACTTCACTTCAGGTATACTGTATCCCTCTGACCTTCTTATTGACGATGAAACACAAAAATTGCATCGAAATTAAATATAAAAGGCCCAATTCCGACTTAAGTACAAGAAAACTGACTCTTCTTACTGTCTATACTTTGAACCATTCCTGTGACACTTGTTATAGATTCCGATGCTTCATCTCAGGTTTACTGTATCCCTCTGACCTTATTGACGACGAAACACAGAAATTGCATCGGAATTAAATACAAAAGGCACAATGCCGACTTAAGTACAAAGAAACTGACTCTTCCTACTGTCTATGTTTTGAACCTTTCTTGTGAGACCAGTTTTAGATTCCGATGCTTGACTTCAGGTATACTGTATCCCTTGGAACTTCATATTGACGACGAAACACAGAAATTGAATCGCAATTAAATAGAAAAGGCACAATGCCGACTTAAGTTCAAGAAAACTGATTCTTCTTAATGTCCGTGTTATAAACCATTCCTGTGACACTAGTTATAGATTCCGATGCTTCACTTCAGGTTTGCTGTATCACTCTGACCGTCTTATTGACGATGAAACACAGAAATTGCATCGGAATTAAATACAAAAGGCACAATGCCGACTACATTATAATAAAACTGACTCTTCTTACTGTCTATGCTTTGAACCATTCCTGTGGCACTAGTTATAGACTCCGATGCTTCACTTCAGGTTTACTGTATCCCTCTGACCTTCTTATTGACGATGAAACACCGACATTGCATCGGAATTAAATACAAAATGCACAATGCCGACTTAAGTACAAGAAGACTGACTCTTCTTACTGTCTATGTTTTGAACCATTCCTGTGACACTAGTTATAGATTCCGATGCTTCACTTGAGATTCACTGTATCCCTCTGACCTTCTTATTGTCGATGAAACACAGAAATTGCATCGGAATTATATACAAAAGGCACAATGCCCAATTAAGTACAAGAAAATTGATACTTCTTATTGCCTATGTTTTGAACCATTCCTGTGACACTAGTTATAGATTCCGTTGCCTCACTTCAGGAATACTGTATCCCTCTGACCTTCTTGTTGACGATGAAACACAGAAATTGCATCGGAATTAAATACGAAAGGCACAATGCCGACATAAGTAAAAGAAAACTGACTCTTCTTACTGACTATGATTTGGACCATTACTGTGACACTAGTTATAGATTCCAATGCTTCACATCAGGTTTACTGTATCCCTCTGACCTTCTTATTGACGATGAAACACAGAAATTTAATCGGCATTAAATACAAAAGGCACAATGCCGACTTAAGTACAACAAATCTGACTCTTCTACTGTCCATGTTTTGAACATCTCCTTTGACACTAGTTATAGATTCCGATGCTTCACTTTAGGTTTACTGTATCCCTCTGACCTTCTTATTGACGATGAAATACAGAAATTGCATCGGAATTAAATATAAAAGGCACAATGCCGACTTAAGTACAAGTAAACTGACTCTTCTTACTGTCTATGATTTGAACCATTTGTGTGACACTAGTTATAGATTCCGATGCTTCACTTCAGGTTTACTGTAACCCTCTGACCTTCGTATTGACGATGAAACAGAGAAATTGCATCGAAATTGAATACAAAAGGCACAATGCCGACTTAAGTACGAGAAGACTGACTCTTCTTCCTGTCTATATTTTGAACCATTCCTGTGACACTAGTTATAGATTCCGATGCTTCACTTCAGGTTCACTGTATCCCTCTGAACTTCTTATTGTCGATGAAACATAGAAATTGCATCGGAATTATATACAAAGGGCACAATGCCGACTCAAGTACAAGAAAATTGATTCTTCTTATTGCCTATGTTTCGAACCATTCCTGTGACACTAGTCATAGATTCCGATGCCTCACTTCAGGAATACTGTATCCCTCTGACCTTCTTATTGACGATGAAACACAGAAATTGCATCGGAATTAAATACGAAAGGCACAATGCCGACTTAAGTAAAAGAAAACTGACTCTTCTTACTGTCTATGTTTTGGACCTTTCCTGTGACACTAGTTATAGATTCCGATGCTTCACTTCAGGTTTACTGTATCCCTCTGACCCTCTTATTGACGATGAAACACAGAAATTTAATCGGCATTAAATACAAAAGGCACAATGCCGACTTAAGTACAAAAAATCTGACTCTTCTTACTGTCCATGTTTTGAACATCTCCTTTGACACTAGTTATAGATTCCGATGCTTCACTTTAGGTTTACTGTATCCCTCTGACCTTCTTATTGACGATGAAACACAGAAATTGCATCGGAATTAAATACGAAAGGCACAATGTCGACTTAAGTAAAAGAAAACATACTCTTCTTACTGTCTATGTTTTGAACCATTCCTGTGACACTAGTTATAGATTCCGATGATTCACTTCAGGTTTACTGTATCCCTCTGACTTTCTTATTGACGATGAAACACAGAAATTTAATCGGCATTAAATACAAAATGCACAATGCCGACTTAAGTACAAGAAATCTGACTCTTCTTACTGTGTATGTTTTGAACATCTCCTTTGACACTAGTTATAGATTCCGATGCTTCACTTCAGGTTTACTGTATCCCTCTGACCTTCTTATTGACGATGAAACACAGAAATTACATGGGAATTAAATACAAAAGGCACTATGCCGAGTTAAGTTCAAGTACACTGACTTTTCTTACTGTCTATGGTTTTAACCATTCCTGTGACACTAGTTATAGATTCCGATGCTCCACTTCAGGTATACTGTATCCCTCTGACCTTCTTATTGACGATGACACACAGAAATTGCATCGGAATTAAATACAAAAGGCACAATACCAACTTAAGTACAAGAAAACTGACTCTTCTTACTGTCTATGTTTGAAACATTCCTGTGACACTAGTTATAGATGCCGATACTTCACTTCAGGTTTACTGTATCCCTCTGACCTTCTTATTGACGATGAAACACAGAAATTGCATCGAAATTAAATATAAAAGGCACAATGCCGACTTAAGTACAAGAAAACTGACTCTTCTTACTGTCTATACTTTGAACCATTCCTGTGACACTTGTTATAGATTCCGATGATTCATCTCAGGTTTACTGTATCCCTCTGACCTTATTGACGATGAAACACCGAAATTGCATCGGAATTAAATACAAAAGGCACAATGCCGACTTACGTACAAGGAAACTGACTCTTCTTACTGTCTGTGTTTTGAACCATTCCTGTGACACTAGTTATAGATTCCGATGCTTCACTTCAGGTTTACTGTATCCCTCTGACCTTCTTAAAGACGATGAAACACAGAAATTGCCTCGGAATTAAATACAAAAGGCACAATGCCAACTTAAGTACAAGAAAACTAACGCTACTTACTGTTTGTGTTTTGAACCACTCCTGTGACACTAGTTGTAGATTCCGATGCTTCACTTCAGGTTTACTGTATCCCTTGGCCCTCCTTATTGACGACGAAACACAGAAAGTGGATCGGCATTAAATACAAAAGGCACAATGCCGACTTAAGTGCAACAAATCTCACTCTTCTTACTGTCTCTGTTTTGAACATCTCCTTTGACACTAGTTATAGATTCCGATGCTTCACTCCAGGTTTACTGTATCCGTCTGACCTTCTTATTGACGATGAAACACAGAAATTGCATGGGAATTAAATACAAAAGGCACTATGCCGACTTAAGTACAAGTAAACTGACTTTTCTTACTGTCTATGGTTTTAACCATTCCTGTGACACTAGTTACAGATTCCGATGCTCCACTTCAAGTATACTGTATCCCTCTGACCTTGTTATTGACGATGACACACAGAAATTGCATCCGAATTAAATACAAAAGGCATAATGCCGACTTAAGTACAAGAAAACTGGCACTTCCTACTCTCTATGCTTTTAACCATTCCTGTGACACTAGTTATAGGTTACGATGCTTCACTTCAGGTTTACTGTATCCCTCTTACCTTCTTATTGACGATGAAACACAGAAATTGCATCGGAATTAAATACAAAAGGCACAATGCCAACTTAAGTACAAGAAAACTGACTCTTCTTACTGTCTATGTTTTGAAACATTCCTGTGACACTAGTTATAGATGCCGATACTTCCCTTCAGGTATACTGTATCCCTCTGACCTTCTTATTGACGATGAGACACAGAAATTGCATCGAAATTAAATATAAAAGGCACAATGCAGACTTAAGTACAAGAAAACTGACTCTTCTTACTGTCTATACTTTGAACCATTCCTGTGACACTTGTTATAGATTCCGATGCTTCATCTCAGGTTTACTGTATCACTCTGACCTTATTGACGATGAAACACAGAAATTGCATCGGAATTAAATACAAAAGGCACAATGCCGACTTAAGTACAAGGAAACTGACTCTTCTTACTGTCTGTGTTTTAACCATTCCTGTGAAACTAGTTATAGGTTCCGATGCTTCACTTCAGGTTTACTGTATCCCTCTGACCTTCTTATTGACGATGAAACACAGAAATTGCCTCGGAATTAAATACAAAAGGCACAATGCCGACTTAAGTACAAGAAAAATGATTCTTCTTATTGACTATGTTTTGGACAATTCCTGTGACACTAGTTATAGATTCCGATGCTTCACATCAGGTTTACTGTATCCCTCTGACCTTCTTATTGACGATGAAACACAGAAATTTAATCGGCATTAAATACAAAAGGCACAATGCCGACTTAAGTACAACAAATCTGACTCTTCTACTGTCCATGTTTTGACCATCTCCTTTGACACTAGTTATAGATTCCGATGCTTCACTTTAGGTTTACTGTATCCCTCTGACCTTCTTATTCACAATGAAACACAGACATTGCATCGGAATTAAATACGAAAGGCACAATGCCGACTTAAGTAAAAGAAAACTGACTCTTCTTACTGTCTATGTTTTGAACCATTCCTGTGACACTAGTTATAGATTCCGATGCTTCACTTCTGGTTTTTCTGTATCCCTCTGACCTTCTTATTGACGATGAAACACAGAAATTTAATCGGCATTAAATACAAAAGGCACAATGCCGACTTAAGTACATGAAATCTGACTCTTCTTACTGTCTATGTTTTGAACATCTCCTTTGACACTAGTTATTGATTCCGATGCTCCACTTCAGGTATACTGTATCCCTCTGACCTTCTTATTGACGATGACACAAAAAATTGCATCGCATTTACATACAAATGGCACAATGCCGACTTAAGTACAAGAAAACTGACTCTTCCTATGCTCTATGTTTTTAACCATTCCTGTGACACTAGTTATAGATTCCGATGCTTCACTTCAGGTTTAATGTATCCCTCTGACCTTCTTATTGACGATGAAACACAGAAATTGCATCGGAATTAAATACAAAAGGCACAATGCCGACTTCATTATAATAAAACTGACTCTTCTTACTGTCTATGCCTTGAACCATTCCTGTGGCACTAGTTATAGACTCCGATGCTTCACTTCAGGTTTACTGTATCCTTCTGACCTTCTTATTGACGATGAAACACCGAAATTGCATCGGAATTAAATACAAAAGGCACAATGCCGACTTAAGTACAAGTAAACTGACTCTTCTTACTGTCTATGATTTGAACCATTTGTGTGACACTAGTTATACATTCCGATGCTTCACTTCTGGTTTACTGTAACCCTCTGACCTTCGTATTGACGATGAAACAGAGAAATTGCATCGGAATTGAATACAAAAGGCGCAATGCCGACTTAAGTACAAGAAGACTGACTCTTCTTACTGTCTATGTTTTGAACCTTTCCTGTGAGACCGGTTCTAGATACCAATGCTTCACTTCAGGTTTACTATATCCCTTGGACCTTCTTATTGACGACGAAACACAGAAACTGCATCGGAATTAAATAGAAAAGGCACAATGCCGACTTAAGTACATGAAAACTGACTCTTCTTACTGTTTATGTTTTGAACCATTCCTTTGAGACCAGTTATAGATTCCGACGCATCACTTCAGGTTCCCTGTATCGTTCTGACCTTCTTATTGACGACGAAACACAGAAATTGCTGCGGAAATAAATAGAAAAGCACAATGCCGACTCAAGTACAAGAATACTGGCTCTTCTTACTGTCTATGTTTTGAACCTTTCCTGCGGGTCCGGTTTTAGATTCCGATGCTTCACTTCAGGTTTACAGTATCCCTCTGAGGTTCTTATTGACGAACAAACACAGAAATAACATCGGAATTAAATACAAAAGGCACAATGCACACTCAAGTACAAGAAGACTGGCCTTTCTTACTGTCTATGTTTTGAACCTTTCCTGTGAGACCAGTTTTAGATTCCGATGCTTGACTTCAGGTTTACTGTATCCCTTGGACCTTCATATTGACGACGAAACACAGAAATTGCATCGGAATTAAATAGAAAAGGCACAATGCCGACTTAAGGTCAAGAAAACTGATTCTTCTTCGTGTCCATGTTTTGAACCATTCCTGTGACACTAGTTATAGATTCCGATGCTTCACTTCAGGTTTACTGTATCCCTCTGACCTTCTTATTGACGATGAAACACAGAAATTGCATCGGAATTAAATGCAAAAGGCACAATGACGACTCAAGTACAAGAAGACTGGCTCTTCTTACTGTCTATATTTTGAACCTTTCCTGTGAGTCCGGTTTTAGATTCAGATGCTTCACTTCAGGTTTACTGTATCCCTTGGCCCTTCTTATTGACGACGTAACACAGATATTGCATCGGAATTATATAGAAAAGGCACAATGCCGACTTAAATACAAGAAAACTGACTCCTCTTACTGTCTATGTTTTGAACCATTGCTGTGACACTAGTTATAGATTCCAATGCTTCACTTCAGGTTTGCTGTACCACTCTGACCGTCTTATTGACGATGAAACACAGAAATTGCATCGGAATTAAATACAAAAGGCACAATGCCGACTTCATTATAGTAAAACTGACTCTTCTTACTGTCTATGCTTTGAACCATTCCTGTGGCACTAGTTATAGACTCCGATGCTTCACTTCAGGTTTACTGTATCCCTCTGACCTTCTTATTGACGAAGAAACACAGAAATTTAATCGGCATTAAATACAAAAGGCACAATGCCGACTTAAGTACAACAAATCTGACTCTTCTACTGTCCATGTTTTGACCATCTCCTTTGACACTAGTTATAGATTCCGATGCTTCACTTTAGGTTTACTGTATCCCTCTGACCTTCTTATTGACGATTAAACACAGAAATTGCATCCGAATTAAATAGAAAAGCACAATGCCGAACTAAGTACAAGAAGACTGGATCTTCTTACTGTCTATGCTTTGAACCTTTCCTGTGACACTAGTTATAGATTCCGATGCTTCACTTCAGCTTTACTGTATCCCTCTGACCTTCTTATTGATTATGAAACACAGAAATTGCATGGGAATTAAATACAAAAGGCACTATGCCGACTTAAGTACAAGTAAACGGACTTTTCTTAGTGTCTATGGTTTTGACCATTCCTGTGACACTAGTTATAGATGCCGATACTTCACTTCAGGTATACTGTATCCCTCTGACCATCTTATTGACGATGAAACACAAAAATTGCATCGAAATTAAATATAAAAGGCCCAATTCCGACTTAAGTACAAGAAAACTGACTCTTCTTACTGTCTATACTTTGAACCATTCCTGTGACACTTGTTATAGATTCCGATGCTTCATCTCAGGTTTACTGTATCCCTCTGACCTTATTGACGACGAAACACAGAAATTGCATCGGAATTAAATACAAAAGGCACAATGCCGACTTAAGTACAAAGAAACTGACTCTTCCTACTGTCTATGTTTTGAACCTTTCTTGTGAGACCAGTTTTAGATTCCGATGCTTGACTTCAGGTATACTGTATCCCTTGGAACTTCATATTGACGACGAAACACAGAAATTGAATCGCAATTAAATAGAAAAGGCACAATGCCGACTTAAGTTCAAGAAAACTGATTCTTCTTAATGTCCGTGTTATAAACCATTCCTGTGACACTAGTTATAGATTCCGATGCTTCACTTCAGGTTTGCTGTATCACTCTGACCGTCTTATTGACGATGAAACACAGAAATTGCATCGGAATTAAATACAAAAGGCACAATGCCGACTACATTATAATAAAACTGACTCTTCTTACTGTCTATGCTTTGAACCATTCCTGTGGCACTAGTTATAGACTCCGATGCTTCACTTCAGGTTTACTGTATCCCTCTGACCTTCTTATTGACGATGAAACACCGACATTGCATCGGAATTAAATACAAAATGCACAATGCCGACTTAAGTACAAGAAGACTGACTCTTCTTACTGTCTATGTTTTGAACCATTCCTGTGACACTAGTTATAGATTCCGATGCTTCACTTGAGATTCACTGTATCCCTCTGACCTTCTTATTGTCGATGAAACACAGAAATTGCATCGGAATTATATACAAAAGGCACAATGCCCAATTAAGTACAAGAAAATTGATACTTCTTATTGCCTATGTTTTGAACCATTCCTGTGACACTAGTTATAGATTCCGTTGCCTCACTTCAGGAATACTGTATCCCTCTGACCTTCTTGTTGACGATGAAACACAGAAATTGCATCGGAATTAAATACGAAAGGCACAATGCCGACATAAGTAAAAGAAAACTGACTCTTCTTACTGACTATGATTTGGACCATTACTGTGACACTAGTTATAGATTCCAATGCTTCACATCAGGTTTACTGTGTCCCTCTGACCTTCTTATTGACGATGAAACACAGAAATTTAATCGGCATTAAATACAAAAGGCACAATGCCGACTTAAGTACAACAAATCTGACTCTTCTACTGTCCATGTTTTGAACATCTCCTTTGACACTAGTTATAGATTCCGATGCTTCACTTTAGGTTTACTGTATCCCTCTGACCTTCTTATTGACGATGAAACACAGAAATTGCATCGGAATTAAATATAAAAGGCACAATGCCGACTTAAGTACAAGTAAACTCACTCTTCTTACTGTCTATGATTTGAACCATTTGTGTGACACTAGTTATAGATTCCGATGCTTCACTTCAGGTTTACTGTAACCCTCTGACCTTCGTATTGACGATGAAACAGAGAAATTGCATCGGAATTGAATACAAAAGGCACAATGCCGACTTAAGTACGAGAAGACTGACTCTTCTTCCTGTCTATATTTTGAACCATTCCTGTGACACTAGTTATAGATTTCGATGCTTCACTTCAGGTTCACTGTATCCCTCTGAACTTCTTATTGTCGATGAAACATAGAAATTGCATCGGAATTATATACAAAGGGCACAATGCCGACTCAAGTACAAGAAAATTGATTCTTCTTATTGCCTATGTTTCGAACCATTCCTGTGACACTAGTCATAGATTCCGATGCCTCACTTCAGGAATACTGTATCCCTCTGACCTTCTTATTGACGATGAAACACAGAAATTGCATCGGAATTAAATACGAAAGGCACAATGCCGACTTAAGTAAAAGAAAACTGACTCTTCTTACTGTCTATGTTTTGGACCTTTCCTGTGACACTAGTTATAGATTCCGATGCTTCACTTCAGGTTTACTGTATCCCTCTGACCCTCTTATTGACGATGAAACACAGAAATTTAATCGGCATTAAATACAAAAGGCACAATGCCGACTTAAGTACAAGAAATCTGACACTTCTTACTGTCCATGTTTTGAACATCTCCTTTGACACTAGTTATAGATTCCGATGCTTCACTTTAGGTTTACTGTATCCCTCTGACCTTCTTATTGACGATGAAACACAGAAATTGCATCGGAATTAAATACGAAAGGCACAATGTCGACTTAAGTAAAAGAAAACATACTCTTCTTACTGTCTATGTTTTGAACCATTCCTGTGACACTAGTTATAGATTCCGATGATTCACTTCAGGTTTACTGTATCCCTCTGACCTTCTTATTGACGATGAAACACAGAAATTTAATCGGCATTAAATACAAAATGCACAATGCCGACTTAAGTACAAGAAATCTGACTCTTCTTACTGTGTATGTTTTGAACATCTCCTTTGACACTAGTTATAGATTCCGATGCTTCACTTCAGGTTTACTGTATCCCTCTGACCTTCTTATTGACGATGAAACACAGAAATTACATGGGAATTAAATACAAAAGGCACTATGCCGAGTTAAGTTCAAGTACACTGACTTTTCTTACTGTCTATGGTTTTAACCATTCCTGTGACACTAGTTATAGATTCCGATGCTCCACTTCAGGTATACTGTATCCCTCTGACCTTCTTATTGACGATGACACACAGAAATTGCATCGGAATTAAATACAAAAGGCACAATACCAACTTAAGTACAAGAAAACTGACTCTTCTTACTGTCTATGTTTGAAACATTCCTGTGACACTAGTTATAGATGCCGATACTTCACTTCAGGTTTACTGTATCCCTCTGACCTTCTTATTGACGATGAAACACAGAAATTGCATCGAAATTAAATATAAAAGGCACAATGCCGACTTAAGTACAAGAAAACTGACTCATCTTACTGTCTATACTTTGAACCATTCCTGTGACACTTGTTATAGATTCCGATGATTCATCTCAGGTTTACTGTACCCTCTGACCTTATTGACGATGAAACACCGAAATTGCATCGGAATTAAATACAAAAGGCACAATGCCGACTTACGTACAAGGAAACTGACTCTTCTTACTGTCTGTGTTTTGAACCATTCCTGTGACACTAGTTATAGATTCCGATGCTTCACTTCAGGTTTACTGTATCCCTCTGACCTTCTTAAAGACGATGAAACACAGAAATTGCCTCGGAATTAAATACAAAAGGCACAATGCCAACTTAAGTACAAGAAAACTAACGCTACTTACTGTTTGTGTTTTGAACCACTCCTGTGACACTAGTTGTAGATTCCGATGCTTCACTTCAGGTTTACTGTATCCCTTGGCCCTCCTTATTGACGACGAAACACAGAAAGTGGATCGGCATTAAATACAAAAGGCACAATGCCGACTTAAGTGCAACAAATCTCACTCTTCTTACTGTCTCTGTTTTGAACATCTCCTTTGACACTAGTTGTAGATTCCGATGCTTCAGTCCAGGTTTACTGTATCCGTCTGACCTTCTTATTGACGATGAAACACAGAAATTGCATGGGAATTAAATACAAAAGGCACTATGCCGACTTAAGTACAAGTAAACTGACTTTTCTTACTGTCTATGGTTTTAACCATTCCTGTGACACTAGTTACAGATTCCGATGCTCCACTTCAAGTATACTGTATCCCTCTGACCTTGTTATTGACGATGACACACAGAAATTGCATCCGAATTAAATACAAAAGGCATAATGCCGACTTAAGTACAAGAAAACTGGCTCTTCCTACTCTCTATGCTTTTAACCATTCCTGTGACACTAGTTATAGGTTACGATGCTTCACTTCAGGTTTACTGTATCCCTCTGACCTTCTTATTGACGATGAAACACAGAAATTGCATCGGAATTAAATACAAAAGGCACAATGCCAACTTAAGTACAAGAAAACTGACTCTTCTTACTGTCTATGTTTTGAAACATTCCTGTGACACTAGTTATAGATGCCGATACTTCCCTTCAGGTATACTGTATCCCTCTGACCTTCTTATTGACGATGAGACACAGAAATTGCATCGAAATTAAATATAAAAGGCACAATGCAGACTTAAGTACAAGAAGACTGACTCTTCTTACTGTCTATGTTTTGAACCTTTCCTGTGAGACCGGTTCTAGATACCAATGCTTCACTTCAGGTTTACTATATCCCTTGGACCTTCTTATTGACGACGAAACACAGAAACTGCATCGGAATTAAATAGAAAAGGCACAATGCCGACTTAAGTACATGAAAACTGACTCTTCTTACGGTTTATGTTTTGAACCATTCCTTTGAGACCAGTTATAGATTCCGACGCATCACTTCAGGTTCCCTGTATCGTTCTGACCTTCTTATTGACGACGAAACACAGAAATTGCTGCGGAAATAAATAGAAAAGCACAATGCCGACTCAAGTACAAGAATACTGGCTCTTCTTACTGTCTATGTTTTGAACCTTTCCTGCGGGTCCGGTTTTAGATTCCGATGCTTCACTTCAGGTTTACAGTATCCCTCTGAGGTTCTTATTGACGAACAAACACAGAAATAACATCGGAATTAAATACAAAAGGCACAATGCACACTCAAGTACAAGAAGACTGGCTCTTCTTACTGTCTATGTTTTGAACCTTTCCTGTGAGACCAGTTTTAGATTCCGATGCTTGACTTCAGGTTTACTGTATCCCTTGGACCTTCATATTGACGACGAAACACAGAAATTGCATCGGAATTAAATAGAAAAGGCACAATGCCGACTTAAGGTCAAGAAAACTAATTCTTCTTCGTGTCCATGTTTTGAACCATTCCTGTGACACTAGTTATAGATTCCGATGCTTCACTTCAGGTTTACTGTATCCCTCTGACCTTCTTATTGACGATGAAACACAGAAATTGCATCGGAATTAAATGCAAAAGGCACAATGACGACTCAAGTACAAGAAGACTGGCTCTTCTTACTGTCTATATTTTGAACCTTTCCTGTGAGTCCGGTTTTAGATTCAGATGCTTCACTTCAGGTTTACTGTATCCCTTGGCCCTTCTTATTGACGACGTAACACAGATATTGCATCGGAATTATATAGAAAAGGCACAATGCCGACTTAAATACAAGAAAACTGACTCCTCTTACTGTCTATGTTTTGAACCATTGCTGTGACACTAGTTATAGATTCCAATGCTTCACTTCAGGTTTGCTGTACCACTCTGACCGTCTTATTGACGATGAAACACAGAAATTGCATCGGAATTAAATACAAAAGGCACAATGCCGACTTCATTATAGTAAAACTGACTCTTCTTACTGTCTATGCTTTGAACCATTCCTGTGGCACTAGTTATAGACTCCGATGCTTCACTTCAGGTTTACTGTATCCTTCTGACATTCTTATTGACGATGAAACACCGAAATTGCATCGGAATTAAATACAAAAGGCACAATGCCGACTTAAGTACAAGTAAACTGACTCTTCTTACTGTCTATGATTTGAACCATTTGTGTGACACTGGTTATAGATTCCGATGCTTCACTTCAGGTTTACTGTAACCCTCTGACCTTCGTATTGACTATGTAACAGAGAAATTGCATCGGAATTGACTACAAAAGGCACAATGCCGACTTAAGTACAAGAAGACTGACTCTTCTTACTGTCCATGTTTTGAACCATTCCTGTGACACTGGTTATAGATTCCGATGCTTCACTTCAGGTTCACTGTATCCCTCTGACCTTCTTATTGTCGATGAAACATAGAAATTGCATCGGAATTATATACAAAAGGCACAATGCCGACTTAAGTACAAGAAAACTGATTCTTCTTATTGCCTATGTTTTGAACCATTCCTGTGACACTAGTTATAGATTCCGATGCCTCACTTCAGGAATACTGTATCCCTCTGACCTTCTTGTTGACGATGAAACACAGAAATTGCATCGGAATTAAATACGAAAGGCACAATGCCGACTTAAGTAAAAGAAAACTGACTCTTCTTACTGACTGTGTTTTGGACCATTCCTGTGACACTAGTTACAGATTCCGATGCTTCACATCAGGTTTACTGTATCCCTCTGACCTTCTTATTGACGATGAAACACAGATATTTAATCGGCATTAAATACAAAAGGCACAATGCCGACTTAAGTACAACAAATCTGACTCTTCTTACTGTCCATGTTTTGAACATCTCCTTTGACACTAGTTATAGTTTCCGATGCTTCACTTTTGGTTTACTGTATCCCTCTGACATTCTTATTGACGATGAAACACAGAAATTGCATCGGAATTAAATACGAAAGGCACAATGCCGACTTAAGTAAAAGAAAACTGACTCTTCTTACTGTCTATGTTTTGAACCATTCCTGTGACACTAGTTATAGATTCCGATGCTTCACTTCAGGATTACTGTATCCCTCTGACCCTCTTATTGACGATGAAACACAGAAATTTAATCGGCATTAAATACAAAAGGCACAATGCCGACTTAAGTACAATAAATCTGACTCTTCTTACTGTCTATGTTTTGAACATCTCCTTTCACACTAGTTATAGATTCCGATGCTTCACTTCAGGTTTACTGTATCCCTCTGACCTTCTTATTGACGATGAAACACAGAAATTACATGGGAATTAAATACAAAAGGCACTATGCCGACTTAAGTACAAGTAAACTGACTTTTCTTACTGTCTATGGTTTTAACCATTCCTGTGACACTAGTTATAGATTCCGATGCTCCACTTCAGGTATACTGTATCCCTCTGACCTTCTTATTGACGATGACAAACAGAAATTGCATCGCAATTACATACAAAAGGCACAACGCCGACATAAGTACAAGAAAATTGACTCTTCCTATTCTCTATGTTTTTAACCATTCCTGTGACACTAGTTATAGATTCCGATGCTTCACTTCAGGTTTACTGTATCCCTCTGACCTTCTTATTGACGATGAAACACAGAAATTGCATCGGAATTAAATACAAAAGGCACTAGGCCAACTTTAGTACAAGAAAATTGACTCCTCTTACTGTCTATGTTTTGAAACATTCCTGTGACACTATTTATAGATGCCGATACTTCACTTCAGGTTTACAGTATCCCTCTGACCTTCTTATTGACGATGAAACACAGAAATTGCATCGAAATTAAATATAAAAGGCACAATGCCGACTTAAGTACAAGAAAACTGACTCTTCTTACTGTCTATTCTTTGAACCATTCCTGTGACACTTGTTATAGATTCCGATGCTTCATCTCAGGTTTACTGTATCCCTCTGACCTTATTGACGATGAAACACAGAAATTGCATCGGAATTAAATACAAAAGGCACAATGCCGACTTAAGTAGAAGGAAACTGACTCTTCTTGCTGTCTGCGTTTTGAACCATTCCTGTGACACTAGTTATAGATTCCGATGCTTCACTTCAGGTTTACTGTATCCTTCTGACCTTCTTATTGACGATGAAACACAGAAATTGCCTCGGAATTAAATACAAAAGGCCCAATGCCGACTTAAGTACAAGAAAACTGACGCTTCTTACTTTTTGTGTTTTGGACCATTCCCGTGACAATAGTTATAGATTCCGATGCATCACTTCAGGGTTACTGTATCCCTCTGACCTTCTTATTGACGATGAAACACAGAAATAGCATCGGAATGAAATACAAAACTCACAATGCCAACTTAAGTACAGGTAAACTGACTCGTCTTACTGTCTATGCTTTGAACCATTCCTGTGACACTAGTTATAGATTCCGATGCTTCACTTCAGGTTTACTGTATCCCTCTGACCTTCTTATTGACGATGAAACACAGAAATAGCATCGTAATTAAATACAAAAGGCACAATGCCGAATTAAGTACAAGTAAACTGACTCTTCTTACTGTCTATGATTTGAACAATTCCTGTGACACTAGTTATAGATTCCGATGCTTCACTTCAGGTTTACTGTATCCCTCTGACCTTCTTATTGACGATGAAACTTAGAAATTGCATCGGAATTAAATACAAAAGGCACAATGCCAACTTAAGTACAAGAAAACTGACGCCTTTTACTGTTTATGTTTTGAACCACTCCTGTGACACTAGTTATAGATTCCGATGCTTCACTTCAGGTTTACTGTATCCCTGTGACCTTCTTATTGACGATGAAACACAGAAATTGCATCGGAATTAAATACAAAAGGCACAATGCCGACTTAAGTACAAGAAAACTGACTCCTCTTACTGTTTATGTTTTGAACCACTCCTGTGACACAAGTTACAGATTCCGATGCTTCACTTCAGGTTTACTGTATCCCTCTGACCTTCATATTGACGATGAAACACAGAAATTGCTTCAGAATACTAACAAAAGGCACAATGCCTACTTAAGTACAAGAAGATTGACTGTTATTACTGCCTATGATTTGAACCATTCCTGTGACACTAGTTATAGATTCCGATGCTTCACTTCAGGTTTACTGTATCCCTTCCGACCTTCGTATTGACGATGAAACACAAAAATTGCATCGGAATTAAATACAAAAGCACAATGCCGACTCAAGTTCAAGAAGACTGGCTCTTCTTACTGTCTATGATTTGAACCTTTCCTGTGAGACCGGTTTTAGATTCCGATGCTTCACTTCAGGTTTACTGTATCCCTTGGCCCTTCTTATTGACGACGAAACACAAAAAGTGCATCGGAATTAAATACAAAAGGCCCAAAGCCCACTTAAGTACAAGAAAACTGACTCTTCTTACTGTCTATGTTTTGAACCGTTCCTGTGACACTATTTATAAATTGCGTTGCATCACTTCAGGGTTACTCTATCCCTCTGACCTTCTTATGGACGATGAAACACAGAAATTGCATCGGAATTAAATACAAAAGGCACAATGCCAACTTAATTATTAGAAAACGGACTCTTCTTACTGTCTATGCTTTGAACCATTCCTGTGACTCTCGTTATAGATTCCGATGCTTCACTTCAGGTTTACTGTATCCCTCTGACCTTCTTATTGACGATGAAACACAGAAATTGCATCGGAATTAAATACAAAAGGCACAATGCCGACTTCAGTACAAGTAAACTGACTCTTCTTACAGTCTATGATTTGAACCATTCCTGTGACACTAGTTATAGATTCCGATGCTTCACTTCAGGTTTACTGTAGCCCTCTGACCTTCTTAATGACGATGAAACACAGAAATTGCATCCGAATTAAATACAAAAGGCGCAATGCCGACTTAAGTACAAGAAAATTGACTCTTCTTACTGTCTATGTTTGAACCATTCCTGTGACACTAGTTACAGATTCCGATGCTTCACTTCAGGTTTACTGTATCCCTCTGAACTTCTTATTGACAATAAAACACAGAAATTCCATGGGAATGAAATACAAAACTGACAATGCCAACTTATGTACAAGTAAACTGACTCTTCTTACTGTCTATGCTTTGAACCATTCCTGTGACACTAGTTATCGATTCCGATGCTTCACATCAGGTTTACTGTATCCCTCTGACCTTCTTATTGACGATGAAACACAGAAAATGCATCGTAATTAAATACAAAGGGCACAATGCCGAATTAAGTACATGTAAACTGACTCTTCTTACTGTCTATGATTTGAACTATTCCTGTGACACTAGTTATAGATTCCGATGCTTCATTTCAGGTTTACTGTATCCCTCTGACATTCATATTGACGATGAAACACAGAAATGGCATCGGAATAAAATACAAAAGGCCCAATGCCCACTTAAGTACAAGAAAACGGACTCTTCTTACTGTCTATGTCTTGAACCATTCCTGTGACACTAGTTATAGATTCCGATGCTTCACTTCAGGTTTACTGTATCCCTCTGACCTTCTTATTGACGATTAAACACAGAAATTGCATCGGAATTAAATACAAAAGGCACAATGCCGACTTAAGTACAAGAAATCTGACTCTTCTTACTGTCTATGTTTTGAACCATTCCTGTGACACTAGTTATAAAATCCGATGCTTCACTTCAGGTTTACTGTATTCCTCTGACCTTCTTATTGACGATCAAACACAGAAATTGCATCGGAATACAAACAAAAGGCACAATGCCGACATAAGTACAAGAAGACTGACTCTTCTTACTGTCTATGTTTTGAACAATTTCTGTGACACTAGTTATAGATTCCGATGCTTCACTTCAGGTTTACTGTATCCCTCTGACCTTCTTATTGACGATGAAACACAGAAATGGCATCGGAATTAAATACAAAAGGCACAATGCCGACTCAAGTACAAGAAGACTGGCTCTTCTTACTGTCTATGATTTGAACCTTTCCTGTGAGACCGGTTTTAGATTGCGATGCTTCACTTCAGGTTTACTGTATCCCATGGCCCTTCTTATTGACGATGAAACACAGAAAGTGCATCGGTATTAAATAGAAAAGGCACAATGCCGACTTAAGTACAAGAAAACTGACTCTTCTTACTGTCTATGTTTTTAACCATTCCTGTGACACTAGTTACAGATTCCGATGCTTCACTTTGGGTTTGTTGTATCCCTCTGACAGTCTTATTGACGATGTAACACAGAAATTGCATCGGAATTAAAAGAAAACTCACAATGCCGACTCAAGTACAAGAAGACTGGCTCTTCTTACTGTCTATGTTTTGAACCTTTCCTGTGAGACCGGTTTTAGATTCCGATGCTTCACTTCAGGTTTACTGTATCCCTTGGATCTTCTTATTGACGACGAAACACAGAAATTGCATCGAAAGTAAATAGAAAAGGCACAATGCCGACTTCAATACAAGAAAACTGTCTTTTCTTACAGTCTATGTCTTGAACCATTCCTGTGACACTAGTTATAGATTCCGTGGCATCACTTCAGGGTTTAAAGTATCCCTCTGACCTTCTTATTGACGATGAAACACAGAATTTGCATCGGAATAAAATACATAACGCACAATGCCGACATAAGTACAAGAAGACTGACTCTTTTTACTGTCTATGTTTTGAACCATTCCTGTGACACTAGTTACAGATTCCGATGCTTCACTTAAGGTTTACTGTATCCCTCTGACCTTCTTATTGACGATGAAACACAGAAATTGCATCGGAATTAAATACAAAAGGCACAATGCCGACTTGAGTACAAGTAAACAGACTCTTCTTACTGTCTATGTTTTGAACCATTCCTGTGACACTAGTTATAGATTCCAATGCTTCACTTCAGGTATAGTGTATCCCTCTGATCTACGTATTTTCGATGACACACAGATATTTTATCGGAATTAAATACGAAAGGCACATTGCCGACTTAAGTACAAGAAGACTGACCTTTCTTACTGTCTATCTATTGAACCGTTCCTGTGACACTAGTTATAGTTTCCGATGCTTCACTTCAGCTTTACTGTATCCCTCTGACCTTCTTATTGACGATAAAACACAGGAAATGCATTGGAATTAAATACAAAAGGCACAATGCCGGCTTAAGTACAAATTGACTGACTCTTCTTACTCTCTATGTTTTGAACCATTCCTGTGACACTAGTTATAGTTTCCGATGCTTCACTTCAGGTTTCCTGTATCCCTCCGACCGTCTTATTGACGGGGAAACACAGAAATTGCATAGGAATTAAATACAAAAGGCACAATGCCGACTCAAGTGCAAGAAGACTGGCTCTTCTTACTGTCTGTGTCTTGAACCATTTCTGTGACACTAGTTATAGGTTCCGATGCTTCACTTCAGGTTTACTGTATCCCTCTGACCTTTATATTGACGATGAAACACAGAAATTGCATCGGAATTATATACAAGAGGCACAATGACGACTTAAGTACAAGAAGACTGATTCTTCTTACTCTCTATGTTTTGAACCATTCCAGTGACACTAGTTACAGATTCCGATGCTTCACTTCAGGTTTACTGTATCCCTCTGATCCTCTTAATGACGATGAAACACAGAAATTGCATCTCAATTAAATACAAAAGGCACAATGCCGACTTAAGTACAAGAAAACTGACTCTTCTTACTGACTATGTTTTGAACCATTCCTGTGACACTAGTTATTGATTCCGATGCTTCACTTCAGGATTACTTTATCCCTATGACCTTCATATTGACGATGAAACACATAAATTGCATCGGAATTAAATACAAAAGGCACAATGCCGACTTAAGTACAAGAAAACTGACGCTTCTTTCTGTTTATGTTTTGAACCACTCCTGTGACACTAGTTATAGATTCCGATGCTTCACTTCAGGTTTACTGCATCCCTTTGACCATTTTATTGACGATGAAACACAGAAATTGCATCGCAATTATATACAAAAGGCACAATGCCGACATAAGTACAAGAAAACTAACTCTTCTTACTGTCCATGTTTTGAACAATTCCTGAGACACTAGTTATAGATTCCGATGCTTCACTTCAGGTTTACTGTATCCCTCTGACCTTCATATTGACGATGAAACACAGAAATTGCATCAGAATACTAACAAAAGGCACAATGCCGACTAAAGTACAAGAAGACAGACTCTTATTACTGCCTATGTTCTGACCCATTCCTGTGACACTAGTTATAGATTCCGATGCTTCACTTCTGGATTACTGTATCCCATTGACCTTCTTATTGACGATGAAACACAGAAATTGCATCAGAATTAAATACAAAAGGCACAATGATGACTCAAGTTCAAGAAGACTGGCTCCTCTTACTGTCTATGTTTTGAACCTTTCCTGTGAGACCGGTTTTAGATTCCGATGCATCACTTCAGGTTTACTGTATCCCTTGGCCCTTCTTATTGACGACGAAACACAGAAAGTGAATCGGAATTAAATAGAAAAGGCACAATGCCGGGTTAGGTAAAAGAAAACTGACTCTTCTTACTGTCTATGTTTTGAACCATTCCTGTGACACTAGTTATAGATTCCAATGCATCACTTCAGGTTAACTGTATCCCTCTGACCTTCTTATTGACGATGAAACACAGAAATTGCATCGGAATTAAATACAAAAGGCACAATGCCGACTCAAGTACAAGAGGACTGGCTCTTCTTACTGTCTATGAATTGAACCTTTCCTGTGAGACCGGTTTTAGATTCCGATGCTTCACTTCAGGTTTACTGTATCCCTTGGCCCTTCTTATTGACGACGAAACACAGAAAGTGCATCGGAATTAAATAGTAAAGGCACAATGCCGACTTAAGTACAGGAAAACTGACTCTTCTTACTGTCTTTGTTTTTAACCATTCCTGTGACACTTGTTATAGATTCTGATGCTTCACTTTAGGTTTGCTGTATCCCTCTGACCGTCTCATTGACGATGTAACACAGAAATTGCATCGGAATTAAAAAAAAACTCACAATGCCGACTCAAGTACAAGAAGACTGGGTCTTCTTACTGTCTATGTTTTGAACCTTTCCTGTGAGACCGGTTTTAGATTCTGATGCTTCACTTCAGGTTTACTGTATCCCTTGGACATTCTTATTGGCGACGAAACGCAGAAATTGCATCGGAATGAAATAGAAAAGGAACAATGCCGACTTAAGTACAAGAAAACTGACTCTTCTTACAGTCTATGTTTTGAACCATTCCTGTGACACTAGTTATAGATTCCGATGCATCACTTCAGGGTTTACTGTATCCCTCTGACCTTCTTATTGACGATGAAACACAGAAATTGCATCGGAATTAAGTACAAAACGCACAATGCCAACTTAAGTGCAAGAAGACTGACTCTTCTTACTGTCTATGTTTTGAACCATTCCTGTGACACTAGTTATAGATTCCGATGCTTCAGTTCAGGTTTACTGTATCCCTCTGACCTTCGTATTGACGATGAAACACAGAAATTGCATTAGAATACTAACAAAAGGCACAATGCCGACTTAAGTACAAAAAGCCTGACTCTTATTACTGCCTATGTTTTGACCCATTCCTGTGACACTAGTTATAGATTCCGATGCTTCACTTCTGGATTACTGTATCCCGTTGACCTTCTTATTGACGATGAAACACAGAAATTGCATCAGAATTAAATACAAAAGGCACAATGCCGACTCAAGTTCAAGAAGACTGGCTCTTCTTACTGTCTATGTTTTGAACCTTTCCTGTTAGACCGGTTTTAGATTACGATGCATCACTTCAGGTTTACTGTATCCCTTGGCCCTTTTTATTGACGACGAAACACAGAAAGTGCATCGGAATTAAATAGAAAAGGAACAATGCCGACTTAAGTACAAGAAAACTGACTCTTCTTACTGTCTATGTTTTGAACCATTCCTGTGACACTAGTTATAGATTCCGATGCTTCACTTTAGGTTTGCTGTATCCCTCTGACTTTCTTATTGACGATGAAACACAGAAATTGCATCGGAATTCAATACAAAAGGCACAATGCCGACTTAATTATTAGAAAACTGACTCTTCTTACTGTCTATGTTTTGAACCATTCCTGTGACACTAGTTATAGATTCCGATGCTTCACTTTAGGTTTAGTGTATCCCTCTGATCTACGTATTTACGATGAAACACAGAAATTTTATCGGAATTAAATACGAAAGGCACAATGCCGACTTAAGTACAAGAAAACTGACTCTTCTTAGTGTCTATGTTTTAACCATTCCTGTGGCACTAGTTATAGATTCCGATGCTTCACTTCAGGTTTACTGTATCCCTCTGACCTTCCTTTTGACGATGAAACACAGAAATTGCATCGGAATTAAATACAAATGGCACAATTCCGACTTAAGTACAATAAAACTGACTATTCTTACTGTTTATGTTTTAACCATTCCTGTGACACTAGTTATAGATTCCTATGCTTCACTTCAGGTTTACTGCATCCCTCTGACCTTCTTATTGACGATGAAACACAGAAATTGCATCGGAATTAAATACAAAAGGCACAATGCCGACATAAGTACAAGAAAACTGACTCTTCTTACTGTCTATGTATTGAACCATTCCTATGACACTAGTTATAGATTCCGATGCTTCACTTCAGGTTTACTGTATCCTCTTATTGACGATAAAACACAGAAAATGTATTGGAATTAAATACAAAAGGCACAATGCCGACTTAAGTACAAAATGACTGACTCTTCTTACTCTCTATGTTTTGAACCATTCCTGTGACACTAGTTACAGTTTCCGATGCTTCACTTCAGGTTTACTGCATCCCTCCGACCGTCTTATTGACGATGAAACACAGAAATTGCATCGGAATTAAATACAAAAGGCACAATGCCGACTTAAGTACAAGAAAACTGACTCTTCTTACTGACTATGTTTTGAACCATTCCTGTGACACTAGTTATTGATTCCGATGCTTCACTTCAGGTTTACTTTATCCCTATGACCTTCCTATTGACGATGAAACACATAAATTGCATCGTAATTAAATACAAAAGGCACAATGCCGACTTAAGAACAAGAGAACTGACGCTTCTTACTGTTTATGTTTTGAACCACTCCTGTCACACTAGTTATAGATTCAGATGCTTCACTTCAGGTTTACTGCATCCCTGTGACGATTTTATTGACGATGAAACACAGAAATTGCATCGCAATTATATACAAAAGGCACAATGCCGACATAAGTACAAGATAACTAACTCTTCTTACTGTCCAGGTTTTGAACAATTCCTGTGACACTAGTTATAGATTCCGATGCTTCACTTCAGGTTTACTGTATCCCTCTGACCGTCATAATGACGATGAAACACAGAAATTGCATCGGAATTATAAAAAAAAGGCACAATGCCGACACAAGTACAAGAAAATAGGCTCTTCTTACTGTCTATGTTTTGAACCTTTCCTGTGAGACCGGTTTTAGATTCCGATGCTTCACTTCAGGTTTACTGTATCCCTTGGACCTTCTTATTGACGACGAAACACAGAAATTGCATCGGAATTAAATAGAAAAGGCACAATGCCGGATTAAGTAAAAGAAAACAGACTCTTCTTACTGTCTATGTTTTTAACCATTCCTGTTACACTAGTTATAGATTCCAATGCATCACTTCAGGGCTACTGTATCCCTCTGACCTTCTTATTGACGATGAAACACAGAAATTGCATCGGAACTAAATACAAAAGGCACAATGCCGACTTAATTATTAGAAAACTGACTCTTCCTACCGTCTATGCTTTGAATCATTCCTGTGACTCTAGTTATAGCTTCCGATGCTTCACTTCAGGTTTACTGTATCCCTCTGACCTTCTTATTGACGATGAAACACAGAAAATGCAACGGAAATAAATACAAAAGGCACAATGCCGCCTTAAGAACAAGTAAACTGACTCTTCTTACTGTCTATGATTTGAACCACTCCTGTGACACTAGTTATAGATTCCGATGCTTCACTTCAGGTTTACTGTAGCCCTCTGACCTTCTTATTGACGACGAAACACAGAAATTGCATCCGTAATAAATACAAAAGGCGCAATACCGACATATATACAAGAAAATTGACTCTTCTTACTGTCTATGTTTTGAACCATTCCTGTGAAACTAGTTACAGATTCCGATGCTTCACTTCATGTTAACTGCATCCCTCTGACCTTCTTATTGACGATGAAACACAGAAATTGCATCGGAATGAAATACAAAACTCACAATGCCAACTTAAGTACAAGTAAATTGACTCTTCTTACTGTCTATGCTTTGAACCATTCCTGTGACTCTAGTTATAGATTCCGATGCTTCACGTCAGGTTTACTGTATCCCTCTTACCTTCTCATTGACGATGAAACACAGAAATGGCATCGGAATTAAATACAAAAGGCCCAAAGCCCACTTAAGTACAAGAAAACTAACCCTTCTTACTCTGTATGTTTTGAAGCATTCCTGTGACACTAGTTATAGATTCCGATGCTTCACTTCAGGTTTACTGTAGCCCTCTGACCTTCTTATTGACGATCAAACACAGAAATTGCATCGGAATACAAACAAAATGCACAATGCCGACTTAAGTACTAGAAGACTGACTCTTCTTACTGTCTATGTTTTGAACCATTCCTGTGACACTAGTTATTGATTCCGATGCTTCACTTCAGGTTTACTGTATCCCTCAGACCTTCTTATTGACGATGAAACACAGAAATTGCATCGCAATTAAATACAAAAGGCACAATGCCGACTAAAGAACAAGAAGACTGGCTCTTCTTACTGTCTATGATTTGCCCTTTCCTGTGAGACCGGTTTTAGATTCCGATGCTTCACTTCAGGTTTCCTGTCTCCCTTGGCCCTTCTTATTGACGACGAAACACAGAAAGTGCATCGGAATTAAATAGAAAGGGCACAATGCCGACTTAAGTACAAGAAAACTGACTCTTCTTACTGTCTATGTTTTGAACCATTCCTGTGACACTAGTTATAGATTCCGATGCTTCACTTTAGCTTTGCTGTATCCCTCTGACCGTCATATTGACGATGAAACACAGAAATTGCATCGGAATTATAAACAAAAGGCACAATGCCGACACAAGTACAAGAAGATTGGCTCTTCTTACTGCCTATGTTTTGAACCTTTCCTGTGAGACCGGTTTTAGATTCCGATGCTTCCCCTTCAGGTTTACTGTATCCCTTGGACCTTCTTATTGACGACGAAACACAGAAATTGCATCGGAAATAAATAGGAAAGGCACAATGCCGGGTTAAGTAAAAGAAAACTGACTCTTCTTACTGTCTATGTTTTGAACCATTCCTGTGACACTAGTTATAGATTCCAATGCATCACTTAAGGGTTACTGTATCCCTCTGACTTTCTTATTCACGATGAAACACAGAAATTGCATCGGAATTAAATACAAAAATCACAATGACGACTTAATTATTAGAAAACTGACTCTTCTTACTGTCTATGCTTTGAACCTTTCCTGTGACTCTAGTTATGGCTTCCGATGCTTCACGTCAGGTTAACTGTATCCCTCTGACCTTCTTATTGACGATGAAACACAGAAATTGCATCGGAATTAAATACAAAAGGCACAATGCCGACTCAAGTACAAGAAGACTGGCTCTTCTAACTGTCTATGAATTGAACCTTTCCTGTGAGACCGGTTTTAGATTCCGATGCTTCACTTCAGGTTTACTGTATCCCTTGGCCATTCTTATTGACGACGAAACACAGAAAGTGCATCGGAATTAAATAGAAAAGTCACAATGCCGACTTAAGTACAAGAAATATGACTCTTCTTACTGTCTATGTTTTTAACCATTCCTATGACACTTGTTATAGATTCTGATGCTTCACTTCAGTTTTGCTGTATCCCTCTGACCGTCTCATTGACGATGTAACACAGAAATTTCATCGGAATTAAAAAAAAACTCACAATGCCGACTCAAGTACAAGAAGACTGGCTCTTCTTACTGTCTATGTTTTGAACCTTTCCTGTGAGACCGGTTTTAGATTCCGATGCTTCACTTCAGGTTTACTGTATCCCTTGGCCATTCTTATTGACGACGAAACACAGAAAGTGCATCGGAATTAAATAGAAAAGTCACAATGCCGACTTAAGTACAAGAAATATGACTCTTCTTACTGTCTATGTTTTGAACCATTCCTGTGACACTAGTTATAGATTCCGATGCTTCAGTTCAGGTTTACTGTATCCCTCTGACCTTCATATTGACGATGAAACACAGAAATTGCATCGGAATTAAATACAAAAGGCACAATGCCAAATTGTGTACAAGTAAACTGACTCTTCTTACTGTCTATGTTTTGAACCATTCCTGTGACACTAGTTATAGATTCCGATGCTTCACTTTAGGTTTAGTGTATCCCTCTGATCTACGTATTTACGATGAAACACAGAAATTTTATCGGAATTAAATACGAAAGGCACAATGCCGACTTAAGTACAAGAAAACTGACTCTTCTTAGTGTCTATGTTTTAACCATTCCTGTGGCACTAGTTATAGATTCCGATGCTTCACTTCAGGTTTACTGTATCCCTCTGACATCCTTTTTGACGATGAAACACAGAAATTGCATCGGAATTAAATACAAATGGCACAATCCCGACTTAAGTACAATAAAACTGACTCTTCTTACTGTCTGTGTTTTAACCATTCCTGTGACACTAGTTATAGATTCCTATGCTTCACTTCAGGTTTACTGCATCCCTCTGACCTTCTTATTGACGATGAAACACTGAAATTGCATCGGAATTAAATACAAAAGGCACAATGCCGACGTAAGTACAAGAAAACTGACTCTTCTTACTGTCTATGTATTGAACTGTTCCTATGACACTAGTTATAGATTGCGATGCTTCCCTTCAGGCTTACTGTATCCCTCTGACCTTCATATTGACGATGAAACACAGAAATTGCATCGGAATTAAATACAAAAGGCACAATGCCGACTTAAGTACAGGAAAACTGACGCTTCTTACTGTTTATGTTTTGAACCATTCCTGTGACCCTAGTTATAGATTCCGATGCTTCACTTCAGGTTTACTGCATCCCTTTGATCGTCTTATTGACGATGAAACACAGATATTGCATCGGAATTAAATACAAATGGCACAAAGCCGAATTAAGTACAAGAAGACTGACCTTTCTTTTTGTCTAAGTATTGAACCGTTCCTGTGACACTAGTTATAGATTCCGATGCTTCACTTCAGGTTTACTGTATCCCTCTGACCTTCTTATTGACGATAAAACACAGAAAATGCATTGGAATTAAATACAAAAGGCCCAATGCCGACTTAAGTACAAAATGACTGACTCTTCTTACTCTCTATGTTTTGAACCATTCCTGTGACACTAGTTATAGTTTCCGATGCTTCACTTCAGGTTTACTGCATCCCTCCGACCGTCTTATTGACGATGAAACACAGAAATTGCATCGGAATTAAATACAAAAGGCACAATGCCGACTTAAGTACAAGAAAACTGACTCTTCTTACTGACTATGCTTTGAACCATTCCTGTGACACTAGTTATTGATTCCGATGCTTCACTTCAGAATTACTTTATCCCTATGACCTTCCTATTGAATATGAAACACATAAATTGCATCGTAATTAAATACAAAAGGCACAATGCCGACTTAAGTACAAGAAAACTGACGCTTCTTACTGTTTATGTTTTGAACCACTCCTGTCACGCTAGTTATAGATTCAGATGCTTCACTTCAGGTTTACTGCATCCCTGTGACGATCTTATTGACGATGAAACACAGAAATTGCATCGCAATTATATACAAAAGGCACAATGCCGACATTAGTACAAGATAACTAACTCTTCTTACTGTCCATGTTTTGAACTAATCCTGTGACACTAGTTATAGATTCCGATGCTTCACTTCAGGATTACTGTATCCCTCTGACCGTCTTATTGACGATGAAACACAGAAATTGCATCGGAATTATAAACAAAAGGCACAATGCCGACACAAGTACAAGAAGATTGGCTCTTCTTACTGTCTATGTTTTGAACCTTTCCTGTGAGACCGGTTTTAGATTCCGATGCTTCACTTCAGGTTTACTGTATCCCTTGGACCTTCTTATTGACGACGAAACACAGAAATTGCATCGGAATTAAATAGAAAAGGCAAAATGCCGGGTTCAGTAATAGAAAACAGACTCTTCTTACTGTCTATGTTTTTAACCATTCCTGTTACACTAGTTATAGATTCCAATGCATCACTTCAGGGTTACTGTATCCCTCTGACCTTCTTATTGACGATGAAACACAGAAATTGCATCGGAACTAAATACAAAAGGCACAATGCCGACTTAATTATTCGAAAACTGACTCTTCTTACCGTCTATGCTTTGAACCATTCCTGTGACTCTAGTTATAGCTTCCGATGCTTCACTTCAGGTTTACTGCATCCCTCTGAAATTCTTATTGACGATGAAACACAGAAATTGCATCGGAATGAAATACAAAAGGCACAATGCACCTTAAGAACAAGTAAACTGACTCTTCTTACTGTCTATGATTTGAACCACTCCTGTGACACTAGTTATAGATTCCGATATTTCACTTCAGGTTTACTGTAGCCCCCTGACCTTCTTATTGACGATGAAACACAGAAATTGCATCCGTAATAAATACAAAAGGCGCATACCGACATAAGTACAAGAAAATCGACTCTTCTTACTGTCTATGTTTTGAACCATTCCTGTGACACTAGTTACAGATTCCGATGCTTCACTTCAGGTTAACTGCATCCCTCTGACCTTCTTATTGACGATGAAACACAGAAATTGCATCGGAATGAAATACAAAACTCACAATGCCAACTTAAGTACAAGTAAATCGACTCTTCTTACTGTCTATGCTTTGAACCATTCCTGTGACTCTAGTTATAGATTCCGATGATGCACTTCAGGTTTACTGTATCCATCTGACCTTCTCATTGACGATGAAACACAGAAATGGCATCGGAATTAAATACAAAAGGCCCAAAGCCCACTTAAGTACAAGAAAACTGACTCTTCTTACTGTCTATGTTTTGAACCATTCCTGTGACACTAGTTATAGATTCCGATGCTTCACTTCAGGTTTACTGTATCCCTCTGACCTTCTCATTGACGATGAAACACAGAAATGGCATCGGAATTAAATACAAAAGGCCCAAAGCCCACTTAAGTAAAAGAAAACTAACCCTTCTTACTGTCTATGTTTTGAACCATTCCTGTGACACTAGTTATAGATTCCGATGCTTCACTTCAGGTTTACTGTAGCCCTCTGACCTTCTTATTGACGATCAAACACAGAAATTGCATCGGAATACAAACAAAATGCACAATGAAGACTTAAGTACAAGAAGACTGACTCTTCTTACTGTCTATGTTTTGAACCATTCCTGTGACACTAGTTATAGATTCCGATGCTTCACTTCAGGGTTACTGTATCCCTCTGACCTTCTTATTGACGATGAAACACAGAAATTGCATCGGAACTAAATACAAAAGGCACAATGCCGACTTAATTATTAGAAAACTGACTCTTCTTACCGTCTATGCTTTGAACCATTCCTGTGACTCTAGTTATAGCTTCCGATGCTTCACTTCAGGTTTACTGTATCCCTCTGACCATCTTATTGACGATGAAACGCAGAAATTGCATCGCAATTAAATACAAAAGGCACAATGCCGCCTCAAGAACAAGAAGACTGGCTCTTCTTACTGTCTATGATTTGACCTTTCCTGTGAGACCGGTTTTAGATTCCGATGCTTCACTTCAGGTTTACTGTATCCCTTGGCCCATCTTATTGACGACGAAACACAGAAAGTGCAACGGAATTAAATAGAAAGGGCACAATGCCGACTTAAGTACAAGAAAACTGACCCTTCTTACTGTCTATGTTTTGAACCATTCCTGTGACACTAGTTATAGATTCCGATGCTTCACTTCAGGTTTGCTGTATCCCTCTGACCGTCTTATTGACGATGTAACACAGAAATTGCATCGGAATTAAAAAAAAGCTCACAATGCCGACTCAAGTACAATAAGATCGGCTCTTCTTACTGTCTATGTTTTGAAGCTTTCCAGTTGGAACGGTTTTAGATTCCGATGCTTCACTTCGGGTTTACTGAATCCCTTGGACCTTCTTATTGACGACTAAACACAGAAAATGCATTGGAATTAAATACAAAAGGCCCAATGCCGACTTAAGTACAAAATGGCTGACTCTTCTTACTCTCTATGTTTTGAACCATTCCTGTGACACTAGTTATAGTTTCCGATGCTTCACTTCAGGTTTACTGCATCCCTCCGACCGTCTTATTGACGATGAAACACAGAAATTGCATCGGAATTAAATACAAAAGGCACAATGCCGACTTAAGTACAAGAAAACTGACTCTTCTTACTGACTATGCTTTGAACCATTCCTGTGACACTAGTTATTGATTCCGATGCTTCACTTCTGAATTACTTTATCCCTATGACCTTCCTATTGAATATGAAACACATAAATTGCATCGTAATTAAATACAAAAGGCACAATGCCGACTTAAGTACAAGAAAACTGAAGCTTCTTACTGTTTATGTTTTGAACCACTCCTGTCACACTAGTTATAGATTCAGATGCTTCACTTCAGGTTTGCTGCATCCCTGTGACGATCTTATTGACGATGAAACACAGAAATTGCATCGCAATTATATACAAAAGGCACAATGCCGACATAAGTACAAGATAACTAACTCTTCTTACTGTCCATGTTTTGAACAAATCCTGTGACACTAGTTATAGATTCCGATGCTTCACTTCAGGATTACTGTATCCCTCTGACCGTCTTATTGACGATGAAACACAGAAATTGCATCGGAATTATAAACAAAAGGCACAATGCCGACACAAGTACAAGAAGATTGGCTCTTCTTACTGTCTATAATTTGAACCTTTCCTGTGAGACCGGTTTTAGATTCCGATGCTTCACTTCAGGTTTACTGTATCCCTTGGACCTTCTTATTGACGACGAAACACAGAAATTGCATCGGAATTAAATAGAAAAGGCACAATGCCGGGTTCAGTAATAGAAAACAGACTCTTCTTACTGTCTATGTTTTTAACCATTCCTGTTACACTAGTTATAGATTCCAATGCATCACTTCAGGGTTACTGTAACCCTCTGACCTTCTTATTGACGATGAAACACAGAAATTGCATCGGAACTAAATACAAAAGGCACAATGCCGACTTAATTATTCGAAAACTGACTCTTCTTACCGTCTATGCTTTGAACCATTCCTGTGACTCTAGTTATAGCTTCCGATGCTTCACTTCAGGTTTACTGTATCCCTCTGACCTTCTTATTGACGATGAAACACAGAAATTGCATCGGAATGAAATACAAAAGGCACAATGCCGCCTTAAGAACAAGTAAACTGACTCTTCTTACTGTCTAAGATTTGAACCACTCCTGTGACACTAGTTATAGATTCCGATGCTTCACTTCAGGTTTACTGTAGCCCCCTGACCTTCTTATTGACGATGAAACACAGAAATTGCATCCGTAATAAATACAAAAGGCGCCATACCGACATAAGTACAAGGAAATTGACTCTTCTTACTGTCTATGTTTTGAACCGTTCCTGTGACACTAGTTACAGATTCCGATGCTTCACTTCAGGTTAACTGCATCCCTCTGACCTTCTTATTGACGATGAAACACAGAAATTGCATCGGAATAAAATACAAAACTCACAATGCCAACTTAAGTACAAGTAAATCGACTCTTCTTACTGTCTATGCTTTGAACCATTCCTGTGACTCTAGTTATAGATTCCGATGATGCACTTCAGGTTTACTGTATCCATCTGACCTTCTCATTGACGATGAAACACAGAAATGGCATCGGAATTAAATACAAAAGGCCCAAAGCCCACTTAAGTACAAGAAAACTGACTCTTCTTACTGTCTATGTTTTGAACCATTCCTGTGACACTAGTTATAGATTCCGATGCTTCACTTCAGGTTTACTGTATCCCTCTGACCTTCTCATTGACGATGAAACACAGAAATGGCATCGGAATTAAATACAAAAGGCCCAAAGCCCACTTAAGTAAAAGAAAACTAACCCTTCTTACTGTCTATGTTTTGAACCATTCCTGTGACACTAGTTATAGATTCCGATGCTTCACTTCAATTTTACTGTAGCCCTCTGACCTTCTTATTGACGATCAAACACAGAAATTGCATCGGAATACAAACAAAATGCACAATGCCGACTTAAGTACAAGAAGACTGACTCTTCTTACTGTCTATGTTTTGAACCATTCCTGTGACACTAGTTATAGATTCCGATGCTTCACTTCAGGGTTACTGTATCCCTCTGACCTTCTTATTGACGATGAGACACAGAAATTGCATCGGAACTAAATACAAAAGGCACAGTGCCGACTTAATTATTAGAAAACTGACTCTTCTTACCGTCTATGCTTTGAACCATTCCTGTGACTCTAGTTATAGCTTCCGATGCTTCACTTCAGGTTTACTGTATCCCTCTGACCATCTTATTGACGATGAAACGCAGAAATTGCATCGCAATTAAATACAAAAGGCAGAATGCCGTCTCAAGAACAAGAAGACTGGCTCTTCTTACTGTCTATGATTTGACCTTTCCTGTGAGACCGGTTTTAGATTCCGATGCTTCACTTCAGGTTTACTGTATCCCTTGGCCCATCTTATTGACGACGAAACACAGAAAGTGCATCGGAATTAAATAGAAAAGGCACAATGCCGACTTAAGTACAAGAAAACTGACCCTTCTTACTGTCTATGTTTTGAACCATTCCTGTGACACTAGTTATAGATTCCGATGATTCACTTCAGGTTTGCTGTATCCCTCTGACCGTCTTATTGACGATGTAACACAGAAATTGCATCGGAATTAAAAAAAACTCACAATGCCGACTCAAGTACAATAAGACTGGCTCTTCTTACTGTCTATGTTTTGAAGCTTTCCAGTGGGAACGGTTTTAGATTCCGACGCTTCACTTCGGGATTACTGAATCCCTTGGACCTTCTTTTTGAAGACTAAACACAGAAATTACATCGGAATTAAATACAAAAGGCACAATGCCGACTTAAGTACAAGAAAACTGACTCTTCTTACTGTCTATGTTTTGAACCATTCCTGTGACACTAGTTATAGATACCGATGCTTCACTTCTGGTTTACTGTATCCCGCTGACCTTCTTATTGACGATGAAACAGAGAAATTGCATCGGAATTAAATACAAAAGGCACAATGCCGACTCAAGTTAAAGAAGACTGGCTCTCCTTACTGTCTATGTTTTGAACCTTTACTGTGAGACCGGTTTTAGATTCCGATGCTTCACTTCAGGTTCACTGTATCCCTTGGCCCTTCTTATTGACGACTAAACACAGAAATTGCATCGGAATTAAAAATAAAAGGCACAATGCCGACTTACGTACAAGAAAACTGACGCTTCTTACTGTTTATGTTTTGAACCACTCCTGTGACACTAGTTATAGATTCCGATGCTTCACTTCAGGTTTACTGCATCCCTGTGACCATCTTATTGACGATGAAACACAGAAATTGCATCGTAATTAAATACAAAAGGCACAATGCCGACTTATGTACAAGAAAACTGACTCTTCTCACTGTCTATGTTTTGAACCATTCCTGTGACACTAGTTATAGATTCCGATGCTTCACTTCAGGTTTACTGTATCCCTCTGACCTTCTTATTGACGATGAAACATAGAAATTGCATCAGAATACTAACAAAAGGCACAATGCCGACTTAAGTACAAGAAGACTGGCTCTTCTTCCTGCCTATGTTTTGAGCCAATCCTATGACACTAGTTATAGATACCGATGCTTCACTTCTGGTTTACTGTATCCCGCTGACCTTCTTATTGACGATGAAACAGAGAAATTGCATCGGAATTAAATACAAAAGGCACAATGCCGACTCAAGTTCAAGAAGACTGGCTCTCGTTACTGTCTATGTTTTGAACCTTTACTGTGAGACCGGTTTTAGATTCCGATGCTTCACTTCAGGTTTACTGTATACCTTGGCCCTTCTTATTGACGACTAAACACAGAAAGTGCATCGGAATTAAATAGAAAAGGAACAATGCCGACTTAAGTACAAGAAAACTGACTCTTCTTACTGTCTATGTTTTAACTATTCCTGTGACACTAGTTATAGATTCCGATGCTTCACTTCAGGTTTGCTGTATCCCTGTGACCGTCTTATTGACGATGAAACACAGAAATTGCATCGGAATTAAAAACAAAAGGCACAATGCCGACACAAGTACAAAAAGATTCGCTCTTCTTACTGTCTATGTTTTGAACCATTCCTGTGAGACCGGTTTTAGATTCCGATGCTTCACTTCAGGTTTACTGTGTCCCTTGGACCTTCTTATTGACGACGAGACACAGAAATTGCATCGGAATTAAATTGAAATGGCACAATGCCGGGTAAAGTAAAAGAAAACTGACTCTTCTTACTGTCTATGCTTTGAACCTTTCCTGTGACACTAGTTATAGATTCCAATGCATCACTTCAGGGTTACTGTATCCCTCTGACCTTCTTATTGACGATGAAACTCAGAAATTGCATCGGAATTAAATACAAAAGGCACAATGCCGACTTCATTATTAGAATACTGACACTTCTTACTGTATATGCTTTGAACCATTCCTGTGACTCTAGTTATAGATTCCGATGCTTCACTTCAGGTTTACTGTATCCCTCTGACCTTCTTATTGACGATGAAACACAGAAATTGCATCGGAATTAAATACAAAAGACACAATGCCGCCTTAAGTACAAGTAAACTGACTCTTCTTAATGTCTATGATTTGAACCGCTCCTGTGACACTAGTTATGGATTCCGATGCTTCACTTCAGGTTTGCTGTATCCCTGTGACCGTCTTATTGACGATGAAACACAGAAATTGCATCCGAAATAAATACAGAAGGCTCAATGCCGATATAAGTACAAGAAAATTGACTCTTCTTACTGTCTATGTTTTGAACCATTCCTGTGACACTAGTTATAGATTCCGATGCTTCACTTCAGGTTTACTGTATCCCTCTGATCTACGTATTGACGATGACACACAGAAATTGTATAGGAATTAAATACAAAAGGCACAATGCTGACTTAAGTACAAAAAAACTGACTCTCCATACTGTCTATATTTTAACCATTCCTGTGACACTAGTTATAGATTCCGATGCTTCACTTTAGGTTTACTGTATTCCTCTGACCTTCTTTTTGACGATGAAGAACAGTTATTGCATCGGAATTAAATACAAGTGGCACAATGCCGACTTAAGTACAAGAAAACTGACTCTTCTTTCAGTCTATGCTTCGAACCATTCCTGTGGCACTAGTTATAGATTCCGATACTTCACTTCAGGTTTACTGCATCCCTCTGACCTTCTTATTGATGATGAAACACAGAAATTGCATCGGAATAGATTACAAAAGGCACAATGCCGCCTTAAGTACAAGAAAACTTGCTCTTCTTACTGTCTATGTTTTGAACCTTTCTTGTGAGACTGGATTTAGATTCCAATGCTTCACTGCAGGTTTACTCTATCCCTGGGACCTTCTTATTGACGACGAAACACAGAAATTGCATCGGAATTAAATAGAAAAGGTACAATGCCGACTTAAGCACACGGAAACTGACTCTTCTTACCATCTATGTTTGAACCATTCCTGTGACCCTAGTTATAGATTCCGATGCTTCACTTCAGGTTTACTGTATCCCTCTGATCTTCTTATGGACAATGAAACACAGATATTGCATCGGAATTAAATACAAAAGGCCTAATGCCGACATAAGTACAAGAAAACTGACGCTTCTTACCGTTTATGTTTTGAACCACCCCTGTGACACTAGTTATAGATTCCGATGCTTCACTTCAGGTTAACTGTATCCCTCTGACCTTCATATTGACGATGAAACACAGATATTGCATCGGAATTAGATACAAAAACCACAATGCCGACTTAAGTACAAGAAGACGGACCTTTCTTACTGTCTATGTTTTGAACCATTCCTGAGACACTAGTTATAGATTCCGATGCTTCACTTCAGGTTTACTGTATCCCTCTGACTTTCTTATTGACGATGAAGCACAGAAATTGCATCGGAATTGGATACAAAAGGCACATTGCCGACTTAAGTACAAGAAAACTGACTCTTCTTACTGTCTATGTTTGAACCATTCCTGTGACACTAGTTATAGATTCTGATGTTTCACCTCAGGTTTACTGAATCCTTCTGACCGTCTTATTGACGATGAATCACAGAAATTGCACCGGAATTTAATACAAAAGGCACAATGCCGACTCAAGTACAAGAAGACTGGCTCTTCTTACTGTCTATGATTTGAAGCTTTCCTGTGTGACCGGTTTTAGATTCCGATGCTTCACTTCAGGTTTACTGTAATCCTTGGACCTTCGTATTGACGACGAAACACAGAAATTGCATCGGAATTAAATGGAAAAGGCACAATGCCGACTTAAGTACTAGAAAACTGACTCTTCTTACTGCCTATGTTTAGAACCATTCCTGTGACGCTAGTTATAGATTCCGATGCTTCACTTCAGGTTTACTGTATCCCTCTCACCTTCTTATTGACGATGAAACGCAGAAATTGCATCGGAATTAAATACAAAAGGCACAATGCCGACTTAAGTACAAGAAAACTGACTCTTCTTACTGTCTATGTTTTGAACCATTCCTGTGACACTAGTTATAGATTCCGATGCTTCACTTCAGGTTTACTGTATCCCTCTGATCTACGTATTGACGATGACACACAGAAATTGTGTCGGAATTAAATACAAAAGGCACAATGCTGACTTAAGTACAAGAAAACTGACTCTCCTTACTGTCTATATTTTAACCATTCCTGTGATACTAGTTATAGATTCCGATGCTTCACTTTAGGTTTACTGTATCCCTCTGACCTTCTTTTTGACGATGAAGAACAGATATTGCATCGGAATTAAATACAAGTGGCACAATGCCGACTTAAGTACAAGAAAACTGACTCTTCTTACAGTCTATGCTTCGAACCAATCCTGTGGCACTAGTTATAGATTCCGATACTTCACTTCAGGTTTACTGCATCCCTCTGACCTTCTTATTGACGATGAAACACAGAAATTGCATCGGAACAGAATACAAAAGGCACAATGCCGCCTTAAGTACAAGAAAACTTGCTCTTCTTACTGTCTATGTTTTGCACCTTTCTTGTGAGACTAGATTTAGATTCCAATGCTTCACTGCAGGTTTACTCTATCCCTGGGACCTTCTTATTGACGACGAAACACAGAAATTGCATCGGAATTAAATAGAAAAGGTACAATGCCGACTTAAGCACACGGAAACTGACTCTTCTTACCATCTATGTTTGAACCATTCCTGTGACCCTAGTTATAGATTCCGATGCTTCACTTCAGGTTTACTGTATCCCTCTGATCTTCTTATTGACGATGAAACACAGATATTGCATCGGAATTAAATACAAAAGGCACAATAAAGACTAATGTACAAGAAGACTGACCTTTCTTACTGTCTATGTTTTGAACCATTCCTGTGACACTAGTTAAGGATTCCGATGCTTCACTTCAGGTTTACTGTATCCCTCCGACCGTCTTATTGACGATGAAACACAGAAATTGCATCGGAATTAAATACAAAAGGCACTATGCCGACTCAAGTACAAGGGGACTGGCTCTTCTTACTGTCTATGTTTTGAACCATTCCTGTGACACTAGTTATAGATTCCGATGCTTCACTTCAGGTTTACTGAATCCCTCTGACCTTCATATTGACGATGAAACACAGATATTGCATCGAAATTATATACAAGAGGCACAATGCCGACTTAAGTACAAGAAGACTGACTCTTCACACTGTCTATGTTCTGAACCATTCCAGTGACACTAGTTATAGATTCCGATGCTACACTTCAGGTTTACTGTATCCCTCTGACCTTCTTATTGACGATGAAACACAGAAATTGCATTTTAATTAAATACAAAATGCACAATGTCGACTTAAGTACAAGAAAACTGACTCTTCTTAGTGTCTATATTTGAACCATTCCTGTGACACTAGTTATAGATTCCGATGCTTCACTTCAGGTTTACTGTATCCCTATGACCTTCTTATTGACGATGAAACACAGAAATCGCATCGGAATTAAATACAAAAGGCCTAATGCCGACATAAGTACAAGAAAACTGACGCTTCTTACCGTTTATGTTTTGAACCACCCCTGTGACACTAGTTATAGATTCCGATGCTTCACTTCAGGTTAACTGTATCCCTCTGACCTTCATATTGACGATGAAACACAGATATTGCATCGGAATTAGATACAAAAACCACAATGCCGACTTAAGTACAAGAAGACGGACCTTTCTTACTGTCTATGTTTTGAACCATTCCTGAGACACTAGTTATAGATTCCGATGCTTCACTTCAGGTTTACTGTATCCCTCTGACTTTCTTATTGACGATGAAGCACAGAAATTGCATCGGAATTGGATACAAAAGGCACATTGCCGACTTAAGTACAAGAAAACTGACTCTTCTTACTGTCTATGTTTGAACCATTCCTGTGACACTAGTTATAGATTCTGATGTTTCACCTCAGGTTTACTGTATCCTTCTGACCGTCTTATTGACGATGAAACACAGAAATTGCACCGGAATTTAATACAAAAGGCACAATGCCGACTCAAGTACAAGAAGACTGGCTCTTCTTACTGTCTATGATTTGAAGCTTTCCTGTGAGACCGGTTTTAGATTCCGATGCTTCACTTCAAGCTTACTGTAATCCTTGGACCTTCATATTGACGACGAAACACAGAAATTGCATCGGAATTAAATGGAAAAGGCACAATGCCGGCTTAAGTACTAGAAAACCGACTCTTCTTACTGCCTATGTTTAGAACCATTCCTGTGACACTAGTTATAGATTCCGATGCTTCACTTCAGGTTTACTGTATCCCTCTCACCTTCTTATTGACGATGAAACGCAGAAATTGCATCGGAATTAAATACAAAAGGCACAATGCCGACTTAAGTAGAAGAAAACTGACTCTTCTTACTGTCTATGGTTTTAACCATTCCTGTGTCACTAGTTATAGATTCCGATGTTTCACTTCATGTTCACTGTATCTCTCTGACCTTCTTATTGACGACGAAACACAGAAACTGCATCGGAATTAAATAGAAAAGCACAATGCCGACTCAAGTACAAGAAGACGGGCTCTTCTTACTGTCTATGTTTAGAACCATTCCTGTGAGACCGGTTTTAGATTCCAATGCTTCACTTCAGGTTTACTATATCCCTTGGACCTTCTTATTGACGACGAAACACAGAAACTCATCGGGATTAAACAGAAAAGGCACAATGCCGACTTAAGTACATGAAAACTGACTCTTTTTACTGTCTATGTTTTGAACCATTCCTGTGAGACTAGTTATAGATTCCGATGCATCACTTCAGGTTTACTGTATCCCTCCGACCTTATTATTGACGATGAAACACAGAAATTGCATCGGAATTAAATAAAAAACGCACAATGCCGACTTAAGTACAAGAAAACTGACTCCTCTTTCTGTCTATGCTTTGAACCATTCCTGTGACATTAGTTATACATTCCGATGCTTTACTTCAGTTTTACTGTATCCCTCTGAGCTTCTTAATGACGATCAAACACAGAAATTACCTCGGAATTAAATACAAAAGGCACAATGCACACTCAAGTACAAGAAGACTGGCTCTTCTTACTGTCTATGTTTCGAACCTTTCCTGTGAGACCAGCTTTAGATTCCGATGCTTGACTTCAGGTTTACTGTATCCCTTGGACCTTCATATTGACGACGAAACACAGAAATTGCATCGGAACTAAATAGAAAAGGCACAATGCCGACTTAAAGTCAAGAAAACTGATTCTACTTAATGTCTATGATTTGAACCATTCCTGTTACACTAGTTATAGATTCCGATGTTTCACTTCAGGTTTACTGTATCCCTCTGACCTTCTAATTGACGAAGAAACACAGATATTGCAGCGGAGTTAAATACAAAAGGGACAATGCCGACTCAAGTACACGAAGACTGGCTCTTTTTACTGTCTATGTTTAGAACCTTTCCTGTGAGACCGGTCTTAGATTCCGATGCTTGACTTCAGGTTTACTGTATCCCTCTGACCTTCTTATTGACGACGAAACACAGAAATTGCATGGGAATCATATAGATAAGGCACAATGCCGACTTAAATACATAAAACCTGACTCCTCTTTCTTCCTATGTTTTTACCATTCCTGTGACACTAGTTATAGATTCCGATGCTTCACTTCAGGTTTACTGTAGCCCTCTGACCTTCTTCTTGACGATCAAACACAGAAATTGCATCGGAATACAAACAAAATGCACAATGCCGACTTAAGTGCAAGATGACTGACTCTTCTTACTTTCTATGTTTTGAACCATTCCTGTGACACTAGTTATAGATTCCGATGCTTGACTTCAGGTTTACTGCATCCCTCTGACCTTCTTATTGACGATGAAACACAGAAATTGCATCGGCATTAAATACAAAAGGCACAATGCCGACTCAAGTACAAGAGGACTGGCTCTTCTTACTGTCTATGTTTTGAACCATTCCTGTGACACTAGTTATAGATTCTGATGCTTCACTTCAGGTTTACTGCATCCCTCTGACCTTCATACTGACGATCAAACACAGAAATTGCATCGGAATACAAACAAAATGCACAATGCCGACTTAAGTACAAGATGACTGACTCTTCTTACTGTCTATGATTTGAACCAATCCTGTGACACTAGTTATAGATTCTGATGCTTCACTTCAGGTTTACTGTATCCCTCCGACCGTCTTATTGACGATGAAACACAAAAATTGCATCGGAATTAAATACAAAAGGCACAATGCCGACTCAAGTACAAGAAGACTGGCTCTTCTTACTGTCTATGTTTTGAACCATTCCTGTGTCACTAGTTATAGATTCCGATGCTTCACTTCAGGTTTACTGTATCCTTCTGACCTTCATATTGACCATGAAACACAGATATTTCATCGAAATTATATACAAGAGGCACAATGCCGACTTAAGTACAAGAAGACTGCTCTTCATACTGTCTATGTTCTGAACCATTCCAGTGACACTAGTTATAGATTCCGATGCTTCACTTCAGGTTTACTGTATCCCTCTGACCTTCTTATTGACGATGAACCACAGGAATTGCATTTTAATTAAATACAAAAGGCACAATGCCGACTTAAGTACAAGAAAACTGACTCTTCTTAGTGTCTACATTTGAACCATTCCTGTGACACTAGTTATAGATTCCGATGCTTCACTTCAGGTTTACTGAATCCCTATGACCTTCTTATTGACGATGAAACACAGAAATTGCATCGGAATTAAATACAAAAGGCACAATGCCGACTTAAGTACAAGAAAACTGACGCTTCTTACTGTTTATGCTTTGAACCATTCCTGTGACACTAGTTATAGATTCCGATGCTTCACTTCAGGTTTACTGTATCCCTGTGTCCTTCTTATAGACGATGAAACACAGAAATTGCATCGGAATTAAATACTAAAGGCACTATGCCGACTTAAGTACAAGGAAACTGACTCTTCTTACTGTCTATGTTTTTAACCATTCCTGTGACACTAGTTATAGATTCCGATGCTTCACTTCAGGTTTACTGTATCCGTCTGACCTTCATATAGACGATGAAACACAGATATTGCATCGGAATTAGATACAAAACCCACAATGCCGACTTATGTACAAGAAGACGGACCTTTCTTACTGTCTATGTTTTGAACCATTCCTGAGCCATTAGTTATAGATTCCGATGCTTCACTTCAGGTTTACTGTATCCCTCTGACTTTCTTATTGACGATGAAACACAGAAATTGCTTCGGAATTGGATACAAAAGGCACATTGCCGACTTAAGTAAAAGAAAACTGACTCTTCTTACTTTCTATGGTTTTAACGATTCCTGTGTCACTAGTTATAGATTCCGATGCTTCACTTCATGTTCACTGTACCTCTCTGACCTTCTTATTGACGACGAAACAGAGAAATTGCATCGGAATTAAATAGAAAAGCACAACGCCGACTCAAGTACAAGAAGACGGGCTCTTCTTACTGTCTATGTTTAGAACCTTTCCTGTGAGACCGGTTTTAGATTCCAATGCCTTACTTCAGGTTTACTATATCCCTTGGACCTTCTTAACGACGACGAAACACAGAAATTCATCGGGATTAAAAAGAAAAGGCACAATGCCGTCTTAAGTACATGAAAACTGACTCTTCTTACTGCCTATGTTTTGAACCATTCCTGTGAGACTAGTTATAGTTTCCGATGTATCACTTCAGGTTTACTGTATCCCTCCGACCTTATTATTGACGATGAAACACAGAAATTGCATCGGAATTAAATAAAAAACGCACAATGCCGACTTAAGTACAAGAAAACTGACTCCTCTTTCTGTCTATGCTTTGAACCATTCCTGTGACACTAGTTATACATTCCGATGCTTCACTTCAGTTTAACTGTATCCCTCTGAGCTTCTTAATGACGATCAAACACAGAAATGGCCTCGGAATTAAATTCAAAAGGCACAATGCACACTCAAGTACAAGAAGACTTTCTCTTCTTACTGTCTATGTTTCGAACCTTTCCTGTGAGACCAGCTTCAGATTCCGATGCTTGACTTCAGGTTTACTGTATCCCTTGGACCTTCATATTGACGACGAAACACAGAAATTGCATCGGAATTAAATAGACAAGGCACAATGCCGACTTAAAGTCAAGAAAACTGATTCTAAATAATGTCTATATTTTGAACCATTCCTGTGACACTAGTTCTAGATTCCGATGTTTCACTTCAGGTTTACTGTATCCCTCTGACCTTAATATTGACGATGAAACACAGATATTTCATCGGCATTAAATACAGTAGGCACAATGCCGACTTCAGTACAAGACATCTGACTCTTCTTACTGTCTATGTTTTGAACCATTCCTGTGACACTAGTTCTAGATTCCGATGTTTCACTTCAGGTTTACTGTATCCCTCCGACCTTATTATTGTCGAAGAAACACAGATATTGCATCGGAATTAAATACAAAAGGCACAATGCCGACTCAAGTACAATAAGACTGGCTCTTCTTAGTGTCTATGTTTAGAACCTTTCCTGTGAGACCGGTTTTAGATTCCGATGCTTCACTTCAGGTTTACTGTATCCCTTGGCCCTTCTTATTGACTACGAATTACAGAAATTGCATCGGAATTATATAGATAAGGCACAATACCGACTTAATTACATGAAACCTGACTCCTCTTTCTTTCTATGTTTTTACCATTCCTGTGACACTAGTTATAGATTCCGATGCTTCACTTTAGGTTTGCTGTATCACTCTGACCGTCTTATTGACGATGAAACACAGAAATTGCGTCGGAATTAAATACAAAAGGCACAATGCCGACTTAATTATAAGAAAACTGACTCTTCTTACTGTCTATGCCTTGAACAATTCCTGTGACACTAATTATAGATTCCGATGCTTCACTTCAGGTTTACTGTATCCCTCTGACCTTAATATTGACGATGAAACACAGATATTTCATCGGCATTAAATACAGTAGGCACAATGCCGACTTCAGTACAAGACATCTGACCCTTCTTACTGTCTATGTTTTGAACCATTCCTGTGACACTAGTTATAGATTCTGATGCTTCACTTCAGGTTTACTGTAGCCCTCTGACCTTCTTATTGAAGATCAAACACAGAAATTGCATCGGAATACAAACAAAATGCACAATGCCGACTTAAGTACAAGATGACTGACTCTTCTTACTGTCTATGTTTTGAACCATTACTGTGGCACTAGTTATAGATTCCGATACTTCACTTCAGGTATACTGCATCCCTCTGACTTTCTTATTGACGATGAGACACAGAAATTGCATCGGAATAGAATACAGAATGCACAATGCCGTATTAAGTACAAGAAAACTGGCTCTTCTTACTGTCTATGTTTTGAACCTTTCTTGTGAGACTGGCTTTAGATTCCAATGCTTCACTGCAGGTTTACTCTATCCCTGGGACCTTCTTATTGACGACGAAACACAGAAATTGCATCGGAATTAAATAGAAAAGGTACAATGCCGACTCAAGCACACGGAAACTGACTCTTCTTACTGTCTATGTTTGAACCATTCCTGTGACCCTAGTTATAGATTCCGATGCTTCACTTCAGGTTTACTGTATCCCTCTTATCTTCTTATTGACGATGAAACACAGATATTGCATCGGAATTAAATACAAAAGGCACTATGCCGACTTAAGTACAAGAAGACTGACCTTTCTTACTGTCTATGTTTTGAACCATTCCTGTGACACTAGTTACAGATCCTCATGCTTCACTTCAGGTTTACTGTATCCCTCTGACCTTCTTATTGACGATGAAACACAGATATTGCATCGGAATTAAATACAAAAGGCACAATGCCGACTCAACTACAAGAAGACTAGCTCTTCTTACTGTCTATGTTTTGACCTTTCCTGTGAGACCGGTTTTAGATTCCGATGCTTCACTTCAGGTTTACTGTATCCCTTGGCCCTTCTTATTGACGACGAAACACAGAAATTGCATCGCAAATATATAGAAAAGGCACAATGCCGACTGAAATACAAGAAAACTGACTCCTCTTACTGTCTATGTTTTGAACCATTCCTGTGACACTAGTTATAGATTCCGATGCTTCACTTCTGGTTTGCTGTATCACTCTGACCGTCTTATTGACGATGAAACAGAGAATTTGCATCGGAATTAAATACAAAAGGCACAATGCCGACTGAATTATAAGAAAACTGACCCTTCATGCTGTGTATGCTTTGAAATATTCCTGTGTCACTAGTTATAGATTCTGATGCTTCACTTAAGGTTTACTGTATCCCTCTGACCTTCTTATTGACGATCAAACACAGAAATTGCTTCGGGATTGAATACAAAATGTACAATGCCGACTTTAGTACAAGAAGACTGACTCTTAGTACTGTCTATGTTTAGAACCATTCCTGTGAACTAGTTATAGATTCCGATGCTTTACTTCAGGTTTGCTGTATCCCTTTGCCCGTCTTATTGTCGATGAAACACAGAATTTGCAAAGGAATTATAAACAAACGGCACAATGCCGACTCAAGTACAAGAAGACTGGCTCTTCTTACTGTCTATGTTTTGAACCTTTCCTGTAACACCGGTTTTAGATTCCGATGCTTCACTGCAGGTATACTGTATCCCTTGCACCTTCTTATTAACGAAGAAACACAGAAATTGCATCGGATTTAAATAGAAAAGGCACAATGCCAGGTTAAGTACAAGAATACCGACTCTTCTTACTGTCTATGATTTGAACCATTCCTGTGACACTAGTTATAGATTCCGATGCATCACTTCAGGGTAACTGTATCCCTCTGACCTTCGTATTGACGATGAAACACAGAAATTGCATCGAGATTAAATACAAAAGGCACAATGCCGACTTAACTATAAAAAACTGACTCTTCTTTCTGTCTATGCCTTTTTACAATTCCTGTGACACTAGGTATAGATTATGATGCTTCACATCAGGTTTACTGTATCCCTCTGACCTTCTTATTGAAAATGAAACACAGAAATTGCATCGGAATTAAATACAAAATGGCACAATGCCGACTTAAGGTCAAGAAAACTGATTCTTCTTAATGGCTATGTTTTGAACCATTCCTGTGACACTAGTTATAGATTCCGATCCTTCACTTCAGGTTTGCTGTATCACTCTGACCGTCTTATTGACGACGAAACACAGAAATTGCATCGGAATTAAATACAAATGGCACAATGCCGACTTAATTATAAGTAAACTGCCTCTTCTTACTGCCTATGATTTGAACCATTTGTGTGACACTAGTTATAGATTCCGATGCTTCACTTCAGGTTTACTGTAACCCTCTGACCTTCTTATTGACGATGAAACAGAGAAATTGCATCGGAATTGAATACAAAAGGAACAATGCCGACTTAAGTACAAGAAGACTGACTCTTCTTACTGTCTATGTTTTGAACCATTCCTGTGACACTAGTTATAGATTCCGATGCTTCACTTCAGGTTCACTGTATCCCTCTGACCTTCTTATTGACGACGAAACACAGAAATTGCATGGGAATCATATAGATAAGGCACAATGCCGACTTAAATACATAAAACCTGACTCCTCTTTCTTCCTATGTTTTAACCATTCCTGTGACACTAGTTATAGATTCCGATGCTTCACTTCAGGTTTACTGTAGCCCTCTGATCTTCTTCTTGACGATCAAACACAGAAATTGCATCGGAATACAAACAAAATGCACAATGCCGACTTATGTGCAAGATGACTGACTCTTCTTACTGTCTATGTTTTGAACCATTCCTGTGACACTAGTTATAGATTCCGATGCTTGACTTCAGGTTTACTGCATCCCTCTGACCTTCTTATTGACGATGAAACACAGAAATAGCATCGGCATTAAATACAAAAGGCACAATGCCGACTCAAGTACAAGAGGACTGGCTCTTCTTACTGTCTATGTTTTGAACCATTCCTGTGACACTAGTTATAGATTCTGATGCTTCCCTTCAGGTTTACTGCATCCCTCTGACCTTCTTATTGACGATCAAACACAGAAATTGCATCGGAATACAAACAAAATGCACAATGCCGACTTAAGTACAAGATGACTGCCTCTTCTTACTGTCTATGTTTTGAACCAATCCTGTGACACTAGTTATAGATTCTGATGCTTCACTTCAGGTTTACTGTATCCCTCCGACCGTCTTATTGACGATGAAACACAAAAATTGCATCGGAATTAAATACAAAAGGCACAATGCCGACTCAAGTACAAGAAGACTGGCTCTTCTTACTGTCTATGTTTTGAACCATTCCTGTGTCACTAGTTATAGATTCCGATGCTTCACTTCAGGTTTACTGTATCCTTCTGACCTTCATATTGACCATGAAACACAGATATTTCATCGAAATTATATACAAGAGGCACAATGCCGACTTAAGTACAAGAAGACTGCTCTTCATACTGTCTATGTTCTGAACCATTCCAGTGACACTAGTTATAGATTCCGATGCTTCACTTCAGGTTTACTGTATCCCTCTGACCTTCTTATTGACGATGAACCACAGGAATTGCATTTTAATTAAATACAAAAGGCACAATGCCGACTTAAGTACAAGAAAACTGACTCTTCTTAATGTCTACATTTGAACCATTCCTGTGACACTAGTTATAGATTCCGATGCTTCACTTCAGGTTTACTGAATCCCTATGACCTTCTTATTGACGATGAAACACAGAAATTGCATCGGAATTAAATACAAAAGGCACAATGCCGACATAAGTACAAGAAAACTGACGCTTCTTACTGTTTATGCTTTGAACCATTCCTGTGACACTAGTTATAGATTCCGATGCTTCACTTCAGGTTTACTGTATCCGTCTGACCTTCATATAGACGATGAAACACAGATATTGCATCGGAATTAGATACAAAACCCACAATGCCGACTTATGTACAAGAAGACGGACCTTTCTCACTGTCTGTGTTTTGAACCATTCCTGAGCCATTAGTTATAGATTCCTATGCTTCACTTCAGGTTTACTGTATCCCTCTGACTTTCTTATTGACGATGAAGCACAGAAATTGCTTCGTAATTGGATACAAAAGGCACATTGCCGACTTAAGTACAAGAAAACTGACTCTTCTTAATGTGTATGGTTTTAACGATTCCTGTGTCACTAGTTATAGATTCCGATGCTTCACTTCATGTTCACTGTACCTCTCTGACCTTCTTATTGACGACGAAACACAGAAATTGCATCGGAATTAAATAGAAAAGCACAATGCCGACTCAAGTACAAGAAGACGGGCTCTTCTTACTGTCTATGTTTAGAACCTTTCCTGTGAGACCGGTTTTAGATTCCAATGCCTCACTTCAGGTTTACTATATCCCTTGGACCTTCTTAACGACGACGAAACACAGAAACTCATCGGGATTAAAAAGAAAAGGCACAATGCCGTCTTAAGTACATGAAAACTGACTCTTCTTACTGCCTATGTTTTGAACCATTCCTGTGAGACTAGTTATAGTTTCCGATGTATCACTTCAGGTTTACTGTATCCCTCCGACCTTATTATTGACGATGAAACACAGAAATTGCTTCGGAATTAAATAAAAAACGCACAATGCCGACTTAAGTACAAGAAAACTGACTCCTCTTTCTGTCTATGCTTTGAACCATTCCTGTGACACTAGTTATACATTCCGATGCTTCACTTCAGTTTAACTGTATCCCTCTGAGCTTCTTAATGACGATCAAACACAGAAATTGCCTCGGAATTAAATACAAAAGGCACAATGCACACTCAAGTACAAGAAGACTTTCTCTTCTTACTGTCTATGTTTCGAACCTTTCCTGTGAGACCAGCTTCAGATTCCGATGCTTCACTTCAGGTTTACTGTATCCCTTGGACCTTCATATTGACGACGAAACACAGAAATTGCATCGGAATTAAATAGACAAGGCACAATGCCGACTTAAAGTCAAGAAAACTGATTCTAAATAATGTCTATATTTTGAACCATTCCTGTGACACTAGTTCTAGATTCCGATGTTTCACTTCAGGTTTACTGTATCCCTCTGACCTTCTAATTGTCGAAGAAACACAGATATCGCATCGGAATTAAATACAAAAGGCACAATGCCGACTCAAGTACAATAAGACTGGCTCTTCTTAGTGTCTATGTTTAGAACCTTTCCTGTGAGACCGGTTTTAGATTCCGATGCTTCACTTCAGGTTTACTGTATCCCTTGGCCCTTCTTATTGACTACGAAACACAGAAATTACATCGGAATTATATAGATAAGGCACAATACCGACTTAATTACATGAAACCTGACTCCTCTTTCTTTCTATGTTTTTACCATTCCTGTGACACTAGTTATAGATTCCGATGCTTCACTTTAGGTTTGCTGTATCACTCTGACCGTCTTATTGACGATGAAACACAGAAATTGCGTCGGAATTAAATACAAAAGGCACAATGCCGACTTAATTATAAGAAAACTGACTCTTCTTACTGTCTATGCTTTGAACAATTCCTGTGACACTAGTTATAGATTCCGATGCTTCACTTCAGGTTTACTGTATCCCTCTGACCTTCATATTGACGATGAAACACAGATATTTCATCGGCATTATATACAGTAGGCACAATGCCGACTTCAGTACAAGACATCTGACTCTTCTTACTGTCTATGTTTTGAACCATTCCTGTGACACTAGTTATAGATTCCGATGCTTCACTTCAGGTTTACTGTAGCCCTCTGACCTTCTTATTGACGATCAAACACAGAAAATGCATCGGAATACAAACAAAATGCACAATGCCGACTTAAGTACAAGATGACTGACTCTTCTTACTGTCTATGTTTTGAACCATTCCTGTGGCACTAGTTATAGATTCCGATACTTCACTTCAGGTATACTGCATCCCTCTGACACTCTTATTGACGATGAAACACAGAAATTGCATCGGAATAGAATACAGAATACACAATGCCGTATTAAGTACAAGAAAACTGGCTCTTCTTACTGTCTATGTTTTGAACCTTTCTTGTGAGACTGGCTTTAGATTCCAATGCTTCACTGCAGGTTTACTCTATCCCTGGGACCTTCTTATTGACGACGAAACACAGAAATTGCATCGGAATTAAATAGAAAAGGTACAATGCCGACTCAAGCACACGGAAACTGACTCTTCTTACTGTCTATGTTTGAACCATTCCTGTGACCCTAGTTATAGATTCCGATGCTTCACTTCAGGTTTACTGTATCCCTCTTATCTTCTTATTGACGATGAAACACAGATATTGCATCGGAATTAAATACAAAAGGCACTATGCCGACTTAAGTACAAGAAGACTGACCTTTCTTACTGTCTATGTTTTGAACCATTCCTGTGACACTAGTTACAGATTCTGATGCTTCACTTCAGGTTTACTGTATCCCTCTGACCTTCTTATTGACGATGAAACACAGATATTGCATCGGAATTAAATACAAAAGGCACAATGCCGACTCAACTACAAGAAGACTAGCTCTTCTTACTGTCTATGTTTTGACCTTTCCTGTGAGACCGGTTTTAGATTCCGATGCTTCACTTCAGGTTTACTGTATCCCTTGGCCCTTCTTATTGACGACGAAACACAGAAATTGCATCGCAAATATATAGAAAAGGCACAATGCCGACTGAAATACAAGAAAACTGAGTCCTCTTACTGTCTATGTTTTGAACCATTCTTGTGACACTAGTTATAGATTCCGATGCTTCACTTCAGGTTTGCTGTATCACTCTGACCGTCTTATTGACGATGAAACAGAGAATTTGCATCGGAATTAAATACAAAAGGCACAATGCCGACTGAATTATAAGAAAACTGACCCTTCATGCTGTGTATGCTTTGAACCATTCCTGTGTCACTAGTTATAGATTCCGATGCTTCACTTAAGGTTTACTGTATCCCTCTGACCTTATTGACGATGAAACACCGAAATTGCAACGGAATTAAATACAAAAGGCAAAATGCCGACTTAAATACAAGGAAACAGAATCGTCTTACTGTCTGTGTTTTGAACCATTCCTGTGACACTAGTTATAGATTCCGATGCTTCACTTAAGGTTTACTGTATCCCTCTGACCTTCTTAGTGACGATCAAACACAGAAATTGCATCGGAATTAAATACAAAAGGCACAATGCCGACTTAAGTACAAGTAAACTGACTCTTCTTACTGTCTATGATTTGAACCATTTGTGTGACACTAATTATAGATTCCGATGCTTCACTTCATGTTTACTGTAACCCTCTGACCTTCTTATTGACGATGAAACAGTGAAATTGCATCGGAATTGAATACAAAAGGTACAATGCCGACTTAAGTACAAGAAGACTGACTCTTAGTACTGTCTATGTTTAGAACCATTCCTGTGAACTAGTTATAGATTCCGATGCTTTACTTCGTGTTTGCTGTATCCCTCTGCCCGTCTTATTGTCGATGAAACACAGAATTTGCAAAGGAATTATAAACAAAAGGTACAATGCCGACTCAAGTACAAGAAGACTGGCTCTTCTTACTGTCTATGTTTTGAACCTTTCCTGTAAGACCGGTTTTAGATTCCGATGCTTCACTTCAGGTTTACTGTATCCCTTGCACCTTCTTATTAACGACGAAACACAGAAATTGCATCGGATTTAAATAGAAGAGGCACAATGCCAGGTTAAGTACAAGAAAACCGACTCTTCTTACTGTCTATGATTTGAACCATTCCTGTGACACTAGTTATTGATTCCGATGCATCACTTCAGGTTTACTGTATCCCTCTGACCTTCTTATAGACGATGAAACTCAGAAATTGCATCGGAATTAAATACAAAAGGAACAATGCCGACTTAAGTACAAGAAAACTGACTCTTCTTACTGTCTATGCTTTGAACCATTCCTAGGACACTAGTTATACATTCCGATACTTCACTTCAGTTTTACTGTATCCCTCTGAGCTTCTTATTGACGATCAAACACAGAAATTGCATCGGAATTAAATACAAAAGGCACAATGTCGACTCAACTACAAGAAGACTAGCTCTTCATACTGTCTATGTTTTGACCTTTCCTGTGAGACCGGTTCTAGATTCCGATGTTTTACTTCAGGTTTACTGTATCCCTTCGCCCTTCTTATTGACGACGAAACACAGAAATTGCATCGGAAATATATAGAAGAGGCACAATGCCGACTCAAATACAAGAAAACTGACTCCTCTTTCTGTCTATGTTTTGAACCATTCCTGTGACACTAGTTATAGATTCCGATGCTTCTCTTCAGGTTTGCTGTATCACTCTGACCGTCTGATTGACGATGAAACAGAGAATTTGCATCGGAATTAAATACAAAAGGCACAATGCCGACTGAATTATAAGAAAACTGACCCTTCATGCTGTGTATGCTTTGAACCATTCCTGTGACACTAGTTATAGATTCCGATGCTTCACTTAAGGTTTACTGTATCCCTCTGACCTTCTTATTGACGATCAAACACAGAAATTGCATCGGAATTAAATACAAAAGGCACAATGCCGACTTAAGTACAAGTAAACTGAATCTTCTTACTGTCTATGATTTGAGCCATTTGTGTGACACTAATTATAGATTCCGATGCTTCACTTCAGGTTTACTGTAACGCTCTGACCTTCTTATTGACGATGAAACAGAGAAATTGAATCAGAATTGAATACAAAAGGTACAATGCCGGATTAAGTACAAGAAGACTGACTCTTAGTACTGTCTATGTTTAGAACCATTCCTGTGAACTAGTTATAGATTCCGATGCTTTACTTCAGGTTTGCTGTATCCCTCTGCCCGTCTTATTGTCGATGAAACACAGAATTTGCAAAGGAATTATAAACAAAAGGCACAATGCCGACTCAAGTACAAGAAGACTGGCTCTTCTTACTGTCTATGTTTTGAACCTTTCCTGTAAGACCGGTTTTAGATTCCGATGCTTCACTTCAGGTTTACTGTATCCCTTGCACCTTCTTATTAACGACGAAACACAGAAATTGCATCGGATTTAAATAGAAAAGGCACAATGCCAGGTTAAGTACAAGAAAACCGACTCTTCTTACTGTCTATGATTTGAACCATTCCTGTGACACTAGTTATAGATTCCGATGCATCACTTCAGGGTAACTGTATCCCTCTGACCTTCTTATTGACGATGAAACACAGATATTGCATCCAGATTAAATACAAAAGGCATAATGCCGACTTAATTATAAAAAAACTGACTCTTCTTTCTGTCTATGCCTTTTTACAATTCCTGTGACACTAGGAATAGATTACGATGCTTCACTTCAGGTTTACTGTATCCCTCTGACCTTCTTATTAAAAATGAAACACAGAAATTGCATCGGAATTAAATACAAAATGGCACAATGCCGACTTAAGTACAAGCAAACTGACTCTTCTTACTGTGTATGGTTTGAACCATTCCTGCGACACTAGTTATTGATTCCGATGCATCACTTGAGGTTTACTGTATCCCTCTGAGCTTCTTATTGACGATCAAACACAGAAATTGCATCGGAATTAAATGTAAAAGGCACAATGCACACTCAAGTACAAGTAGACTGGCTCTTCTTACTGTCTATGTTTTGAACCTTTCCTGTGAGACCAGTTTTAGATTCCGATGCTTGACTTCTGGTTTACTGTATCCCTTGGATTTTCATATTGACGACGTAACACAGAAATTGCATCGGAATTAAATAGAAAATGCACAATGCCGACTTAAGGTCAAGAAAGCAGATTCTTCTTAATGGCTATGATTTGAACCATTCCTGTGACACTAGTTATAGATTCCGATGCTTCACTTCAGGTTTCCTGTATCTCTCTGACCTTCTTATTGACGATGAAACACATAAATTGCATCGGAATGAAATACAAAAGTCACAATGCCGACTCAACTACAAGAAGACTAGCTCTTCTTACTGTCTATGTTTTGAACCTTTCCAGTGAGACCCGTTTTAGATTCCGATGCTTCACTTCAGGTTTACTGTATCCCTTGGCCCTTCTTATTGACGACGAAACACAAAAATTGCATCGGAATTATATAGAAAAAGCACAATGCCGACTTAAATTCAAGAAAATTGACTCCTCTTACTGTCTATGTTTTGAACCATTCCTGTGACACTAGTTATAGATTCCGATGCTTCACTTCAGGTTTGCTGTATCACTCTGACCGTCTTATTGACGACGCACACAGAAATTGCATCGGAATTAAATACAAATGGCACAATGCCGACTTAATTATAAGAAAACTGACTCTTCTCACTGTCTATGCTTTGAACCATTCATGTGACACTAGTTATAGATTCCGATGCTTCGCTTCAGGTTTACTGTATCCCTCTGACCTTCTTATTGACGATGAAACACAGAAATTGCATCGGAATTAAGTACAAAAGGCACAATGCCGACTTAAGTACAAGTAAACTGACTCTTCTTACTGTCTATGATTTGAACCATTTGTGTGTCACTTCACTTCAGGTGTACTGTAACCCTCTGACCTTCTTATTGACGATGAATCAGAGAAATTGCATCGGAATTGAATACAAAAGGAACAATGCCGACTTAAGTACAAGAAGACTGACTCTTCTTACTGTCTATGTTTTGAACCATTCCTGTGACACTAGTTATAGATTCCGATGCTTCACTTCAGGTTCACTGTATCCCTTGCACCTTCTTATTAACGACGAAACACAGAAATTGCATCGGATTTAAATAGAAAAGGCACAATGCCAGGTTAAGTACAAGAAAACCGACTCTTCTTACTGTCTATGATTTGAACCGTTCCTGTGACACTAGTTATTGATTCCGATGCATCACTTCAGGTTTACTGTTCCCTCTGACCTTCTTATAGACGATGAAACTCAGAAATTGCATCGGAATTAAATACAAAAGGAACAATGCCGACTTAAGTACAAGAAAACTGACTCTTCTTACTGTCTATGCTTTGAACCATTCCTAGGCCACTAGTTGTACATTCCGATGCTTCACTTCAGTTTTACTGTATCCCTCTGAGCTTCTTATTGACGATAAAACACAGAAATTGCATCGGAATTAAATACAAAAGGCACAATGCACACTCAGGTACAAGAAGACTGGCTCTTCTTACCGTCTATGTTTTGAACCTTTCCTGTGAGACCAGTTTTAGATTCCGAAGCTTGTCTTCTGGTTTACTGTATCCCTTGGATTTTCATATTGAGGACGAACCACAGAAATTGCATAAGAATTAAATAGAAGAGGCACAATGCCGACTTAAGGTCAAGAAAACTGATTCTTCTTAATGTCTATGCTTTGAACCATTCCTGTGACACTAGTTATAGATTCCGATGCTTCACTTCAAGTTTCCTGTATCCCTCTGACCTTCTTATTGACGATGAAACACAGAAATTGCATCGGAATTAAATACAAAAGGCACAATGCCGACTCAACTACAAGAAGACTAGCTCTTCTTACTGTCTACGTTTTGACCTTTCCTGTGGGACCGGTTTTAGATTCCGATGCTTCACTTCAGGTTTGCTGTATCACTCTGACCGTCTTATTGACAATGAAACAGAGAATTTGCATCGGAATTAAATACAAAAGGCACAATGCCGACTGAATTATAAGATAACTGACCCTTCATGCTGTGTATGCTTTGAACCATTCCTGTGACACTAGTTATAGATTCCGATGCTTCACTTAAGGTTTACTGTATCTCTCTGACCTTCTTATTGACGATCAAACACAGAAATTGCATCGGAATTAAATACAAAAGGCACAATGCCGACTTAAGTGCAAGTAAACTGACTCTTATTACTGTCTATGATTTGAACCATTTGTGTGACACTAATTATAGATTCCGATGCTTCACTTTAGGTTTACTGTAACCCTCTGACCTTCTTATTGACGATGAAACAGAGAAATTGCATCGGAATTGAATACAAAAGGTACAATGCCGACTTAAGTACAAGTAAACTGACTCTTCTTACTGTCTATGATTTGAACCATTTGTGTGACACTAGTTATAGATTCCGATGCTTCACTTCAGGTGTACTGTAACCCTCTGACCTTCTTATTGACGATGAATCAGAGAAATTGCATCGGAATTGAATACAAAAGGAACAATGCCGACTTAAGTACAAGAAGACTGACTCTTCTTACTGTCTATGTTTTGAACCATTCCTGTGACACTAATTATAGATTCCGATGCTTCACTTCAGGTTCACTGTATCCCTTGCACCTTCTTATTAACGACGAAACACAGAAATTGCATCGGATTTAAATAGAAAAGGCACAATGCCAGGTTAAGTACAAGAAAACCGACTCTTCTTACTGTCTATGATTTGAACCATTCCTGTGACACTAGTTATTGATTCCGATGCATCACTTCAGGTTTACTGTATCCCTCTGACCTTCTTATAGACGATGAAACTCAGAAATTGCATCGGAATTAAATACAAAAGGAACAATGCCGACTTAAGTACAAGAAAACTGACTCTTCTTACTGTCTATGCTTTGAACCATTCCTAGGCCACTAGTTATACATTCCGATGCTTCACTTCAGTTTTACTGTATCCCTCTGAGCTTCTTATTGACGATCAAACACAGAAATTGCATCGGAATTAAATACAAAAGGCACAATGCACACTGAGGTACAAGAAGACTGGCTCTTCTTACCGTCTATGTTTTGAACCTTTCCTGTGAGATAAGTTTTAGATTCCGAAGCTTGTCTTCTGGTTTACTGTATCCCTTGGATTTTCATATTGACGACGAACCACAGAAATTGCATAAGAATTAAATAGAAGAGGCACAATGCCGACTTAAGGTCAAGAAAACTGATTTATCTTAATGTCTATGCTTTGAACCATTCCTGTGACACTAGTTATAGATTCTGATGCTTCACTTCAAGTTTCCTGTATCCCTCTGACCTTCTTATTGACGATGAAACACAGAAATTGCATCGGAATTAAATACAAAAGGCACAATGCCGACTCAACTACAAGAAGACTAGCTCTTCTTACTGTCTATGTTTTGACCTTTCCTGTGAGACCGGTTTTAGATTCCGATGCTTCACTTCAGGTTTGCTGTATCACTCTGACCGTCTTATTGACGATGAAACAGAGAATTTGCATCGGAATTAAATACAAAAGGCACAATGCCGACTGAAGTATAAGATAACTGACCCTTCATGCTGTGTATGCTTTGAACCATTCCTGTGACACTAGTTATAGATTCCGATGCTTCACTTAGGGTTTACTGTATCTCTCTGACCTTCTTATTGACGATCAAACACAGAAATTGCATCGGAATTAAATACAAAAGGCACAATGCCGACTTAAGTGCAAGTAAACTGACTCTTCTTACTGTCTATGATTTGAACCATTTGTGTGACACTAATTATAGATTCCGATGCTTCACTTCAGGTTTACTATAACCCTCTGACCTTCTTATTGACGATGAAACAGAGAAATTGCATCGGAATTGAATACAAAAGGTACAATGCCGACTTAAGTTTAAGAAGACTGACTCTTAGTACTGTCTATGTTTAGAACCATTCCTGTGAACTAGTTATAGATTCCGATGCTTTACTTCAGGTTTGCTGTATCCCTCTGCCCGTCTTATTGTCGATGAAACACAGAATTTGCAAAGGAATTATAAACAAAAGGCACAATGCCGACTCAAATACAAGAAGACTGGCTCTTCTTACTGTCTATGTTTTGAACCTTTCCTGTAAGACCGGTTTTAGATTCCGATGCTTCACTTCAGGTTTACTGTATCCCTTGCTCCTTCTTATTAACGACGAAACACAGAAATTGCATCGGATTTAAATAGAAAAGGCACAATGCCAGGTTAAGTACAAGAAAACCGACTCTTCTTACTGTCTATGATTTGAACCATTCCTGTGACACTAGTTATAGATTCCGATGCATCACTTCAGGGTAACTGTATCCCTCTGACCTTCTTATTGACGATGAAACACAGAAATTGCATCGAGATTAAATACAAAAGGCACAATTCCGACTTAATTATAAAAAAACTGACTCTTCTTTCTGTCTATGCCTTTTTACAATTCCTGTGACACTAGGTATAGATTACGATGCTTCACTTCATGTTTACTGTATCCCTCTGACCTTCTTATTGAAAATGAAACACAGAAATTGCATCGGAATTAAATACAAAATGGCACAATGCCGACTTAAGGACAAGTAAACTGACTCTTCTTACTGTCTATGGTTTGAACCATTGCTGCGACACTAGTTATTGATTCCGATGCATCACTTGAGGTTTACTGTATCCCTCTGACCTTCTTATTGACGAGGAAACTCAGAAATTGCATCGGAATTAAATACAAAAGGCACAATACCGACATAAGTACAAGAAAACTGACTCTTCTTTCTGTCTATGCATTGAACCATTCCTAGGACACTAATTATACATTCCGATGCTTCACTTCAGTTTTACTGTATCCCTCTGAGCTTCTTATTGACGGTCAAACACAGAAATTGCATCGGAATTAAATGAAAAATGCACAATGCCGACTCAACTACAAGAAGACTAGCTCTTCTTACTGTCTATGTTTTGAACCTTTCCTGTGAGACCGGTTTTAGACTCCGATGCTTCACTTAAGGTTTACTGTATCACTTGGCCCTTCTTATTGACGACGAAACACAAAAATTGCATCGGAATTATATAGAAAAAGCACAATGCCGACTTAATTATAAGAAAACTAACTCTTCTTACTGTCTATGCTTTGAACCATTCCTGTGACACTAGTTATAGATTCCGATGCTTCACTTCAGGTTTACTGTATCCCTCTGACCTTCTTATTGACGATGAAACACAGAAATTGCATCGGAATTAAATACAAATGGCACAATGCCGACTTAAGTACAAGTAAACTGACTCTTCTTACAGTCTATGATTTGAACCATTTGTGTGACACTAGTTATAGAATCCGATGCTTCACTTCAGGTTTACTGTAACCCTCTGACCTTCTTATTGACGATGAAACAGAGAAATTGCATCGGAATTGAATACCAAAGGAACAATGCCGACTTAAGTACAAGAAGACTGACTCTTCTTACTGTCTATGTTTTGAACCATTCCTGTGACACTAGTTATAGATTCCGATGCTTCACTTCAGGTTCACTGTATCCCTCTGACCTTCTTTTTGACGACGAAACACAGAAATTGCATCGGAATTAAATACAATAGGCACAATGCCGACTCAAGTACAAGAAGACTGGCTCTTCTTACTGTCTATGTTTTGAACTTTTCCTGTGAGACCGGTTTTGGATTCCGATGCTTCACTTCAGGTTTACTGTATCCCTCTGACCTTCTTATTGACGATGAAATTCAAAAATTGCATCGGAATTAAATACAAAAGGCACAATGCCGACTTAAGTACAAGAAAACTGACGCTTCTTACTGTTATGCTTTGAACCACTCCTGTGACACTAGTTATAGATTCCGATGCTTCTCTTCAGGTTTACTGTATCCCTGTGACCTTCTTATTGACGATGAAACACAGAAATTGCATGGGAATCAAATACAAAATGGCACAATGCCGACTTAGGTACAAGTAAACTGACTCTTCTTACTGTCTATGTTTTGAACCATTCCTGTGACACTAGTTATTGATTCCGATGCATCACTTCAGGTTTACTGTATCCCTCTGACCTTCTTATAGACGATGAAACTCAGAAATTGCATCGGAATTAATACAAAAGGAACAATGCCGACTTAAGTACAAGAAAACTGACTCTTCTTACTGTCTATGCTTTAAACCATTCCTAGGACACTAGTTATACACTCCGATGCTTCACTTCAGTTTAACTGTATCCCTCTGAGCTTCTTATTGTCGATCAAACACAGAAATTGCATCGGAATTAAATACAAAAGGCACAATGCACACTCAAGTACAAGAAGAGTGGCCCTTCTTAATGTCTATGTTTTGAACCTTTCCTGTGAGACCAGTTTTAGATTCCGAAGCTTGACTTCTGGTTTACTGTATCTCTTGGATTTTCATATTGACGACGAAATATCGAAATTGCATTGGAATTAAATAGAAAAGGCACCATGCCGACTTCAGGTCAAGAAAACTGATTCTTCTTAATGTCTACGCTTTGAACCATTTGTGTGACACTAGTTATAGATTCCGATGCTTCATTTCAGGTTTACTGTAACCCTCTGACCTTCTTTTTGACGATGAAACACAGAAATTGCATCGGAATTAAATACAAAAGGCAAAATGCCAACTTAAGTACAAGTAAACTGACTCTTCTTAATGACTATGTTTTGAACCATTCCTGTGACACTAGTTATAGATGCCGATGCTTCACTACAGGCTTACTGTATCCCTCTGACCTTCTTATTGACGACGAAACACAGAAATTGCATCGGAATTAAATACAAAAGGCATAATGCCGACTTAAGTAAAAGAAGACTGACTCTTCTTACTGTCTATGCTTTCAACCATTGCTGTGACACTAGTTATACATTCCGATGCTTCACTTCAGTTTTACTGTATTCCTCTGAGCTTCTTATTGACGATGAAACACATAAATTGCATCGGAATTAAATACAAAAGGCACAATGCCGAGTCAAGTACAAGAAGACTGGCTCTTCTTACTGTCTATGTTTTGAACCTTTCCTGTGAGACCGGCTTTAGATTCCGATGCTTCACTTCAGGTTAACTGTATCCCTCTGACCTTCTTATTGACGATGAAAGACAGAAATTGCATCGGAATTAAATACAAAAGGCACAATGCCGACTTAAGTACAAGTAAACTGACTCTTCTCTCTGTCTATGGTTTGAACCATTCCTGTGACACTAGTTACAGATTCCGTTGCTTCACCTCAGGTTTATTGTATCCCTCTGACCTTCTTATTGATGATGACACACAGAAATTGCATCGGAATTAAATACAAAGGGCACAATGCCGACTTACGTACAAGAAAACTGACTCTTCTTACTCTCTATGTTTTTAACCATTCCTGTGACACTAGTTATAGATTCCGATGCTTCACTTCAGGTTTACTGTATCCCTCTGACCTTTTTATTGACCATGAAACACAGAAATTGCATCGAAATTAAGTACAAAAGGCACAATGCGGGCTTAAGTACAAGAAAACTGACTCTTCTTACTGTCTATGTTTTGAACCATTCCTGTGACACTAGTTATTGATTCCGATGCATCACTTCAGGTTTAAAGTATCCCTCTGACCTTCTTATTGACGATGAAACTCAGATATTGCATCGGAATTAAATACAAAAGGCACAATGCCGACTTAAATACAAGGAAACTGAATCCTCTTACTGTCCGTGTATTGAACCATTCCTGTGACACTAGTTATAGATTCCGATGCTTCACTTCAGGTTTACTGTATCCTTCTGCTGTTCTTATTGACGATAAAACACAGAAATTGCATCGGAATTAAATACAAAAGGCACAATGCCGACTTAAGTACAAGAAAACTGACGCTTCTTACTGTTTATGTTTTGAACCACTCCTGTGACACTAGTTATAGATTCCGATGCTTCTCTTCAGGTTTACTGTATCCCTGTGACCTTCTTATTGACGATGAAACACAGAAATTGCATCGGAATTAAATACAAAAGGCACAATGCCGACTGAATTATAAGAAAACTGACCCTTCATGCTGTGTATGCTTTGAACCATTCCTGTGACACTAGTTATAGATTCCGATGCTTCACTTAAGGTTTACTGTGTCCCTCTGACCTTCTTATTGACGATCAAACACAGAAATTGCATCGGAATTAAATACAAAAGGCACAATGCCGACTTAAGTACAAGTAAACTGACTCTTCTTACTGTCTATGATTTGAACCATTTGTGTGACACTAATTATAGATTCCGATGCTTCACTTCAGGTTTACTGTAAGCCTCTGACCCTCTTATTGACGATGAAACAGAGAAATTGCATCGGAATTGAATACAAAAGGTACAATGCCGACTTAAGTACAAGAAGACAGACTCTTCTTACTGTCTGTGTGTTGAACCATTCCTGTGACACTAGTTATACATTCTGATGCTTCACTTCAGGTTCACTGTATCCCTCTGACCTTCTTATTGACGATGAAATACTGAAATTGCATCGGAATACAAACAAAAGGCACAATGCCGACTTAAGTACAAGAAGACTGGCTCTTCTTACTGTCTATGTTTTGAACATTTCCTGTGAGACCGGTTTTAGATTCCGATGCTTCACTTCAGGTTAACTGTATCCCTCTGACCTTCTTATTGACGATGAAAGACAGAAATTGCATCGGAATTAAATACAAAAGGCACAATGCCGACTTAAGTACAAGTAAACTGACTCTTCTCTCTGTCTATGGTTTGAACCATTCCTGTGACACTAGTTACAGATTCCGTTGCTTCACCTCAGGTTTATTGTATCCCTCTGACCTTCTTATTGATGATGACACACAGAAATTGCATCGGAATTAAATACAAAGGGCACAATGCCGACTTAAGTACAAGAAAACTGACTCTTCTTACTCTCTATGTTTTTAACCATTCCTGTGACACTAGTTATAGATTCCGATGCTTCACTTCAGGTTTACTGTATCCCTCTGACCTTTTTATTGACCATGAAACACAGAAATTGCATCGAAATTAAGTACAAAAGGCACAATGCGGGCTTAAGTACAAGAAAACTGACTCTTCTTACTGTCTATGTTTTGAACCATTCCTGTGACACTAGTTATTGATTCCGATGCATCACTTCAGGTTTAAAGTATCCCTCTGACCTTCTTATTGACGATGAAACTCAGATATTGCATCGGAATTAAATACAAAAGGCACAATGCCGACTTAAAGACAAGGAAACTGAATCCTCTTACTGTCCGTGTATTGAACCATTCCTGTGACACTAGTTATAGATTCCGATGCTTCACTTCAGGTTTACTGTATCCCTCTGCTGTTCTTATTGACGATAAAACACAGAAATTGCATCGGGATTAAATACAAAAGGCACAATGCCGACTTAAGTACAAGAAAACTGACGCTTCTTACTGTTTATGTTTTGAACCACTCCTGTGACACTAGTTATAGATTCCGATGCTTCTCTTCAGGTTTACTGTATCCCTGTGACCTTCTTATTAACGATGAAACACAGAAATTGCATCGGAATTTAATACAAAATGGCACAATGCCGACTTAAGTACAAGTAAACTGACTCTTCTTACTGTCTATGTTTTGAACCATTCCTGTGACACTAGTTATTGATTCCGATGCATCACTTCAGGTTTACTGTATCCCTCTGACTTTCTTATTGACGATGAAACTCATAAATTGCATCGGAATTAAATACAAAAGGAACAATGCACACTCAAGTACAAGAAGACTGGCTCTTCTTACTGTCTATGTTTTGAAACTTTCCTGTGAGACCAGTTTTACATTCCGAAGCTTGACTTCTGGTTTACTGTATCCCTTGGATCTTCATATTGACGACGAAACACAGAAATTGCATCGGAATTAAATAGAAAAGACACAATGCCGACTTAAGGACAAGAAAACTGATTCTCCTTAATGTCTATGCTTTCAACCATTCCTGTGACACTAGTTATAGATTCCGATGCTTCACTTCAGGTTTCCTGTATCCCTCTGACCTTCTTATTGACGATGAAACACAGAAATTGCATCGGAATTAAATACAAAAGGCACAATGCCGACTCAACTACAAGAAGACTAGCTCTTCTTACTGTCTATGTTTTGAACCTTTCCTGAGAGACCGGTTTAAGATTCCGATGCTTCACTTCAGGTTTACTGTATCCTTTGGCCCTTCTTATTGACGACGAAACACAGAAATTGCATCGGAAATATATAGAAAAGGCACAATGCCGACTGAAATACAAGAAAACTGACTCCTCTTACTGTCTATGTTTTGAACCATTCCTGTGACACTATTTATAGATTCCGATGTTTCACTTCAGGTTTGCTGTATCACTCTGACCGTCTTATTGACGATGAAACACAGAATTTGCATCGGAATTAAATACAAAAGGCACAATGCCGACTGAATTATAAGAAAACTGACCCTTCATGCTGTGTATGCTTTGAACCATTCCTGTGACACTAGTTATAGATTCCGATGCTTCACTTAAGGTTTACTGTGTCCCTCTGACCTTCTTATTGACGATCAAACACAGAAATTGCATCGGAATTAAATACAAAAGGCACAATGCCGACTTAAGTACAAGTAAACTGACTCTTCTTACTGTCTATGATTTGAACCATTTGTGTGACACTAATTATAGATTCCGATGCTTCACTTCAGGTTTACTGTAAGCCTCTGACCCTCTTATTGACGATGAAACAGAGAAATTGCATCGGAATTGAATACAAAAGGTACAATGCCGACTTAAGTACAAGAAGACAGACTCTTCTTACTGTCTGTGTGTTGAACCATTCCTGTGACACTAGTTATAGATTCCGATGCTTCACTTCAGGTTCACTGTATCCCTCTGACCTTCTTATTGACGATGAAGTACTGAAATTGCATCGGAATACAAACAAAAGGCACAATGCCGACTTAAGTACAAGAAGACTGGCTCTTCTTACTGTCTATGTTTTGAACATTTCCTGTGAGACCGGTTTTAGATTCCGATGCTTCACTTCAGGTTAACTGTATCCCTCTGACCTTCTTATTGACGATGAAAGACAGAAATTGCATCGGAATTAAATACAAAAGGCACAATGCCGACTTAAGTACAAGTAAACTGACTCTTCTCTCTGTCTATGGTTTGAACCATTCCTGTGACACTAGTTACAGATTCCGTTGCTTAACCTCAGGTTTATTGTGACCCTCTGACCTTCTTATTGATGATGACACACAGAAATTGCATCGGAATTAAATACAAAGGGCACAATGCCGACTTAAGTACAAGAAAACTGACTCTTCTTACTCTCTATGTTTTTAACCATTCCTGTGACACTAGTTATAGATTCCGATGCTTCACTTCAGGTTTACTGTATCCCTCTGACCTTTTTATTGACCATGAAACACAGAAATTGCATCGAAATTAAGTACAAAAGGCACAATGCGGGCTTAAGTACAAGAAAACTGACTCTTCTTACTGTCTATGTTTTGAACCATTCCTGTGACACTAGTTATTGATTCCGATGCATCACTTCAGGTTTACTGTATCCCTCTGACCTTCTTATTGACGATGAAACTCAGATATTGCATCGGAATTAAATGCAAAAGGCACAATGCCGACTTAAATACAAGGAAACTGAATCCTCTTACTGTCCGTGTATTGAACCATTCCTGTGACACTAGTTATAGATTCCGATGCTTCACTTCAGGTTTACTGTATCCCTCTGCTGTTCTTATTGACGATAAAACACAGAAATTGCATCGGTATTAAATACAAAAGGCACAATGCCGACTTAAGTACAAGAAAACTGACGCTTCTTACTGTTTATGTTTTGAACCACTCCTGTGACACTAGTTATAGTTTCCGATGCTTCTCTTCAGGTTTACTGTATCCCTGTGACCTTCTTATTGACGATGAAACACAGAAATTGCACCGGAATTTAATACAAAATGGCACAATGCCGACTTAAGTACAAGTAAACTGACTCTTCTTACTGTCTATGTTTTGAACCATTCCTGTGACACTAGTTATTGATTCCGATGCATCACTTCAGGTTTACTGTATCCCTCTGACCTTCTTATTGACGATGAAACTCATAAATTGCATCGGAATTAAATACAAAAGGAACAATGCACACTCAAGTACAAGAAGACTGGCTCTTCTTACTGTCTATGTTTTGAAACTTTCCTGTGAGACCAGTTTTACATTCCGAAGCTTGACTTCTGGTTTACTGTATCCCTTGGATTTTCATATTGACGACGAAACACAGAAATTGCATCGGAATTAAATAGAAAAGACACAATGCCGACTTAAGGACAAGAAAACTGATTCTCCTTAATGTCTATGCTTTCAACCATTCCTGTGACACTAGTTATAGATTCCGATGCTTCACTTCAGGTTTCCTGTATCCCTCTGACCTTCTTATTGACGATGAAACACAGAAATTGCATCGGAATTAAATACAAAAGGCACAATGCCGACTCAACTACAAGAAGACTAGCTCTTCTTACTGTCTATGTTTTGAACCTTTCCTGACAGACCGGTTTAAGATTCCGATGCTTCACTTCAGGTTTACTGTATCCCTTGGCCCTTCTTATTGACGACGAAACACAGAAATTGCATCGGAAATATATAGAAAAGGCACAATGCCGACTGAAATACAAGAAAACTGACTCCTCTTACTGTCTATGTTTTGAACCATTCCTGTGACACTATTTATAGATTCCGATGTTTCACTTCAGGTTTGCTGTATCACTCTGACCGTCTTATTGACGATGAAACACAGAATTTGCATCGGAATTAAATACAAAAGGCACAATGCCGACTGAATTTTAAGAAAACTGACCCTTCATGCTGTGTATGCTTTGAACCATTCCTGTGACACTAGTTATAGATTCCGATGCTTCACTTAAGGTTTACTGTGTCCCTCTGACCTTCTTATTGACGATCAAACACAGAAATTGCATCGGAATTAAATACAAAAGGCACAATGCCGACTTAAGTACAAGTAAACTGACTCTTCTTACTGTCTATGATTTGAACCATTTGTGTGACACTAATTATAGATTCCGATGCTTCACTTCAGGTTTACTGTAAGCCTCTGACCCTCTTATTGACGATGAAACAGAGAAATTGCATCGGAATTGAATACAAAAGGTACAATGCCGACTTAAGTACAAGAAGACAGACTCTTCTTACTGTCTGTGTTTTGACCCATTCCTGTGACACTAGTTATAGATTCCGATGCTTCACTTCAGGTTCACTGTATCCCTCTGACCTTCTTATTGACGATGAAATACTGAAATTGCATCGGAATACAAACAAAAGGCACAATGCCGACTTAAGTACAAGAAGACTGGCTCTTCTTACTGTCTATGTTTTGAACATTTCCTGTGAGACAGGTTTTAGATTCCGATGCTTCACTTCAGGTTTACTGTATCCCTTGGCCCTTTTTATTGACGACGAAACACAGAAAGTTCATCGGAATTAAATAGAAAAGGCACAATGCCTACTTGAGTACAAGAAAACTGACTCTTCTTACTGTCTATGTTTTGAACCATTCCTGTGAACTAGTTATAGATTCCGATGCTTCACTTCAGGTTTGGTGTATCCCTCTGCCCGCCTTATTTTCGATGAAACACAGAGATTGCAAAGGAATTATAAACAAAAGGCACAATGCCGACTCAAGTACAAGAAGACTGGCTCTTCTCACTGTCTATGTTTTGAACCTTTCCTGTGAGACCGGTTTTAGATTCCGATGCTTCACTTCAGGTTTACTGTATCCCTTGGCCCTTCTTATTGACGACGAAACACAAAAATTGCATCGGAATTATATAGAAAACCCACAATGCCGACTTAAATTCAAGAAAACTAACTCCTCTTAGTGTCTATGTTTTGAAACATTCCTGTGACACTAGTTATAGATTCCGATGCTTCACTTCAGGTTTGCTGTATCACTCTGACCGTCTTTTTGACGACGAAACACAGAAATTGCATCGGAATTATATACAAAAAGCACAATGCCGACTTCTGTACAAGAAAACTGACTCTTCTCACTGTCTATGCTTTGAACCATTCCTAGGACACTAGTTATACATTCCGATGCTTCACTTCAGTTTTACTGTATCCCTCTGAGCTTCTTATTGACGATGAAACACAGAAATTGCATCGGAGTGAAACACATAACGCACAATGCCCACTTAACTACAAGTAAACTGACTCTTCTTACTGTCTATGATTTGAACCATTCCTGTGGCACTAGTTATTGATTCCGATGCATAACTTCAGGTTTACTGTATCCCTCAGACCTTCTTATTGACGATGAAACTCAGAAATTGCATCGGAATTAAATACAAAAGGAACAATGCCGACTTAAGTACAAGAAAACTGACTCTTCTCACTGTCTATGCTTTGAACCATTCCTAGGACACTAGTTATACATTCCGATGCTTCACTTCAGTTTTACTGTATCCCTCTGAGCTTCTTATTGACGATCAAACACAGAAATTGCATCGGAATTTAATACTAAAGGCACAATGGACACTCAAGTACAAGAAGACTTGCTCTTCTTACTGTCTATGTTTTGAACCTTTCCTGTGAGACCAGTTTTAGATTCCGAAGCTTGACTTCTGGTTTACTGTATCCCTTGGATTTTCATATTGACGACGAAACACCGAAATTGCATCGGAATTAAATAGAAAAGGCACAATGCCGACTTAAGGTCAAGAAAACTGATTCTTCTTAGTGTCTATGATTTGAACCATTCCTGTGACACTAGTTATAGATTCCGATGTTTCACTTCAGGTTTCCTGTATCACTCTGACCGTCTTATTGACGATGAAACACAGAATTTGCATCGGAAGTAAATACAAAAGGCACAATGACGACTGAATTATAAGAAAACTGACCCTTCATGCTGTAAATGCTTTGAACCATTCCTGTGACACTAGTTATAGATTCCGATGCTTCACTTAAGGTTTACTGTATCCCTCTGACCTTCTTATTGACGATCAAACACAGAAATTGCATCGGAATTAAATACAAAAGGCACAATGCACACTCAAGTACAAGTAGACTGGCTCTTCTTAATGCCTATGTTTTGAACCTTTCCTGTGAGACCAGTTTTAGATTCCGGAGCTTGACTTCTGGTTTACTGTATCTCTTGGATTTTCATATTGACGACGAAACACCGAAATTGCATCGGAATTAAATAGAAAAGGCACCATGCCGACTTCAGGTCAAGAAAACTGATTCTTCTTAATGTCTATGCTTTGAACCATTTGTGTGACACTAGTTATAGATTCCGATGCTTCATTTCAGGTTTACTGTAACCCTCTGACCTTCGTATTGACGATGACACAGAGAAATTGCATCGGAATTGAATACAAAAGGAACAATGCCGACTTAAGTACAAGAAGACTGACTCTTCTTTCTGTCTATGTTTTGAACCATTCGTGTGACACTAGTTATAGATTCCGATGCTTCACTTCAGGTTCACTGTATCCCTCTGACCTTCTTTTTGACGATGAAACACAGAAATTGCATCGGAATTAAATACAAAAGGCACAATGCCAACTTAAGTACACGTAAACTGACTCTTCTTACTGACTATGTTTTGAACCATTCCTGTGACACTAGTTATAGATGCCAATGCTTCACTACAGGCTTACTGTATCCCTCTGACCTTCTTTTTGACGACGAAACACAGAAATTGCATCGGAATTAAATACAAAAGGCATAATGCCGACTTAAGTAAAAGAAGACTGACTCTTCTTACTGTCTATGCTTTGAACCATTGCTGTGACACTAGTTATACATTCCAATGCTTCACTTCAGTTTTACTGTATTCCTCTGAGCTTCTTATTGACGATGAAACACAGAAATTGCATCGGAATTTAATACAAAATGGCTTAATGCGGACTTAAGTACAAGTAAACTGACTCTTCTTACTGTCTATGTTTTGAACCATTCCTGTGACACTAGTTATTGATTCCGATGCATCACTTCAGGTTTACTGTATCCCTCTGACCTTCTTATTGACGATGAAACTCAGAAATTGCATCGGAATTAAATACAAAAGGAACAATGCCGACTTAAGTACAAGAAAACTGATTCTTCTTAATGTCTATGCTTTCAACCATTCCTAGGACACTAGTTATAGATTCCGATGCTTCACTTCAGGTTTCCTGTATCCCTCTGACCTTCTTATTGACGATGAAACACAGAAATTGCATCGGAATTAAATACAAAAGGCACAATGCCGACTCAACTACAAGATGACTAGCTCTTCTTACTGTCTATGTTTTGAACCTTTCCTGTGAGACCGGTTTAAGATTCCGATGCTTCTTTTCAGGTTTACTGTATCCCTTGGCCCTTCTTATTGACGACGAAACACAGAAATTGCATCGGAAATATATAGAAAAGGCACAATGCCGACTGAAATACAAGAAAACTGACTCCTCTTACTGTCTATGTTTTGAACTATTCCTGTGACACTAGTTATAGATTCCGATGCTTCACTTCAGGTTTGCTGTACCACTCTGACCGTCTTATTGACGATGAAACACAGAATTTGCATAGGAATTAAATACAAAAGGCACAATGCCGACTGAATTATAAGAAAACTGACCCTTCATGCTGTGTATGCTTTGAACCATTCCTGTGACACTAGTTATAGATTCCGATGCTTCACATAAGATTTACTGTATGCCTCTGACCTTCTTATTGACGATCAAACACAGAAATTGCATCGGAATTAAATACAAAAGGCACAATGCCGACTTAAGTACAAGTAAACTGACTCTTCTTGCTGTCTATGATTTGAACCATTTGTGTGACACTAATTGTAGATTCCGATGCTTCACTTCAGGTTTACTGTAAGCCTCTGACCCTCTTATTGACGATGAAACAGAGAAATTGCATCGGAATTGAATACAAAAGGTACAATGCCGACTTAAGTACAAGAAGACAGACTCTTCTTACTGTCTATGTTTTGAACCATTCCTGTGACACTAGTTATAGATTCCGATGCTTCACTTCAGGTTCACTGTATCCCTCTGACCTTCTTATTGACGATGAAACACAGAAATTGCATCGGAATTAAATACAAAAGTCACAATGCCGACTCAACTACAAGAAGACTAGCTCTTCTCACTGTCTATGTTTTGAACCTTTCCTGTGAGACCGGTTTTAGATTCCGATGCTTCACTTCAGGTTTACTGTATCCCTTGGCCCTGCTTATTGACGACGAAACACAAAAATTGCATCGGAATTATATAGAAAACCCACAATGCCAACTTAAATTCAAGAAAACTGACTCCTCTTAGTGTCTATGTTTTGAAACATTCCTGTGACACTAGTTATAGATTCCGATGCTTCACTTCAGGTTTGCTGTATCACTCTGACCGTCTTATTGACGACGAAACCCAGAAATTGCATCGGAATTATATACAAAAGGCACAATGCCGACTTCAGTACAAGAAAATTGACTCTTCTTATTGTCTATGTTTTAAACCATTCCTGTGACACTAGTTATAGATACCGATGTCTCACTTCAGGAATACTGTATCCCTCTGACCTTCTTATTGACGATGAAACACAGAAATTGCATCGGAGTGAAACACATAACGCACAATGCCCACTTAACTACAAGTAAACTGACTCTTCTTACTGTCTATGATTTGAACCATTCCTGTGGCACTAGTTATTGATTCCGATGCATAACTTCAGGTTTACTGTATCCCTCAGACCTTCTTATTGACGATGAAACTCAGAAATTGCATCGGAATTAAATACAAAAGGAACAATGCCGACTTAAGTACAAGAAAACTGACTCTTCTCACTGTCTATGCTTTGAACCATTCCTAGGACACTAGTTATACATTCCGATGCTTCACTTCAGTTTTACTGTATCCCTCTGAGCTTCTTATTGACGATCAAACACAGAAATTGCATCGGAATTTAATACTAAAGGCACAATGCACACTCAAGTACAAGAAGACTAGCTCTTCTTACTGTCTATGTTTTGAACCTTTCCTGTGAGACCAGTTTTAGATTCCGAATCTTGACTTCTGGTTTACTGTATCCCTTGGATTTTCATATTGACGACGAAACACAGAGATTGCAACGGAATTAAATAGAAAAGGCACAATGCCGACTTAAGGTCAAGAAAACTGATTCTTCTTAGTGTCTATGATTTGAACCATTCCTGTGACACTAGTTATAGATTCCGATGTTTCACTTCAGATTTCCTGTATCACTCTGACCGTCTTATTGTCGATGAAACACAGAATTTGCATCGGAAGTAAATACAAAAGGCACAATGACGACTGAATTATAAGAAAACTGACCCTTCATGCTGTAAATGCTTTGAACCATTCCTGTGACACTAGTTACAGATTCCGATGCTTCACTTAAGGTTTACTGTATCCCTCTGACCTTCTTATTGACGATCAAACACAGAAATTGCATCGGAATTAAATACAAAAGGCACAATGCACACTCAAGTACAAGTAGACTGGCTCTTCTTAATGCCTATGTTTTGAACCTTTCCTGTGAGACCAGTTTTAGATTCCGGAGCTTGACTTCTGGTTTACTGTATCTCTTGGATTTTCATATTGACGACGAAACACCGAAATTGCATCGGAATTAAATAGAAAAGGCACCATGCCGACTTCAGGTCAAGGAAACTGATTCTTCTTAATGTCTATGCTTTGAACCATTTGTGTGACACTAGTTATAGATTCCGATGCTTCATTTCAGGTTTACTGTAACCCTCTGACCTTCGTATTGACGATGACACAAAGAAACTGCATCGGAATTGAATACAAAAGGAACAATGCCGACTTAAGTACAAGAAGACTGACTCTTCTTACTGTCTATGTTTTGAACCATTCGTGTGACACTAGTTATAGATTCCGATGCTTCACTTCAGGTTCACTGTATCCCTCTGACCTTCTTTTTGACGATGAAACACAGAAATTGCATCGGTATTAAATACAAAAGGCACAATGCCAACTTAAGTACACGTAAACTGACTCTTCTTACTGACTATGTTTTGAACCATTCCTGTGACACTAGTTATAGATGCCAATGCTTCACTACAGGCTTACTGTATCCCTCTGACCTTCTTATTGACGACGAAACACAGAAATTGCATCGGAATTAAATACAAAAGGCATAATGCCGACTTAAGTAAAAGATGACTGACTCTTCTTACTGTCTATGCTTTGAACCATTGCTGTGACACTAGTTATACATTCCGATGCTTCACTTCAGTTTTACTGTATTCCTCTGAGCTTCTTATTGACGATGAAACACAGAAATTGCATCGGAATTAAATACAAAAGGCACAATGCCGAGTCAAGTACAAGAAGACTGGCTCTTCTTACTGTCTATGTTTTGAACCTTTCCTGTGAGACCGGTTTTAGATTCCGATGCTTCACTTCAGGTTAACTGTATCCCTCTGACCTTCTTATTGACGATGAAAGACAGAAATTGCATCGGAATTAAATACAAAAGGCACAATGCCGACTTAAGTACAAGTAAACTGACTCTTCTCTCTGTCTATGGTTTGAACCATTCCTGTGACACTAGTTACAGATTCCGTTGCTTCACCTCAGGTTTATTGTATCCCTCTGACCTTCTTATTGATGATGACACACAGAAATTGCATCGGAATTAAATACAAAGGGCACAATTACGACTTAAGTACAAGAAAACTGACTCTTCACACTCTCTATGTTTTTAACCATTCCTGTGACACTAGTTATAGATTCCGATGCTTCACTTCAGGTTTACTGTATCCCTCTGACCATCTTATTGACGATGAAACACAGAAATTGCATCGAAATTAAATACAAAAGGCACAATGCGGGCTTAAGTACAAGAAAACTGACCCTTCTTACTGTCTATGTCTTGAACCATTCCTGTGACACTAGTTATAGATGCCGATACTTCACTTCAGGTTTACTGTATCCCTCTGACCTTCTTATTGACGATGAAACACAGAAATTGCATCGAAATTAAATACAAAAGGCACAATGCCGACTTCAGTACAAAAAAACTGACTCTTCCTACTGTCTATATTTTGAACCATTCCTGTGACACTTGTTATAGATTCCGATTCTTCATTTCAGGTTTACTGTATCCCTCTGACCTTATTGACGATGAAACACAGAAATTGCATCGGAATTAAATACAAAAGGCACAATGCCGACTTAAATACAAGGAAACTGAATCCTCTTACTGTCCGTGTATTGAACCATTCCTGTGACACTAGTTATAGATTCCGATGCTTCACTTCAGGTTTACTGTATCCCTCTGACGTTCTTATTGACGATGAAACACAGAAATTGCATCGGAATTAAATACAAAAGGGACAATGCCGACTTAAGTACAAGAAAACTGACGCTTCTTACTGTTTATGTTTTGAACCACTCCTGTGACGCTAGTTATAGATTCCGATGCTTCTCTTCAGGTTTACTGTATCCCTGTGAAATTCTTATTGACGATGAAACACAGAAATTGCATCGGAATTTAATACAAAATGGCTTAATGCCGACTTAAGTACAAGTAAACTGACTCTTCTTACTGTCTATGTTTTGAACCATTCCTGTGACGCTAGTTATTGATTCCGATGCATCACTTCAGGTTTACTGTATCCCTCTGACCTTCTTATTGACGATGAAACTCAGAAATTGCATCGGAATTAAATACAAAAGGAACAATGCCGACTTAAGTACAAGAAAACTGATTCTTCTTAATGTCTATGCTTTCAACCATTCCTAGGACACTAGTTATAGATTCCGATGCTTCACGTTAGGTTTCCTGTATCCCTCTGACCTTCTTATTGACGATGAAACACAGAAATTGCATCGGAATTAAATACAAAAGGCACAATGCCGACTCAACTACAAGATGACTAGCTCTTCTTACTGTCTATGTTTTGAACCTTTCCTGTGAGACCGGTTTTAGACTCCGATGCTTCACTTCAGGTTTACTGTATCCCTTGGCCCTTCTTATTGACGACGAAACACAAAAATTGCAACGGAATTATATAGAAATAGCACAATGCCGACTTAAATTCAAAAAAACTAACTCCTCTTACTGTCTATGTTTTGAACCATTCCTGTGACACTAGTTATAGATTCCGATGCTTCACTTCAGGTTTCCTGTATCTCTCTGACCTTCTTATTGACGATGAGACACAGACATTGCATCGGAATGAAATACAAAAGTCACAATGCCGACTCAACTACAAGAAGACTAGCTCTTCTTACTGTCTATGTTTTGAACCTTTCCTGTGAGACCGGTTTTAGACTCCGATGCTTCACTTCAGGTTTACTGTATCCCTTGGCCCTTCTTATTGACGACGAAACACAAAAATTGCATCGGAATTATATAAAAATAGCACAATGCCGACTTAAATTCAAAAAAACTAACTCCTCTTACTGTCTATGTTTTGAAACATTCCTGTGACATTAGTTATAGATTCCGATGCTTCACTTCAGGTTTGCTGTATCACTCTGACCGTCTTATTGACGATGAAACACAGAAATTGCATCGGAATTAAATACAAAAGGCACAATGGCGACTTAATTATAAGAAAATTGACTCTTCTTACTGTCTATGCTTTGAACAATTCCTGTGACACTAGTTATAGATTCCGATGCTTCACTTCAGGTTTACTGTATCCCTCTGACCTTCTTATTGACGATCAATCACAGAAATTGCATCGGAATTTAATACAAAAGGCACAATGCCGACTTAAGTACAAGTAAACTGACTCTTCTTACTGTCTATGATTTGAACCATTTGTGTGACACTAGTTATAGATTCCGATGCTTCACTTCAGGTTTACTGTAACCCTCTGACCTTCTTATTGACGATGAAACAGAGAAATTGCATCGGAATTGAATACAAAAGGAACAATGCCGACTTAAGTACAAGAAGACTGACTCTTCTTACTGTCTATGTTGTGAACCATTTATGTGACACTAGTTATAGATTCCGATGCTTCACCTCAGGTTCACTGTATCCCTCTGACCTTCTTTTTGACGATGAAACACAGAAATTGCATCGGAGTGAAACACATAACGCACAATGCCAACTTAAGTACAAGTAAAATGACTCTTCTTACTGACTATGTTTTGAACCATTCCTGTGACACTAGTTATAGATGCCGATGCTTCACTACAGGCCTACTGTATCCCTCTGACCTTCTTATTGACGACGAAACACAGAAATTGCATCGGAATTACTTACAAAAGGCACAATGCCGACTTAAGTAAAAGAAGACTGACTCTTCTTACTGTCTATGTTTGAACCATTGCTGTGACACTAGTTATACATTCCCATGCTTCACTTCAGTTTTACTGTATTCCTCTGAGCTTCTTATTGACGATGAAACACAGAAATTGCATCGGAATTAAATACAAAAGGCACAATGCCGACTCAAGTACAAGAAGACTATCTCTTCTTACTGTCTATGTTTTGAACCTTTCCTGTGAGACCGGTTTTAGATTCCGATGTTTCACTTCAGGTTCACTGTATCCCTTCGCCCTTCTTATTGACGACGAAACGCAGAAATTGCATCGGAATTATATAGAAAAGGCACAATGCAGACTTAAATACAAGAAAACTGACTCCTCATACTGTCTATGTTTTGAACCATTCCTGTGACACTAGTTATAGATTCCGATGCTTCACTTCAGGTTTGCTGTATCACTCTGACCGTCTTATTGACGATGAAACACAGAAATTGCATCGGAATTAATTACAAAAGGCACAATGCCGACTTAATTATAAGAAAACTGACTCTTCTTACTGTCTATGCTTTGAACCATTCCTGTGACACTAGTTATAGATTCCGATGCTTTACTTCAGTTTTACTGTATCCCTCTGAGCTTCTTATTGACGATGAAACAGAGAAATTGCATAGGAATTGAATACAATAGGCACAATGCCGACTTAAGTACAAGAAGACTGACTCTTCTTACTGTCTATGTTTTGAACCATTCCTGTGACATTAGTTACAGATTCCGATGCTTCACTTCAGGTTCACTGTATCCCTCTGACCTTCGTATTGACGATGAAACACAGACTTTGCATCGGAATTATATACAAAATTCATAATGCCGACTTAAGTACAAGAAAATTGACTCTTCTTATTGTCAATGGTTTGAACCATTCCTGTGTCACTAGTTATAGATTCCGATGCCTCACTTCAGGAATACTGTATCCCTCTGACCTTCGTATTGACGATGAAACACAGAAATTGCATCGGAATTAAATACAAAAGGCACAATGCCGAATAAAGTAGAAGTAAACTGACTCTACTTACTGTCAATGTTTTGAACCATTCCTGCGACACTAGTTACAGATTACGATGCTTCACTTCAGGTTTACTGTATCCCTCTGACCTTCAAATTGACGATGAAACACAGAAATTGCATCGGAATTAAATACAAAAGGCACAATGAGGACTTAAGTAAAAGACAACTGACTCTTCTTACTGTCTATGTTTTGAACCATTCCTGTGACACTAGTTACAGATTCCGATGCTTCACTTCAGGTTTACTGTATCCCTCTGACATTCTTATTGACGATGAAACACAGAAATTTCATCGGCATGAAATACAAAAGGCACAATGCCGACTTAAGTACAAGAAATCTGACTCTTCTTACTGTCTATGTTTTGAACCATTCCTGTGACACTAGTTATGGATTCCGATGCTTCACTTCTGGTTTGCTGTATCCCTCTGACCGTCATATTGACGATGAAACACATAAATTGCATCGGAATTAAATGCAAAAGGCACAATGCCGACTAAATTACAAGAAGATTGGCTTTTCTTACTGTCTATGTTTTGAACCTTTCCTGTGAGACCGGTTTTAGATTCCGATGCTTCACTTCAGGGTTACTGTATCCCTCTGACCTTCTTATTGACGATGAAACTCAGAAATTGCATCGGAATTAGATACTAAAGGCACAATGCCAACTTAATTATTAGAAAACTGACTCTTCTTACTGTCTATGCTTTGAAGCATTCCTGTGACACTAGTTATAGATTCCGATGCTTCATGTTTACTGTATCCCTCTGACCTTCTTATTGACGATGAAACACAGAAATTGCATCGGAATTAAATACAAAAGGCACAATGTCGACTTACGTACAAGTAAACTGACTCTTCTAACTGTCTATGTTTGAACCATTCCTGTGACACTAGTTATAGATTCCGATGCTTCACTTTAGGTTTACTGTAACCCTCTGAACATCTTATTGACGATGAAACACAGAAATTGCATAGGAATTAAATACAAAACGCACAATGCCGACTTAAGTACAAGAAGACTCACTCTTCTTAATGTCTATGTTTTGAACCATTCCTGTGACACTAGTTATAGATTCCGATGCTTCACTTCAGGTTTACTGTATCCCTCCGATCTACGTATTGACGATGACACACAGAAATTGTATCGGAATTAAATACAAAAGGCACAATGCCGACTTAAGTACGAGAAAACTGACTCTTCTTACTGTCTATGTTTTAACCATTCCTGTGACACTAGTTATAGATTCCGATGCTTCACTTCAAGTTTACTGTATCCCTCTGACCTTCTCTTTGACGATGAAACACAGAAATTGTATCGGAATTAAATACAGATGGCACAATGCCGACTTAAGTACAAGATAACTGACTCTTCTTACTGTCTATGTTTCGAACCATTCCTGTGACACTAGTTATAGTTTCCGATACTTCACTTCAGATTTACTGCATCCCTCTGACCTTCTTATTGACGATGAAACACAGAAATTGCATTGGAATTAAATACAAAAGGCACATTGCCGACTTAAGTACAAGAAAACTGACTCTTCTTACTGTTTATGTTTCGAACCATTCCTGTGACACTAGTTATAGATTGCGATGCTCCAATTCTGGTTTACTGTATCCCTCTGACCTTCATATTGACGATGAAACACAGAAATTGCATCGGAATTAAATACAAAAGGCACAATGCCGCCTTAAGTACAAGAAAACTGACGCTTCTTACTGTTTATGTTTTGAACCATTCCTCTGACACTAGTTATAGATTCCGATGCTTCACTTCAGGCTTACTCTATCCCTCTGATCTTCTTATTGACGATGAAACACAGATATTGCATCGGAATTAAATACAAAAGGCGCAATGCCGACTCAAGTACAAGAGGACTGGCTCTTCTTACTGTCTATGTTTTCAACCTTTCCTGTGAGACCGGTTTTAGATTCCGATGCTTCACTTTATGTTTACTGTATCCCTTGGACCTTCTTATTGACGACGAAACACAGAAACGGCATCGGAATTAAATACAAAAGCCACAATGCCGACCTACGTATAAGTAAACTTACTCTTCTTACTGTCTAAGCTGTGAACCATTCCTGTGACACTAGTTATAGATTCCAATGCTTCACTTCAGGTTTACTGTAACCCTCTGACCATCTTACTGACGATGAAACACAGAAAACGCATCGGAATTAAATACAAAAGGAACAATGCCGACTTATGTACAGGAAGACTGACTCTTCTTACTGTCTATGTTATGAACCATTCCCGTGACACTAGTTATAGATTCCAATGCTTCACTTCAGGTTTACTGCATCCCTCTGACCTTCTTATTGACGATGAAACACAGAAATTGCATCGGAATTAAATACAAAAGGCAAAATGCCGACTTTACTACAAGTAAACTGACTCTTCTTACTGTCTATGTTTTGAACCATTCCTGTGACACTAGTTATAGATTCCGATGCTTCACTTCAGGTTTACTGGATCCCTCTGACCTACGTATTGACGATGAAACACAGAAATTGCATTGGAATTAAATACAAAACGCACAATGCCGACTTAAGTACAAAAAGACTGACTCTTCTTACTCTCTATGTTTTGAACCATTCCTGTCACACTAGTTATAGATTCCGATGCTTCACTTCTGGGTTACTGTATCCCTCTGACCTTCTTATTGACGATGAAACACAGAAATTGCATCGGAATTAAATATAAAAGGCACAAGGCTTACTTAATTATAAGAAAACTGACTCTTCCTACTGTCTATGTTTTGATCCATTACTGTGACACTAGTTATGGATTCCGATGCTTCACTTCAGGTTTACTGTATCCCTCTGACCTTCTTATTGACGATGAAACACAGAAATTGCATCTTAATTAAATACAAAAGGCACAATGCCGACATCAGTACAGGAAGACTGACTCTTCTTACCGTCTATGTTTTGAACCATTCCTGTGACACTAGTTATAGATTCCGATGCTTCACTTCAGGTTTTCTGCATCCCTCTGACCTTCTAATTGAAGATCAAACACAGAAATTGCATCGTTATTAAATACAAAAGGCACAATGCCGACTCAAGTACAAGAGGACTGGCTCTTCTTACTGTCTATGTTTTGAACCTTTCCTGTGAGGCCGGTTTTAGATTCCGATGCTTCAGTTTGGGTTTACTGCATCCCTTGGACCTTCTTATTGACGACGAAACACAGAAACTGCATCGCAATTAAATAGAAAAAGCACAATGTCGACTTAAGTACAAGAAAACTGACTCTTCTTACTGTCTATGTTTTGAACCATTCCTGTGACACTAGTTACAGATTTCGATGCATCACGTCAGGGTTACTGTATCCCTCTGACCTTCTTATTGACGATGAAACACAGAAATTGCATCGGAATTAAATATAAGCGGCACAAGGCCGACTTAATTAATAGAAAACTGACTCTTCTTACTGTCTATGCTTTGAACCATTCCTGTGACACTAGTTACAGATTCCGATGCTTCACTTCAGGTTTACTGTATCCCTCTGACCTTCTTATTGTCGATGAAACACAGAAACTGCATCAGAATTAAATACAAAAGGCACAATGCCGACTTAAGTACAAGAAGAGTGACTCTTCTTACGGTCTATGCTTTGAACCATTCCTGTGACACTAGTTATAGATTGCGATGCTCCAGTTCTGGTTTACCGTATCCCTCTGACCTTCATATTGACGATGAAACACAGAAATTGCATCGGAATTAAATACAAAAGGCTCAATGCCGTCTTAAGTACAAGAAAACTGACGCTTCTTACTGTTTATGGTTTGAACCATTCCTGTGACACTAGTTGTAGATTCCGATGCCTCACTTCAGGAATACTGTATCCCTCTGACCTTCTTATTGACGATGAAACACAGATATTGCTTCGGAATGAACACAAAACGCACAATGCCAACTTAAGTACAAGTATACTGACTCTTCTTATTGTCTATGTTTTGAACCATTCCTGTGACACTAGTTATAGATTCCGATGCTTCACTACAGGCTTACTGTATCCCTCTGACCTTCTTGTTGACGATGAAACACAGAAATTGCATCGGAATTAAATACAAAAGGCACAATGCCGAATAAAGTACAAGTTAACTGACTCTACTTACTGTCAATGTTTTGAACCATTCCTGCGACACTAGTTACAGATTACGATGCTTCACTTCAGGTTTACTGTATCCCTCTGACCTTCAAATTGACGATGAAACACAGAAATTGCATCGGAATTAAATACAAAAGGCACAATGAGGACTTAAGTAAAAGACAACTGACTCTTCTTACTGTCTATGCTTTGAACCATTCCTGTGACACTAGTTACAGATTCCGATGCTTCACTTCAGGTTTACTGTATCCCTCTGACATTCTTATTGACGATGAAACACTGAAATTTCATCGGCATGAAATACAAAAGGCACAATGCCGACTTAAGTACAAGAAGACTGACCTTTCTTACTGTCTTTGTTTTGATCCATTCCTGTGACACTAGTTATAGATTCCGATGCTTCACTTCAGGGTTACTGTATCCCTCTGATCTTCTTATTGACGATGAAACACAGATATTGCATCGGAATTAAATACAAAAGGCACAATGCCGACTTAAGTACAAGAAGACTGACCTTTCTTACTGTCTTTGTTTTGATCCATTCCTGTGACACTAGTTATAGATTCCGATGCTTCACTTCAGGTTTCCTGTACCCCTCTGACCTTCGTATTGACAATGAAACACAGAAATTGCAATGTAATTAAATACAAAAAGCACAATGCCGACTTAAGTACAAAATGACTGACTCTTCTTACTCTGTATGTTTTGAACCATTCCTATGACACTAGTTATAGATTCCGATGCTTCACTTCAGGTTTACCGTATCCCTCCGACCGTCGTATTGACGATGAAACACAGAAATTGCATCGGAATTAAATACAAAAGGCACAATGAGAACTCAAGTACGAGAATACTGACTCTTCTTACTGTCTATGCCTTGAACCATTCCAGTGACACTAGTTATAGATTCCGATGCTTCACATCAGGTTTACTGTATCCCTCTGACCTTCTTATTGACGATGAAACACAGAAATTGCATCTTAATTAAAATCAAAAGGCACAATGCCGACTTAAGTACAAGAAAACTGACTCTTCTTACTGTCTATGTTTTGAACCATTCCTGTGACACTAGTAATAGATTCCGACGCTTCACTTCAGGTTTACTGTATCCCTATGCCCTTCTTATTGACGATGAAACACAGAAATTGCATCGGAATTAAATACAAAAGGCACAATGCCGACTTAAGTACTAGAAGACTGACTCTTCCTATTGTCTATGTTTTGGACCATTCCTGTGACACTAGTTATAGAGTCAGATTGTTCACTTCAGGTTTACTGTATCCTTCTCACCCTCTTATTGACGATCAATCACAGATATTGCATCGGAATTAAATACAAAAGGCGCAATGCCGACTCAAGTACAAGAGGACTGGCACTTCTTACTGTCTATGTTTTCAACCTTTCCTGTGAGACCGGTTTTAGATTCCGTTGCTTCACTTTATAATTACTGTATCCCTTGGACCTTATTATTGACGACGAAACACAGAAACGGCATCGGAATTAAATACAAAAGCCACATTGCCGACCTACGTATAAGTAAACTTACTCTTCTTACTGTCTAAGTTGTGAACCATCCCTGTGACACTAGTTATAGATTCCAATGCTTCACTTCAGGTTTACTGTAACCCTCTGACCATCTTACTGACGATGAAACACAGAAAACGCAACGGAATTAAATACAAAAGGCACAATGCCGACTTAAGTACAGGAAGACTGACTCTTCTTACTGTCTATATTATGAACCATTCCCGTGACACTAGTTATAGATTCCGATGCTTCACTTCAGGTTTACTGCATCCCTCTGACCTTCTTATTGACGATGAAACACAGAAATTGCATCGGAATTAAATACAAAAGGCAAAATGCCGACTTTACTACAAGTAAACTGACTCTTCTTACTGTCTATGTTTTGAACCATTCCTGTGACACTAGTTATAGATTCCGATGCTTCACTTCAGGTTTACTGGATCCCTCTGACCTACGTATTGACGATGAAACACAGAAATTGCATTGGAATTAAATACAAAAGGCACAATGCCGACTTAAGTACAAAAAGACTGACTCTTCTTACTCTCTATGTTTTGAACCATTCCTGTCACACTAGTTATAGATTCCGATGCTTCACTTCTGGTTTACTGTATCCCTCTGACATTCTTATTGACGATGAAACACAGAAATTGCATCGGAATTAAATATAAAAGGCACAAGGCCGACTTAATTATAAGAGAACTGACTCTTCCTACTGTCTATGTTTTGATCCATTACTGTGACACTAGTTATGGATTCCGATGCCTCACTTAAGGTTTACTGTATCCCTCTGACCTTCTTATTGACGATGAAACACAGAAATTGCATCTTAATTAAATACAAAAGGCACAATGCCGACATCAGTACAGGAAGACTGACTCTTCTTACCGTCTATGTTTTGAACCATTCCTGTGACACTAGTTATAGATTCCGATGCTTCACTTCAGGTTTTCTGCATCCCTCTGACCTTCTAATTGAAGATCAAACACAGAAATTGCATCGTTATTAAATACAAAAGGCACAATGCCGACTCAAGTAAAGGAGGACTGGCTCTTCTTACTGTCTATGTTTTGAACCTTTCCTGTGAGGCCGGTTTTAGATTCCGATGCTTCAGTTTGGGTTTACTGCATCCCTTGGACCTTCTTATTGACGACGAAACACAGAAACTGCATCGCAATTAAATAGAAAAAGCACAATGTCGACTTAAGTACAAGAAAACTGACTCTTCTTACTGTCTATGTTTTGAACCATTCCTGTGACACTAGTTATAGATTCCGATGCTTCACTTCAGGTTTCCTGTATCTCTCTGACCTTCTTATTGACGATGAGACACAGACATTGCATCGGAATGAAATACAAAAGTCACAATGCCGACTCAACTACAAGAAGACTAGCTCTTCTTACTGTCTATGTTTTGAACCTTTCCTGTGAGACCGGTTTTAGACTCCGATGCTTCACTTCAGGTTTACTGTATCCCTTGGCCCTTCTTATTGACGACGAAACACAAAAATTGCATCGGAATTATATAAAAATAGCACAATGCCGACTTAAATTCAAAAAAACTAACTCCTCTTACTGTCTATGTTTTGAAACATTCCTGTGACATTAGTTATAGATTCCGATGCTTCACTTCAGGTTTGCTGTATCACTCTGACCGTCTTATTGACGATGAAACACAGAAATTGCATCGGAATTAAATACAAAAGGCACAATGGCGACTTAATTATAAGAAAATTGACTCTTCTTACTGTCTATGCTTTGAACAATTCCTGTGACACTAGTTATAGATTCCGATGCTTCACTTCAGGTTTACTGTATCCCTCTGACCTTCTTATTGACGATCAATCACAGAAATTGCATCGGAATTTAATACAAAAGGCACAATGCCGACTTAAGTACAAGTAAACTGACTCTTCTTACTGTCTATGATTTGAACCATTTGTGTGACACTAGATATAGATTCCGATGCTTCACTTCAGGTTTACTGTAACCCTCTGACCTTCTTATTGACGATGAAACAGAGAAATTGCATCGGAATTGAATACAAAAGGAACAATGCCGACTTAAGTACAAGAAGACTGACTCTTCTTACTGTCTATGTTGTGAACCATTTATGTGACACTAGTTATAGATTCCGATGCTTCACCTCAGGTTCACTGTATCCCTCTGACCTTCGTTTTGACGATGAAACACAGAAATTGCATCGGAGTGAAACACATAACGCACAATGCCAACTTAAGTACAAGTAAAATGACTCTTCTTACTGACTATGTTTTGAACCATTCCTGTGACACTAGTTATAGATGCCGATGCTTCACTACAGGCCTACTGTATCCCTCTGACCTTCTTATTGACGACGAAACACAGAAATTGCATCGGAATTACTTACAAAAGGCACAATGCCGACTTAAGTAAAAGAAGACTGACTCTTCTTACTGTCTATGCTTTGAACCATTGCTGTGACACTAGTTATACATTCCCATGCTTCACTTCAGTTTTACTGTATTCCTCTGAGCTTCTTATTGACGATGAAACACAGAAATTGCATCGGAATTAAATACAAAAGGCACAATGCCGACTCAAGTACAAGAAGACTATCTCTTCTTACCGTCTATGTTTTGAACCTTTCCTGTGAGACCGGTTTTAGATTCCGATGTTTCACTTCAGGTTCACTGTATCCCTTCGCCCTTCTTATTGACGACGAAACGCAGAAATTGCATCGGAATTATATAGAAAAGGCACAATGCAGACTTAAATACAAGAAAACTGACTCCTCATACTGTCTATGTTTTGAACCATTCCTGTGACACTATTTATAGATTCCGATGCTTCACTTCAGGTTTGCTGTATCACTCTGACCGTCTTATTGACGATGAAACACAGAAATTGCATCGGAATTAATTACAAAAGGCACAATGCCGACTTAATTATAAGAAAACTGACTCTTCTTACTGTCTATGCTTTGAACCATTCCTGTGACACTAGTTATAGATTCCGATGCTTTACTTCAGTTTTACTGTATCCCTCTGAGCTTCTTATTGACGATGAAACAGAGAAATTGCATAGGAATTGAATACAATAGGCACAATGCCGACTTAATTACAAGAAGACTGACTCTTCTTACTGTCTATGTTTTGAACCATTCCTGTGACATTAGTTACAGATTCCGATGCTTCACTTCAGGTTCACTGTATCCCTCTGACCTTCGTATTGACGATGAAACACAGACTTTGCATCGGAATTATATACAAAAGGCATAATGCCGACTTAAGTACAAGAAAATTGACTCTTCTTATTGTCAATGGTTTGAACCATTCCTGTGTCACTAGTTATAGATTCCGATGCCTCACTTCAGGAATACTGTATCCCTCTGACCTTCGTATTGACGATGAAACACAGATATTGCATCGGAATGAACACAAAACGCACAATGCCAACTTAAGTACAAGTATACAGACTCTTCTTATTGTCTATGTTTTGAACCATTCCTGTGACACTAGTTATAGATTCCGATGCTTCACTACAGGCTTACTGTATCCCTCTGACCTTCTTGTTGACGATAAAACACAGAAATTGCATCGGAATTAAATACAAACGGCATAATGCCGAATTAAGTACAAGTAAACTGACTCTACTTACTGTCAATGTTTTGAACCATTCCTGCGACACTAGTTATAGATTACGATGCTTCACTTCAGGTTTACTGCATCCCTCTGACCTTCTTATTGACGATGAAACACAGAAATTGCATCGGAATTAAATACAAAAGGCACATTGCCGACTTAAGTACAAGAAAACTGACTCTTCTTACTGTTTATGTTTTGAACCATTCCTGTGACACTAGTTATAGATTGCGATGCTCCAGTTCTGGTTAACTGTATCCCTCTGACCTTCATATTGACGATGAAACACAGAAATTGCATCGGAATTAAATACAAAAGGCACAATGCCGTCTTAAGTACAAGAAAACTGACGCTTCTTACTGTTTATGTTTTGAACCATTCCTGTGACACTAGTTGTAGACTCAGATGCCTCACTTCAGGAATACTGTATCCCTCTGACCTTCTTATTGACGATGAAACACAGATATTGCTTCGGAATGAACACAAAACGAACAATGCCAACTTAAGTACAAGTATACTGACTCTTCTTATTGTCTATGTTTTGAACCATTCCTGTGTCACTAGTTATAGATTCCGATGCTTCACTACAGGCTTACTGTATCCCTCTGACCTTCTTGTTGACGATGAAACACAGAAATTGCATCGGAATTAAATACAAAAGGCACAATGCCGAATAAAGTAGAAGTAAACTGACTCTACTTACTGTCAATGTTTTGAACCATTCCTGCGACACTAGTTACAGATTACGATGCTTCACTTCAGGTTTACTGTATCCCTCTGACCTTCAAATTGACGATGAAACACAGAAATTGCATCGGAATTAAATACAAAAGGCACAATGAGGACTTAAGTAAAAGACAACTGACTCTTCTTACTGTCTATGTTTTGAACCATTCCTGTGACACTAGTTACAGATTCCGATGCTTCACTTCAGGTTTACTGTATCCCTCTGACATTCTTATTGACGATGAAACACAGAAATTTCATCGGCATGAAATACAAAAGGCACAATGCCGACTTAAGTACAAGAAATCTGACTCTTCTTACTGTCTATGTTTTGAACCATTCCTGTGACACTAGTTATGGATTCCGATGCTTCACTTCTGGTTTGCTGTATCCCTCTGACCGTCATATTGACGATGAAACACATAAATTGCATCGGAATTAAATGCAAAAGGCACAATGCCGACTAAATTACAAGAAGATTGGCTTTTCTTACTGTCTATGTTTTGAACCTTTCCTGTGAGACCGGTTTTAGATTCCGATGCTTCACTTCAGGGTTACTGTATCCCTCTGACCTTCTTATTGACGATGAAACTCAGAAATTGCATCGGAATTAGATACTAAAGGCACAATGCCAACTTAATTATTAGAAAACTGACTCTTCTTACTGTCTATGCTTTGAAGCATTCCTGTGACACTAGTTATAGATTCCGATGCTTCATGTATACTGTATCCCTCTGACCTTCTTATTGACGATGAATCACAGAAATTGCATCGGAATTAAATACAAAAGGCACAATGTCGACTTACGTACAAGTAAACTGACTCTTCTAACTGTCTATGTTTGAACCATTCCTGTGACACTAGTTATAGATTCCGATGCTTCACTTTAGGTTTACTGTAACCCTCTGAACATCTTATTGACGATGAAACACAGAAATTGCATAGGAATTAAATACAAAACGCACAATGCCGACTTAAGTACAAGAAGACTCACTCTTCTTAATGTCTATGTTTTGAACCATTCCTGTGACACTAGTTATAGATTCCGATGCTTCACTTCAGGTTTACTGTATCCCTCCGATCTACGTATTGACGATGACACACAGAAATTGTATCGGAATTAAATACAAAAGGCACAATGCCGACTTAAGTACGAGAAAACTGACTCTTCTTACTGTCTATGTTTTAACCATTCCTGTGACACTAGTTATAGATTCCGATGCTTCACTTCAGGTTTACTGTATCCCTCTGACCTTCTTTTTGACGATGAAACACAGAAATTGTATCGGAATTAAATACAGATGGCACAATGCCGACTTAAGTACAAGATAACTGACTCTTCTTACTGTCTATGTTTCGAACCATTCCTGTGACACTAGTTATAGTTTCCGATACTTCACTTCAGGTTTACTGCATCCCTCTGACCTTCTTATTGACGATGAAACACAGAAATTGCACTGGAATTAAATACAAAAGGCACATTGCCGACTTAAGTACAAGAAAACTGACTCTTCTTACTGTTTATGTTTCGAACCATTCCTGTGACACTAGTTATAGATTGCGATGCTCCAATTCTGGTTTACTGTATCCCTCTGACCTTCATATTGACGATGAAACACAGAAATTGCATCGGAATTAAATACAAAAGGCACAATGCCGCCTTAAGTACAAGAAAACTGACGCTTCTTACTGTTTATGTTTTGAACCATTCCTCTGACACTAGTTATAGATTCCGATGCTTCACTTCAGGCTTACTCTATCCCTCTGATCTTCTTATTGACGATGAAACACAGATATTGCATCGGAATTAAATACAAAAGGCGCAATGCCGACTCAAGTACAAGAGGACTGGCTCTTCTTACTGTCTATGTTTTCAACCTTTCCTGTGAGACCGGTTTTAGATTCCGATGCTTCACTTTATGTTTACTGTATCCCTTGGACCTTCTTATTGACGACGAAACACAGAAACGGCATCGCAATTAAATACAAAAGCCACAATGCCGACCTACGTATAAGTAAACTTACTCTTCTTACTGTCTAAGCTGTGAACTATTCCTGTGACACTAGTTATAGATTCCAATGCTTCACTTCAGGTTTACTGTAACCCTCTGACCATCTTACTGACGATGAAACACAGAAAACGCATCGGAATTAAATACAAAAGGCACTATGCCGACTTATGTACAGGAAGACTGACTCTTCTTACTGTCTATGTTATGAACCATTCCCGTGACACTAGTTATAGATTCCAATGCTTAACTTCAGGTTTACTGCATCCCTCTGACCTTCTTATTGACGATGAAACACAGAAATTGCATCGGAATTAAATACAAAAGGCAAAATGCCGACTTTACTACAAGTAAACTGACTCTTCTTACTGTCTATGTTTTGAACCATTCCTGTGACACTAGTTATAGATTCCGATGCTTCACTTCAGGTTTACTGGATCACTCTGACCTACGTATTGACGATGAAACACAGAAATTGCATTGGAATTAAATACAAAACGCACAATGCCGACTTAAGTACAAAAAGACTGACTCTTCTTACTCTCTATGTTTTGAACCATTCCTGTCACACTAGTTATAGATTCCGATGCTTCACTTCTGGATTACTGTATCCCTCTGACCTTCTTATTGACGATGAAACACAGAAATTGCATCGGAATTAAATATAAAAGGCACAAGGCTTACTTAATTATAAGAAAACTGACTCTTCCTACTGTCTATGTTTTGATCCATTACTGTGACACTAGTTATGGATTCCGATGCTTCACTTCAGGTTTACTGTATCCCTCTGACCTTCTTATTGACGATGAAACACAGAAATTGCATCTTAATTAAATACAAAAGGCACAATGCCGACATCAGTACAGGAAGACTGACTCTTCTTACCGTCTATGTTTTGAACCATTCCTGTGACACTAGTTATAGATTCCGATGCTTCACTTCAGGTTTCCTGCATCCCTCTGACCTTCTAATTGAAGATCAAACACAGAAATTGCATCGTTATTAAATACAAAATTCACAATGCCGACTCAAGTACAAGAGGACTGGCTCTTCTTACTGTCTATGTTTTGAACCTTTCCTGTGAGGCCGGTTTTAGATTCCGATGCTTCAGTTTGGGTTTACTGCATCCCTTGGACCTTCTTATTGACGACGAAACACAGAAACTGCATCGCAATTAAATAGAAAAAGCACAATGTCGACTTAAGTACAAGAAAACTGACTCTTCTTACTGTCTATGTTTTGAACCATTCCTGTGACACTAGTTACAGATTTCGATGCATCACGTCAGGGTTACTGTATCCCTCTGACCTTCTTATTGACGATGAAACACAGAAATTGCATCGGAATTAAATATAAGCGGCACAAGGCCGACTTAATTAATAGAAAACTGACTCTTCTTACTGTCTATGCTTTGAACCATTCCTGTGACACTAGTTACAGATTCCGATGCTTCACTTCAGGTTTACTGTATCCCTCTGACCTTCTTATTGTCGATGAAACACAGAAACTGCATCAGAATTAAATACAAAAGGCACAATGCCGACTTAAGTACAAGAAGAGTGACTCTTCTTACGGTCTATGCTTTGAACCATTCCTGTGACACTAGTTATAGATTGCGATGCTCCAGTTCTGGTTTACTGTATCCCTCTGACCTTCATATTGACGATGAAACACAGAAATTGCATCGGAATTAAATACAAAAGGCTCAATGCCGTCTTAAGTACAAGAAAACTGACGCTTCTTACTGTTTATGGTTTGAACCATTCCTGTGACACTAGTTGTAGATTCCGATGCCTCACTTCAGGAATACTGTATCCCTCTGACCTTCTTATTGACGATGAAACACAGATATTGCTTCGGAATGAACACAAAACGCACAATGCCAACTTAAGTACAAGTATACTGACTCTTCTTATTGTCTATGTTTTGAACCATTCCTGTGACACTAGTTATAGATTCCGATGCTTCACTACAGGCTTACTGTATCCCTCTGACCTTCTTGTTGACGATGAAACACAGAAATTGCATCGGAATGAAATACAAAAGGCACAATGCCGAATAAAGTACAAGTTAACTGACTCTACTTACTGTCAATGTTTTGAACCATTCCTGCGACACTAGTTACAGATTACGATGCTTCACTTCAGGTTTACTGTATCCCTCTGACCTTCAAATTGGCGATGAAACACAGAAATTGCATCGGAATTAAATACAAAAGGCACAATGAGGACTTAAGTAAAAGACAACTGACTCTTCTTACTGTCTATGTTTTGAACCATTCCTGTGACACTAGTTACAGATTCCGATGCTTCACTTCAGGTTTACTGTATCCCTCTGACATTCTTATTGACGATGAAACACTGAAATTTCATCGGCATGAAATACAAAAGGCACAATGCCGACTTAAGTACAAGAAGACTGACCTTTCTTACTGTCTTTGTTTTGATCCATTCCTGTGACACTAGTTATAGATTCCGATGCTTCACTTCAGGGTTACTGTATACCTCTGACCTTCTTATTGACGGTGAAACTCAGAAATTGCATCGGAATTAGATACTAAAGGCACAATGCCAACTTAATTATTAGAAAACTGACTCTTCTTACTGTCTATGCTTTGAAGCATTCCTGTGACACTAGTTATAGATTCCGATGTTTCACTTCAGGTTTACTGTATCCCTCCGATCTACGTATTGACGATGACACACAGAAATTGTATCGGAATTAAATACAAAAGGCACAATGCCGACTTAAGTACAAGAAAAATGACTCTTCTTACTGTTTGTGTTTTGAACCATTCCTGTGGCACTAGTTATAGATTGCGATGCTCCAATTCTGGTTTACTGTATCCCTCCGACCTTCATATTGACGATGAAACACAGAAATTGCATCGGAATTAAATACAAAAGGCACAATGCCGTCTTAAGTACAAGAAAACTTACGCTTCTTACTGTTTATGATTTGAACCATTCCTCTGACACTAGTTATAGATTCCGATGCTTCACTTCAGGCTTACTGTATCCCTCTGATCTTCTTATTGACGATGAAACACAGATATTGCATCGGAATTAAATACAAAAGGCACAATGCCGACTTAAGTACAAGAAGACTGACCTTTCTTACTGTCTTTGTTTTGATCCATTCCTGTGACACTAGTTATAGATTCCGATGCTTCACTTCAGGTTTCCTGTACCCCTCTGACCTTCGTATTGACAATGAAACACAGAAATTGCAATGTAATTAAATACAAAAGGCACAATGCCGACTTAAGTACAAAATGACTGACTCTTCTTACTCTGTATGTTTTGAACCATTCCTATGACACTAGTTATAGATTCCGATGCTTCACTTCAGGTTTACCGTATCCCTCCGACCGTCTTATTGACGATGAAACACAGAAATTGCATCGGAATTAAATACAAAAGGCACAATGAGAACTCAAGTACGAGAATACTGACTCTTCTTACTGTCTATGTCTTGAACCATTCCAGTGACACTAGTTATAGATTCCGATGCTTCACATCAGGTTTACTGTATCCCTCTGACCTTCTTATTGACGATGAAACACAGAAATTGCATCTTAATTAAAATCAAAAGGCACAATGCCGACTTAAGTACAAGAAAACTGACTCTTCTTACTGTCTATGTTTTGAACCATTCCTGTGACACTAGTAATAGATTCCGACGCTTCACTTCAGGTTTACTGTATCCCTATGCCCTTCTTATTGACGATGAAACACAGAAATTGCATCGGAAATAAATACAAAAGGCACAATGCCGACTTAAGTACTAGAAGACTGACTCTTCCTATTGTCTATGTTTTGGACCATTCCTGTGACACTAGTTATAGAGTCAGATTGTTCACTTCAGGTTTACTGTATCCTTCTCACCCTCTTATTGACGATCAATCACAGATATTGCATCGGAATTAAATACAAAAGGCGCAATGCCGACTCAAGTACAAGAGGACTGGCTCTTCTTACTGTCTATGTTTTCAACCTTTCCTGTGAGACCGGTTTTAGATTCCGTTGCTTCACTTTATAATTACTGTATCCCTTGGACCTTATTATTGACGACGAAACACAGAAACGGCATCGGAATTAAATACAAAAGCCACATTGCCGACCTACGTATAAGTAAACTTACTCTTCTTACTGTCTAAGTTGTGAACCATCCCTGTGACACTAGTTATAGATTCCAATGCTTCACTTCAGGTTTACTGTAACCCTCTGACCATCTTACTGACGATGAAACACAGAAAACGCAACGGAATTAAATACAAAAGGCACAATGCCGACTTAAGTACAGGAAGACTGACTCTTCTTACTGTCTATGTTATGAACCATTCCCGTGACACTAGTTATAGATTCCGATGCTTCACTTCAGGTTTACTGCATCCCTCTGACCTTCTTATTGACGATGAAACACAGAAATTGCATCGGAATTAAATACAAAAGGCAAAATGCCGACTTTACTACAAGTAAACTGACTCTTCTTACTGTCTATGTTTTGAACCATTCCTGTGACACTAGTTATAGATTCCGATGCTTCACTTCAGGTTTACTGGATCCCTCTGACCTACGTATTGACGATGAAACACAGAAATTGCATTGGAATTAAATACAAAAGGCACAATGCCGACTTAAGTACAAAAAGACTGACTCTTCTTACTCTCTATGTTTTGAACCATTCCTGTCACACTAGTTATAGATTCCGATGCTTCACTTCTGGTTTACTGTATCCCTCTGACATTCTTACTGACGATGAAACACAGAAATTGCATCGGAATTAAATATAAAAGGCACAAGGCCGACTTAATTATAAGAAAACTGACTCTTCCTACTGTCTATGTTTTGATCCATTACTGTCACACTAGTTATGGATTCCGATGCCTCACTTAAGGTTTACTGTATCCCTCTGACCTTCTTATTGACGATGAAACACAGAAATTGCATCTTAATTAAATACAAAAGGCACAATGCCGACATCAGTACAGGAAGACTGACTCTTCTTACCGTCTATGTTTTGAACCATTCCTGTGACACTAGTTATAGATTCCGATGCTTCACTTCAGGTTTTCTGCATCCCTCTGACCTTCTAATTGAAGATCAAACACAGAAATTGCATCGTTATTAAATACAAAAGGCACAATGCCGACTCAAGTACAAGAGGACTGGCTCTTCTTACTGTCTATGTTTTGAACCTTTCCTGTGAGGCCGGTTTTAGATTCCGATGCTTCAGTTTGGGTTTACTGCATCCCTTGGACCTTCTTATTGACGACGAAACACAGAAACTGCATCGCAATTAAATAGAAAAAGCACAATGTCGACTTAAGTACAAGAAAACTGACTCTTCTTACTGTCTATGTTTTGAACCATTCCTGTGACACTAGTTACAGATTTCGATGCATCACGTCAGGGTTACTGTATCCCTCTGACCTTCTTATTGACGATGAAACACAGAAATTGCATCGGAATTAAATATAAAAGGCACAAGGCCGACTTAATTATAAGAAAACTGACTCTTCTTACTGTCTATGCTTTGAACCATTCCTGTGACACTAGTTACAGATTCCGATGCTTCACTTCAGGTTTACTGTATCCCTCTGACCTTCTTATTGTCGATGAAACACAGAAACTGCATCAGAATTAAATACAAAAGGCACAAAGCCGACTTAAGTACAAGAAGAGTGACTCTTCTTACGGTCTATGCTTTGAACCATTCCTGTGACACTAGTTATAGATTCCGATGCTTCACTGCAGGTTTACTGTTTCCCTCTGACCTTCTTATTGACGACGAAACACATAAATTGCATCGGAATTAAATACAAAAGGCACAATGCCGACTCAAGTACAAGAAGACTGGCTCTTCTTACTGTCTATGTTTTGAACCTTTCCCGTGAATCCAGTTTTTGATTCCTATGCATGACTTCAGGTCTACTGTATCCCTTGGAGCTTCTTATTGACGATGATATACAGAAATTGCATCGGAATTGAATAGAAAAGCACAATGCCGTGTTAAGTACAAGAAAACTGACTCTTCTTACTGTCTATTTTTTGAACCATTCCTGTGACACGAGTTATAGATTCCGATGCATCACTTCAGGGTTACTGTATCCCTCTGACCTTCATTTTGACGATGAAACACAGAAATTGCATCTTAATTAAATACAAAGGCCACAATGCAGACTTAAGTCCAGGAAGACTGATTCTTCTTACCGTCTATGTTTTGAACCATTCCTGTGACACTAGTTATAGATTCCGATGCTTCACTTCAGGTCTATTGTATCCTTCTGACCTTCTTTTTGACGATCAAACACAGAAATTTCATCGAAATTAAATACAAAAGGCACAATGCCGACTCAAGTACAAGAGGACTGGCTCTTCTTACTGCCTATGTTTTGAACCTTTCCTGTGAGACCGGTTATAGATTCTAATGCTTCACTTCAGGTATACTGTATCCCTTGGACCTTCTTATTTACGACGAAACACAGAAAATGCATCGGAATTAAATAGAAAAGCACAATGCCGATTTAAGTACAAGAAAACTGACTCTTCTTACAGTCTTTGTTTTGAACCATTCCTGTGACGCTAGTTATAGATTCCGATGCATCACTTCAGCTATATTGTATCTCTCTGACCTTCGTATTGATGATGAAACACAGAAATTGCATCGGACTTAAATACAAAAGGCACAATGCCGACTTAAGTAGAAGAAAACTGACTCTTCCTATTGTCTATGTTTTGAATCATTCCTGTGACACTAGATATAGATTCAGATGCTTCACTTCAGGTTTACTGTATATCTCTGACCTTCTTATTGACGATGAAACACAGAAATTGCCTCGGAATTAAATACAAAAGGCACAATGCCGACTCAAGTACAAGAAGACTGGCTCTTCCTACTGTCTATGTTTTGAACCATTCCTGTGACACTAGTTTTAGATTCCTATGCTTCACTTCAGGTTTACTGTATTCCTCTGACCTTCATATTGATGATGAAACACAGAAATTGCATCGGAATTAGATACAAGAGGCACAATGCCGACTTAAGTACAAGAAGAATAAATCTTCTTACTGTCTATGTTTTGAACCATTCCTGTGACACTAGTTATAGATTCCGATGCTTCACTTCAGGTTTACTGTAGCCCTCCGACCTTCTTACTGACGATGAAACACATAAATTGCATCGGAATTAAATACAAAAGGCACAATGCCGACTCCAGTACAAGAAGACGGGCTCTTCTCACTGTCTATGATTTGAACCTTTCTGTGAGACCAGTTTTAGATTCCGATGCTTGACTTCAGGTTTACTGTATCCCTTGGACCTTCTTATCGACGACGGAACACAGAAATTGCATCGGAGTTAAATAGAAAAGGCACAATACCGACTTAAAAACAAGAAAACTGACTCTTCTTACTGTCTATGTTTTGAACCATTCCTGTGACACTAGTAATAGATTCCGACGCTTCACTTCAGGTTTACTGTATCCCTATGCCCTTCTTATTGACGATGAAACACAGAAATTGCCTCGGAATTAAATACAAAAGGCACAATGCCGACTCAAGTACAAGAAGACTGGCTCTTCCTACTGTCTATGTTTTGAACCATTCCTGTGACACTAGTTTTAGATTCCGAAGCTTCACTTCAGGTATACTGTATCCCTCTGACCTTCTTAATGACGATGAAACACAGATATTGCATCGGAATACAAACAAAAGGCACAATGCCGACTTAAGTACTAGAAGACTGAATCTCCTTACTGTCTATGGTTTGAACTATTCCTGTGACACTAGTTACAGATTACGATGCTTCACTTCAGGTTTACTATATCACTCTGACCTTCTTATTGACGATGAAACACAGAAATTGCATCGGAATTAAATACTAAAGGCACAAAGCCGAATCAAGTACAAGAAGACTGGGTCTTCTTACTGTATATGTTTTGATCCTTTCCTGTGAGACCGGTTTTAGATTCCGATGCTTCACTTCGGGTTTACTGTATCCCTCTGACCTTCTTATTGACGATGAAACACAGAAATTGCATCGGAATTGAATACAAAAGGCACAATGCCAACTCAAGTACAAGAAGACTGGCTCTTCTTACTGTCTATGTTTTGAACCTTTCCTGTGAGACCGGATTTAGATTCCGATGCTTCACTTCAGGTTTACTGTATCCCTTGGACCTTCTTATTGACAACGAAACACAGAAATTGCATCGGAATTAAATAGAAAAGGCACAATGCCTGGTTAAGTACAAGAAAACTGACTCTTCTTACTGTCTATGTTTTGAACCATTCCATTGACACTAGTTGTAGATTCCGATGCATCACTTCAGGCTTACTGCATCCCTCTGACGTTCATATTGACGATGAAACACAGAAGTTGCATCGGAATTAAATACAAAAGGCACCATGCCTACTTAATTATAAGAAAACTGAATCTTATTACTGTCTATGCTTTGAACCATTCCTCTGACACTAGTTATAGATTCCGATGCTCCACTTCAGGTTTACTGTATCCCTCTGACCTTCTTATTGACGATGAAACACAGAAATTGCATCGGAATTAAATACAAAAGGCACAATGCCGACTTAAGTACAAGAAGACTGGCTCTTTTTACTGTCTATGTTTTGAACCATTCCTGTGACACTAGTTATAGATTCCGATGCTTCCCTTCAGGTTTACTGTATCCCTCTGACCTTTATATTGACGATGAAACACAGAAATTGCATCGGAATTATATACAAGAGGCACAATGCCGACTTAAGTACAAGAAGACTGAGTCTTCTTACTATCTATGTTTTGAACCATTCCTGTGACATTAGTTATAGATTACGATGCTTCACTTCAGGTTTACTGTATCCTTCTCACCCTCTTATTGACGATCAATCACAAATATTGCATCGGAATTAAATACAAAAGGCGCAATGCAGACTCAAGTACAAGAGGACAGGCTCTTCTTACTGTCTATGTTTTTAACCTTTACTGTGAGACCGGTTTTAGATTCTGATGCTTCACTTCAGGTTAACTGTATCCCTTGGACCTTCATATTTACGACGAAACACAGAAATTGCATCGGAATTAAATAGAAATCCACAATCCCGACTTAAGTACAAGTAAACTGACTCTTCTTACTGTTTATGTTTTGAACCATTCCTGTGACACTAGTTATAGATTCCGATGCTTCACTTCAGGTTTACTGGATCCCTCTGACCTACGTATTGACGATGAAACACAGAAATTGCATTGGAATTATACACAAAAGGCACAATGCCGAATTAAGTACAAAAAGACTGACTCTTCTTACTCTCTATGTTTTGAACCCATCCGGTGTGGCCGGTTTTAGATTCCGTTGCTTCACTTTAGGTTTACTGTTTCCCTTGGACCTTCTTATTGATGACGAAACACAGAAATTGCATCGGAATTAAATTCAAAAGGACCAATGCCGACTCAAGTACTAGAAGACTGACTCTTCCTACTGTCTATGTTTTGAACCATTACTGTGACACTAGTTATAGATTCCGATGCTTCACTTCAGGTTTACTGTATCCCTCTGACCTTCTTATTGACGATGAAACACAGAAATTGCATCTTAATTAAATACAAAAGGCACAATGCCGACATAAGTACGTGAAGACTGACTCTTCTTACCGTCTATGTTTTGAACCATTCCTGTGAAACTAGTTATAGATTCCGATGCTTCACTTCAGGTTTTCTGCATCCCTCAGACCTTCTTATTGAAGATCAAACACAGAAATTGCATCGTAATTAAATACAAAAGGCACAATGCTGACTCAAGTACAAGAGGACTGGCTCTTCTTACTGTCTACGTTTTGAACCTTTCCTGTGAGGCCGGTTTTAGATTCCGATTCTTGAGTTCGGGTTACCTGCATCCCTGGGACCTTCTTATTGACGAAGAAACACAGAAACTGCATCGAAATTAAGTAGAAAAGGCACAATGTCGACTTAAGTACAAGAAAACTGACTCTTCTTACTGTCTATGTTTTGAACCATTCCTGTAACACTAGTTACAGATTCCGATGCATCACTTCAGGGTTACTGTATCCCTCTGACCTTCTTATTGACGATGAAACACAGAAATCGCATCGGAATTAAATATAAAAGGCACAAGGATGACTTAATTATAAGAAAATTGACTCTTCTTACTGTCTATGCTTTGAACCATTCCTGTGACACTAGTTACAGATTCCGATGCTTCACTTCAGGTTTACTGTATTCCTCTGACCTTCTTATTGTCGATGAAACACAGAAACTGCATCAGAATTAAATACAAAAGGCACAATGCCGACTTAAGTACAAGAAAACTGACTCTTGTTACTGTCTATGTTTTGAACCATTCCTGTGACACTAGTTATAAATTCCGATGCTTCACTTCAGGTTTACTGTATCCCTCTGACCTTCTTATTGACGATGAAACACAGAAATTGCATCGGATTTAAATACAAAAGGCACAATGCCGACTCAAGTACAAGAAGACTGGCTCTTCTTTCTGTCTATGATTTGAACCATTCCTGTGACACTAGATATAGATTCCAATGCTTCACTTCAGGTTTACTGTATCACTCTGAGCTTCATATTGACGATGAAACATAGAAATTGCATCGGAATTATATAATAGAGGCACAATGCTGACTTAAGTACAAGAAGACTGACTCATCTTACTGTCTATGTTTTGAACCATTCCTGTGACACTAGTTATAGATTCCGATGCTTCACTTCAGGTTTACTGTATCCCTCTGACCTTCTTATTGACGATGAAACACAGAAATTGCATCTTAATTAAATACAAAAGGCACAATGCCGACTTAAGTACAGGAAGACTGACTCTTCTTACCGTCTATGTTTTGAACCATTCCTGTGACACTAGTTATAGATTCCGATGCTACACTTCAGGTTTACTGCATCCCTCTGACCTTCTTATTGACGATCAAACACAGAAATTGCATTGGAATTAAATACAAGAGGCACAATGCCGACTCAAGTACAAGAGGACTGGCTCTTCTTACTGTCTATGTTTTGAAGCTTTCCTGTGAGGCCGGTTTTAGATTCCGATGCTTCAGTTCAGGTTTGCTGCATCCCTTGGACCTTCTTATTGACGACGGAACACAGAAACTGCATCGGAATTAAATAGAAAAGGCACAATGTCGACTTAAGTACAAGAAAACTGACTCTTCTTACTGTCTATGTGTTGAACCATTCCTGTGACTCTAGTTATAGATTCCGATGCATCACTTCGGGTTTTTTGCATCCCTCTGACCTTCGTATTGATGATGCAACACAGAAATTGCATCGGAATTAAATACAAAAGGCACAATGCCGACTTAAGTATAAGAAAACTGACTCTTCTTACGGTCTATGCTTTGAACCATTCCTGTGACACTAGTTATAGATTCCGATGCTTCACTGCAGGTTTACTGTTTCCCTCTGACCTTCTCATTGACGACGAAACACATAAATTGCATCGGAATTAAATACAAAAGGCACAATGCCGACTCAAGTACAAGAAGACTGGCTCTTCTTACTGTCTCTGTTTTGAACCTATCCCATGAATCCAGTTTTTGATTCCTATGCATGACTTTAGGTTTACTGTATCCCTTGGACCTTCTTATTGACGACGAAATATAGAATTTGAATCGGAATTAAATAGAAAAGCACAATGCCGTGTTAAGTACAAGAAAGCTGACTCTTCTTGCTGTCTATGTTTTGAACCATTCCTGTGGCACTAGTTATAGATTCCGATGCATCACTTCAGGGTTACTGTATCCCTCTGACCTTCTTATTGACGATGAAACACAGAAATTGCATCTTAATTAAATACAAAGGGCACAATGCAGACTTAAGTACAGGAAGACTGATTCTTCTTACCGTCTATGTTCTGAACCATTCCTGTGACACTAGTCATAGATTCCGATGCTTCACTTTAGGTTTATTGTATCCTTCTGACCTTCTTATTGACGATCAAACACAGAAATTGCATCGGAATTAAATACAAAAGGCACAATGCCGATGCAAGTACAAGAGGACTGGCTCTTCTTACTGCCTATGTTTTGAACCTTTCCTGTGAGACCGGTTATAGATTCCGATGCTTCACTTCAGGTTTACTGTATCCCTTGGACCTTCTTATTGACGACGAAACAAAGAAATTGAATCGGAATTAAATAGAAAAGCACAATTCCGACTTAAGTACAAGAAAACTGACTCTTCTCACAGTCTTTGTTTTGAACCATTCCTGTGACACTAGTTATAGATTCCGATGCATCACTTCAGCTATATTGTATCTCTCTGATCTTCGTATTGATGATGAAACACAGAAATTGCATCGGAATTAAATACAAAAGGCACAATGCCGACTTAAGTATAAGAAAACTGATTCTTCTTACTGCCTATGCTTTGAACCATTCCTGTGACACTAGTTATAGATTCCGATGCTTCACTTCAGGTTTACTGTATCCTTCTGACCTTCTTAATGACGATGAAACACAGAAATTGCATCGGAATACCAACAAAAGCACAATGCCGACATAAGTACTACTAAACTGACTCTCCTTACTAACTATGTTTTGAACTACTCCTGTGACACTAGTTATAGATTCCGATGCTTCACTTCAGGTTTACTGTATCCCTCTGACCTTCTTAATGACGATGAGACACAGAAATTGCTTCGGAATACAAACAAAAGGCACAATGCCGACTTAAGTACTAGGAGACTGACTCTCCTTACTGTCTATGATTTGAACTACTCCTGTAACACTAGTTATAGATTACGATGCTTCACTTCAGGTTTACTGTATCACTCTGACCTTCTTGTTGACGATGAAACACAGAAATTGCATCGGAATTAAATCCAAAAGGCACAATGCCGACTCAAGTACAAGAAGACTGGCTCTTCTTACTGTCTATGTTTTGAACCTATCCTGTGATACCGATTTTAGATTCCGATGCTTCACTTCAGGTTTGCTGTATCCCTCTGACCTTCTTCTTGACGATGGAACACAGAAATTGCATCGGAATTAAATACAAAAGGCACAATGCCGACTTAAGTATAAGAAAACTGATTCTTCTTACTGCCTATGCTTTGAACCATTCCTGTGACACTAGTTATAGATTCCGATGCTTCACTTCAGGTTTACTGTATCCCTCTGACCTTCTTATTGACGATGAAACACAGAAATTGCATTGGAATTAAATACAAAAGGCACAATGCCGACTTAAGTACAAAAAGACTGACTATTCTTACTCTCTATGTTTTGAACCATTCCTGTGACTCTAGTTATAGATTCCGATGCTTCACTTCAGGTTTACTGTATCCCTCTGACCTTCTTATTGACGATGAAACACAGAAATTGCGTCTTAATTAAATACAAAAGGCACAATGCCGACTCAAGTACAAGAGGACTGGCGCTTCTTACTGTCTATGTTTGGAACCTTTCCTGTGAGACCGGTTTTAGATTCCGATGCTTCACTTCAGGTTTACTGTATCCCTTGGACGTTCTTATTGACGACGAAACACAGAAATTGCATCGTAATTAAATAGAAATGCATAATGCCGACTTAAGTACAAGAAAACTGACTCTTCTTACAATCTTTGTGTTGAACCATTCCATTGACACTACTTATAGATTCCGATGCTTCACTTCAGGTTTACTGCATCCCTCTGACCTTCTTATTGACGATGAAACACAGAAATTGCATCGGAATTAAATTCTAAAGGCACAATGCCGACTCAAGTACAAGAAGACTGGCTCTTCTTACTGTCTATGATTTGAACCTTTTCTGTGAGACCGATATTACATTCCGATGCTTCACTTCAGGTTTACTGTATCCCTCTGACCTACGTATTGACGATGAAACACAGAAATTGCATTGGAATTAAATACAAGAGGCACAATGCCGACTTAAGGACAAAAGGACTGACTGTTCTCACTCTCTAAGTTTTGAACCATTCCTGTGGCACTAGTTATAGATTCCGATGCTTCACTTCAGGTTTACTGTATCCTTTGGAACTTCTTATTGCCGGTGAAACACAGAAATTGCATCGGAATTAAATACAAAAGGCCCAATGCCGACTTAAGTACAGGAAGACTGACTCTTCTTACCGTCTATGTTTTGAACCATTTCTGTGACACTAGTTATAGATTCCAATGCTTCACTTCAGGTTTACTGTATCCCTCTGAGCTTCATATTAACGATGAAACACAGAAATTGCACCGGAATTATATAAAAGAGGCACAATGCTGACTTAAGTACAAGAAGACTGGCTCATCTTACAGTCTTTGTGTTGAACCATTCCTGTGTCACTAGTTATAGATTCCGATGCTTCACTTCAGGTTTACTGCATCCCTCTGACCTTCTTATTGACGATGAAACACAGAAATTGCATCAGAATTAATTTCTAAAGGCACAATGCCGACTCAAGTACAAGAGGACTGGCTCTTCTTACTGTCTATGTTTTGAACCATTCCCGTGACACTAGTTATAGATTCCGATGCTTCACTTCAGGTTTACTGTATCCCTCTCACCTTCTTATTGACGATGAAACACAGAAATTGCATCGGAATTAAACACAAAAGGCGCAATACCGACTTAAGTATAAGAAAACTGACTCTTCTTACTGTCTATGCCTTGAACCATTCCTGTGACACTAGTTATAGATTCCGAAGCTTCACTTCAGGTTTACTGTATCCCTCTGATCTGCTTAATGACGATGAGACACAGAAATTGCATCGGAATACAAACAAAAGGCACAATGCCGAATTAAGTACTAGAAGACAGACACTCCTTACTGTCTATGTTTTGAACTACTCCTGTGACACTAGTTATAGATTACGATGCTTCACTTCAGGTTTACGTTATCACTCTGACCTTCTTGTTGACGATAAAACACAGAAAATGCATCGGAACTAAATCCAAAAGGCGCAATGACGACTCAAGTACAAGAAGACTGGCTCTTCTTACTGTCCATGTTTTGAACCATTCCTGTGACACTAGTTATAGATTCCGATGCATCAATTCAGGTTTACTGTATCCCTCTGACCTTCATATTGACGATGAAACACAGAAATTGCATCGGAATTATATACAAGAGGCACAATGCCGGCTTAATTACAAGAAGACTGACTCTTCTTACTGTCTTTGTTTTGAACCATTCCTGTGACACTAGTTATGGATTCCGATGCTTCACTTCAGGTTAACTGTATCCCTCTGACCTTCTTATTGACGATGAAACACAGAAATAGCATCTTAATTAAATGCAAAAGGCACAATGCCGACTTGAGTACAGGAAGACTGACTCTTCTTACCGCCTATTTTTTGAACCATTCCTGTGATACTAGTTATAGATACCGATGCTTCACTTCAGGTTTACTGTATCCCTCTGACCGTCTTAATGACGATGAAACACAGAAATTGCATCGGAATGAAATACAAAATGCACAATGCCGACTCAAGTACAAGAAGAATGGCTCTTCTTACTGTCTATGTTTGAACCTCTCCTGTGACACTAGTTATAGATTCCGATGCTTCACTTCAGGTTTGCTGTATCCCTCTGACCTTCTTATTGACGATGAAACACAGAAATTGCAACTTAAATAAATACAAAAACCACAATGCCGACTTCAGTACAGGAAGAGAGACTCTTCTTACCGTCTATGTTTTGAACCACTCCTGTGACACTAGTTATAGATTCCGATGCTTCACTTCAGGTTTACCGTATCCCTCTGACCTTCTTATTGACGATGAAGCACAGAAATTGCATCGGAATTAAATAGAAAAAGCACAATGCCGACTTAAGTACAAAAAGACTGACTATTCTTACTCTCTATGTTTTGAACCATTCCTGTGACACTAGTTATAGATTCCGATGCTTCACTTCAGGTTTACTGTATCCCTCTGACCTTCTTATTGACGATGAAACACAGAAATTGCATTGGAATTAAATACAAAAGGCACAATGCCGACTTAAGTACAAAAAGACTGACTATTCTTACTCGCTATGTTTTGAACCATTCCTGTGACTCTAGTTATAGATTCCGATGCTTCACTTCAGGTTTACTGTATCCCTCTGACCTTCTTATTGACGATGAAACACAGAAATTGCGTCTTAATTAAATACAAAAGGCACAATGCCGACTCAAGTACAAGAGGACTGGCGCTTCTTACTGTCTATGTTTGGAACCTTTCCTGTGAGACCTGTTTTAGATTCCGATGCTTCACTTCAGGTTTACTGTATCCCTTGGACGTTCTTATTGACGACGAAACACAGAAATTGCATCGTAATTAAATAGAAATGCATAATGCCGACTTAAGTACAAGAAAACTGACTCTTCTTACAATCTTTGTGTTGAACCATTCCATTGACACTAGTTATAGATTCCGATGCTTCACTTCAGGTTTACTGCATCCCTCTGACCTTCTTATTGACGATGAAACACAGAAATTGCATCCGAATTAAATTCTAAAGGCACAATGCCGACTCAAGTACAAGAAGACTGGCTCTTCTTACTGTCTATGATTTGAACCTTTTCTGTGAGACCGATATTACATTCCGATGCTTCACTTCAGGTTTACTGTATCCCTCTGTCCTACGTATTGACGATGAAACACAGAAATTGCATTGGAATTAAATACAAGAGGCACAATGCCGACTTAAGGACAAAAGGACTGACTGTTCTCACTCTCTAAGTTTTGAACCATTCCTGTGGCACTAGTTATAGATTCCGATGCTTCACTTCAGGTTTACTGTATCCTTTGGAACTTCTTATTGCCGGTGAAACACAGAAATTGCATCGGAATTAAATACAAAAGGCCCAATGCCGACTTAAGTACAGGAAGACTGACTCTTCTTACCGTCTATGTTTTGAACCATTTCTGTGACACTAGTTATAGATTCCAATGCTTCACTTCAGGTTTACTGTATCCCTCTGAGCTTCATATTAACGATGAAACACAGAAATTGCACCGGAATTATATAAAAGAGGCACAATGCTGACTTAAGTACAAGAAGACTGGCTCATCTTACAGTCTTTGTGTTGAACCATTCCTGTGTCACTAGTTATAGATTCCGATGCTTCACTTCAGGTTTACTGCATCCCTCTGACCTTCTTATTGACGATGAAACACAGAAATTGCATCAGAATTAATTTCTAAAGGCACAATGCCGACTCAAGTACAAGAGGACTGGCTCTTCTTACTGTCTATGTTTTGAACCATTCCCGTGACACTAGTTATAGATTCCGATGCTTCACTTCAGGTTTACTGTATCCCTCTCACCTTCTTATTGACGATGAAACACAGAAATTGCATCGGAATTAAACACAAAAGGCGCAATACCGACTTAAGTATAAGAAAACTGACTCTTCTTACTGTCTATGCCTTGAACCATTCCTGTGACACTAGTTATAGATTCCGAAGCTTCACTTCAGGTTTACTGTATCCCTCTGATCTGCTTAATGACGATGAGACACAGAAATTGCATCGGAATACAAACAAAAGGCACAATGCCGAATTAAGTACTAGAAGACTGACACTCCTTACTGTCTATGTTTTGAACTACTCCTGTGACACTAGTTATAGATTACGATGCTTCACTTCAGGTTTACGTTATCACTCTGACCTTCTTGTTGACGATAAAACACAGAAAATGCATCGGAACTAAATCCAAAAGGCGCAATGACGACTCAAGTACAAGAAGACTGGCTCTTCTTACTGTCCATGTTTTGAACCATTCCTGTGACACTAGTTATAGATTCCGATGCATCAATTCAGGTTTACTGTATCCCTCTGACCTTCATATTGACGATGAAACACAGAAATTGCATCGGAATTATATACAAGAGGCACAATGCCGGCTTAATTACAAGAAGACTGACTCTTCTTACTGTCTTTGTTTTGAACCATTCCTGTGACACTAGTTATGGATTCCGATGCTTCACTTCAGGTTAACTGTATCCCTTGGACCTTCTTATTGACGACGAAACACAGAAATTGCAACGGAATTAAATAGAGAAGGCAAAATGCCGACTTAAGAACAAGAAAACTGACTCTTCTTACTGTCTATGTTTTGAACCATTCCTGTGACACTAGTTATAGATTCCGATGCTTCACTTCAGGTTTACTGTATCCCTCTGACTTTCTTAATGACGATGAAACACAGAAATTGCATCGGAATACAAAGAAAAGGCACAATGCCGACTTAAGGACTAGAAGACTAACTCTCCTTACTGTCTATGTTTGAACTATTATTGTGATACTAGTTATAGATTACGATGCTTCACTTCAGGTTTACTGTATCACTCTGACCTTCTTATTGACGATGAAACACAGAAATTGCATCGGAATTAAATACAAAAAGCACAATGCCGACTCAAGTACAATAAGACTGGCTCTTCTTACTGTCTATGTTATAAACCTTTCGTGTGAGACCGGTTTTAGATTCCGATGCTTCACTTCAGGTTTACTGTATCCCTTGGACCTTCTTATTGACGACGAAACACAGAAATTGCATCGGAATTAAATACAAAATCCACAATGCCGACTTAAGTATAAGAAAACTGACTCTTCTTACTGTCTATGCTATGAACCATTCCTGTGACACTAGTTATAGATTCCGATGCTTCACTTCAGGTTAACTGTATCCCTCTGACCTTCTTATTGACGATGAAACACAGAAATTGCATTGGAATTAAATACAAAAGGCACAATGCCACTTAAGTACCAGAAAACTGACTCTTCTTACTGTCTATGTTTTGAACCATTCCTGTGACATTAGTTACAGATTCCGATGCTTCACATCAGTTTTCCTGTATCACTCTGACCTTCTTAGTGACGATGAAACACAGAAATTGCATCGGAATTAGATACAATAGGCACAATGCCGACTCAAGTACAAGAAGACTGGCTCTTCTTAATGTCTACGTTTTGCACCTATCCTGTGAGACCGGCTTTCGATTCCGATGCTTCACTTCAGGTTTATTGTATCCCTTGGACCTTCTTATTGACGACGAACCACTGAAATTGCATCGGAATTAAATACAAAATCCACAATGCCGACTTAAGTATAAGAAAACTGACTCTTCTGACTGTCTATGCTATGAACCATTCCTGTGACACTAGTTATAGATTCCGATGCTTCACTTCAGGTTAACTGTATCCCTCTGACCTTCTTATTGACGATGAAACACAGAAATTACAATGGAATTCTATACAAAAGGCACAATGCCGACTTAAGTACAAGAAATCTGACTCTTCTTACTGTCTATGTTTTGAACAATTCTTGTGACACTAGTTATAGATTCCGATGCATCACTTCAGGTTTACTGTATCCCTCTGACCTTCTTATTGATGATGAATCACAGAAATTTTATCGGAATTAAATAGAAAAGGCACAATGCCGGGTTAAGTACAAGAAAACTGACTCTTCTTACTGTCTATGTTTTGAACCATTCCTGTGACACTAGTTATAGATTCCGATGCTTCACTTCAGGTTTACTGTATCCCTCTGACCTTCTTATTGACGATGAAACACAGTAATTACATTGGAATTAAATACAAAAGGCACAATGCCGACTTAATTATAGGAAAACTGACACTTCTTACTGTCTATGCTTTGAAACATTCCTGTGACACTAGATATGGATTCCTATGCTTCACTTCAGGTTTACTGTATCCCTCTGACTTTCTCATTGACGATGAAACACAGAAATTGCATCGGAATTAAATACAAAAGGCACAATGCCTACTTAAGTACAAGAAAACTGACTCTTTTTTACTGTCTATGTTTTGAACCATTCCTGTGACACTAGTTATAGATTCCGGTGCTTCACTTCAGGTTTACTCTATCCCTCCTACCTTCTTATTGACGATGAAACACAGAAATTGCATCGGAATTAAATAGAAAAGGCACAATGCAGACTTAAGTACAAGAAAACTGACTCTTCTTACTGTCTATGTTTTGAACCATTCCTGTTACACTAGTTATAGATTCCGATGCTTCACTTCAAGTTTACTGTATCCCTCTGACCTTCTTATTGACGATGAAACACAGAAATTGCTTCGGAATTAAATACAAAAGGCACAATACCGACTTAAGTACAAGAAGACTGATTCTTCTTACTGTCTACGTTTTGAACCATTCCTGTGACACTAGCTATATATTCCAATGCTTCACTTCAGGTTTACTGTATCCCTCTGACTTTCTTATTGACGATGAAACACAGAAATTGCATCGGAATTAAATACAAAAGGCACAATGCCGCCTCAAGTACAAAAAGACTGGCTCTTCTTACTGTCTAAGTTTTGAACCTATCCTATGAGGCCGGTTTTAGATTCCGATGCTTCACTTCAGGTTTACTGTATCCCTTGGCCATTCTTATTAACGACGAAACACAGAAATTGCATCGGAATTAAATATAAAAGGCACAATGCCGACTTAAGTACAAGAAAACTGACTTTACTTACTGTCTATGTTTTGAACCATTCCTGTGACACTAGTTACACATTCCGATGCTTCACTTCAGGTTTACTGTATCCCTCTGGCCGTCTGATTGACGATGAAACACAGAAATTGCATAGGAATTAAATACAAAAGGCACAATGCAGACTCAAGTACAGGAAGACTGGCTCTTCTTACTGTCTATGCTTTGAACCTTTCCTGTGAGACCGGTATTAGATTCCGATGCTTCTCTTCAGGTTTCCTGTATCCCTCTCACCTTCTTATTGAGGACGAAACGCAGAATTTGCATCGCAATTCAATACAAAAGGCACAATGCCTACTTAAGCACAAGAAAACTGATTCTTCTTACCGTCTATGATTTGAACCATTCCTGTGACTCTAGTTATAGATTCCGATGCTTCACTTCAGGTTTACTGTATCCCTCTGGTTTTCTTATTGACGATGAAACACTGAAATTGCATCGGAATTAAATACAAAATTCACAATGCCGACTGAAGTACAAAAAGACTGGCTCCTCTTACTGTCTAAGTTTTGAACCTTTCCTATGAGGTCGGTTTTAGATTCCGATGCTTCACTTCAGGTTTACTGTATCCCTTGGCCCCTCTTATTGACGACGAAACACAGAAATTGCATCGGAATTACATAGAAAAGGCACAATGCCGACTTAAGTACAAGAAAACTGACTCTTCTTACTGTCTATGTTTTGAACCATTCCGGTGACACTAGTTATAGATTCCAATGCTTCACTTCAGGTTTACTGTATCCCTCTGACCGTCTTATTGACGATGAAACACAGAAATTGCATCGGAATTAAATACAAAAGGTACAATGCAGACTCAAGTACAAGAAGACTGGCCCCTCTTACTGCCTATGTTTTGAAACTTTCCCGTGAGACCAGTTTTAGATTCCGATGCTTCACTTCAGGTTTACTGTATCCCTTGGACCTTCTGATTCACGACGAAACACAGAAATTGCATCGGAATTAAATAGCAATGGTACAATGCCGGATTAAGTACAAGAAAACTGACTCTTCTTACTGTCATTGTTTTGAACCATTCCTGTGACACTAGTTATAGATTCCGATGCATCACTAAAGGTTTACTATATCCCTCTGACCTTCTTATTGACGATGAGACACAGAAATTACATCGGAATTAAATACAAAAGCCACAAAGCCGACTTAATTATAGGAAAAGTGACACTTCTTACTGTCTATGCTTTGAAACATTCCTGTGACACTAGATATGGATTCCTATGCTTCACTTCAGGTTTACTGTATCCCTCTGACCTTCATATTGACGATGAAACCGAGAAATTGCATCGGAAATAAATACAAAAGGCACAATGCCGCCTCAAGTACAAAAAGACTGGCTCTTCTTACTGTCTATGCTTTGAACCTTTCCTATGAGACCAGTTTTAGATTCCGATGCTTCACTTCAAGTTTACTGTATCCCTTGGCCACTCTTATTGACGACGAAACACAGAAATTGCATAGGAATTAAATAGAAAAGGCACAATGCCTACCTAAGTACAAGAAAACTGACCCTTCTTACTGTCTATGTTTTGAACCATTGCTCTGACACTAGTTATAGATTCCGATGCTACACTTCAGGTTTACTGTATCCCTCTGACCGTTTGATTGACGATGAAACACAGAAATTGCATCGGAATTAAATACAAAAGCCAAAATGCAGACTCAAGTACCAGAAGACTGGCTCTTCTTACTGTCTATGTTTTGAACCTTTCCTGTGAGACCGGTTTTAGATTTCTATGCTTCACTTACGGTTTACTGTATCCCTTGGACCTTCTTATTCACGACGAATCACAGAAATTGCATCGGAATTAAGTAGAAAAGGTCCAATGCCGGGTTAAGTACAAGAAAACTGACTATTCTTACTGTCTATGTTTTGAACCATTCCTGTGACACTAGTTATTGATTCCGATGCTTCACTTCAGGTTTACTGTATCACTCTGACCTACCCATTGACGATGAAACACAGATATTGCATTGGAATTAAATACTAAAGGCACAATGCCGACTTAAGTACAAGTAAACTGACTCTTCTTACAGTCTATGTTTTGAACCATTCCTCTGACACTAGTTATAGATTCCGATGCTTCACTTCAGGTTTACTGTATCCCTCTTACCTTCTTATTGACGAAGAAACACAGAAATTGCATCGGAATTCTATAGAAAATGCACAATGCCGACTTAAGTACAAGATAACTGACTCTTCTTACTGTCTATATTTTGAAACATTCCTGTGACATAAGTTATAGATTCCGATGCTTCACTTTAGGTTTACTGTATCCCTTGGACCTTCTGATTCACGACGAAACACAGAAATTGCATCGGAATTAAATAGAAATGGCACAATGCCGGATTAAGTATAAGAAAACTGACTCTTCTTACTGTCATTGTTGAACCATTCCTGTGACACTAGTCATAGATTCCGATGCATCACTTCAGGTTTACTGTATCCCTCTGACCTTCTTATTGACGATGAAACACAGAAATTACATTGGAATTAAATACAAAAGGCACAATGCCGACTTAATTATAGGAAAACTGACACTTCTTACTGTCTATGCTTTGAAACATTCCTGTGCTACTAGATATGGATTCCTATGCTTCACTTCAGGTTTACTGTATCCCTCCGACCTTCTTATTGACGATGAAACAGAGAAATTGCATCGGAAATAAATACAAAAGGCACCTAGACGATTCAAGTACAGGAATGCTGGCTCTTCTTACTGTATATGTTTTGAACCTTTCCTTTGAGACCACTTTTAGATTCCGATGCTTGACTTCAGGTTTACTGTATCCCTTGGACCTTCTTATTGAAGATGAAACACAGAAATTGCATTGGAATTAAATACAAATAGCACAATGCCTACTTAAGTACAAGAAAACTGACTCTTTTTTTCTGTCTATGTATTGAACCATTCCTGTGACACTAGTTATAGATTCCGATGCTTCACTTCAGGTTTACTGTATCCTTCCTACCTTCTTATTGACGATGAAACACAGAAATTGCATCGGAATTAAATAGGAAAGGCACAATGCCGACTTAAGTACAAGCAAACTGACTCTTCTTACTGCCTCTGTTTTGAACCATTCCTGTTACACTAGTTATAGATTTCGAAGCTTCACTTCAGGTTTACTGTATCCCTCTGACCTTCTTATTGACGATGAAACACAGAAATTGCTTCGGAATTAAATACAAAAGACACAATGCTGACTTAAGTACAAGAAGACTGATTCTTCTTACTGTCTACGTTTTGAACCATTCTTGTGACACTAGCTATATATTCCAATGCTTCACTTCAGGTTTACTGTATCCCTCTGACTTTCTTATTGACGATGAATCACAGAAATTGCATCGGAATTAAATACAAAAGGCACAATGCCGCCTCAAGTACATAAAGACTGGCTCTTCTTTCTGTCTATGTTTTGAACCTTTCCTATGAGGCCGGCTTTAGATTCCGATGCTTCACTTCAGGTTTACTGTATCCCTTGGCCATTCTTATTGACGACGAAACACAGAAATTGCATCGGAATTAAATATAAATGGCACTATGCCGACTTAAGTACAAGAAAACTGACTTTACTTACTGTCAATGTTTTGAACCATTCCTGTGACACTAGTTATACATTCCGATGCTTCACTTCAGGTTTACTGTATCCCTCTGACCGTCTGATTGACGATGAAACACAGAAATTGCATAGGAATTAAATACAAAAGGCACAATGCAGACTCAAGTACAAGAAGACTGGCTCTTCTTACTGTCTATGTTTTGAACCTTTCCTGTGAGACCGGTTTTAGATTCCGATGCTTCACTTCAGGTTTACTGTATCCCTTGGACATTCTTATTCATGACGAAACACAGAAATTGCATCGGACTTAAATAGAAAAGGTAAAATGCCGGGTTAAGTACAAGAAAACTGACTCTTCTTACTGTCTATGTTTTGAACCATTCCTGTGACACTAGTTATAGATTCCGATGCTTCACTTCAGGTTTACTGTATCCCTCTGACCTACCTATTGACGCTGAAACACAGAAATTGCATCGGAATTAAATACAAATGCCACAATGCCGACATAAGTACAAGTAAACTGACTCTTCTTACTGTCTATGTTTTGAACCAATCCTCTGACACTAGTTATAGATTCCGATGCTTCACTTCAGGTTTACTGTATCGCTCTGACCTTCTTATTGACGACGAAACACAGAAATTGCATCGGAATTCAATAGAAAAGGCACAATGCCGACTTAAGTACAAGAAAACTGACTCTTCTTACTGTCTATGTTTTGAACCATTCCTGTGACACTAGTTATAGATTGCGATGCTTCACTTCAGGTTTCCTGTATCCCTCTCACCTTCTTATTGTGGACGAAACGCAGAAATTGCATCGCAATTCAATACAAAAGGCACAATGCCTACTTAAGTACAAGAAAACTGATTCTTCTTACTGTCTATGTTTTCAACCATTCCTGTGACTCTAGTTATAGATTCCGATGCTTCACTTCAGGTTTACTGTATCCCTCCGACCTTCTTATTGACGATGAACACAGAAATTGCATCGGAATTAAATACAAAAGGCACAATGACGACTCAAGTACAAGAAGGCTGGTTCATCTTACTGTCTATGTTTTGAACCATTCCTGTGACACTAGTTATAGATTCCGATGCTGCACTTCAGGTTCACTGTATCCCTCTGCCTTCTTATTGACGATGAAACACAGAAATTGCATCGGAATTAAATACAAAACGCACAATGCCGACTTAAGAACAGGAAAACTGACTCTTCTTACTGTCTATGTTTTGAACCACTCCTGTGACACAAGTTATAGATTCCGAGGCTTCACTTCAGGTTTACTGTATCCCATTGACCTTCTTATTGACGATGAAACACAGAAATTGCATCGGAATTAAATAGGAAAGGCAAAATGCCGACTTAAGTACAAGAAAACTGACTCTTCTTACTCTCTATGATTTGAACCATTCCTGTGACACTAGTTATAGATTCCGATGCTTCACTTCAGGTTTACTGTATCCCTCTGACCTTCTTATTGACGACGAAACACAGAAATTGCATCGGAATTCAATAGAAAAGGCACAATGCCTACTTAATTACAAGAAAACTGATTCTTCTTACTGTCTATGTTTTGAACCATTCCTGTGACACTAGTTATATATTGCGATGCTCCACTTCAGGTTTACTGTATCCCTCTGATCTTCTAATTGACGATGAAACGCAGAAATTGCATCGGAATTCTATACAAAAGGCACAATGCCGACTTAGGTACAAGAAAACTGGCTCTTCTTACTGTCTATGTTTTGAACCATTCCTCTGACACTAGTTAAAGATTCCGATGCCTAATTTCAGGTTTATTGTGTCCCTCTGACCTTCTTATTGATAATGAAACACAGAAATTGCATCGGAATTAAATACAAAAATCACAATGCCGACTTAAGTACAAGAAAACTGACGCATCTTACTGTCTACGTATTGAACCATTCCTGTGACACTAGTTATAGATTCCGATGCTTCACCTCAGGTTTACTGTATCACTCTGACCTTCATATTGACGATGAAACATTGAAATTGCATCGGAATTAAATACAAAAGGCACAATGCCGACTTAAGTACAAGTAAACTGACTCTTCTTACTGTCTATGCATTGAACCATTCCTGTGACACTAGTTATAGATTCCGATGCTTCACTTCAGGTTTACTGTATCCCTCTGACCTTTTTATTGACGATGAATCACAGAAATTTCATCGGAAATAAATACAAATGGCACAATGCCGACTTAAGTCCAAAAAACTGACTCTTCATACTGTCTATGTTTTGAACCATTCCTGTGACACTAGTTATAGATTCCGATCCTTCACTTCAGGTTTACTGTATCCCTCTGACCTTCTTATTGACGATGAAACGCAGAAATTTCATCGGAATTAAATAGAAAAGGCACAATGCCAACTGAAGTACAAGAAAACTGACCCTTCTTAGTGTCTATGTTTTTAACCATTCCTGGGACACTAGTTATAGATTCCGATGCTTCACATCAGGTTTACTGTATTCCTATGACCTTCTTATTCGCGATGAAACACAGAAATTTCATCGGAATTAAATACAAAAGGCACAATGCCGACATAAGTACATGAAAACTGACTCTTCTTACTGTCTTTGTTTTGAACCATTCCTGTGACACTAGTAATAGATTCCGATGCTTCACTTCGGGTTTACTGTATCCCTCTGACCTTATTGTTGACGATGAGACACAGAAATTGCATCAGAATTAAATACAAAAAGCACAATCCCGACTTAAGTACAAGAAAACTGACTCTTCTTACTTTCTATGTTTTGAACCATTCCTGTGACACTAGTTATAGATTCCGATGCTTCACTTCAGGTTTACTGTATCCCTCTGACTTTCTTATTGGCGATGAAGCACAGAAATTGCATCGGAATGAAATGCAATAGGAACAATGCCGACTTAAGTACAAGAAGACTGACTCCTCTTACTGTCTATGTTTTGAACCATTCCTGTGACACTAGTTATAGTTTCCGATGCTTCACTTCAGGTTTACTGTATCCCTCTGACCTTCTTATTGACGATGAAACACAGAAATTGCATCGGAATTAAATACAAAAGGCACAATGCCGAATTAAGTACAAGAAAACTGACTCTTCTTACTGTCTATGTTTTGAACCATTCCTGTGACACTACTTATAGATTTCGATGCTTCACTTCAGGTTTACTGTATCCCTCAGACCTTCTTATTGACGATGAAACACAGAAATTGCATCGGAATTCTATACAAAAGGCACAATGCCGACTTAAGTACAAGAAAACTGACTCTTCTTACTGTCTATCTTTTGAACCATTCCTGTGACACTAGTTATAGATTCCGATGCTTCACTTCAGGTTTACTGTATCACTCTGACCTTCATATTGACGATGAAACACAGAAATTGCATCGGAATTAAATACAAAAGGCACAATGCCGACTTAAGTACAAGTAAACTGACTCTTCTTACTGTCTATGCATTGAACCATTCCTGTGACACTAGTTATAGATTCCGATGCTTCACTTCAGGTTTACTGTATCCCTCTGACCTTTTTATTGACGATGAAACACAGAAATTTCATCGGAAATAAATACAAATGGCACAATGCCGACTTAAGTCCAAAAAACTGACTCTTCATACTGTCTATGTTTTGAACCATTCCTGTGACACTAGTTATAGATTCCAATCCTTCACTTCAGGTTTACTGTATCCCTCTGACCTTCTTATTGACGATGAAACGCAGAAGTTTCATCGGAATTAAATAGAAAAGGCACAATGCCAACTGAAGTACAAGAAAACTGACTCTTCTTACTGTCTATGTTTTTAACCATTCCTGGGACACTAGTTATAGATTCCGATGCTTCACATCAGGTTTACTGTATTCCTATGACCTTCTTATTCGCGATGAAACACAGAAATTTCATCGGAATTAAATACAAAAGGCACAATGCCGACATAAGTACATGAAAACTGACTCTTCTTACTGTCTTTGTTTGAACCATTCCTGTGACACTAGTAATAGATTCCGATGCTTCACTTCGGGTTTACTGTATCCCTCTGACCTTATTGTTGACGATGAGACACAGAAATTGCATCAGAATTAAATACAAAAAGCACAATCCCGACTTAAGTACAAGAAAACTGACTCTTCTTACTTTCTATGTTTTGAACCATTCCTGTGACACTAGTTATAGATTCCGATGCTTCACTTCAGGTTTACTGTATCCCTCTGACTTTCTTATTGGCGATGAAGCACAGAAATTGCATCGGAATTAAATGCAATAGGAACAATGCCGACTTAAGTACAAGAAGACTGACTCCTCTTACTGTCTATGTTTTGAACCATTCCTGTGACACTAGTTATAGTTTCCGATGCTTCACTTCAGGTTTACTGTATCCCTCTGACCTTCTTATTGACGATGAAACACAGAAATTGCATCGGAATTAAGTAGAAAAGGAACAATGCCGAATTAAGTACAAGAAAACTGACTCTTCTTACTGTCTATGATTTGAACCATTCCTGTGACACTAGTTATAGATTCCGATGCTTCACATCAGGTTTACTGTATTCCTATGACCTTCTTATTCGCGATGAAACACAGAAATTTCATCGGAATTAAATACAAAAGGCACAATGCCGACATAAGTACATGAAAACTGACTCTTCTTACTGTCTTTGTTTGAACCATTCCTGTGACACTAGTAATAGATTCCGATGCTTCACTTCGGGTTTACTGTATCCCTCTGACCTTATTGTTGACGATGAGACACAGAAATTGCATCAGAATTAAATACAAAAAGCACAATCCCGACTTAAGTACAAGAAAACTGACTCTTCTTACTTTCTATGTTTTGAACCATTCCTGTGACACTAGTTATAGATTCCGATGCTTCACTTCAGGTTTACTGTATCCCTCTGACTTTCTTATTGGCGATGAAGCACAGAAATTGCATCGGAATTAAATGCAATAGGAACAATGCCGACTTAAGTACAAGAAGACTGACTCCTCTTACTGTCTATGTTTTGAACCATTCCTGTGACACTAGTTATAGTTTCCGATGCTTCACTTCAGGTTTACTGTATCCCTCTGACCTTCTTATTGACGACGAAACACAGAATATGCATCGGAATTCAATAGAAAAGGCACAATGCCTACTTAAGTACAAGAAAACTGATTCTTCTTACTCTCTATGTTTTGAACCATTCCTGTGACACTATATACAGATTCCGATGCTTCACTTCAAGTTTACTGTATCCCTCCGACCTTCTTATTGACGATGAAACACAGAAATTGCATCGGAATTAAATACAAAGGGCACAATGCCGACCTAAGTACAAGAAAACCGACTCTTCTTACTGTCTATGTTTGAACCATTCCTGTGACACTAGTTATAGATTCCGATGCTTCACTTCAGGTTTACTGTATCCCTCTGACCTTCTTATTGACGACGAAACACAGAAATTGCATCGGAATTCTATACAAAAGGCACAATGCCGAATTAAGTACAAGAAAACTGACTTTTCTTACTGTCTATGTTTTGAAAGATTCCTGTGACACTAGTTATAGATTCCGATGCTTTACTTCAGGTTTACTGTATCCCTCTGATCTTCTTATTGACGATGAAACACAGAAATTGCATCGGAATTTTATACAAAAGGCACAATGCCGACTTAGGTACAAGAAAACTGGCTCTTCTTACTGTCTATGTTTTGAACCATTCCTCTGACACTAGTTTAAGATTCCGATGCTTCATTTCAGGTTTATTGTATCCCTCTGACCTTATTATTGATATGAAACACAGAAATTGCATCGGAATTAAATACAAAAATCACAATGCCGACTTAAGTACAAGAAAACTGACTCATCTTACTGTCTATGTATTGAACCATTCCTGTGACACTAGTTATAGATTCCGATGCTTCACCTCAGGTTTACTGTATCCCTCTTACCTTCATATTGACGATGAAACACTGAAATTGCATCGGAATTAAATACAAAAGGCACAATGCCGACTTAAGTACAAGTAAACTGACTCTTCTTACTGTCTTTGTTTTGAACCATTCCTGTGACACTAGTAATAGATTCCGATGCTTCACTTCATGTTTACTGTATCCCTCTGACCTTATTGTTGACGATGAGACACAGAAATTGCATCAGAATTAAATACAAAAGGCACAATCCCGACTTAAGTACAAGAAAACTGACTCTTCTTACTGTCTATGATTTGAACCATTTCTGTGACACTATTTATAGATTCCGATGCTTCACTTCAGGTTTACTGTATCCCTCTGACTTTCTTATTGCCGATGAAACACAGAAATTGCATCGGAATTAAATGCAATAGGAACAATGTCAACTTAAGTACAAGAAGACTGACTCTTCTTACTGTCTATGTTTTGAACCGTTCCTGTGACACTAGTTATAGGTTCCGATGCTTCACTTCGTGTTTACTGTATCCCTCTGACCTTCTTTTTGACGATGAAACACAGAAATTCCATCGGAATTAAATACAAAAGGCACAATGCCGACTTAGGTACAAGAAAACTGACTCTTTTTACTTTCTATGTTTTGAACCATTCCTGTGACACTAGTTATAGATTTCGATGCTTCACTTCAGGTTTACTGTATCCCCCTGACCATTTTATTGACGATGAAACACAGAAATTGCATCGGAATTCTATACAAAAGGCACAATGCCGACTTAAGTACAAGAAAACTGACTCTTCTTACTGTCTATCTTTTGAACCATTCCTGTGACACTAGTTATAGATTCCGATGCGATGCTTCACTTCAGGTTTACTGTATCCCTCTGACCTTCTTATTGACGATGAAACACAGAAATTGCATCGGAATTAAATACAAAAGGCACAATGCCGAATCAAGTACGAGAAGAGTGGCTCTTCTTACTGTCTATGTTTGAACCATTCCTGTGACACTAGTTATAGATTCCGATGATTCACTTCAGGTTCACTCTATTACTCTGACCTCCTTATTGGCGATGAAACACAGAAATTCCATCGGAATTACATACAAAATGCACTATGCCGACTCGAGTACAAGAAGGCTGGCTCATCTTACTGTCTATGATTTGAACCATTCCTGTGACACTAGTTATAGATTCCGTTGCTTCTCTTCAGGTTTACTGTATCCCTCTGACATTCTTATTGACGATGAAACACAGAAGTAGCATCGGAATTAAATAGAAAAGGCACAATGCCGACATAAGTACAAGAACACTGACACTTTTTACTGTCTATGTTTTGAACCATTCCTGTGACACTAGTTATAGTTTCCGATGCTTCACTTCAGGATTACTGTATCCCTCTGACCTTCTTATTGACGATGAAACACAGAAATTGCATCGGAATGAAATACAAATGGCACAATGCCGACTTAAGGACAAGAAAACTGATTCATCTTACTGTCTATGTTTTGAACTACTCCTGTGACACTAGTTATAGATTCCGATGCTTCACTTCAGGTTTACTGTATCCCTCTGACTGTCCTATTGACGATGAAACACAGAAATTGCATCGGAACTGAATAGAAAACGCGCAATGCCGACTTAAGTACAAGAAAACTGACTCTTCTTACTGTCTTTGTTTTGAACCATTCCTGTGACTCTAGTTATAGATTCCGATGCTTCGCTTCAGGGTTATTGTATCCCTCTGACCTTCTTATTGACAATGAAACACAGAAATTGCATCGGAATTAAATACAAAAATCACAATGCCGACTTAAGTACAAGAAAACTGATTCATCTTACTGTCTATGTTTTGAACCATTCCTGTGACACTAGTTATAGATTCCGATCCTTCACTTCAGGTTTACTGTATCCCTCTGACCTTCTTATTGACGATGAAACGCAGAAATTTCATCGGAATTAAATAGAAAAGGCACAATGCCAACTGAAGTACAAGAAAACTGACCCTTCTTACTGTCTATGTTTTTAACCATTCCTGGGACACTAGTTATAGATTCCGATGCTTCACATCAGGTTTACTGTATTCCTATGACCTTCTTATTCGCGATGAAACACAGAAATTTCATCGGAATTAAATACAAAAGGCACAATGCCGACATAAGTACATGAAAACTGACTCTTCTTACTGTCTTTGTTTTGAACCATTCCTGTGACACTAGTAATAGATTCCGATGCTTCACTTCGGGTTTACTGTATCCCTCTGACCTTATTGTTGACGATGAGACACAGAAATTGCATCAGAATTAAATACAAAAAGCACAATCCCGACTTAAGTACAAGAAAACTGACTCTTCTTACTTTCTATGTTTTGAACCATTCCTGTGACACTAGTTATAGATTCCGATGCTTCACTTCAGGTTTACTGTATCCCTCTGACTTTCTTATTGGCGATGAAGCACAGAAATTGCATCGGAATTAAATGCAATAGGAACAATGCCGACTTAAGTACAAGAAGACTGACTCCTCTTACTGTCTATGTTTTGAACCATTCCTGTGACACTAGTTATAGTTTCCGATGCTTCACTTCAGGTTTACTGTATCCCTCTGACCTTCTTATTGACGATGAAACACAGAAATTGCATCGGAATTAAATACAAAAGGCACAATGCCGAATTAAGTACAAGAAAACTGACTCTTCTTACTGTCTATGTTTTGAACCATTCCTGTGACACTACTTATAGATTTCGATGCTTCACTTCAGGTTTACTGTATCCCTCAGACCTTCTTATTGACGATGAAACACAGAAATTGCATCGGAATTCTATACAAAAGGCACAATGCCGACTTAAGTACAAGAAAACTGACTCTTCTTACTGTCTATCTTTTGAACCATTCCTGTGACACTAGTTATAGATTCCGATGCTTCACTTCAGGTTTACTGTATCCCTCTGACCTTCTTATTGACGATGAAACACAGAAATTGCGTCGGAATTAAATACAAAACGCACAATGCCGACTTAAGAACAGGAAAACTGACTCTTCTTACTGTCTATGTTTTGAATTACTCCTGTGACACAAGGTATAGATTCCGATGCTTCATTTCAGGTTTACTGTATCCCATTGACCTTCTTATTGACGATGAAACACAGAAATTGCATCGGAATTAAGTAGAAAAGGAACAATGCCGACTTAAGTACAAGAAAACTGACTCTTCTTACTGTCTATGATTTGAACCATTCCTGTGACACTAGTTATAGACTCCGATTCTTCACTTCAGGTTTACTGTATCCCTCTGACCTTCTTATTGACGACGAAACACAGAATATGCATCGGAATTCAATAGAAAAGGCACAATGCCTACTTAAGTACAAGAAAACTGATTCTTCTTACTCTCTATGTTTTGAACCATTCCTGTGACACTATATACAGATTCCGATGCTTCACTTCAAGTTTACTGTATCCCTCCGACCTTCTTATTGACGATGAAACACAGAAATTGCATCGGAATTAAATACAAAGGGCACAATGCCGACCTAAGTACAAGAAAACCAACTCTTCTTACTGTCTATGTTTGAACCATTCCTGTGACACTAGTTATAGATTCCGATGCTTCACTTCAGGTTTACTGTATCCCTCTGACCTTCTTATTGACGACGAAACACAGAAATTGCATCGGAATTCTATACAAAAGGCACAATGCCGACTTAAGTACAAGAAAACTGACTTTTCTTACTGTCTATGTTTTGAAAGATTCCTGTGACACTAGTTATAGATTCCGATGCTTTACTTCAGGTTTACTGTATCCCTCTGATCTTCTTATTGACGATGAAACACAGAAATTGCATCGGAATTTTATACAAAAGGCACAATGCCGACTTAGGTACAAGAAAACTGGCTCTTCTTACTGTCTATGTTTTGAACCATTCCTCTGACACTAGTTTAAGATTCCGATGCTTCATTTCAGGTTTATTGTATCCCTCTGACCTTATTATTGATATGAAACACAGAAATTGCATCGGAATTAAATACAAAAATCACAATGCCGACTTAAGTACAAGAAAACTGACTGATCTTACTGTCTATGTATTGAACCATTCCTGTGACACTAGTTATAGATTCCGATGCTTCACCTCAGGTTTACTGTATCCCTCTTACCTTCATATTGACGATGAAACACTGAAATTGCATCGGAATTAAATACAAAAGGCACAATGCCGACATAAGTACAAGTAAACTGACTCTTCTTACTGTCTTTGTTTTGAACCATTCCTGTGACACTAGTAATAGATTCCGATGCTTCACTTCATGTTTACTGTATCCCTCTGACCTTATTGTTGACGATGAGACACAGAAATTGCATCAGAATTAAATACAAAAGGCACAATCCCGACTTAAGTACAAGAAAACTGACTCTTCTTACTGTCTATGATTTGAACCATTTCTGTGACACTATTTATAGATTCCGATGCTTCACTTCAGGTTTACTGTATCCCTCTGACTTTCTTATTGCCGATGAAACACAGAAATTGCATCGGAATTAAATGCAATAGGAACAATGTCAACTTAAGTACAAGAAGACTGACTCTTCTTACTGTCTATGTTTTGAACCGTTCCTGTGACACTAGTTATAGGTTCCGATGCTTCACTTCGGGTTTACTGTATCCCTCTGACCTTCTTTTTGACGATGAAACACAGAAATTCCATCGGAATTAAATACAAAAGGCACAATGCCGACTTAGGTACAAGAAAACTGACTCTTCTTACTTTCTATGTTTTGAACCATTCCTGTGACACTAGTTATAGATTTCGATGCTTCACTTCAGGTTTACTGTATCCCCCTGACCATTTTATTGACGATGAAACACAGAAATTGCATCGGAATTCTATACAAAAGGCACAATGCCGACTTAAGTACAAGAAAACTGACTCTTCTTACTGTCTATCTTTTGAACCATTCCTGTGACACTAGTTATAGATTCCGATGCGATGCTTCACTTCAGGTTTACTGTATCCCTCTGACCTTCTTATTGACGATGAAACACAGAAATTGCATCGGAATTAAATACAAAAGGCACAATGCCGAATCAAGTACAAGAAGAGTGGCTCTTCTTACTGTCTATGTTTGAACCATTCCTGTGACACTAGTTATAGATTCCGATGATTCACTTCAGGTTCACTCTATTACTCTGACCTCCTTATTGGCGATGAAACACAGAAATTCCATCGGAATTACATACAAAATGCACTATGCCGACTCGAGTACAAGAAGGCTGGCTCATCTTACTGTCTATGATTTGAACCATTCCTGTGACACTAGTTATAGATTCCGTTGCTTCTCTTCAGGTTTACTGTATCCCTCTGACTGTCCTATTGACGATGAAACACAGAAATTGCATCGGAACTGAATAGAAAACGCGCAATGAAGACTTAAGTACAAGAAAACTGACTCTTCTTACTGTCTTTGTTTTGAAGCATTCCTGTGACTCTAGTTATAGATTCCGATGCTTCGCTTCAGGGTTATTGTATCCCTCTGACCTTCTTATTGACAATGAAACACAGAAATTGCATCGGAATTAAATACAAAAATCACAATGCCGACTTAAGTACAAGAAAACTGATTCATCTTACTGTCTATGTTTTGAACCATTCCTGTGACACTAGTTATAGAATCCGATGCTTCACCTCAGGTTTACTGTATCAATCTGACCTTCATATTGACGATGAAACACAGAAATTGCATCGGAATTAAATACAAAAGGCACAATGCCGACTTAAGTACAAGTAAACTGTCTCTTCTTACTGTCTATGTTTTGAACCATTCCTGTGACACTAGTTATAGATTCCGATGGTTCACTTCAGGTTTACTGTATCCCTCTGACCGTCATATTGACGATGAAACACAGAAATTGCATCGGAATTAAATACAAAAGGCACAATGCCGACTTAAGTACAAGAAAACTGACTCTTCTTACTGTCTATGATTTGAACCATTCCTGTGACACTAGTTATAGATTCCGATGCTTCACTTCAGGTTTACTGTATCCCTCTGACCTTATTGACGACGAAACACAGAAATTGCATCGGAATTCAATAGAAAAGGCACAATGCCTACTTAAGTACAAGAAAACTGATTCTTCTTACTGTCTATGCTTTGATCCATTCCTGTGACACCAGTTATAGATTCCGATGCTTCACTTCAGGTTTACTGTATCCCTCTCACCTTCTTATTGACGATGAAACACAGAAATTCCATCGGAATTAAATACAAAAGGCACAATGCCGACTTAGGTACAAGAAAACTGACTCTTCTTACTTTCTATGTTTTGAACCATTCCTGTGACACTAGTTATAGATTTCGATGCTTCACTTCAGGTTTACTGTATCCCTCTGACCATCTTATTGACAATGAAACACAGAAATTGCATCGGAATTGTATACAAAGGGCACAATGCCGACTTAAGTACAAGAAAACTGACTCTTCTTACTGTCTATGTTTTGAACCATTCCTGTGACACTAGTTATAGATTCCGAAGCTTCACTTCAGGTTTACTGTATCCCTCTGATCTTCTTATTGACGATGAAACAAAGAAATTGCATCGAAATTCTATACAAAAGGGCACAATGCCGACTTAGGTACGAGAAAACTGGCTCTTCTTACTGTCTATGTTTTGAACCATTCCTCTGACACTAGTTATAGATTCCGATGCTTCACTTCAGGTTTATTGTATTCCTCTGACCTTCTTATTGACAATGAAACACAGAAATTGCATCGGAATTTAATACAAAAATCACAATGCCGACTTAAGTACAAGAAAACTGACTCATCTTACTGTCTATGTTTTGAACCATTCCTGTGACGCTAGTTATAGATTCCGATGCTTCACCTCAGGTTTACTGTATCCCTCTGACCTTCATATTGACGATGAAACACAGAAATTGTATCGGAATTAAATACAAAAGGCACAATGCCGACTTAAGTACAAGAAGACTGACTCTTCTTACTGTATATGTTTTGAACCAATCCTGTGACTCTAGTTATAGATTCCGATGCTTCACTTCAGGTTTACTGTATCCCTCTGACCTTCTTATTGACGACGAAACACAGAAATTGCATCGGAATTCAATTGAAAAGGCACAATGCCTACTTAATTACAAGAAAACTGATTCTTCTTACTGTCTATGTTTTGAACCATTCCTGTGACACTAGTTATAGATTCCGATGCTCCACTTCAGGTTTACTGTATCCCTCTGATCTTCTAATTGACGATGAAACGCAGAAATTGCATCGGAATTCTATACAAAAGGCACAATGCCGACTTAGGTACAAGAAAACTGGCTCTTCTTACTGTCTATGTTTTGAACCATTCCTCTGACACTAGTTAAAGATTCCGATGCCTAATTTCAGGTTTATTGTGTCCCTCTGACCTTCTTATTGATAATGAAACACAGAAATTGCATCGGAATTAAATACAAAAATTACAATGCCGACTTAAGTACAAGAAAACTGACGCATCTTACTGTCTATGTATTGAACCATTCCTGTGACACTAGTTATAGATTCCGATGCTTCACCTCAGGTTTACTGTATCACTCTGACCTTCATATTGACGATGAAACACAGAAATTGCATCGGAATTAAATACAAAAGGCACAATGCCGACTTAAGTACAAGTAAACTGACTCTTCTTACTGTCTATGCTTTGAACCATTCCTGTGAGACTAGTTACAGATTCCGATGCTTCACTTCAGGTTTACTGTATCCCTCTGACCTTTTTATTGACGATGAAACACAGAAATTTCATCGGAAATAAATACAAATGGCACAATGCCGACTTAAGTCCAAAAAACTGACTCTTCATACTGTCTATGTTTTGAACCATTCCTGTGACACTAGTTATAGATTCCGATCCTTCACTTCAGGTTTACTGTATCCCTCTGACCTTCTTATTGACGATGAAACGCAGAAATTTCATCGGAATTAAACAGAAAAGTCACAATGCCAACTGAAGTACAAGAAAACTGACCCTTCTTACTGTCTATGCTTTTAACCATTCCTGGGACACTAGTTATAGATTCCGATGCTTCACATCAGGTTTACTGTATTCCTATGACCTTCTTATTCGCGATGAAACACAGAAATTTCATCGGAATTAAATACAAAAGGCACAATGCCGAAATAAGTACATGAAAACTGACTCTTCTTACTGCCTTTGTTTTGAACCATTCCTGTGACACTAGTTATAGATTCCGATGCTTCACTTCAGGTTTACTGTATCCCTCTGACCTTCTTATTGACGATGAAACACAGAAATTGCGTCGGAATTAAATACAAAACGCACAATGCCGACTTAAGAACAGGAAAACTGACTCTTCTTACTGTCTATGTTTTGAATTACTCCTGTGACACAAGGTATAGATTCCGATGATTCATTTCAGGTTTACTGTATTTCATTGACCTTCTTATTGACGATGAAACACAGAAATTGCATCGGAATTAAGTAGAAAAGGAACAATGCCGACTTAAGTACAAGAAAACTGACTCTTCTTACTGTCTATGATTTGAACCATTCCTGTGACACTAGTTATAGACTCCGATGCTTCACTTCAGGTTTACTGTATCCCTCTGACCTTCTTATTGACGACGAAACACAGAATATGCATCGGAATTCAATAGAAAAGGCACAATGCCTACTTAAGTACAAGAAAACTGATTCTTCTTACTCTCTATGTTTTGAACCATTCCTGTGAATCTATATACAGATTCCGATGCTTCACTTCAAGTTTACTGTATCCCTCCGACCTTCTTATTGACGATGAAACACAGAAATTGCATCGGAATTAAATACAAAGGGCACAATGCCTACCTAAGTACAAGAAAACCGACTCTTCTTACTGTCTATGTTTGAACCATTCCTGTGACACTAGTTGTAGATTTCGATGCTTCACTTCAGGTTTACTGTATCCCTCTGACCTTCTTATTGACGACGAAACACAGAAATTGCATCGGAATTCTATACAAAAGGCACAATGCCGACTTAAGTACAAGAAAACTGACTTTTCTTACTGTCTATGTTTTGAAAGATTCCTGTGACACTAGTTATAGATTCCGATGCTTTACTTCAGGTTTACTGTATCCCTCTGATCTTCTTATTGACGATGAAACACAGAAATTGCATCGGAATTATATACAAAAGACACAATGCCGACATAGGTACAAGAAAACTGGCTCTTCTTACTGTCTATGTTTTGAACCATTCCTCTGACACTCGTTTAAGATTCCGATGCTTCATTTCAGGTTTATTGTATCCCTCTGACCTTATTATTGATAATGAAACACAGAAATTGCATCGGAATTAAATACAAAAATCACAATGCCGACTTAAGTACCAGAAAACTGACTCATCTTACTGTCTATGTATTGAACCATTCCTGTGACACTAGTTATAGATTCCGATGCTTCAATTCAGGTTTACTGTATCCCTCTGACCTTCATATTGACGATGAAACACAGAAATTGCATCGGAATTAAAGACAAAAGGCACAATGCCGACTTAAGTACAAGTAAACTGACTCTTCTTACTGTCTTTGTTTTCAACCATTCCTGTGACACTAGTAATAGATTCCGATGCTTCACTTCATGTTTACTGTATCCCTCTGACCTTATTGTTGACGATGAGACACAGAAATTGCATCAGAATTAAATACAAAAGGCACAATCCCGACTTAAGTACAAGAAAACTGACTCTTATTACTGTCTATGATTTGAACCATTTCTGTGACACTATTTATAGATTCCGATGCTTCACTTCAGGTTTACTGTATACCTCTGACTTTCTTATTGCCGATGAAACACAGATATTGCATCGGAATTAAATGCAATAGGAACAATGCCAACTTAAGTACAAGAAGACTGACTCTTCTTACTGTCTATGTTTTGAACCGTTCCTGTGACACTAGTTATAGATTCCGATTGCTTCACTTCGGGTTTACTGTATCCCTCTGACCTTCTTATTGACGATGAAACACAGAAATTCCATCGGAATTAAATACAAAAGGCACAATGCCGACTTAGGTACAAGAAAACTGACTCTTCTTACTTTCTATGTTTTCAACCATTCCTGTGACACTAGTTATAGATTTCGATGCTTCACTTCAGGTTTACTGTATCCCCCTGACCTTCTTATTGACGATGAAACACAGAAATTGCATCGGAATTCTATTTAAAAGGCACAATGCCGACTTAAGTACAAGAAAACTGACTCTTCTTACTGTCTATCTTTTGAACCATTCCTGTGACACTAGTTAGAGATTCCGATGCGTTGCTTCACTTCAGGTTTACTGTATCCCTCTGACCTTCTTATTGACAATGAAACACAGAAATTGCATCGGAATTGTATACGAAGGGCACAACGCCGACTTAAGTACAAGAAAACTGACTCTTCTTACTGTCTATGTTTTGAACCAAACCTGTGACACTAGTTATAGATTCCGAAGCTTCACTTCAGGTTTACTGTATCCCTCTGATCTTCTTATTGACGATGAAACACAGAAATTGCATCGAAATTCTATACAAAAGGCACAATGCCGACTTAGGTACGAGAAAACTGGCTCTTCTTACTGTCTATGTTTTGAACCATTCCTCTGACACTAGTTATAGATTCCGATGCTTCACTTCAGGTTTATTGTATTCCTCTGACCTTCTTATTGACAATGAAACACAGAAATTGCATCGGAATTTAATACAAAAATCACAATGCCGACTTAAGTACAAGAAAACTGACTCATCTTACTGTCTATGTTTTGAACCATTCCTGTGACGCTAGTTATAGATTCCGATGCTTCACCTCAGGTTTACTGTATCCCTCTGACCTTCATATTGACGATGAAACACAGAAATTGTATCGGAATTAAATACAAAAGGCACAATGCCGACTTAAGTACAAGAAGACTGACTCTTCTTACTGTATATGTTTTGAACCGATCCTGTGACTCTAGTTATAGATTCCGATGCTTCACTTCAGGTTTACTGTATCCCTCTGACCTTCTTATTGACGATGAAACTCAGAAATTTCATCGGAATTAATTACAAAAGGCAAAATGATGACTTAAGTACAAGAAAACTGACTTTTCTTACTGTCTATGCTTTGAACCGTTCCTGTGACACTAGTTATAGATTCCAATGCTTCACTTCAGGTTTACTGTATCCGTCTGACCTTCTTATTGACGATGAAACACAGAAATTACATCGGAATTAAATGCAAAAAGCACTATGCCGACTTAAGTACAAGAAAGCTACCTCTTCTTACTGTCTATGTTTGAATCATTCCTGTGACACTAGTTATAGATTCCGATGCTTCACTTCAGGTTTACTGTATCCCTCTGACCTTCTTATTGACGATGAAACACAGATATTGCTTCGGAAATTAAATACAAAAGGCACAATGCCGACTTAAGTAGAAGAAAACTGACTCTTCTTACTGTCTATGTTTTGAACCATTACTGTGACATTAGTTATTAATTCCGATGCTTCCCTTCAGGTTTACTGTGTCCCTCTGACCTTCTTATTGACGATGAAACACAGAAATTGCATCGGAATTCAATACAAAAGAACAATGCCGACATAAGTACATGAAAACTGACTCTTCTTACTGTCTTTGCTTTGAACCATTCCTGTGACACTAGTAATAGATTCCGATGCTTCACTTCAGGTTTACTGTATCCCTCTGACCTTATTGTTGACGATGAGACACAGATATTGCATCAGAATTAAATACAAAAGGCACAATCCCGACTTAAGTAGAAGAAAACTGACTCTTCTTACTGTCTATGTTTTGAACAATTCCTGTGACACTAGTTATAGATTCCGATGCTTCACTTCAGGTTTACTGTATCCCTCTGACTTTTTTATTGACGATGAAACACAAAAATTGCATCGGAATTAAATGCAATAGGAACAATGCCGACTTAAGTACAAGAAGACTGACTCTTCTTACTGTATATGTTTTGAACCGATCCTGTGACTCTAGTTATAGATTCCGATGCTTCACTTCAGGTTTACTGTATCCCTCTGACAGTCTTATTGACGATGAAACACAGAAATTGCATCGGAATTAAATGCAATAGGAACAATGCCGACTTAAGTACAAGAAGACCGACTCTTCTTACTGTCTATGTTTTGAACCATTCCTGTGACACTAGTTATAGATTCCGATGCTTCACTTCAGGTTTACTGTATCCCTCTGATCTTCGTATTGACGATGAAACACAGAAATTGCATCGGAATTAAATACAAAAGGCACAATGCCGAATCAAGTACAAGAAGAGTGGCTCTTCTTACTGGCTATGTTTGAACCATTGCTGTGACACTAGTTATAGATTCCGATGCTTCACTTCAGGTTCACTGTATTACTCTGACCTACTTGTTGGCGATGAAACACAGAAATTGCATTGGAATTAAATACAAAATGCACTACGCCGACTCAAGTACAAGAAAGCTGGCTCATCTTACTGTCTATGATTTGAACCATTCCTGTGACACTAGTTATAGATTCCGTTGCTTCTCTTCAGGTTTACTGTATCCCTCTGACATTCTTATTGACGAGGAAACACAGAAATAACATCGGAATTAAATAGAAAAGGCACAATGCCGGCATAAGTACAAGAACACTGACTCTTTTTACTGTCTATGTTTTGAACCTTTCCTGTGACACTAGTTATAGTTTCCGATGCTTCACTACAGGTTTACTGTATCCCTCTGACCTTCTTATTGACGATGAAACACAGAAATTGCATCGGAATTAAATACAAAAGGCACAATGCCGACTTAAGAACAAGAAAACTGATTCATCTTACTGTCTGTGTTTTGAACCACTCCTGTGACACTAGTTATAGATTCCGATGCTTCACTTCAGGTTTACTGTATCCCTCTGACTTTCCTATTGACGACGAAACACAGAAATTGCATCGGAATTAAATAGAAAACGCGCAATGCCGACTTAAGTACAAGAAAACTGACTTTTCTTACTGTCTATGTTTTAAACCATTCCTGTGACTAGTTACAGTTCCGATGCTTCACTTCAGGTTTACTGTATCCCTCTGACCTTCTTATTGACGATGAAACACAGAAATTGCAATGGAATTCTATACAAAGGGCACAATGCCGACTTAAGTACAAGAACACTGACTCCTGTTACTGTCTATGTTTTGAACCATTCCTGTGTAACTAGTTATAGATTACGATGCTTCACTTCAGGTTTACTGTATCCCTCTGACCATCTTATTGACGATGAAACACAGAAATTGCATCGGAATTAAATACAAAAGGCACAATGCAGACTTAAGTACAAGAAAACTGACTCTACGTACTGTCTATGTTTTGAACCATTCCTGTGACATTAGTTATAGATTCCGATGCTTCACTTCAGGTTGACTGTATCCCTCCGACCTTCTTATTGACGATGAAACACAGAAATTGCATCGGAATTAAATAGAAAAGGCACAATGCCGACTTAAGTACAAGTAAACAGACACTTCTTACTGTCTATGCTTTGAACCATTCCTGTGACACTAGTTACAGATTCCGATGCGTCATTTCAGGATTACTGTATCCCTTTGACCTTCTTATTGGCGATGAAACACAGAAATTGCATCGGAATTAAATACAAAAGGCTCAATGCTGACTTAAGTACAAGAAGACTGACTCTTCTTAGTGTCTATGTTTTGAACCTTTCCTGTGACACTAGTTATAGATTCCGATTCCTCACTTCAGGTTTACTGGATCCCTCTGACCTTCGTATTGACGATGAAACACAGAAATTGCATCGGAATTAAATACAAAAGGCACAATGCTGACTTAAGTACAAGAAAACTGACTCTTCTGGCTGTCTATGTTTTGAACCATTCCTGTGACACTAGTTATAGAATCCGATGCTTCACATCAGGTTTACTGTATCCCTCTGACCTTCTTATTGACGATGAAACACAGAAATTGCATCGGAATTACATACAAAAAGGACAATGCCGAATTAGGTACAAGTAAACTGACTCTTCTTACTGTGTATGTTTTGAACCAGGGCGCTGATGACCTCGATGTTGAGCGCCCATAAACCCCAACACACATGTTTTGAACCATTCCTTTGACACTAGTTATAGATTCCGATGCTTCACTTCAGGTTTACTGTATCCCTCTGACCTTCTTATTGACGATGAAACACAGAAATTGCATCGGAATTAAATACATAAGGCACAATGCCAACTTAAGTACAAGTAAACTGACTCTTCCTACTGTCTATGTTTTGAACCATTCCTGTGACACTAGTTACGAATTCCGATGCTTCACTTCAAGTTTAGTGTATCCCTCTGACCTTCGTATTGGCGATGAAACACAGAAATTGCATCGGAATTAAATAAAAAAGGCACAATTATGAATTAAGTACAACTAAACTGACTCTTCTTACTGTGTATGTTTCGAACCATTCCTGTGACACTAGTTATAGATTCCGATACTTCACTTCAGGTTTACTGTATGCCTCTGGCTTTCTTGTTGACGATGAAACACAGGAATTTCATCGGAATTAATAACAAAATGCACAATGATGACTTAAGTACAAGAAAACTGACTCTTCTTACTGTCTATGCTTTGAACCATTCCTGTGACACCAGTCTTAGATTCCGATGCTTCACTTCAGGTTTACTGTATCCCTCCGACCTTCTTATTGACGATGAAACACAGAAATTTCATCGGAATTAAATGCAAAAGGCACAATGCCGACTTAAGTACAATAAAACTGACTCTTCTTACTGTCTATATTTTGAATCAGTCCTGAGACACTAGTTATAGATTCCGATTTTTCACTTCAGGTTTACTGTATCCCTCTGACCTTCTTATTGACGATGAAACACAGAAATTGCATCGGAATTAAATACAAAAGGCACAATGCCGACTTAAGTACAAGAAAACTGAATCTTCTTACTTTCTACGTTTTGAAACATTCTGTGACACTAGGTATGGATTCCGATGCTTCACTTCTGGTTTACTGTATCCCTCTGACCTTCGTATTGTCGATTAAACACTGAAATTGCATCGGAATTCAATGCAATAGGCACAATGCCGACTTAAGTACAAGAAAACTGACTCTTCTTACTGTCTATGTTTTGAACTATTCCTGTGACACTAGTTATAGATTCCGATGCTTCACTTCAGGTTTACTGTATCCCTCTGACATTCTTATTGACGATGAAACATAGAAATTGCATCGGAATTAAATACAAAAGGCACAATGCCAACTTAAGTACAAGTAAACTGACTCTTCTTACTGTCTATGTTTTGAACCATTCCTGTGACACTAGTTATGGATTCCGATGCCTCACTTCAAGTTTATTGTATCCCTCTGACCTTCTTATTGACGATGAAATACAGAAATTGTATCGGAATTAAATACAAAAGGCACAATGCCGAATTAAGTACAAGTAAACTGTCTCTTCTTACTGTGTATGTTTTGAACCATTCCTAAGACACTAGTTATAGTTTCCGATACTTCACTTCAGGTTTACTGTATCCCTCTGACCTTTTTATTGACGATGAAACACAGAAATTGCATCGGAATTCAATAGAAAAGCCACAATGCCGACAAAAGTACAAGAAGACTGGCTCTTCTTACTGTCTACGTTTTGAACCTTTCCTGTCAGACCGGTTTTAGATTCCGATGCTTCACTTCAGGTTTACTGTATCCCTTGGATCTTCGTATTGACGACGAAACACAGAAATTGCATCGGAATTAAATACAAAAGGCAAAATGCCGACTTCAGTACAAAAAAACTTACTCTTCTTACCGTCTATCTTTTAACCATTCCTGTGACACTAGTTAAAGATTCCGATGCTTCACTTCAGGTTTACCGTATCCGTCTGACCTTCTTGCTGATGTGGAAACACAGAAATTGCATCGGAATTAAAAACAAAAGGAACAATGCCGACTTAGGTACAAGAAAACTGACTCTTCTTACTGTCTGTGTTTTGAACCATTCCTGTGACACTAGTTATATATTCCGATGCTTCACTTCAGGTTTACTGTATCCCTCTGGCCTTCTTGTTGACGATGAAACTCAGAAATTGCATCGGAATTAAATACAAAAATCACAATGCCGACTTAAGTACAAGAAAACTGACTCTTCTTACTGTCTATGTTTTGAACCATTCCTGTGACACTAGTTATGGATTCCGATGCTTCACTTCAGGTTTACTGTATCCCTCTGACCTTCTTATTGACGATGAAACACAGAAATTGCATCGGAATTCAATACAAAAGGCACAATGCCGACTCAAGTACAAGAAGACTGGCTCTTCTTACTGTCTACGTCTAGAACCTTCCCGTGGGACCGGTTTTAGATGCCGATGGTTCACTTCAGGCTTACTGTATCCCTTGGACCTTCTTATTGACGACGAAACACAGAAATTGCATCGGAATTAAATACAAAAGGCACAATGCCGACCTAAGTACAAGAAAAATGACTCTTCTTACTGTCTATGTTTTGAACCGATTCAGTGACACTGGTTATAGATTCCGATGCTTCACTTCAGGTTTACTGTATCCCTCTGACCTTCTTATTGACGATGAAACACAGAAATTGCGACGGAATTAAATACAAAAGGCACAATGCCGACTTAAGTAAAAGAAAACTGTCTCTTCTTACTGTCTATATTTTGAACCATTCCTGTGACAATAGTTATAGATTCCGATGCTTCACCTAAGGTTTTTCTGTATCCCTCTGACCATCTTAATGACGATGAAACACAGAAAATGCATCGGAATTAAATACAAAAGGCAGAATGCCGACTTAAGCACAAGTAAACTGACTCATCTTACTGTCTATGTTTTGAACCATTCCTGTGACACTAGTTACAGATTCCGATGCTTCACTTCAGGATTACTGTTTCCCTCTGACCTTCTTATTGACGATGAAACATAGAAATTGCATCGGAATTAAATACAAAAGGCACAATGCTGCCTTAAGTACGGGAAGACTAGCTCTTCTTGTTGTCTATGTTTTGAACCTTTCCTGTGACACTAGTTATAGATTCCGAAGCTTCACTTCAGGTTTACTGTATCCCTCTGACCTTCTTATTGACGATGAAACACAGAAATTGCATCGGAATTAAATACAAAAGGCATGATGCCGATTTAAGTACAAGAAAACTGACACTTCTTACGGTCTACGTTTTGAACCATTCCTGTGACACTAGTTATAGATTCCGATGCTTCACATCAGGTTTACTGTATCCCTCTGACCTTCTTATTGACAATGAAACACAGAAATTGCATCGGAATTAAATACATAAGGCACAAGGCCAACTTAAGTACAAGTAAAATGACTCTTCCTACTGTCTATATTTTGAACCATTCCTGTGACACTAGTTACGGATTCCGATGCTTCACTTCAAGTTTAGTGTATCCCTCTGACCTTCATATTGACGATGAAACACAGAGATTGCAACGGAATTAAATAAAAAAGGCACAATGCCGAATTAAGTACAAGTGAACTGACTCTTCTTACTGTGTATGTTTTGAACTATTCCCGTGACACTAGTTGTAGATTCCGATGCTTCCCTTCAGGTTTACTGTATGCCTCTGACCTTCTTGTTGACGATGAAACACAGGAATTTCATCGGAATTAATAACAAAATGCACAATGATGACTTAAGTACAAGAAAACTGACTCTTCTTACTGTCTATGCTTTGAACTATTCCTGTGACACTAGTCATAGATTCCGATGCTTCACTTCAGGTTTACTGTATCCCTCCGACCTTCTTATTGACGATGAAACACAGAAATTTCATCGAAATTAAATGCAAAAGGCACAATGTCGACTTAAGTACAAGAAAACTGACTCTTCTTACTGTCTATATTCCTGTGACACTAGTTATAGATTCCGATGTTTCACTTCAGGTTTACTGTATCCCTCTGACCTTCTTATTGACGATGAAACACAGAAATTGCATCGGAAATAAATACAAAAGGCACAATGCCAACTAGAGTACAAGAAAACTGAATCTTCTTACTGTCTATGTTTGAACCATTCCTGTGACACTAGTTACAAATTCCGATGCTTCACATCAGGTTTACTGTATCCCTCTGACATTCTTATTGACGATGAAACACAAAATTTTCATCGAAATTAAATGCAAAAGGCACAATGCCGACTTAAGTACAAGAAAACTGACTCTTCTTACTGTCTATATTCCTGTGACACTAGTTATAGATTCCGATGTTTCACTTCAGGTTTACTGTATCCCTCTGACCTTCTTATTGACGATGAAATACAGAAATTGTATCGGAATTAAATACAAAAGGCAAAATGCCGAATTAAGTACAAGTAAAATGACTCTTCTTACTGTGTATGTTTTGAACCAGGTCGCTGATGACCTCGATGTTGAGCGCCCATAAACCCCAACACACATGTTTTGAACCATTCCTTTGACACTAGTTATAGATTCCGATGCTTCACTTCAGGTTTACTGTATCCCTCTGACCTTCTTATTGACGATGAAACTCAGAAATTTCATCGGAATTAATTACAAAAGGCAAAATGATGACTTAAGTACAAGAAAACTGACTTTTCTTACTGTCTATGCTTTGAACCGTTCCTGTGACACTAGTTATAGATTCCAATGCTTCACTTCAGGTTTACTGTATCCTTCTGACCTTCTTATTGACGATGAAACACAGAAATTTCATCGGAATTAAATGCAAAAGGCACTATGCCGACTTAAGTACAAGAAAGCTACCGCTTCTTACTGTCTATGTTTGAATCATTCCTGTGACACTAGTTATAGATTCCGATGCTTCACTTCAGGTTTACTGTATCCCTCTGACCTTCTTATTGACGATGAAACACAGAAATTGCTTCGGAATTAAATACAAAAGGCACAATGCCGACTTAAGTAGAAGAAAACTGACTCTTCTTACTGTCTATGTTTTGAACCATTACTGTGACATTAGTTATTAATTCCGATGTTTCCCTTCAGGTTTACTGTATCCCTCTGACCTCCTTATTGACGATGAAACACATAAATTGCATCGGAATTCAATACAAAAGGCACAATGCCGACTCAAGTACAAGAAGACTGGCTCTTCTTACTGTCTACGTCTTGAACCTTCCCGTGGGACCGGTTTTAGATTCCGGTGGTTCACTTCAGGTTTACTGTATTCCTTGGACCTTCTTATTGACGATGAAACACAGAAATTGCATCGGAATGAAATACAAAAGGTACAATGCCAACTTAAGTACAAGTAAACTGACTCTTCTTACTGTCTATGTTTTGAACCATTCCTGTGACACTAGTTATGGATTCCGATGCCTCACTTCAAGTTTATTGTATCCCTCTGACCTTCTTATTGACGATGAAATACAGAAATTGTATCGGAATTAAATACAAAAGGCACAATGCCGAATTAAGTACAAGTAAACTGTCTCTTCTTACTGTGTATGTTTTGAACCATTCCTAAGACACTAGTTATAGATTCCGATACTTCACTTCAGGTTTACTGTATCCCTCTGACCTTCTTATTGACGATGAAACACAGAAATTGCATCGGAATTCAATAGAAAAGCCACAATGCCGACAAAAGTACAAGAAGACTGGCTCTTCTTACTGTCTACGTTTTGAACCTTTCCTGTCAGACCGGTTTTAGATTCCGATGCTTCACTTCAGGTTTACTGTATCCCTTGGATCTTCGTATTGACGACGAAACACAGAAATTGCATCGGAATTAAATACAAAAGGCAAAATGCCGACTTCAGTACGAAAAAACTTACTCTTCTTACCGTCTATCTTTGAACCATTCCTGTGACACTAGATAAAGATTCCGATGCTTCACTTCAGGTTTACCGTATCCGTCTGACCTTCTTGCTGATGTGGAAACACAGAAATTGCATCGGAATTAAAAACAAAAGGAACAATGCCGACTTAGGTACAAGAAAACTGACTCTTCTTACTGTCTGTGTTTTGAACCATTCCTGTGACACTAGTTATATATTCCGATGTTTCACTTCAGGTTTACTGTATCCCTCTGACCTTCTTGTTGACGATGAAACTCAGAAATTGCATCGGAATTAAATACAAAAATCACAATGCCGACTTAAGTACAAGAAAACTGACTCTTCTTACTGTCTATGTTTTGAACCATTCCTGTGACACTAGTTATGGATTCCGATGCTTCACTTCAGGTTTACTGTATCCCTCTGACCTTCTTATTGACGATGAAACACAGAAATTGCATCGGAATTCAATACAAAAGGCACAATGCCGACTCAAGTACAAGAAGACTGGCTCTTCTTACTGTCTACGTCTAGAACCTTCCCGTGGGACCGGTTTTAGATTCCGATGGTTCACTTCAGGTTTACTGTATCCCTTGGACCTTCTTATTGACGACGAAACACAGAAATTGCATCGGAATTAAATACAAAAGGCACAATGCCGAATTAAGTACAAGTAAACTGACTCTTCTTACTGTGTATGTTTTGAACTATTCCCGTGACACTAGTTGTAGATTCCGATGCTTCACTTCAGGTTTTCTGTATGCCTCTGACCTTCTTGTTGACGATGAAACACAGGAATTTCATCGGAATTAATAACAAAATGCACAATGACTGACTTAAGTACAAGAAAACTGACTCTTCTTACTGTCTATGCTTTGAACCATTCCTGTGACACTAGTCATAGATTCCGATGCTTCACTTCAGGTTTACTGTATCCCTCCGACCTTCTTATTGACGATGAAACACAGAAATTTCATCGAAATTAAATGCAAAAGGCACAATGCCGACTTAAGTACAAGAAAACTGACTCTTCTTACTGTCTATATTCCTGTGACACTAGTCATAGATTCCGATGTTTCACTTCAGGTTTACTGTATCCCTCTGACCTTCTTATTGACGATGAAACACAGAAATTGCATCGGAAATAAATACAAAAGGCACAATGCCAACTAGAGTACAAGAAAACTGAATCTTCTTACTGTCTATGTTTGAACCATTCCTGTGACACTAGTCACAGATTCCGATGCTTCACATCAGGTTTACTGTATCCCTCTGACATTCTTATTGACGATGAAACACAAAAATTTCATCGAAATTAAATGCAAAAGGCACAATGCCGACTTAAGTACAAGAAAACTGACTCTTCTTACTGTCTATATTCCTGTGACACTAGTTATAGATTCCGATGTTTCACTTCAGGTTTACTGTATCCCTCTGACCTTCTTATTGACGATGAAATACAGAAATTGTATCGGAATTAAATACAAAAGGCAAAATGCCGAATTAAGTACAAGTAAACTGACTCTTCTTACTGTGTATGTTTTGAACCAGGTCGCTGATGACCTCGATGTTGAGCGCCCATAAACCCCAACACACATGTTTCGAACCATTCCTTTGACACTAGTTATAGATTCCGATGCTTCACTTCAGGTTTACTGTATCCCTCTGACCTTCTTATTGACGATGAAACTCAGATATTTCATCGGAATTAATTACAAAAGGCAAAATGATGACTTAAGTACAAGAAAACTGACTTTTCTTACTGTCTATGCTTTGAACCGTTCCTGTGACACTAGTTATAGATTCCAATGCTTCACTTCAGGTTTACTGTATCCTTCTGACCTTCTTATTGACGATGAAACACAGAAATTTCATCGGAATTAAATGCAAAAGGCACTATGCCGACTTAAGTACAAGAAAGCTACCTCTTCTTACTGTCTATGTTTGAATCATTCCTGTGACACTAGTTATAGATTCCGATGCTTCACTTCAGGTTTACTGTATCCCTCTGACCTTCTTATTGACGATGAAACACAGAAATTGCTTCGGAATTAAATACAAAAGGCACAATGCCGACTTAAGTAGAAGAAAACTGACTCTTCTTACTGTCTATGTTTTGAACCATTACTGTGACATTAGTTATTAATTCCGATGCTTCCCTTCAGGTTTACTGTATCCCTCTGACCTCCTTATTGACGATGAAACACAGAAATTGCATCGGAATTCAATACAAAAGTCACAATGCCGACTCAAGTACAAGAAGACTGGCTCTTCTTACTGTCTACGTCTTGAACCTTCCCGTGGGACCGGTTTTAGATTCCGGTGGTTCACTTCAGGTTTACTGTATTCCTTGGACCTTCTTATTGACGATGAAACACAGAAATTGCATCGGAATGAAATACAAAAGGCGCAATGCCGACTTAAGTAAAAGAAAACTGACTCTTCCTACTGTCTATGTTTTGAGCCATTCTTCTGACAATAGTTATAGATTCCGATGCTTCACCTAAGGTTTTTCTGTATCCCTCTGACCATCTTATTGACGATGAAACACAGAAATTGCATCGGAATTAAATACAAAAGGCAGAATGCCGACTTAAGCACAAGTAAACTGACTCTTCTTACTGCCTATGTTTTGAACCATTTCTGTGACACTAGTTACAGATTCCGATGCTTCACTTCAGGATTACTGTTTCCCTCTGACCTTCTTATTGACGATGAAACATAGAAATTGCATCAGAATTAAATACAAAAGGCACAATGCCGACTTAAGTACAGGAAGACGAGCTCTTCTTGTTGTCTATGTTTTGAACCTTTCCTGTGACACTAGTTATAGATTCCGAAGCTTCACTTTAGGTTTACTGTATCCCTCTGACCTTCTTATTGACGATGAGACACAGAAATTGCATCGGAATTAATTACAAAAGGCACAATGCCGACTTAAGTACAAGAAAACTGACTCTTCTTACGGTCTATGTTTGAACCATTCCTGTGACACTAGTTATAGATTCCGATGCTTCACATCAGGTTTACTGTATCCCTCTGACCTTCTTATTGACGATGAAACACAGAAATTGCATCGGAATTAAATACATAAGGCACAATGCCAACTTAAGTACAAGTAAACTGACTCTTCCTACTGTCTATGTTTTGAACCATTCCTGTGACACTAGTTACGAATTCCGATGCTTCACTTCTAGTTTAGTGTATCCCTCTGACCTTCGTATTGGCGATGAAACACAGAAATTGCATCGGAATTAAATAAAAAAGGCACAATTCCGAATTAAGTACAACTAAACTGACTCTTCTTACTGTGTATGTTTCGAACCATTCCTGTGACACTAGTTATAGATTCCGATACTTCACTTCAGGTTTACTGTATGCCTCTGGCCTTCTTGTTGACGATGAAACACAGGAATTTCATCGGAATTAATAACAAAATGCACAATGATGACTTAAGTACAAGAAAACTGACTCTTCTTACTGTCTATGCTTTGAACCATTCCTGTGACACTAGTCTTAGATTCCGATGCTTCACTTCAGGTTTACTGTATCCCTCCGACCTTATTATTGACGATGAAACACAGAAATTTCATCGGAATTAAATGCAAAAGGCACAATGCCGACTTAAGTACAAGAAAACTGACTCTTCTTACTGTCTATATTTTGAATCAGTCCTGAGACACTAGTTATAGATTCCGATGTTTCACTTCAGGTTTACTGTATCCCTCTGACCTTCTTATTGACGATGAAACACAGAAATTGCATCGGAATTAAATACAAAAGGCACAATGCCGACTTAAGTACAAGAAAACTGAATCTTCTTACTTTCTATGTTTTGAAACATTCTGTGACACTAGTTATGGTTACCGATGCTTCACTTCTGGTTTACTGTATCCCTCTGACCTTCGTATTGTCGATTAAACACTGAAATTGCATCGGAATTCAATGCAATAGGCACAATGCCGACTTAAGTACAAGAAAACTGACTCTTCTTACTGTCTATGTTTTGAACTATTCCTGTGACACTAGTTATAGATTCCGATGCTTCACTTCAGGTTTACTGTATCCCTCTGACATTCTTATTGACGATGAAACATAGAAATTGCATCGGAATTGAATACAAAAGGCACAATGCCAACTTAAGTACAAGTAAACTGACTCTTCTTACTGTCTATGTTTTAAACCATTCCTGTGACACTAGTTATGGATTCCGATGCCTCACTTCAAGTTTATTGTATCCCTCTGACCTTCTTATTGACGATGAAATACAGAAATTGTATCGGAATTAAATACAAAAGGCACAATGCCGAATTAAGTACAAGTAAACTGTCTCTTCTTACTGTGTATGATTTGAACCATTCCTAAGACACTAGTTATAGATTCCGATACTTCACTTCAGGTTTACTGTATCCCTCTGACCTTCTTATTGACGATGAAACACAGAAATTGCATCGGAATTCAATAGAAAAGCCACAATGCCGACAAAAGTACAAGAAGACTGGCTCTTCTTACTGTCTACGTTTTGAACCTTTCCTGTCAGACCGGTTTTAGATTCCGATGCTTCACTTCAGGTTTACTGTATCCCTTGGATCTTCGTAATGACGACGAAACACAGAAATTGCATCGGAATTAAATACAAAAGGCAAAATGCCGACTTCAGTACAAAAAAACTTACTCTTCTTACCGTCTATCTTTTGAACCATTCCTGTGACACTAGTTAAAGATTCCGATGCTTCACTTCAGGTTTACCGTATCCGTCTGACCTTCTTGCTGATGTTGAAACACAGAAATTGCATCGGAATTAAAAACAAAAGGAACAATGCCGACTTAGGTACAAGAAAACTGACTCTTCTTACTGTCTGTGTTTTGAACCATTCCTGTGACACTAGTTATATATTCCGATGCTTCACTTCAGGTTTACTGTATCCCTCTGACCTTCTTGTTGACGATGAAACTCAGAAATTGCATCGGAATTAAATACAAAAATCACAATGCCGACTTAAGTACAAGAAAACTGACTCTTCTTACTGTCTATGTTTTGAACCATTCCTGTGACACTAGTTATGGATTCCGATGCTTCACTTCAGGTTTACTGTATCCCTCTGACCTTCTTATTGACGATGAAACACAGAAATTGCATCGGAATTCAATACAAAAGGCACAATGCCGACTCAAGTACAAGAAGACTGGCTCTTCTTACTGTCTACGTCTAGAACCTTCCCGTGGGACCGGTTTTAGATTCCGATGGTTCACTTCAGGTTTACTGTATCCCTTGGACCTTCTTATTGACGACGAAACACAGAAATTGCATCGGAATTAAATACAAAAGGCACAATGCCGACCTAAGTACAAGAAAAATGACTCTTCTTACTGTCTATGTTTTGAACCGATTCAGTGACACTGGTTATAGATTCCGATGCTTCACTTCAGGTTTACTGTATCCCTCTGACCTTCTTATTGACGATGAAACACAGAAATTGCGACGGAATTAAATACAAAAGGCACAATGCCGACTTAAGTAAAAGAAAACTGTCTCTTCTTACTGTCTATATTTTGAACCATTCCTGTGACAATAGTTATAGATTCCGATGCTTCACCTAAGGTTTTTCTGTATCCCTCTGACCATCTTAATGACGATGAAACACAGAAAATGCATCGCAATTAAATACAAAAGGCAGAATGCCGACTTAAGCACAAGTAAACTGACTCATCTTACTGTCTATGTTTTGAACCATTCCTGTGACACTAGTTACAGATTCCGATGCTTCACTTCAGGATTACTGTTTCCCTCTGACCTTCTTATTGACGATGAAACATAGAAATTGCATCGGAATTAAATACAAAAGGCACAATGCTGACTTAAGTACGGGAAGACTAGCTCTTCTTGTTGTCTATGTTTTGAACCTTTCCTGTGACACTAGTTATAGATTCCGAAGCTTCACTTCAGGTTTACTGTATCCCTCTGACCTTCTTATTGACGATGAAACACAGAAATTGCATCGGAATTAACTACAAAAGGCATGATGCCGATTTAAGTACAAGAAAACTGACACTTCTTACGGTCTATGTTTTGAACCATTCCTGTGACACTAGTTATAGATTCCGATGCTTCACATCAGGTTTACTGTATCCCTCTGACCTTCTTATTGACAATGAAACACAGAAATTGCATCGGAATTAAATACATAAGGCACAAGGCCAGCTTAAGTACAAGTAAAATGACTCTTCCTACTGTCTATGTTTTGAACCATTCCTGTGACACTAGTTACGGATTCCGATGCTTCACTTCAAGTTTAGTGTATCCCTCTGACCTTCATATTGACGATGAAACACAGAGATTGCAACGGAATTAAATAAGAAAGGCACAATGCCGAATTAAGTACAAGTAAACTGACTCTTCTTACTGTGTATGTTTTGAACTATTCCCGTGACACTAGTTGTAGATTCCGATGCTTCACTTCAGGTTTACTGTATGCCTCTGACCTTCTTGTTGACGATGAAACACAGGAATTTCATCGGAATTAATAACAAAATGCACAATGATGACTTAAGTACAAGAAAACTGACTCTTCTTACTGTCTATGCTTTGAACCATTCCTGTGACACTAGTCATAGATTCCGATGCTTCACTTCAGGTTTACTGTATCCCTCCGACCTTCTTATTGACGATCAAACACAGAAATTTCATCGAAATTAAATGCAAAAGGCACAATGCCGACTTAAGTACAAGAAAACTGACTCTTCTTACTGTCTATATTCCTGTGACACTAGTTATAGATTCCGATGTTTCACTTCAGGTTTACTGTATCCCTCTGACCTTCTTATTGACGATGAAACACAGAAATTGCATCGGAAATAAATACAAAAGGCACAATGCCAACTAGAGTACAAGAAAACTGAATCTTCTTACTGTCTATGTTTGAACCATTCCTGTGACACTAGTTACAGATTCCGATGCTTCACATCAGGTTTACTGTATCCCTCTGACATTCTTATTGATGATGAAACACAAAAATTTCATCGAAATTAAATGCAAAAGGCACAATGCCGACTTAAGTACAAGAAAACTGACTCTTCTTACTGTCTATATTCCTGTGACACTAGTTATAGATTCCGATGTTTCACTTCAGGTTTACTGTATCCCTCTGACCTTCTTATTGACGATGAAATACAGAAATTGTATCGGAATTAAGTACAAAAGGCAAAATGCCGAATTAAGTACCAGTAAACTGACTCTTCTTACTGTGTATGTTTTGAACCATTCCTAAGACACTAGTTATGGATTCCGATACTTCACTTCAGGTTTACTGTATCCCTCTGACCTTCTTATTGACGATGAAACACAGAAATTTCATCGAAATTAAATGCAAAAGGCACAATGCCGACTTAAGTACAAGAAAACTGACTCTTCTTACTGTCTATATTCCTGCGACACTAGTTATGGATTCCGATGCTTCACTTCTGGTTTACTGTATCCCTCTGACCTTCTTATTGACGATGAAACACTGAAATTGCATCGGAATTCAATACAATAGGCACAATGCGACTTAAGTACAAGAAGACTGGCTCTTCTTACTGTCTACGTTTTGAACCTTTCCTGTCAGACCGGTTTTAGATTCCGATGCTTCACTTCAGGTTTACTGTATCCCTTGGATCTTCGTATTGACGACGAAACACAGAAATTGCATCGGAATTAAATACAAAAGGCAAAATGCCGACTTCAGTACAAAAAAACTGACTCTTCTTACTGTCTATCTATTGAACCATTCCTGTGACACTAGTTATAGATTCCGATGCTTCACTTCAGGTTTACTGTATCCGTCTGACCTTCTTGCTGATGTTGAAACACAGAAATTGCTTCGGAATTAAATACAAAATGAACAATGCCGACTTAGGTACAAGAAAACTGACTCTTCTTACTGTCTGTGTTTTGAACCATTCCTGTGACACTAGTTACATATTCCGATGCTTCACTTCAGGTTTACTGTATCCCTCTGACCTTCTTGTTGACGATGAAACTCAGATATTGCATCGGAATTAAATTCAAAAATCACAATGCCGACTTAAGTACTAGAAAACTGACTCTTCTTACTGTTTATGTTTTGAACCATTCCTGTGGCACTAGTTATGGATTCCGATGCTTCACTTCAGGTTTACTGTATCCCTCAGACCTTCTTATTGACGATGAAACACAGAAATTGCATCGGAATTCAATACAAAAGGCACAATGCCGACTCAAGTACAAGAAGACTGGCTCTTCTTACTGTCTACGTCTTGAACCTTCCCGTGGGACCGGTTTTAGATTCCGATGGTTCACTTCAGGTTTACTGTATCCCTTGGACCTTCTTATTGACAACGAAACACAGAAATTGCATCGGAATTAAATACAAAAGGCACAATGCCGACCTAAGTACAAGAAAAATGACTCTTCTTACTGTCTATGTTTTGAACCGATTCCGTGACACTGGTTATAGATTCCGATGCTTCACTTCAGGTTTACTGTATCCCTCTGACCTTCTTATTGACGATGAAACACAGAAATTGCGTCGGAATTAAATACAAAAGGCATGATGCCGACTTAAGTACAAGAAAACTGACTCTTCTTACGGTCTATGTTTTGAACCATTCCTGTGACACTAGTTATAGATTCCGATGCTTCACATCAGGTTTACTGTATCCCTCTGACCTTCTTATTGACGATGAAACACAGAAATTGCATCGGAATTAAATACATAAGGCACAAGGCCAACTTAAGTACAAGTAAAATGACTCTTCCTACTGTCTATGTTTTGAACCATTCCTGTGACACTAGTTACGGATTCCGATGCTTCACTTCAAGTTTAGTGTATCCCTCTGACCTTTGTATTGACGATGAAACACAGAGATTGCATCGGAATTAGATAAAAAAGGCACAATGCCGAATTAAGTACAAGTAAACTGACTCTTCTTACTGTGTATGTTTTGAACCATTCCTGTGACACTAGTTATAGATTCCGATGCTTCACTTCAGGTTTACTGTATGCCTCTGACCTTCTTGTTGACGATGAAACACAGGAGTTTCATCGGAATTAATAACAAAATGCACAATGATGACTTAAGTACAAGAAAACTGACTCTTCTTACTGTCTATGCTTTGAACCATTCCTGTGCCACTAGTCATAGATTCCGATGCTTCACTTCAGGTTTACTGTATCCCTCCGACCTTCTTATTGACGATGAAACACAGAAGTTTCATCGAAATTAAATGCAAAAGGCACAATGCCGACTTAAGTACAAGAAAACTGACTCTTCTTACTGTCTATATTCCTGCGACACTAGTTATGGGTTCCGATGCTTCACTTCGGGTTTACTGTATCCCTCTGACCTTCTTATTGACGATGAAACACAGAAATTGCATCGGAATTAAATACAAAGGGCAAAATGCCGACTTCAGTACAATAAAACTTACTCTTCTTACCGTCTATGCTTTGAACCATTCCTAAGACACTAGTTATAGATTCCGATACTTCACTTCAGGTTTACTGTATCCCTCTGACCTTCTTATTGACGATGAAACACAGAAATTGCATCGGAATTCAATAGAAAAGCCACAATGCCGACAAAAGTACAAGAAGACTGGCTCTTCTTACTGTCTACGTTTTGAACCTTTCCTGTCAGACCGGTTTTAGATTCCGATGCTTCACTTCAGGTTTACTGTATCCCTTGGATCTTCGTATTGACGACGAAACACAGAAATTGCATCGGAATTAAATACAAAAGGCAAAATGCCGACTTCAGTACAAAAAAACTTACTCTTCTTACCGTCTATCTTTTGAACCATTCCTGTGACACTAGTTAAAGATTCCGATGCTTCACTTCAGGTTTACCGTATCCGTCTGACCTTCTTGCTGATGTTGAAACACAGAAATTGCATCGGAATTAAAAACAAAAGGAACAATGCCGACTTAGGTACAAGAAAACTGACTCTTCTTACTGTCTGTGTTTTGAACCATTCCTGTGACACTAGTTATATATTCCGATGCTTCACTTCAGGTTTACTGTATCCCTCTGACCTTCTTGTTGACGATGAAACTCAGAAATTGCATCGGAATTAAATACAAAAATCACAATGCCGACTTAAGTACAAGAAAACTGACTCTTCTTACTGTCTATGTTTTGAACCATTCCTGTGACACTAGTTATGGATTCCGATGCTTCACTTCAGGTTTACTGTATCCCTCTGACCTTCTTATTGACGATGAAACACAGAAATTGCATCGGAATTCAATACAAAAGGCACAATGCCGACTCAAGTACAAGAAGACTGGCTCTTCTTACTGTCTACGTCTAGAACCTTCCCGTGGGACCGGTTTTAGATTCCGTTGGTTCACTTCAGGTTTACTGTATCCCTTGGACCTTCTTATTGACGACGAAACACAGAAATTGCATCGGAATTAAATACAAAAGGCACAATGCCGACCTAAGTACAAGAAAAATGACTCTTCTTACTGCCTATGTTTTGAACCGATTCAGTGACACTGGTTATAGATTCCGATGCTTCACTTCAGGTTTACTGTATCCCTCTGACCTTCTTATTGACGATGAAACACAGAAATTGCGACGGAATTAAATACAAAAGGCACAATGCCGACTTAAGTAAAAGAAAACTGTCTCTTCTTACTGTCTATATTTTGAACCATTCCTGTGACAATAGTTATAGATTCCGATGCTTCACCTAAGGTTTTTCTGTATCCCTCTGACCATCTTAATGACGATGAAACACAGAAAATGCATCGGAATTAAATACAAAAGGCAGAATGCCGACTTAAGCACAAGTAAATTGACTCATCTTACTGTCTATGTTTTGAACCATTCCTGTGACACTAGTTACAGATTCCGATGCTTCACTTCAGGATTACTGTTTCCCTCTGACCTTCTTATTGACGATGAAACATAGAAATTGCATCGGAATTAAATACAAAAGGCACAATGCTGACTTAAGTACGGGAAGACTAGCTCTTCTTGTTGTCTATGTTTTGAACCTTTCCTGTGACACTAGTTATAGATTCCGAAGCTTCACTTCAGGTTTACTGTATCCCTCTGACCTTCTTATTGACGATGAAACACAGAAATTGCATCGGAATTAACTACAAAAGGCATGATGCCGATTTAAGTACAAGAAAACTGACACTTCTTACGGTCTATGTTTTGAACCATTCCTGTGACACTAGTTATAGATTCCGATGCTTCACATCAGGTTTACTGTATCCCTCTGACCTTCTTATTGACAATGAAACACAGAAATTGCATCGGAATTAAATACATAAGGCACAAGGCCAGCTTAAGTACAAGTAAAATGACTCTTCCTACTGTCTATGTTTTGAACCATTCCTGTGACACTAGTTACGGATTCCGATGCTTCACTTCAAGTTTAGTGTATCCCTCTGACCTTCATATTGACGATGAAACACAGAGATTGCAACGGAATTAAATAAAAAAGGCACAATGCCGAATTAAGTACAAGTAAACTGACTCTTCTTACTGTGTATGTTTTGAACTATTCCCGTGACACTAGTTGTAGATTCCGATGCTTCACTTCAGGTTTACTGTATGCCTCTGACCTTCTTGTTGACGATGAAACACAGGAATTTCATCGGAATTAATAACAAAATGCACAATGATGACTTAAGTACAAGAAAACTGACTCTTCTTACTGTCTATGCTTTGAACCATTCCTGTGACACTAGTCATAGATTCCGATGCTTCACTTCAGGTTTACTGTATCCCTCCGACCTTCTTATTGACGATCAAACACAGAAATTTCATCGAAATTAAATGCAAAAGGCACAATGCCGACTTAAGTACAAGAAAACTGACTCTTCTTACTGTCTATATTCCTGTGACACTAGTTATAGATTCCGATGTTTCACTTCAGGTTTACTGTATCCCTCTGACCTTCTTATTGACGATGAAACACAGAAATTGCATCGGAAATAAATACAAAAGGCACAATGCCAACTAGAGTACAAGAAAACTGAATCTTCTTACTGTCTATGTTTGAACCATTCCTGTGACACTAGTTACAGATTCCGATGCTTCACATCAGGTTTACTGTATCCCTCTGACATTCTTATTGATGATGAAACACAAAAATTTCATCGAAATTAAATGCAAAAGGCACAATGCCGACTTAAGTACAAGAGAACTGACTCTTCTTACTGTCTATATTCCTGTGACACTAGTTATAGATTCCGATGTTTCACTTCAGGTTTACTGTATCCCTCTGACCTTCTTATTGACGATGAAATACAGAAATTGTATCGGAATTAAATACAAAAGGCAAAATGCCGAATTAAGTACCAGTAAACTGACTCTTCTTACTGTGTATGTTTTGAACCATTCCTAAGACACTAGTTATAGATTCCGATACTTCACTTCAGGTTTACTGTATCCCTCTGACCTTCTTATTGACGATGAAACACAGAAATTTCATCGAAATTAAATGCAAAAGGCACAATGCCGACTTAAGTACAAGAAAACTGACTCTTCTTACTGTCTATATTCCTGCGACACTAGTTATGGATTCCGATGCTTCACTTCTGGTTTACTGTATCCCTCTGACCTTCTTATTGACGATGAAACACTGAAATTGCATCGGAATTCAATACAATAGGCACAATGCGACTTAAGTACAAGAAGACTGGCTCTTCTTACTGTCTACGTTTTGAACCTTTCCTGTCAGACCGGTTTTAGATTCCGATGCTTCACTTCAGGTTTACTGTATCCCTTGGATCTTCGTATTGACGACGAAACACAGAAATTGCATCGGAATTAAATACAAAAGGCAAGATGCCGACTTCAGTACAAAAAAACTGACTCTTCTTACTGTCTATCTTTTGAACCATTCCTGTGACACTAGTTATAGATTCCGATGCTTCACTTCAGGTTTACTGTATCCGTCTGACCTTCTTGCTGATGTTGAAACACAGAAATTGCATCGGAATTAAATACAAAAGGAACAATGCCGACTTAGGTACAAGAAAACTGACTCTTCTTACTGTCTGTGTTTTGAACCATTCCTGTGACACTAGTTACATATTCCGATGCTTCACTTCAGGTTTACTGTATCCCTCTGACCTTCTTGTTGACGATGAAACTCAGATATTGCATCGGAATTAAATACAAAAATCACAATGCCGACTTAAGTACTAGAAAACTGACTCTTCTTACTGTTTATGTTTTGAACCATTCCTGTGGCACTAGTTATGGATTCCGATGCTTCACTTCAGGTTTACTGTATCCCTCAGACCTTCTTATTGACGATGAAACACAGAAATTGCATCGGAATTCAATACAAAAGGCACAATGCCGACTCAAGTACAAGAAGACTGGCTCTTCTTACTGTCTACGTCTTAAACCTTCCCGTGGGACCGGTTTTAGATTCCGATGGTTCACTTCAGGTTTACTGTATCCCTTGGACCTTCTTATTGACAACGAAACACAGAAATTGCATCGGAATTAAATACAAAAGGCACAATGCCGACCTAAGTACAAGAAAAATGACTCTTCTTACTGTCTATGTTTTGAACCGATTCCGTGACACTGGTTATAGATTCCGATGCTTCACTTCAGGTTTACTGTATCCCTCTGACCTTCTTATTGACGATGAAACACAGAAATTGCGTCGGAATTAAATACAAAAGGCATGATGCCGACTTAAGTACAAGAAAACTGACTCTTCTTACGGTCTATGTTTTGAACCATTCCTGTGACACTAGTTATAGATTCCGATGCTTCACATCAGGTTTACTGTATCCCTCTGACCTTCTTATTGACGATGAAACACAGAAATTGCATCGGAATTAAATACATAAGGCACAAGGCCAACTTAAGTACAAGTAAAATGACTCTTCCTACTGTCTATGTTTTGAACCATTCCTGTGACACTAGTTACGGATTCCGATGCTTCACTTCAAGTTTAGTGTATCCCTCTGACCTTCGTATTGACGATGAAACACAGAGATTGCATCGGAATTAAATAAAAAAGGCACAATGCCGAATTAAGTACAAGTAAACTGACTCTTCTTACTGTGTATGTTTTGAACCATTCCTGTGACACTAGTTATAGATTCCGATGCTTCACTTCAGGTTTACTGTATGCCTCTGACCTTCTTGTTGACGATGAAACACAGGAGTTTCATCGGAATTAATAACAAAATGCACAATGATGACTTAAGTACAAGAAAACTGACTCTTCTTACTGTCTATGCTTTGAACCATTCCTGTGCCACTAGTCATAGATTCCGATGCTTCACTTCAGGTTTACTGTATCCCTCCGACCTTCTTATTGACGATGAAACACAGAAATTTCATCGAAATTAAATGCAAAAGGCACAATGCCGACTTAAGTACAAGAAAACTGACTCTTCTTACTGTCTATTTTCCTGCGACACTAGTTATGGGTTCCGATGCTTCACTTCGGGTTTACTGTATCCCTCTGCCCTTCTTATTGACGAAGAAACACTGAAATTGCAGCGGAATTCAATACAATAGGCACAATGCGACTTAAATACAAGAAGACTGGCTCTTCTTACTGTCTACGTTTTGAACCTTTCCTGTCAGACCGGTTTTAGATTCCGATGCTTCACTTCAGGTTTACAGTATCCCTTGGATCTTCGTATTGACGACGAAACACAGAAATTGCATCGGAATTAAATACAAAAGGCAAAATGCCGACTTCAGTACAAAAAAACTGACTCTTCTTACTGTCTATCTTTTGAACCATTCCTGTGACACTAGTTATAGATTCCGATGCTTCACTTCAGGTTTACTGTATCCGTCTGACCTTCTTGCTGATGTTGAAACACAGAAATTGCATCGGAATTAAATACAAAAGGAACAATGCCGACTTACGTACAAGAAAACTGACTCTTCTTACTGTCTGTGTTTTGAACCATTCCTGTGACACTAGTTATATATTCCGATGCTTCACTTCAGGTTTACTGTATCCCTCTGACCTTCTTGTTGACGATGAAACTCAGAAATTGCATCGGAATTCTATACAAAAATCACAATGACGACTTAAGTACTAGAAAACTGACTCTACTTACTGTTTATGTTTTGAACCATTCCTGTGACACTAGTTATGGATTCCGATGCTTCACTTCAGGTTTACTGTATCCCTCTGACCTTCTTATTGACGATGAAACACAGAAATTGCATCGGAATTCAATACAAAAGGCACAATGCCGACTCAAGTACAAGAAGACTGGCTCTTCTTACTGTCTACGTCTTGAACCTTCCCGTGGGACCGGTTTTAGATTCCGATGGTTCACTTCAGGTTTACTGTATCCCTTGGACCTTCTTATTGACAACGAAACACAGAAATTACATCGGAATTAAATACAAAAGGCATGATGCCGACTTAAGTACAAGAAAACTGACTCTTCTTACGGTCTATGTTTTGAACCATTCCTGTGACACTAGTTACGGATTCCGATGCTTCACTTCAAGTTTAGTGTATCCCTCTGACCTTCGTATTGACGATGAAACACAGAGATTGCATCGGAATTAAATAAAAAAGGCACAATGCCGAATTAAGTACAAGTAAACTGACTCTTCTTACTGTGTATGTTTTGAACCATTCCTGTGACACTAGTTATAGATTCCGATGCTTCACTTCAGGTTTACTGTATGCCTCTGACCTTCTTGTTGACGATGAAACACAGGAATTTCATCGGAATTAATAACAAAATGCACAATGATGACTTAAGTACAAGAAAACTGACTCTTCTTACTGTCTATGCTTTGAACCATTCCTGTGACACTAGTCATAGATTCCGATGCTTCACTTCAGGTTTACTGTATCCCTCCGAACTTCTTATTGACGATGAAACACAGAAATTTCATCGAAATTAAATGCAAAAGGCACAATGCCGACTTAAGTACAAGAAAACTGACTCTTCTTACTGTCTATATTCCTGCGACACTAGTTATGAATTCCGATGCTTCACTTCTGGTTTACTGTATCCCTCTGACCTTCCTATTGACGATGAAACACTGAAATTGCATCGGAATTCAATACAATAGGCACAATGCGACTTAAGTACAAGAAAACTGACTCTTCTTACTGTCTATGTTTGAACCATTCCTGTGACACTAGTTATAGATTCCGATGCTTCACATCAGGTTTACTGTATCCCTCTGACATTCTTATTGACGATGAAACACAGAAATTGCATCGGAATTAAATACAAAAGGCACAATGCCAACTTAAGTACAAGTAAACTGACTCTTCTTACTGTCTATGTTTTGAACCATTCCTGTGACACTAGTTATGGATTCCGATGCCTCACTTCAAGTTTATTGTATCCCTCTGACCTTCTTATTGACGATGGAATACAGAAATTGTATCGGAATTAAATACAAAAGGCACAATGCCGAATTAAGTACAAGTAAACTGACTCTTCTTACTGTGTATGTTTTGAACCATTCCTAAGACACTAGTTATAGATTCCGATACTTCACTTCAGGTTTACTGTATCCCTCTGACCTTCTTATTGACGATAAAACACAGAAATTGCATCGGAATTCAATACAAAAGGCACAATGCCGACTCAAGTACAAGAAGACTGGCTCTTCTTACTGTCTACGTCTTGAACCTTCCCGTGGGACCGGTTTTAGATTCCGATGGTTCACATCAGGTTTACTGTATCCCTTGGACCTTCTTATTGACAACGAAAAACAGAAATTGCATCGGAATTAAATACAAAAGGCACAATGCCGACCTAAGTACAAGAAAAATGACTCTTCTTATTGTCTATGTTTTGAACCGATTCAGTGACACTGGTTATAGATTCCGATGCTTCACTTCACGTTTACTGTATCCCTCTGACCTTCTTATTGACGATGAAACACAGAAATTGCGTCGGAATTAAATACAAAAGGCACAATGCCGACTTAAGTAAAAGAAAACTGACTCTTCTTACTGTCTATGTTTTGAACCATTCCTGTGACAATAGTTATAGATTCCGATGCTTCACCTAAGGTTTTTCTGTATCCCTCTGACCATCTTAATGACGATGAAACACAGAAATTGCATCGGAATTAAATACAAAAGGCAGAATGCCGACTTAAGTACTAGGAAACTGACTCTTCTTACTGTTTATTTTTTGAACCATTCCTGTGACACTAGTTATGGATTCCGATGCTTCACTTCAGGTTTACTGTATCCCTCTGACCGTCTTATTGACGATGAAACACAGAATTTGCATCGGAATTAAATACAAAATGCAGAATGCCGACTTAAGCACAAGTAAACTGACTCTTCTTACTGTCTATGTTTTGAACCATTCCTGTGACACTAGTTACAGATTCCGATGCTTCACTTCAGGATTACTGTTTCCCTCTGACCTTCGTATTGACGATGAAACATAGAAATTGCATCGGAATTAAATACAAAAGGCACAATGCCGACTTAAGTACAAGTAAACTGACTCTTCTTACTGTCTATGTTTTGAACCTTTCCTGTGACACTAGTTATAGATTCCGAAGCTTCACTTCAGGTTTACTGTATCCCTCTGACCTTCTTATTGACGATGAAACACAGAAATTGCTTCGGAATTAAATACAAAAGGCATGATGCCGACTTAAGTACAAGAAAACTGACTCTTCTTACGGTCTATGTTTTGAACCATTCCTGTGATACTAGTTATAGATTCCGATGCTTCACATCAGGTTTACTGTATCCCTCTGACCTTCTTATTGACGATGAAACACAGAAATTGCATCGGAATTAAATACATAAGGCACAAGGCCAACTTAAGTACAAGTAAAATGACTCCCCTTACTGTCTATGTTTTGAACCATTCCTGTGACACTAGTTACGGATTCCGATGCTTCACTTCAAGTTTAGTGTATCCCTCTGACCTTCGTATTGACGATGAAACACAGAGATTGCATCGGAATTAAATAAAAAAGGCACAATGCCGAATTAAGTACAAGTAAACTGACTCTTCTTACTGTGTATGTTTTGAACCATTCCTGTGACACTAGTTATAGATTCCGATGCTTCACTTCAGGTTTACTGTATGCCTCTGACCTTCTTGTTGACGATGAAACACAGGAATTTCATCGGAATTAATAACAAAATGCACAATGATGACTCAAGTACAAGAAAACTGACTCTTCTTACTGTCTATGCTTTGAACCATTCCTGTGACACTAGTCATAGATTCCGATGCTTCACTTCAGGTTTACTGTATCCCTCCGACCTTCTTATTGACGATGAAACACAGAAATTTCATCAGATTTAAATGCAAAAGGCACAATGCCGACTTAGGTACAAGAAAACTGCCTCTTCTTACTGTCTATATTCCTGTGACACTAGTTATAGATTCCGATGCTTCACTTCAGGTTTACTGTATCCCTCTGACCTTCTTATTGACGATGAAACACATAAATTGCATCGGAATTAAATGCAAAAGGCACAATGCCGACTTAAGTACAAGAAAACTCAATCTTTTTACTGTCTATGTTTTGAACCATTCCTGTGACACTAGTTATGGATTCCGATGCTTCACTTCTGGTTTGCTGTATCCCTTGACCTTCTTATTGACGATGAAACACTGAAATTGCATCGGAATTCAATACAATAGGCACAATGCCGACTTAAGTACAAGAAAACTGACTCTTCTTACTGTCTATGTTTGAACCATTCCTGTGACACTAGTTATAGATTCCGATGCTTCACATCAGGTTTACTGTATATCTCTGACATTCCTATTGACGATGAAACACAGAAATTGCATCAGAATTAAATACAAAAGGCACAATGCCAACTTAAGTACAAGTAAACTGACTCTTCTTACTGTCTATGTTTTGAACCATTCCTGTGACACTAGTTATGGATTCCGATGCCTCACTTCAAGTTTATTGTATCCCTCTGACCTTCTTTTTGACGATGAAATACAGAAATTGTATCGGAATTAAATACAAAAGGCACAATGCCGAATTAAGTACAAGTAAACTGACTCTTCTTACTGTGTATGTTTTGAACCATTCCTAAGACACTAGTTATAGATTCCGATGCTACACTTCAGGTTTACTGTATCCCTCCCACCTTCTTATTGACGATGAAACAAAGAAATTGCATCGGAATTCAATACAAAAGGCACAATGCCGACCAAGTACAAGAAGACTGGCTCTTCTTACTGTCTACGTCTTGAACCTTTCCTGTGAGACCGGTTTTAGACTCCGATGCTTCACTTCAGGATTACTGTAACCCTTGGATCTTCTTATTGACGACGACACACAGAAATTGCATCGGAATTAAATACAACAGGCACAATGCCGACCTAAGTACAAGAAAACTGACTCTTCTTACCGTCTATATTTTGAACCATTCCTATGACCCTGGTTATAGATTCCGATGCTTCACTTCAGGTTTACTGTATCCCTTGGATCTTCGTATTGACGACGAAACACAGAAATTGCATCGGAATTAAATACAAAAGGCAAAATGCCGACTTAAGTACAAGGAAACTGCTTCTTCTTACTGTCTATCTTTTGAACCATTCCTGTGACACTAGTTATAGATTCCGATGCTTCACTTCAGGTTCACTGTATCCCTCTGACCTTCTTGTTGACGATGAAACTCAGAAATTGCATCGGAATTAAATACAAAAATCACAATGCGAATTATGTACAAGAAAACTGACTCTTCTTACTGTCTATGTTTTGAACCATTCCTGTGACACTAGTTATAGATTCTGATGCTTCACTTCAGGTTTACTGTATCCCTCTGACTTTCTTATTGACGATGAAACACAGAAATTGCATCGGAATTAAATGCAATAGGCACAATGCCGACTTAAGTACATGAAGACTGACTCTTCTTACAGTCTATGTTTTGAACCATTCCTGTGACACTACTTATAGATTCCGATGCTTCACTTCGGGTTTACTGTATCCCTCTGACCTTCTTATTGGCGATCGAACACAGAAATTGCATCGGAATTAAATACATAAGGCACAATGCCAACTTAAGTACAAGTAAACTGACTCTTCGTACTGTCTATGTTTTGAACCATTCCTGTGACACTAGTTACGGATTCCGATGCTTCACTTCAAGTTTAGTGTATCCCTCTGACCTTCGTATTGGCGATGAAACACAGAAATTGCATCGGAATTAAATAAAAAAAGGAAAATGCCGAATTAAGTACAAGTAAACTGACTCCTCTTACTGTGTATGTTTCGAACCATTCCTGTGACACTAGTTATAGATTCCGATGCTTCAATTCAGGTTTAATGTATGCCTCTGACCTTCTTGTTGACGATGAAACACAGGAATTTCATCGGAATTAATAACAAAATGCACAATGATGACATAAGTACGAGAAAACTGACTCTTCTTACTGTCTATGCTTTGAACCATTCCTGTGACACTAGTCATAGATTCCGATGCTTAACTTCAGGTTTACTGTATCCGTCCGACCTTCTTATTGACGATGAAACACAGAAATTGCATCGGAATTAAATACAAAAGGCACAATGCCGACTTAAGTACAAGAAAACTGAATCTTCTTACTGTCTATGTTTTGAAACATTCCTGTGACACTAGTTATGGATTCCGATGCTTCACTTCTGGTTTACTGTATCCCTCTGACCTTCGTATTGACGATTAAACACTGAAATTGCATCGGAATTCAATGCAATAGGCACAATGCCGACTTAAGTGCAAGAAAACTGACTCTTCTTACTGTCTATGTTTTGAACCATTCCTGTGACACTAGTTATAGATTTCGATGCTTCACATCAGGTTTACTGTATCCCTCTGACATTCTTATTGACGATGAAACATAGAAATTGCATCGGAATTAAATACAAAAGGCACAATGGCAACTTAAGTACAAGTAAACTGACTCTTCTTACTGTCTACGTTTTGAACCATTCCTGTGACACTAGTTATGGATTCCGATGCCTCACTTCAAGTTTATTGTATCCCTCTGACCTTCTTATTGACGATGAAATACAGAAATTGTATCGGAATTAAATACAAAAGGCACAATGCCGAATTAAGTACAAGTAAACTGACTCTTCTTACTGTGTATGTTTTGAACCATTCCTAAGACACTAGTTATAGATTCCGATACTTCAATTCAGGTTTACTGTATCCTTCTGACCTTCTTATTGGCGATAAAACACAGAAATTGCATCGGAATTCAATATAAAAGCCACAATGCCGACTCAAGTACAAGAAGACTGGCTCTTCTTACTGTCTACGTTTTGAACCTTTCCTGTCAGACCGGTTTTAGATTCCGATGCTTCACTCCAGGTTTACTGCATCCCTTGGATCTTCGTATTGACGACGAAACACAGAAATTGCATCGGAATTAAATACAAAAGGCAAAATGCCGACTTCAGTACAAAAAAACTGACTCTTCTTACTGTCTATCTTTTGAACCATTCCTGTGACACTAGTTATAGATTCCGATGCTTCACTTCAGGTTTACTGTATCCGTCTGACCGTCCTGCTGATGTTGAAACACAGAAATTGGATCGGAATTAAATACAAAAGGAACAATGCCGACTTAGGTACAAGAAAAATGACTCTTCTTACTGTCTATGTTTTGAACCGATTCAGTGACACTGGTTATAGATTCCGATGCTTCACTTCAGGTTTACTGTATCCCTCTGACCTTATTATTGACGATGAAACACAGAAATTGCGTCGGAATTAAATACAAAAGGCACAATGCCGACTTAAGTAAAAGAAAACTGACTCTTCTTACTCTCTATGCTTTGAACCATTCCTGTAACAATAGTTATAGATTCCGATGCTTCACTTCAGGATTACTGTTTCCCTCTGACCTTCTTATTGACGATGAAACTTAGAAATTGCATCGGAATTAAATACAAAAGGCACAATGCCGACTTAAGTACAGGAAGACTAGCTCTTCTTGTTGTCTGTGTTTTGAACCTTTCCTGTGATACTAGTTATAGATTCCGAAGCTTCACTTCAGGTTTACTGTATCCCTCTGACCTTCTTATTGACGATGAAACACAGAAATTGCATCGGAATTAAATACAAAAGGCATGATGCCGACTTAAGTACAAGAAAACTGACTCTTCTTACGGTCTGTGTTTTGAACCATTCCTGTGACACTAGTTATAGATTCCGATGCTTCACATCAGGTTTACTGTATCACTCTGACCTTCTTATTGACGATGAAGCACAGAAATTGCATCGGAATTAAATACATAAGGCACAAGGCCAACTAAAGTACAAGTAAAATGACTCTTCCTACTGTCTATGTTTTGAACCATTCCTGTGACACTAGTTACGGATTCCGATGCTTCACTTCAAGTTGAGTGTATCCCTCTGACCTTCGTATTGACGATGAAACACAGAGATTGCATCGGAATTAAATAAAAAAGGCACGATGCCGAATTAAGTACAAGTAAACTGACTCTTCTTACTGTGTATGTTTTGAACCATTCCTGTGACACTAGTTATAGATTCCGATGCTTCACTTCAGGTTTACTGTATGCCTCTGACCTTCTTGTTGACGATGAAACACAGGAATTTCATCGGAATTAATAACAAAATGCACAATGATGACTTAAGTACAAGAAAACTGACTCTTCTTACTGTCTATGCTTTGAACAATTCCTGTGACACTAGTCATAGATTCCGATGCTTCACTTCAGGTTTACTGTATCCCTCCGACCTTCTTATTGACGATGAAACACAGAAATTTCATCGGAATTAAATGCAAAAGGCGCAATGCCGACTTAAGTACAAGAAGACTGACTCTTCTTACTGTCTATATTCCTGTGACACTAGTTATCGATTCCGATGCTTCACTTCAGGTTTACTGTGTCCCTATGACCTTCTTATTGACGATGAAACACAGAAATTGCATCGGAATTAAATACAATAGGCACAATGCCGACTTAAGTACAAGAAAACTGACTCTTCTTACTGTCTATGTTTTGAACCATTCTGTGACACTAGTTATGGATTCCGATGCCTCACTTCAAGTTTATTGTATCCCTCTGACCTTCTTATTGACGATGAAATACAGAAATTGTATCGGAATGAAATACAAAAGGCACAATGCCGAATTAAGTACAAGTAAACTGACTCTTCTTACTGTGTATGTTTTGAACCATTCCTAAGACACTAGTTATAGATTCCGATGCTTCACTTCAGGTTTACTGTATCCCTCCCACCGTCTTATTGACGATGAAGCAAAGAAATTGCATCGGAATTCAATACAAAAGGCACAATGCCGACTTAAGTACAAGAAAACTGACTCTTCTTACCCTCTATATTTTGAACCATTCCTGTGACATTGGTTATAGATTCCGATGCTTCACTTCAGGTTTACTGTATCCCTCTGACCTTCTTATTGACGATGAATCACAGAAATAGCACCGGAATTAAATACAAAAGGCACAATGCCGACTTAAGTAAAAGAAATCTGACCCTTCTTACTGTCTATGTTTTGAACCATTCCTGTGACACTAGTTATAGATTCCAATGCTTCACTTCAGGTTTACTGTATCCCTCTGACCTTCTTATTGACGATGAAACACAGATATTGCATCGGGATTCAATAGAAAAGCCACAATGCCGACTCAAGTACAGGAAGACTGGCTCTTCTTACTGTCTACGTTTTGAACCTTTCCTGTGAGACCGGTTTTAGATTCCGATGCTTCACTTCAGGTTTACTGTATCCCTTGGATCTTCGTATTGACGACGAAACACAGAAATTTCATCGGAATTAAATACAAAAGGCAAAATGCCGACTTAAGTACAAGAAAACTGCTTCTTCTTACTGTCTATCTTTTGAACCATTCCTGTGACACTCGTTATAGATTCCGATGCTTCACTTCAGGTTTACTGCATCCCTCTGACCTTCTTGCTGATGATGAAACACAGAAATTACATCGGAATTAAATACAAAAGGCACAATGCCGCCTTAGGTACAAGAAAACTGACTCTTCTTACTGTCTGTGCTTTAAACCATTCCTGTGACACTAGTTATATATTCCGATGTTTCACTTCAGGTTTACTGTATCCCTCTGACCTTCTTGTTACGATGAAACTCAGAAATTGCATCGGAATTAAATACAAAATTCACAATGCCGACTTAAGTACAAGAAAACTGACTCTTCTTACTGTCTATGTTTTGAACCATTCCTGTGACACTAGTTATAGATTCTGATGCTTCACTTCAGGTTTACTGTATCCCTCTGACCTTCTTGTTGACGATGAAACACAGAAATTGCATCGGAATTCATTAGAAAAGGTACAATGCCGACTCAAGTACAAGAAGACTCTCTCTTCTTACTGTCTAAGTTTTGAACCTTCCTGTGAGACCGGTTTTAGATTCCGATGCTTCACTTCAGGTTTACTGTATCCCTTTGATCTTCTTATTGACGACGAAGCACAGAAATTGCATCGGAATTAAAAACAAAAGGTAAAATCCCGACTTAAGTACTAGAAAACTGACTCTTCTTACTGTCTATCTTTTGAACCATTCCTGTGACACTAGTTAGTGATTCCGATGCTTCACTTCAGGTTTACTGTATCCCTCTGACCTTCTTGCTGATGATGAAACGCAGAAATTGCATCGGAATTAAATACAAAAGGCACAATGCCGACTTAAGTACAAGAAAACTGACTCTTCTTACTGTCTGTGTTTTGAACCAATCCTGTGACACTAGTTATAGATTCCGATGCTTCACTTCAGGTTTACTGTATCCCTCTGACCTTCTTGGTGACGATGGAACACAGAAATTGCATCGAAATTAAATACAAAAATCACATTGCCGACTTAAGTACAAGAAAACTGATTCTTCTTACTGTCTATGATTTGAACCATTCCTGTGACCCTAGTTATAGATTCTGATGCTTCACTTCAGGTTTACTGTATCCCCCTGACTTTCTTATTGACGATGAAACACAGAAATTGCATCGGAATTAAATGCAATAGGCACTATGCCGACTAAGTACATGAAGACTGACTCTTCTTACTGTCTAAGTTTTGAACCATTCCAGTGACACTAGTTATAGATTCCGATGCTTCACTTCAGGTTTACTGTATCCCTCTGACCTTCTTATTGACGATGGAACACAGAAATTGCAACGGAACTAAATACAAAAATCACAATGTTGACGTAAGTACAAGAAAACTGACTCTTCTTACTGTCTATGTTTTGAACCATTCCTGTGACACTAGTTATAGATTCCGATGCTTCACTTAAGGTTTTTCTGTATCCCTCTGACCCTCTTATTGACGATGTAAAAGTGAAATTGCATCGGAATTAAATACAAAAGTTACAATGCCGACTTAAGTACAAGAAAACTGACTCTTCTTATGGTCTATGTTTATAACCATTCCTGTGACACTAGTTATAGATTCCGATGCTTCACATCAGGTTTACTGTATCCCTCTGACCTTCTTATTGACGATGAAACACAGAAATTGCATCGGAATTAAATACAAATGGCACAATGCCGACTTAAGTACAACAAAACTGACTCTTCTTACTGTCTATGTTTTGAACCATTCCTGTGGCACTAGTTATAGATTCCGATGCTTCACTTCAGGTTTACTGTATCCCTCCGACCTTCTTATTGACGATGAAACACAGAAATTGCATCGGAATTAAATACAAATGGCACAATGCCGACTTAAGTACAACAAAACTGACTCTTCTTACTGTCTATGTTTTGAACCATTCCTGTGACACTAGTTATAGATTCCGATGCTTCACTTCAGGTTTACTGTGTCACTCTGACCTTCTTGTTGACGATGAAACACAGAAATATCACCGGAATTAATTACAAAATGCACAATGATGACTTAAGTACAAGAAAACTGACTCTTCTTACTGTCTATGTTTGAACCCTTCCTGTGACACTAGTCATAGATTCCGATGCTTCACTTCAGGTTTACTGTATCCCTCCGACCTTCTTATTGACGATGAAACACAGAAATTACATCGGAATTAAATACAAAAGGCACAATGATGACTTAAGTACAAGAAAAGTGACTCTTCTTATTGTCTATGTTTTGAACCATTCCTGTGACACTAGTTATAGATTCCGATGCTTCACTTCAGGTTTACTGTATCCCTCCGACCTTCTTATTGACGATGAAACACAGAAATTGCATCGGAATTAAATACAAATGGCACAATGCCGACTTAAGTACAACAAAACTGACTCTTCTTACTGTCTATGTTTTGAACAATTCCTGTGGCACTGGTTAGAGATTCCGATGCTTCACTTCAGGTTTACTGTATCCTTCTGACCTTCTTATTGACGATGAAACACAGAAATTGCATCGGAATTAAATACAAAAGGCACAATGCCGACTTAAGTAAAAGAAAACTGACTCTTCTTACTGTCTATGTTTTGAACCATTCCTGTGACACTAGTTATAGATTCCGATGCTTCACTTCAGGTTTACTGTATCCCTCTGACCTTCTTATTGACGATGAAACACAGAAATTGTATCGGAATTAAATACAAAAGGCACAATGCCAACTTAAGTACAAGAAAACCGACTCTTCTTACTGTCTATGATTTGAACCATTCCAGTGACACTAGTTATAGATTCCGATACTTCACTTCAGGTTTACTGTATCCCTCTGACCTTCTTATTGATGATGAAACACAGAAATTGCATCGGAATTAAATGCAATAGGCACAATGCCGACTTAAGTACAAGAAGACTGACTCTTCTTACTGTCTATGTTTTGAACCATTCCTGTGACACTAGTTTTAGATTGGGATGCTTCATTTCAGGTTTACTGTATCCCTCTTACCTTCTTATTGACGATGAAACACAGAAATTGCATCGGAATTAAATACAAAAGGCACAATAACGTCTCAAGTACAAGAATACTGGCTCTTCCTACTGTCTATGCTTTGCACCATTCCTGTGACACTAGTAATAGATTCCCATGCTTCACTTCAGGTTCACTGTATCACTCTGACCCCCTTATTGACGATGAAACACAGAAATTGCATCGGAATTAAACACAAAAGTCACAATGCCGACTCAGGTACAAGAGGGCTGGCTCATCATACTGTCTATGCTTTGAACCATTCCTGTGACACTAGTTATTGATTCCGTTGCTTCATTTCAGGTTTACTGTATCCCTCTGAACTTCTTATTGACGATGAAACTCAGAAATTGCATCGGAATTAAATAGAAAAGGCACAATTCCGAATTAAGAACAAGAAAACTGACTCTTCTTAGTGTCTATGTTTTGAACCATTCCTGTGACACTAGTTATAGATTCCGATGCTTCACTTCAGGTTTACTGTATCCCTCTGACTTTCTTATTGACGATGAAACACAGAAATTGCATCGGAAATTAATACGATAGGCACAATGCCGACTTAAGTAAGAGAAGTCTGACACTTCTTACTGTCTATGTTTTGAACCATTCCTGTGACACTAGTTATAGATTCCGATGCTTCACTTCAGGTGTACTGTATCCCACTGACCTTCTTATTGACAATGAAACACAGAAATTGCATCGGAATTAAATACAAAAGGCACAAAGCCGACTTAAGTACAAGAAAACTGTCTCTTCTTAGTGTCTATGTTTTGAACCATTCCTGTGACACTAGTTATAGTTTCCGATGCTTCACTTCAGGTTTACTGTATCCCTCTGACCTTGTTATTGACGATGAAAGACAGAAATAGCATCGGAATTCAATAGATTAGGCACAATGCCGACTCAAGTACAAGAATACTGGCTCTTCTTACTGTCTACGGTTTGAACCTTTCCTGTGAGACCGGTTTTAGATTCCAATGCTTCACTTCAGGTTTACTGTATCCCTTGGACCTTCTTATTGACGACGAAACACAGAAATTCCATCGGATTTAAATACATAGGCACAATGCCGACCTAAGTACGAGAGAGCTGACTCTTCTTACTGTCTATGTTTTGAACCATTCTTGTGACATTAGTTATAGATACCGATGCTTCTCTTCAGGATTACTGCATCCCTCTGACCTTCTTATTGACGATGAAACACAGAAACTGCATCGGAATTATATACAAAAGGCACAATGCCGACTTAAGTACAAGAAAACTGACTCTTCCTACTGTCTATGTTCTGAACCATTCCTGTGACACTAGTTATAGTTTCCGATGCTACACTTCGGATTTACTGTATCCCTCTGACCTTCTTATTGACGATGAAACACAGAAATTGCATCGTAATTAAATACAAAAGGCACAAAGCCAACTTATGTACAAGAAGACTGATTCTTCTTACTGTTTATGTTTTGAACCATTCCTTCGACACTAGTTACAGATTCCGATGCTTCACTTCAGGTTTACTGTATCCCTCTGACCTCCTTATTGACGATGAAACACAGAAATTGCATCGGAATTTAATACAAAAGGCACAAAGCCGACTTAAGTACAAGAAAACTGACTCTTCTTACTGTCTATGTTTTGAACCATTTCAGTGACACTAGTTACAGATTCCGATGCTTCACTTCAGGTTTACTGTATCCATCTGACCTTCTTATTGACGATGAAACACAGAAATTGCATCGGAAATAAATCCAAGAGGCACAATGCCGACTCAAGTACAAGAGGGCTGGCTCTTTTTACTGTCTATGTTTTGAACCATTCCTGTGACACTAGTTATAGATTCCGATGCTTCACTTCAGGTTTACTGTTTCCCTCTGACCTTCGTATTGACGATGGAACACGGAAATTGCATCGTATTTAAATAGAAAAGGCACAATGCCGACTTAAGTACAAGAAAACTGACTCTTCTTACTGTCTATGATTTGAACCATTCCTGTGACACTAGTTATAGATTCCGATACTTTACTTCAGGTTTACTGTATCCCTTTGACCTTCTTATTGACGATGAAACACAGATATTGCATCGGAATTAAATACAAAAGGCACAACGCCGACTTAAGTACAAGAAAACTGACTCTTCTTACTGTCTATGATTTGAACCATTCTTGTGACACTAGTTATAGTTTCTGATGCTTCACTTCAGGTTTACTGTATCCCTCTGACCTCCTTATTGACGATGAAACACAGTAATTGCATCGGAATTCAATAGAAAAGGCACAATGCTGACTCAAGTGCAAGAGGACTGGCTCTTCTTACTGTCTACGTTTTGAACCTTTCCTGTGAGTGCGGTTTTAGATTCCGATGCTTCACTTCAGGTTTAATGTATCCCTTGGACTCTCTTATTGACGACGAAACACAGAAATTGCATCGGAATCAAATACAAAAGGCACAATGCCGACCTAAGTAGAGGAAAAATGACTCTTATTACTGTCTATGTTTTGAACCATTCCTGTGACACTAGTTATAGATTCCGATGCTTTACTTCAGGTTTACTGATCCCCTGTGACTTTCTTATTGACGATGAAACACAGAAATTGCATCGGAATTAAATACAATAGGCACAATGCTGACTTAAGTACAAGGAAACTGACTCTTCTTACTGTCTATGTTGTGAACCATTCCTTTGACACTAGTTATAGATTCCGATGCTTCACTTCAGAGTTACTGTATCCCTCTGACTTTCTTATTGACGATGAAACACAGAAATTTCATCGGAATTAATTACAAAAGGCACAATGCCGACTTAAGTACAAGAAAACTGACTCTTCCTACTGTCTATGTTTTGAACCATTCCTGTGACACTAGTTATAGTTTCCGATGCTACACTTCGGGTTTACTGTATCCCTCTGACCTTCTTATTGACGATGAAACACAGAAATTGCATCGTAATTAAATACAAAAGGCACAAAGCCGACTTATGTACAAGAAGACTGATTCTTCTTACTGTTTATGGTCGGTTGGTTGTTTTGGGGAAGGAGACCAGACAGCGTGGTCATCGGTCTTACTGTTTATGTTTTGAACCATTCCTGTGACACTAGTTATAGTTTCCGATGCTTCACTTCAGGTTTACTGTATCCCTCTGACCTTCTTATTGACGATGAAACACAGAAATTGCATCGGAATTAAATACAAAAGGCACAATGCCGACTTAAGACCAAGAAAACTGACTCTTCTTACTGTCTGTGTTTTGAACCACTGCTGTGACACTAGTTATAGAATCCCATACTTCACTTCAAGTTTACTGTATCCCTCTGACCTTCTTACTGACGATGAAACACAGAAATTGCATCGGAATTAAATAGAAAAAGCACAATGCCGACTTAAGTACAAGAAAACTGACTCTTCTTACTGTCTATGTTTTGAACCATTTCTGTGACACTAGTTATAGATTCCGATGCTTCACTTCAGGTTTACTATATACCTCTGACCTCCTTATTGACGATGAAACACAGAAATTGCATCGGAATTAAATAAAAAAAGGCACAATGCCGACTTAAGTACAAGAAAACTGACTCTTCCTACTGTCTATGTTTTGAATTATTCCTGTGACACTAGTTATAGGTTCCGATGCTTCACTTCAGGTTTACTGTATCCCTCTGACATTCGTATTGACGATGAAACACAGAATTTGAATCAAAAAGAAATGGAAAAGGCACAATGCCGACTCAAGTACAAGAAATCTGACTCTTCTTACTGTCTATGTTTTAAACCATTCCTGTGACACTAGTTACAGATTCCGATGCTTCACTTCAGGTTTACTGTATCCCTCTGACCTCCTTATTGACGATGAAACACAGAAATTGCATCGGAATTTAATACAAAAGGCACAAAGCCGACTTAAGTACAAGAAAACTGACTCTTCTTACTGTCTATGTTTTGAACCATTTCTGTGACACTAGTTACAGATTCCGATGCTTCACTTCAGGTTTACTGTATCCATCTGACCTCCTTATTGACGATGAAAAACAGAAATTGCATCGGAAATAAATCCAAAAGGCACAATGCCGACTCAAGTACAAGAGGGCTGGCTCTTTTTACTGTCTATGTTTTGAACCATTCCTGTGACACTAGTTATAGATTCCGATGCTTCACTTCAGGTTTACTGTATCCCTCTGACCTTCGTATTGACGATGGAACACAGAAATTGCATCGTATTTAAATAGAAAAGGCACAATGCCGACTTAAGTACAAGAAAACTGTTTCTTCTTACTCTCTATGATTTGAACCATTCCTGTGACACTAGTTATAGATTCCGATACTTCACTTCAGGTTTACTGTATCCCTTTGACCTTCTTATTGACGATGAAAGACAGATATTGCATCGGAATTAAATACAAAAGGCACAACGCCGACTTAAGTACAAGAAAACTGACTCTTCTTACTGTCTATGATTTGAACCATTCCTATGACACTAGTTATAGTTTCCGATGCTTCACTTCAGGTTTACTGTATCCCTCTGACCTCCTTATTGACGATGAAACACAGTAATTGCATCGTAATTCAATAGAAAAGGCACAATGCCGACTCAAGTACAAGAGGACTGGCTCTTCTTACTGTCTACGTTTTGAACCTTTCCTGTGAGACCGGTTTTAGATTCCGATGCTTCACTTCAGGTTTAATGTATCCCTTGGACTTTCTTATTGACGACGAAACACAGAAATTGCATCGGAAATAAATACAAAAGGCACAATGCCGACCTAAGTAGATGAAAAATGACTCTTCTTACTGTCTATGTTTTGAACCATTCCTGTGACACTAGTTATAGATTCCGATGCTTTACTTCGGGTTTACTGCATCCCTGTGACTTTCTTATTGACGATGAAACACAGAAATTGCATCGGAATTAAATACAATAGGCACAATGCTGACTTAAGTACAAGGAAACTGACTCTTCTTACTGTCTATGTTGTGAACCATTCCTGTGACACTAGTTATAGATTCCGATGCTTCACTTCAGGTTTACTGTATCCCTCTGACTTTCGTATTGACGATGAAACACGGAAATTTCATCGGAATTAAATACAAAAGGCACAATGCCAACTTAAGTACAAGAAAACTGACTTTTCTAACTGTCTATGTTTTAAACCATTCCTGTGACACTAGTTACAGATTCCGATGCTTCACTTCAGGTTTACTGTATCCCTCTGACCTCCTTATTGACGATGAAACACAGAAATTGCATCGGAATTTAATACAAAAGGCACAAAGCCGACTTAAGTACAAGAAAACTGACTCTTCTTACTGTCTATGATTTGAACCATTCCTGTGACACTAGTTATAGATTCCGATGCTTTACTTCAGGTTTACTGCATCCCTGTGACTTTCTTATTGACGATGAAACACAGAAATTGCATCGGAATTAAATACAATAGGCACAATGCTGACTTAAGTACAAGGAAACTGACTCTTCTTACTGTCTATGTTGTGAACCATTCCTGTGACACTAGTTATAGATTCCGATGCTTCACTTCAGGTTTACTGTATCCCTCTGACTTTCGTATTGACGATGAAACACGGAAAATTCATCGGAATTAAATACAAAAGGCACAATGCCAACTTAAGTACAAGAAAACTGACTTTTCTAACTGTCTATGTTTTAAACCATTCCTGTGACACTAGTTACAGATTCCGATGCTTCACTTCAGGTTTACTGTATCCCTCTGACCTCCTTATTGACGATGAAACGCAGAAATTGCATCGGAATTTAATACAAAAGGCACAAAGCCGACTTAAGTACAAGAAAACTGACTCTTCTTGCTGTCTATGTTTTGAACCATTCCTGTGACACTAGTTATAGATTCCGATGCTTCACTTCAGGTTTACTGTATCCCTCTGACCTTCGTATTGACGATGGAACACAGAAATTGCATCGTATTTAAATAGAAAAGGCACAATGACGACTTAAGTACAAGAAAACTGACTCTTCTTACTCTCTACGATTTGAACCATTCCTGTGACACTAGTTATAGATTCCGATACTTCACTTCAGGTTTACTGTATCCCTTTGACCTTCTTATTGACGATGAAACACAGATATTGCATCGGAATTAAATACAAAAGGCACAACGCCGACTTAAGTACAAGAAAACTGACTCTTCTTACTGTCTATGATTTGAACCATTCCTGTGACACTAGTTATAGTTTCCGATGCTTCACTTCAGGTTTACTGTATCCCTCTGACCTCCTTATTGACGATGAAACACAGTAATTGCATCGGAATTCAATAGAAAAGGCACAATGCCGACTCAAGTACAAGAGGACTGGCTCTTCTTACTGTCTACGTTTTGAACCTTTCCTGTGAGACCGGTTTTAGATTCCGATGCTTCACTTCAGGTTTAATGTATCCCTTGGACTTTCTTATTGACGACGAAAAACAGAAATTGCATCGGAAATAAATACAAAAGGCACAATGCCGACCTAAGTAGATGAAAAATGACTCTTCTTACTGTCTATGTTTTGAACCATTCCTGTGACACTAGTTATAGATTCCGATGCTTTACTTCAGGTTTACTGCATCCCTGTGACTTTCTTATTGACGATGAAACACAGAAATTGCATCGGAATTAAATACAATAGGCACAATGCTGACTTAAGTACAAGGAAACTGACTCTTCTTACTGTCTATGTTTTGAACCATTCCTGTGACACTAGTTATAGATTCCGATGCTTCACTTCAGGTTTACTGTATCCCTCTGACTTTCGTATTGACGATGAAACACGGAAATTTCATCGGAATTAAATACAAAAGGCACAATGCCAACTTAAGTACAAGAAAACTGACTTTTCTTACTGTCTATGTTTTGAACCATTCCTGTGACACTAGTTATAGATTCCGATGCTTCTCTTCAGGATTACTGCATCCCTCTGACCTTCTTATTGACGATGAAACACAGAAATTGCATCGGAATTATATACAAAAGGCACAATGCCGACTTAAGTACAAGAAAACTGGCTCTTCGTACTGTCTATGTTTTGAACCATTCCTGTGACACTAGTTATAGTTTCCGATGCTACACTTCGGGTTTACTATATCCCTCTGACCTTCTTATTGACGATGAAACACAGAAATTGCATCGGAATTAAATACAAAAGGCAAAATGCCGACTTAAGACCAAGAAAACTGACTCTTCTTACTGTCTGTGTTTTGAACCACTGCTGTGACACTAGTTATAGAATCCCATACTTCACTTCAGGTTTACTGTATCCCTCCGACCTTCTTATTGACGATGAAACACAGAAATTGCATCGGAATTAAATAGAAAAGGCACAATGCCGACTTAAGTACAAGAAAACTGACTCTTCTTACTGTCTATGTTTTGAACCATTTCTGTGACACTAGTTATAGATTCCGATGCTTCACTTCAGGTTTACTATATACCTCTGACCTCCATATTGACGATGAAACACAGAAAGTGCATCGGAATTAAATGGAAAAGGCACAATGCCGACTTAAGTACAAGAAAACTGACTCTTCCTACTGTCTATGTTTTGAATTATTCCTGTGACACTAGTTATAGGTTCCGATGCTTCACTTCAGGTTTACTGTATCCCTCTGACATTCGTATTGACGATGAAACACAGAATTTAAATCAAAAAGAAATGGAAAAGGCACTATGCCGACTCAAGTACAAGAAAACTGACTCTTCTTTCTGTCTATGTTTTAAACCATTCCTGTGACACTAGTTACAGATTCCGTTGCTTCACTTCAGGTTTACTGTATCCCTCTGACCTCCTTATTGACGATGAAACACAGAAATTTCATCGGAATTTAATACAAAAGGCACAAAGCCGACTTAAGTACAAGAAAACTGACTCTTCTTACTGTCTATGTTTTGAACCATTTCTGTGACACTAGTTACAGATTCCGATGCTTCACTTCAGGTTAACTGTATCCATCTGACCTCCTTATTGACGATGAAAAACAGAAATTGCATCGGAAATAAATCCAAAAGGCACAATGCCGACTCAAGTACAAGAGGGCTGGCTCTTTTTACTGTCTATGTTTTGAACCATTCCTGTGACACTAGTTATAGATTCCGATGCTTCACTTCAGGTTTACTGTATCCCTCTGACCTTCGTATTGACGATGGAACACAGAAATTGCATCGTATTTAAATAGAAAAGGCACAATGCCGACTTAAGTACAAGAAAACTGACTCTTCCTACTGTCTATGTTTTGAATTATTCCTGTGACACTAGTTATAGGTTCCGATGGTTCACTTCAGGTTTACTGTTTCCCTCTGACATTCGTATTGACTATGAAACACAGAATTTGAATCAAAAAGAAATGGAAAAGGCACAATGCCGACTCAAGTACAAGAAAACTGACTCTTCTTACTGTCTATGATTTAAACCATTCCTGTGACACTAATTACAGATTCCGATGCTTCACTTCAGGTTTACTGTATCCCTCTGACCTCCTTATTGACGATGAAACACAGAAATTGAATCGGAATTTAATACAAAAGGCACAAAGCCGACTTAAGTACAAGAAAACTGACTCTTCTTACTGTCTATGTTTTGAACCATTTCTGTGACACTAGTTACAGATTCCGATGCTTCACTTCAGGTTAACTGTATCCATCTGACCTTCTTATTGACGATGAAACACAGAAATTGCATCGGAATTAAATCCAAAAGGCACAATGCCGACTCAAGTACAAGAGGGCTGGCTCTTTTTACTGTCTATGTTTTGAACCATTCCTGTGACACTAGTTATAGATTCCGATGCTTCACTTCAGGTTTACTGTATCCCTCTGACCTTCTTATTGACGATGAAACACAGATATTGCATCGGAATTAAATACAAAAGGCACAACGCCGACTTAAGTACAAGAAAACTGACTCTTCTTACTGTCTATAATTTGAACCATTCCTGTGTCACTAGTTATAGTTTCCGATGCTTCACTTCAGGTTTACTGTATCCCTCTGACCTCCTTATTGACGATGAAACACAGTAATTGCATCGGAATTCAATAGAAAAGGCACAATGCCGACTCAAGTACAAGAGGACTGGCTCTTCTTACTGTCTACGTTTTGAACCTTTCCTGTGAGACCGGTTTTAGATTCCGATGCTTCACTTCAGGTTTAATGTATCCCTTGGACTTTCTTATTGACGACGAAACACAGAAATTGTATCAGAATTAAATACAAAAGGCACAATGCCGACCTAAGTAGATGAAAAATGACTCTTCTTACTGTCTATGTTTTGAACCATTCCTGTGACACTAGTTATAGATTCCTATGTTTTACTTCAGGTTTACTACATCCCTTTGACTTTCTTATTGACGATGAAACACAGAAATTGCATCGGAATTAAATACAATAGGCACAATGCTGACTTAAGTACAAGGAAACTGACTCTTCTTACTATCTACGTTGTGAACCATTCCTGTGACACTAGTTATAGATTCCGATGCTTCACTTCAGGTTTACTGTATCCCTCTGACGCTCTTATTGACGATGAAACACAGAAATTTCATCGGAATTAAATACAAAAGGCACAATGCCGACTTAAGTACAAGAAAACTGACTCTTCTTACTGTCTATGTTTTGAACCATTCCTGTAACACTAGTTATAGATTCCGATGTTTTACTTCAGGTTTACTACATCCCTGTGACTTTCTTATTGACAAGGAAACACAGAAATTGCATCGGAATTAAATACAATAGGCACAATGCTGACTTAAGTACAAGGAAACTGACTCTTCTTACTGTCTATGTTGTGAACCATTCCTGTGACACTAGTTATAGATTCCGATGCTTCACTTCAGGTTTACTGTATCCCTCTGACGTTCTTATTGTCGATGAAACACAGAAATTGCATCGGAATTAACTACAAAAGGCACAATGCCGACTTAAGTACAAGAAAACTGACTCTTCTTACTGTCTATGTTTTGAACCATTCCTGTGACACTAGTTATAGATTCCGATGCTTCACTTCAGGTTTACTGTATCCCTCTGACTTTCTTATTGACGATGAAACACAGAAATTTCATGGGAATTAAATACAAAAGGCACAATGCCGACTTAAGTACAAGAAAACTGACTCTTCTTACTGTCTATGTTTTGAACCATTCCTGTGACACTAGTTATAGATTCCGATGCTTCACTTGAGGTTTACTGTATCCCTCTGACCTTCTTATTGACGATGAAACACAGAAATTGCATCGGAAATAAATCCAAAAGGCACAATGCCGACTCAAGTACAAGAGGGCTGGCTCTTTTTACTGTCTATGATTTGAACCATTCCTGTGACACTAGTTATAGATTCCGATGCTTCACTTCAGGTTTACTGTATCCCTCTGACCTTCGTATTGACGATGGAACACAGAAATTGCATCGTATTTAAATAGAAAAGGCACAATGCCGACTTAAGTACAAGAAAACTGACTCTTCTTACTGTCTATGATTTGAACCATTCCTGTAACACTAGTTATAGATTCCGATACTTCACTTCAGGTTTACTATATCCCTTTGACCCTCTTATAGACGATGAAACACAGATATTGCATCGGAATTAAATACAAAAGGCACAAAGCCGACATAAGTACAACAAAACTGACTCTTCTTACTGTCTATGTTTTGAACCATTTCTGTGACACTAGTTACAGATTCCGATGCTTCACTTCTTGTTTACTGTATCCATCTGACCGTCTTATTGACGATGAAACACAGAAATTGCATCGGAAATAAATCCAAAAGGCACAATGCCGACTTAAGTACAAGAAAACTGACTCTTCTTACTGTCTATGTTTTGAACCATTCCTCTGACACTGGTTATAGATTCCGATGCTTCACTTCAGGTTTACTGTATCCCTCTGACCCTCATATTGACGATGAAACACAGAAATTGCATCGGAATCAAATACAAAAGGCACAATGCCGACTTAAGTAAAAGAAAACTGACTCTTCTTACTGTCTATGTTTTGAACCATTCCTGTGACACTAGTTATAGATTCCGATGCTTCACTTCAGGTTTACTGTATCCCTCTGACCTTCTTATTGACGATGAAACACAGAAATTGCATCAGAATTAAATACAAGATTCACGATGTTGACTTAAGTACAAGAAAACTGACTCTTCTTATTGTCTATGTTTTGAACCATTCCTGTGACACTAGTTATAGATTCAGATGCTTCACTTCATGTTTACTGTATAACTCTGACTTTCTTATTTACGATGAAACACAGAAATTGCATCGCAATTAAATGCAACAGGCACAATGCCGACTTAAGTACGAGTAGACTGACTCTTCTTACTGTCTATGTTTTGAACCATTCCTGTGACACTAGTTTTAGATTGCGATGCTTCATTTTAGGTTTACTGTATACCTCTTACCTTCTTATTGACGATGAAACACAGAAATTGCATCGGAATTAAATACAAAAGGCACAATGCCGTCTCAAGTACAAGACGACTGGCTCTTCTTACTGTCTATGTTTTGAACCATTCCTGTGACACTAGTAATGGATTCCCATACTTCACTTCAGCTTCACTGTATCACTATGACCTCATTATTGACGATGAAACACAGAAATTGCATCGGAATTAAATACAAAAGGCACAATGCCGACTCAAGTACAAGAAGGCTGGCTCATCATACTGTCTATGTTTTGAACCATTCCTGTGACACTAGTTATTGATTCCGTTGCTTCACTTCAGGTTTACTGTATCCCTCTGCCAATCGTATTGACGATGAAACTCAGAAATTGCATCGGAATTAAATATAAAAGGCACAATTCCGACTTAAAAACAAGAAAACTAACTCTTCTTAGTGTCTATGTTTGAACCATTCCTGTGACTCTAGTTATAGGTTCCGATGCTTCACTTCAGGTTTACTGTATCCCTCTGACTTTCTTATTGACGGTGAAACACAGAAATTGCATCGGAAATTAATACGATAGGCACAATGCCGACTTAAGTAAAAGAGGTCTGACACTTCCTACTGTCTATGTTTGAACCATTCCTGTGACACTAGTTACAGATTCCGATGCTTCACTTCACTTTCACTGTATCCCTCTGACCTTCTTATTGACAATGAAACACAGAAATTGCATCGGAATCAAATACAAAAGGCACAATGCCGACTTAAGTACAACAAAACTGACTCTTCTTACTGTCTATGTTTTGAACCATTCCTGTGACACTAGTTATAGTTTCCGATGCTTCACTTCAGGATTACTGTATCCCTCTTACCTTGTTATTGACGATGAAACACAGAAATAGCATCGGAATTCAATAGATAAGGCACAATGCCGACTCAAGTACAAGAAGACTGGCTCTTCTTACTGTCTACGTTTTGAACCTTTCCTGTGAGACCGGTTTTAGATTCCAATGCTTCACTTCAGGATTACTGTATCCCTTGGACCCTCTTATTGACGACGAAACACAGAAATTGCATCGGATTTAAATACAAAGGCACAATGCCGACCTACGTACAAAAGAACTGACTCTTCTTACTGTCTATGTTTTGAACCATTCCTGTGCCACTAGTTATAGATTCCGATGCTTCACTTCAGGTTTACTGTATCCTTCCGACCTTCTTAGTAACGATGAAACACAGAAATTGCATCGGAATTAAATACAAAAGGCACAATGCCGACATAAGTACAAGAAAACTGACTCATCTTACTGTCTATGTTTTGAACCATTCCTGTGACACTAGTTACAGTTTCCGATGCTACACTTCGGGTTTACTGTATCCCTCTGACCTTCTTATTGACGATGAAATACAGAAATTGCATCGGAATTAAATACAAAAGGCACAATGCCGACTTATGTACAAGAAGACTGATTCTTCTTACTGTTTATGTTTTGAACCATTCCTGTGACACTTGTTTTAGATTCCGATGCTTCACTACAGGTTTACTGTATCCCTCTGACCTTCTTATTGACGATGAAACACAGAAATTGCATCGGAAATAAATACAAAAGGCACAATGCCGACTCAAGTACAAGAAGACTGGCTCTTGTTTCTGTCTATGTTTTTAAACATTCCTGTGACACTAGTTATAGATTCCGATGCTTCACTTCAGGTTCACTGTATCCCTCTGCCCTCCTTATTGACGATAAAACACAGAAATTGCATCGGAATTAAATACAAAAGGCACAATGCCGACTCAAGTACAAGAAGGCTGGCTCATCTTACTGTCTATGTTTTGATCCATTCCTGTGGCACTAGTTATAGATTCCGTTGCTTCACTTCAGGTTTACTGTATCCCTCTGACTTTTTTATTGACGATGAAACACAGAAATTGCATCGAAATGAAATAGAAAAGGCACAATGCCGACTTAAGAACAAGAATACTGACTCTTCTTACTGTCTATGCTTTGAATCACTGCTGTGACACTAGTTATAGAATCCCATACTTCACTTAAGGTTTACTGTATCCCACTGACCTTCTTATTGACGATGTAAGACAGAAATTGGATCAGAATTAAATAGAAAAGGCACAATGCCGACTTAAGTACAAGAAAACTGACTCTTCTTACTGTCTATGTTTTGAACCATTTCTGTGACACTAGTTATAGATTCCGATGCTTCACTTCAGGTTTACTATATCCCTCTGACAAACTTATTGACGTAGAAACACAGAAATCGCATCGGAATTAAATAGAAAAGACACAATTTCGACTTAAGTACAAGAAAACTGACTCTTCCTACTGTCTATGTTTTGAACCATTCCTGTGACACTAGTTATAGCTTCCGATGGTTCACTTCAGGTTTACTGTATCCCTCTGACATTCGTATTGGCGATGAAACACAGAATTTGAATCAAAAAGAAATAGAAAAGGCACAATGCCGACTCAAGTACAAGAAAACTGACTCTTCTTACTGTCTATGTTTTAAACCATTCCTGTACAACTAGTTACAGATTCCGATGCTTCACTTCAGGTTTACTGTATCCCTCTGACCTCCTTATTGACGATGAAACACAGAAATTGCATCGGAATTTAATACAAAAGGCACAAAGCCGTCTTAAGTACAACAAAACTGACTCTTCTTACTGTCTATGTTTTGAACCATTTCTGTGACACTAGTTACAGATTCCGATGCTTCACTTCAGGTTTACTGTATCCATCTGACCTTCTTATTGAAGATGAAACACAGAAATTGCATCGGAAATAAATCCGAAAGGCACAATGCCGACTCAAGTACAAGAAGACTGGCTCTTTTTACTGTCTATGCTTTGAACCATTCCTGTGACACTAGTTATAGACTCCGATGCTACACTTCAGTTTTACTGTATCCCTCTGACCTTCGTATTGACGATTGAACACAGAAATTGCATCGTATTTAAATAGAAAAGGCACAATGCCGACTTAAGTACAAGAAAACTGACTCTTCTTACTGTATATGATTTGAACCATTCCTGTGACACTAGTTATAGATTCCGATACGTCACTTAAGGTTTACTGTATCCATCTGACCTTCTTATTGACGACGAAACACAAAAATTGCATCGGAAATAAATCCAAAAGCCACAATGCCGACTCAAGTACAAGAAGGCTGGCTCTTTTTACTGTCTATGTTTTGAACCTTTCCTGTGACACTAGTTATAGTTTCCGATGCTTCACTTCAGGTTTACTGTATCCCTCTGACCTCCTTATTGACGATGGAACACAGTAATTGCATCGGAATTCAATAGAAAAGGCACAATGCCGACTCAAGTACAAGAGGACTGGCTCTTCTTACTGTCTACGTTTTGAACCTTTCCTGTGCGACCGGTTTTAGATTCCGATGCTTCACCACAGGTTTACTGTATCCCTTGGACCTTCTTATTGACGACGAAACACAGAAATTGCATCGGAATTAAATACAAAAGGCACAATGCCGACCTAAGTACAAGAAAACTGACTCTTCTTACTGTCTATGTTTCGAACCCTTCCTGTGACACTAGTTGTAGATTCCGATGCTTCACTTCAGGTTTACTGTATCCCTCTGACCCTCTTATTGACTATGAAACACAGAAATTGCATCGGAATTAAATACAAAAGGCACAATGCCGACTTAAGTACAAGAAAACTGACTCTTCTTACTGTCTATGTTTTGAACCATTCCTGTGACACTCGTTATAGATTAGGATGCTTCACTTCAGGTTTACTGTATCCCTCTGACCTTCTTATTGACGATTAAACACAGAAATTGCATCGGAATTAAATACAGAAGGCACAATACCGACTAAAGTACAAGAAGACTGGCTCATCTTACTGTCTATGTTTGGAACCATTCCTGTGACACTAGTTATAGATTCCGTTGCTACACTTCAGGTTTACTGTATCCCTCTGACCTTCTTATTGACGATGAATCACAGAAATTAAATTGGAATTAAATAGAAAAGGCACAAGGCCGACTTAAGTACATGAAGACTGACTCTTCCTACTGTCTATGCTTTGAACCATTTCTGTGACACTAGTTATATATTCCGATACTTCACTTCAGGTTTACTGTATCCATCTGACCTTCTTATTGACGACGAAACACAGAAATTGCATCGGAAATAAATCCAAAAGGCACAATGCCGACTAAAGTACAAGAAGGCTGGCTATTTTTACTGCCTATGTTTTGAACCTTTCCTGCGACACTAGTTATAGCTTCCGATGCTTCACTTCAGGTTTACTGTATCCCTCTGACCTCCTTATTGACGATGAAACACAGTAATTGCATCGGAATTCAATAGAAAAGGCACAATGCCGACTCTAGTACAAGAGGACTGGCTCTTCTTACTGTCTACGTTTTGAACCTTTCCTGTGCGACCGGTTTTAGATTCCGATGCTTCACCACAGGTTTACTGTATCCCTTGGACCTTCTTATTGACGACGAAACACAGAAATTGCATCGGAATTAAATACAAAAGGCACAATGCCGACCTAAGTACAAGAAAACTGACTCTTCTTACTGTCTATGTTTTGAACCCTTCCTGTGACACTAGTTGTAGATTCCAATGCTTCACTTCAGGTTTACTGTATCCCTCTGACCCTCTTATTGACTATGAAACACTGAAATTGCATCGGAATTAAATACAAAAGGCACAATGCCGACTTAAGTACAAGAAAACTGACTCTTCTTACTGTCTATGTTTTGAACCATTCCTGTGACACTCGTTATAGATTCCGATGCTTCACTTCAGGTTTACTGTATTCCTCTGACCTTCTTATTGACGATTTAACACAGAAATTGCATCGGAATTAAATACAAAAGGCACAATGCCGACTAAAGTACAAGAAGACTGGCTCATCTTACTGTCTATGTTTGGAACCATTCCTGTGACACTAGTTATAGATTCCGTTGCTACACTTCAGGTTTACTGTATCCCTCTGACCTTCTTATTGACGATGAAACACAGAAATTAAATCGGAATTAAATAGAAAAGGCACAAGGCCGACTTAAGTACAAGAAGACTGACTCTTCCTACTGTCTATGCTTTGAACCATTTCTGTGACACTAGTTATAGATTCCGATGCTTCACTTCAGATTTACTGTATCCCTCTGACCTCCTTATTGACGATGAAACACAGAAATTGCATCGGAATTGAATAGAAAAGGCAAATGCCGACTTAACTACAAGAAAACTTACTCTTCTTACTGTCTATGTTTTGAACCATTCCTGTGGCACTAGTTATAGATTCCGATGCTTTAATTCATGTTTACTGTATCCCTCTGACCATCATGTTGACGATGAAACACAGAAATTGCATCGGAATTAAATACAAAAGGAACAATGCCGTCTCAAGTACAAGAAGACTGGCTTTTTTTTCTGTCTATGTTTCGAACCATCCCTGTGACACTAGTTGTAGATTCCGATGCTTCACTTCAGGTTCACTGTATCCCTCTGACCTCCTTATTGACGATGACACACAGAAATTGCAACGGAATGAAATACAAAAGCCACAATGCCGACTCAAGTACAAGAAGGCAGGCTCTTCTTACTGTCTATATTTTGAACCATTTCTGTGACACTAGTTATAGATTCCGATGGTTCACTTCAGGTTTACTGTATCCCTCTGACTTTCTTATTGACGATGAAACACAGACATTGCATCGGAATTATATGCAAAAGGCACAATGCCGACTCAAGTAAAAGAGGACTAGCTCTTCTGACTGTCTATGTTTTGAAAATTTCCTGTGAGACCGGTTTTAGATTCCGACGCATCACTTCAGGTTTACTGTATCCCTGGGACCTCCTTATTGACGATGAAACACAGAAATTGCATCGGAATTAAATAGAAAAGGCACAAAGCTGACTTAAGTACAAGAAAACTGACTCTTCTTACTGTCCATGTTTTGAACCATTCCTGTGACACTAGTTACAGATTCCCATGCTTCACTTCAGGTTTACTGTATCCCTCTGACCTTCTTATTGACGATGAAACACAGAAATAGCATCGGAAATAAATAGAAAAGGCACAATGCCGACTTAAGTACAAGAAAACTGACTCTTCTTACTGTCTATGTTTTGAACCATTTCTGTGACACAAGTTATAGATTCCGATGCTTCACTTCAGGTTTACTGTATCCCTCTGACCTCCTTATTGACGATGAAACACAGAAATTGTATCGGAAATAAATACAAAAGGCGCAATGCCGACTCAAGTACAAGGAGGCTGGCTCTTCTTACTGTCTATGTTTTGAACCATTCCTGTGACACTAGTTATAGATTCCGATGCTCCCCTTCAGGTTTTCTGTATCCCTCTGACCTTCTTATTGACGATGAAGCACAGAAATTGCATCGGAATTAAATACAAAACTCACAATGCCGACTCAAGAACAAGAGGACTGGCTCTTCTTACTGTCTATGTTTTGAACCTTTCCTGTGAGACCGGTTTTAGATTGCGGTGCTTCACTTCTGGTTTACTGTATCCCTTTGACCTTCTTATTGACGATGAAACACAGAAATTGCATCGGAATTAAATACAAAAGGCACAATGCCGACTCAAATACAAGAAGACTGGCTTTTCTTTCTGTCTGTGTCTTGAACCATTCCTGTGACACTAGTTATAGATTCCGATGATTCACTTCAGGTTCACTGTATCCCTCTGACCTCCTTATTGACGATGACACACAGAAATCGGATCAAAATTAAATACAAAAATCACAATGCCAACTCAAGTACAAGAAGGCTGGCTCATCTTACTGTCTATCTTTCGAACCATTCCTGTGACACTAGTTATATATTCCGTTGCTTCACTTCAGGATTACTGTACCCCTCTGACCGTCTTATTGACGATGAAACACAGAAATTGCATCGGAATTAAATAGAACAGGCACAATGCCGATTTAAGTACAAGAGGACTGGCTCTTCTTACTGTCTATGTTTTGAACCTCTCCTTTGAGACCGATTTTAGATTCTTATGCTTCACTTCAGGTTTACTGTATCCCTTGGACCTTCGTATTGACGATGAAACACAGAAATTGCATCGGAATTAAATAGAAAAGGCACAATGACGACTTAAGTACATGAAAACTGACTCTTCTTACTGTCTATGCTTTGAACCATTCCTGTGACACTAGTTATTGATTCCGATGCTTCACTTCAGGTTTACTGTATCCCTCTGACCTTCTTAATGACGATGAAACACAGAAACTGCATCGGAATTATATACAAAAGGCACAATGCCAACTCAAGTACATGAGGACCGGCTCTTCTTACTGTCTATGTTTTGAGCCCTTCCTGTGAGACCGGTTTTAGATTCCGATGCTTCACTTCAGGTTTACTGTATCCCTTGCACCTTCTTATTGACGAGACGAAACACAGAAATTGCATTGGAATTAAATAGAAAAGGCACAATGCCGACTTCAGTACAAGAAGACTGACTCTTCCCACTGTCTACGTTTTGAACCATTCCTGTGACACTAGTTATAGATTCCGATGTTTCACTTCACGTTTACTGTATCCCCCTGACCTCCTTATTGACGATGAAACACAGAATTTGAATCGGAATTAAATAGAAAAGGCACAATGCCGACTGAAAGACAAGACAACTGACTCTTCTTACTATCTATGTTTTGGACCACTCCTGTGACACTAGTTATAGATTCCGATGCTTCACTTCATGTTTACTGTATCCCTCTGACCTTCTTATTGACGATGAAACACAGAAATTGCATCGGAATTATATACAAAAGGCACAATGCCGACTCAAGTAAAAGAGGACTGGCTCTTCCTACTGTCTATATTTTGAACCTCTCCTGTGAGACCGGTTTTAGATTCCAATGCTTCACTTCAGGTTTACTGTATCCCTTATCCCTTCTTATTGACGACGAAACACAGAAATTGCATCGGAATGAAATAGAAAAGTCACAATGCCGACTTACGTACATGAAGACTGACTCTTCTTACTGCCTACGTTTTGAACCATTCCTGTGACACTAGTTATAGATTCCGATGCTTCACTTCAGGTTTCCTGTATCCCTCTGACCCCCTTATTGACGATGAAACACAGAAATTGCATCGGAATTAAATAGAAAAGGCACAATGTCGACTTAAGTACAAGACAACTGACCCTTCTTACTGTCTATGCTTTGAACCATTCCTGTGACACTAGTTACAGATTCCGATGCTTCACTTCAGGTTTACTGTATCTCTCTGACCCTCTTATTGACGATGAAACACAGAAATTGCATCGGAATTAAATACAAAACACACAATGCCGACTTAAGTACAAGAAAACTGACTCTTCTTACTGTCTTTGTTTTGAACCATTCCTGTGACAGTAGTTATAAATTCCAAAGCTTCACTTCGGGTTTACTGTATCCCTCTGACCTTCTTATTGACGATGAATCACAGAAATTGCATCGGAATGATATACAAAAAGCACAGTGCCGACTCAAGTACAAGAGGACTGGCTCTTCCTAATGTCTATGTTTTGAACCTTTCCTGTGAGACCGGTTTTTGATTCCGACGCTTCACTTCAGGTTCACTGTATACCTTGGACCCCATTATTGACGATGAAACACAGAAATTGTATCGGAAATAAATACAAAATTCACAATGCCGACTCAAGTACAAGAAGGCTGGCTTTTCTTACTGTCTATGTTTTAAACCATTCCTCTGACACTAGTTATAAATTCCGATGCTTCACTTCAGGTTTACTGTATCCCTCTGACATTCTTATTGACGATGAAACACAGAAATTGCATCGAAATTAAATAGAAAAGGCACAATGCCGACTCAAGTACAAGAAAACTGACTCTTCTTACTGTCTATGTTTTGAACCATTCCTGTGACACTAGTTATAGATTCCGATGCTTCACTTCAGGTTTTCTGTATCCCTCTGACCTTCTTATTGACGATGAAACACAGAAATTGCATCGGAATTAAATACAAAAAGGAAAATGCCGACTCAAGTATAAGAGGACTGGCTCTTCTTACTGTCTATGTTTTGAACCTTTCCTGTGAGACCGGTTTTAGATTGCGATGCTTCACTTCAGGTTTACTGTATCCCTTGGACCTTCTTATTGACGACGAAACACAGAAATTGCATCGAAATTAAATTGAAAAGGCACAATGCCGACTCAAGTACAAGAAAACTGACTCTTCTTACTGTCTATGTTTTGAACCATTCCTGTGACACTAGTTATAGATTCCGATGATTCACTTCAGGTTCACTGTATCCCTCTGACCTCCTTATTGACGATGACACACAGAAATTGCATCGGAATTAAATGCAAAAATCACAATGCCGACTCAAGTACAAGAAGGCTGGCTCATCTTACTGTCTATCTTTCGAACCATTCCTGTGACACTAGTTATAGATTCCGTTGCTTCACTTCAGGATTACTGTATCCCTCTGCTCTTCTTATTGACGATGAAACACAGAAATTGCATCAGAATTAAATAGAACAGGCACAATGCCGACTTAAGTACAAGAGGACTGGCTCTTCTTACTGTCTATGTTTTGAACCTTTCCTTTGAGACCGATTTTAGTTTCTGATGCTTCACTTCAGGTTTGCTGTATCCCTTGGACCTTCTTATTGACGACGAAACACAGAAATTGCATTGGAATTAAATAGAAAAGGCACAATGCCGACTTAAAAACAAGAAGACTGACTCTTCTTACTGTCTATGTTTTGAACCATTCCTGTGACACTAGGTACAGATTCCGATGCTTCACCTCAGGTTTACTGTATCCCTCTGACCTTATTGACGATGAAACACAGTAACTGCATCGGAATTATATACAAAAATCACAATGCCAACTCAAGTACATGAGGACCGGCTCTTCTTACTGTCTATGTTGTGAGCCCTTCCTGTGAGACAGGTTTTTAGATTCCGATGCTTCACTTCAGGTTTACTGTATCCCTTGCACCTTCTTATTGACGACGAAACACAGAAAATGCATTGGAATTAAATAGAAAAGGCACAATGCCGTCTTAAGTACAAGACAACTGACTCTTCTTACTGTCTATGCTTTGAACCATTCCTGTGACACTAGTTATAGATTCCGATGCTTCACTTCAGGTTTACTGTATCCCTCTGTCCTTCTTATTGACGATGAAACACAGAAATTGCATCGGAATGATATACAAAAAGCGCAGTGCCGACTCAAGTACAAGAGGACTGGCTCTTCTTACTGTCTATGTTTTGAACCTTTCCTGTGAGACCGGTTTTAGAATGCGATGCTTCACTTCAGGTTTACTGTATCCCTTGGACCTTCTTATTGACGACGAAACACAGAAATTGCATCGGAATTAAATACAAAAGGCACAATGCCGACTCAAGTACAAGAAGACTGGCTTTTCTTTCTGTCTAACTTTCGAACCATTCCTGTGACACTAGTTATAGATTCCGTTGCTTCACTTCAGGTTTACCGTATCCCTCTGACCTCCTTATTGAATATGAAACACAGAAATTGCATTGTAATCAAATAGAAATGGCACAATGCCGACTCAAGTACAAGAAGGCTGGCTCATCTTACTGTCTATCTTTCGAACCATTCCTGTGACACTAGTTATAGATTCCGTTGCTTCACTTCAGGATTACTGTATCCCTCTGACCTTCTTGGTGACGATGAAACACAGAAATTGCATCGGATTTAAATAGAAAAGGCACAATGCCGACTTAAGTACAAGACAACTGACTCTTCTTACTGTCTATGCTTTGAACCATTCCTGTGACACTAGTTATAGATTCCGATGCTTCACTTCAGGTTTACTGTATCCCTCTGTCCTTCTTATTGACGATGAAACACAGAAATTGCATCGGAATGATATACAAAAAGCACAGTGCCGACTCAAGTACAAGAGGACTGGCTCTTCTTACTGTCTATGTTTTGAACCTTTCCTGTGAGACCGGTTTTAGAATGCGATGCTTCACTTCAGGTTTACTGTGTCCCTTGGACCTTCTTATTGACGACGAAACACAGAAATTGCATCGGAATTAAATACAAAAGGCACAATGCCGACTCAAGTACAAGAAGACTGGCTTTTCTTTCTGTCTAACTTTCGAACCATTCCTGTGACACTAGTTATAGATTCCGTTGCTTCACTTCAGGTTTACCGTATCCCTCTGACCTCCTTATTGAAGATGAAACACAGAAATTGCATTGTAATCAAATAGAAATGGCACAATGCCGACTAAAGTACAAGACAACTGACTCATCTTACTGTCTATGTTTTTAACCATTCCTGTGACACTGGTTATAGATTCCGATGCTTCACTTCAGGTTTTCTGTATCCCTCTGACCTCCTTATTGACGATGAAACACAGAAATTGCATCGGAATTAAATAGAAAAGGCACAATGGCGACTTAAGTACAAGACAACTGACCCTTCTTACTGCCTATGTTTTGAACCATTCCTGTGACACTAGTTACAGATTCCGATGCTTCACCTCAGGTTTATTGTATCTCTCTGACCTTCGTATTGACGATGAAACACAGAAATTGCATCGGAATTAAATACAATAGGCACAATGCCGACTTGAGTACAAGAAAACTGACTCTTCTTACTGTCTACGTTTTGAACCATTCCTGTGACACTAGTTATAAATTCCGATGCTTCACTTCTGGTTTACTGTATCCCTCTGACCTTCTTATTGACGATGAAACACAGAAATTGCATCGGAATGATATACAAAAAGCACAGTGCCGACTCAAGTACAAGAGGACTGGCTCTTCTTACTGTCTATGTTTTGAACCTTTCCTGTGAGACCGGTTTTTGATTCCGACCCTTCACTTCAGGTTCACTGTATCCCTTGGACCCCATTATTGACGATGAAACACAGAAATTGCATTGGAATTAAATACAAAAGGCACAATGCTGACTTAAGTACAAGAAAACTGACTCTTCTTACTGTCTATGTTTTGAACCATTCCTGTGACACTAGTTGTTGATTCCGATGGTTCACTTCAGGTTTACTGTATCCCTCTGACATTCTTATTGACGATGAAACACAGACATTGCATCGGAATTAAATAGAAAAGACACAATGCCGATTCAAGTACAAGAAAACTGACTCTTCTTACTGTCTATGTTTTGAACCATTTCTGTGACACTAGTTATAGATTCCGATGCTTCACTTCAGGTTTTCTGTATCCCTCTGACCTTCTTATTGACGATGAAACACAGAAATTGGATCGGAATTAAATACAAAAAGCACAATGCCGACTCAAGTACAAGAGGACTGGCTCTTCTTACTGTCTATCTTTTGAACCTTTCCTGTGAGACCGGTTTTAGATTGCGATGCTTCACTTCAGGTTTACTGTATCCCTTGGACCTTCTTATTGACGAAGAAACACAGAAATTGCATCGGAATTAAATACAAAAGGCACAATGCCGACTCAAGTACAAGAAGACTGGCTTTTCTTTCTGCCTAACTTTCGAACCATTCCTGTGACACTAGTTATAGATTCCGTTGCATCACTCCAGGTTTACTGTATCCCTCTGACCTCCATATTGAAGATGAAACACAGAAATTGCATTGTAATTAAATAGAAAAGGCACAATGCCGACTTAAGTACAAGACAACTGACTCATCTTACTGTCTATGTTTTTAACCATTCCTGTGACACTAGTTATAGATTCCGATGCTTCACTTCAGGTTTTCTGTATCCCTCTGACCTCCTTATTGACGATGAAACACAGTAATTGCATCGGAATTAAATAGAAAAGGCACAATGCCGACTTAAGTACAAGACAACTGACCCTCCTTACTGCCTATGTTTTGAACCATTCCTGTGAAACTAGTTACAGATTCCGATGCTTCACTTCAGGTTTAATGTATCTCTCTGACCTTCGTATTGACGATCAAACACAGAAATTGCATCGGAATTAAATACAATAGGCACAATGCCGACTTGAGTACAAGAAAACTGACTCTTCTTACTGTCTATGTTTTGAACCATTCCTGTGACAGTAGTTATAAATTCCGATGCTTCTCTTCGGGTTTACTGTATCCCTCTGACCTTCTTATTGACGATGAAACACAGAAATTGCATCGGAATGATATACAAAAAGCACAGTGCTGACTCAAGTACAAGAGGACTGGCTCTTCTTACTGTCTATGTTTTGAACCTTTCCTGTGAGACCGGTTTTTGATTCCGACGTTTCACTTCAGGTTCACTGTATCCCGTGGACCCCATTATTGACGATGAAACACAGAAATTGCATTGGAATTAAATACAAAAGGCACAATACTGACTTAAGTACAAGAAAACTGACTCTTCTTACTGGCTATGTTTTGAACCATTCCTGTGACACTAGTTATAGATTCCGATGGTTCACTTCAGGTTTACTGTATCCCTCTGACATTCTTATTGACGATGAAACACAGACATTGCATCGGAATTAAATAGAAAAGACACAATGCCGATTCAAGTACAAGAAAACTGACTCTTCTTACTGTCTATGTTTTGAACCATTCCTGTGACACTAGTTACAGATTCCGATGCTTCACTTCAGGTTTACTGTATCCCTCTAACCTTCTTATTGACGATGAAATACAGAAATTGCATCAGAATTAAATAGAAAAGGCACAATGCCAACTTAAGCACAAGAAAACTGACTCTTCTTACTGTCCATGATTTGAACCATTTCTGTGACACTAGTTATAGATTCCGATGCTTCACTTCAGGTTTACTGTATCCCTCTGACCTTCTTATTGACGATGAAATACAGAAATTGCATCGGAATTAAATAGAAAACGCACAATGCCGACTTAAGTACAAGAAAACTGACTCTTCTTACTGTCTATGTTTTGAACCATTTCTGTGACACTAGTTATAGCTTCCGATGCTTCACTTCAGGTTTACTGTATCCCTCTGACCTCCTTATTGACGATGAAACACAAAAATTGCATCGGAATTATATACAAAAGGCACAATGCCGACTCAAGTACAAGAGGACTGGCTCTTCTTACTGTCTAAGTTTTGAACCTTACCTGTGAGACCGAATTTAGATTGCGATGCTTCACTTCAGGTTTACTGTATCCCTTGGACCTTCTTATTGACGACGAAACACAGAAATTGCATCGGAATTAAATACAAAAGGCACAATGCCGACTCAAGTAAAAGAAGACTGGCTTTTCTTTCTGTCTATGTTTTGAACCATTCCTGTGACACTAGTTATAGCTTCCGTTGCTTCACTTCAGGATTACTGTATCCCTCTGACCTTCTTATTGACGATGAAACACAGAAATTGCATCACAATTAAATAGAACAGGCACAATGCCGACTTAAGTACAAGAGGACTGGCTCTTCTTACTGTCTATGCTTTGAACCATTCCTGTGACACTAGTTACAGATTCCGATGCTTCACTTTGGGTTTACTGTATCCCTCTGACCTTCTTATTGACGATGAAACACAGAAATTGCATCGTAATTAAATAGAAAAGGCACAATGACGACTCAAGTACATGAAAACTGACTCTTCCTACTGTCTATGCTTTGAACCATTCCTGTGACACTTGTTATAGATTCCGATGCTTCACTTCAGGTTTACTGTATCCCCCTGACCTCCTTATTGACGATGTAACACTGAATTTGCATCGGAATTAAATAGAAAAGGCACAATGGCGACTGAAGTACAAGACAACTGACTCTTCTTACTGCCTATGTTTTGGACCACTCCTGTGTCACCAGATATAGATTCCGTTGCTCCACTTCAGGTGTACTGTATCCCTTTGACCTTCTTGGTGACGATGAAACACAGAAATTGCATCGGAATTAAACAGAAAAGGCACAATGCCGACTTAAGTACAAGACAACTGACTCTTCTTACTGTCTATGTTTTGAACCATTCCTGTGACACTAGTTATAGATTCAGATGCTTCACTTCATGTTTACTGTATCCCTCTGACCTTCTTATTGATGATGAAACACAGAAATTGCATCGGAATTATATACAAAAGGCACAATGCCGACTCAAGTAAAAGAGGACTGGCTCTTCCTACTGTCTATGTTTTGAACCTCTCCTGTGAGACCGGTTTTAGATTCCGATGCTTCACTTCAGGTTTACTGTATCCCTTGGCCCTTCTTATTGACGACGAAATACAGATATTGCATCGGAATTAAATAGAAAAGTCACAATGCCGACTTACGTACTAGAAGACTGACTCTTCTTACTGTCTACGTTTTGAACCATTCCTGTGACACTAGTTATAGATTCCGATGCTTCACTTCAGGTTTACTGTATCCCTCTGACCTTCTTATTGACGATGAAACACAGAAACTGCATCGGAATGATATAGAAAAAAAGGCACAGTGCTGACTCAAGTACAAGAGGACTGGCTCTTCTTACTGTCTACGTTTTCAACCTTTCCTGTGAGACCGGTTTTTGATTCCGACGCTTCACTTCAGGTTCACTGTATCCCTTGGACCCCATTATTGACGAAGAAACACAGAAATTGCATTGGCATTAAATACAAAAGGCACAATACTGACTTAAGTACAGGTAAACTGAATATTCTTACTGTCTATGTTTTGAACCATTCCTGTGTTCCTAGTTATAGATTCCGATGGTTCACTTCAGGTTTACTGTATCCCTCTGACATTCTTATTGACGATGAACCACAGACATTGCATCAAAATTAAATAGAAAAGACACAATGCCGATTCAAGTACAAGAAAACTGACTCCTCTTACTGTCTATGTTTTGAACCATTCCTGTGACACTAGTTATAGATTCCGATGCTTCACCTCAGGTTTTCTGTATCCCTCTGACCTCCTTATTGACGATGAAACACAGAAATTGCATCGGAATTAAATAGAAAAGGCACAATGGCGACTTAAGTACAAGACAACTGACCCTTCTTACTGCCTATGTTTTGAACCATTCCTGTGACACTAGTTACAGTTTCCGATGCTTCACCTCAGGTTTATTGTATCTCTCTGACCTTCGTATTGACGATGAAACACAGAAATTGCATCGGAATTAAATACAATAGGCACAATGCCGACTTGAGTACAAGAAAACTGACTCTTCTTACTGTCTACGTTTTGAACCATTCCTGTGACACTAGTTATAAATTCCGATGCTTCACTTCTGGTTTACTGTATCCCTCTGACCTTCTTATTGACGATGAAACACAGAAATTGCATCGGAATGATATACAAAAAGCACAGTGCCGACTCAAGTACAAGAGGACTGGCTCTTCTTACTGTCTATGTTTTGAACCTTTCCTGTGAGACCGGTTTTTGATTCCGACCCTTCACTTCAGGTTCACTGTATCCCTTGGACCCCATTATTGACGATGAAACACAGAAATTGCATTGGAATTAAATACAAAAGGCACAATGCTGACTTAAGTACAAGAAAACTGACTCTTCTTACTGTCTATGTTTTGAACCATTCCTGTGACACTAGTTGTAGATTCCGATGGTTCACTTCAGGTTTACTGTATCCCTCTGACATTCTTATTGACGATGAAACACAGACATTGCATCGGAATTAAATAGAAAAGACACAATGCCGATTCAAGTACAAGAAAACTGACTCTTCTTACTGTCTATGTTTTGAACCATTTCTGTGACACTAGTTATAGATTCCGATGCTTCACTTCAGGTTTTCTGTATCCCTCTGACCTTCTTATTGACGATGAAACACAGAAATTGGATCGGAATTAAATACAAAAAGCACAATGCCGACTCAAGTACAAGAGGACTGGCTCTTCTTACTGTCTATCTTTTGAACCTTTCCTGTGAGACCGGTTTTAGATTGCGATGCTTCACTTCAGGTTTACTGTATCCCTTGGACCTTCTTATTGACGAAGAAACACAGAAATTGCATCGGAATTAAATACAAAAGGCACAATGCCGACTCAAGTACAAGAAGACTGGCTTTTCTTTCTGCCTAACTTTCGAACCATTCCTGTGACACTAGTTATAGATTCCGTTGCTTCACTCCAGGTTTACTGTATCCCTCTGACCTCCATATTGAAGATGAAACACAGAAATTGCATTGTAATTAAATAGAAAAGGCACAATGCCGACTTAAGTACAAGACAACTGACTCATCTTACTGTCTATGTTTTTAACCATTCCTGTGACACTAGTTATAGATTCCGATGCTTCACTTCAGGTTTTCTGTATCCCTCTGACCTCCTTATTGAAGATGAAACACAGTAATTGCATCGGAATTAAATAGAAAAGGCACAATGCCGACTTAAGTACAAGACAACTGACCCTCCTTACTGCCTATGTTTTGAACCATTCCTGTGAAACTAGTTACAGATTCCGATGCTTCACTTCAGGTTTAATGTATCTCTCTGACCTTCGTATTGACGATCAAACACAGAAATTGCATCGGAATTAAATACAATAGGCACAATGCCGACTTGAGTACAAGAAAACTGACTCTTCTTACTGTCTATGTTTTGAACCATTCCTGTGACAGTAGTTATAAATTCCGATGCTTCTCTTCGGGTTTACTGTATCCCTCTGACCTTCTTATTGACGATGAAACACAGAAATTGCATCGGAATGATATACAAAAAGCACAGTGCTGACTCAAGTACAAGAGGACTGGCTCTTCTTACTGTCTATGTTTTGAACCTTTCCTGTGAGACCGGTTTTCGATTCCGACGTTTCACTTCAGGTTCACTGTATCCCGTGGACCCCGTTATTGACGATGAAACACAGAAATTGCATTGGAATTAAATACAAAAGGCACAATACTGACTTAAGTACAAGAAAACTGACTCTTCTTACTGGCTATGTTTTGAACCATTCCTGTGACACTAGTTATAGATTCCGATGGTTCACTTCAGGTTTACTGTATCCCTCTGACATTCTTATTGACGATGAAACACAGACATTGCATCGGAATTAAATAGAAAAGACACAATGCCGATTCAAGTACAAGAAAACTGACTCTTCTTACTGTCTATGTTTTGAACCATTCCTGTGACACTAGTTACAGATTCCGATGCTTCACTTCAGGTTTACTGTATCCCTCTAACCTTCTTATTGACGATGAAATACAGAAATTGCATCAGAATTAAATAGAAAAGGCACAATGCCAACTTAAGCACAAGAAAACTGACTCTTCTTACTGTCCATGATTTGAACCATTTCTGTGACACTAGTTATAGATTCCGATGCTTCACTTCAGGTTTACTGTATCCCTCTGACCTTCTTATTGACGATGAAATACAGAAATTGCATCGGAATTAAATAGAAAACGCACAATGCCGACTTAAGTACAAGAAAACTGACTCTTCTTACTGTCTATGTTTTGAACCATTTCTGTGACACTAGTTATAGCTTCCGATGCTTCACTTCAGGTTTACTGTATCCCTCTGACCTCCTTATTGACGATGAAACACAGAAATTGCATCGGAATTATATACAAAAGGCACAATGCCGACTCAAGTACAAGAGGACTGGCTCTTCTTACTGTCTAAGTTTTGAACCTTACCTGTGAGACCGAATTTAGATTGCGATGCTTCACTTCAGGTTTACTGTATCCCTTGGACCTTCTTATTGACGACGAAACACAGAAATTGCATCGGAATTAAATACAAAAGGCACAATGCCGACTCAAGTAAAAGAAGACTGGCTTTTCTTTCTGTCTATGCTTTGAACCATTCCTGTGACACTAGTTATAGATTCCGATGATTCACTTCAGGTTCACTGTATCCCTCTGACCTCCTTATTGACGATGACACACAGAAATTGCATCGGAATTAAATGCAAAAGGCACAATGCCGACTTAAGTACAAGAAGGCTGGCTCATCTTACTGTCTATCTTTCGAACCATTCCTGTGACACTAGTTATAGATTCCGTTGCTTCACTTCAGGATTACTGTATCCCTCTGACCTTCTTATTGACGATGAAACACAGAAATTGCATCAGAATTAAATAGAACAGGCACAATGCCGACTTAAGTACAAGAGGACTGGCTCTTCTTACTGTCTATGCTTTGAACCATTCCTGTGACACTAGTTACAGATTCCGATGCTTCACTTTGGGTTTACTGTATCCCTCTGACCTTCTTATTGACGATGAAACACAGAAATTGCATCGTAATTAAATAGAAAAGGCACAATGACGACTCAAGTACATGAAAACTGACTCTTCCTACTGTCTATGCTTTGAACCATTCCTGTGACACTTGTTATAGATTCCGATGCTTCACTTCAGGTTTACTGTATCCCCCTGACCTCCTTATTGACGATGTAACACTGAATTTGCATCGGAATTAAATAGAAAAGGCACAATGGCGACTGAAGTACAAGACAACTGACTCTTCTTACTGTCTATGTTTTGGACCACTCCTGTGACACCAGATATAGATTCCGTTGCTCCACTTCAGGTGTACTGTATCCCTTTGACCTTCTTGGTGACGATGAAACACAGAAATTGCATCGGAATTAAACAGAAAAGGCACAATGCCGACTTAAGTACAAGACAACTGACTCTTCTTACTGTCTATGTTTTGAACCATTCCTGTGACACTAGTTATAGATTCAGATGCTTCACTTCATGTTGACTGTATCCCTCTGACCTTCTTATTGATGATGAAACACAGAAATTGCATCGGAATTATATACAAAAGGCACAATGCCGACTCAAGTAGAAGAGGACTGGCTCTTCCTACTGTCTATGTTTTGAACCTCTCCTGTGAGACCGGTTTTAGATTCCGATGCTTCACTTCAGGTTTACTGTATCCCTTGGCCCTTCTTATTGACGACGAAATACAGATATTGCATCGGAATTAAATAGAAAAGTCACAATGCCGACTTACGTACAAGAAGACTGACTCTTCTTACTGTCTACGCTTTGAACCATTCCTGTGACACTAGTTATAGATTCCGATGCTTCACTTCAGGTTTACTGTATCCCTCTGACCTTCTTATTGACGATGAAACACAGAAACTGCATCGGAATGATATACAAAAAAAGGCACAGTGCTGACTCAAGTACAAGAGGACTGGCTCTTCTTACTGTCTACGTTTTCAACCTTTCCTGTGAGACCGGTTTTTGATTCCGACGCTTCACTTCAGGTTCACTGTATCCCTTGGACCCATTTATTGACGATGAAACACAGAAATTGCATTGGCATTAAATACAAAAGGCACAATACTGACTTAAGTACAGGTAAACTGAATATTCTTACTGTCTATGTTTTGAACCATTCCTGTGTTCCTAGTTATAGATTCCGATGGTTCACTTCAGGTTTACTGTATCCCTCTGACATTCTTATTGACGATGAAACACAGACATTGCATCAAAATTAAATAGAAAAGACACAATGCCGATTCAAGTACAAGAAAACTGACTCTTCTTACTGTCTATGTTTTGAACCATTCCTGTGACACTAGTTACAGATTCCGATGCTTCACTTCAGGTTTACTGTATCCGTCTGACCTTCTTATTGACGATGAAATACAGAAATTGCATCAGAATTAAATAGAAAAAGCACAATGGCGACTTAAGTACAAGAAAACTGACTCTTCTTACTGTCTATGATTTGAACCATTTCTGTGACACTAGTTATAGATTCCGATGCTTCACTTCAGGTTTACTGTATACCTCTGACCTTCTTATTGACGATGAAACACAGACATTGCATCGGAATTAAATAGAAAAGACACAATGCCGATTGAAGTACAAGAAAACTGACTCTTCTTACTGTCTATGTTTGAACCATTCCTGTGACACTAGTTATAGATTCCGATGCTTCACTTCAGGTTTACTGTATCCCCCTGACCTCCTTATTGACGATGTAACACAGAATTTGCATCGGAATTAAATAGAAAAGGCACAATGCCGACTGAAGTACAAGACAACTGACTCTTCTTACTGTCTATGTTTTGGACCACTCCTGTGACACCAGGTATAGATTCCGTTGCTCCACCTCAGGTGTACTGTATCCCTCTGACCTTCTTGGTGACGATGAAACACAGAAATTGCATCGGAATTAAACACAAAAGGCACAATGCCGACTTAAGTACAAGACAACTGACTCTTCTTACTGTCTATGCTTTGAACCATTCCTGTGACACTAGTAATAGATTCCGATGCTTCACTTCATGTTTACTGTATCCCTCTGACCTTCTTATTGACGATGAAACACAGAAATTGCATCGGAATTATATGCAAAAGGCACAATGCAGACTCAAGTAAAAGAGGACTAGCTCTTCCTACTGTCTATGTTTTGAACCTCTCCTGTGAGACCGGTTTTAGATTTCGATGCTTCACTTCAGGTTTACTGTATCCCTTGGCCCTTCTTATTGACGACGAAACACAGAAATTGCATCGGAAATAAATAGAAAAGTCACAATGCCGACTTACGTACAAGAAGACTGACTCTTCTTACTGTCTACGTTTTGAACCATTCCTGTGACACAAGTTATAGATTCTGATGCTTCACTTCAGGTTTACTGTATCCCTCTGACCTCCTTATTGAAGATGAAACACAGAAATTGCATCGTAATTAAATAGAAAAGGCACAATGCCGACTTAAGTACAAGACAACTGACTCATCTTACTGTCTATGTTTTGAACCATTCCTGTGACACTAGTTATAGATTCCGATGCTTCACTTCAGGTTTACTGTATCCCTCTGACCTCCTTATTGACGATGAAATACAGAAATTGCATCGGAATTAAATAGAAAAGGCACAATGCCGACTTAAGTACAAGACAGTTGACCCTTCTTACTGTCTATGTTTTGAACCATTCCTGCGACACTAGTTACAGATTCCGATGCTTCACTTCAGGTTTATTGTATCTCTCTGACCTTCTTATTGACGACGAAACACAGAACTTGCATCGGAATTAAATACAAAAGGCACAATGCCGACTCAAGAACAAGAAGACTGGCTTTTCTTTCTGTCTATGTTTTGAACCATTCCTGTGACACTAGTTATAGATTCCGATGATTCACTTCAGGTTCACTGTATCCCTCTGACCTCCTTATTGACGATGACACACAGAAATTGCATCGGAATTAAATGCAAAAGGCACAATGCCGACTCAAGTACAAGAAGGCTGGCTCATCTTACTGTCTATCTTTCGAAACATTCCTGTGACACTAGTTATAGATTCCGTTGCTTCACTTCAGGATTACTGTATCCCTCTCACCTTCTTGTTGACGATGAAACACAGAAATTGCATCAGAATTAAATAGAACTGGCACAATGCCGACTTAAGTACAAGAGGACTGGCTCTTCTTACTGTCAATGTTTTGAACCTTTCCTTTGAGACCGATTTTAGTTTCTGATGCTTCACTTCAGGTTTGCTGTATACCTTGGACCTTCTTATTGACGACGAAACACAGAAATTGCATTGGAATTAAATAGAAAAGGCACAATGCCGACTTAAAAGCAAGAAGACTGACTCTTCTTACTGTCTATGTTTTGAACCATTCCTGTGACACTAGTTACAGATTCCGATGCTTCACCTCAGGTTTACTGTATCCCTCTGACCTTATTGACGATGAAACACAGTAACTGCATCGGATTTATATACAAAAGGCACAATGCCAACTCAAGTACATGAGGACCGGCTCTTCTTACTGTCTATGTTGTGAGCCCTTCCTGTGAGACAGGTTTTTAGATTCCGATGCTTCACTTCAGGTTTACTGTATCCCTTGCACCTTCTTATTGACGACGAAACACAGAAAATGCATTGGAATTAAATAGAAAAGGCACAATGCCGTCTTAAGTACAAGAAGACTGACTCTTCTTACTGTCTACGTTTTGAACCATTCCTGTGACACTAGTTATAGATTCCGATGCTTCACTTCAGGTTTACTGTATCCCCCTGACCTCCTTATTGACGATGAAACACAGAATTTGAATCGGAATTAAATAGAAAAGGCACAATGCCGACTGAAGTATAAGACAACTGACTCTTCTTACTGTCTATGTTTTGGACCACTCCTGTGACACTAGTTATAGATTCCGTTGCTTCACTTCAGGTTTACTGTATCCCTCTGACCTTCTTGGTGACGATGAAACACAGAAATTGCATCGGATTTAAATAGAAAAGGCACAATGCCGACTTAAGTACAAGACAACTGACTCTTCTTACTGTCTATGCTTTGAACCATTCCTGTGACACTAGTTATAGATTCCGATGCTTCACTTCAGGTTTACTGTATCCCTCTGACCTTCTTATTGACGATGAAACACAGAAATTGCATCGGAATGATATACAAAAAGCACAGTGCCGACTCAAGTACAAGAGGACTGGCTCTTCTTACTGTCTATGTTTTGAACCTTTCCTGTGAGACCGGTTTTTGATTCCGACGCTTCACTTCAGGTTCACTGTATCCCTTGGACCCCATTATTGACGATGAAACAAAGAAATTGCATTGGAATTAAATACAAAAGGCACAATGCTGACTTAAGTACATGAAAACTGACTCTTCTTACTGTCTATGTTTTGAACCATTCCTGTGACACTAGTTGTAGATTCCGATGGTTCACTTCAGGTTTACTGTATCCCTCTGACATTCTTATTGACGATGAAACACAGACATTGCATCTGAATTAAATAGAAAAGACACAATGCCGATTCAAGTACAAGAAAACAGACTCTTCTCACTGTCTATGTTTTGAACCATTTCTGTGACACTAGTTATAGATTCCGATGCTTCACTTCAGGTTTTCTGTATCCCTCTGACCTTCTTATTGACGATGAAACACAGAAATTGCATCGGAATTAAATACAAAAAGCACAATGCCGACTCAAGTACAAGAGGACTGGCTCTTCTTACTCTCTATCTTTTGAACCTTTCCTGTGAGACCGGTTTTAGAATGCGATGCTTCACTTCAGGTTTACTGTATCCCTTGGACCTTCTTATTGACGACGAAACACAGAAATTGCATCGGAATTAAATACAAAAGGCACAATGCCGACTCAAGTACAAGAAGACTGGCTTTTCTTTCTGTCTAACTTTCGAACCATTCCTGTGACACTAGTTATAGATTCCGTTGCTTCACTTCAGGTTTACCGTATCCCTCTGACCTCCTTATTGAAGATGAAACACAGAAATTGCATTGTAATTAAATAGAAATGGCACAATGCCGACTAAAGTACAAGACAACTGACTCATCTTACTGTCTATGTTTTTAACCATTCCTGTGACACTAGTTATAGATTCCGATGCTTCACTTCAGGTTTTCTGTATCCCTCTGACCTCCTTATTGACGATGAAACACAGAAATTGCATCGGAATTAAATAGAAAAGGCACAATGGCGACTTAAGTACAAGACAACTGACCCTTCTTACTGCCTATGTTTTGAACCATTCCTGTGACACTAGTTACAGATTCCGATGCTTCACCTCAGGTTTATTGTATCTCTCTGACCTTCGTATTGACGATGAAACACAGAAATTGCATCGGAATTAAATACAATAGGCACAATGCCGACTTGAGTACAAGAAAACTGACTCTTCTTACTGTCTACGTTTTGAACCATTCCTGTGACACTAGTTATAAATTCCGATGCTTCACTTCTGGTTTACTGTATCCCTCTGACCTTCTTATTGACGATGAAACACAGAAATTGCATCGGAATGATATACAAAAAGCACAGTGCCGACTCAAGTACAAGAGGACTGGCTCTTCTTACTGACTATGTTTTGAACCTTTCCTGTGAGACCGGTTTTTGATTCCGACCCTTCACTTCAGGTTCACTGTATCCCTTGGACCCCATTATTGACGATGAAACACAGAAATTGCATTGGAATTAAATACAAAAGGCACAATGCTGACTTAAGTACAAGAAAACTGACTCTTCTTACTGTCTATGTTTTGAACCATTCCTGTGACACTAGTTGTAGATTCCGATGGTTCACTTCAGGTTTACTGTATCCCTCTGACATTCTTATTGACGATGAAACACAGACATTGCATCGGAATTAAATAGAAAAGACACAATGCCGATTCAAGTACAAGAAAACTGACTCTTCTTACTGTCTATGTTTTGAACCATTTCTGTGACACTAGTTATAGATTCCGATGCTTCACTTCAGGTTTTCTGTATCCCTCTGACCTTCTTATTGACGATGAAACACAGAAATTGGATCGGAATTAAATACAAAAAGCACAATGCCGACTCAAGTACAAGAGGACTGGCTCTTCTTACTGTCTATCTTTTGAACCGTTCCTGTGAGACCGGTTTTAGATTGCGATGCTTCACTTCAGGTTTACTGTATCCGTTGGACCTTCTTATTGACGAAGAAACACAGAAATTGCATCGGAATTAAATACAAAAGGCACAATGCCGACTCAAGTACAAGATGACTGGCTTTTCTTTCTGCCTAACTTTCGAACCATTCCTGTGACACTAGTTATAGATTCCGTTGCTTCACTCCAGGTTTACTGTATCCCTCTGACCTCCATATTGAAGATGAAACACAGAAATTGCATTGTAATTAAATAGAAAAGGCACAATGCCGACTTAAGTACAAGACAACTGACTCATCTTACTGTCTATGTTTTTAACCATTCCTGTGACACTAGTTATAGATTTCGATGCTTCACTTCAGGTTTTCTGTATCCCTCTGACCTCCTTATTGACGATGAAACACAGTAATTGCATCGGAATTAAATAGAAAAGGCACAATGCCGACTTAAGTACAAGACAACTGACCCTCCTTACTGCCTATGTTTTGAACCATTCCTGTGAAACTAGTTACAGATTCCGATGCTTCACTTCAGGTTTAATGTATCTCTCTGACCTGCGTATTGACGATCAAACACAGAAATTGCATCGGAATTAAATACAATAGGCACAATGCCGACTTGAGTACAAGAAAACTGACTCTTCTTACTGTCTATGTTTTGAACCATTCCTGTGACAGTAGTTATAAATTCCGATGCTTCTCTTCGGGTTTACTGTATCCCTCTGACCTTCTTATTGACGATGAAACACAGAAATTGCATCGGAATGATATACAAAATGCACAGTGCTGACTCAAGTACAAGAGGACTGGCTCTTCTTACTGTCTATGTTTTGAACCTTTCCTGTGAGACCGGTTTTTGATTCCGACGTTTCACTTCAGGTTCACTGTATCCCGTGGACCCCATTATTGACGATGAAACACAGAAATTGCATTGGAATTAAATACAAAAGGCACAATACTGACTTAAGTACAAGAAAACTGACTCTTCTTACTGGCTATGTTTTGAACCATTCCTGTGACACTAGTTATAGATTCCGATGGTTCACTTCAGGTTTACTGTATCCCTCTGACATTCTTATTGACGATGAAACACAGACATTGCATCGGAATTAAATAGAAAAGACACAATGCCGATTCAAGTACAAGAAAACTGACTCTTCTTACTGTCTATGTTTTGAACCATTCCTGTGACACTAGTTACAGATTCCGATGCTTCACTTCAGGTTTACTGTATCCCTCTAACCTTCTTATTGACGATGAAATACAGAAATTGCATCAGAATTAAATAGAAAAGGCACAATGCCAACTTAAGCACAAGAAAACTGACTCTTCTTACTGTCCATGATTTGAACCATTTCTGTGACACTAGTTATAGATTCCGATGCTTCACTTCAGGTTTACTGTATCCCTCTGACCTTCTTATTGACGATGAAATACAGAAATAGCATCGGAATTAAATAGAAAACGCACAATGCAGACTTAAGTACAAGAAAACTGACTCTTCTTACTGTCTATGTTTTGAACCATTTCTGTGACACTAGTTATAGCTTCCGATGCTTCACTTCAGGTTTACTGTATCCCTCTGACCTCCTTATTGACGATGAAACACAGAAATTGCATCGGAATTATATACAAAAGGCACAATGCCGACTCAAGTACAAGAGGACTGGCGCTTCTTACTGTCTAAGTTTTGAACCTTACCTGTGAGACCGAATTTAGATTGCGATGCTTCACTTCAGGTTTACTGTATCCCTTGGACCTTCTTATTGACGACGAAACACAGAAATTGCATCGGAATTAAATACAAAAGGCACAATGCCGACTCAAGTAAAAGAAGACTGGCTTTTCTTTCTGTCTATGTTTTGAACCATTCCTGTGACACTAGTTATAGATTCCGATGATTCACTTCAGGTTCACTGTATCCCTCTGACCTCCTTATTGACGATGACACACAGAAATTGCATCGGAATTAAATGCAAAAGGCACAATGCCGACTCAAGTACAAGAAGGCTGGCTCATCTTACTGTCTATCTTTCGAACCATTCCTGTGACACTAGTTATAGATTCCGTTGCTTCACTTCAGGATTACTGTATCCCTCTGACCTTCTTATTGACGATGAAACACAGAAATTGCATCAGAATTAAATAGAACAGGCACAATGCCGACTTAAGTACAAGAGGACTGGCTCTTCTTACTGTCTATGCTTTCAACCATTCCTGTGACACTAGTTACAGATTCCGATGCTTCACTTTGGGTTTACTGTATCCCTCTGACCTTCTTATTGACGATGAAACACAGAAATTGCATCGTAATTAAATAGAAAAGGCACAATGACGACTCAAGTACATGAAAACTGACTCTTCCTACTGTCTATGCTTTGAACCATTCCTGTGACACTTGTTATAGATTCCGATGCTTCACTTCAGGTTTACTGTATCCCCCTGACCTCCTTATTGACGATGTAACACTGAATTTGCATCGGAATTAAATAGAAAAGGCACAATGGCGACTGAAGTACAAGACAACTGACTCTTCTTACTGTCTATGTTTTGGACCACTCCTGTGACACCAGATACAGATTCCGTTGCTCCACTTCAGGTGTACTGTATCCCTTTGACCTTCTTGGTGACGATGAAACACAGAAATTGCATCGGAATTAAACAGAAAAGGCACAATGCCGACTTAAGTACAGGACAACTGACTCTTCTCACTGTCTATGTTTTGAACCATTCCTGTGACACTAGTTATAGATTCAGATGCTTCACTTCATGTTTACTGTATCCCTCTGACCTTCTTATTGATGATGAAACACAGAAATTGCATCGGAATTATATACAAAAGGCACAATGCCGACTCAAGTAAAAGAGGACTGGCTCTTCCTACTGTCTATGTTTTGAACCTCTCCTGTGAGACCGGTTTTAGATTCCGATGCTTCACTTCAGGTTTACTGTATCCCTTGGCCCTTCTTATTGACGACGAAATACAGATATTGCATCGGAATTAAATAGAAAAGTCACAATGCCGACTTACGTACAAGAAGACTGACTCTTCTTACTGTCTACGTTTTGAACCATTCCTGTGACACTAGTTATAGATTCCGATGCTTCACTTCAGGTTTACTGTATCCCTCTGACCTCCTTATTGAAGATAAAACACAGAAATTGCATCGTAATTAAATAGAAAAGGCACAATGCCGACTTAAGTACAAGACAACTGACTCATCTTACTGTCTATGTTTTGAACCATTCCTGTGACACTAGTTATAGATTCCGGTGCTTCACTTCAGGTTTACTGTATCCCTCTGACCTCCTTATTGACGATGAAACACAGAAATTGCATCGGCATTAAATAGAAAAGGCACAATGCCGACTTAAGTACAAGACAATTGACCCTTCTTACTGTCTATATTTTGAACCATTCTTGTGACACTAGTTACAGATTCCGATGCTTCACTTCAGGTTTATTGTATCTCTCTGACCTTCTTATTGACGATGAAACACAGAAATTGCATCGGAATTAAATACAAAAGGCACAATGCCGACTTAACTACAAGAAAACTGACTCTTCTTACTGTCTATGTTTTGAACCATTCCTGTGACAGTAGTTATAAATTCCGATGCTTCACTTCGGGTTTACTGTATCCCTCTGACCTTCTTATTGACGATGAAACACAGAAACTGCATCGGAATGATATACAAAAAAAGGCACAGTGCTGACTCAAGTACAAGAGGCCTGGCTCTTCTTACTGTCTACGTTTTCAACCTTTCCTGTGAGACCGGTTTTTGATTCCGACGCTTCACTTCAGGTTCACTGTATCCCTTGGACCCCATTATTGACGATGAAACACAGAAATTGCATTGGCATTAAATACAAAAGGCACAATACTGACTTAAGTACAGGTAAACTGAATATTCTTACTGTCTATGTTTTGAACCATTCCTGTGTTCCTAGTTATAGATTCCGATGGTTCACTTCAGGTTTACTGTATCCCTCTGACATTCTTATTGACGATGAAACACAGAATTTGCATCGGAATTAAATAGAAAAGACACAATGCCGATTCAAGTACAAGAAAACTGACTCTTCTTACTGTCTATGTTTTGAACCATTCCTGTGACACTAGTTACAGATTCCGATGCTTCACTTCAGGTTTACTGTATCCGTCTGACCTTCTTATTGACGATGAAATACAGAAATTGCATCAGAATTAAATAGAAAAGGCACAATGGCGACTTAAGTACAAGAAAACTGACTCTTCTTACTGTCTATGATTTGAACCATTTCTGTGACACTAGTTATAGATTCCGATGCTTCACTTCAGGTTTACTGTATACCTCTGACCTTCTTATTGACGATGAAACACAGACATTGCATCGGAATTAAATAGAAAAGACACAATGCCGATTGAAGTACAAGAAAACTGACTCTTCTTACTGTCTATGTTTGAACCATTCCTGTGACACTAGTTATAGATTCCGATGCTTCACTTCAGGTTTACTGTATCCCCCTGACCTCCTTATTGACGATGTAACACAGAATTTGCATCGGAATTAAATAGAAAAGGCACAATGCCGACTGAAGTACAAGACAACTGACTCTTCTTACTGTCTATGTTTTGGACCACTCCTGTGACACCAGGTATAGATTCCGTTGCTCCACCTCAGGTGTACTGTATCCCTCTGACCTTCTTGGTGACGATGAAACACAGATATTGCATCGGAATTAAACACAAAAGGCACAATGCCGACTTAAGTACAAGACAACTGACTCTTCTTACTGTCTATGCTTTGAACCATTCAAGTGACACTAGTAATAGATTCCGATGCTTCACTTCATGTTTACTGTATCCCTCTGACCTTCTTATTGACGATGAAACACAGAAATTGCATCGGAATTATATACAAAAGGCACAATGCAGACTCAAGTAAAAGAGGACTAGCTCTTCCTACTGTCTATGTTTTGAACCTCTCCTGTGAGACCGGTTTTAGATTTCGATGCTTCACTTCAGGTTTACTGTATCCCTTGGCCCTTCTTATTGACGACGAAACACAGAAATTGCATCGGAAATAAATAGAAAAGTCACAATGCCGACTTACGTACAAGAAGACTGACTCTTCTTACTGTCTAAGTTTTGAACCATTCCTGTGACACAAGTTATAGATTCTGATGCTTCACTTCAGGTTTACTGTATCCCTCTGACCTCCTTATTGAAGATGAAACACAGAAATTGCATCGTAATTAAATAGAAAAGACACAATGCCGACTTAAGTACAAGACAACTGACTCATCTTACTGTCTATGTTTTGAACCATTCCTGTGACACTAGTTATAGATTCCGATGCTTCACTTCAGGTTTACTGTATCCCTCTGACCTCCTTATTGACGATGAAATACAGAAATTGCATCGGAATTAAATAGAAAAGGCACAATGCCGACTTAAGTACAAGACAGTTGACCCTTCTTACTGTCTATGTTTTGAACCATTCCTGCGACACTAGTTACAGATTCCGATGCTTCACTTCAGGTTTATTGTATCTCTCTGACCTTCTTATTGACGACGAAACACAGAACTTGCATCGGAATTAAATACAAAAGGCACAATGCCGACTCAAGTACAAGAAGACTGGCTTTTCTTTCTGTCTATGTTTTGAACCATTCCTGTGACACTAGTTATAGATTCCGATGATTCACTTCAGGTTCACTGTATCCCTCTGACCTCCTTATTGACGATGACACACAGAAATTGCATCGGAATTAAATGCAAAAGGCACAATGCCGACTCAAGTACAAGAAGGCTGGCTCATCTTACTGTCTATCTTTCGAAACATTCCTGTGACACTAGTTATAGATTCCGTTGCTTCACTTCAGGATTACTGTATCCCTCTCACCTTCTTATTGACGATGAAACACAGAAATTGCATCAGAATTAAATAGAACTGGCACAATGCCGACTTAAGTACAAGAGGACTGGCTCTTCTTACTGTCTATGTTTTGAACCTTTCCTTTGAGACCGATTTTAGATTCTGATGCTTCACTTCAGGTTTACTGTATCCCTTGGACCTTCTTATTGACGACGAAACACAGAAATTGCATTGGAATTAAATAGAAAAGGCACAATGCACACTTAAAAACAAGAAGACTGACTCTTCTTACTGTCTATGTTTTGAACCATTCCTGTGACACTAGTTACAGATTCCGATGCTTCACTTCGGGTTTACTGTATCCCTCTGACCTTCTTATTGACGATGAAACACAGAAATTGCATCGGAATTAAATAGAAAAGGCACAATGACGACTCAAGTACATAAAAACTGACTCTTCTTACTGTCTATGCTTTGAACCATTCCTGTGACACTAGTTATAGATTCCGATGCTTCCCTTCAGGTTTACTGTATCCCCCTGACCTCCTTATTGGCGATGTAACACTGAATTTGCATCGGAATTAAATAGAAAAGGCACAATGCCGACTGAAGTACAAGACAACTGACTCTTCTCACTGTCTATGTTCTGGACCACTCCTGTGACACCAGGTATAGATTCCGTTGCTCCACTTCAGGTGTACTGTATCCCTCTGACCTTCTTGGTGAGGATGAATCACAGAAATTGCATTGGAATTAAACAGAAAAGGCACAATGCCGACTTAAGTACAAGACAACTGACTCTTCTTACTGTCTATGTTTTGAACCATTCCTGTGACACTAGTTATAGATTCCGATGCTTCACTTCATGTTTACTGTATCCCTCTGACCTTCTTATTGATGATGAAACACAGAAATTGCATCGGAATTATATACAAAAGGCACAATGCCGACTCAAGTAAAAGAGGACTGGCTCTTCCTACTGTCTATGTTTTGAACCTCTCCTGTGAGACCGGTTTTAGATTCCGATGCTTCACTTCAGGTTTACTGTATCCTTTGGCGCTTCTTATTGACGACGAAACACAGGAATTGCATCGGAATTAAATAGAAAAGTCACAATGCCGACTTACGTACAAGAACCCGGACTCTTCTTACTGTCTACGTTTTGAACCATTCCTGTGACACTAGTTATAGATTCCGATGGTTCACTTCAGGTTTACTGTATCCCTCTGACCTTCCTATTCACGATGAAACACAGACATTGCATCGGAATTAAATAGAAAAGACACAATGCCGATTCAAGTACAAGAAAACTGACCCTTCTTACTGTCTATGTTTTGAACCATTCCTGTGACACTAGTTATAGATTCCGATGCTTCACTTCAGGTTTACTGTATCCCCCTGACCTCCTTATTGACGATGTAACACAGAATTTCCATCGGAATTAAATAGAAAAGGCACAATGCCGACTGAAGTACAAGACAACTGACTCTTCTTACTGTCTATGTTTTGGACCACTCCTGTGACACCAGGTATAGATTCCGTTGCTCCACTGCAGGTTTACTGTATCCCTCTGACCTCCTTATTGGCGATGAAACACAGAAATTGCATCGGCATTAAATAGAAAAGGCACAATGCCGACTTAAGTACAAGACAATTGACCCTTCTTACTGTCTATATTTTGAACCATTCCTGTGACACTAGTTACAGATTCCGATGCTTCACTTCAGGTTTATTGTATCTCTCTGACCTTCTTATTGACGATGAAACACAGAAATTGCATCGGAATTACATACAAAAGGCACAATGCCGACTTAAGTACAAGAAAACTGACTCTTCTTACAGTCTATGTTTTGAACCATTCCTGTGACAGTAGTTATAAATTCCGATGCTTCACTTCGGGTTTACTGTATCCCTCTGACCCTCTTATTGACGATGAAACACAGAAATTGCATCGGAATGATATACAAAAAGCACAGTGCTGACTCAAGTACAAGAGGACTGGCTCTTCTTACTGTCTACGTTTTGAACCTTTCCTGTGAGACCGGTTTTTGATTCCGACGCTTCACTTCACGTTCACTGTATCCCTTGGACCCCATTATTGACGATGAAACACAGAAATTGCATTGGAATTAAATACAAAAGGTACAATACTGACTTAAGTACAGGAAAACTGACTCTTTTTACTGTCTATGTTATGAACCATTCCTGTGACACTAGTTATAGATTCCGATGGTTCACTTCAGGTTTACTGTATCCCTCTGACATTCTTATTGACGATGAAACACAGACATTGCATCAAAATTAAATAGAAAAGACACAATGCCGATTCAAGTACAAGAAAACTGACTCTTCTTACTGTCTATGTTTTGAACCATTCCTGTGACACTAGTTACAGATTCCGATGCTTCACTTCAGGTTTACTGTATCCCTCTGACCCTCTTATTGACGATGAAATACAGAAATTGCATCAGAATTAAATAGAAAAGGCACAATGCCGACTTAAGTACAAGAAAACTGACTCTTCTTACTGTCTATGATTTGAACCATTTCTGTGACACTAGTTATAGATTCCGATGCTTCACTTCAGGTTTACTGTATCCCTCTGACCTTCTTACCGACGATGAAACACAGACATTGCATCGGAATTAAATAGAAAAGACACAATGCCGATTCAAGTACTAGAATACTGACTCTTCTTACTGTCTATGTTTTGAACCATTCCTGTGACACTAGTTACAGATTCCGATGCTTCACTTCAGGTTTACTGTATCCCTCTGACCCTCTTATTGACGATGAAATACAGAAATTGCATCAGAATTAAATAGAAAAGGCACAATGCCGACTTAAGTACAAGAAAACTGACTCTTCTTACTGTCTATGATTTGAACCATTTCTGTGACACTAGTTATAGATTCCGATGGTTCACTTCAGGTTTACTGTATCCCTCTGACCTTCTTATTGACGATGAAACACAGAAATTGCATCGGAATTAAATAGAAAAGGCACAATGACGACTCAAGTACATAAAAACTGACTCTTCTTACTGTCTATGCTTTGAACCATTCCTGTGACACTAGTTATAGATTCCGATGCTTCCCTTCAGGTTTACTGTATCCCCTTGACCTCCTTATTGACGATGTAACACTGAATTTGCATCGGAATTAAATAGAAAAGGCACAATGCCGACTGAAGTACAAGACAACTGACTCTTCTCACTGTCTATGTTCTGGACCACTCCTGTGACACCAGGTATAGATTCCGTTGCTCCACTTCAGGTGTACTGTATCCCTCTGACCTTCTTGGTGAGGATGAATCACAGAAATTGCATCGGAATTAAACAGAAAAGGCACAATGCCGACTTAAGTACAAGACAACTGACTCTTCTTACTGTCTATGTTTTGAACCATTCCTGTGACACTAGTTATAGATTCCGATGCTTCACTTCATGTTTACTGTATCCCTCTGACCTTCTTATTGATGATGAAACACAGAAATTGCATCGGAATTATATACAAAAGGCACAATGCCGACTCAAGTAAAAGAGGACTGGCTCTTCCTACTGTCTATGTTTTGAACCTCTCCTGTGAGACCGGTTTTAGATTCCGATGCTTCACTTCAGGTTTACTGTATCCCTTGGCGCTTCTTATTGACGACGAAACACAGAAATTGCATCGGAATTAAATAGAAAAGTCACAATGCCGACTTACGTACAAGAACCCGGACTCTTCTTACTGTCTACGTTTTGAACCATTCCTGTGACACTAGTTATAGATTCCGATGGTTCACTTCAGGTTTACTGTATCCCTCTGACCTTCCTATTCACGATGAAACACAGACATTGCATCGGAATTAAATAGAAAAGACACAATGCCGATTCAAGTACAAGAAAACTGACCCTTCTTACTGTCTATGTTTTGAACCATTCCTGTGACACTAGTTATAGATTCCGATGCTTCACTTCAGGTTTACTGTATCCCCCTGACCTCCTTATTGACGATGTAACACAGAATTTCCATCGGAATTAAATAGAAAAGGCACAATGCCGACTGAAGTGCAAGACAACTGACTCTTCTTACTGTCTATGTTTTGGACCACTCCTGTGACACCAGGTATAGATTCCGTTGCTCCACTGCAGGTTTACTGTATCCCTCTGACCTCCTTATTGGCGATGAAACACAGAAATTGCATCGGCATTAAATAGAAAAGGCACAATGCCGACTTAAGTACAAGACAATTGACCCTTCTTACTGTCTATATTTTGAACCATTCCTGTGACACTAGTTACAGATTCCGATGCTTCACTTCAGGTTTATTGTATCTCTCTGACCTTCTTATTGACGATGAAACACAGAAATTGCATCGGAATTACATACAAAAGGCACAATGCCGACTTAAGTACAAGAAAACTGACTCTTCTTACAGTCTATGTTTTGAACCATTCCTGTGACAGTAGTTATAAATTCCGATGCTTCACTTCGGGTTTACTGTATCCCTCTGACCTTCTTATTGACGATGAAACACAGAAATTGCATCGGAATTAAATAGAAAAGGCACAATGACGACTCAAGTACATAAAAACTGACTCTTCTTACTGTCTATGCTTTGAACCATTCCTGTGACACTAGTTATAGATTCCGATGCTTCCCTTCAGGTTTACTGTATCCCCCTGACCTCCTTATTGACGATGTAACACTGAATTTGCATCGGAATTAAATAGAAAAGGCACAATGCCGACTGAAGTACAAGACAACTGACTCTTCTCACTGTCTATGTTCTGGACCACTCCTGTGACACCAGGTATAGATTCCGTTGCTCCACTTCAGGTGTACTGTATCCCTCTGACCTTCTTGGTGAGGATGAATCACAGAAATTGCATCGGAATTAAACAGAAAAGGCACAATGCCGACTTAAGTACAAGACAACTGACTCTTCTTACTGTCTATGTTTTGAACCATTCCTGTGACACTAGTTATAGATTCCGATGCTTCACTTCATGTTTACTGTATCCCTCTGACCTTCTTATTGATGATGAAACACAGAAATTGCATCGGAATTATATACAAAAGGCACAATGCCGACTCAAGTAAAAGAGGACTGGCTCTTCCTACTGTCTATGTTTTGAACCTCTCCTGTGAGACCGGTTTTAGATTCCGATGCTTCACTTCAGGTTTACTGTATCCCTTGGCGCTTCTTATTGACGACGAAACACAGAAATTGCATCGGAATTAAATAGAAAAGTCACAATGCCGACTTACGTACAAGAACCCGGACTCTTCTTACTGTCTACGTTTTGAACCATTCCTGTGACACTAGTTATAGATTCCGATGGTTCACTTCAGGTTTACTGTATCCCTCTGACCTTCCTATTCACGATGAAACACAGACATTGCATCGGAATTAAATAGAAAAGACACAATGCCGATTCAAGTACAAGAAAACTGACCCTTCTTACTGTCTATGTTTTGAACCATTCCTGTGACACTAGTTATAGATTCCGATGCTTCACTTCAGGTTTACTGTATCCCCCTGACCTCCTTATTGACGATGTAACACAGAATTTCCATCGGAATTAAATAGAAAAGGCACAATGCCGACTGAAGTACAAGACAACTGACTCTTCTTACTGTCTATGTTTTGGACCACTCCTGTGACACCAGGTATAGATTCCGTTGCTCCACTGCAGGTTTACTGTATCCCTCTGACCTCCTTATTGGCGATGAAACACAGAAATTGCATCGGCATTAAATAGAAAAGGCACAATGCCGACTTAAGTACAAGACAATTGACCCTTCTTACTGTCTATATTTTGAACCATTCCTGTGACACTAGTTACAGATTCCGATGCTTCACTTCAGGTTTATTGTATCTCTCTGACCTTCTTATTGACGATGAAACACAGAAATTGCATCGGAATTACATACAAAAGGCACAATGCCGACTTAAGTACAAGAAAACTGACTCTTCTTACAGTCTATGTTTTGAACCATTCCTGTGACAGTAGTTATAAATTCCGATGCTTCACTTCGGGTTTACTGTATCCCTCTGACCCTCTTATTGACGATGAAACACAGAAATTGCATCGGAATGATATACAAAAAGCACAGTGCTGACTCAAGTACAAGAGGACTGGCTCTTCTTACTGTCTACGTTTTGAACCTTTCCTGTGAGACCGGTTTTTGATTCCGACGCTTCACTTCACGTTCACTGTATCCCTTGGACCCCATTATTGACGATGAAACACAGAAATTGCATTGGAATTAAATACAAAAGGTACAATACTGACTTAAGTACAGGAAAACTGACTCTTCTTACTGTCTATGTTATGAACCATTCCTGTGACACTAGTTATAGATTCCGATGGTTCACTTCAGGTTTACTGTATCCCTCTGACATTCTTATTGACGATGAAACACAGACATTGCATCAAAATTAAATAGAAAAGACACAATGCCGATTCAAGTACAAGAAAACTGACTCTTCTTACTGTCTATGTTTTGAACCATTCCTGTGACACTAGTTACAGATTCCGATGCTTCACTTCAGGTTTACTGTATCCCTCTGACCCTCTTATTGACGATGAAATACAGAAATTGCATCAGAATTAAATAGAAAAGGCACAATGCCGACTTAAGTACAAGAAAACTGACTCTTCTTACTGTCTATGATTTGAACCATTTCTGTGACACTAGTTATAGATTCCGATGCTTCACTTCAGGTTTACTGTATCCCTCTGACCTTCTTACCGACGATGAAACACAGACATTGAATCGGAATTAAATAGAAAAGACACAATGCCGATTCAAGTACTAGAAAACTGACTCTTCTTACTGTCTATGTTTTGAACCATTCCTGTGACACTAGTTATAGATTCCGATGCTTCACTTCAGGTTTACTGTATCCCCCTGACCTCCTTACTGACGATGTAACACAGAATTTGCATCGGAATTAAATAGAAAAGGCACAATGCCGACTGAAGTACAAGACAACTGACTCTTCTTACTGTCTATGTTTTGGACCACTCCTGTGACACCAGGTATAGATTCCGTTGCTCCACTTCAGGTGTACTGTATCCCTCTGACCTTCTTGGTGACGATGAAACACAGAATTTGCATCGGAATTAAACAGAAAAGGCACAATGCCGACTTAAGTACAAGACAACTGACTCTTCTTACTGTCTATGCTTTGAACCATTCCTGTGACACTAGTTATAGATTCCGATGCTTCACTTCATGTTTACTGTATCCCTCTGACCTTCTTATTGACGATGAAACACAGAAATTGCATCGGAATTATATACAAAAGGCACAATGCCGACTCAAGTAAAATAGGACTGGCTCTTCCTACTGTCTATGTTTTGAACCTCTCCTGTGAGACCGGTTTAAGATTTCGATGCTTCACTTCAGGTTTACTGTATCCCTTGGCGCTTCTTATTGACGACGAAACACAGAAATTGCATCGGAATTAAATAGAAAATTCACAATGCCGACTTACGTACAAGAAGACTGACTCTTCTTACTGTCTACGTTTTGAACCATTCCTGTGACACAAGTTATAGATTCCGATGCTTCACTTCAGGTTTACTGTATCCCTTTGACCTCCTTATTAAAGATGAAACACAGAAATTGCATCGTAATTAAATAGAAAAGGCACAATGCCAACTTAAGTACAAGACAATTGACCCTTCTTACTGTCTATGTTTTGAACCATTCCTGTGACACTAGTTACAGATTCCGATGCTTCACTTCAGGTTTATTGTATCTCTCTGACCTTCTTATTGACGACGAAACACAAAAATTGCATCGGAATTAAATACAAAAGGCACAATGCCGACTCAAGTACAAGAAGACTGGCTTTTCTTTCTGTCTATGTTTTGAACCATTCCTGTGACACTAGTTATAGATTCCGATGATTCACTTCAGGTTCACTGTATCCCTCGGACCTCCTTATTGACGATGACACACAGAAATTGCATCGGAATTAAATGCAAAAGGCACAATGCCGACTCTAGTACAAGAAGGCTGGCTCATCTTACTGTCTATCTTTCGAAACATTCCTGTGACACTAGTTATGGATTCCGTTGCTTCATTTCAGGATTACTGTATCCCTCTCACCTTCTTATTGACGATGAAACACAGAAATTGCATCAGAATTAAATAGAACAGGCACAATGCCGACTTAAGTACAAGAGGACTGGCTCTTCTTACTGTATATGTTTTGAACCTTTCCTTTGAGACCGATTTTAGATTCTGATGCTTCACTTCAGGTTTACTGTATCCCTTGGACCTTCTTATTGACGACGAAACACAGAAATTGCATTGGAATTAAATAGAAAAGCCACAATGCTGACTTAAAAACAAGAAGACTGACTCTTCCTACTGTCTATGTTTTGAACCATTCCTGTGACACTAGTTATAGATTCCGATGCTTCACTTCAGGTTTACTGCATCCCCCAGACCTCCTTATTGACGATGTAACACTGAATTTGCATCGGAATTAAATAGAAAAGGCACAATGCCGACTGAAGTACAAGACAACTGACTCTTCTTACTGTCTATGTTTTGGACCATTCCTGTGACACCAGGTATAGATTCCGTTGCTACACTTCAGGTGTACTGTATCCCTCTGACCTTCTTGGTGACGATGAATCACAGAAATTGCATCGGAATTAAACAGAAAAGGCACAATGCCGACTTAAGTACAAGACAACTGACTCTTCTTACTGTCTATGTTTTGAACCATTCCTGTGACACTAGTTATAGATTCCGATGCTTCACTTCATGTTTACTGTATCCCTCTGACCTTCTTATTGATGATGAAACACAGAAATTGCATCGGAATTATATACAAAAGGCACAATGCCGACTCAAGTAAAAGAGGACTGGCTCTTCCTACTGTCTATGTTTTGAACCTCTCCTGTGAGACCGGTTTTAGATTCCGATGCTTCACTTCAGGTTTACTGTATCCCTTGGCCCTTCTTATTGACGACGAAGCACAGAAATTGCATCGGAATTAAATAGAAAAGTCACAATGCCGACTTACGTACAAGAAGACTGACTCTTCTTACTGTCTACGTTTTGAACCATTCCTGTGACACTAGTTATAGATTCCGATGCTTCACTTCAGGTTTACTGTATCCCTCTGACATTCTTATTGACGATGAAACACAGACATTGCATCAAAATTAAATAGAAAAGACACAATGCCGATTCAAGTACAAGAAAACTGACTCTTCTTACTGTCTATGTTTTGAACCATTCCTGTGACACTAGTTACAGATTCCGATGCTTCACTTCAGGTTTACTGTATCCCTCTGACCCTCTTATTGACGATGAAATACAGAAATTGCATCAGAATTAAATAGAAAAGGCACAATGCCGACTTAAGTACAAGAAAACTGACTCTTCTTACTGTCTATGATTTGAACCATTTCTGTGACACTAGTTATAGATTCCGATGCTTCACTTCAGGTTTACTGTATCCCTCTGACCTTCTTACCGACGATGAAACACAGACATTGCATCGGAATTAAATAGAAAAGACACAATGCCGATTCAAGTACTAGAAAACTGACTCTTCTTACTGTCTATGTTTTGAACCATTCCTGTGACACTAGTTATAGATTCCGATGCTACACTTCAGGTTTACTGTATCCCCCTGACCTCCTTATTGACGATGTAACACAGAATTTGCATCGGAATTAAATAGAAAAGGCACAATGCCGACTGAAGTACAAGACAACTGACTCTTCTTACTGTCTATGTTTTGGACCACTCCTGTGACACCAGGTATAGATTCCGTTGCTCCACTTCAGGTGTACTGTATCCCTCTGACCTTCTTGGTGACGATGAAACACAGAATTTGCATCGGAATTAAACAGAAAAGGCACAATGCCGACTTAAGTACAAGACAACTGACTCTTCTTACTGTCTATGCTTTGAACCATTCCTGTGACACTAGTTATAGATTCCGATGCTTCACTTCATGTTTACTGTATCCCTCTGACCTTCTTATTGACGATGAAACACAGAAATTGCATCGGAATTATATACAAAAGGCACAATGCCGACTCAAGTAAAATAGGACTGGCTCTTCCTACTGTCTATGTTTTGAACCTCTCCTGTGAGACCGGTTTAAGATTTCGATGCTTCACTTCAGGTTTACTGTATCCCTTGGCGCTTCTTATTGACGACGAAACACAGAAATTGCATCGGAATTAAATAGAAAATTCACAATGCCGACTTACGTACAAGAAGACTGACTCTTCTTACTGTCTACGTTTTGAACCATTCCTGTGACACAAGTTATAGATTCCGATGCTTCACTTCAGGTTTACTGTATCCCTTTGACCTCCTTATTAAAGATGAAACACAGAAATTGCATCGTAATTAAATAGAAAAGGCACAATGCCAACATAAGTACAAGACAATTGACCCTTCTTACTGTCTATGTTTTGAACCATTCCTGTGACACTAGTTACAGATTCCGATGCTTCACTTCAGGTTTATTGTATCTCTCTGACCTTCTTATTGACGACGAAACACAAAAATTGCATCGGAATTAAATACAAAAGGCACAATGCCGACTCAAGTACAAGAAGACTGGCTTTTCTTTCTGTCTATGTTTTGAACCATTCCTGTGACACTAGTTATAGATTCCGATGATTCACTTCAGGTTCACTGTGTCCCTCGGACCTCCTTATTGACGATGACACACAGAAATTGCATCGGAATTAAATGCAAAAGGCACAATGCCGACTCTAGTACAAGAAGGCTGGCTCATCTTACTGTCTATCTTTCGAAACATTCCTGTGACACTAGTTATGGATTCCGTTGCTTCATTTCAGGATTACTGTATCCCTCTCACCTTCTTATTGACGATGAAACACAGAAATTGCATCAGAATTAAATAGAACAGGCACAATGCCGACTTAAGTACAAGAGGACTGGCTCTTCTTACTGTATATGTTTTGAACCTTTCCTTTGAGACCGATTTTAGATTCTGATGCTTCACTTCAGGTTTACTGTATCCCTTGGACCCTCTTATTGACGACGAAACACAGAAATTGCATTGGAATTAAATAGAAAAGGCACAATGCTGACTTAAAAACAAGAAGACTGACTCTTCCTACTGTCTATGCTTTGAACCATTCCTGTGACACTAGTTATAGATTCCGATGCTTCACTTCAGGTTTACTGCATCCCCCAGACCTCCTTATTGAAGATGAAACACAGAAATTGCATCGTAATTAAATAGAAACGGCAGAATGCCGACTTAAGTACAAGACAACTGACTCATCTTACTGTCTATGTTTTGAACCATTCCTGTGACACTAGTTATAGATTCCGATGCTTCACTTCAGGTTTACTGTATCCCTCTGACCTCCTTATTGACGATGAAACACAGAAATTGCATCGGAATTAAATAGAAAAGGCACAATGCCGACTTAAGTACAAGACAATTGACCCTTCTTACTGTCTATGTTTTGAACCATTCCTGTGACACTAGTTACAGATTCCGATGCTTCACTTCAGGTTTATTGTATCTCTCTGACCTTCTTATTGACGATGAAACACAGAAATTGCATCGGAATTAAATACAAAAGGCACAATGCCGACTTAAGTACACGAAAACAGACTCTTCTTACTGTCTATGTTTGAACCATTCCTGTGACAGTAGTTATAAATTCCGATGCTTCACTTCGGGTTTACTGTATTCCTCTGACCTTCTTATTGACGATGAAACACAGAAATTGCATCGGAATGATATACAAAAAGCACAGTGCTGACTCAAGTACAAGAGGACTGGCTCTTCTTACTGTCTACGTTTTGAACCTTTCCTGTGAGACCGGTTTTTGATTCCGACGCTTCACTTCAGGTTCACTGTATTCCTTGGACCCCATTATTGACGATGAGACACAGAAATTGCATTGGAATTAAATGCAAAAGGCACAATACTGACTTAAGTACAGGAAAACTGACTCTTCTCACTGTCTATGTTTTGAACCATTCCTGTGACACTAGTTATAGATTCCGATGGTTCACTTCAGGTTTACTGTATCCCTCTGACATTCTTATTGACGATGAAACACAGACATTGCATCGGAATTAAATAGAAAAGACACAATGAATATTCAAGTACAAGAAAACTGTCTCTTCTTACTGTCTATGTTTTGAACCATTCCTGTGACACTAGTTACAGATTCCGATGCTTCACTTCAGGTTTACTGTATCCCTCTGACCTTCTTATTGACGATGAAATACAGAAATTGCATCAGAATTTAACAGAAAAGGCACAATGCCGACTTAAGTACAAGAAAACTGACTCTTCTTACTCTCTATGATTTGAACCATTTCTGTGACACTAGTTATAGATTCCGATGCTTCACTTCAGGTTTACTGTATCCCTCTGACCTTCCTATTCACGATGAAACACAGACACTGCATCGGAATTAAATAGAAAAGACACAATGCCGATTCAAGTACAAGAAAACTGACCCTTCTTACTGTCTATGTTTTGAACCATTCCTGTGACACTAGTTATAGATTCCGATGCTTCACTTCAGGTTTACTGTATCCCCCTGACCTCCTTATTGACGATGTAACACAGAATTTGCATCGGAATTAAATAGAAAAGGCACAATGCCGACTGAAGTACAAGACAACTGACTCTTCTTACTGTCTATGTTTTGGACCACTCCTGTGACACCAGGTATAGATTCCGTTGCTCCACTGCAGGTTTACTGTATCCCTCTGACCTTCTTATTGACGATGAAACACAGAAATTGCATCGGCATTAAATAGAAAAGGCACAATGCCGACTTAAGTACAAGACCATTGACCCTTCTTACTGTCTATATTTTGAACCATTCCTGTGACACTAGTTACAGATTCCGATGCTTCACTTCAGGTTTATTGTATCTCTCTGACCTTCTTATTGACGATGAAACACAGAAATTGCATCGGAATTAGATACAAAATGCACAATGCCGACTTAAGTACAAGAAAACTGACTCTTCTTACTGTCTATGTTTTGAACCATTCCTGTGACAGTAGTTATAAATTCCGATGCTTCACTTCGGGTTTACTGTATCCCTCTGACCTTCTTATTGACGATGAAACACAGAAATTGCATCGGAATGATATACAAAAAGCACAGTGCTGACTCAAGTACAAGAGGACTGGCTCTTCTTACTGTCTACGTTTTGAACCTTTCCTGTGAGACCGGTTTTTGATTCCGACGCTTCACTTCAGGTTCACTGTATCCCTTGGACCCCATTATTGACGATGAAACACAGAAATTGCATTGGAATTAAATACAAAAGGTACAATACTGACTTAAGTACAGGAAAACTGACTCTTCTTACTGTCTATGTTATGAACCATTCCTGTGACACTAGTTATAGATTCCGATGGTTCACTTCAGGTTTACTGTATCCCTCTGACCTTCTTATTGACGATGAAACACAGACATTGCATCGGAATTAAATAGAAAAGACACAATGCCGATTCAAGTACAAGAAAACTGACTCTTCTTACTGTCTATGTTTTGAACCATTCCTGTGACACTAGTTATAGATTCCGATGCTTCACTTCAGGTTTACTGTATCCCCCTGACCTTCTTATTGACGACGAAACACAAAAATTGCATCGGAATTAAATACAAAAGGCACAATGCCGACTGAAGTACAAGACAACTGACACTTCTTACTGTCTATGTTTTGGACCACTCCTGTGACACCAGGTATAGATTCCGTTGCTCCACTTCAGGTGTACTGTATCCCTCTGACCTTCTTGGTGACGATGAAACACAGAAATTGCATCGGAATTAAACAGAAAAGGCACAATGCCGACTTAAGTACAAGACAACTGACTCATCTTACTGTCTATGTTTTGAACCATTCCTGTGACACTAGTTATAGATTTCGATGCTTCACTTCAGGTTTACTGTATCCCTCTGACCTCCTTATTGACGATGAAACACAGAAATTGCATCGGAATTAAATAGAAAAGGCACAATGCCGACTTAAGTACAAGACAATTGACCCTTCTTACTGTCTATGTTTTGAACCATTCCTGTGACACTAGTTACAGATTCCGATGCTTCACTTCAGGTTTATTGTATCTCTCTGACCTTCTTATTGACGACGAAACACAGAAATTGCATCGGAATTAAATACAAAAGGCACAATGCCGACTCAAGTACAAGAAGACTGGCTTTTCTTTCTGTCTATGTTTTGAACCATTCCTGTGACACTAGTTATAGATTCCGATGATTCACTTCATTTTCACTGTATCCCTCTGACCTCCTTATTGACGATGACACACAGAAATTGCATCGGAATTAAATGCAAAAGGCACAATGCCGACTCAAGTACAAGAAGGCTGACTCATCTTACTGTCCATCTTTCGAACCATTCCTGTGACACTAGTTATAGATTCCGTTGCTTCACTTCAGGATTACTGTATCCCTCTGACCTTCTTATTGACGATGAAACACAGAAATTGCATCAGAATTAAATAGAACAGGCACAATGCCGACTTAAGTACAAGAGGACTGGCTCTTCTTACTGTCTATGTTTTGAACCTTTCCTTTGAGACCGATTTTAGATTCTGATGCTTCACTTCAGGTTTACTGTATCCCTTGGACCTTCTTATTGACGACGAAACTTAGAAATTGCATTGGAATTAAATAGAAAAGGCACAATGCCGACTTAAAAACAAGAAGACTGACTCTTCTTACTGTCTATGTTTTGAACCATTCCTGTGACACTAGTTACAGATTCCGATACTTCACTTCGGGTTTACTGTATCCCTCTGACCTTCTTATTGACGATGAAACACAGACATTGCATCGGAATTAAATAGAAAAGGCACAATGCCGATTGAAGTACAAGAAAACTGACTCTTCTTACTGTCTATGTTTTGAACCATTCCTGTGACACTAGTTATAGATTCCGATGCCTCACTTCAGGTTTACTGTATCCCCCTGACCTTCTTATTGACGACAAAACACAAAAATTGCATCGGAATTAAATACAAAAGGCACAATGCCGACTGAAGTACAAGACAACTGACACTTCTTACTGTCTATGTTTTGGACCACTCCTGTGACACCAGGTATAGATTCCGTTGCTCCACTTCAGGTGTACTGTATCCCTCTGACCTTCTTGGTGACGATGAAACACAGAAATTGCATCGGAATTAAACAGAAAAGGCACAATGCCGACTTAAGTACAAGACAACTGACTCTTCTTACTGTCTATGCTTTGAACCATTCCTGTGACACTAGTTATAGATTCCGATGCTTCACTTCATGTTTACTGTATCCCTCTGACCTTCTTATTGACGATGAAACACAGAAATTGCAACGTAATTATATACAAAAGGCACAATGCCGACTCAAGTAAAAGAGGACTGGCTCTTCCTACTGTCTATGTTTTGAACCTCTCCTGTGAGACCGGTTTAAGATTTCGATGCTTCACTTCAGGTTTACTGTATCCCTCTGACCTCCTTATTACAGATGAAACACAGAAATTGCATCGTAATTAGATAGAAAAGGCACAATGCCGACTTAAGTACAAGACAACTGACTCATCTTACTGTCTATGTTTGAACCATTCCTGTGACACTAGTTATAGAATCCGATGCTTCACTTCAGGTTTACTGTATCCCTCTGACCTCCTTATTGACAATGAAACACAGAAATTGCATCGGAATTAAATAGAAAAGGCACAATGCCGACTTAAGTACAAGACAATTGACCCTTCTTACTGTCTATGTTTTGAACCATTCCTGTGACACTAGTTACAGATTCCGATGCTTCACTTCAGGTTTATTGTATCTCTTTGACCTTCTTATTGACGACGAAACACAGAAATTGCATCGGAATTAAATACAAAAGGCACAATGCCGACTCAAGTACAAGAAGACTGGCTTTTCTTTCTGTCTATGTTTTGAACCATTCCTGTGACACTAGTTATAGATTCCGATGATTCACTTCATTTTCACTGTATCCCTCTGACCTCCTTATTGACGATGACACACAGAAATTGCATCGGAATTAAATGCAAAAGGCACAATGCCGACTCAAGTACAAGAAGGCTGACTCATCTTACTGTCCATCTTTCGAACCATTCCTGTGACACTAGTTATAGATTCCGTTGCTTCACTTCAGGATTACTGTATCCCTCTGACCTTCTTATTGACGATGAAACACAGAAATTGCATCAGAATTAAATAGAACAGGCACAATGCCGACTTAAGTACAAGAGGACTGGCTCTTCTTACTGTCTATGTTTTGAACCTTTCCTTTGAGACCGATTTTAGATTCTGATGCTTCACTTCAGGTTTACTGTATCCCTTGGACCTTCTTATTGACGACGAAACTTAGAAATTGCATTGGAATTAAATAGAAAAGGCACAATGCCGACTTAAAAACAAGAAGACTGACTCTTCTTACTGTCTATGTTTTGAACCATTCCTGTGACACTAGTTACAGATTCCGATGCTTCACTTCGGGTTTACTGTATCCCTCTGACCTTCTTATTGACGATGAAACACAGAAATTGCATCGGAATTAAATAGAAAAGGCACAATGACGACTCAAGTACATGAAAACTGCCTCTTCTTACTGTCTATGCTTTGAACCATTCCTGTGACAGTAGTTATAGATTCCGATGCTTCACTTCAGGTTTACTGTATCCCCCTGACCTCCTTATTGACGATGTAACACTGAATTTGCATCGGAATTAAACTGAAAAGGCACAATGCCGACTGAAGTACAAGACAACTGACTCTTCTTACTGTCTATGTTTTGGACCACTCCTGTGACACCAGGTATAGATTCCGTTGCTCCACTTCAGGTGTACTGTATCCCTCTGACCTTCTTGGTGACGATGAATCACAGAAATTGCATCGGAATTAAACAGAAAAGGCACAATGCCGACTCAAGTACAAGACAACTGACTCTTCTTACTGTCTATGTTTTGAACCATTCCTGTGACACAAGTTATAGATTCCGATGCTTCACTTCATGTTTACTGTATCCCTCTGACCTTCTTATTGATGATGAAACACAGAAATTGCATCGGAATTATATACAAAAGGCACAATGCCGACTCAAGTAAAAGAGGACTGGCTCTTCCTACTGTCTATGATTTGAACCTCTCCTGTGAGACCGGTTTTAGATTCCGATGCTTCACTTCAGGTTTACTGTATCCCTGGGCCCTTCTTATTGACGACGAAACACAGAAATTGCATCGGAATTAAATAGAAAAGTCACAATGCCAACTTACGTACAAGAAGACTGACTCTTCTTACTGTCTACGTTTTGAACCATTCCTGTGACACTAGTTATAGATTCCGATGCTTCACTTCAGGTTTACTGTATCCCCGTGACCTCCTTATTGAAGATGAAACACAGAAATTGCATCGTAATTAAATAGAAAAGGCACAATGCCGACTTAAGTACAAGACAACTGACTCATCTTACTGTCTATGTTTTGAACCATTCCTGTGACACTAGTTATAGATTCCGATGCTTCACTTCAGGTTTACTGTATCCCTCTGACCTCCTTATTGACGATGAAACACAGAAATTGCATCGGAATTAAATAGAAAAGGCACAATGCCGACTTAAGTACAAGACAATTGACCCTTCTTACTGTCTATGTTTTGAACCATTCCTGTGACACTAGTTACAGATTCCGATGCTTCACTTCAGGTTTATTGTATCTCTCTGACCTTCTTATTGACGATGAAACACAGAAATTGCATCGGAATTAAATACAAGAGGCACAATGCCGACTTAAGTACAAGAAAACTGACTCTTCTTACTGTCTATGTTTTGAACCATTCCTGTGACAGTAGTTATAAATTCCGATGCATCACTTCGGGTTTACTGTATCCCTCTGACCTTCTTATTGACGATGAAACACAGAAATTGCATCGGAATGATATACAAAAAGCACAGTGCTGACTCAAGTACAAGAGGACTGGCTCTTCTTACTGTCTACGTTTTGAACCTTTCCTGTGAGACCGGTTTTTGATTCCAACGCTTCACTTCAGGTTCACTGTATCCCTTGGACCCCATTATTGACGATGAAACACAGAAATTGCATTGGAATTAAATACAAAAGGCACAATACTGACTTAAGTACAGGAAAACTGACTCTTCTTACTGTCTATGTTTTGAACCATTCCTGTGACACTAGTTATAGATTCCGATGGTTCAATTCAGGTTTACTGTATCCCTCTGACATTCTTATTGACGATGAAACACAGACATTGCATCGGAATTAAATAGAAAAGACACAATGCCGATTCAAGTACAAGAAAACTGACTCTTCTTACTGTCTATGTTTTGAACCATTCCTGTGACACTAGTTACAGATTCCGATGCTTCACTTCAGGTTTACTGTATCCCTCTGACCTTCTTATTGACGATGAAATACAGAAATTGCATCAGAATTAAACAGAAAAGGCACAATGCCGACTTAAGTACAAGAAAACTGACTCTTCTTACTGTCTATGGTTTGAACCATTTCTGTGACACTAGTTATAGATTCCGATGCTTCTCTTCAGGTTTACTGTATCCCTCTGACCTTCCTATTGACGATGAAACACAGACATTGCATCGGAATTAAATAGAAAAGACACAATGCCGATTCAAGTACAAGAAAACTGACCCTTCTTACTGTCTATGTTTTGAACCATTCCTGTGACACAAGTTATAGATTCCGATGCTTCACTTCAGGTTTACTGTATCCCCCTGACCTCCTTATTGACGATGTAACACAGATATTGCATCGGAATTAAATAGAAAAGGCACAATGCCGACTGAAGTACAAGACAACTGACTCTTCTTACTGTCTATGTTTTGGACCACTCCTGTGACACCAGGTATAGATTCCGTTGCTCCACTTCAGGTGTACTGTATCCCTCTGACCTTCGTGGTGACGATGAAACACAGAAATTGCATCGGAATTAAACAGAAAAGGCACAATACCGACTTAAGTACAAGACAACTGACTCTTCTTACTGTTTATGCTTTGAACCATTCCTGTGACACTAGTTATAGATTCCGATGCTTCACTTCATGTTTACTGTATCCCTCTGACTTTCTTATTGACGATGAAACACATTAATTGCATCGGAATTATATACAAAAGGCACAATGCCGACTCAAGTACAAGAGGACCGGCTCTTCCTACTAACTATGTTTTGAACCTCTCCTGTGAGACCGGTTTTAGATTTCGATGCTTCACTTCAGGTTTACTGTTTCCCTTGGCCCTTCTTATTGACGACGAAACACAGATATTGCATCGGAAATAAATAGAAAAGTCACAATGCCGACTTACGTACAAGAAGACTGACTCTTCTTACTGTCTACGTTTTGAACCATTCCTGTGACACAAGTTATAGATTCCGATGCTTCACTTCAGGTTTACTGTATCCCTCTGACCTCCTTATTGAAGATGAAACACAGAAATTGCATCGTATTTAAACAGAAAAGGCACAATGCCGACTTAAGTACAAGACAACTGACTCATCTTACTGTCTATGTTTTGAACCATTCCTGTGACACTAGTTATAGATTCCGATGCTTCACTTCAGGTTTACTGTATCCCTCTGACCTCCTTATTGACGATGAAACACAGAAATTGCATCGGAATTAAATAGAAAAGGCACAATGCCGACTTAAGTACAAGACAATTGACCCTTCTTACTGTCTATGTTTTGAACCATTCCTGTGACACTACTTACAGATTCCGATGCTTCACTTCAGGTTTACTGTATCCCTCTGACATTCTTATTGACGATGAAACACAGACATTGCATCGTAATTAAATAGAAAAGACACAATGCCGATTCAAGTACAAGAAAACTGACTCTTCTTACTGTCTATGTTTTGAACCATTCCTGTGACACTAGTTACAGATTCCGATGCTTCACTTCAGGTTTACTGTATCCCTCTGACCTTCTTATTGACGATGAAATACAGAAATTGCATCAGAATTAAATAGAAAAGGCACAATGCCGACTTAAGTACAAGAAAACAGACTCTTCTTACTGTCTATGATTTGAACAATTTCTGTGACACTAGTTATAGATTCCGATGCTTCACTTCAGGTTTACTGTATCCCTCTGACCTTCTTATTGACGATGAAACACAGAAATTGCATCGGAATTAAATAGAAAACGCACAATGCCGACTTAAGTACAAGAAAACTGACTCTTCTTACTGTCTATGTTTTGAACCATTTCTGTGACACTAGTTATAGATTCCGATGCTTCACTTCAGATTTACTGTATCTCTCTGACCTCCTTATTGACGATGAAACACAGAAATTGCATCGGAATTATATACAAAAGTCACAATGCCGACTCAAGTACAAGAGGACTGGCTCTTCTTACTGTCTATGTTTTGAACCTTTCCTGTGAGACCGGTTTTAGATTGCGATGCTTCACTTCAGGTTTACTATATCCCTTGGACCTTCTAATTGACGACGTAACACAGAAATTGCATCGGAATTAAATACAAAAGGCACAATGCCGACTCAAGTACAAGAAGACTGGCTCTTCTTCCTGTCTATGATTTGAACCATTCCTGTGACACTAGTTATAGATTCCGATGCTTCACTTCAGGTTTACTGTATCCCCCCGACCTCCTTATTGACGATGAAACACAGAATTTGCATCGGAATTAAATAGAAAAGGCACATTGCGGACTGAAGTACAAGACAACTGACTCTTCTTACTGTCTATATTTTGGACCACTCCTGTGACACTAGTTATAGATTCCGTTTCTTCACTTCAGGTTTACTGTATCCCTCTGACCTCCTTATTGACGATGAAACACAGAAATTGCTTCGGAATTATATACAAAGGGCACAATGCCGACTCAAGTACAAGAGGACTGGCTCTTCTTACTGTCTATGTTTTAAACCTTTCCTGTGAGATCGGTTTTAGATTGCGATGCTTCACTTCAGGTTTACTGTATCCCTTGGACCTTCTTATTGACGACGAAACACAGAAATTGCATCGGAATTATATACAAAAGGCACAATGCCAAGTCAAGTACAAGAGGACCGGCTCTTCTTACTGTCTATGTTTTGAACCCTTCCTGTGAGACCAGTTTTAGATTCCGATGCTTCACTTCAGGTTTACTGTATCCCTTGCACCTTCTTATTGACGACGAAACACAGAAATTGCATCGGAATTAAATAGAAAAGGCACAATGCCGACTTAAGTACAAGACAACTGACTCTTCTTACTGTCTATGTTTTGAACCATTCCTGTGACACTAGTTATAGATTCCGATGCTTCACTTCATGTTTACTGTATCCCTCTGACCTTCTTATTGACGATGAAACACAGAAATTGCATCGGAATTATATACAAAAGGCACAATGCCGACTCAAGTACAAGAGGACTGGCTCTACCTACCTTCTATGTTTTGAACCTCTCCTGTGAGACCGGTTTTAGATTCCGATGCTTCACTTCAGGTTTACTGTATCCCTTGGACCTTCTTATTGACGACGAAACACAGAAATTGCATCGGAATTAAATAGAAAAGGCACAATGCCGACTTACGTACAATATGACTGACTCTTCTTACTGTCTACGTTTTGAAACATTCCTGTGACACTAGTTATAGGTTCCCATGTTTCACTTCAGGTTTACTGTATACCTCTGACCTCCTTATTGAAGATGAAACACAGAAATTGCATCGGAATTAAATAGAAAAGGCACAATGCCGACATAAGTACAAGACAACTGACTCTTCTTACTGTCTATGTTTCGAACCATTCCTGTGAGACCGGTTTTAGATTGCGATGCTTCACTTCAGGTTTACTGTATGCCTCTGACCTCCTTATTGACGATGAAACACAGAAAATGCATCGGAATTAAATAGAAAAGGCACAATGCCGACTTAAGTACAAGACAACTGACCCTTCGTACTGTCTATGTTTTGAACCATTCCTGTGACACTAGTTACAGATTCCGATGCTTCACTTCAGGTTCACTGTATCCCTCTGATCTCCTTATTGACGATGGAACACAGAAATTGCATCGGAATGATATACAAAAAGCACAATGCCGACTCAAGTACAAGAGGACTGGCTCTCCTTACTGTCTATGTTTTGAAATTTTCCTGTGAGACCGGTTTCAGATTGCGATGATTTACTTCAGGTTTACTGTATCCCTTGGACCTTCTTATTGACGACGTAATACAGAAATTGCATCGGAATTAAAAACAAAAGGCACAATGCCGACTCAAGTACAAGAAGACTAGCTCTTCTTTCTGTCTATGATTTGAACCATTCCTGTGACACTAGTTATAGATTCCAATGCTTCACTTCAGGTTCACTGTATCCCTCTGATTTCCTTATTGACGATGAAACACAGAAATTGCATCGGAATTAAATACAAAAGGCACAATACCGACTGGAGTACTAGAGGACTGGACTTCTTACTGTCTATGTATTTAACCTTTTTCTGTGAGACCGGTTCTAGATTGCGATGCTTCACTTCAGGTTTACTGTATCCCTTGTACCTTCTTATTGACGACGAAACACAGAAATTGCATCGGAATTAAATACAAAAGGCACAATGCCGACTTAAAAACAAGAGGACTGACTCTTCTTACTGTCTATGTTTTGTACCATTCCTGTGACACTAGTTACAGATTCCGATGCTTCACTTCAGGTTTACTGTATCCCTCTGACATTCTTATTGACGATGAAACACAGACATTGCATCGTAATTAAATAGAAAAGACACAATGCCGATTCAAGTACAAGAGAACTGACTCTTCTTACTGTCTATGTTTTGAACCACTCCTGTGACACCAGGTATAGATTCCGTTGCTCCACTGCAGGTTTACTGTATCCCTCTGACCTCCTTATTGACGATGAAACACAGAAATTGCATCGGCATTAAATAGAAAAGGCACAATGCCGACTTAAGTACAAGACAATTGACCCTTCTTACTGTCTATATTTTGAACCATTCCTGTGACACTAGTTACAGATTCCGATGCTTCACTTCAGGTTTATTGTATCTCTCTGACCTTCTTATTGACGATGAAACACAGAAATTGCATCGGAATTAAATAGAAAAGGCACAATGCCGACTTAAGTACAAGACAATTGACCCTTCTTACTGTCTATGTTTTGAACCATTCCTGTGACACTAGTTACAGATTCCGATGCTTCACTTCAGGTTTATTGTATCTCTCTGACCTTCTTATTGACGACGAAACACAGAAATTGCATCGGAATTAAATACAAAAGGCACAATGCCGACTCAAGTACAAGAAGACTGGCTTTTCTTTCTGTCTATGTTTTGAACCATTCCTGTGACACTAGTTATAGATTCCGATGATTCACTTCAGGTTCACTGTATCCCTCTGACCTCCTTATTGACGATGACACACAGAAATTGCATCGGAACTAAATGCAAAAGGCACAATGCCGACTCAAGTACAAGAAGGCTGGCTCATCTTACTGTCTATTTTTCGAACCATTCCTGTGACACTAGTTATAGATTCCGTTGCTTCACTTCAGGATTACTGTATCCCTCTGACCTTCTTATTGACGATGAAACACAGAAATTGCATCAGAATTAAATAGAACAGGCCCAATGCCGACTTAAGTACAAGAGGACTGGCTCTTCTTACTGTCTATGTTTTGAACCTTTCCTTTGAGACCGATTTTAGATTCTGATGCTTCACTTCAGGTTTACTGTATCCCTTGGACCTTCTTATTGACGACGAAACACAGAAATTGCATTGGAATTAAATAGAAAAGGCACAATGCCGACTTAAAAACAAGAAGACTGACTCTTCTTACTGTCTATGTTTTGAACCATTCCTGTGACACTAGTTACAGATTCCGATGCTTCACTTCGGGTTTACTGTATCCCTCTGACCTTCTTATTGACGATGAAACACAGAAATTGCATCGGAATTAAATAGAAAAGGCACAATGACGACTCAAGTACATGAAAACTGCCTCTTCTTACTGTCTATGCTTTGAACCATTCCTGTGACAGTAGTTACAGATTCCGATGCTTCACTTCAGGTTTACTGTATCCCCCTGACCTCCTTATTGACGATGTAACACTGAATTTGCATCGGAATTAAATAGAAAAGGCACAATGCCGACTGAAGTACAAGACAACTGACTCTTCTTACTGTCTATGTTTTGGACCACTCCTGTGACACCAGGTATAGATTCCGTTGCTCCACTTCAGGTGTACTGTATCCCTCTTACCTTCTTGGTGACGATGAATCACAGAAATTGCATCGGAATTAAACAGAAAAGGCACAATGCCGACTTAAGTACAAGACAACTGACTCTTCTTACTGTCTATGTTTTGAACCATTCCTGTGACACAAGTTATAGATTCCGATGCTTCACTTCATGTTTACTGTATCCCTCTGACCTTCTTATTGATGATGAAACACAGAAATTGCATCGGAATTATATACAAAAGTCACAATGCCGACTCAAGTAAAAGAGGACTGGCTCTTCCTACTGTCTATGTTTTGAACCTCTCCTGTGAGACCGTTTTTAGATTCCGATGCTTCACTTCAGGTTTACTGTATCCCTTGGCCCTTCTTATTGACGACGAAACACAGAAATTGCATCGGAATTAAATAGAAAAGTCACAATGCCGACTTACGTACAAGAAGACTGACTCTTCTTACTGTCTACGTTTTGAACCATTCCTGTGACACTAGTTATAGATTCCGATGCTTCACTTCAGGTTTACTGTATCCCTCTGACCTCCTTATTGAAGATGAAACACAGAAATTGCATCGTAATTAAATAGAAAAGGCACAATGCCGACTTAAGTACAAGACAACTGACTCATCTTACTGTCTATGTTTTGAACCATTCCTGAGTCACTAGTTATAGATTCCGATGCTTCACTTCAGGTTTACTGTATCCCTCTGACCTCCTTATTGACGATGAAACACAGAAATTGCATCGGAATTAAATAGAAAAGGCACAATGCCGACTTAAGTACAAGACAATTGACCCTTCTTACTGTCTATGTTTTGAACCATTCCTGTGACACTAGTTACAGATTCCGATGCTTCACTTCAGGTTTATTGTATCTCTCTGACCTTCTTATTGACGATGAAACACAGAAATTGCATCGGAATTAAATACAAAAGGCACAATGACGACTTAAGTACAAGAAAACTGACTCTTCTTACTGTCTATGTTTTGAACCATTCCTGTGACAGTAGTTATAAATTCCGATGCTTCACTTCGGGTTTACTGTATCCCTCTGACCTTCTTATTGACGATGAAACACAGAAATTGCATCGGAATGATATACAAAAAGCACAGAGCTGACTCAAGTACAAGAGGACTGGCTCTTCTTACTGTCTACGTTTTGAACCTTTCATGTGAGACCGGTTTTTGATTCCAACGCTTCACTTCAGGTTCACTGTATCCCTTGGACCCCATTATTGACGATGAAAAACAGAAATTGCATTGGAATTAAATACAAAAGGCACAATACTGACTTAAGTACAGGAAAACTGACTCTTCTTACTGTCTATGTTTTGAACCATTCCTGTGACACTAGTTATAGATTCCGATGGTTAAATTCAGGTTTACTGTATCCCTCTGACATTCTTATTGACGATGAAATACAGAAATTGCATCAGAATTAAATAGAAAAGGCACAATGCCGACTTAAGTACAAGAAAACAGACTCTTCTTACTGTCTATGATTTGAACAATTTCTGTGACACTAGTTATAGATTCCGATGCTTCACTTCAGGTTTACTGTATCCCTCTGACCTTCTTATTGACGATGAAACACAGAAATTGCATCGGAATTAAATAGAAAACGCACAATGCCGACTTAAGTACAAGAAAACTGACTCTTCTTACTGTCTATGTTTAGAACCATTTCTGTGACACTAGTTATAGATTCCGATGCTTCACTTCAGATTTACTGTATCTCTCTGACCTCCTTATTGACGATGAAACACAGAAATTGCATCGGAATTATATACAAAAAGCACAATGCCGACTCAAGTACAAGAGGACTGGCTCTTCTTACTGTCTATGTTTTGAACCTTTCCTGTGAGACCGGTTTTAGATTGCGATGCTTCACTTCAGGTTTACTATATCCCTTTGACCTTCTTATTGACGACGTAACACAGAAATTGCATCGGAATTAAATACAAAAGGCACAATGCCGACTCAAGTACAAGAAGACTGGCTCTTCTTCCTGTCTATGATTTGAACCATTCCTGTGACACCAGTTATAGATTCCGATGCTTCACTTCAGGTTTACTGTATCCCCCTGACCTCCTTATTGACGATGAAACACAGAATTTGCATCGGAATTAAATAGAAAAGGCACATTACGGACTGAAGTACAAGACAACTAACTCTTCTTACTGTCTATGTTTTGGACCACTCCTGTGACACTAGTTATAGATTCCGTTGCTTCACTTCAGGTGTACTGTATCCCTCTGACCTCCTTATTAACGATGAAACACAGAAATTGCATCGGAATTATATACAAAGGGCACAATGCCGACTCAAGTACAAGAGGACTGGCTCTTCTCACTGTCTATGTTTTGAACCTTTCCTGAGAGACCGGTTTTAGATTGCGATGCTTCACTTCATGTTTACTGTATCCCTTGGACCTTCTTATTGACGACGAAGCACGGAAATTGCATCGGAATTATATACAAAGGGCACAATGCCGACTCAAGTACAAGAGGACTGGCTCTTCTCACTGTCTATGTTTTGAACCTTTCCTGAGAGACCGGTTTTAGATTGCGATGCTTCACTTCATGTTTACTGTATCCCTTGGACCTTCTTATTGACGACGAGACACAGAAATTGCATTGGAATTAAATAGAAAAGGCACAATGCCGTCTTAGGTACAAGAAGACTGACTCTTCTTACTGTCTACGTTTTGATCCATTCCTGTGTCACTAGTTATAGATTCCGATGCTTCACTTCATGTTTACTGTATCCCCCTGACCTCCTTATTGACGATGAAACACAGAATTTGCATCGGAATTAAATAGAAAAGGCACATTGCGGACTGAAGTACAAGACAACTGACTCTTCTTACTGTCTATATTTTGGACCACTCCTGTGACACTAGTTATAGATTCCGTTTCTTCACTTCAGGTTTACTGTATCCCTCTGACCTCCTTATTGACGATGAAACACAGAAATTGCATCGGAATTATATACAAAGGGCACAATGCCGACTCAAGTACAAGAGGACTGGCTCTTCTTACTGTCTATGTTTTAAACCTTTCCTGTGAGATCGGTTTTAGATTGCGATGCTTCACTTCAGGTTTACTGTATCCCTTGGACCTTCTTATTGACGACGAAACACAGAAATTGCATCGGAATTATATACAAAAGGCACAATGCCAAGTCAAGTACAAGAGGACCGGCTCTTCTTACTGTCTATGTTTTGAACCCTTCCTGTGAGACCGGTTTTAGATTCCGATGCTTCACTTCAGGTTTACTGTATCCCTTGCACCTTCTTATTGACGACGAAACACAGAAATTGTATCGGAATTAAATAGAAAAGGCACAATGCCGACTTAAGTACAAGACAACTGACTCTTCTTACTGTCTATGCTTTGAACCATTCCTGTGACACTAGTTATAGATTCCGATGCTTCACTTCATGTTTACTGTATCCCTCTGACCTTCTTATTGACGATGAAACACAGAAATTGCATCGGAATTATATACAAAAGGCACAATGCCGACTCGAGTACAAAAGGACTGGCTCTTCTTACTGTCTATGTTTGAACCTTTCCTGTGAGACCGGTTTTAGATTCCGATGCTTCACTTCAGGTTTACTGTATCCCTTGGACCTTCTTATTGACGACGAAACACAGAAATTGCATCGGAATTAAATAGAAAAGGCACAATGCCGACTTACGTACAAGATGACTGACTCTTCTTACTGTCTACGTTTTGAAACATTCCTGTGACTCTAGTTATAGGTTCCCATGTTTCACTTCAGGTTTACTGTATACCTCTGACCTCCTTATTGAAGATGAAACACAGAAATTGCATCGGAATTAAATAGAAAAGGCACAATGCCGACATAAGTACAAGAAAACTGACTCTTCTTACTGTCTATGCTTTGAACCATTCCTGTGACTCTAGATATAAATTTCGATGCTTCGCTTCAGGTTTACCGTATCCCTCTGACCTTCTTATTGACGATGAAACACAGAAATTGCATCGGAATGATATACAAAAAGCACAATGCCGACTCAAGTACAAGAGGACTGGCTCTTCTTACTGTCTATGTTTTGAACCTTTCCTGTGAGACCGGTTTTTGATTCCGACGCTTCACTTTAGGTTTACTGTATCCCTTGGACCTCATTATTGACGATGAAACACAGAAATTGCATTGGAATTAAATACAAAAGGCACAATGCTGACTTAAGTACAAGAGAACTGACCCTTCTTACTGTCTATGTTTTGAACCATTCCTGTGACACTAGTTATAGATTCCGATGGTTCACTTCAGGTGTACTGTATCCCTCTGACATTCTTATTGACGATGAAACACAGACATTGCATCGGAATTAAATAGAAAAGACACAATGCCGATTCAAGTACAAGAAAACTGACTCTTCTTACTGTCTATGTTTTGAACCATTCCTGTGACACTAGTTACAGATTCCGATGCTTCACTTCAGGTTTACTGTATCCCTCTGACCTTCTTATTGATGATGAAACACAGAAATTGCAACAGAATTAAATAGAAAAGCTACAATGCCGACTTAAGTACAAGAAAACTGACTCTTCTTACTGTCTATGTTTTGAAACATTTCTGTGACACTAGTTATAGATTCCGATGCTTCACTTCAGGTTTACAGTATCCCTCTGACCTTCTTATTGACGATAAAACACAGAAATTGCATCGGAATTAAATAGAAAACGCACAATGCCGACTTAAGTACAAGAAAACTGACTCTTCTGACTGTCTATGTTTTGAACCATTTCTGTGACACTAGTTATAGATTCCGATGGTTCACTTCAGGTGTACTGTATCCCTCTGACATTCTTATTGACGATGAAACACAGACATTGCATCGGAATTAAATAGAAAAGACACAATGCCGATTCAAGTACAAGAAAACTGACTCTTCTTACTGTCTATGTTTTGAACCATTCCTGTGACACTAGTTACAGATTCCGATGCTTCACTTCAGGTTTACTGTATCCCTCTGACCTTCTTATTGACGATGAAACACAGAAATTGCAACAGAATTAAATAGAAAAGGCACAATGCCGACTTAAGTACAAGAAAACTGACTCTTCTTACTGTCTATGTTTTGAACCATTTCTGTGACACTAGTCATAGATTCCGATGCTTCACTTCATGTTTACTGTATCCCTCTGACCTCCTTATTGCCGATGAAACACAGAAATCGCATCGGAATTATATAAAAAGGCACAATGTCGATTCAAGTACAAGAGGACTGGCTCTTCTTACTGTCTATGTTTTGAACCTTTCCTGTGAGACCGGTTTCAGATTGCGATGATTCACTTCAGGTTTACTGTATCCCTTGGAACTTCTTATTGACGACGTAACACAGAAATTGCATCGGAATTAAAAACAAAAGGCACAATGGCGACTCAAGTACAAGAAGACTAGCTCTTCTTTCTGTCTATGATTTGAACCATTCCTGTGACACTAGTTATAGATTCCGATGCTTCACTTCAGGTTCACTGTATCCCTCTGATCTCCTTATTGACGATGAAACACAGAAATTGCATCGGAATTAAATACAAAAGGCACAATGCCGACTGGAGTACTAGAGGACTGGCTCTTCTTACTGTCTATGTATTGAACCCTTTTCTGTGAGACCGGTTCTAGATTGCGATGCTTCACTTCAGGTTTACTGTATCCCTTGTACCTTCTTATTGACGACGAAACACAGAAATTGCATCGGAATTAAATACAAAAGGCACAATGCCGACTTAAAAACAAGAGGACTGACTCTTCTTACTGTCTATGTTTTGTACCATTCCTGTGACACTAGTTACAGATTCCGATGCTTCACTTCGGGTTTACTGTATCCCTCTGACCTTCTTATTGACGAAGGAACACAGAAATTGCATCGGAATTAAATAGAAAAGGCACATTGCCGACTCAAGTACATGACAACTGACTCTTCTTACTATCTATGTTTTGAACCACTCCTGTGACACTAGTTATAGATTCCGTTGCTTCACTTCAGGTTTACTGTATCCCTCTGACCTTCGTAGTGACGAAGAAACACAGAGATTTGCATCGGAATTAAATAGAAAAGGCTCAATGCCGACTTAAGTACAAGACAACTGACTCTTCTTACTGTCTATGTTTTGAACCATTCCTGTGACACTAGTTATAGATTCCGATGCTTCACTTCATGTTTACTGTATCCCTCTGACCTTCTTATTGACGATGAAACACAGAAATTGCATGGGAATTATATACAAAAGGCACAATGCCGACTCAAGTAAAAGAGGACTGGCTCTTCTTACTGTCTATGTTTTGAACCTCTCCTGTGAGACCGGTTTTAGATTCCGATGCTTCACTTCAGGTTTACTGTATCCCTTGGACCTTCTTATTGACGACGAAACACAGTAATTGCATCGGAATTAAATAGAAAAGGCACAATGCCGACTTAAGTACAAGACAACTGACTCTTCTTACTGTCTGTGTTTTGAACCATTCCTGTGACACTAATTACAGATTCTGATGCTTCACTTCAGGTTTACTGCATCTTTCTGACCTTCTTATTGACGATGAAACACAGAAATTGCATCGGAATTAAATACAAAAGGCACAGTGCCGACTTAAGTACAAGAAAACTGACTCTTCTTACTGTCTATGTTTTGAACCATTCCTGTGACACGAGTTATAAATTCCGATGCCTCACTTCAGGTTTACTGTATCCCTCTGATTTCCTTATTGGCGATGAAACACAGAAATTGCATCGGAATTATATACAAAAGGCACAATGCCATCTCAAGTACAAGAGGACCGGCTCTTCTTACTGTCTATGTTTTGAACCCTTCCTGTGAGACCGGTTTTAGATTCCGATGCTTCACTTCAGGTTTACTGTATCCCTTGCACCTTCTTATTGACTGCGAAACGCAGAAATTGCATTGGAATTAAATAGAAAAGGCACAATGCAGACTAAAGTACAAGAAGACTGACTCTTCTTACTGTCTACGTTTTGAACCATTCCTGTGACACTAGTTATAGATTCCGATGCATCACTTCAGGTTTACTGTATTCCCCTGACCTCCTTATTGACGATGAAACACAGAATTTGCATCGGAATTAAATAGAAATGGCACAATGCCGACTGAAGTACAAGACAACTGACTCTTCCTACTATCTATGTTTTGAACCACTCCTGTGACACTAGTTATAGATACCGTTGCTCCCCTTCAGGTTTACTGTATCCCTCTGACCTTCGTAGTGACGATGAAACACAGAAATTGCATCGGAATTAAATAGAAAAGGCACAATGCCGACTTACGTACAAGAAGACTGACTCTTCTTACTGTCTACGTTTTGAACCATTCCTGTGACACTAATTATGGATTCCGATGCTTCACTTCAGGTTTACTGTATCCTTCTGACCTCCTTATTGAAGATGAAACACAGAAATAGCATCGGAATTAAATAGAAAAGGCACAATGCCGACTTAAGTACAAGACAACTGACTCTTCTTACTGTCTATGTTTTGAACCATTCCTGTGACACTAGTTATAGATTCCGATGCTTCACTTCAGGTTTACTGTATCCCTCTGACCTCCTTATTGACGATGAAACACAGAAATTGCATCGGAATTAAATAGAAAAGGCACAATGCCGACTTAAGTACAAGACATCTGACTCTTCTTACTGTCTATGTTTTGAACCATTCCTGTGACACTAGTTACAGATTCCGATGCTTCACTTCACCTTTACTGTATCTCTCTGACCTTCTTATTAACGATGAAACACAGAAATTGCATCGGAATTAAATACAAAAGGCACAATGCCGACTTAAGTACAAGAAAACTGACTCTTCTTATTGTCTATGTTTTGAACCATTCCTGTGACACTAGTTATAAATTCCGATGCTTCACTTCAGGTTTACTGTATCCCTCTGACCTTCTTATTGACGATGAAACACAGAAATTGCATCGGAATGATATACAAAAGGCACAATGCCGACTCAAGTACAAGAGGACTGGCTCTTCTTACTGTCTATGTTTTGAACCCTTTTTTGTGAGACCGGTTTTTGATTCCGACGCTTCACTTCAGGTTTACTGTATCCCTTGGACCTCATTATTGACGACGAAACACAGAAATTGCATTGGAATTAAATAGAAAAGGCACAATGCTGACTTAAGTACAAGAAAACTGACTTTTCTTACTGTCTATGTTTTGAACCATTCCTGTGACACTAGTTACAGATTCCGATGCTTCACTTTAGGTTTACTGTATCCCTCTGACCTTCTTATTGACGATGAAACACAGAAATTGCATCGGAATTAATTAGAAAAGGCACAATGCCGACTTAAGTACAACAAAACTGACTCTTCTTACTGTCTATGTCTTGAACCATTTCTGTGACACTAGTTTTAGATTCCGATGCTTCACTTCAGGTTCACTGTATCCCTCTGACCTCCTTATTGACGATGAAACACAGATATTGCATCGGAATTAAATACAAAAGGCACAATGCCGACTCAAGTACAAGAAGACTGGCTCTTCTTTCTGTCTATGATTTGAACCATTCCTGTGACACTAGTTATAGATTCCAATGCTTCACTTCAGGTTCACTGTATCCCTCTGATTTCCTTATTGACGATGAATCACAGAAATTGCTTTTTAGTTCAATACAAAAGGCACAATGCTGACTCAAGTACAAGAGGACTGGCCCTTCTTACTGTCTATGTTTTGAACCTTTCCTGTGAGACCGGTTTCAGATTGCGATGCTTCACTTCAGGTTTACTGTATCCCTTGGACCTTCTTATTGATGACGAAACACAGAAATTGCATAGGAATTAAATACAAAAGGCACAATGCCGACTCAAGTACAAGAAAACTGACATTTCTTACTGCCTATGTTTTGAACCATTCCTGTGACACTAGTTATAGATTCCGATGCTTCACTTCAGGGTTACTGTATCCCTCTGACATTCTTATTGACGATGAAACACAGAAATTGCATCGGGATTGAATATAAATGGCAGAGTGCATACTTAAGTACATTAAGAGTGATACTTCTAAGAGTTAGTGATTTGAGCGGCTCCTTGGAGACCAGTATTAGATTCCGATGCACCAGTGCAGGTTTACTGCAAGCCTAGGACCTTCACATTGACCATAAAACACAGATATTGCATTGGGATTGAATGCAAAAGACACAATGCCAACTCAAGTACTAGTAGAGTGAGTCATCTAAGAGTTTGTGCATTGAGCAACAAGTGGCAAACCAGTATTAGATTCCGATGCATCAGTGCAGGTTTACTGTATCCCTTGGACCTTCACATTTATAATGAAACACAGAAATTGCATCGGGATTCAATACAAAATTCAGGATGAATACTTATGTACGAGAAGAGTGAATCTTCTAAGAGTTAGTGCTTTGAGCGGCTCCTGGGAGACAAGTATTAGATTCCGATGCACCAGTGTAGGTTTACTGTAAAACTTGGACCTTCACATTGACCATCAATCACAGATATTACATCGGGATTGAATACAAAAAGCACAATGCCGACTTAAGTACACGATGTGTGAATATTGTAAGGGTTTGTGCTTTGAACGGCTCCTGGGAGACCAGTATTAGATTCCGATGCACCAGTGCAGGCTTATTGTATCCCATGGCCCTTCACATTGACCATGAAATACAGAAATTCCATCGGCATTGAATATAAAAGGCACATTGCCGACTTAAGTAAAAGAAGACTGAATCTTCTAAGTGTTTGAGCTTTGAGCGACTCCTGGGAGACCGGTATTAGATTCCGATGCACCAGTGAAGGTTTATTGTATCCCTTGGACCTTCACATTGACCATGTAACACAGAAATTCCATCGGGATTGAATACAAAAGGCACAATGCCAACTTAAGTACAAGAACAGTTAATCTTCTAACAGTTTGTGCATTGAGCGGCTCCTGGGAGACCAGTATTAGATTCCCATGCACCGGTGTAGGTATACTGTATCCCTTGGACCTTCACATTGTCCATGAAACACAGAAATTGGATCGGGATTGAATACAAAATGCACAATGCCAACTTAAGTACAAGTAAAGTGATTCTTCTAAGAGTTTGTGCTTTGATCAACACCTCGCAAACCAGTAGTAGATTCAATGCAACAGTGCGGGTTTACTGTATCCCTTGGCCCTTCACATTGACCACGAAACGCAGAAATCGCATCGGGATTGATTACAAAAATCACAATGCCGACTAAAGTACAAGAAGTGTGAATCATCTAAGAATTTGTGCTTTGAGCGGCTCCTGGGAGCCCAGAAATAGATTCCGGTGTACCAGTGCAGGTTTACTGTAACCCTCGGACCTTCACATTGACCATGAAACACAGAAATTGCATCGGGATTAAATTCAAAAACACAATGACGACATAAGTACAAGATGACTGAATCCTCTAAGACTGTGTGCTATGAGCGGCTCCTGGGGGTTCGGTATTAGATTCGGATGCATCAGTGCAGGTTAACTGCATCACTTGGACCTTCACATTGACCACGAATCACAGAAATTGCATCGGGATTGAATACAAAAGGCACAATGCCGACTTAAGTACGGGAAGAGTGAATCCTTTAAGCGTTCGTTTTTTGAACGGTATCTGGGAGACCAGTATTAGATTCCGATGCATCAGTGCAGGTTTACTGTATCCCATGGCCCTTCACATTGACCATGAAACACAGAAATTCCATCGGCATTGAATACAAAGAGCGCAATGCCGACTTAAGGAAAAGACGAGTGAATCTTCTAAGAGTTTTTGCTTTGAACGGCTCCTGGGAGACCAGAATTAGATTCCGATGCACCAGTGCAGGTTTACTGTGTCCCTTGGACCTTCACATTGTCCATGAAACACAGTAATTGCATCGGGATTGAATACAAAATGCACAATGCCGACTTAAGTAAAAGAAGACTGAATGTTCTAAGAGTTTGTGCTTTGAGCGGCTCCTGCGAGACCAGTATTAGATTCCGATGCACCAGTGCAGGTTTACTATAAACCTTGGACCTCCACATTGACCATCCAACACAGAAATTGCATCGGGATTGAATACAAACGGAACAATGCCGACTTAAGTACAAGAAGAGTGAATCCTCTAAGCGTTCGTGATTTGAACGGTCTCTGGGAGACCAGTATTAGATTCCGATGCATCAGTGCAGGTTTACTGTATCCCTTAGACCTTCACATTGACCATGAAACAGAGGAATTGCATAGGGATTGAATACAAAAGCACAATGCCGACTTAAATACAAGAAGAGTGAATCTTCTAAGAGTGTGTGCTTTGAACGGCTCCTGGGAGACCGGTATCAGATTCCGATGCACCAGTGCTGGTTTACTGCTTCCCATGGTCCTTCACATTGACCATGAAAGACAGAAATTGTATCGGGATTGAATACAGAAGGTACAATGCCGACATAAGTACAAGAAGAGTGAAACGTCTAAGAATTTGTGTTTGAGCATCTTCTGGGAGGCCAGTATTAGATTGCGATGCATCAGTGCAGGTTTACTGTATCCCTTGGACCTTCACATTGCCCATGAATCATAGGAATTGCATCGGGATTGAATGCATAAGGCTCATTGCCGTTTTAAGTACAAGAAGAGTGGATCTTGTAAGAGTGTGTGATTTGAGCGGCTCCTGGGAGATCAGTAATAGAATCCGATGCACCAGTGCACGTTTATAGCATCCCATGGACCTTCACATTGACCATGAAACACAGAAATTGTATCGGAATTGAATACTAAAGGCACAATGACGGCTTAAGTACAAGTAGAGTGAATCTTCCAAGCCTTTGGGTTTTGGGCGGCTCCTGGGTTTCCAGTATTAGATTCCGATGCACCAGTGCTGGCTTACTGTATTCCTTGGACCGTCACGTTGACCATGAATCACAGGAATCGCATCGGGATTGAATACAAAAGGCAAAATGCCGTCTTAAGTACAAGAAGAGTGAATCTACCAAGAGTTTGTGATTTCAGCGGCTCCTGGGAGACCAGTACTAGATTCCGATGCAGCAGTGCAGGTTTACCGTATTCCTTGGACCGTCACATTGTCTATGAATCACAGGAATTGCGTCGGGATTGTATACAAAAGGCTAAATGCTGTCTTAAGTACTAGGAGAGTGAATCTTCTAAGAGTTTGTGCTTTCAGCGGCTCCTATGAGACCACAATTAGATACCGATGCACCAGTCCACGTTTACTGCATCCCATGGTCCATCGCATTGACCATGAAACACAGAAATTGTATCGGGATTGAATACAAAAGGCACAATGCCGACTTAAGTACATGTAGAGTGAATCTTCTAAGAATTTGTGCTTTGAGCGGCTCCTGGGAGGCCTGTGTTAGTTTGCGACTCATCTGTGCAGGTTTACTGTATCCTTTGGACTGTCACATTGACCATGAAACACAGTAATTGCATCGGGATTGAATACTGAAAGCACAATACCGACTTAAGTACAAGAAGAGTGAATCTTCTATGAATTTTTTCTTTGAGCGGCTCCTGGAAGACCAGTATTAGATTCCGATGCACCAGTGCAGGTTTACTGTACCCCCTCAGACCTTCCCAATGACCATGAAACACAGAAATTGCATCGGGATTGAATACAAATTTCACAATGTCGACTTAAGTACAAGAAGAGTTAATCATCTAAGAAAGTGTGTTTGAGCGGCTCCTGGGAGACCATAATTAGATACCGATGCACCAGTCCACGTTTACTGCATCCCATGGACCTTCACATTGACCATGAAACACAGAAACTGCATCGGGATGGAATACAAAAGGCACAATGCCGACTTAAGTACAAGAAGATTGAATCATCTAAGAGTGTGTGCTTTGAGCGGCTCCTGGGAGACCAGTATTAGATTGCGATGCATCAGTGCAGGTTTACTGTATCCCTTGGACCTTCACATTGACCGTGAAACGCAGAAATTGCATCGGGATTGAATACGAAAGGCACAATGCCGACTTAAGTACAAGCAGAGTGAATCTTCTAAGAGTTTGTGATTTGAGTGGCTCCTGGGACACTAGATTTAGATTCCGATGCACCAGTGCTGGTTTACTGAAACCCTTGGACGTTCACATTGATCATGAAACACAGAAACTGCATCGGGACTGAATACATAAGGCACAATGCCGACTTAAGTACAAGAAGAGTGAATCTTCTAAGAGTGTGTGCTTTGAGCGGCTCCTGGGAGACCAGTATTAGATTCCGATGCACCAGTGTAGGTATACTGTATCCCTTGGGCCTTCACATTGACCATGAATCGTAGGAGTTGCATCGGGATTGAATGTATAAGGCTAATTGCCATTTTTAAGTACAAGAAGATTGGATCTTGTAAGAGTGTGTTATTTGAGCGGCTCCTGGTAGACCAGTATTTGATTCCGATGCACCAGTGCAGGATTACAGCATCCCATGGACCTCCACATTGACCATGAAACACAGAAATTGCATCGGAATTGAATACAAAACTCACAATGCCGACTTAAGTACAAGAAGAGTGAACCATCCAAGAAAGTGTGCTTTGAGCGGCTCCTGGGAGACCAGAATTAGATACCGATGCACCAGTCCTCGTTTACTGCATCCCATGGACCTTCACATTCGCCAAGAAACTCAGATATCGCATCGGGAATGAATACAATATTCACAATGCCGACTTAAGTACTAGAAGATTGAATCGTGTTAGGATGTGTGAGTTGAGCGGCTCCTGGGAGACCAGTATTAGATTCCGATGTACCAGTGCTGGTTTACTGCATCCCATGGACCCTTACATTGACCATGAAAAACAGATATTGTTTCAGGATTGAATACTAAAGGCACAATGCCGACTTAAGTACAGGTAGAGTGAACCATCCAAGAATTTGTGCTTTGAGCGGCGCCTGGGAGGCCAGTATTAGATTCCGATGCACCAGTGCTGGTTTACTGTATCCCTTGGACCGTCACATTGACCATGAATCGCAGGAATTGCATCGGGAATGAATACATAATGCTAATTGCTCTCTGAAGTACAACAAGAGTGAATCTTCTAAGAGTTTGTGCTTTGAGCGTCTCCTGGGAGACCAGTAATAGATTCCGATTCATCAGTGCAGGTTTACTGTATCCCTTTGAACTTCACATTGACCATGAAACACATAAATTGCATTGGGATTGAATACAAAACGCACAAAGCTGTCTTCAGTACAAGAATAGTGAATCTTCTAAGAATTTGTGCTTTGAGCGGCTCCTGGGAGACCAAAATTAGATTCCGATGCACCAGTGCTGGTTTACTGAAACACTTGGACCTTCACATTGACCATGAAACACAGAAATTGCATCGGGATTGAATACAAAAGGCACAATGATGAGTTAAGTACAAGAAGAGTGAATCTTCTAATAGTGTGTGCTCTGAGCGGCTACTGGGAGACCAGTATCAGATTCCGATGCACCAGTGCTGGTTTACTGTATCCCTTGGTCCGTCACATTGACCATAAAAACCCAGAAATTGCATCGTGATTGAATACAAAGGACAATGCCGACTTAAGTACAAGAAGAGTGAATCTTGTAAGAGTGTGTGCTTTGAGCGGCTAATGGGGGACCAGTATTAGATTCCGATGCACCAGTGCTGGTTTACTGAAACACTTGGACCTTCACATTGACCATGAAACACAGTAATTGTATCGGGATTGAATACTAAAGGCACAATGCCGACTTAAGTACAAGTAGAGTGAATCTTCCGAGAGTTTGTGATTTCAGCGGCTGCTGGGAGACAAGTATTAGATTCCGATGCAGCAGTGCTGGTTTACCGTATCCCTCTGGCCTTCACATTGACCATGGAATACAGAAATTGAATCGGGATTGAATATAAAACGCACAATGCCGGCTTAAGTACAAGAAGAGGAATCTTGTAAGAGTTTGTGCTTTGAGCGGATGCTGGGATACCAGAATTAGATTCCGATGCATCAGTGCTGGTTTACTGCATCCAATGGACCTTCACATTGACCATGAAACACAGGAATTGTATCGGGATTGAATACTAAAGGCACAATGTTGACTTAAGGACAAGTAGAGTGAATCTTCCAAGAATTTGTGATTTCAGCGGCTCCTGGGAGACCAGTATCAGATTCTGATGCACCAGTGCAATTCTACTGTATCCCTTGGACCTTCACATTGATCATAAAACACAGAAATTGCATCGGAATTGAATACAAACGGCACAATGCCAACGTAAGTACAAAAAGAGTGAATCTTCTAAGAGTTCGTGCTTTGAGCGTGACCTGGGAGACCAGTATTACATTTCGATGCACAAGTGCAGGTTTACTCTATCCCTTGGACCTTCACATTGACCATGAAACACAGAAATTGCATAAAGATTGAATACAAAAGTGACAATGCCGACTGAAGTACAAGAAGAGTGAATCTTCTAAGGGTTTATGATTTGAGCGGCTGCCGGGAGATCAGTACTGGATTACGATGCACCAGTGCAGCTTAACTGTATCCCTTGGACCATCACATTGACCATAAAACACAGAAAATGCATCGGGATTGAATACAAAATGGACAATGCCGACTTAAGTGCAAGAAGAGTGAATCTTCTAAGAGTTTGTGTTTGGAGCGGCTTCTGGGAGAAGAGTATTAGATTCCGATGCACCAGTGCAAGTTTACCGTGTCCCTTGGACCTTCACATTGACCATGAAACACAGAAATTTTATCGTGATTCAATATTAAAGTCACAATACCGACTTCAGTACAAAAAGAGTGAAACTTCTTAGAGTTTGTGTTTAGAGCGGCTCCTGGGAAACCAGTATTAGACTCCGATGCGCCAGTGCAGGTTTACTGTATCCCTTGGACCTTCACATTGACCATGAGTCACAGACATTGCGTCGGCATTGAATACAAAAGGGACAATGCCGACCTAAGTACAAGAAGTGTGTATCTTCTTAGAGTTTGTGGTTTGGGCGGCTCCTGGGAGACTAGTATTAGATTCCGATGCCCCAGTGCAGGATTACTGTTTCCCTTGGACCTTCACAATGACCATGAAACACAGATATCGCATTTGGATTGAATACATAAGGACCATGACGTTTAAAGTACAAGGGGAGAGAATCTTATAAGAGTTTGTGGTTTGAGCGGCTGCCGGGAGACCAGTAGTAGATTCCGATGCACCAGTGCAGGTTTACTGTATCCCTTGGACCTTCACATTGACCATGAAACACAGAAATTGCATCGGGATTGAATACAAAAATCACAATGCCGACTTAAGTACAAGAAGAGTGAATCTTCTAAGCGTTTATGCTCTGAGCGGCTCCTGGGAGACCAGTACTAGATCCCAATGCACCAGTGCAGGTTTACTTTCTCCCTTGGACATTCACATTGACCATGGAACACAGAAATCGCATCGGGATTAAATACAAAAGTCACAGTGCCGACTTAAGTATAAGAAGAGTGAATCTACCAAGAGTTTGTGCTTTGAGCGGATCCTGGGAGACCAGTAATACATTCCGATGCACCAGTACAGGTTTACTGCATGCCTTGGACCTTCACATTGACCATGACACACAAAAATCGTGTCGGGATTGAATACAAAAAGCACAATGCCGACTGAAGTACAAGAAGAGTGAATCTTCTAAGGGTTTATGATTTGAGCGGCTGCCGGGAGATCAGTACTGGATTACGATGCACCAGTGCAGCTTAACTGTATCCCTTGGACCATCACATTGACCATAAAACACAGAAAATGCATCGGGATTGAATACAAAATGGACAATGCCGACTTAAGTGCAAGAAGAGTGAATCTTCTAAGAGTTTGTGTTTGGAGCGGCTTCTGGGAGACCAGTATTAGACTCCGATGCACCAGTGCAGGTTTACCGTATCCCTTGGACACTCACATTGACCATGAAACACAGAAATTGCGTCGGGATTAAATTCGAAATGGACAATGCCGACAGAAGTGCAAGAAGAGTGAATCTTCTAAGAGTTTGTGTTTTGAGCGGCTACTGGGAGACCAGTATTAGATTCTGATGCACCAGTGCAAGATTACCGTGTCCCTTGGACCTTCACATTGACCATGAAACACAGAAATTGCATCGTGATTCAATGTTAAAAGCACAATGCCGACTTAAGTACAAGAAGAGTGAAACTTCTTACTGACTATGCTTTGAACGTTTCCTGTGAGACCGGTTTTACATTGCGATGCTTCACTTCAGGTTTACTGTATCCCTTGGACCTTCTTTTTGACGACGAAACACAGAAATTGCATAGGAATTAAATACAAAAGGCACAATGCCGACTCAAGTACAAGAAAACTGACATTTCTTACTGCCTATGTTTCGAACCATTCCTGTGACACTAGTTATAGATTCCGATGCTTCACTTCAGGGTTACTGTATCCCTCTGACATTCTTATTGACGATGAAACACAGAAATTGCATCGGGATTGAATATAAATGGCAGAGTGCATACTTAAGTACAATAAGAGTGATACTTCTAAGAGTTAGTGATTTGAGCGGCTCCTTGGAGACCAGTATTAGATTCCGATGCACCAGTGCAGGTTTACTGTAAGCCTAGGACCTTCACATTGACCATAAAACACAGATATTGCATCGGGATTGAATGCAAAAGACACAATGCCAACTCAAGTACAAGTAGAGTGAGTCATCTAAGAGTTTGTGCATTGAGCAACAAGTGGCAAACCAGTATTAGATTCCGATGCATCAGTGCAGGTTTACTGTATCCCTTGGACCTTCACATTTATAATGAAACACAGAAATTGCATCGGGATTCAATACAAAATTCAGGATGAATACTTATGTACGAGAAGAGTGAATCTTCTAAGAGTTAGTGCTTTGAGCGGCTCCTGGGAGACAAGTATTAGATTCCGATGCACCAGTGCAGGTTTACTGTAAAACTTGGACCTTCACATTGACCATCAATCACAGATATTACATCAGGATTGAATACAAAAAGCACAATGCCGACTTAAGTACACGAAGTGTGAATATTGTAAGAGTTTGTGCTTTGAACGGCTCCTGGGAGACCAGTATTAGATTCCGATGCCCCAGTGCAGGCATATTGTATCCCATGGCCCTTCACATTGACCATGAAACACAGAAATTTTATCGTGATTCAATATTAAAGTCACAATACCGACTTAAGTACAAAAAGAGTGAAACTTCTTAGAGTTTGTGTTTAGAGCGGCTCCTGGGAAACCAGTATTAGACTCCGATGCGCCAGTGCAGGTTTACTGTATCCCTTGGACCTTCACATTGACCATGAGTCACAGACATTGCGTCGGCATTGAATACAAAAGGGACAATGCCGACTTAAGTACAAGAAGTGTGTATCTTCTTAGAGTTTGTGGTTTGGGCGGCTCCTGGGAGACTAGTATTAGATTCCGATGCCCCAGTGCAGGATTACTGTTTCCCTTGGACCTTCACAATGACCATGAAACACAGATATCGCATTTGGATTGAATACATAAGGACCATGACGTTTAAAGTACAAGGGGAGAGAATCTTATAAGAGTTTGTGGTTTGAGCGGCTGCCGGGAGACCAGTAGTAGATTCCGATGCACCAGTGCAGGTTTACTGTATCCCTTGGACCTTCACATTGACCATGAAACACAGAAATTGCATCGGGATTGAATACAAAAATCACAATGCCGACTTAAGTACAAGAAGAGTGAATCTTCTAAGCGTTTATGCTCTGAGCGGCTCCTGGGAGACCAGTACTAGATCCCAATGCACCAGTGCAGGTTTACTTTATCCCTTGGACATTCACATTGACCATGGAACACAGAAATCGCATCGGGATTAAATACAAAAGTCACAGTGCCGACTTAAGTATAAGAAGAGTGAATCTACCAAGAGTTTGTGCTTTGAGCGGATCCTGGGAGACCAGTAATACATTCCGATGCACCAGTACAGGTTTACTGCATGCCTTGGACCTTCACATTGACCATGACACACAAAAATCGTGTCGGGATTGAATACAAAAAGCACAATGCCGACTGAAGTACAAGAAGAGTGAATCTTCTAAGGGTTTATGATTTGAGCGGCTGCCGGGAGATCAGTACTGGATTACGATGCACCAGTGCAGCTTAACTGTATCCCTTGGACCATCACATTGACCATAAAACACAGAAAATGCATCGGGATTGAATACAAAATGGACAATGCCGACTTAAGTGCAAGAAGAGTGAATCTTCTAAGAGTTTGTGTTTGGAGCGGCTTCTGGGAGACCAGTATTAGACTCCGATGCACCAGTGCAGGTTTACCGTATCCCTTGGACCCTCACATTGACCATGAAACACAGAAATTGCGTCGGGATTAAATTCGAAATGGACAATGCCGACAGAAGTGCAAGAAGAGTGAATCTTCTAAGAGTTTGTGTTTTGAGCGGCTACTGGGAGACCAGTATTAGATTCTGATGCACCAGTGCAAGATTACCGTGTCCCTTGGACCTTCACATTGACCATGAAACACAGAAATTGCATCGTGATTCAATGTTAAAAGCACAATGCCGACTTAAGTACAAGAAGAGTGAAACTTCTTACTGACTATGCTTTGAACGTTTCCTGTGAGACCGGTTTTACATTGCGATGCTTCACTTCAGGTTTACTGTATCCCTTGGACCTTCTTTTTGACGACGAAACACAGAAATTGCATAGGAATTAAATACAAAAGGCACAATGCCGACTCAAGTACAAGAAAACTGACATTTCTTACTGCCTATGTTTTGAACCATTCCTGTGACACTAGTTATAGATTCCGATGCTTCACTTCAGGGTTACTGTATCCCTCTGACATTCTTATTGACGATGAAACACAGAAATTGCATCGGGATTGAATATAAATGGCAGAGTGCATACTTAAGTACAATAAGAGTGATACTTCTAAGAGTTAGTGATTTGAGCGGCTCCTTGGAGACCAGTATTAGATTCCGATGCACCAGTGCAGGTTTACTGTAAGCCTAGGACCTTCACATTGACCATAAAACACAGATATTGCATCGGGATTGAATGCAAAAGACACAATGCCAACTCAAGTACAAGTAGAGTGAGTCATCTAAGAGTTTGTGCATTGAGCAACAAGTGGCAAACCAGTATTAGATTCCGATGCATCAGTGCAGGTTTACTGTATCCCTTGGACCTTCACATTTATAATGAAACACAGAAATTGCATCGGGATTCAATACAAAATTCAGGATGAATACTTATGTACGAGAAGAGTGAATCTTCTAAGAGTTAGTGCTTTGAGCGGCTCCTGGGAGACAAGTATTAGATTCCGATGCACCTGTGCAGGTTTACTGTAAAACTTGGACCTTCACATTGACCATCAATCACAGATATTACATCAGGATTGAATACAAAAAGCACAATGCCGACTTAAGTACACGAAGTGTGAATATTGTAAGAGTTTGTGCTTTGAACGGCTCCTGGGAGACCAGTATTAGATTCCGATGCCCCAGTGCAGGCATATTGTATCCCATGGCCCTTCACATTGACCATGAAATACAGAAATTCCATCGGCATTGAATACAAAAGGCACAATGCCGACTTAAGTAAAAGAAGACTGAATCTTCTAAGTGTTTGAGCTTTGAGCGACTCCTGGGAGACCGGTATTAGATTCCGATGCACCAGTGAAGGTTTATTGTATCCCTTGGACCTTCACATTGACCATGTAACACAGAAATTCCATCGGGATTGAATACAAAAGGCACAATGCCAACTTAAGTACAAGAACAGTTAATCTTCTAAGAGTTTGTGCATTGAGCGGCTCCTGGGAGACCATTATTAGATTCCCATGCACCAGTGTAGGTATACTGTATCCCTTGGACATTCACATTGACCATGAATCACAGGAATTGCATCGGGATTGAATACATAAGGCTAAATGCCGTCTTAAGTACAAAAAGTGTGTATCTTCTAAGATGTTGTGCTTGGAGCGGCTCCTGGGAGAATAGTAATAGATTCCGATGCACCGGTGTAGGTATACTGTATCCCTTGGACCTTCACATTGGCCATGAAACACAGAAATTGGATCGGGATTGAATACAAAATGCACAATGCCATCTTAAGTACAAGTAAAGTGATTCTTCTAAGAGTTTGTGCTTTGAGCAACACCTCGCAAACCAGTATAGGATTCAATGCAACAGTGCGGGTTTACTGTATCCCTTGGCCCTTCACATTGACCACGAAACGCAGAAATCGCATCGGGATTGATTACTAAAATCACAATGCCGACTAAAGTACAAGAAGTGTGAATCATCTAAGAATTTGTGCTTTGAGCGGCTCCTGGGAGCCCAGAAATAGATTCCGGTGCACCAGTGCAGGTTTACTGTAACCCTCGGACCTTCACATTGACCATGATACACAGTAATTGCATCGGGATTGAATACAAAATGCACAATGCCGACTTAAGTAAAAGAAGACTGAATCTTTTAAGAGTTTGTTCTTTGAGCGGCTCCTGGGAGACCAGTATTAGATTCCGATGCACCAGTGCAGGTTTACTATAAACCTTGGACCTCCACATTCACCATGAAACACAGAAATTGCATCGGGATTGAATACAAACGGAACAATGCCGACTTAAGTACAAGAAGAGTGAATCCTCTAAGCGTTCGTGATTTGAACGGTCTCTGGGAAACCAGTATTAGATTCCGATGCATCAGTGCAGGTTTACTGTATCCCTTAGACCTTCACATTGACCATGAAACAGAGGAATTGCATAGGGATTGAATACAAAAGCACAATGCCGACTTAAATACAAGAAGAGTGAATCTTCTAAGAGTGTGCGCTTTGAACGGCTCCTGGGAGACCGGTATCAGATTCCGATGCACTAGTGCTGGTTTACTGCTTCCCATGGTCCTTCACATTGACCATGAAAGACAGAAATTGTATCGGGATTGAATACAGAAGGTACAATGCCGACATAAGTACAAGAAGAGTGAAACTTCTAAGAGTTTGTGTTTGAGCATCTCCTGGAAGGCCAGTATTAGATTGCGATGCATCAGTGCAGGTTTACTGTATCCCTTGGACCTTCACATTGCCCATGAACCATAGTAATTGCATCGGGATTGAATGCATAAGGCTCATTGCCGTTTTAATACAAGAAGAGTGGATCTTGTAAGAGTGTGTGATTTGAGCGGCTCCTGGGAGACCAGTAATAGAATCCGATGCACCAGTGCACGTTTACAGCATCCCATGGACCTTCACATTGACCATGAAACACAGAAATTGTATCGGGATTGAATACTAAAGGCACAATGACGGCTTAAGTACAAGTAGAGTGAATCTTCCAAGCCTTTGGGTTTTGGGCGGCTCCTGGGATTCCAGTATTAGAATCCGATGCACCAGTGCTGGCTTACTGTATTCCTTGGACCGTCACATTGACCATGAATCACAGGAATCGCATCGGGATTGAATACAAAAGGCAAAATGCCGTCTTAAGTACAAGAAGAGTGAATCTACCAAGAGTTTGTGATTTCAGCGGCTCCTGGGAGACCAGTACTAGATTCCGATGCAGCAGTGCAGGTTTACCGTATCCCTTGGGCATTCTAATTGACCATAAAATAAAGAAATTGCATCGGGATTGAATACAAAAGGCTCAATGCCGGCTTAAATACAAGAAGAGGAATCTTGTAAGAGTTTGTGCTCTGAGTGGATGCTCGGGAATCAGAATTAGATTCCGAAGCAACAGTGCAGGTTTACTGCAATCCTTGGCCCTTCACATTAACCATGAAACACAGAAATTGCATCGCGATTGAATACAAAATGCACAATGCCGACATAAGTAAAGAAAAGTGAATCTTCTAAGAGTGTGTGCTTTGAGCGACTCCTGGGAGACCGGTATTAGATTCCGATGCACCAGTGCAGGTATACCGCATCCCTTGGACCGTCACATTGTCTATGAATCACAGGAATTGCGTCGGGATTGTATACAAAAGGCTAAATGCTGTCTTAAGTACTGGGAGAGTGAATCTTCTAAGAGTTTGTGCTTTGAGCGGCTCCTATGAGACCAGAATTAGATACCGATGCACCTGTCCACGTTTACTGCATCCCATGGTCCATCGCATTGACCATGAAACACAGAAATTGTATCGGGATTGAATACAAAAGGCACAATGCCGACTTAAGTACATGTAGAGTGAATCTTCTAAGAATTTGTGCTTTGAGCGGCTCCTGGGAGGCCTGTGTTAGTTTGCGACTCATCTGTGCACGTTTACTGTATCCTTTGGACCGTCACATTGACCATGAAACACAGTAATTGCATCGGGATTGAATACTGAAAGCACAATACCGACTTAAGTACAAGAAGAGTGAATCTTCTATGAATTTTTTCTTTGAGCGGCTCCTGGAAGACCAGTATTAGATTCCGATGCACCAGTGCAGGTTTACTGTAACCCCTCAGACCTTCCCAATGACCATGAAACACAGAAATTGCATTGGGATTGAATACAAATTTCACAATGTCGACTTAAGTACAAGAAGATTGAATCATCTAAGAGTGTGTGCTTTGAGCGGCTCCTGGGAGACCATATTTAGATACCGATGCACCAGTCCACGTTTACTGCATCCCATGAACCTTCACATTGACCATGAAACACAGAAATTGCATCGGGATTGAATTCAAAATGGACAATGACGACATAAGTGCAAGAAGAGTGAATCTTCTAAGAGTTTGTGTTTTGAGCGGCTACTGGGAGACCAGTATTAGATTCCGATGCTCCAGTGCAAGATTGCCGTGTCCCTTGGACCTTCACATTGACCATGAAACACAGAAATTGCATCGTGATTCAATATTAAAGGCACAATGCCGACTTAAGTACAAGAAGAGTGAAACTTCTTAGAGTCTGTGCTTTGAGCGGCTTCTGGGAGACCAGTATTAGATTCCGATGCACCAGTGCAATTTTACTGTATCCCTTGGACCTTCACATTGACCATGAAACACAGTAATTGCATCGGTATTGAATACAAAAAGGACAATGCCAACTTAAGTTGAAGAAGAGTCAATCTTCTAAGAATCTTTGCTTTGAGCGGCTCCTGGCTGACCAGTTCTAGAATCCGATGCACCAGTGCAGGTTTACTGTATCCCTTGGACCTTCACATTGATCATGAAACACAGAAATTGCATCGGGATTGAATACAAACGGCACAATGCCAACGTAAGTACAAAAAGAGTGAATCTTCTAAGAGTTTGTGTTTTGAGCGGCTACTGGAAGACCATTATTAGATTCCGATGCCCCAGTGCAGGATTACTGTAACCCATGGACCTTCACAATGACCATGTAACACAGATATTGCATTTGGATTGAATACAAAAGGACCATGACGTTTTAAGTGCAAGAGGAGAGAATCTTATAAGAGTTTGTGGTTTGAACGGCTGCCAGGAGACCAGTAGTAGATTCCGATGCACCAGTGCAGGTTTACTGTATCCCTTGGACGTTCACGATGACCATGAAACACAGTAATTGCATCGGTATTGAATACAAAAGGGACTATGCCAACTTAAGTTCAAGAGGAGTCAATCTTCTAAGAGTCTTTGCTTTTAGCGGCTCCTGGCTGAACAGTTCTAGAATCCGATGCACCAGTGCAGGTTTACTGTATCCCTTGGACCTTCACATTGATCATGAAAGACAGAAATTGCATCGGAATTGAATACAAACGGCACAATGCCAACGTAAGTACAAAAAGAGTGAATCTTCTAAGAGTTCGTGCTTTGAGTGTGACCTGGGAGACCAGTATTACATTTCGATGCACAAGTGCAGGTTTACTGTATCCCTCGGACCTTCACATTGACCATGAAACACAGAAATTGCATAAAGATTGAATACAAAAGTGACAATGCCGACTGAAGTACAAGAAGAGTGAATCTTCTAAGGGTTTATGATTTGAGCGGCTGCCGGGAGATCAATACTGGATTACGATGCACCATTGCAGCTTAACTGTATCCCTTGGACCATCACATTGACCATGAAACACAGAAAATGCATCGGGATTGAATACAAAATGGACAATGCCGACTTAAGTGCAAGAAGAGTGAATCTTCTAAGAGTTTGTGTTTGGAGCGGCTTCTGGGAGACCAGTATTAGATTCCGATGCACCAGTGCAAGTTTACCGTGTCCCTTGGACCTTCACATTGACCATGAAACGCAGAAATTGCATCGTGATTCAATATTAAAGTCACAATACCGACTTAAGTACAAAAAGAGTGAAACTTCTTAGAGTTTGTGTTTAGAGCGGCTCCTGGGAAACCAGTATTAGATTCCGATGCCCCAGTGCAGGATTACTGTTTCCCTTGGACCTTCACAATGACCATGAAACACAGATATCGCATTTGGATTGAATACATAAGGACCATGACGTTTTAAGTACAAGGGGAGAGAATCTTATAAGAGTTTGTGGTTTGAGCGGCTGCCGGGAGACCAGTAGTAGATTCCGATGCACCAGTGCAGGTTTACTGTATCCCTTGGACCTTCACATTGACCATGAAACACAGAAATTGCATCGGGATTGAATACAAAAATCACAATGCCGACTTAAGTACAAGAAGAGTGAATCTTCTAAGCGTTTATGCTCTGAGCGGCTCCTGGGAGACCAGTACTAGATCCCAATGCACCAGTGCAGGTTTACTTTATCCCTTGGACATTCACATTGACCATGGAACACAGAAATCGCATCGGGATTAAATACAAAAGTCACAGTGCCGACTTAAGTATAAGAAGAGTGAATCTACCAAGAGTTTGTGCTTTGAGCGGATCCTGGGAGACCAGTAATACATTCCGATGCACCAGTACAGGTTTACTGCATGCCTTGGACCTTCACATTGACCATGACACACAAAAATCGTGTCGGGATTGAATACAAAAAGCACAATGCCGACTGAAGTACAAGAAGAGTGAATCTTCTAAGGGTTTATGATTTGAGCGGCTGCCAGGAGATCAGTACTGGATTACGATGCACCAGTGCAGCTTAACTGTATCCCTTGGACCATCACATTGACCATAAAACACAGAAAATGCATCGGGATTGAATACAAAATGGACAATGCCGACTTAAGTGCAAGAAGAGTGAATCTTCTAAGAGTTTGTGTTTGGAGCGGCTTCTGGGAGACCAGTATTAGACTCCGATGCACCAGTGCAGGTTTACCGTATCCCTTGGACCCTCACATTGACCATGAAACACAGAAATTGCGTCGGGATTGAATACAAACGGCACAATGCCAACGTAAGTACAAAAAGAGTGAATCTTCTAAGAGTTTGTGTTTTGAGCGGCTACTGGAAGACCATTATTAGATTCCGATGCCCCAGTGCAGGATCACTGTAACCTATGGACCTTCACAATGACCATGTAACACAGATATTGCATTTGGATTGAATACAAATAGACCATGACGTTTTAAGTGCAAGAGGAGAGAATCTTATAAGAATTTGTGGTTTGAACGGCTGCCAGGAGACCAGTAGTAGATTCCGATGTACCAGTGCAGGTTTACTGTATCCCTTGGACGTTCACGATGACCATGAAACACAGAAATTGCATCTGGATTGAATACAAAAAGCACAATGCCGACTTAAGCACAAGAAGACTGAATCTTCTAAGCGTTTATGATCTGAGCGACTCCTGGGAGACCAGTATTAGATTCCGATGCACCAGTGCAGGTTTACTGTATCCCTTGGACCTTCACATTGACCATGAATCACAGAAATTGCATCGGGATTGAATACAAACGGCACAATGCCAACGTAAGTACAAAAGGAGTGAATCTTCTAAGAGTTCGTGCTTTGAGCGTGACCTGGGAGACCAGTATTACATTCCGATGCACAAGTGCAGGTTTAATGTATCCCTTGGACCTTCACATTGACCATGAAACACAGAAATTGCATAAAGATTGAATACAAAAGTGACAATGCCGACTTAAGTACATGAAGAGTGATTCTTCTAAGAGTTTATGATTTGAACGGCTGCCGGGAGACCAGTATTCGATTCCGATGCACCAGTGCAGGTTAACTGTATCCCTTGGACCATCACATTGACCATGAAGCACAGAAAATGCATCGGGACTGAACACAAAATGGACCATGCCGACTTAAGTGCAAGAAGAGTGAATCTTCTAAGAGTTTGTGTTTTGTGCGGCTTCTGGGATACCACCATTAGATTCCGATGCACCACAGCAAGTTAACCGTGTCCCTTGGACCTTCACATTGAAGATGAAACACAGAAATTGCATCGTGATTCGATATTAAAGTCCCAATACCGACTTAAGTACAAGAAGAGTGAAACTTCTTAGAGTTTGTTTTTAGAGCGGCTCCTGGGAGACCAGTATTAGATTCCGATGCGCCAGTGAGGGTTTACTGTATCCCTTGGACCTTCACATTGACCATGAGTCACAGAAATTGCATCGGCATTGATTACAAAAGGGACAATGCCGACTTAAGTACAAGAGGAGAGAATCTTATAAGAGTTTGTGGTTTGAGCGGCTGCCGGGAGACCAGTAGTAGATTCCGATGCACCAGTGCAGGTTTACTGTATCCCTTGGAGCTTCACATTGACCATGAAACACAGAAATTGCATCGGGATTGAATACAAAAAGCACAATGCCGACTTAAGTACAAGAAGAGTGATTCTTCCAAGCGTTTATGATCTGAGCGGCTCCTGGGAGACCAGTACTAGATTCCGATGCACCAGTGCAGGTTTACTTTATTCCTTGGAAATTCACATTGACCATGGAACACAGAAATCGCATCGTAATTGAATACAAAAGGCACAGTGCTGACTTAAGTATAAGAAGAGTGAATCTACGAAGCGTTTGTGCTTTGAGCGGATCCTGGGAGACCAGTATTAGATTCCGATGCACCAGTACAGGTTTACTGCATATCTTGGACCTTCACATTGACCATGACACACAAAAATCGTGTCGGGATTGAATACAAAATGCACGATGCTGACTTAAGTACAAGAAGAGTGAACCTTCTAAGAGTTTGTGCTTTGAGCGGCTCCTGGGAGACCAGTATTAGATTCCAATACACCAGCACAGTTTTACTGTAATCGTTGGTCCTTCACAGTCACCATGACACACAGAATTTGCATCGTGTTTGAATACAAAATGCACAACGCCGACTTAAGTACAAGAAGAGGGAGTCTTCTAAGAATTTGTGCTTTGAGCAGCACCTGGGAGACCAGTATTAGATTCCGATGCGCCAGTGCAGGTTTACTGTATCTCTTGGACGTTCACATTCACCATGACACACAGAAATTGCATCGTGATTGACTACAGAAGAGTATTGCCGGCTTCAGTACAAGAAGAGTGAATCTTGTAAGAGTTTGTGGTTTGAGCGCCTCCTTGGAGACCAGTATCAGATTCCGATGCCCCAGTGCAGGTTTACTGTATCCCTTGGACCTTCACATTGACCATGAAACACCGAAATTGCATCGGGATTGAATACAAAAGGGACAATGCCGACTTAAGTACGAGAAGAGTGAATCTTCTAAGAGTTTGTGGTTTGTGTGGCTGCCGGGAGACCAGCATTAGAGTCCGATGCACCAGTGCAATCTTATTGCATCCGTTGGACCTTCACATTGACCATGAAACACAGAAATTGCATCGGGATTCAATACCAAAGGCACAATGCTGACTTAAGTACAAGAAGAGTGAATCTTCTACGAGTTAGAGCTTAGAGCTGCTCCTGAGAGACCAGTATTACATTCCGATGCACAGCTGCAGGTTTACTGTCTCCCTTGGACCTTCACATTGACCATGAAACACAGAAATTGAATAGGGATTAGGTACAAATAGTACAATGCCGATTTAAGTACAAGAAGAGTGTATCTTCTAAGAATTTGTGCTATGAGCGTCTGCTGCGAGACCAGTATTAGACTCCGATGCACCAGTGCAGGTTTACTGTATCTCTTGGACCATCACATTGACCATGAAACACAGAAATTGCATCGGGATTGGATACAAAATTGACAATGCCGACATAAGTGCAAGAAGAGTGAATCTTCTAAGAGTTTGTGTTTTGAGCGGCTTCTGGGAGACCAGTATTTGATTCCGATGCACCAGTGCAATTTTACTGTATCCCTTGGACCTTCACATTGACCATGAAACACAGTAATTGCATCGGTATTGAATACAAAAGGGAAAATGCCAACTTAAGTTCAAGAAGAGTCAATCTTCTAAGAGTCTTTGCTTTGAGCGGCTCCTGGCTGACCAATTTTAGAATTCGATGCACCAGTGCAGGTGTACTGTATCCCTTGGACCTTCACATTGATCATGAAACACAGAAATTGCATCGGGATTGAATACAAACGGCACAATGCCAACGAAAGTACAAAAAAAGTGAATCTTCTAAGAGTTCGTGCGTTGTGCGTGACCTGGGAGACCAGTATTACATTCCGATGCACAAGTGCAGGTTTACTGTATCCCTTGGACCTTCACATTGACCATGAAACACCGAAATTGCATCGGGATTGAATACAAAAGGGACAATGCCGACTTAAGTTCAAGAAGAGTGAATCCTCTAAGAGTTTGTGGTTTGTGTGGCTGCCGGGAGACCAGCATTAGATTCCGATGCACCAGTGCAATTTTATTGTATCCATTGGACCTTCACATTGACCATGAAACACAGAAATTTCATCGGGATTCAATACAAAAGGCACAATGCCAACTTAAGTACAAGAAGAAAGAATCTTCTAAGAGTTTGAGCTTAGGGCTGCTCCTGGGAGACCAGCATTATATTCCGATGCACAGCTGAAGGTTTACTGTTTCCCTTGGACCTTCACATTGACCATGTAACACAGAAATTGAATAGGGACTTGGTACAAATAGTACATATCCGATTTAAGTACAAGAAGAGTGTATCTTCTAAGAATTTGTGTTATGAGCGTCTGCTGCGAGACCAGTATTAGACTCCGATGCACCAGTGCAGGTTTACTGTATCCCTTGGACCTTCACATTGACCATGAAACACCGAAATTGCATCGGGATTGAATACAAAAGGGACAATGCCGACTTAAGTACAAGAAGAGTGAATCTTCTAAGAGTTTGTGGTTTGTGTGGCTGCTGGGAGACCAGCATTAGATTCCGATGCACCAGTGCAATTTTATTGTATCCCTTGGACCTTCACATTGGCAATGAAACAAAGTAATTGCATCGGGATTGAATACAAAAGGGACAATGAGAACTTAAGTTCCAGAAGAGTCAATCTTCTAAGAGTCATTGCTTTGAGCGGCTCCTGGCTGACCAGTTCTAGAATCCGATGCACCAGCGCAGGTTTACTGTATCCCTTGGACCTTCACATTGACCATGAAACACAGAAATTGCATAAAGATTAAATACAAAAGTGACAATGCTGACTTAAGTACAAGAAGAGTGAATCTCCTAAGAGTTTATGATTTGAGCGGCTGCCGGGAGACCAGTATTCGATTTCGATGCACCAGTGCAAGTTAACTGTATCCGTTGGCCCTTTACATTGACCATGAAACACAGAAATTGCATCTGGATTGAATACATAATGGACAATGCCGACATAAGTGCAAGAAGAGTGAATCTTCTAAGAGTTTGTGTTTTGAGCGGCTACTGGAAGACCATTATTAGATCCCGATGCCCCAGTGCAGGATTACTGTAACCCATGGACCTTCACAATGACCATGTAACACAGAAATTGCATTTGGATTGAATACAAAAGGACCATGACGTTTTAAGTGCAAGAGGAGAGAATCTTATAAGAGTTTGTGGTTTGAACGGCTGCCGGGAGACCAGTAGTAGATTCCGATGCACCAGTGCAGGTTTACTGTATCCCTTGGACATTCACATTGACCATGGAACACAGAATTCCCATCGGGATCGAATACTAAAGGCACAGTGCCGACTTAAGTATAAGAAGAGTGAATCTTCGAAGGGTTTGTGCTTTTGGCGGATCCTGGGAGATCAGTATTAGATTCCGATGCTCCAGTACAGGTTTACTGCATCCCTTGGAACTTCACATTGACCATGACACACAGAAATCGTGCCGGGATTGACTACAAAATGCACGATGCTGACTTAAGTACAAGAAGAGTGAAGCTTCTATGAGTTTGTGCTTTGAGCATCTCCTGGGAGACCAGTATTAGATTCCAATACACCAGCGCAGTTTTACTGTATTCTCTGGACCTTCACTTTGACCATGAAACAGAGAATTTGCATCGGGATTAATGAGAAAAGGCAAAATGCCGACTTAAGTACAAGAAGAGTGAATCTACTAAGAGTTTATGATTTGATCGGCTGCCGGGAGACCAGTATTCGATTCCGATGCACCAGTGCAGGTTAACTGTATCCCTTGGACCATCACATTGACCATGAAACACAGAAAATGCATCGGGACTGAATACAAAATGGACAATGCCGACTTAAGTGCAAGAGGAGTGAATCTTCTAAGAGTTTGTGTTTTGAGCGGCTACTGGGAGACCAGCATTAGATACCGATGCACCACTGCAAGTTTACCGTGTCCCTTGGACCTTCACATTGACGATGAAACACAGAAATTGCATCGTGATTCAATATTAAAGTCCCAATACCGACTTAAGTACAAGAAGAGTGAAACTTCTTAGAGTTTGTTTATAGAGCGGCTCCTGGGAGACCAGTATTAGATTCCGATGCGCCAGTGCAGGTTGACTGTATCCCTTGGACCTTCACATTCACCATGAGTCACAGAAATTGCATCGGCATTGATTACAAAAGGGACAATGCCGACTTAAGTACAAGAGGAGAGAATCTTATAAGAGTTTGTGGTTTGAGCGGCTGCCGGGAGACCAGTAGTAGATTCCGATGCACCAGTGCAGGTTTACTGTATCCCTTGGACCTTCACATTGACCATGAAACACAGAAATTGCATCTGGATTGAATACAAAAAGCACAATGCCGACTCAAGCACAAGAAGAGTGAATCTTCTAAGCGTTTATGATCTGAGCGGCTCCTGGGAGACCAGTATTAGATTCCGATGCACCAGTGCAGGTTTACTTTATCCCTTAGACATTCACATTGACCGTGGAACACAGAATTCCCATCGGGATCGAATACTAAAGGCACAGTGCCGACTTAAGTATAAGAAGAGTGAATCTTCGAACGGTTTGTGCTTTGAGCGGATCCTGGGAGACCAGTATTAGATTCCAATGCTCCAGTACAGGTTTACTGCATCCCTTGGACCTTCACATTGACCATGACACACAGAAATCGTGCCGGGATTGAATACAAAATGCACGATGCTGACTTAAGTACAAGAAGAGTGAAGCTTCTATGAGTTTGTGCTTTGAGCATCTCCTGGGAGACCAGTATTAGATTCCAATACACCAGCGCAGTTTTACTGTATTCTCTTGACCTTCACATTGACCATGAAACAGAGAATTTGCATCGGGATTGAATACAAAAGGCACAATGCCAAATTAAGTTCAAGACGAGTGTATCTTCAAAGAGTTTGTGCTTTGAGTGGGTCCTTGGAGACCAGAATTAGATTCTGATGCACCAGTGCAGGTTTACTGTATCCCTTAGACCATCACATTACCATGTAACAGTGAAATTGCATCGGGATTGAATACAAAAGGCCAAATGCCAACTTAAGTACAAGACGAGTGAATCTTCTAAGGGTTTGTGCTTTGAGCGGCTCCTGGAAAGCCAGTATGTGATTCCCATGCACCAGTTTAGGTCTAATGTATCCCTTGGACCTTCGCATTGACCATGACACACAGAATTTGCACCGGGATTAATGAGAAAAGGCACAATGCCGACTTAAGTACAAGAACAGTGAAACACCTAAGAGTTTGTGCATTGAGCGGCTCCTGGGAGAGCAGTATTAGATTCCGATGCACCAGTGCAGGATTACTGTATCCCTTGGACCTTCACATTGACCATGAAACACAGAAATTGCATCGGGATTGAATACAAAAGAGACAATGCCGACTTAAGTACAAGAGGAGAGAATCTTATAAGAGTTTGTGGTTTGAGCGGCTGCCGGGAGACCAGTATTAGATTCCGATGCACCAGTGCAAGTTTACCGTGTCACGTGGACCGTCACATTGACCATGTAACACAGAAATTGCATCGTGATTCAATATTAAAGTCACAATACCGACTTAAATACAAAAAGAGTGAATCTTCTTAGAGTTTGTGATTTGAGCGGCTCCTGGGAGACTAGTATTAGATTCCCATGCCCCAGTGCAGGTTTACTATATCCCTTGGACCTTCACATTGACCATGAAACACAGAAATTGCATCGGGATTGAATACAAAAGAGACAATGCCGACTTAAGTACAAGAGGAGAGAATCTTATAAGAGTTTGTGGTTTGAGCGGCTGCCGGGAGACCAGTAGTAGATTCCGATGCACCAGTGCAGGTTTACTGTATCCCTTGGACCTTCACATTGACCATGAAACACAGAAATTGCATCTGGATTGAATACAAAAAGCACAATGCCGACTCAAGCACAAGAAGAGTGAATCTTCTAAGCGTTTATGATCTGAGCGGCTCCTGGGAGACCAGTATTAGATTCCGATGCACCAGTGCAGGTTTACTTTATCCCTTAGACATTCACATTGACCGTGGAACACAGAATTCCCATCGGGATCGAATACTAAAGGCACAGTGCCGACTTAAGTATAAGAAGAGTGAATCTTCGAACGGTTTGTGCTTTGAGCGGATCCTGGGAGACCAGTATTAGATTCCAATGCTCCAGTACAGGTTTACTGCATCCCTTGGACCTTCACATTGACCATGACACACAGAAATCGTGCCGGGATTGAATACAAAATGCACGATGCTGACTTAAGTACAAGAAGAGTGAAGCTTCTATGAGTTTGTGCTTTGAGCATCTCCTGGGAGACCAGTATTAGATTCCAATACACCAGCGCAGTTTTACTGTATTCTCTTGACCTTCACATTGACCATGAAACAGAGAATTTGCATCGGGATTGAATACAAAAGGCACAATGCCAAATTAAGTTCAAGACGAGTGTATCTTCAAAGAGTTTGTGCTTTGAGTGGGTCCTTGGAGACCAGTATTAGATTCTGATGCACCAGTGCAGGTTTACTGTATCCCTTAGACCATCACATTACCATGTAACAGTGAAATTGCATCGGGATTGAATACAAAAGGCCAAATGCCAACTTAAGTACAAGACGAGTGAATCTTCTAAGGGTTTGTGCTTTGAGCGGCTCCTGGAAAGCCAGTATGTGATTCCCATGCACCAGTTTAGGTCTAATGTATCCCTTGGACCTTCGCATTGACCATGACACACAGAATTTGCACCGGGATTAATGAGAAAAGGCACAATGCCGACTTAAGTACAAGAACAGTGAAACACCTAAGAGTTTGTGCATTGAGCGGCTCCTGGGAGAGCAGTATTAGATTCCGATGCACCAGTGCAGGATTACTGTATCCCTTGGACCTTCACATTGACCATGAATCATAGGAATTGCATCGGAATTGAATGCATAAGGCTCATTGCCGTTTTAAGTACAAGAAGAGTGGATCTTGTAAGAGTGTGTGATTTGAGCGGCTCCTGGGAGACCAGTATTAGATTCCGATGAACCAGTGCAGGTTTACAGCATCCCATGGATCTTCACATTGACCATGAAACACAGAAATTGTATCGGGATTGAATACAAAATGCACAATGCCGACTTAAGTACATAAAGAGTGAATCTTCTAAGAATTTGTGCTTTGAGTGGCTCCTGGAAGACCAGTATTAGATTCCGATGCACCAGTGCAGGTTTACTGTATCCCTCGGACCTTCACATTGACCATAAGAACCCAGATATTGCATCGGGATTGAATACAAAGCACAATACCGACTTAAGTACAAGAAGAATGAATCTCGTTAGAGTGTTTCCTTTGAGCGGCTCCTGGGAGACCAGTATTAGAATCCGATGCACCAGTGCTGGTTTACTGCATCCCATGGACCTTCACATTGCCCATGAAACACTGAAATTGTTTCGGGATTGAATACTAATGGCACAATGCCGACTTAAGTACAAGTAGAGTGAATCTTCCAAGAATTTGTGCTTTGAGCGGCTCCTGGGAGGCCAGTATTACATTCCGATGCACGAGTGCAGGTTTACTGTATCCCTTGGACCGTCACATTGACCATGAATCACAGGAATTGCATCGGGATTGAATACTAAAAGCACAATACCGACTTAAGTACAAGAAGAGTGAATCTTCTAAGTATTTTTTCTTTGAGCGGCTCCTGGAAGACCAGTATTAGATTCCGATGCACCAGTGCAGGTTTACTGTATCCCTCGGACCTTCCCAATGACCATGAAACACTGAAATTGCATCGAGTTCGAATACAAATTTCACAACGTCGACTTAAGTACAAGAAGAGTATATCATCTAAGAAAGTGTGTTTTGAGCGGCTCCTGGGAGACCATAATTAGATACCGATGCACCAGTCCTCGTTTACTGCATCCCATGGATCTTCACATACGCCGTGAAGCACAGACATCGCATCGGGATTGAATACAATATTCACAATGCCGACTTAAGTACAAGAAGAGTGAATCTTCTAAGGGTTTGTGCTTTGAGCGGTTCCTGATAGACCAGTATTAGATAGCGGTGCACCAGTGTATGTATACTGTATCCCTTGGACCTTCACATTGACCATAAGAACCCAGAAATTGCATCGGGATTGAATACAAAGCACAATACCGACTTAAGTACAAGAAGAGTGAATCTCGTTAGAGTGTGTACTTTGAGCGGCTCCTGGGAGACCAGTATTAGAGTCCGATGCACCAGTGCTGGTTTACTGCATCCCATGGACCTTCACATTGCCCATGAAACACTGAAATTGTTTCGGGATTGAATACTAATGGCACAATGCCGACTTAAGTACAAGTAGAGTGAATCTTCCAAGAATTTGTGCTTTGAGCGGCTCCTGGGAGGCCAGTATTAGTTTCCGATGCATGAGTGCAGGTTCACTGTATCCCTTGGACCGTCACATTGACCATGAATCACAGGAATTGCAACGGGAATGAATACATAATGCTAATTGCTCTCTGAAGTACAACAAGAGTGAATCTTCTAAGAGTTTGTGCTTTGAGCGACTCCTCGGAGACCAGTAATAGATTCCGATGCATCAGTGTAGGTTTACTGTATCCCCTCGAACTTCATATTGACCATGAAACATATAAGTTGCATTGGGATTGAATACTAGAGGCACAATGCTGTCTTAAGTACAAGAATAGTGAATCTTCTAAGAATTTGTGCTTTGAGCGGCTCCTGGGAGACCAGTATCAGATTCCGATGCACCAGTGCTGGTTTACTGTATCCCTTGGACCGTCACATTGACCATAAAAACCCAGAAATTGCATTGGGATTGAATACAAAGCACAATGCCGACTTAAGTACAAGAAGAGTGAATCTTGTAAGAGTGTGTGCTTTGAGCGGCTCCTGGGAGACCAGTATTAGAATCCGATGCACCTGTGCTGGTTTACTGCATCCCATGGACCTTCACATTGACCATGAAACACAGAAATTGTATCAGGATTGAATACCAAAGGCACAATGCCGACTTAAGTACAAGAAGAGTGAATCTTCCAAGAGTTTGTGATTTCAGCGGCTCCTGGGAGACCAGTATTAGATTCCGATCTAGCAGTGCAGGTTTACCGTATCCCTTAGGCCTTCACATTCACCATGGAATACAGAAATTGCATCGGGATTGAATATAAAAGGCACAATGCCGGCTTAAGTACAAGAAGAGGAATCTTGTAAGAGTTTGTGCTTTGAGCGGATGCTGGGATACCAGAATTAGATTCCGATGCATCAGAGCAGGTTTACTGTAATCCTTGGCCCTTCACATTGACCATGAATCACAGGAATTATAGCGGTTTTGAATACATATAGCTAAATGATGTTTTAAGTACAACAAGAGTGAATCTTCTGAGAGTTTGTGCTTTGTGCGTCTCCTGGGAGACCAGTATTAGATTCCGATGCACCAGTGAAGGTTTACTGTATCCCATTGAACATCACATTGACCATGAAACACAGAAATTGCGTCGGGATTGAATATAATAGGCACAATGCCGCCTTATGTACATGAGGAATCTTCTAAGGGCTTGTACTTTCAGCGGATGCTGGGAGACCAGTATTAGATTACGATGCGCCAGTGCCGGTTTACTGTATCTCTTGGACCTTCACATTCTCCATGATACACAGAAATTGCATCGTGATTGACTACAAAAGGGACAATGCCGACTTCAGTACAAGAAGAGTGAATCTTGTAAGAGTTTGTGGTTTGAGCGCCTCCTGGGAGACCAGTATCCGATTCTGATGCCCCAGTGCAGGTTTACTGTATCCCTTGGACCATCACATTGACATGAAACACCGAAATTTCATCGGGATTGAATGCAAAAGGGACAATGCCGACTTAAGTACAAGAAGAGTGAATCTTCTAAGTGTTTGTGGTTTGTGCGGCTGCCGGGAGACCAGCATTAGATTCCGATGCACCAGTGCAATTTTACTGTATCCCTTGGTCCTTAAAATTAACCTTGAAACACAGAAATTGCTTCGGGATTCAATACAAAATGGACAATGCCGACATAAATACAAGAAGAGTGAATCTTCTAATATATTATGCTCTGAACGGCTCCTGGGAGACCAGAATTAGATTCCGATGCACCAGTGCACGTTTACTGTATCCCTTGGACCTTCACATTGACCATGATACACAGAAATTGCATCGGGATTGAATACAAAAGGCACAGTGCCGACTTAAGTAAAAGATGAGTGAATCTTCTAGGAGTTTGAGCTTAGAGCTGCTGCTGGGAGACCAGAATTATATTCCGATGCACCGCTGCAGGTTTACTGTTTCCCTTGGACCTTCACATTGACCATGAAACACAGAAATTGAATAGGGATTAGGTACAAATAGTACAATGCCAATTTAAGTACAAGAAGAGAGTATCTTCTAAGAATTTGTACTATGAGCGTCTGCTGCGATACCAGTATTAGACTCCGATGCACCAGTGCAGGTTTCTTGTATCCCTTGGACCTTCACATTGACCATGAAAAACAGAAATTGCATCGGAATTATATACAAACGGCACAATGCCAACTTAACTACAAAAAGAGTGAATCTTCTAAGAGTTCGTGCTTTGAGCGTGACCTGGGATACCAGTATTTGATTCCGATGCACAAGTGCAAGTTTACAGTATCCCTTGGACCTTCACATTGACCATGAAACACAGAAATTGCATAAAGATTAAATACAAAAATGACAATGCCAACATAAGTACAAAAAGAGGGAATCCTCTAAGAGTCCGTGCTTTGAGCGTGACCTGGGAGACCAGTATTAGATTCCGATGCGCCAGTGCTGGTTTACAGTATCCCATGGACCTTCACATTGACCATGAAACACAGACATTGCATAAATATTGAATACAAAAGTGACAATGCCGACTTAAGTACAAGAAGAGTGAATCTTCTAAGAGTTTGTGATTTGAGCGGCTGCCGGGAAACCAGTATTCGATTCCGATGCACCAGTGCAGGTTAACTGTATCCCTTGGACCATCACATTGACCATGAAACACAGAAATTGCATCGGGATTGAATACAAAATGGACAATGCCGACTTAAGTGCAGGAAGAGTGAATCTTCAAAGAGTTTGTGTATTGAGCGGCTTCTGGGAGACCAGTATTAGATTCCGATGCACCAGTGCAGGTTTACCGTGTCCCTTGAACCTTCACATCGACCATGAAACACAGAAATTGCATCGTGATTGAATATTAAAGGCACAATACCGACTTAAAAACAAAAAGAGTGAAACTTCTTAGAGTTTGTGCTTTGAGCGGCTCCTGGGACACCAGTATTAGATTCCGATGCGCCAGTACAGGTTTACTGTATGCCTTGGACCTTCACATTGACCATGAGTCACAGAAATTGCATCGGCATTGAATACAAAAGGGACAATGCCGACTTAAGTACAAGAAGTGTATAGCTTCTTAGAGTTTGTGGTTTGAGCGGCTCCTGGGAGACTAGTATTAGATTCCGATGCCCCAGTGCAGGATTACTGTATCCCTTGGACCTTCACAATGACCATGGAACACAGAAATTGCATTTGGATTGAATACAAAAGGACCTTGACGTTTTAAGTACAAGAGGAGAGAATCTTATAAGAGTTTGTGGTTTGAGCGGCTGCCGGGGGACCAGTAGTAGATTCCGATGCACCAGTGCAGGTTTACTGTATCCCTTAGTCCATCACATTGACCATGAAACACAGAAATTGCATCGGGATTGAATACAAAAAGCACATTGCCGACTTAAGTGCAAGAAGAGTGAATCTTCTAAGCGTTTATGATCTGAGCGGCTCCTGCGAGACCAGTATTAGATTCCGATGCACCAGTGCAGGTTTACTTTACCCTTGGACATTTACATTGACCATGGAACACAGAAATCGCATCGGGATTGAATACAAAAGGCACAGTGCGGACTTAAGGATAAGAAGAGTGAATCATCCAAGAGTTTGTGCTTTGAGCGGATCCTGGGAGACCAGTATTAGAATCCGATGCACCAGTACAGGTTTACTGCATCCCTTGGACATTCACATTGACCATGACACACAAAAATCTTGTGAGGATTGAATACAAAATGCACGATGCTGACTTAAGTAGAAGAAGAGTGAATCTTCTTAGACTTATTGCCTTGTGCAGCTCCTGGGAGACCAGTATTAGATTCCAATACACCAGCGCAGTTTTACTGTAATCCTTGGCCCTTCACATTGACCATGAAACACAGAAATTACATCGTGTTTGAATACAAAATGCACAATGCCGACTTAAGTACAAGAAGTGGGAATCTTCTAAGAATTTGTGCTTTGAGCGGCACCTGGGAGACCAGTATTAGATTCCGATGCGCCAGTGCAGGTTTACTGTATCTCTTGGACCTTCACATTCACCATGATACACAGAAATTGCATTGTGATTGAATATTAAAGACACAATGCCGACTTAAGTACAAGAAGAGAGAAACTTCTTAGAGTTTGTGCTTTGAGAGGCTCTTGGGAGACCAGTATTAGATTCCGATGCGCCAGTGCTGGTTTACTGTATCCCTTGGACCTTCTCATTCACCATGAAACACAGAAATTGCATAAAGATTGAATACAAAAGTGCCAATGCCGACTTAAGTACAAGAAGAGTGAATCTTCTAAGAGAGTATGATTTGAGCGGCTGCCGGGAGACCAGAATTCGATTCCGATGCACCAGTGCAGGTTAACTGTATCCCTTGGACCTTCACATTGACCGTGAAACACAGAAATTGCATCGGGATTGAATACAAAATGGACAATGCCGACGTAACTGCAAGAGGACTGAATCTTCTAAGAGTTTGTGTTTTGAGCGGCTTCTGGGAGACCAGTATTAGATTCCGATGCACCAGTGCAAGATTACCGTGTCCCTTGGACCTCCACATTTACCATGAAACACAGAAATTGCATCGTGATTGAATATTAAAGACACAATGCCGACTTAAGTACAAGAAGAGTGAAACTTCTTAGCGTTTGTGCTTTGAGCGGCTCCTGGGAGACCAGTATTAGATTCCGATGCGCCAGTGCAGGTTTACTGTATCCCTTGGACATTCACATTGACCGTGAGTCACAGAAATTGCATCGGCATTGAATACAAAAGAGACAATGAAGACTTAAGTACATGAAGTGTGTATCTTCTTAGAGTTTGTGGTTTGCGCGGCTCCTGGGAGACTAGTATTAGATTCCAATGCCCCAGTGCAGGATTACTGTATCCCTTGGACTTTCACAATGACCATGTAACACAGGAATTGCATTGGGATTGAATACAAAAGGACCATGACGTTTTAAGTGCAAGAGGAGAGAATCTTATAAGAGTTTGTGGTTTGAGCGGCTGCCGGGAGACCAGTAGTAGATTCCGATGCACCAGTGGAGGTTTACTGTATCCCTTGGACCTTCACATTGACTAAGAAACACAGAAATTGCATCGGGATTGAATACAAAAAGCACAATGCAGACTTAAGTACAAGAAGAATGAATCTTCTAAGCGTTTATGATCTGAGCGGCTCCTGGGAGACCAGTATTAGATTCCGATGCACCAGTGCGGGTTTACATTATCCCTTAGACATTCACATTGACCATGGAACACAGAAATCGCATCGGGATTGAATACAAAAGGCACAGTGCCGACTTAAGTATAAGAAGAGTGAATCTTCGAAGAGTTTGTGCTTTGAGCGGATCCTGGGAGACCAGTATTAGATTCCGATGCACCAGTACAGGTTTACTGCGTCCCTTGGACCTTTACATTGACCATGACACACAGAAATCGTGCCGGGATTGAATACAAAATGCACGATGCTGACTTAAGTACAAGAGGAGTGAATCTTCTAAGAGTTTGTGTTTTGAGCGGCTCCTGGGAGACCGGTATTAGATTCCAATACACCAGCGCAGTTTTACTGTATCCTCTGGACCTTCACATTGACCATGAAACAGAGAATTTGCATCGGGATTGAATACAAAAGGCACAATGCAAACTTAAGTACAAGACGAGTGAATCTTCTAAGGGTTTGTGTTTTGAGCGGCTCCTGGAAAGCCAGTATGAGATTTCCATGCACCAGTTTAGGTCTAATGTATCCCTTGGTCCTTCACATTGACCATGACACACATAAATAGCACCGGGATTGAAGAGAAAAGGCACAATGCCGAGTTATGTAAAAGAAGAGGAATCTTCTAAGGGTTTGTGCTTTGAGCGGTGCCTGGGAGACCAGTATTAGATTCCGATGCACCAGTGCAGGATTACTGTATCTCTTAGACGTTCACATTGACCGTGAAACACAGAAATTACACCGGGAATGAATACAAAAGGCACAATGGCCGACATAAGTACAAGAAGAGTGAATCTTCTAAGAGTTTGTGCACTGTGGGACTCCTGGGAGACCAGTATTAGATTCCGATGCACGCATGCAGGTTTACTGTATCCCATTGACCTTCACATTGACCATGAAACACAGAAATCGCAACGGGATCGAATACAAAATGCACAATGCCGTCCTAAGTACAAGAAAAGAGAATAATCTAAGATTTTTTGGTTTTAGTGCCTCCTGGGAACCAGTATAAGATCCCGATCCAGCAGTGCAGGTTTGCGGTATCCCTTGGACCTTCACATTGACCATGAAACACAGAAATTGCATCGGGATTTATTACAAAAGGCACAATGCCGACTTAAATACAAGAACAGTGAAACACCTAAGAGTTTGTGCTTTGAGCGGCCCCTGGGCGACCAGTGTTAGATTCCGATGCACCAGTGAAGGTTTACTGTATCCGTTGGACGTTCACATTGACCATGAAACACAGAAATTGCATCGGTATTGAAAACAAGAGGGACAATTCCGACTTAAGTGTAAGAAGAGTGAATCTACTAAGTGTTGGTGCCTTGAGCGGCTCCTCGGAGACTAGTATTAGATTCCGATGCAGGTTTACTGTATCCCTTCAACCATCACATCCACCATGAAACATTGAAATTGCTTCGGGATTGAACACAAAAAGCACAATGGCGACTTAAATACAAGAAGAGTGAATCTTCTAAGAGTTTGGGTTTTGAGCGGCCCCTGAGAGACCAGTATTTGATTCCGATGCAGCAGTGAAGGTTTACAGTATCCCTTGGACTTTCACATTGACCATGAAACACAGAAATTGCATCGTGATTGAATATTAAAGGCACAATGCCGACTTAAGTACAAGAAGAGTGAAACTTCTTAGTGTTTGTGCTTTGAGCGGCTCCTGGGAGACCAGTATTAGATTCCGATGCAGCAGTGAAGGTTTACAGTATCCTTTGGACTTTCACATTGACCATGAAACAAAGAAATTGCATCGGGATTGATTACTAAAGGCACAATGACGAATTAAGTACACGATGAGTGAATCTCCCAAGAGTTTGTGCTTTCATCGGCTCCTTGGTTACCAGTATTAGATTCCAATGCACCAGTGCAGCTTTACCGTATCCCTTGGAACTTCACATTGACCATGAAACTTAGAAATTGCATTGGGATTTAATACAAATGCACAATGCCGAGATAAGTACAAGACGAGTGAATCTTCAAAGAATTTGTGCTTTCAGCGGATCATGGGAGACCAGTATTAGATTCCGAGGCACCAGTGCAGGTTTACTGTATCCGTTTGACCTTCACTTTGACCATGAAACACGAAAATTGCATCGGGATTGAATACAGAAGGGACAATGCCGACTTAAGTACAAGAAGTGTGAATTTTCTAACAGTTTGTGGTTTGAGCGGCTCGTGGAAGACCTGTATTACATTCCAATGCACCAGTGCGGGTTTTCTGTATCCCTTGGACCTTCCTATTGACCATGAAACACAGAAATCGCATCGGTATTGAATAAAAAAGGCACATAGCCGACTTAAGTACAGGAAGAGTGAATCTTCTATGAGTTTCTCCTTTGAGCGGCTCATCTGAGACCTGTATCAGATTCCGATGCACCAGTGCAGGTTTACTGTATCCCTTGGACCTTCACATTGACCATGAAGCACAGAAATCGCATCGGGGTTCAATACAAAAAGCACAAAGCAGACTTAATTACAAGAAGAGTGAATTTTGTAAGAGTTTGTGGTTTGAGCTTCTCCTGGGAGACCTGTATTAGATTCAGATGCACCAGTGCAGGTTTACTGTATCCCTTGAACCTTCACATTGACCATGAAACACAGATATTGCTTCGGGATTGAATACGAAAGGCAAAATGCGGATTTAAGTACAAGAAGAGTGAGTCTTCTATGAGTTTGTGCTTCCAGCGCCTCCAGGGACACCAGTGTTAGATTTTGATGCACCAGTGCAGGTTTACCGTTTCCCTTAAACCTTCACATTGACCATGAAACACAGAATTTGCATCGGGATTGAATACAAAAACCACAATGGCGACTTAAGTACAAGAAGAGTGAATCTTCTAAGAGTTTGTGCTTTGAGCAGCACCTTGGGAGACCAGTATTGGATGCCGTTGCACCAGTGCAGGTTTACTGTATCCCTTGGACCATCAAATTGACCATGAAGCACAGAAATCGCATCAGGGTTCAATACAAAAAGCACAAAGCAGACTTAATTACAAGAAGAGTGAATTTTGTAAGAGTTTGTGGTTTGAGTTTCTCCTGGGAGACCAGTATTAGATTTTGATGCACCAGTGCAGGTTTACCGTTTCCCTTAAACCTTCACATTGACCATGAAACACAGAAACTGCATCGGGATTGAAATCAAAACGGACAATGCCGACTTAAGTACAAGAAGAGTGAATCTTCTGAGAGTTTGTGCTTTGAGCAGCTCCTGGGATACCAGTATTAGATAGCGATGCACCAGTGCTGGTTTAACTTATCCCCTGGACCTTCACATCGACCATGATAAATAGAAATTGCATCGGGATTGAATACATAAGGCACAATGGCGACTTAAGTACAAGAAGAGTGAATCTTCTAAGAGTTTTTGCTTTGAGCGGCACCTTGGGAGACTAGTATTAGGTTCCGAAACACCAGTGCAGGTTTACTGTCTCCCTTGGACTTTCACATTGACCATGAAGCACAGAAATCGCATCGGGGTTCAATACAAAAAGCACAAAGCAGGCTTAATTACAAGAAGAGTGAATTTTCTAAGAGTTTGTGGTTTGAGCGTCTCCTGGGAGACCAGTATTAGATTCAGATGCACCAGTGCAGGTTTACTGTATCCCTTGAACCTTCACATTGACCATGAAACACAGATATCGCATCGGGATTGAATACAAAAGGCACAATGCCGACTTAAGTACAAGAAGGGTGAGTCTTCTAAGAATTTGTGCTTTGAGCGGCTCATGGGAGACCAGTATTAGATTCCGATGCACCACTGCAAGTTGTCTGTATCCGTTTGACCTTCACTTTGACCATGAAACACGGACATTGCATCAGCATTGAATACAAAAGGGACAATGCCGACTTAAGTACAAGAAGAGTGAATCTTCTATGAATTTGTGCTTTGAGCGGCTCATGGGAGACCAGTATTAGATTCCGATGCACCAGTGCAGGTTAATTGTATCCCTTGGACATTCACATTGACCATGAAACAAAGAATATGCATCGGGATTGAATAAAAAGGCACATAGCCGACTTAAGTACAAGAGGAGTGAATCTTCTATAAGTTTGTCCCTTGAGCGGCTCATCTGAGACCTGTATCAGATTCCGATGCACCAGTGCAGGTTTACTGTATCCCTTGGACCTTCACATTGACCATGAAGCACAGATATCGCATCGTGTTTCAATACAAAAAGCACAAAGCAGACTTAATTACAAGAAGGGTGAATTTTGTAAAAGTTTGTGGTTTGAGCGTCTCCTGGGAGACCAGTATTAGATTCAGATGCACCAGTGCAGGTTTACTGTATCCCTTGAACCTTCACATTGACCATGAAACACAGATGTTGCATTGGGATTGAATACGAAAGGCTCTATGCCGACTTAAGTACAAGAAGAGTGAGTCTTCTATGAGTTTGTGCTTCCAGCGCCTCCAGGGACACCAGTATTAGATTTTGATGCACCAGTGCAGTTTTACCGTATCCCTCAAACCTTCACATTGACCATGAAACACAGAATTTTCATCGGGATTGAATACAAAAACCACAATGGTGACTTAGGTACAAGAAGAGTGAATCTTCTAAGAGTTTGTGCTTTGAGCAGCACCTTGGGAGACCAGTATTGGATGCCGTTGCACCAGTGCAGGTTTACTGTATCCCTTGGACCATCACATTGACCATGAACCACAGAAATTGCATTCGGATTGAATCCAAAATGCACAATGCCGACTGAAGTACAAGAAGAGTGATCTTCTAAGAGTTTCTGCTTTGAGCGGCTCCTGGGAGACCAGTATTTGATTATGATAGACCAGTGCAGGTTTACTGTATCCCTTGGACCATCACATTGACCATGAAACACAGAAATTGCATCGGGATTGAAATCAAAACGGACAATGCCAACTTAAGTACAAGAAGAGTGAATCTTCTGAGAGTTTGTGCTTTGAGCTGCTCCTGGGATACCAGTATTAGATTCCGATGCACCAGTGCAGGTTTAACTTATCCCCTGGACCTTCACATCGACCATGATACATAGAAATTGCATCGGGACTGAATACAAAAGGCACAATGGCGACTTAAGTACAAGAAGAGTGAATCTTCTAAGAGTTTTTGCTTTGAGTGGCACTTGGGAGACCAGTATTAGATTCCGATATACCAGTGCAGGTTTACTGTCTCCCTTGGACTTTCAAATTGACCATGAAGCACAGAAATCGCATCAGGGTTGAATACAAAAAGCACAAAGCAGACTTAATTACAAGAGGAGTGATTTTTCGAAGAGTTTCTGGTTTGAGCGGCTCCTGGGAGACCAGTATTTGATTCAGATGCACCAGAGCAGGTTTGCTGTATCCCTTGGAACTTCACATTGACCATGAAACACAGATATCGTATCGGGATCGAATACGAAAGGCACAATGCCGACTTAAGTACAAGAAGAGTGAATCTTCTTAGTATTTGTGCTTTGAGCGGCTCATGGGAGACCAGTATTAGATTCCGATGCACCAGTGCAGGTTTTCTGTATCCGTTTGACCTTCACTTTGAACAAGAAACACGGAAATTGCATCGGGATTGAATACAAAACTGACACTGTGACTTAAGTACAAGAAGAGTGAATCTTCTACGAATTTGTGCTTTGAGTGGCTCATGGGAGACCAGTATTAGATTCCTATGCACTAGCGCAGGTTTTCTATATCCGTTTGACCTTCACATTGACCATGAAACACAGATATTCCTTCGGGATTGATTATGGAAGGCACAATGCCGACTTAAGTACAAGAAGAGTGAGTCCTCCATGAGTTTGTGATTCCAGCGGGTCCTGGGATACCAGTTATAGATTCCGATGCACCAGTGAAGGTTTACCGTATCCCTTAAACCTTCACATTGACCATGAAACACTGAAATTATATCGGGATTGAATACGCAAGGGACAATGCCGACTTAAGTACAAGAAGAGTGAATCTTCTAAGAGTTTGTGCTTTGAGCGGCTCCTCGGAGACCAGTATTAGATTCCGATGCACCAGTGCAGGTTTACTGTATCCCTTGGACCTTCACATTGACCATGAAAAACAGAAATTGCATGGGGATTGAATACAAAAGGCACAGTGCCGACCTAAGTACAAGAAAAGTTAATCTTCTAAGATGTTGTGCTATAAGCGGCTCCAGGGAGACCAGTATTAGATTCCAATGCACCAGTGCAGGTTTACTGTAACCCTTCGACCGTCACATTGACCATGAAACACAGATATTGCATTCGGATTGAATACAAAATGCACAATGCCGACTGAAGTACAAGAAGAGTGAATCTTCTAAGAGTTTGTGCTTTGAGCGGCTGCTGGGAGACCAATATTTGATTCCGATGCAGCAGTGCAAGTTTACAGTCTCCCTTGGACTTTCACATTGACTATGAAAGACGGATATTGCATCGGGATTGAAATCAAAACGGACAATCCCAACTTAAGTACAAGAAGAGTGAATCTTCTGTGAGTTTGTGGTTTGAGCGGCTTTTGGGATACCAGTTTTAGATTCCGATGCACCAGAGCATATTGAACTTATCCCTTGGACCTTCGCATCAACCATGAAACGTAGAAATTGCATCGGGATTGAATACAAAAGGCACAATTGCGACGTAAGTACAAAACGAGTGAATCTTCTAAGAGATTTTGCTTTGAGCGGCTCCTTGGGAGACCGGTATTAAATTTCGATGCACCAGTGCAGGTTTACTCTATCCCTTGGACTTTCACATTGACCATTACGCACAGAAATTGCATCGGGGTTGAATACAAAAAGCACAAAGCCGACTTAATCACAAGAAGAATGAATTTTCTAAGTGTTTGTGGTCTGAGCGGCTCCTAGGAGTCCTCTATTTGATTCCGATGCACCAGTGCAGGTTTACTGTATCCCTTGGACCGTCACATAAACCATGAAAAACAGAAATTGCATCGGTATTGAATACAAAATTCACAATGCCGACTGAAGTACAAGGAAAGTGAAACTGTTTATAATTTGTGCTTTGAGCGGGTCATGGGAAACCAGTATTAGATTCAGATACACCAGTGCAGGTTTTCTGTATCCGTTTGACCTTCACTTTGACCATGAGGTACAGAAATTGCATCGGGATTGAATACAAAATGGACAATGCTAACTTAAGTACAAGAAGAGTGAATTTTCTAAGAGTTTGTGGTTTGAGCGGCTCCTGGGAGACCTGTATAGATTCCGATGCACCAGTGCAGGTTCACTGTATCCCTTGGACCTTCACATTGAACATGAAACACAGTAATCGCATCGGGATTGAATACAAAAGGCACAATGCCGACTAAAGTACAAGAAGAGTGAATCTTCTATGAGTTTGTGCTTTGAGCGGCGCCTGGGAGACCAGTATTAGATTCCTATGCACTAGCGCAGGTTTTCTATATCCGTTTGACCTTCACATTGACCATGAAACACAGATATTCCTTCGGGATTGAATATGGAAGGCACAATGCCGACTTAAGTACAAGAAGAGTGAGTCCTCCATGAGTTTGTGATTCCAGCGGGTCCTGGGATACCAGTTATAGATTCCGATGCACCAGTGAAGGTTTACCGTATCCCTTAAACCTTCACATTGACCATGAAACACTGAAATTATATCGGGATTGAATACGCAAGGGACAATGCCGACTTAAGTACAAGAAGAGTGAATCTTCTAAGAGTTTGTGCTTTGAGCGGCTCCTCGGAGACCAGTATTAGATTCCGATGCACCAGTGCAGGTTTACTGTATCCCTTGGACCTTCACATTGACCATGAAAAACAGAAATTGCATGGGGATTGAATACAAAAGGCACAGTGCCGACCTAAGTACAAGAAAAGTTAATCTTCTAAGATGTTGTGCTATAAGCGGCTCCAGGGAGACCAGTATTAGATTCCAATGCACCAGTGCAGGTTTACTGTAACCCTTCGACCGTCACATTGACCATGAAACACAGATATTGCATTCGGATTGAATACAAAATGCACAATGCCGACTGAAGTACAAGAAGAGTGAATCTTCTAAGAGTTTGTGCTTTGAGCGGCTGCTGGGAGACCAATATTTGATTCCGATGCAGCAGTGCAAGTTTACAGTCTCCCTTGGACTTTCACATTGACTATGAAAGACGGATATTGCATCGGGATTGAAATCAAAACGGACAATCCCAACTTAAGTACAAGAAGAGTGAATCTTCTGTGAGTTTGTGGTTTGAGCGGCTTTTGGGATACCAGTTTTAGATTCCGATGCACCAGAGCATATTGAACTTATCCCTTGGACCTTCGCATCAACCATGAAACGTAGAAATTGCATCGGGATTGAATACAAAAGGCACAAATCCGGCTTAATTATAAGAAGAGTGAACTTTCTAAGAGTTTGTGGTTTGAGCGGCACCTGGGAGACCAGTACTAAGTTCCGATGCACCAGTGCAAGTTAACTGTATCCCTTGGACTTTCACATCGACTATGAAGCACAGAAATTGCATTGGGGTTGAATACAAGAGCCACAAATCCGGCTTAATTATAAGAAGAGTGAATTTTCTAAGAGCTTGTTTTTTGAGCGGCTCCTGGGATACCAGTATTAGATTTCGACGCACCAGTGCAGGATTACCGTATCCCTTGGACCTTCACATTGACAATGAAACACAGAAATTGCATCGAGATTGAAATCAAAAGGGTCAATGCCGACTTGAGTACAAGAAGAGTGAATCTTCTAAGAGTTTAAGCATTGAGCGGATCCTGGAAGACCAGTATTTGATTCCGATGCAGCAGTGCAGGTTTACAGTATCCCTTGTACCCTCACATTGACCATGAAACACAGAAATTGCATCGGGATTGAAATCAAAAGAGACAATGCCGACTTAAGTACAAGAAGAGTGAATTTTCTAAGAGTTTGTGTTTGAGCGGCTCCTGGGATTCCTGTATTAGATTCCGATGCACAAGTGCAGGTTTAACTCATCCCCCAAACCTTCATTTCGACCATGAAACATAGAAATTGTATTGGGATTTAGTACAAAGGGCACAATGGCAACTGAAGTACAAGGAGAGTGAATCTTCTAAGAGTTTTTGCTTTGAGCGGCTCCTTGGGAGACCAGTATTAGATTCCGATGCACCAGTGCAGGTTTACTGTATCCCTTGGACTATCACATTGAACATGAAGCACAGAAATCGCATCAGGGTTGAATACAAAAAGCACAATGCAGACTTAATTACAAGAAGAGTGAATTTCTAAGAGTTTGTGGTTTGAGCGGCTCCTGAGAGACCATTATTAGATTCCGATGCACCAGTGCAGGTTTACTGTATCCCTAGGACCTTCACATTGACCATGAAACACAGATATCGCATCGGGATTGAATACAAAAGGAACAATGCCGACTTCAGTTCAAGAAGAGTGAGCCTTCTAAGAATTTGTGCTTTGAGCGGCTCATGGGAGACCAGTATTAGATTCCGATGCACCAGTGCAGGTTTTCTGTATCCGTTTGACCTTCACCTTGACCATGAAACACGGAAATTGCATCGGGATTGAATACAAAAGAGACGATGCCGACTTAAGTACAAGAAGTGTGAATTTTCTAAGAGTTTGTGGTTTGAGCGGCTCATGGGAGACCAGTATTAGATTCCGATGCACCAGTGCAGGTTTACTGTATCCCTCGGACCTTCACATTGATCATGATATACAGATACTGCATCGGGATTGAATACCAAAGCACAATGCCGACTTAAGTACAAGAAGAGTGAATCTTCTAAGAATTTGTGCCCTTGAGCGGCTCATGAGAGACCAGTATTAGTTTCCGATGCACCAGTGCAGGTTTTCTGTATCCGTTTGACCTTCACTTTCACCATGAAACACGGAAATTGCATCGGGATTGAATACAAAAGGGACAATGGGTACTTAAGGACACGAAGAGTGAATCTTCTGAGAGTTTTTGCTTTGAGCGGCTCCTTGTGAGACCAGTATTAGATTCCGTTGCACCAGTTGAGGTTTACTGTATCCCTTGGACTTCCACATTGACCATGAAAAACAGATATCGCATCGGGATTGAATACAAAATGCACAATGCCGACTTAGGTACAAGAAGAGTGAATCTTTTAAGAATTTGTGCTTTGAGCGGCTCATGGGAGACCAGTATTAGGTTCCGATGCACCAGTGCAGTTTTTCTGTATCCATGTGGCCTTCACTTTGACCATGAAACACGGAAATTGCATCGGGATTGAATACAGAAGGGGCAGTGCCGACTTAAGTACAAGAAGAGTGAATTTTCTAAGAGTTTGTGGTTTGAGCGGCTCCTAGGAGCAATGTATTAGTTTCCAATGCACCAGTGCAGGTTTACTGTATCCCTTGGACCTTCACATTGACCATGAAACACAAAAATCGCATCGGTATTAAATAGAAAACACACAATGCCGACTTAAGTACAAGAAGAGTGAATCTTCTAAGAGTTTGTGCTTTGAGCGGCTCATGGGAGACCAGTATTAGATTCCGATGCTTCAGTGCATGTTTACTGTATCCCATGGACCTTCACATTGACAATGAAACACAAAAATTGCATCAGGATTGAATACAAAAGTCACGATGACGACCTAAGCACAAGATGAGTGAATCTCCCAAGATGTTGTGCTTTGAGTGGGTCCAGGGAGACCAGTATCAGATTCCGATGCACCAGTGCAGGTTTGCTGGAACCCTTGGACCATCACATTGACCATGAAACACAGAAATAAAATTCGGATTGAATCCAAAATGCACAATGCCGACTGAAGTACAAGAGGAATGAATGTTCTAAGAGATTGTGCTTTATGCGGCTCCTGGGAGACCAGTATTTGATTCCGATGCAGCAGTGCAGGTCTACAGTATCCCATGGACTTTCACATTGACGATGAAAGACGGATATTGCATCGGGATTGAAATCAACAGGGACAATTCCGACTTAAGTACAAGAAGAGTGAATCTTCTGAGAGTTTGTGCTTTGAGCGGCTTCTGGGATACCAGTATTAAAATCCGATGCCCCAGTGCAGGTTTAACTTATCCCCTGGACCTTCACATCGACCATGAAACATAGACAATTCATCGGAATTGAATACAAAAGGCACAATGGCGACATAAGTACAAGAAGAGTTAATCTTCTAAGATTTTGTGTTTTGAGTGGCTCCTTGGGAGACCAGTATTAGAATCCGATGCACCAGTGCAGGTTTACTGTATCCCTTGGACTTTCACATTGACCATGAAGCACAGAAATTGCATTGGGGTTGAATACAAAATGCACAAATCCGGCTTAATTACAAGAAGAGTGAATCTTCTAAGAGTTTGTACTTTGAGCAGCTCCTGGGACACCAGTATTTGATTACGATGCAGCAGTGAACATTTTCAGTATCCCTTGGACCCTCACATTGACCATCATACACAGAAATTGCATCGGGATTGAAATCAAAAGGGACAATGCCGACTTAAGTACAAGAAGAGTGAATGTTCTGAGAGTTTGTTCTTTGAGCGGCTTCTGGGATACCAGTATTAGATTCCGATGCACCAGTGCCGGTTTAACTTATCCCCTGGACCTTCACATCGACCATGAAACATAGAAATTTCATCGGAATTGAATACAAAAGGCACAATTGCGACGTAAGTACAAAAGGAGTGAATCTTCTAAGAGATTTTGCTTTGAGCGGCTCCTTGGGAGACCGGTATTAAATTTCGATGCACCAGTGCAGGTTTACTCTATCCCTTGGACTTTCACATTGACCATTACGCACAGAAATTGCATCGGGGTTGAATACAAAAAGCACAAAGCCGACTTAATCACAAGAAGAATGAATTTTCTAAGTGTTTGTGGTCTGAGCGGCTCCTAGGAGTCCTCTATTTGATTCCGATGCACCAGTGCAGGTTTACTGTATCCCTTGGACCGTCACATAAACCATGAAAAACAGAAATTGCATCGGTATTGAATACAAAATTCACAATGCCGACTGAAGTACAAGGAAAGTGAAACTGTTTATAATTTGTGCTTTGAGCGGGTCATGGGAAACCAGTATTAGATTCAGATACACCAGTGCAGGTTTTCTGTATCCGTTTGACCTTCACTTTGACCATGAGGTACAGAAATTGCATCGGGATTGAATACAAAATGGACAATGCTAACTTAAGTACAAGAAGAGTGAATTTTCTAAGAGTTTGTGGTTTGAGCGGCTCCTGGGAGACCTGTATAGATTCCGATGCACCAGTGCAGGTTCACTGTATCCCTTGGACCTTCACATTGAACATGAAACACAGTAATCGCATCGGGATTGAATACAAAAGGCACAATGCCGACTAAAGTACAAGAAGAGTGAATCTTCTATGAGTTTGTGCTTTGAGCGGCGCCTGGGAGACCAGTATTAGATTCCGATGCACCAGTGCTGGTTTACTGTATCTCACGGACCTTCACATTGACCATGAAACAAAGAAATTGCATCGGTATTGAATACTAAAGGGACAATGCCGACTTAAGTACAAGAAGAGTGAATCTTCTAAGAATTTTAACTTTGAGCGGGTCATGAGAGTCCAGTATTGGATTCAGATGCAACACTGCAGGTTTTCTGTATCCGTTTGACCTTCACATTGAGCATGAAAGACAGAACGTGCATCGGGATATAAATCAAATGGGACAATGCCGACTTAAGTACAAGAAGAGTGAATCTTCTGAGAATTTGTGCTTTGAGCGGCTCCTAGGATACCAGTATTAGATTCCGATGCACCAGTGCTGGTTTAACGTATCTCTTGGACCTTTAAATTGACCATGATACATAGAAATGGAGTTTAGATTGAATACAAAAGGCACAACGGCGACTTAAATACAAGAAGAGTGAATCTTCTAAGAGTACGTGCCTTGAGCGGCTACTTGGGAGACCAGTATTAGTTTGCGATGCACCAATGCAGGTTTACTGTATCCCTTGGACCTTCAAATTGACCATGAAACACAGAAATTGCATCGGTATTGAATACAAAAAGCACTATGCCGACTTAATTACAAGAAGAGTGAATTTTCTAAGAGTTTGTGGTTTGAGCGGCTCCTGGGAGACCAGTATTAGATTCCGATGTACCAGTGTAGGTTTACTGTATCCCTTGGACCATCTCATTGACCATGAAACACAGATATCGCATCGGGATTGAATACAAAATGCACAATGCCGACTTAGGTACAAGAAGAGTGTATCTTCTAAGAATTTGTGCTTTGAGCGTCTCATGGGAGACCAGTATTATATTCCGACGCACCAGTGCAGGTTCTCTGTATCTTTTTGACCTTCACTTTGACCATGAAACACGGAAATTGCATCGGGATTGAATACAGAAGAGAAAATGCCGACTTAAGTACAAGAAGAGTGAATTTTCTAAGAGTTTGTGGTTTGAGCGGCTCCTACGAGACCTGTATTGGATTCCAATGCACCAGTGCAGGTTTACTGTATCCCTTGGACCTTCACATTGACCGTGAAACATAGAAATCGCATCGGGATTAAATAGAAAAGCCACAATGCCGACTTAAGTACAAGAAGAGTGAATCTTCTAAGAGTTTGTGCTTTGAGCGGCTCATGGGAGACCAGTATTAGATTCTGATGCACCAGTGCAGGTTTACTGTATCCCTTGCACCTTCACATTGACCATGAAACACAGATATTGCATCGGGATTGAATACAAAACGCACAATGTCGACTTAAGTACAAGATGAGTGAGTCTTCTACGAGTTTGTGCTTTGAGCGGCTCCTGGGAGACGAGTATTAGATTCCGATGCACCAGTGCAGGTTTGCTGTATCCCTTGGACCTTCACATTGAGCATAAAAGAAGGAAATTGCTTCGGAATTTGAATACAAAAAGCACATTGCCCACTTATTTAAGAGAAGAGTGATTCTTCTAAGAGTTTGTGCTTTGAGCGGCTCCTGGGAGATCAGTATTAGATTCCGATGCACCATTGCATGTTTACTGTATCCCATGGACCTTCACATTGACAATGAAACACAGAAATTACATCAGGATTGAATACAAATGGCACAATGACGTCCTAAGTACAAGATGAGTGAATCTCCCGGCCGGCCGCGTTGGTCTAGCGGTTCTGGCGCTGCAGTCCGGAACCGCGGGACTGCTACGGTCGCAGGTTCGAGTCCTGCCTCGGGCATGGGTGTGTGTGATGTCCTTAGGTTAGTTAGGTTTAAGTAGTTCTAAGTTCCAGGGGACTTATGACCTAAGATGTTGAGTCCCATAGTGCTCAGAGCCGTTTGAGTGAATCTCCCAAGATTTTGTTTTTTGAGCGGGTCCAGGGAGCCCAGTATTAGATTCCGATGCACCAGTGCAGGTTTACTGTAACCCTTGGACCATCACATTGACCATGAAACACAGAAATTGCATTCGGATTGAATACAAAATGCGCAATGCCGACTGATGTACAAGAAGAGTGAATCTACTAAGATGTTGTGCTTTGAGCGGCTCCTGGGAGACCAGTATTTGATTCCGATGCAGCAGTGCAGGTTTACAGTATCCCTTGGACTTTCACATTGACCATGAAAGACAGATATTGCATCGGGATTGAAATCAAAAGGGACAATGCCGACTTAAGTATGAGAAGAGTGAATCTTCTGAGAATTTGTGCTTTGAGCGGCTTTTGGGATACCAGTATTAGATTCCGATGCACCAGTGCATATTTAACGTATCCCTTGGACCTTCACATCGACCATGAAACATAGAAATTGCATCGGGATTCAATACAAAAGGCACAATGGTGACATAAGTACAAGAAGAGTGAATCTTCTAAGATTTTGTGTTTTGAGCGGCTCCTTGGGAGACCAGTATTAGATTCCGATGCACCAGTGCAAGTTTACTGTATCTCTTGGACTTTCACATTGACCATGAAGCACAGAAATTGCATTGGGGTTGAATACAAAAGGCACAAACCCGGCTTAATTACAAGAAGAGTGAATCTTCTAAGAGTTTGTGCTTTGAGCGGCTCCTGGGAGACCAGTATTAGATTCCGATGTACCAGTGCAGGTTTACTGTATCCCTTGGACCTTCACATTGACGATGATACAAAGAAATTGCATCGGGGTTGAATACAAAAGGCACAAGGCCAACTTAAGTACAAGAAGAGTGAATCATCTGAGGGTTTGTGCTTTGAGCGGCTCCTGGGATACCAGTATTAGATTCCTATGCACCAGTGCAAGTTTCACTTATCCCCTAGACCTTCACATCGACCATGAAACATAGAAATTGCATCGGGATTGAATACAAGAGGCACAATGGCGACTTAAGTACAGGAAGAGTGAATCTTCTAAGAGTTTTTGCTTTGAGCGGATAATTGTGAGACCAGTATTAGATTCCGATGCACCAGCGCAGGTTTACTGTGTCCCTTCGACTTTCACATTGACCATGAAACACAGAAATTGCATCGGGATGGAATACAAAAGGGACAATGCCGCCTTAAGTACTAGAAAAGTGAATCTTGTGAGAGTTTATGCTTTGAGCGGCTCCAGGGAGACCAGTATTACATTCCGATGTACCAGTGCAGGTTCTCTGTATCCCTTGGACCGTCACATTGACGATGAAACACAGAAATTGCATCGGGATTGAATACAAAATGCACAATGCCGACTGAAGTTCAAGAGGAGTGAATCTTCTAAGAGTTTGTGCTTCGAGCGGCTCCTGGGAGACCAGTATTTGATTCCGATGCAGCTGTGCAGTTTTACTGTATCCCTTGGACCTTCACATTGACAATGAAAGGCAGAAAATGCATCGGGATTGAAACCAAAAAGGACAATGCCGACTTAAGTACAAGAAGAGTGAATCTTCTATGAGTTTCTGCTTTGAGCGGCTCCCGGGAGACCAGGATTAGATTCCGAAGCACCAGTGCTGGTTTACTGTATATCTTGGTCCTTCACATTGACCATGATACAAAGAAATTGCATCGGGATTGAATACAAAAGGTACAATGCCGACTTAAGTACAAGAAGAGTGAATCTTCTAAGAGTTTGTGCTTCGAGCAGCTCCTGGGAGACCAGTATATGATTCCTAAGTAGCTGTGCAGGTTTACTGCATCCCTTGGACCTTCACATTGACCATGAAAGACAGAACTTCCATCAGGATATAAATCAAAAGGGGCAATGCCGACTTGAGTACAAGAAGAGTGAATCTTCTGAGAGTTTGTGCTTTGAGCGTATCCTGGGATACCAGTATTAGATTCCGATGCACCAGTGTAGGTTTCACTTATCCCCCGGACCTTCACATCGACCATGAAACATATAGATTGCATCGGGATTGAATACAAAAAGCACTATGCCGACTTAATTACAAGAAGAGTGAATTTTCTAAGAGTTTGTGGTTTGAGCGGCTCCTACGAGACCTGTATTAGATTCCAATGCACCAGTGCAGGTTTACTGTATCCCTTGGACCTTCACATTGACCGTGAAACATAGAAATTGCATCGGGATTGAATACAAAAGGTACAATGCCGACTTAAGTACAAGAAGAGTGAATCTTCTAAGAGTTTGTGCTTCGAGCGGCTCCTGGGAGACCAGTATTTGATTCCTAAGTAGCTGTGCAGGTTTACTGTATCCCTTGGACCTTCACATTGACCATGAAACACAGATATTGCGTCGGGATTGAATACAAAACGCACAATGTCGACTTAAGTACAAGAAGAGTGAGTCTTCTACGAGTTTGTGCTTTGAGCGGCTCCTGGGAGACGAGTATTAGATTCCGATGCACCAGTGCAGGTTTGCTGTATCCCTTGGACCTTCACATTGAGCATAAAAGAAAGAAATTGCTTCGGAAAATGAATACAAAAAGCACATTGCCCACTTATTTAAGAGAAGAGTGATTCTTCTAAGAGTTGGTGCTTTGAGCGGCTCCTGGGAGATCAGTATTAGATTCCGATGCACCATTGCATGTTTACTGTATCCCATGGACCTTCACATTGACAATGAAACACAGAAATTACATAAGGATTGAATACAAATGGCACAATGACGACCTAAGTACAAGATGAGTGAATCTCCCGGCCGGCCGCGTTGGTCTAGCGGTTCTGGCGCTGCAGTCCGGAACCGCGGTACTGCTACGGTCGCAGGTTCGAGTCCTGCCTCGGGCATGGGTGTGTGTGATGTCCTTAGGTTAGTTAGGTTTAAGTAGTTCTAAGTTCCAGGGCACATATGACCTAAGATGTTGAGTCCCATAGTGCTCAGAGCCGTTTGAGTGAATCTCCCAAGATTTTGTTTTTTGAGCGGGTCCAGGGAGACCAGTATTAGATTCCGATGCACCAGTGCAGGTTTACTGTAACCCTTGGACCATCACATTGACCATGAAACACAGAAATTGCATTCGGATTGAATACAAAATGCACAATGCCGACTGATGTACAAGAAGAGTGAATCTTTTAAGAGATTGTGCTTTGAACGGCTCCTGGGAGACCAGTATTTGATTCCGATGCAGCAGTGCAGGTTTACAGTATCCCTTGGACTTTCACATTGACCATGAAAGACAGATATTGCATCGGGATTGAAATCAAAAGGGACAATGCCGACTTAAGTACAAGAAGAGTGAATCTTCTGAGAATTTGTGCTTTGAGCGGCTTTTGGGATACCAGTATTAGATTCCGATGCACCAGTGCATATTTACGTATCCCTTGGACCTTCACATCGACCATGAAACATAGAAATTGCATCGGTATTAAATACAAAAGGCACAATGGCGACATAAGTACAAGAAGAGTGAATCTTCGAAGATTTTGAGTTTTGAGCGGCTCCTTGGGAGACCAGTATTAGATTCCGATGCACCAGTGCAAGTTTACTGTATCCCTTGGACTTTCACATTGACCATGAAGCACAGAAATCGCATTGGGGTTGAATACAATAGGCACAAATCCGGCTTACTTACAAGAAGAATGAATCTTCTAAGAGTTTGTGCTTTGAGCGGCTCCTGGGAGACCAGTATTAGATTCCGATGCACCAGTGCAGGTTTACTGTATCCCTTGGACCTTCACATTGACCATGATACAAAGAAATTGCATCGGGGTTGAATACAAAAGGCACAAGCCCGACTTAATAACAAGAAGAGTGAATTTTCTAAGATGTTGTGGTTTGAGCGGCTCCTGGGAGACCAGTATTAGATTCCGATGCACCAGTGCAGGTTTACTGTATCCCTAGGACCTTCACATTGACCATGAAACACAGATATCGCATCGGGATTGAATACAAAATGCACAATGCGGACTTAGGTACAAGAAGAGTGAATCTTCTAAGAATTTGTGCTTTGAGCGGCGCATGAGAGACCAGTATTAGATTCCGACGCACCAGTGCAGGTTTTCTGTATCCGTTTGACCTTCACTTTGACCGTGAAACACGGAAATTGCATCGGGATTGAATACAGAAGGGACAATGCCGACTTAGGTAAAAGAAGAGTGAATTTTCTAAGAGTTTGTGTTTTGAGCGGCTCCTAGGAGACCTGTATTAGATTCCAATGCACCAGTGCAGGTTTACTGTATCCCTTGGACCTTCACATTGACCGTGAAACACAGAAATCACATCGGGATTAAATAGAAAAGGCACAATGAAGACTTAAGTACAAGAAGAATGAATCTTCTAAGAGTTGGTGCTTTGAGTGGCTCATGGGAGACCAGTATTAGATTCCGATGCACCAGTGCAGGTTTACTGTATCCCCTGCACCTTCACATTGACCATGAAACACAGATATTGCATCGGGATTGAATACAAAACGCACAATGCCGACATAAGTACAAGAAGAGTGAGTCTTCGACGAGTTTGTGCTTTGAGCGTCTCCTGGGAGACGAGTATTAGATTCCGATGCACCAGTGCAGGTTTGCTGTATCTTTTGGACCTTCACATTGACCATGAAAGAAAGAAATTGCTTCGGAATTTGAATACAAAAAGCACATTGCCGACTTAGTTAAGAGAAGCGTGATTCTTATAAGAGTTTGTGCTTTGAGCGGCTTCTGAGAGATCAGTATTAGATTCCGATGCACCAGTGCATGTTTACTGCATCCCATGGACCTTCACATTGACAATGAAACACAGAAATTGCATCTGGATTGAACACAAAAGGCACAATGACGATCTAAGTACAAGATGAGTGAATCTCCCAAGATTTTGTGCTTTGAGCGGGTCCAAGGAGACCAGTATTAGATTCCGATGCACCAGTGCAGGTTTACTGTATCCCTTAAACTTTCACATACACCATGAAACACAGAAATTGCATTGGGGTTGAATACAAAAGGCACAAATCCGGCTTAATTACAAGAAGAGTGTATCTTCTAAGGGTTTGTGCTTTGAGCGGCTCCTGGGAGACCAGTATTTGATTCCGATGCACCAGTGCAGGTTTACTGTATCCCTTGATCCTTCACATTGACCATGAAACACAGAAATTGCATCGGGATGGAATACAAAATGGAGAATGCCGACTTAAGTACAAGAAAAGTGAATCTTCTAAGAGTTTGTGGTTTGAGCGGCTACAGGGAGACCAGTATTATTTCGATGCACCATTGGCAGCTTTCTGTATCCCTTGAACCGTCACATTGACGATGAAATACAGATATTGCATCGGGATTGAATACAAAATGCACAATGCCGACTGAAGTACAAGAAGAGTGAATCTATTTATAATTTGTGCTTTGTGCGGGTCATGGGAGACCAGTACTAGATTCAGACACACCAGTGCAGGTTTTCTGCATACGTTTGACCTTCACTTTGACCATGAAGTACAAAAATTGCACGGGATTGAATACAAAATGCACAATGCCGACTTAGGTACAAGAAGAGTGAATCTACTAAGAATTTGTGCTTTGGGCGGATCATGAGAGACCAGTATTAGAATCCGGCGGACCAGTGCAGGTTTACTGTATCCCTTGGACCTTCACATTGACCATGAAACACAGAAATCGCATCGGGAATAATTATAAAAGGCACAATGCTGACTTACGTACAAGAAGAGTGAATCTTCTAAGAGTTTGTGTTTTGAGCGGCTCATGGGAGACCAGTATTAGATTCCGATGCACCAGTGCAGGTTTACTGTATCCCTTGCACCTTCACATTGACCATGAAACACAGATATTGCATCGGGATTGAATACAAAACGCACAATGCCGACTTAAGTATAAGAAGAGTGAGTCTTCTACGAGTTTGTGCTTTGAGCGGCTCCTGAGAGATCAGTATTAGATTCCGAAGCACCAGTGCACGTTTACCGTATCCCATGGACCTTCACATTGACAATGAAACACAGAAATTGCATCTGGATTGAACACAAAAGGCACAATGACGATCTAAGTACAAGATGAGTGAATCTCCCAAGATTTTGTGTTTGAGCGGGTCCAGGGAGACCAGTATTAGATCCCGATGCACCAGTGCAGGTTTACTGTAACCCATGGAGAATCACATTGACCATGAAGCACAGAAATTGCATTCGGATTGAATACAAAAGGCACAATGCCGAATTAAGTACTAGATGAGAGAGTCTTCTACGTCTTTGAGCTTAGAGCGGCTCCTGGAGACGAGTATTTGATTCTGATGCACCAATGCAGGTTTACTGTATCCCTTGGACCTTCACATTGAGCATGAAAAAAAGAAATTGCATCGGGATTGAATATTAAAGGCAAAATGTCGACTTAAGTACAAGAAGTGTGAATCTTCTTAGACTTTGTGCTTTGAGCGGCTCCTGGGAGACCAGTATTAAATTCAGATGCACGAGTGCAGGTTTACTGTATCTCTCACACCTTCACATTGACCATAAAACACAGATATTGCATCGGGATTAAATACAAGAGGGACAATTCCAACTTAAATACAAGATGAGTGAATCTTCTAAGATTTTGTGATTTGAGCGATTCCTGGGAGACCAGTATTAGATTGCGATGCACCAGTGCAGATTTACTGTATCCCCTGGACCAACACATTGACCATGAAACACAGAAATTGCATCGGGATGGAATACAATATGGACAATGCCGACTTAAGTACAGGAAAAGTGAATCTTCTAAGAGTTTGTGGTTTGAGCGGCTACAGGGAGACCAGTATTAGATTCCGATGCACCATTGCAGGTTTTCTGTATCCCTTGAACCGTCACATTGACGATGAAATACAGAAATTGCATCATGATTGAATACAAAATGCACAATGCCGACTGAAGTACAAGAAGAGTGAATCTGTTTATAATTTGTGCTTTGAGCGGGTCATGGGAGACCAGTATTAGATTCAGACACACCAGTGCAGGTTTTCTGCATCCGTTTGACCTTCACTTTGACCATGTAGTATAGAAATTGCATCGGGATTGAATACAAAATGGACAATGCCGCCTTAAGTACAAGAAGAGTGAATTTTCTAACAGTTTGTGGTTTGAGCGGCTCCTGGGAGACCTGTATTAAATTCCGATGCACCAGTGCATTTTTACTGTATCCCTTGGACCTTCGCCTTGACAATGAAACTAAGATATTGCATCGGTTTTGAATACTAAATTCACTATGACGACTTAACTACAAGAACAGTAAATCTTCTAAGACTTTTTACTTTGAGCGCTTCATGGGAGACCAGTATTAGATTCAGATGCACCAGTGCAGGTTTTCTGTATGTGTTTGTCCATCACATTGACCATGAAACACAGAAATTGCATCGGGATTGATAACGAAAAGGACAACGCCAACTTAAGTACAAGAAGAGTGAATCTTCCAAGAGTTTGTGTATTGAGCGGCTCCTGGGAGTTCAGTATAAGATTCCGATGCACCAATGCAGGTTTACTGTATCCCTTGGGCCTTCACATTGACCATGAAACACAGAAATTGGATCGGGATGGAATAAGAAAGGAACAGTGCCGCCTTATGTACTAGAAAAATGAATCTTCTAAGAGTTTGTGCTTTGAGTGGGTCCAGGGAGACCAGTATTAGATTCCGATGCACCAGTCCAGGTTTACTGTATCCCATGGACCTTCACATTGACATTGAAACACAGAAATTGCATCAGGATTGAACACATAAGGCACAATGACGACCTATGTTCAAGATGAGTGAATCTCCCAAGATTTTGTGTTTTGAGCGGGTCCAGGGAGACCAGTATTAGATTCCGATGCACCAGTGCAGGTTTACTGTAACCCTTGGACCATCACATTGACCATGAAACACAGAAATTGCATTCGGATTGAATACAAAATGCACAATGCCGACTGAAGTACAAGAAGAGTGAATCTTCTAAGAGTTTGTGCATTGAGCGGCTCCTGGGAGACCAGTATTTGATTCCGATGCAGCAGTGCAGGTTTACAGTATCCCTTGGACTTTCACATTGACCATGAAAGACAGATATTGCATCGGGATTGAAATCAAAAGGGACAATGCCGGCTTAAGTACAAGAAGAGTGAATCTTCTGAGAATTTGTGCTTTGAGCGGCTTTTGGGATACCAGTAATTGATTTCCGTGCAACAGTGCATATTTAACGTATCCCTTGGACCTTCACATCGACCATGAAACATAGAAATTGCATCGTGATTGAATACAAAAACCACAATGGCAACATAAGTACAAGAAGAGTGAATCTTCTAAGATTTTGTGTTTTGAGCGGCTCGTTGGGAGACCAGTATTAGATTCCGATGCACCAGTGCACGTTTACTGTAACCCTTGGACTTTCGCATTGACCATGAAGCACAGAAATTGCATTGGGGTAGAATACAAAAGGCACAAATCCGGCTTAATTACAAGAAGAGTGAATCTTCTAAGGGTTTGTGCTTTGAGCGGCTCCTGGGACACCAGTATTTTATTACGATGCAGCAGTGCAGGTTTTCAGTATCCCTTGGACCCTCACATTGACCATGAAACACAGAAATTGCATCGGGATTGAATAATAAAGGCACAATGGGGCCTTAAGTACAAGCAGACTTATTCTTCTAAGAGGTTGTGCTTTCAGCGGCTAATGAGAGACCTGTACAAGATTCCAATGCAGCAGTGCATTGTTTCTGTATCCCTATCACCTTCACATTGACCATGAAACACAGATATTGCATCGGGATTGAATACAAAAGGCACAATGCCGACTTAAGTACTAGAAGAGAGAGTCTTCTACGACTTTGTGCTTAGAGCGGCTCCGGGGAGACGAGTATTTGATTCTGATGCACCAGTGCAGGTTTACTGTATCCCTTGGACCTTCACATTGAGCATGAAACAGAGATATTGCATCGGGATTGAATATTAAAGGCAAAATGTCGACTTAAGTACAAGAAGTGTGAATCTTCTTAGAGTTTGTGCTTTGAACGGCTCCTGGGAGACCAATATTAAATTCCGATGCACGAGTGCAGGTTTTATGTATCCCTTAGACCTTCACATTGACCATAAAACACACAAATTGCATCGGGATTGAATACAATTCCAACTTAAAGACAAGATGAGTGAATCTTCTAAAATTTTGTGCTTTGAGCGACTCCTGGGAGACCAGTACTAGATTCCGATGCACCAGTGCTGATTTACTGTATCCCCTGGACCTTCACATTGACCATGAAACACAGAAATTGCATCGGGATGGAATAGGAAAGGGACAATGAAGCCTTATGTACTAGAAAAATGAATCTTCTGAGAGTTAGTGCTTTGAGCAGGTCCAGGGAGACCAGTATTAGATTCCGATGCACCAGTGCAGGTTTTCTGTATCCCTTGAACCGTCACATTGACGATGAAATACAGAAATTGTATCGGGATTGAATACAAAATGCACAATGCCGACTGAAGTACAAGAAGAGTGAATCTATTTATAATTTGTGCTTCGAGCGGGTCATGGGAGACCAGTATTAGATTCAGATGCACCAGTGCAGGTTGTCTGTATATGTTTGTCCTTCACATTGACCATGAAACACAGAAATTGCATCGGGATTGATTACGAAAAGGACAACGCCGACTTAAGTACAAGAAGAGTGAATCTTCCAAGAGTTTGTGCATTGTGCGGCTCCTGGGAGTTCAGTATTAGATTCCGATGCACCAGTGCAGGTTTACTGTATCCCTTGGACCTTCACATTGACCATGAAACCCAGAAATTGCATCGGGATGGAATAGGAAAGGGACAATGAAGCCTTATGTACTAGAAAAATGAATCTTCAGAGAGTTAGTGCTTTGAGCAGGTCCAGGGAGACCTGTATTAGATTTCGATGCACCAGTGCAGGTTTTCTGTATCCCTTGAACCGTCACATTGACGATGAAACACAGAAATTGCATCGGGATGGAATACAAAATTCACAATGCGGACAAAAGTACAAGAAGAATGAATCTTCTAAGAGTTTGTGCTTCGAGCGGCTCCTGGGAGACCAGTATTAGATTCCGATGCACCAGTGCAGGTTTGCTGTATCCCTTGGACCTTCACATTGACCATGAAAGATAGGAATTGCATCGGGATGGAATACAAAAGGCACAACGGCGACTTAAGTACAAGAAGAGTGAATCTTATAAGGGTTCGTGCTTTGAGCGGCTGCTTGGGAGACCAGAATTAGATTCCGATGCCTCAGTGCAGGTTTACCGTATCTCTTGGACCTTCACATTAACCATGAAACACAGAAATTGCATCGGGATTGAATACGTAAGGGACAATGCCGACGTAAGTACAAGAAGAGTGAATCTTCTATGAGTTTGTGCCTTGAGCGGCTCCTGGGATACCAGTATTAGATTCCGATGCACCAGTGCAGGTTTACTGTATCCCTTGGACCTTCACATTGACCATGATACAAAGAAATTGCATCGGGATTGAATACAAAAGTCACAATGCCGACTTAAGTACAGGAAGAGTGAATCTTCTAAGAGTTTGTGCTTCGAGTGGCTCCTGGGAGACCAGTATTTGATTCCGATGCAGCTGTGCAGGTTTACTGCATCCCTTGGTGACCATGAAAGACAGAACGATATAAATTAAAAGGGACAATGCCGACTCAAGTACAAGAAGAGTGAATCTTCTAAATATTTGTGTTTTGAGCGGCTCCTAGGATTCCAGTAATAGATTCCGATGCACCAGTGCAGGTTTACTGTATCCCCTGGACCTTCACATTGACCATGATACAAAGAAATTGCATCGGGATTGAATACAAAAGGATCAATGCCGACTTAAGGAAAAGAAGAGTGAATCTTCTAAGAGTTTGTGCTTCGAGCGGCTACTTGGGAGACCAGTATTAGTTTCCGATGCACCAATGAAGGTTTATTGTATCCCTTGGACTTTCACATTGACCATGAAGCACAGAAGTTGCATCGCGGTTGAATACAAAAGGCACAAAGCCGACTTAAGTACAAGAAGAGTGAATCTTCTAAGGGTTTGTGCATTGAGAGGCTCCTGGGAGACCAGTATTAGATTCCGATGCACCAGTGCAGGTTTACTGTATCCCTTGGACCTTCACATTTACCATGAAACACGGAAATTGCATCGGGATGGAATTCAAAAGGGACAATGCCGCCTTAAGTACTAGAAGAGTGAATCTTGTGAGAGGTTGTGCTCTGAGCGGCTCCAGGGAGACCAGTATTAGATTCCGATGTACCAGTGCAGGTTTACAGTATCCCTTGGACCTTCACATTGACCATGATACACAGAAATTGCATCGGGATTGAATACAAAAGGCACAATACCTTCCGATGCACCAGTGCAGGTTTACTGTATCCCTTGGACCTTCACATTGACCATGAAACACAGACATTGCATCGGGATCGTATATTAAAGCACAATGCCGACTTAAGTACAAGAAGAGTGAGTCTTCTATGAGTTTGTGCTTTGAGCGGCTCCTGGGAGACCAGTATTAGATTCCGAGGAACCAGTGCACGTTTACTGTATCCCTTGGACCTTCACATTGACCATGATACAAAGATATTGCATCGGGATTGAATACAAAAGGCACAATGCCGACTTAAGTGCAGGAAAAGTGAATCCTCTAAGAGTTTGTCCTTCGCGCGGCTCCTGGGAGACCAGTATTTGACAAGAAGAGTGAATCTTCTGAGAGTTTGTGGTTTGAGCGGCTACTTGGATACCAGTATTAGATTCCGATGCAAGAGTGCAGGTTTACTGTATCCCTTGGACCTTCACATTGACGATGAAACACAGAGTTTGCATCGAGAATGAATACAAAATGCACAATGCCGACTGAAGTACAAGAAGAGAAAATCTTCTAAGAGTTTGTGTTTCGAGCGGCTCCTGGGAGACCAGTATTTGATTCCGATGCAGCTGTTCATTTTTACTGTATATCTTGGACTTTCACATTGACCATGAAAGACAGAAATTGCATCGAGATTGAAACCAAAAGGGACAATGCCGACTTAAGTACTAGAATTTGTGCTTTGAGCGGCTCCAGGGATTCTAGTATTAGATTCAGATGCACCAGTGCTGGTTTAACGTATCCCTAGGACCTTCACATTGACCATGAATCATAGAAATTGCATCAGGATTGAATACAAAAGGCACAACGGCGACTTAAATACAAGAAGAGTGAATCTTCTTAGAGTTCGTGCTTTGAGCTGCTACTTGTGAGACCAGTATTAGATTCCGATGCACCAATGCAGGTTTACTGTATCCCTTGGACTTTCTCATTGACCATGAAACACAGAAAATGCGTCGGGATTGAATACGAAAGGGACAATGCCGACTGAAGTACAAGAAGAGTGAATTTTCTAAGAGTTTGTGGTTTGAGCGGCTCCTTTGAGACCTGTATTAGATTCCGATGCACCAGTGGAGGTTTTTCTGTATCCCTTGGACCTTCACATTGACCATGACACACAGATATCGCATCGGGATTGAATACAAAAGGCACAATGCCGACTTCAGTACAAGAAGAGTGAACCTTCTTAGAATTTGTGCTTTGAGCGGCTCATGGGAGACCAGTATTAGATTCCAAACACCAGTTTAGGTTTACTGTATCCCTTGGACCTTCATATTGACCATGAAACACAGATATTGCATCTGCATTGCATACAAAAGCCACAATGCCGACTTAAGTACAAGAAGAGGAAGTCTTCTAAGAATTTGTGATTTGAGCGACTCCTGGCAGACGAGTATTAGATTCCGATGCACCAGTTCATTTTTACTGTATCCCTTGGACTTTCACATTGTCCATGAAACAAAGAAATTGCATCGGGATTAAATACTAAGAGCACGATGAGGACTTAAGTACAACATGAGTGAAACACCTAAGTGTTTGTGTTTTCAGCGGCTCCCGGGAAACGACTATTAGATTATGATGCACCAATGCAGGTTTACCGTTTCCTTGGACCCTCACATTGACCATGAAACACAGATATTGCATCGGGATCGTATAGAAAGGAACAATGCCGACTTAAGTACAAGAGGAGTGAGTCTTCTATGAGTTTGTGCTTTGAGCGGCTCCTGGGAGACCAGTATTAGATTCCGAGGCACCAGTGCAGGTTTACTGTATTCCTTCGACCCTCATATTTACCATGAAACACAGAAATCGCATCGGGATTGAATACAAAAGCACAATGCCGACTTAAGTACAAGACGAGTGAATCTTCTAAGAATTTTTGCCTTGAGCGGCTCATGGGAGACCAGTATTAGATTCTGATGCACCACTGCAGGTTTTCTGTATCCGTTTGACCTTCACATTGACCATGAAACACAGAAATTGCATCGGGATTGATTACAAAATGCACAATGCCGACTGACGTACAAGAAGAGTGACTCATCTAAGGGTTTGTGGTTCGAGCGGCTCCTGGGAGACCAGTATTTGATTCCGATGCAGCTGTGCAAGTTTACTGTATTTTTTGGACCTTCACATTGACCATGAAACACAGAAATTGCATCGGGATGGAATACAAAACGGACAATGCCGCCTTAAGTACTAGAAAAGTGAATCTACTGAGAGTTTGTGCTTTGAGCGGCTCCAGGGAGACCAGTATTAGATTCCGATGCACCAGTGCAGGTTTACTGTATACGTTTGTCCTTCACATTGACCATGAAACACATAAATTGCATCGGGTTTGATTACGAAAGGTACTATGCCGGCTTAAGTACAGGAAGAGTGAATCTTCTCAGAGTTTGTGCTTCGAGCGGCACCTGGGAGACCAGTATTTGATTCCGATGCAGCTGTGCAGGTTTACTGTATCCCTTGGACTTTTACATTGACCACGAGAGACAGGAATTGCATCGGGATTGAAACCAAAAGGGACAATGCCAACTTAAGTACAAGAAGAGTGATTCTTCTATGTGTTTGTGCTTTGAGCGGCTCCTGGGAGACCAGTATTAGATTCCGATGTACCAGTGCAGGTTTACTATATCCCTTGGACCATCTCATTGACCATGAAACACAGATATGGCATCGGGATTGAATACAAAATGCACAATGCCGACTTAGGTACAAGAAGAGTGAATCTTCTAAGAATTTGTGCTTTGAGCGTCTCATGGGAGACCAGTATTATATTCCGACGCACCAGTGCAGGTTCTCTGTATCCGTTTGACTCTCACTTTGACCATGAAACACGGAAATTGCATCGGGATTGAATACAGAAGAGAAAATGCCGACTTAAGTACAAGAAGAGTGAATTTTCTAAGAGTTTGTGGTTTGAGCGGCTCCTAGGAGACCTGTATTAGATTCCAATGCACCAGTGCAGGTTTACTGTATCCCTTGGACCTTCACATTGACCGTGAAACATAGAAATCGCATCATGATTAAATAGAAAAGCCACAATGCCGACTTAAGTACAAGAAGAGTGAATCTTCTAAGAGTTTGTGCTTTGAGCGGCTCATGGGAGACCAGTATTAGATTCTGATGCACCAGTGCAGGTTTACTGTATCCCTTGCACCTTCACATTGACCATGAAACACAGATATTGCATCGGGATTGAATACAAAACGCACAATGTCGACTTAAGTACAAGAAGAGTGAGTCTTCTACGAGTTTGTTCTTTGAGCGGCTCCTGGGAGACGAGTATTAGATTCCGATGCACCAGGGCAGGTTTGCTGTATCCCTTCGACCTTCACATTGAGCATAATAGAAAGAAATTGCTTCGGAATTTAAATACAAAAAGCACATTGCCCACTTATTTAAGAGAAGAGTGATTCTTCTAAGAGTTTGTGCTTTGACCGGCTCCTGGAAGATCGGTATTAGATTCCGATGCACCATTGCATGTTTACTGTATCCCATGGACCTTCACATTGACAATGAAACACAGAAATTACATCAGGATTGAATACAAATGGCACAATGACGACCTAAGTACAAGATGAGTGAATCTCCCGGCCGGCCGCGTTGGTCTAGCGGTTCTGGCGCTGCAGTCCGGAACCGCGGGACTGCTACGGTCGCAGGTTCGAATCCCAACTTGGGCATGGGTGTGTGTGATGTCCTTAGGTTAGTTAGGTTTAAGTAGTTCTAAGTTCCAGGGGACTTATGACCTAAGATGTTGAGTCCCATAGTGCTCAGAGCCATTTGAGTGAATCTCCTAAGATTTTGTGTTTTGAGCGGCTCCTTGGGAGACCAGTAATAGATTCCGATGCACCAGTGCACGTTTACTGTATCCCTTGGACTTTCACATTGACCATGAAGCACAGAAATCGCATTGGGGTTAAATACAAAAGGCACAAATCCGGCTTAATTACAAGAAGAGTGAATCTTCTAAGAGTTTGTGCTTTGAGCGGCTCCTGGGAGACCAGTATTAGATTCCGATGCACCAGTGCAGGTTTACTGTATCCCTTGGACCTTCACATTGACCATGAAACATAGAAATTACATCGGGATTGAATACAAAAGGCACAATGGCGACTTAAGTACAAGAAGAGTGAATCTTCTAAGAGTTTTTGCTTTGAGCGGATAATTGTGAGACCAGTATTAGATTCCGATGCACCAGTGCAGGTTTACTGTGTCCCTTCGACTTTCACATTGACCATGAAGCACAGAAATTGCATCGGGTTAGAATACAAAAAGCACAAAGCCGACTTAATAACAAGAAGACTGAATTTATTAAGATGTTGTGGTTTGAGCGGCTCCTGAGAGACCAGTATTAGATTCCGATGCACCAGTGCAGGTTTACTGTATCCCTTGGACCTTCACATTGACCATGAAACACAGATATCGCATCGGGATTGAATACAAAATGCACAATGCGGACTTAGGTACAAGAAGAGTGAATCTTCTAAGAATTTGTGCTTTGAGCGGCTCATGAGAGACCAGTTTTAGATTCCGACGCACCAGTGCAGGTTTTCTGTATCCGTTTGACCTTCACTTTGACCGTGAAACACGGAAATTGCATCGGGATTGAATACAGAAGGGACAATGCCGACTTAGCTAAAAGAAGAGTGAATTTTCTAAGAGTTTGTGTTTTGAGCGGCTCCTAGGAGACCTGTATTAGATTCCAATGCACCAGTGCAGGTTTACTGTATCCCTTGGACCTTCACATTGACCGTGAAACACAGAAATCACATCGGGATTAAATAGAAAAGGCACAATGCCGACTTAAGTACAAGAAGAGTGAATCTTCTAAGAGTTTGTGCTTTGAGCGGCTCATGGGAGACCAGTATTAGATTCCGATGCACCAGTGCAGGTTTACTGTATCCCTTGCACCTTCACATTGAACATGAAACACAGATATTGCATCGGGATTGAATACAAAACACACAATGCCGACTTCAGTACAAGAAGAGTGAGTCTTCTACGAGTTTGTGCTTTGAGCGGCTTTTGGGATACCAGTATTAGATTCCGATGCACCAGTGCATATTTAACGTATCCCTTGGACCTTCACATCGACCATGAAACATAGAAATTGCATCGGGATTGAATACAAAAGGCACAATAGCGACTCAAGTACAAGAAGAGTGAATCTTCGAAGAGTTTTTGCTTCGAGCGGCTCCTTCTGAGACCAGTATTAGATTCCGATGCACCAGTGCAGGTTTCCTGTAACCCTTGGACTTTCACATTGACCATGAAGCACAGAGATTGCATTGGGGTTGAATACAAAAGGCACAAATCCGGCTTACTTACAAGAAGAGTGAATCTTCTAAGAGTTTGTGCTTTGAGCGGCTCCTGGGAGACCAGAATTTGATTCCTATGCAGCTGTGCAGGTTTACTGCATCCCTTGGACCTTCACATTGACCATGAAACACAGAAATCGCATCGGGATTAAATAGAAAAGGCACAATGATTACTTAAGTACTAGAAGAGTGAATATTCTAAGAGTTTGTGCTTTCAGCGGCTCATGGGAGACCAGTATTAGATTCCGATGCAGCAGTGCATTGTTTCTGTATCCCTATCACCTTTACATTGACCATGAAACACAGATATTGCATCGGGATTGAATACAAAAGGCACAATGCCGACTTAAGTACTAGACGAGAGAGTCTTCTACGACTTTGAGCTTAGAGCGGCTCCTGGGAGACGAGTATTTGATTCTGATGCACCAGTGCAGGTTTACTGTATCCCTTGGACCTTCACATTGAGCATGAAAAGTAGATATTGCATCAGGATTGAATATTAAAGGCAAAATGTCGACTTAAGTACAAGATGTGTGAATCTTCTTAGAGTTTGTGCTTTGCGCGGCTCCTGGGAGACCAGTATTAAATTCAGATGCACGAGTGCAGGTTTACTGTATCTCTTAGACCTTCACATTGACCATAAAACTCAGATATTGCATCGGGATTAAACACAAGAGGGACAATTCCAACTTAAATACAAGATGAGTGAATCTTCTAAGATTTTGTGATTTGAGCGACTCCTGGGAGACCAGTATTAGATTCCGATGCACCAGTGCAGGTTTACTGTATCCCCTGGACCTTCACATTGACCATGAAACACAGAAATTGCATCGGGATGGAATACAAAATGGACAATGCCGACTTAAGTACAGGAAATGTGAATCTTCTAAGAGTTTGTGGTTTGAGCGACTACAGGGAGACCAGTATTAGATTCCGATGCACCATTGCAGGTTTTCTGTATCCCTTGAACCGTCACATTGACGATGAAATACAGAAATTGCATCGGAATTGAATACAAAATGCACAATGCCAACTGAGGTACAAGAAGAGGGAATCTGTTTATAATTTGTGCTTTGAGCGGGTCATGGGAGACCAGTATTAGATTCAGACACACCAGTGCAGGTTTTCTGCATCCGTTTGACCTTCACTTTGACCATGTAGTATAGAAATTGCATCGGGATTGAATACTAAATTCACAATGACGACTTAACTACAAGAAGAGTGAATCTTCTAAGAGTTTTTGCTTTGAGCGGGCCATGGGAGACCAGTATTAGATTCAGATGCACCAGTGCAGGTTTTCTGTATGTGTTTGTCCTTCACATTGACCATGAAACACAGAAATTGCATCGGGATTGATTACAAAAAAGACAACGCCGACTTAAGTACAGGAAGAGTGAATCTTCCAAGAGTTTGTGTATTGAGCGGCTCCTGGGAGTTCAGTATTAGATTCCGATGCACCAGTGCAGGTTTACTGTATCCCTTGGACCTTCACATTGACCATGAAACACAGAAATTGGATCGGGATGGAATAAGAAAGGAACAATGCCGCCTTATGTACTAGAAAAATGAATCTTCTAAGAGTTTGTGCTTTGAGTGGGTCCAGGGAGACTAGTATTAGATTCCGATTCACCAGTGCAGGTTTTCTGTATCCCTTGAACAGTCACATTGACGATGAAACACAGAAATTGCATCGGGATTGAATACAAAATGCACAATGCCGACAGAAGTACAAGAAGAGTTAATCTTCTAAGAGATTGTGCTTTGAGCGGCTCCTGGGAGACCAGTATTAGATTCCAATGCAGCAGTGCAGGTTTACAGTATCCCTTGGACTTTCACATTGACCTTGAAAGACAGATATTGCATCGGGATTGAAATCAAAAGGGACAATGCCGACATAAGTACAAGAAGAGTGAATCTTCTGAGAATTTGTGCTTTGAGCGGCTTTTGGGATACCCGTAATAGATTTCCATGCATCAGTGCATATTTAACGTATCCCTTGGACCTTCACATCGACCATGAAACATAGAAATTACATCGTGATTGAATACAAAAGGCACAATGGCGACATAAGTACAAGAAGAGTGAATCTTCTAAGATTTTGTGTTTTGAGCGGCTCCTTGGGAGACCAGTATTAGATTCCGATGCACCAGTGCAGGTTTACTGTATCCCTTGGACTTTCACATTGACCATGAAGCACAGAAATTGCATTGGGGTTGAATACAAAAGGCACAAATCCGGCTTAATTACAAGAAGAGTGAATCTTCTAAGGGTTTGTGCTTTGAGCGGCTCCTGGGACACCAGTATTTGATTACGATGCAGCAGTGCAGGTTTTCAGTATCCCTTGGACCCTCACATTGACCATGAAACATAGAAATTGCATCGGGATTGAATAATAAAGGCACAATGGGGCCTTAAGTACAAGCAGACTTAATCTTCTAAGAGGTTGTCCTTTCAGCGGCTCATGGGAGACCTGTATTAGATTCCGATGCAGCAGTGCATTGTTTCTGTATCCCTATCACCTTCACATTGACCATGAAACACAGATATTGCATCGGGATTGAATACAAAAGGCACAATGCCGACTTAAGTACTAGAAGAGAGAGTCTTGTACGACTTTGTGCTTAGAGCGGCTCCAGGGAGACGAGTATTTGATTCTGATGCACCAGTGCAGGTTTACTGTATCCCTTGGACCTTCACATTGAGCATGAAACAAAGATATTGCATCGGGATTGAATATTAAAGGCAAAATGTCGACTTAAGTACAAGAAGAGTGAATCTATTTATAATTTGTTCTTTGAGCGGGTCATGGGAGACCAGTATTAGATTCAGACACACCAGTACAGGTTTTCTGCATCCGTTTGACCTTCACTTTGTCCATGAAGTACAGAAATTGCATCGGCATTGAATACAAAATGGACAATGCCGACTTAAGTACAAGAAGAGTGAATCTTCTAAGAGTTTGTGCTTCGAGCGGCTCCTGGGAGTTCAGTATTAGAATCCGATGCACCAATGCAGGTTTTCTGTATCCCTTGAAACGTCACATTGACGATGAACTACAGAAATTGTATCGGGATGCACAATGCCGACTGAAGTACAAGAAGAGTGAATCTATTTATAATTTGTGATTCGAGCGGGTCATGGGAGACCAGTATTAGATTCAGATGCACCAGTGCAGGTTTTCTGTATATGTTTGTCCTTCACATTGACCATGAAACACAGAAATTGCATCGGGATTGAATACAAAATACACAATGCCGACAAAAGTACAAGAAGAGTGAATCTTCTAAGAGTTTGTTTTTCGAGCGGCTCCTGGGAGACCAGTATTAGATTCCGATGCACCAGTGCAGGTTTACTGTATCCCTTGGACCTTCACATTGACCATGAAATACGGAAATTGCATCGGGATTGAAACCAAAAGGGACAAATCCGACGTAAGTACAAGAAGAGTGAATCTTCTGATAGTTTGTGCTTTGAGCGGCTCCTGGGATACCAGTATTAGATTTCGATGCACCAATGCTGGTTTGACGTATCCCTTGGACCTTCACATTGACCATGAAAAATAGAAATTGCATCGGGATGGAATACAAAAGGCACAACGGCGACTTAAGTACAAGAAGAGTGAATCTTCTAAGAGTTCGTTCTTTGAGCGGCTGCTTGGGAGACCAGAATTAGATTCCGATGCCTCAGTGCAGTTGTACCGTATCTCTTGGACCTTCACATTAACCATGAAACACAGAAATGGCATCGGGATTGAATTCGTAAGGGACAATGCCGACGTAAAGACAAGAAGAGTGAATCTTCTATGAGTTTGTGCTTTGAGCGGCTCCTGGGAGACCAGTATTAGATTCCGATGCACCAGTGCAGGTTTACTGTATCCCTTGGACCTTCACATTGGCCATGATACAAAGAAATTGCATCGGGATTGAATACAAAAGGCACAATGCCGACTTAAGTACAAGAAGAGTGAATCTTCTAAGAGTTTGTGCTTCGAGTGGCTCCTAGGAGACCAGTATTTGATTCTGATGCAGCTGTGCAGGTTTACTGTATCCCTTGGTGACCATGAAAGACAGAACGTGCATCGGGATATAAATTAAAAGGGACAATGCCGACTTAAGTACAAGAAGAGTGAATCTTCTAAATATTTGTGCTTTGAGCGGCTCCTAGGATTCCAGTAATAGATTCCGACGCACCAGTGTAGGTTTGCTGTATCCCCTGGACCTTCACATTGACCATGATACAAAGAAATTGCATCGGGATTGAATACAAAAGGATCAATGCCGACTTAAGTAAAAGAAGAGTGAATCTTCTAAGAGTTTGTGTTTCGAGCGGCTACTTGGGAGACCAGTATTAGTTTCCGATGCACCAATGCAGGTTTATTGTATCCCTTGGACTTTCACATTGACCATGAAGCACAGAAATTGCATCGCGGTTGAATACAAAAGGCACAAACCCGACTTAAGTACAAGAAGAGTGAATCTGCTAAGGGTTTGTGCATTGAGAGGCTCCTGGGAGACCAGTATTAGATTCCGATGCACCAGTGCAGGTTTACTGTACCCCTTGGACCTTCACATTTACCATGAAACACGGAAATTGCATCGGGATGGAATTCAAAAGGGACAATGCCGCCTTAAGTACAAGAAGAGTGAATCTTGTGAGAGGTTGTGCTCTGAGCGGCTCCAGGGAGACCAGTATTAGATTCCGATGTACCAGTGCATTTTTTCTGTATCCCTGGGACCGTCACATTGATGATGAAACACAGAAATTGCATCGGGATTGAATACAAAAGGCACAATGCCGACTTAAGTACAAGAAGAGTGAACCTACTTAGAATTTGTGCTTTGAGCGGCTCATGGGTGACCAGTATTAGATTCAAATGCACCAGTTTAAGTTTACTGTATCCCTTGGACCTTTATATTGACCATGAAACACAGATATTGCATCTGGACTGCATACAATTGGCACAATGCCGACTTAAGTACAAGAAGAGGGAGTCTTCTAAGAGTTTGTGATTTGAGCGGCTCCTGGCAGTCGAGTATCAGATCCCTATGCACCAGTGCTTTTTTAGTGTATCCCTTGGACTTTCGTATTGTCCATGAAACAAAGAAATTGCATCGGGATTAAATACTAAGAGCACGATGACGACTTGAGTACATGATGAGTGAACCTCCCAAGAGTTTGAGCTTTCAGCGGCTCCTGGGATACCACTATCAGATTCCGATGCACCAGTGCAGGTTTACCGTTTCCCTTGGACCTTCACATTGACAATGAAACACAGAAAATGCATCGGGATTGAATACGAAAGGGACAATGTCGACTTAAGTGCAATAAGAGTGAATCTTCTACGAGATTGTGCTTTGAGCGGCTCCTGGGAGACCAGTATTAAATTCCGATGCACAAGTGCAGGTTTACTGTATCCCTTGGACCTACACATTGACCATAAAACACAGATATTGCATCGGGATCGTATAGAAAAGCACAATGCCGACTTAAGTACAAGAAGAGTGAGTCTTCTGTGAGTTTGTGCTTTGAGCGGCTCATGGGAGACGAGTATTGGATTCCGATGCACCAGTGCAGGTTTACTGTATCCCTTGGACCTTCACATTGACCATGAAACACAGATATTGCATCGGAATCGTATAGAAAAGCACAATGCTGACTTAAGTACAAGAAGAGTGAGTCTTCTATGAGTTTGTGTTTTGAGCGGCTCCTGGGAGACCAGTATTAGATTCCGAGGAACCAGTGCAGGTTTACTGTATCCCTTGGACCTTTACATTGACCATGATACAAAGATATTGCATCGGGATTGAATACAAAACGCACAATGCCGACTTAAGTGCAGGAAAAGTGAATCCTCTAAGAGTTTGTCCTTCGAGCGGCTCCCTGGAGACCAGTATTTGTCAAGAAGAGTGAATCTTCTGAGAGTTTGTGGTTTGAGCGGCTACTCGGATACCAGTATTAGATTCCGATGCACCAGTGCAGGTTTACTGTATCCCTCGGACCTTCACATTGACCATAGACACACACATATCGCATCGGGAGTGAATACAAAAGGCACAATGCCGACTTCAGTACAAGAAGAGTGAACCTTCTTAGAATTTGTGCTTTGAGCGGCTCATGGGAGACCAGTATTAGATTCCAATGCACCAGTTTAGGTTTACTGTATCCCTTGGACCTTCATATTGACCATGAAACACAGATATTGCATCTGCATTGCATACAAAAGCCACAATGCCGACTTAAGTACAAGAAGAGGAAGTCTTTTAAGAAATTGTGATTTGAGAGGCTCCTGGCAAGCGAGTATTAGATTCCGATGCACCAGTTCATTTTTACTGTATCCCTTGGACTTTCACATTGACCATGAAACAAAGAAATTGCATCGGGATTAAATACTAAAAGCACGATGAGGACTTAAGTACAAGATGAGTGAATCACCTAAGAGATTGTGTTTTCAGCGGCTCCCGGGATACCACTATCAGATTATGATGCACCAATGCATTTTTACCGTTTCCTTGGACCTTCACATTGACCATGAAAAACAGAAAATCCATCGGGATTGAATACGAAAGGGACAATGTCGACTTAAGTGCAAGAAGAGTGAATCTTCTACAAGTTTGTGCTTTGAGCGGCTCCTGGGAGACCAATGTTAGTTTCCGATGCACCAGTGCAGGTTTACAGTATCCCTTGGTCCTTCATATTGACCATGATACAAAGAAATTGCTTCGGGATTGAATACAGAAGGCACAATGCCGACTTCAGTACAAGAAGAGTGTTTCCTCTAAGAGTTTGTGCTTTGAGAAGCTCCTGGGAGACCGGTATTAGATTCCGATGCACCAGTGCAGGTTTACTTTATCCAATGGACCTTCACATTAACAATGAGACACAGATATTTCATCGGGATTGAATAACAAAGGCACAATGCCGACTTAAGTACAAGAAGAGTGAATCTTCTAAGAGGTTGTGCCTTCAGCGGCTCATGGGAGACCAGTATTAGATTCCGATGCAGCAGTGCATTGTTTCTGTATCCCTATCACCTTCACATTGACCATGAAACACAGATATTGCATCGGGATTAAATAATAAAAGCACTATGCCGACTTAAGTACAAGAAGAGTGAATCTTATAAGAGTTTGTGCTTTGTGCGGCTCATGGGAGACCAGTATTAGATTCCGATGCACCAGTGCAGGTTTACTGTATCCCTTGGACCTTCACATTGACCATGAAAGACAGATATTGCATCGGGATCGTATTGAAAGGCACAATGCCGACTTAAGTACAAGAAGAGTGAGTCTTCTAAGAGTTTGTGCTTTGAGCGGCTCCTGGGAAACCAGTATTAGATTCCGAGGCACCAGTGCAGGTTTACTGTATCCCTTCGACCCTCATATTTACCATGAAACACAGAAATAGCATCGGGATTGAATACAAAAGCACAATGCCGACTTAAGTACAAGACGAGTGAATCTTCTAAGAATTTTTGCCTTCAGCGGTTCATGGGAGACCAGTATTAGATTCTGATGCACCAGTGCAGGTTTTCTGTATCCGTTTGACTTTCACATTGACCATGAAACACAGAAATTGCATCGGGATTGATTACAAAATGCACAATGCCGACTGACGTACAAGAAGAGTGTTTCATCTAAGAGTTGGTGGTTCGAGCGGTTCCTGGGAGACCAGTATTTGATTCCGATGCAGCTGTGCAGGTTTACTGTATTTGTTGGACCTTCACATTGACCATGAAACACAGAAATTGCATCGGGATTGAAACCAAAAGGTACAATGCCGACTTAAGTACAAGAAGAGTGATTCTTCTATGTGTTTGTGCTTTGAGCGGCTCCTGGGAGACCAGTATTAGATTCCGATGCACCAGTGCAGGTTTACAGTATCCCTTGGACCTTCACATTGACCATGATACAAAGAAATTGCATCGGGATTGAATAAAAAAGGCACAATGCCGACTTAAGTACAGGAAGAGTGAATCTTCTCAGAGTTTGTGCTTCGAGCGGCTCCTGGGAGACCAGTATTTGATTCCTATGCAGCTGAGCAGGTTTACTGCATCCCTTAGACCTTCACATTGACCATGAAAGACAGAACTTGCATCGGGATATATATCTAAAGGGACAATGCAGACTTAAGTACAAGAAGAGTGAATCTTCTGAGAGTTTGTGGTTTGAGCGGCTACTCGGATACCAGTATTAGATTCCGATGCACCAGTGCAGGTTTACTGTATCCCTTGGACCGTCAAATTGACGATGAAACACAGAGATTGCATAGAGAATGAATACAAAATGCACAATGCCGACTGAAGTACAAGAAGAGAAAATCTTCTAAGAGTTTGTGTTTTGAGCGGCTCCTGGGAGACCAGTATTTGATTCCGATGCAGCTGTTCAGGTTTCCTGTATACCTTGGACCTTCACATTGACCATGAAAGACAGAAATTGCATCGAGATTGAAACCAAAAGGGACAATGCCGACTTAGGTACTACAATTGTGAATCTTCTGAGAGTTTGTGCTTTGAGCGGCTCCAGGGATTCTAGTATTAGATTAAGATGCACCAGTGCTGGTTTAACGTATCCCTAGGACATTTACATTGACCATGAAACATAGAAATTGCATCAGGATTGAATACAAAAGGCACAACGGCGACTTAAATACAAGAAGAGTGAATCTTCTAAGAGTTCGTGCTTTGAGCTGCTACTTGGGAGACCAGTATTAGATTCCGATGCACCAATGCAGGTTTACTGTATCCCTTGGACTTTCTCATTGACCATGAAGCACAGAAATTGCATCGGGGTTGAATACAAAAGGCACAAAGCCGACTTATGTACAAGAAGAGTGAATCTAATAAGAAATTGTGCTTTGAGCGGCTCATGGGAGACCAGTATTAGATTCAGATGCACCAGTGCAGATTTTCTGTATCCGTTTGACCTTCACTTTGACCATGAAACACGGAAACTGCATCGGGATTGAAAACAAAAAAGACAATGCCGACTGAAGTACAAGAAGAGCGAATTTTCTAAGAGTTTGTGGTTTGAGCGACTCCTGGGAGACCTGTATTAGATTCCGATGCACCAGTGGAAGTTTACTGTATCCCTCGGACCTTCACATTGACCATGAAACACAGATATCGCATCGGGATTGAATACAAAAGGCACAATGCCGACTTCAGTACAAGAAGAGTGAACCTTCTTAGAATTTGTGCTTTGAGCGGCTCATGGGATACCAGTATTAGATTCGAATGCACCAGTTTAGGTTTACTGTATCCCTTGGACCTTCATATTGACCATGAAACACAGATATTGCATCTGCATTGCATACAAAAGCCACAATGCCCACTTAAGTACAAGAAGAGGAAGTCTTCTAAGAATTTGTGATTTGAGCGGCTCCTGGCAGACGAGTATTAGATTCCGTTGCACCAGTTCATTTTTACTGTATCCCTTGGACTTTCACATTAACCATGAAACAAAGAAATTGCATCGGGATTAAATACTAAGAGCACAATGAGGACTTAAGTACAAGATGAGTGAATCTCCTAAGAGTTTGTGCTTTCAGCGGCTCCCGGGATACCACTATCAGATTCCGATGCACCAGTGCAGGTTTACCGTTTCCCTTGGACCTTCACATTGACCATGAAACACAGAAAATGCATCGGGATTGAATACGAAAGGGACAATGCCGACTTAAGTGCAAGAAGAGTGAAACTTCTACAAGTTTGTGCTTTGAGCGGCTTCTGGGAGACCAGTATTAGTTTCCGATGCACCAGTGCAGGTTTACAGTATCCCTTGGTCCTTCACATTGACCATGATACAATGAAATTGCTTCGGGATTCAAAACAGAAGCACAATGCCGACTTAAGTACAAGAAGACTGAATCTTCTAAGAGGTTGTGCATTCAGCGGCTCATGGGAGACCAGTATTAGATTCCGATGCACCAGTGCAGGTTTACTGTATCCCTTGGACCTACACATTGACCATGAAACTCAGAAATTGCACCGGGATTGAATACGAATCGGACAATGCCGACTTAAGTACAAGAGGAGTGAATTTTCTATGAGTTTGTGCTATGAGCGGCTCCTGGGAGACCAGTATTAAATACCGATGCACCAGTGCAGGTTTACTGTATCCCTTGAACCTTCACATTGACCATGATACAAAGAAATTGCATCGGGATTGAATACAAAAGGCACAATGCCGACTAAAGTACAAGAAGAGTGAATCTTCAAAGAGTTTGTGATTTGAGCGGCTCCTGGCAGACGAGTATTAGATTCCGATGCACCAGTGCATTTTTACTGTATCCCTTGGACTTTCGCATTGACCATGAAACAAAGACATTGCATCTAGATTGAATACTAAGAGCACAATGACGACTTAAGTACAAGATGAGTGAATCTCCCAAGAGTTTGTGCTTTCAGCGGCTCCTGGGATACCAGTATCAGATTGCGATGCACCAGTGCAGGTTTACCGTTTCCCTTGGACCTTCACATTGACCATGAAACACAGAAAATGCATCAAGATTGAATAGGAAAGGGACAATGCCGACTTCAGTACAAGAAGAGTGAATCTTCTGCGAGTTTGTGCTTTGAGCGGCTCCTGGGATACCAGTATTAGATTCCGTAGCACCAGTGCTGCTTTAACGTATCCGTTGGACCTTCACATCGACCATGAAACATAGAAATTTCATCGGGATTGAATACAAAAGTCACAATAGCGACTTAAGTACAAGAAGAGTGAATCTTCTACGAGTTTGCGTTTTGAGCGGCTCCTGGGGGACCTGTTCTAGATTCCGATACACGAGTGCAAGTTTACCGTATCCCTTTGACCTTCACATTGACCATGAACACAGAAATTGCATCGGGATTGGATACAAAAGGGACCATGCCCACTTAAGTACAAGAGGAGTGAATTTTCTACGAGTTTGTGGTTTGAGCGGCTCCTGGGAGACCAGTGTTAGATACCGATGCACCAGTGAAGCTTTACCGTATCCCTTGGTTCTTCAACATGACCATGAAACACAGAAGTTGCATCGGTATTGAATACATAAGGCACAATGCCGAATTAAAAACTACAAGAGTGAATCTTCTAAGAGCTTGTGGTTTGAGCATCGCATGGGAGACCAGTATCAGATTCCGATGCACCAGTGCAGGATTACTGTATCCCTTGGGCCTTCACATTGACCATGAGTCACAGAAATTGCATCGGGATGGAATACAAATCGCACAATTCCGTCTTAAGTACAAGAAGAGTGAATCTTCTAAGAGTTAATGCTTTGAGCGGCTCCTGGGAGACCAGTATGAGATTCCGATGCACCAGTGCTGGCTCACTGTATCCCTTGGGCCTTAACATTGACCATGCAACATAGAAATTGCTTCGGGACTGAATGCAAAAGGGACAATGCCGACTTAGGTACAAGATGAGTGAATCATCTATGAATTTGTGTTTGAGGGGCTCCTAGGAGACCAGTATCAGATTCCGATGCACCAGTGCAGGTTTACTGTATTCCTTGGACCTTCACATTGACAATTAAACACAGAAATTGCATCGGGATTGAATACAAAAGGGACAATGCCGACATTAGTACAAGAAGACTGAATCTTCTAAGAGTTTGTGTTTAAGCCGCTCCTGGGCGACCAGTATTAGATTCCGTTTCACCAGTGCAGGTTTACTGTATCCCTTGGACCTTCACATTGACCACGAAACACAGAAATTGCATCGTGATTGAATGTAAAAGGCACAATGCTGAATTAAGTACAAGAAGTGTGATTCGTCTAAGAGTTTGTGATTTGAGCGCCTCCTGCGAGACCAGTATTAGATTCCGATGCACCAGTGCAGGTTTACTGTATCCCTTGGACCTTCACATTGATCATGAAACACAGAAATTGCATCGGAATTGAATACCAAAAGCACAATGCTGACTTAAGTACAAGAGGAGTGAATTTTCTAAGATTTTGTGCTTTGAGCGGTTCCTGGGAGACCAGGATAAGATTACGATTCACCTGTGCTCGTTTACTGTATCCCTTGGACCTTCACATTGACCATAAAATACAGAAATTGCATCGGGATTGAATGCAAGAGGGACAATGCCGCCTTAAGTACAAGAAGAGTGAATCCTCTAAGAGGTTGTAGTTTGAGCGGCTCCTGGGAGACCAGTTTCAGATTACGATGCACCATTGCAGGTTTACTGTACCCCTTGGACGTTCACATTGACCATGAAACACAGAAATTGCATTGGGATTGAATACAAAAGGCACAATGCCGAATAAGTACAAGTTGAATGTATCTTTTAAGAGTTTGTGATTTGAGCGGCTCCTGGGAGTAAAGTATTAGATTCCGGGCGCCAGTGCAGGTTTACTGTATCCCTTTGACATTCACATTGACCATGAATGACAGAAATTGCATCGGGATTGAAATCAAAAGGGACAATGCCGACTTAAGTACAAGAAGAGTGAATTTTCTAAGAGTTTGTGGTTTGAGCGGCTCCTGGGAGACCAGTATTAGATTCCGATGCGCCAGTGAAAGCTTACCGTATCCCTTGGACCTTCACATTGACCATGTATCACAGAAACTGCATCGGGATTGAATCCAAAAGCACAATGCTGACTTAAGTACAAGAAGAGTGAATCTTCTAAGAGTTTGTGCTTTGAGTGGCTCGATGGGAGACCAGTGTTAGATTCCGATGCACCAGTGCAGGTTTACTGTATCCCTCGGACGTGCACATTGACCATGAAACACACACACTGCATCGGAATTGAATACAAAAGGCACAATGCCGACTTAAGTACAAGAAGAGTGAATCTTCTAACAGTTTATATATTGAGCGGCTCCTGCGAGACCTGTAATAGATTCCGATGTACCAATGCCGGTTTATCGTATCCCTTGGACCTTTACATTGACCTTCAAACACAGAAATTGCCTCGGGATTAAATACAAAAGGCACAATGCCGACATAAGTACAAGAAGAGTGAATCTTCTAAGAGTTAGTGCTTTGTGCGGCTTCTGGGAGACCAGTTTCAGATTCCGATGCACCAGTAGAGGTTTACTGTATCCCTTGGACCTTCTCATTGACCATGAAACACAGTAATTGCATCGGGTTTGAATACAAAGGAGACAATGCCGATTTAGGTACAACAAGACTGAATCTTCTAAGAATTTGTGTTTGAGCGGCTCCTGGGAGACCAGTATTAGAATCCGATGCACCAGTGCAGGTTTACTCTATCCCTCGGACATTCACATTGACCATCAAACACAGAAATTGCATTGGGATTGAATACGAAAGACACAATGCCGACTTAAGTACAAGAAGAGTGAATCTTCTAAGAGTTTGTCCTTTGAGCGGCCCCTGGGAGAGCAGTATTAGATTCCGATGCACTGGTGCAGGTTAACTGTATCCCTTGGACTTTCACATTGACCATGAAGAACAGAAATTGCATCGGGATTGAATACGAAAGGCACAATGCCGACTTAAGTACAGGATGAGTGAATCTTCTGAGAGGTTGTGGTTTGGGCGGCTCCTGGGAGACCAGTATTAGATTACGATGCATCAGTGCACGTTTACTGTATCCCTTGGACATTCAATATGACCATGAATTACAGAAATTGCGTCGGGATCGAATACAAAAGCACAATGCCGACTTAAGTACATGAAGAGTGAATCTTTAAGAGTCTTTGCTTTGAGCGGCTCCTTCGAGACCAGTATTAGATTCCGATGCACCAGCGCAGGTTAACTGTATCCCTTGGACCTTCACATTGACCATGAAACATCGAAATTGCATCGGCATTGAATACGAAAGGGACAGTGCCGACTTAGGTACAAGAAGAGTGAATCTTCTAAAAGTTTGTGCTTTGAGTGGCTCGATGGGAGACCAGTATTAGATTCCGATGCACCAGTGCAGGTTTACTGTATCCCTTGGGCCTTCACATTGACTATGAAACACAGAAATCAGATCGTGATTGAATACAAAAGGCACAATACCGAATCCAGTAAAGAAGAGTGAATCTTCTAAGAGCTTGTGCTTTGAACGCCTCCTTGGAGACCAGTATCAGATTCCGATGCACCAGTGCAGGTTTACTGTATCCCTTAGACCTTCACATTGACCAAGAAACACTGAAATTGCATCGGGATTGAATACAAAAGGGACAATGCCAACTTAAGTACAAGAAGAGTGAATCTTCTAAGAGTTTGTGGTTTGAGTGGCTCGATGGGAGACCAGTATTAGATTCCAATGCACCAGTGCAGGTTTACTGTATCCCTCGGACGTTCACATTGACCATGAAACACACACACTGCATCGGAATTGAATACAAAATGCACAATTCCGACTCAAGTACAAGAAGAGTGAGTCTTCTAAGAGTTTGTGTTTGAGTGGCTCCTGGGAGACCAGTATTAGATTCCGATGCACCAGTGCTGTCTTACTGTATCCCTTGGACATTTACATTCACCGTGGAACACAGAAATTGCATCGGGATTGAATACAAAAGGCACAATGCCGATTTAAGTACAAGATGAGTGAATCTTCTAAGAGTTTGTCCTTTGAGCGGCCCTTGGGAGACCAGTATTAGATTCTGATACACGTGTGCAGGTTTACTGTATCCCTTGGTTCTTCAACATGACCATGAAACACAGAAGTTGCATCGGTATTGAATACATAAGGCACAATGCCTACTTAAGTACAAGATGAGTGAATCTTCTAAGAGTTTGTGCTTTGAGCGGCTCCTTGGGAGACCAGTATTAGTCTCCGATGCACCAGTGCAGGTTTACTCTATCCCTCGGACATTCACATTGACCATCAAACACAGAAATTGCATTGGGATTGAATACGAAAGACACAATGCCGACTCAAGTACAAGAAGAGTGAATCTTCTAAGAGTTTGTCCTTTGAGCGGCCCCTGGGAGAGCAGTATTAGATTCCGATGCACTGGTGCAGGTTAACTGTATCCCTTGGACTTCCACATTGACCATGAAGAACAGAAATTGCATCGGGATTGAATACGAAAGGCACAATGCCGACTTAAGTACAGGATGAGTGAATCTTCTGAGAGTTTGTGGTTTGGGCGGCTCCTGGGAGACCAGTATTAGATTACGATGCATCAGTGCACGTTTACTGTATCCCTTGGACATTCAATATGACCATGAATTACAGAAATTGCGTCGGGATCGAATACAAAAGCACAATGCCGACTTAAGTACATGAAGAGTGAATCTTTAAGAGCCTTTGCTTTGAGCGGCTCCTTCGAGACCAGTATTAGATTCCGATGCACCAGCGCAGGTTAACTGTATCCCTTGGACCTTCACATTGACCATGAAACATCGAAATTGCATCGGCATTGAATACGAAAGGGACAGTGCCGACTTAGGTACAAGAAGAGTGAATCTTCTAAAAGTTTGTGCTTTGAGTGGCTCGATGGGAGACCAGTATTAGATTCCGATGCACCAGTGCAGGTTTACTGTATCCCTTGGGCCTTCACATTGACTATGAAACACAGAAATCAGATCGTGATTGAATACAAAAGGCACAATACCGAATCCAGTAAAGAAGAGTGAATCTTCTAAGAGCTTGTGCTTTGAACGCCTCCTTGGAGACCAGTATCAGATTCCGATGCACCAGTGCAGGTTTACTGTATCCCTTGGACCTTCACATTGACCAAGAAACACTGAAATTGCATCGGGATTGAATACAAAAGGGACAATGCCAACTTAAGTACAAGAAGAGTGAATCTTCTAAGAGTTTGTGCTTTGAGTGGCTCGATGGGAGACCAGTATTAGATTCCGATGCACCAGTGCAGGTTTACTGTATCCCTCGGACGTTCACATTGACCATGAAACACACACACTGCATCGGAATTGAATACAAAATGCACAATTCCGACTCAAGTACAAGAAGAGTGAGTCTTCTAAGAGTTTGTGTTTGAGTGGCTCCTGGGAGACCAGTATTAGATTCCGATGCACCAGTGCTGTCTTACTGTATCCCTTGGACCTTTACATTCACCGTGGAACACAGAAATTGCATCGGGATTGAATACAAAAGGCACAATGCCGACTTAAGTACAAGATGAGTGAATCTTCTAAGAGTTTGTCCTTTGAGCGGCCCCTGGGAGACCAGTATTAGATTCTGATACACACTGATTGACCATGAAGCGCAGAAATTGCATCGGGGTTGAATACAAAAGGCACAAAGCCGACTTAATTACAAGAAGAGTGAATTTTCTAAGAGTTTGTGGTTTTTTGGGGCTCCTGCAGGACCAGTATTAAACTCCGATGCACCAGTGCAGGTTTACTGTATCCCTTGGACCTTCACATTGACCATGAAACTCCGATATCGCATTGGGATTGAATACAAACGCACAATGCCGACTTAAGTACAAGAAGAGTGAACCTTCTAAGAATTTGTGATTTGAGCGGCTCATGGGAGACCAGTATTAGATTCCGATGCAACAGGGCAGGTTTACTGTATCCCTTGGACCTTCACATTGACCATGAAACACAGAAATTGCATCGGGATTGAATACAAGAGGAACAAAGCCGACTTAAGTACAAGAAGAGTGAACCCACTAAGAATTTGTGGTTTGAGCGGCTGCTGGGAGACCAGTATTAGATTCCGATGCGCCAGTGCAGGTTTACTGTATACCTTGGTCCTTCACATTGACCATGGAGCTCAGAAATTGCATCGGGATTGAATCCAAACGTCACAATGGCGACTGAAGTACAAGAAGAGTTAATCTTCTAAGAGTTTCTACTTTGAGCGGCTCCTTGGGGACCAGTATTAGATTCCGGTGCACCAGTGCAGGTTTACTGTATCTTTTGGACTTTCACGTTCACCATGAAACACAGAAATTGCATCGGCATTGATTACAAAAGGGACAATGCAAACTTAAGTACTAGAAGAGTGATTCTTCTACGAGTTTGCGTTTTGAGCGGCTCCTGGGAGACCTGTTCTACATTCCGATACACGAGTGCAAGTTTACCGTATCCCTTTGACCTTCACATTGACCATGAACACAGAAATTGCATCGGGATCGGATACAAAAGGGACCATGCCCACTTAAGTACAAGAGGAGTGAATTTTCTACGAGTTTGTGGTTTGAGCGGCTCCTGGGAGACCAGTGTTAGATTCCGATGCACCAGTGAAGCTTTACCGTATCCCTTGCCCTTCAAATTGACCATGAAAAACAGAATTCGCATCGTGATTGAATACAAAAGGCACAATGCCGAATTAAAAACTACAAGAGTGAATCTTCAAAGAGCTTGTGGTTTGAGCATCGCATGGGAGACCAGTATCAGATTCCGATGCACCAGTGCAGGATTACTGTATCCCTTGGGCCTTCACATTGACCATGAGTCACAGAAATTGCATCGGGATGGAATACAAATGGCACAATTCCGTCTTAAGTACAAGAAGAGTGAATCTTCTAAGAGTTAATACTTTGAGCGGCTCCTGGGAGACCAGTATGAGATTCCGATGCACCAGTGCTGGCTCACTGTATCCCTTGGGCCTTAACATTGACCATGCAACATAGAAATTGCTTCGGGACTGAATGCAAAAGGGACAATGCCGACTTAGGTACAAGATGAGTGAATCATCTATGAATTTGGGTTTGAGGGGCTCCTAGGAGACCAGTATTAGATTCCGATGCACCAGTGCAGGTTTACTGTATCCCTTGGGCCTTCACATTGACTATGAAACACAGAAATCAGATCGTGATTGAATACAAAAGGCACAATACCGAATCCAGTAAAGAAGAGTGAATCTTCTAAGAGCTTGTGCTTTGAACGCCTCCTTGGAGACCAGTATCAGATTCCGATGCACCAGTGCAGGTTTACTGTATCCCTTGGACCTTCACATTGACCAAGAAACACTGAAATTGCATCGGGATTGAATACAAAAGGGACAATGCCAACTTAAGTACAAGAAGAGTGAATCTTCTAAGAGTTTGTGCTTTGAGTGGCTCGATGGGAGACCAGTATTAGATTCCGATGCACCAGTGCAGGTTTACTGTATCCCTCGGACGTTCACATTGACCATGAAACACACACACTGCATCGGAATTGAATACAAAATGCACAATTCCGACTCAAGTACAAGAAGAGTGAGTCTTCTAAGAGTTTGTGTTGGAGTGGCTCCTGGGAGACCAGTATTAGATTCCGATGCACCAGTGCTGTCTTACTGTATCCCTTGGACCTTTACATTCACCGTGGAACACAGAAATTGCATCGGGATTGAATACAAAAGGCACAATGCCGACTTAAGTACAAGATGAGTGAATCTTCTAAGAGTTTGTCCTTTGAGCGGCCCCTGGGAGACCAGTATTAGATTCTGATACAAGTGTGCAGGTTTACTGTATCCCTTGGTTCTTCAACATGACCATGAAACACAGAAGTTGCATCGGTATTGAATACATAAGACACAATGCCTACTTAAGTACAAGATGAGTGAATCTTCTAAGAGTTTGTGCTTTGAGCGGCTCCTTGGGAGACCAGTATTAGTCTCCGATGCACCAGTGCAGAATTACTGTATCCATTGGACATTCGCATTGACCATGAAGCACAGAATTTGCATCGGGATTGAATTCAAAATGTACAATGCCGACGTAGGTACAAGTAAAGTGATTCTCCTAAGAGTTTGTACTTTTAGCGGCTCCTTGCAGACCAGTATTAGATTACGATGCACCAGTGCAGGTTTGCTGTATTCCTTGGACCTTCACATTGACCATGAAAAACAGAATCTTCATCGGCAATGAACACGAAAGGAACAATGCCGACATAAGTACATAACGAGTGAATCTTCTAAGAGTTTGTGTTTTTGGTGGCTCCTGGGAGACCAGTATTAGAATCCGATGCACCAGTGCTGATTTACTGTATCCCTTGGACTTTCGCATTGACCATGAAACACAGAAATTGCAACGGAATTGAATACAAAAGGCACAATGCCAACTTAAGTACAAGTAGAGTGTGTCATCTACGAATTTGAGGTTTGAGCGGCTCCTGGGAGACCTGTATTAGATTCCGATGCACCATTGCACGTTTACTGTATCCCTTTGACCTTCACATTGACCATGAAACACAGACATTGCATCGGGATTGAATTCTAAAGGGACAATGCTGACTTAACTACAAAAAGAATGAATTTTCTAAGAAATTGTGGTTTGAGCGGCTCCTGGGAGACCAGTATTAGATTCCGATGCACCAGTGCAGGTTTACTGTATCCCTTGGACCTTCATATTGACCATGAAACACACAAATTGCATCGGGATTGATTACACGATAGACAATGAGGACTTATGTACAAGAACAGTGAATCTTCTAAGAGTTTGTGGTTTGAGCGGCGCCTGGGAGACCAGTATTAGATTCCGATGCACCAGTGCAGGTTTACTGTTTCCCTTGGACCTTCACATTAACCAAGAAAGACAGAAATTGCATCGGGATTGAAATCAAAAAGGACCATGCCGACTAAAGTACAAGCACAGTAAATCTTCTAAGAGTTTGTGGTTTGAGCGGCTCCTGGGAGACCAGTATTAGATTCCGATGCACCAGTGCAGGTTTACTGTCTACATCTACATCTACATCTATATTGATACTCCGCAAGCCACCCAACGGTGTGTGGCGGAGGGCACTTTACGTGCCACTGTCATTACCTCCCTTTCCTGTTCCAGTCGCGTATGGTTCGCGGGAAGAACGACTGTCTGAAAGCCTCCGTGCGCGCTCTAATCTCTCTAATTTTACATTCGTGATCTCCTCGGGAGGTATAAGTAGGGGGAAGCAATATACTCGATACCTCATCCAGAAACGCAACCTCTCGAAACCTGGCGAGCAAGCTACACCGCGATGCAGAGCGCCTCTCTTGCAGAGTCTGCCACTTGAGTTTATTAAACATCTCCGTAACGCTATCACGGTTACCAAATAACCCTGTGACGAAACGCGCCGCTCTTCTTTGGATCTTCTCTATCTCCTCCGTCAGACCGATCTGGTATGGATCCCACACTGATGAGCAATACTCAAGTATAGGTCGATCGAGTGTTTTGTAAGTCACCTCCTTTGTTGATGGACTACATTTTCTAAGCACTCTCCCAATGAATCTCAACCTGGTACCCGCTTTACCAACAATTAATTTTATATGATCATTCCACTTCAAATTGTTCTGCACGCATACTCCCAGATATTTTGCAGAAGTAACTGCTACCAGTGTTTGTTCCGCTATCATATAATCATACAATAAAGGATCCTTCTTTCTATGTTTTCGCAATACACTACATTTGTCTATGTTAAGGGTCAGTTCCCACTCCCTGCACCAAGTGCCTATCCGCTGCAGATCTTCTTGCATTTCGCTACAATTTTCTAATGCTGCAACTTCTCTGTATACTACAGCATCATCCGCGAAAAGCCGCATGGAACTTCCGACAATATCTACTAGGTCATTTATATATATTGCGAAAAGCAATGGTCCCATAACACTCCCCTGTGGCACGCCAGAGGTTACTTTAACGTCTGTAGACGTCTCTCCATTGATAACAACATGCTGTGTTCTGTTTGCTAAAAACTCTTCAATCCAGCCACACAGCTGGTCTGATATTCCGTAGGCTCTTACTTTGTTTATCAGGCGACAGTGCGGAACTGTATCGAACGCCTTCCGGAAGTCAAGAAAAATAGCATCTACCTGGGAGCCTGTATCTAATATTTTCTGGGTCTCATGAACAAATAAAACGAGTTGGGTCTCACACGATCGCTGTTTCCGGAATCCATGTTGATTCCTACATAGTAGATTCTGGGTTTCCAGAAATGACATGATACGCGAGCAAAAAACATGTTCTAAAATTATACAAGAGATCGACGTCAGAGATATAGGTCTATAGTTTTGCGCATCTGCTCGACGACCCTTCTTGAAGACTGGGACTACCTGTGCTCTTTTCCAATCATTTGGAACGCTCGGTTCCTCTAGAGACTTGCGGTACACGGCTGTTAGAAGGGGGGCAAGTTCTTTCGCGTACTCTGTGTAGAATCGAATTGGTATCCCATCAGGTCCAGTGGACTTTCCTCTATTGAGTGATTCCAGTTGCTTTTCTATTCCTTGGACACTTATTTCGATGTCAGCCATTTTTTCGTTTGTGCGAGGATTTAGAGTAGGAACTGCAGTGCGGTCTTCCTCTGTGAAACAGCTTTGGAAAAAGGTGTATAGTATTTCAGCTTTACGCGTGTCATCCTCTGTTTCAATGCCATCATGACCCCGTAGTGTCTGGATATGCTGTTTCGAGCCACTTACTGATTTAACGTAAGACCAGAACTTCCTAGGATTTTCTGTCAAGTCGGTACATAGAATTTTACTTTCGAATTCAATGAACGCTTCACGCATAGCCTTCCTTACGCTAACTTTGACATCGTTTAGCTTCTGTTTGTCTGAAAGGTTTTGGCTGCGTTTAAACTTGGAGTGGAGCTCTCTTTGCTTTCACAGTAGTTTCCTAACTTTGATGTTGTACCACGGTGGGTTTTTCCCGTCCCTCACAGTTTTACTCGGCACGTACCTGTCTAAAACGCATTTTACGATTGCCTTGAACTTTTTCCATAAACACTCAACATTGTCAGTTTCGGAACAGAAATTTTCGTTTTGATCTGTTAGGTAGTCTGTTATCTGCCTTCTATTACTCTTGCTAAACAGATAAACCTTCCTCCCTTTTTTTATATTCCTATTAATTTCCATATTCAGGGATCCTGCAACGGCCTTATGATCACTGATTCCCTGTTCTGTACATACAGAGTCGAAAAGTTCGGGTGTGTTTGTTATCAGTAGGTCCAAGATGTTATCTCCACGAGTCGGTTCTCTGTTTAATTGCTCGAGGTAATTTTCGGATAGTGCACTCAGTATAATGTCACTCGATGCTCTGTCCCTACCACCCGTCCTAAACATCTGAGTGTCCCAGTCTATATCTGGTAAATTGAAATCTCCACCTAAGACTATAACATGCTGAGAAAATTTATGTGAAATGTATTCCAAATTTTCTCTCAGGTGTTCTGCCACAAATGCTGCTGAGTCGGGAGGTCGGTAAAAGGAGCCAATTATGAACCTAGTTCGGTTGTTTAGTGTAACCTCCACCCATAATAATTCACAGGAACTAACCACTTCTACTTCACTACAGGATAAAGAACTACTAACAGCGACGAACACTCCATCGCCGGTTGCATGCAATCTATCCTTTCAAAACACCGTCTGTACCTTTGTAAAAATTTCGGCAGAATTTATCTCTGGCTTAAGACAGCTTTCTGTACCTATAACGATTTCAGCTCGGACCTTCACATTGACCATGAGACACAGAAATATCATCGGGATTGAATACAAAAGGCACAATGCTGATTTAAGTACAAGAAGAGTGAATCTTCTAAGAGTTTGTGCTTTGAGCGGCTCCTGGGAGACCAGTATTAGATTCTGATGCACCAGTGCAGGTTTACCGTATCCCTTGGAGCTTCACATTGACCATGAAACACAGACATTGTATCGGGATTGAATCCAAAAGGCACAATGAAAACTTAAATACAAGATGAGAGAATCTTCTAAGAGTTTGTGGTATGAGCGGCTCCTGGGAGACCAGTATTAGATTCCGATGCAAAAGTGCAGGTTTACTGTATCCCTTGGACCTTCATATTGACCATGAGACACAGAAATATCATCGGGATTGAATACAAAAGGCACAATGCTGATTTAAGTACAAGAAGAGTGAATCTTCTAAGAGTTTGTGCTTTGAGCGGCTCCTGGGAGACCAGTATTAGATTCTGATGCACCAGTGCAGGTTAACTGTATCCCTTGGAGCTTCACATTGACCATGAAACACAGAAATTGAATCGGGATTGAATCCAAAAGGCACAATGCCGACTTAAATACAAGATGAGAGAATCTTCTGAGAGTTTGTGATTTGAGCGGCTCCTGAGAGACCAGTACTAGTTTCCGACGCACCAGTGCAGGTTTACCGTATCCCATGGACCTTACCTTTGACCATGAAACACAGAAATTGCATCGGGATTGAATACAAAAGGCACAATGCCAACTTAAGTACAAGAAGTGTGGATCTTCTAAGAGTTTGTGCTTTGAGAGGCTCCTGGCAGACCAGTATTAGATTCCGATGCATCAGTGCTGGTTTACTGTATCCCTTGGACCTTTACATTCACCATGGAACACAGAAATTGCATCGGGATTGAATACAAAAGGCACAATGCTGACTTAAGTACAAAAAGAGTGAATCTTCTAAGAGTTTAAGATTTAAGCGGCTCCTGGCAGACCATTATTAGATTCCGACTCACCAGTGCAGGTTTACTGTATCACTTGCACCTTCACATTGTCCATTTAACACAGAAATTGCATCGGGATTGAATACAAGATGCACAATACCGTCTTAAGTACAAGAAGAGTGAATCTTCTAAAAGTATGTGCTTTGAGCGGCTCATGGGAGCCCAGTATTAGATTCCGATGCACCAGTGCAGGTTTACTGTATCCCTTGGACCTTCACATTGACCATCAAACACAGAAATAGCATCGGGATTGAATTCAAAAGACACAATGCCGACTTAAGTACAAGAAGAGTGAATCTTCTAAGAGTTTGTGCTTTGAGCGGCTCCTGGGAGACCAGTATTGCATTCCGATGCCCCAGTGCAGGTTTACTGTATCCCTTGGACCTTCACATTGAGCATGAATCACAGAATTTGCATCGGGAATGTATACAAAAGGGACAATGCTGAATTAAGTACAAGAAAAGTTAATCTTCAAAGAGTTTGTGCTTTGAGCGGCCCCTGGGAGACCAGTATTAGATTCCGATGCACCAGTGCAGGTTTACTGTATTCTTTGGACCTTCACGTTGACCATGAAACACAGATATTGCATCGGGATTGAATACAAAAGGCACAATGCCGACTTAAGTACAAAAAGAGTGAATCTTCTAAGAGTTTAAGATTTAAGCGGCTCCTGGCAGACCATTATTAGATTCCGATGCACCAGTGCAGGTTTACTGTATCACTTGCACCTTCACATTGTCCATTTAACACAGAAGTTGCAACGGGATTGAATACAAGATGCACAATACCGTCCTAAGTACAAGAAGAGTGAATCTTCTAAAAGTATGTGCTTTGAGCGGCTCATGGGGGCCCAGTATTAGATTCCGATGCACAAGTGCAGGTCTACTGTATCCCTTGGAGCTTCACATTGACCATGAAACACAGATTTTGCATTGGGATTCAAAACAAAAGGCACAATACCGACTTAAGTACAAGAAGAGTGAATCTTCTAAGAGTTTGTGCTTCGAGCGGCTCCTGGGAGACCAGTACTAGATTCCGATGCACAAGTGCAGGTTTACTGTATCCCTTGGACCTTCACATTCTCCATGAAACACAAAAATTGCTTCGGGATTGAATACAAAAGGGACAATGCCGACTTAAGTACAACAAGAATGAATGTTCTAAGAGTTTGTGCTTTGAGCGGCTCATGGGAGACCAGTATTAGTTTGCGATGCCCCAGTGCAGGTTTACTGTATCCCTTGGACCTTCACATTGAGCATGAATCACAGAAATTGCATCGAGAATGTATACAAAATTCACAAAGCTGAATTAAGTACAAGAAAAGTGAATCTTCAAAGAGTTTGTGCTTTGAGCGGCTCCTGGAAGACCAGTATTAAATTCCTATGCACCAGTGCAGGTTTACTGTATCCCTCGGACCTTCATGTGGACCATGAAACACAGAAATTGCATCGGGATTGAATACAAAATGCACAATGCCAACTTAAGAACAAAAAGAGTGAATCACCTAAGAGTTTGTGGTTTGAGCGGCTCCTGGGAGACCTGTAATAGATTCCGATGCACCAGTTCACGTTCACTGTATTCCTTGGACCTTCACATTGACCATGAAGCACAGTAATTGCATCGGGATGGAATGCAAAAGGCACAATGTCGACTTAAGTACAAGAAGAGTGAATCTTCTAAGAGTTTGTGATTTGTGCGTCTCCTGGGTGACCAGTATTAGAATCCGATGCACCAGTGCACGTTTACTGTATCCCTCTTACCTTCACATTGACCATCAAAAACAGAAATTGCATCGGGGTTGGATACAAAAAGGACAATGCCGACTTAAGTACAAGTAGAGTAAATTTTCTAAGAGTTTGTTTTTTGAGCGGCTTTTGGGAGACCAGCATTCGATTCCGATGCACCAGTGAAGGTTTACTGCATAACTTGTACCTTCAAATTGACCATGAAACATAGAAATCGCATCGTGATTGAATACAAAAGGCACAATGCCGGATAAAGTACAATAAGAGCGAATCTTCTAAGAGCTTGTGGTTTCAGCGGCTCATGGGAGACCAGTATTAGATTCCGATGCACCGCTGCAGGTTTACCGTATCCTTTGGACCTTCACATTGTCCATGTAACACAGAAATTGCATCGAGATTAATACAAAAGGTACAATGCCGACTTAAGTGAAAGAAGAGTGAATCTTCTAAAAATTTGGGCTTTGAGTGGCTCCTGGGAGACCAGTATTAGATTCCGATGCACCAGTGCAGGTTTACCATATCCATTGGACCATTACATTGACCATGAAACACAGAAATTGCATCGGGATTGAATACACAAGGCACAATGCCGACTAAAGTACAAGAAGAGAGAATCTTCTAAGAGTTTTTGCTTTGAGCATCTCCTAGGAGACCAGTATTATATTACGTTGCACCAGGGCAGGTTTACTTTATCACTTGGACCTGCACATTGACCATGAAACACAGAAATTGCATCGGGACTGAATACAAAATGCACAATGCCGACTAAAGTACAAGAAGAGATAATCTTCTAAGAGATTATGCTTTGAGCATCTCCTGGGAGATTATATTCCGATGCACTAGTGCAGGATTACTTTATCACTTGGACCCGCACATTGGCCATGAAACACAGAAATAGCATCGGGACAATGCCGACTAAAGTACAAGGAGAGTGAGTTTTTTAAGAGTTTGTGGTTTTAGCGGCTCCTGGGAGACCAGTATTAAATTCCGATGCACCAATGAAGGTTTACTGTATCCCTTGGACCTTCACATTGACCATGAAACACAGAATTCGCATCGTGACTGAATACAAAATTCACAGTGCCGAATTAAGTACAAGAAAAGTGAATCTTATAAGGGTTTGTGGTTTGAGCGGCTCACGGGAGACCAGTATTAGATTCCGATGCACCAGTGCAGGTTTACTCTACCCCTTGGACATTCACATTGATAATGAAACACAGATATTGCAACGGGATTGAACACAAAAACCACAATGCCGACTTAAGCACAAGATGAGTGAATCTTCTAAGAGTTTGTGCTTCCAGCGGCTACTGGGAGACTAGTATTAAATTCCGATGCACCGCTGCAGGTTTACCGTATCCCTTGGATCTTCGCATTGACCACGAAACACAGATATTCCATCGGGATTGAATACAAAAGTACAATGCCGACTTAAGTACAAGAAGAGTGAATCTTCTAAGAGTTTGTTCTTTGGGCGGCTCCTGGGAGACCAGTATTAGATTGCGATGCACCAGTGCAGGTTTACCGTATCCATTGGACATTCACATTGACCATGAAACACAGAAAATGCATTAGGATTGAATACAAAAGGGACAATGCCGAATTATGTACAAGAAGAGTGAATCTTCTAAGAGTTTGTGTTTTGAGCGGCTCCTGGGAAACCAGTATTAGATTCCGATGCGCCAGTGCCGGTTTACCATATCCCTTGGACCTTCACATTGACCATGAAACACAGAAATTGCATGGGGGTTGAATAAGAAAGGCACAATGCCGACATAAGTAGAAGAAGAGTGAATCTTCTAAGAGTTCGTGCTGTGAGCAGCTGCTGGGAGACCAGTACTAGATTCCGATGCACCAGTGGAGGATTACTTTATCCCTTCGACCTTCAAATTGACCATGAAACACAGAAATTGCATCGGGATTGAATACAAAAGGCACAATGCCGACTAAAGTACAAGAAGAGTGTATCTTCTAAGAGTTTATGCTTTGAGCGTCTCCTGGGAGACCAGTATTATATTCCGATGGACCAGTGCAGGTTCAGTTTATCACTTGGACCTGCACATTGGCAAGAATAACAGAAATTGCATCGGGATTGAATACGAAAGGAACAACGCCGTCTTAAGAACAGGAAGAGTGAAACGTCTAAGAGTTTGTGATTTGTGCGGCTCCTGGGAGACCAGTATTAGATTCCGATGCACCAGTGCAGGTTTACTGTATCCCTTGGACCTTCACATTGACCATGAAACACATAATTTGCATCGGTGTTGATTACAAAAGGCACAATGACGACTTAAGTACAAGAAGAGTGAATCTTCTAAGAATTTGTGCTTTACGCGGCTCCTGGGAGACCAGTATTAGAATCCGATGCACCAGTGCACGTTTACTGTATCACCCTGACCTTCATTGACCATCAAGTACAGAAATTGCATCAGGATTGGATACAAAAAGGACAATGCCGACTTAAAAACAAGAAGAGTGAATTTTCTAAGAGTTTGTGGTTTGAGCGGCTCTTGGGAGACCAGCATTCGATTCCGACCCACCAGTGAAGGTTTACCGTATAACTTGGACCTTCAAATTTACCATGAAACACAGAAATCGCATCGTGATTGAATACAAATGGCACAATGCCGGATTAAGTACAATAAGAGCGAATCTTCTAAGAGTTTGTGGTTTGAGCGGCTCATGGGAGACCAGTATTAGATTCCGATGGAGCAGTGCAGGTTTACTGAATCCCTTTGACCTTCACCTTGACCATGAAACACAGATATTGCATCGGGATTGAATACAAAATGGAAAATGCCGACTTAAGTACAAGAAGAGTGAGTTTTCTAAGAGTTTGTGGTTTGAGCGGCTCCTGGGAGACTAGTAATAGATTACGATGCACCAGTGAAGGTTTACTGTATCCCTTGGACCTTCACATTGACCATGAAACAAAGTAATCGCATCGTGATTAAGTAAAAAACACAATGACGAATTAAGTACAAGAAGAGTGAATCTTCTCAGGGTTTGTGGTTTGAGCGGCTCATGGGAGACCAGTATTAGATTCCGATACACCAGTGCAGGTTTACCGTATCCTTTGGACCTTCACATTGACCATGACACTCAGAAATTTCACCGGGATTGAATACAAATGGCACAATGACGACTTAAGTACAAGAAGAGTGAATCCTTTAAGAGTATGTGCTTTGAGCGTCTCCTGGGAGACCAGTATTATATTCCGATGCACCAGTGCATGTTTACTTTATCACTTGGACCTGCACATTGACCATGAAACACAGAAATTGCATCGGGATTGAATACAAAAGGGACAATGGCGACTTAAGGTCAAGAAGAGTGAATTTTCTAAGAGTTTGTCCCCTGAGCGGCTCCTCGAAGACCAGTATTAGATTCCGATGCACCAGAGCAGGTTTACTGTATACCTTGGACCTTTGCATTGACAGTGAAACACAAAAGTTGCATCGGCATTGAATACGAAAAGGACAATGCCGACTTAAGTACATAAAGAGTGAATCTTCTAAGAGTTTGTGTTTTTAGTGGCTAGTGGGAGACCAGTTTTAGACTCCGATGCACCAGTGCAGGTTTACTGTATCCCTTGGACCTTCACATTGACCATGAAGCACAGAAATTGCATCGGGACTGAATACAAAATGTACAATGCAGACATAAATACAAGAAGATTTAATCTCCTAAGTGTTTGTACGTTGAGCGCCTCCTTGGAGACAAGTATTAGATTGCAATGCACCAGTGCAGATTTACTGTATCCCTTGGACCTTCACATTGACCATGAAACACAGAATATGCATCGGCATTGAATACGAAAGGGACAATGACGACTTAAGTACCTTAAGAGTGAATCTTCTAAGAGTTTGTATTTTTGGTGGCTCCTGGGATACCAGTATTGGAATCCGATGCACCAGTGCAGGTTTACTGTATACCTTGGACATTCACATTGACCATGAAACGCAGAAATTGCAATGGCATTGAATACAAAAGGGACAATGCCGACTTTGGTACAAGGAGAGTGAATCTTCTAAGAGTCTGTGCTTTGAGCGGCACCTGATAGACTAGTATTAGATTCCGATGCACCAGTGCTGGTTTACTGTATACCTTGGACCTTCACATTGACCATGAAACACAGAAATTGCATCGGGATTGAATACAAAAAACACAATGACGACTTAAGTACAAGAAGATAGAATCTTCTAAGAGTTTGGGATTTCTGCGGCTCCTGGGAGACCAGTATTCGATTCCGATGCAGCAGTGCAGTTTTACTGTATCCCTTGGACCTTCATATTGACCATGAAACACAGATGTTGCATTGGCATTGAGTACAAAAGGGACAATGCCGACTTAAGAACAAGGAGAGTGAATCTTCTAAGAGTTTGTGCTTTGAGCGGCTCCTGGGAGACCTATATTAGAATCCGATGCACCAGTACACGTTTACTGTATCCCTTTGACCTTCACCTTGACCATGAAACACACATATTGCATCGGGATTGAATACAAAATGGGAAATGCCGACTTAAGTACAAGAAGAGTGAGCTTTCTAAGAGTTTGTGGTTTAAGCGGCTCCTGGTAGACTAGTAATACACTCCTGGAAATTGAAATAAGAACACCGTGAATTCATTGTCCCAGGAAGGGGAAACCTTATTGACACATTCCTGGGGTCAGATACATCACATGATCACACTGACAGAACCACAGGCACATAGACACAGGCAACAGAGCATGCACAATGTCGGCACTAGTACAGTGTATATCCACCTTTCGCAGCAATGCAGGCTGCTATTCTCCCATGGAGACGATCGTAGAGATGCTGGATGTAGTCCTGTGGAACGGCTTGCCATGCCATTTCCACCTGGCGCCTCAGTTTGACCAGCGTTCGTGCTGGACGTGCAGACCGCGTGAGACGACGCTTCATCCAGTCCCAAACATGCTCAATGGGGGACATATCCGGAGATCTTGCTGGCCAGGGTAGTTGACTTACACCTTCTAGAGCACGTTGGGTGGCACGGGATACATGCGGACGTGCATTGTCCTGTTGGAACAGCAAGTTCCCTTGCCGGTCTAGGAATGGTAGAACGATGGGTTCGATGACGGTTTGGATGTACCGTGCACTATTCAGTGTCCCCTCGACGATCACCAGTGGTGTACGGCCAGTGTAGGAGATCGCTCCCCACACCATGATGCCGGGTGTTGGCCCTGTGTGCCTCGGTCGTATGCAGTCCTGATTGTGGCGCTCACCTGCACGGCGCCAAACACGCATACGACCATCATTGGCACCAAGGCAGAAGCGACTCTCATCGCTGAAGACGACACGTCTCCATTCGTCCCTCCATTCACGCCTGTCGCGACACCACTGGAGGCGGGCTGCACGATGTTGGGGCGTGAGCGGAAGACGGCCTAACGGTGTGCGGGACCGTAGCCCAGCTTCATGGAGACGGTTGCGAATGGTCCTCGCCGATACCCCAGGAGCAACAGTGTCCCTAATTTGCTGGGAAGTGGCGGTGCGGTCCCCTACGGCACTGCGTAGGATCCTACGGTCTTGGCGTGCATCCGTGCGTCGCTGCGGTCCGGTCCCAGGTCGACGGGCACGTGCACCTTCCGCCGACCACTGGCGACAACATCGATGTACTGTGGAGACCTCACGCCCCACGTGTTGAGCAATTCGGCGGTACGTCCACCCTGCCTCCCGCATGCCCACTATACGCCCTCGCTCAAAGTCCGTCAACTGCACATACGGTTCACGTCCACGCTGTCGCGGCATGCTACCAGTGTTAAAGACTGCGTTGGAGCTCCGTATGCCACGGCAAACTGGCTGACACTGACGGCGGCGGTGCACAAATGCTGCGCAGCTAGCGCCATTCGACGGCCAACACCGCGGTTCCTGGTGTGTCCGCTGTGCCGTGCGTGTGATCATTGCTTGTACAGCCCTCTTGCAGTGTCCGGAGCAAGTATGGTGGGTCTGACACACCGGTGTCAATGTGTTCTTTTTTCCATTTCCAGGAGTGTAGATTACGATGCACCAGTGAAGGTCTACTGTAACCCTTGGACCTTCACATTGACCATGAAACAAAGAAATCGCATCGTGATTAAGTAACGAAGCGCAATGACGAATTAAGTACAAGCAGAGTGAATCTTCTAAGGGTTTGTGATTTCTGCGGCTCATGGGAGACCAGTATAAGATTCCGATGCACCAGTGCAGGTTTACTGCATCCCTTGGACCTTCACATTGACCATGACACACAGAAATTGCACCGGGATTAGTACAAATGGCACAATGACGACTTAAGTACAAGAAGAGTGAATCCTCTAAGAGTATGTGCTTTGAGCGGCTCCTGGGAGACCACTTTTAGATTCCGATGCACCAGTTCAGGTTGACTGTATCATTTGGACCTTCACATTGACCGTGAAACACAGAAATCCCATCGTGATTGAATACAAAAGGCACAATGCCGAATTAAGTACAAGAAGAGTGAATCTTCTAAGAGTTTGTGGTTTGAGCGGCTCATGGGAGACCAGTATTAGATTCCGATGCAGCAGTGCAGGTTTACTGAATCCCTTTGACCTTCACCTTGACCATGAAACACAGATATTGCATCGGGATTGAATACAAAATGCACAATGCCAACTTAAGTACAAGAAAAGGGAATCACCTAAGAGTTTGTGGTTTGAGCGGCTCCTGGGAGACCTGTAATAGATTCCGATGCACCAGTTCACGTTCACTGTATTCCTTGGACCTTCACATTGACCATTGCAATATCTGTGTTTCATTCTCCACGTGAAAGTCCGAGGGATACAGTAAACCTGCACTGGTGCATAGGAATTTAATACTGGTCTCCCAGGAGCCGCTCAAAGCACAAACTATTAGAAGATTCATTCTTGTTGTACGCAAGACGGCATTGTGCCTTTCGTATTCATCCTTTAAGAGTATGTGATTTGAGCGTCTCCTGGGAGACGAGTATTGAATTCCGATGCACCAGTGCAGGTTTACTGTATACCTTGGACATTCACATTGACCATGAAACACAGAAATTGCAACGGCATTGAATACAAAAGGGACAATGCCGACTTTGGTACAAGGAGAGTGAATCTTCTAAGAGTCTGTGATTTGAGCGGCTCCTGAGAGACTAGTATTAGATTCCGATGCACCAGTGCTGATTTATTATTTACCTTGGACCTATACATTGACCATGAAACACAGAAATTCGATCGGGATTGAATACAAAAAGCACAATGACGACTTAAGTACAAGAAGATAGAATCTTCTAAGAGTTTGTGATTTCTGCGGCTCCTGGGAGACCAGTATTCGATTCCGATGCAGCAGTGCAGTTTTACTGTATCCCTTGGACCTTCACATTGACCATGAAACACAGATGTGGCATTGGCATTGAGTACAAAAGGGACAATGCCGACTTAAGTACAAGGAGAGTGAATCTTCTAAGAGTTTGTGCTTTGAGCGGCTCCTGGGAGACCAGTATTAGATTCCGATGCACCAGTGCAAGTTTACTGTATCCCTTGGACCTTCACATTGACAATGAAGCACAGAAATTGCATCGAATTGAATACAAAATGCACAATGCCAACTTATGTACAACAAGAGTGAATCTTCTACGAGTTTGTGGTTTGAGCGGCTCCTGGGAGACCTATATTACAATCCGATACACCAGTGCACGTTTACTGTATCCCTTTGACCTTCACCTTGACCATGAAACACAGATATTGCGTCGGGATTGAATACAAAATCGGAAATGCCGACTTAAGCACAAGAAGTGTGAGCTTTCTCAGAGTTTGTGGTTTCAGCGGCTCCTGGTAGACTAGTAATAGATTACGATGCACCAGTGAAGGTCAACTGTAACCCTTGGACCTTCACATTGACCATGAAGCACAAAAATTGCATCGGGACTGAATACAAAATGTACAATGCCGACATAAATACAAGAAGAGTGATTCTTCTAAGTGTTTGTACGTTGAGCGCCTCCTTGGAGACCAGTATTAGATTACAATGCACCATTGCAGATTTACTGCATCCCTTGGACCTTCACATTGACCATGAAACACAGAATTTGCATCGGCATTGAATACGAAAGGGACAATGACGACTTAAGTACCTTAAGAGTGAATCTTCTAAGAGTTTGTTGTTTTGGTGGCTCCTGGGAAACCAGTATTAGAATCCGATGCACCAGTGCAGGTTTACTGTATACCTTGGACATTCACATTGACCATGAAACACAGAAATTGCAACGGCATTGAAAACAAAAGGGACAATGCCGACTTTGGTACAAGGAGAGTGAATCTTCTAAGAGTCTGTGCTTTGAGCGGCTCCTGAGAGACTAGTATTTGATTCCGATGCACCAGTGCTGGTTTACTGTATACCTTGGACCTACACATTGACCATGAAACACAGAAATTGCATCGGGATTGAATACAAAAAGCACAATGACGACTTAAGTACAAGAAGATAGAATCTTCTAAGAGTTTGTGATTTCTGCGGCTCCTGGGAGACCAGTATTCGATTCCGATGCAGCAGTGCAGTTTTACTGTATCCCTTGGACCTTCACATTGACCATGAAACACAGATGTGGCATTGGCATTGAGTACAAAAGGGACAATGCCGACTTAAGTACAAGGAGAGTGAATCTTCTAAGAGTTTGTGCTTTGAGCGGCTCCTGGGAGACCAGTATTAGATTCCGATGCACCAGTGCAAGTTTACTGTATCCCTTGGACCTTCACATTGACCATGAAGCACAGAAATTGCATCGAATTGAATACAAAATGCACAATGCCAAATTATGTACAACAAGAGTGAACCTTGTACGAGTTTGTGGTTTGAGCGGCTCCTGGGAGACCTATATTAGAATCCGATGCACCTGTGCACGTTTACTGTATCCCTTTGACCTTTACCTTGACCATGAAACACAGATATTGCATCGGGATTGAATATAAAATGGGAAATGCCGACTTGAAGAGTGAGCTTTCTAAGAGTTTGTGGTTTGTGCGGCTCCTGGTAGACTAGTAATAGATTACGATGCACCAGTGATGGTTTACTGTATCCCTTGGACCTTCACATTGACCATGAAACACAGAATTCGCATCGTGACTGAATACAAAATTCACAGTGCCGAATTAAGTACAAGAAAAGTGAATCTTATAAGGGTTTGTGGTTTGAGCGGCTCACGGGAGACCAGTATTAGATTCCGATGCACCAGTGCAGGTTTACTCTACCCCTTGGACATTCACATTGATAATGAAACACAGATATTGCAACGGGATTGAACACAAAAACCACAATGCCGACTTAAGCACAAGATGAGTGAATCTTCTAAGAGTTTGTGCTTCCAGCGGCTACTGGGAGACTAGTATTAAATTCCGATGCACCGCTGCAGGTTTACCGTATCCCTTGGATCTTCGCATTGACCACGAAACACAGATATTCCATCGGGATTGAATACAAAAGTACAATGCCGACTTAAGTACAAGAAGAGTGAATCTTCTAAGAGTTTGTTCTTTGGGCGGCTCCTGGGAGACCAGTATTAGATTGCGATGCACCAGTGCAGGTTTACCGTATCCATTGGACATTCACATTGACCATGAAACACAGAAAATGCATTAGGATTGAATACAAAAGGGACAATGCCGAATTATGTACAAGAAGAGTGAATCTTCTAAGAGTTTGTGTTTTCAGCGGCTCCTGGGAAACCAGTATTAGATTCCGATGCGCCAGTGCCGGTTTACCATATCCCTTGGACCTTCACATTGACCATGAAACACAGAAATTGCATGGGGGTTGAATAAGAAAGGCACAATGCCGACATAAGTAGAAGAAGAGTGAATCTTCTAAGATTTCGTGCTGTGAGCAGCTGCTGGGAGACCAGTACTAGTTTCCGATGCACCAGTGGAGGATTACTTTATCCCTTCGACCTTCAAATTGACCATGAAACACAGAAATTGCATCGGGATTGAATACAAAAGGCACAATGCCGACTAAAGTACAAGAAGAGTGTATCTTCTAAGAGTTTATGCTTTGAGCGTCTCCTGGGAGACCAGTATTATATTCCGATGGACCAGTGCAGGTTCAGTTTATCACTTGGACCTGCACATTGGCAAGAATAACAGAAATTGCATCGGGATTGAATACGAAAGGAACAATGCCGTCTTAAGAACAGGAAGAGTGAAACGTCTAAGAGTTTGTGATTTGTGCGGCTCCTGGGAGACCAGTATTAGATTCCGATGCACCAGTGCAGGTTTACTGTATCCCTTGGACCTTCACATTGACCATGAAACACATAATTTGCATCGGTGTTGATTACAAAAGGCACAATGACGACTTAAGTACAAGAAGAGTGAATCTTCTAAGAATTTTTGCTTTACGCGGCTCCTGGGAGACCAGTATTAGAATCCGATGCACCAGTGCACGTTTACTGTATCACCCTGACCTTCATTGACCATCAAGTACAGAAATTGCATCAGGATTGGATACAAAAAGGACAATGCCGACTTAAAAACAAGAAGAGTGAATTTTCTAAGAGTTTGTGGTTTGAGCGGCTCTTGGGAGACCAGCATTCGATTCCGACCCACCAGTGAAGGTTTACCGTATAACTTGGACCTTCAAATTTACCATGAAACACAGAAATCGCATCGTGATTGAATACAAATGGCACAATGCCGGATTAAGTACAATAAGAGCGAATCTTCTAAGAGTTTGTGGTTTGAGCGGCTCATGGGAGACCAGTATTAGATTCCGATGGAGCAGTGCAGGTTTACTGAATCCCTTTGACCTTCACCTTGACCATGAAACACAGATATTGCATCGGGATTGAATACAAAATGGAAAATGCCGACTTAAGTACAAGAAGAGTGAGTTTTCTAAGAGTTTGTGGTTTGAGCGGCTCCTGGGAGACTAGTAATAGATTACGATGCACCAGTGAAGGTTTACTGTATCCCTTGGACCTTCACATTGACCATGAAACAAAGTAATCGCATCGTGATTAAGTAAAAAACACAATGACGAATTAAGTACAAGAAGAGTGAATCTTCTCAGGGTTTGTGGTTTGAGCGGCTCATGGGAGACCAGTATTAGATTCCGATGCACCAGAGCAGGTTTACTGTATACCTTGGACCTTTGCATTGACAGTGAAACACAAAAGTTGCATCGGCATTGAATACGAAAAGGACAATGCCGACTTAAGTACATAAAGAGTGAATCTTCTAAGAGTTTGTGTTTTTAGTGGCTAGTGGGAGACCAGTTTTAGACTCCGATGCACCAGTGCAGGTTTACTGTATCCCTTGGACCTTCACATTGACCATGAAGCACAGAAATTGCATCGGGACTGAATACAAAATGTACAATGCCGACATAAATACAAGAAGATTTAATCTCCTAAGTGTTTGTACGTTGAGCGCCTCCTTGGAGACAAGTATTAGATTGCAATGCACCAGTGCAGATTTACTGTATCCCTTGGACCTTCACATTGACCATGAAACACAGAATATGCATCGGCATTGAATACGAAAGGGACAATGACGACTTAAGTACCTTAAGAGTGAATCTTCTAAGAGTTTGTATTTTTGGTGGCTCCTGGGATACCAGTATTGGAATCCGATGCACCAGTGCAGGTTTACTGTATACCTTGGACATTCACATTGACCATGAAACGCAGAAATTGCAATGGCATTGAATACAAAAGGGACAATGCCGACTTAGGTACAAGGAGAGTGAATCTTCTAAGAGTCTGTGCTTTGAGCAGGACCTGATAGACTAGTACTAGATTCCGATGCACCAGTGCTGGTTTACTGTATACCTTGGACCTTCACATTGACCATGAAACACAGAAATTGCATCGGGATTGAATACAAAAAACACAATGACGACTTAAGTACAAGAAGATAGAATCTTCTAAGAGTTTGGGATTTCTGCGGCTCCTGGGAGACCAGTATTCGATTCCGATGCAGCAGTGCAGTTTTACTGTATCCCTTGGACCTTCATATTGACCATGAAACACAGATGTTGCATTGGCATTGAGTACAAAAGGGACAATGCCGATTTAAGAACAAGGAGAGTGAATCTTCTAAGAGTTTGTGCTTTGAGCGGCTCCTGGGAGACCTATATTAGAATCCGATGCACCAGTACACGTTTACTGTATCCCTTTGACCTTCACCTTGACCATGAAACACACATATTGCATCGGGATTGAATACAAAATGGGAAATGCCGACTTAAGTACAAGAAGAGTGAGCTTTCTAAGAGTTTGTGGTTTAAGCGGCTCCTGGTAGACTAGTAATACACTCCTGGAAATTGAAATAAGAACACCGTGAATTCATTGTCCCAGGAAGGGGAAACCTTATTGACACATTCCTGGGGTCAGATACATCACATGATCACACTGACAGAACCACAGGCACATAGACACAGGCAACAGAGCATGCACAATGTCGGCACTAGTACAGTGTATATCCACCTTTCGCAGCAATGCAGGCTGCTATTCTCCCATGGAGACGATCGTAGAGATGCTGGATGTAGTCCTGTGGAACGGCTTGCCATGCCATTTCCACCTGGCGCCTCAGTTTGACCAGCGTTCGTGCTGGACGTGCAGACCGCGTGAGACGACGCTTCATCCAGTCCCAAACATGCTCAATGGGGGACATATCCGGAGATCTTGCTGGCCAGGGTAGTTGACTTACACCTTCTAGAGCACGTTGGGTGGCACGGGATACATGCGGACGTGCATTGTCCTGTTGGAACAGCAAGTTCCCTTGCCGGTCTAGGAATGGTAGAACGATGGGTTCGATGACGGTTTGGATGTACCGTGCACTATTCAGTGTCCCCTCGACGATCACCAGTGGTGTACGGCCAGTGTAGGAGATCGCTCCCCACACCATGATGCCGGGTGTTGGCCCTGTGTGCCTCGGTCGTATGCAGTCCTGATTGTGGCGCTCACCTGCACGGCGCCAAACACGCATACGACCATCATTGGCACCAAGGCAGAAGCGACTCTCATCGCTGAAGACGACACGTCTCCATTCGTCCCTCCATTCACGCCTGTCGCGACACCACTGGAGGCGGGCTGCACGATGTTGGGGCGTGAGCGGAAGACGGCCTAACGGTGTGCGGGACCGTAGCCCAGCTTCATGGAGACGGTTGCGAATGGTCCTCGCCGATACCCCAGGAGCAACAGTGTCCCTAATTTGCTGGGAAGTGGCGGTGCGGTCCCCTACGGCACTGCGTAGGATCCTACGGTCTTGGCGTGCATCCGTGCGTCGCTGCGGTCCGGTCCCAGGTCGACGGGCACGTGCACCTTCCGCCGACCACTGGCGACAACATCGATGTACTGTGGAGACCTCACGCCCCACGTGTTGAGCAATTCGGCGGTACGTCCACCCTGCCTCCCGCATGCCCACTATACGCCCTCGCTCAAAGTCCGTCAACTGCACATACGGTTCACGTCCACGCTGTCGCGGCATGCTACCAGTGTTAAAGACTGCGTTGGAGCTCCGTATGCCACGGCAAACTGGCTGACACTGACGGCGGCGGTGCACAAATGCTGCGCAGCTAGCGCCATTCGACGGCCAACACCGCGGTTCCTGGTGTGTCCGCTGTGCCGTGCGTGTGATCATTGCTTGTACAGCCCTCTTGCAGTGTCCGGAGCAAGTATGGTGGGTCTGACACACCGGTGTCAATGTGTTCTTTTTTCCATTTCCAGGAGTGTAGATTACGATGCACCAGTGAAGGTCTACTGTAACCCTTGGACCTTCACATTGACCATGAAACAAAGAAATCGCATCGTGATTAAGTAACGAAGCGCAATGACGAATTAAGTACAAGCAGAGTGAATCTTCTAAGGGTTTGTGATTTCTGCGGCTCATGGGAGACCAGTATAAGATTCCGATGCACCAGTGCAGGTTTACTGCATCCCTTGGACCTTCACATTGACCATGACACACAGAAATTGCACCGGGATTAGTACAAATGGCACAATGACGACTTAAGTACAAGAAGAGTGAATCCTCTAAGAGTATGTGCTTTGAGCGGCTCCTGGGAGACCACTTTTAGATTCCGATGCACCAGTTCAGGTTGACTGTATCATTTGGACCTTCACATTGACCGTGAAACACAGAAATCCCATCGTGATTGAATACAAAAGGCACAATGCCGAATTAAGTACAAGAAGAGTGAATCTTCTAAGAGTTTGTGGTTTGAGCGGCTCATGGGAGACCAGTATTAGATTCCGATGCAGCAGTGCAGGTTTACTGAATCCCTTTGACCTTCACCTTGACCATGAAACACAGATATTGCATCGGGATTGAATACAAAATGCACAATGCCAACTTAAGTACAAGAAAAGTGAATCACCTAAGAGTTTGTGGTTTGAGCGGCTCCTGGGAGACCTGTAACAGATTCCGATGCACCAGTTCACGTTCACTGTATTCCTTGGACCTTCACATTGACCATTGCAATATCTGTGTTTCATTCTCCACGTGAAAGTCCGAGGGATACAGTAAACCTGCACTGGTGCATAGGAATTTAATACTGGTCTCCCAGGAGCCGCTCAAAGCACAAACTATTAGAAGATTCATTCTTGTTGTACGCAAGACGGCATTGTGCCTTTCGTATTCATCCTTTAAGAGTATGTGATTTGAGCGTCTCCTGGGAGACGAGTATTGAATTCCGATGCACCAGTGCAGGTTTACTGTATACCTTGGACATTCACATTGACCATGAAACACAGAAATTGCAACGGCATTCAATACAAAAGGGACAATGCCGACTTTGGTACAAGGAGAGTGAATCTTCTAAGAGTCTGTGATTTGAGCGGCTCCTGAGAGACTAGTATTAGATTCCGATGCACCAGTGCTGGTTTATTATTTACCTTGGACCTATACATTGACCATGAAACACAGAAATTCGATCGGGATTGAATACAAAAAGCACAATGACGACTTAAGTACAAGAAGATAGAATCTTCTAAGAGTTTGTGATTTCTGCGGCTCCTGGGAGACCAGTATTCGATTCCGATGCAGCAGTGCAGTTTTACTGTATCCCTTGGACCTTCACATTGACCATGAAACACAGATGTGGCATTGGCATTGAGTACAAAAGGGACAATGCCGACTTAAGTACAAGGAGAGTGAATCTTCTAAGAGTTTGTGCTTTGAGCGGCTCCTGGGAGACCAGTATTAGATTCCGATGCACCAGTGCAAGTTTACTGTATCCCTTGGACTTTCACATTGACCATGAAGCACAGAAATTGCATCGAATTGAATACAAAATGCACAATGCCAACTTATGTACAACAAGAGTGAATCTTCTACGAGTTTGTGGTTTGAGCGGCTCCTGGGAGACCTATATTACAATCCGATACACCAGTGCACGTTTACTGTATCCCTTTGACCTTCACCTTGACCATGAAACACAGATATTGCGTCGGGATTGAATACAAAATCGGAAATGCCGACTTAAGCACAAGAAGTGTGAGCTTTCTCAGAGTTTGTGGTTACAGCGGCTCCTGGTAGACTAGTAATAGATTACGATGCACCAGTGAAGGTCAACTGTAACCCTTGGACCTTCACATTGACCATGAAGCACAAAAATTGCATCGGGACTGAATACAAAATGTACAATGCCGACATAAATACAAGAAGAGTGATTCTTCTAAGTGTTTGTACGTTGAGCGCCTCCTTGGAGACCAGTATTAGATTACAATGCACCATTGCAGATTTACTGCATCCCTTGGACCTTCACATTGACCATGAAACACAGAATTTGCATCGGCATTGAATACGAAAGGGACAATGACGACTTAAGTACCTTAAGAGTGAATCTTCTAAGAGTTTGTTGTTTTGGTGGCTCCTGGGAAACCAGTATTAGAATCCGATGCACCAGTGCAGGTTTACTGTATACCTTGGACATTCACATTGACCATGAAACACAGAAATTGCAACGGCATTGAAAACAAAAGGGACAATGCCGACTTTGGTACAAGGAGAGTGAATCTTCTAAGAGTCTGTGCTTTGAGCGGCTCCTGAGAGACTAGTATTTGATTCCGATGCACCAGTGCTGGTTTACTGTATACCTTGGACCTACACATTGACCATGAAACACAGAAATTGCATCGGGATTGAATACAAAAAGCACAATGACGACTTAAGTACAAGAAGATAGAATCTTCTAAGAGTTTGTGATTTCTGCGGCTCCTGGGAGACCAGTATTCGATTCCGATGCAGCAGTGCAGTTTTACCGTATCCCTTGGACCTTCACATTGACCATGAAACACAGATGTGGCATTGGCATTGAGTACAAGAGGGACAATGCCGACTTAAGTACAAGGAGAGTGAATCTTCTAAGAGTTTGTGCTTTGAGCGGCTCCTGGGAGACCAGTATTAGATTCCGATCCACCAGTGCAAGTTTACTGTATCCCTTGGACCTTCACATTGACCATGAAGCACAGAAATTGCATCGAATTGAATACAAAATGCACAATGCCAACTTATGTACAACAAGAGTGAATCTTGTACGAGTTTGTGGTTTGAGCGGCTCCTGGGAGACCTATATTAGAATCCGATGCACCTGTGCACGTTTACTGTATCCCTTTGACCTTTACCTTGACCATGAAACACAGATATTGCATCGGGATTGAATATAAAATGGGAAATGCCGACTTGAAGAGTGAGCTTTCTAAGAGTTTGTGGTTTGTGCGGCTCCTGGTAGACTAGTAATAGATTACGATGCACCAGTGATGGTTTACTGTATCCCTTGGACCTTCACATTGACCATGACACACAGAAATTGCACCGGGATTAATACAAATGGCACAATGACGACTAAAGTACAAGAAGAGTGAATCTTCTAAGAGTTCATGATTTGAGCGGCTGCTGGGAGACCTGTATTACATTGCGATGCACCAATGGAGATTTACTGTATCCCTTGGACCTTCGCATTGACCATGGAACACTGAAATTGCATCGGGATTGAATACAAAAGGCACAATGCCGACTAAAGTACAAGAAGAGTGAATCTTCTAAGAGTTTTTGCTTTGAGCGTCTCCTGGGAGACCAGTATTGTATTCCTATGCACCAGTGCAGGTTTACTTTATCACTTGGACCTGCACATTGACCATGAAACACAGAAATTTTATCGGGATTGAATACAAAAGGGTCAATGCCGACTTAAGGTCAAGAAGAGTGAATCTTCTAAGAGTATGTGCTTTGAGCGGCTCCTCGGAGACCAGTATTTGATTCCGATGCATCAGAGCAGGTTTACTGTATCCCTTGGACCTTCACATTGACCATGAAACACAGAATAAGCATCGGCATTGAATACGAAAGGGACAATGACGACTTAAGTACCTTAAGAGTGAATCTTCTAAGAGTATGTGTTTTTGGTGGCTCCTGGGAAACCAGTATTAGAATCCGATGCACCAGTGCAGGTTTACTGTATACCTTGGACATTCACATTGACCATGAAACACAGAAATTGCATCGGCATTGAATACAAAAGGGACAATGCCGACTTAGGTACAAGGAGTGTGAATCTTCTAAGAGTCTGTGCTTTGAGCGGCTCCTGAGAGTCTAGTATTAGATTCTGATGCACCAGTGCTGGTTTACCGTATACCTTGGACCTTCACATTGACCATAAAACACAGAAATTGCATCGGGATTGAATACAAACAGCCCAATGACGACTTAAGTACAAGAAGATAGAATCTCCTAAGAGTTTGTGATTTCTGCGGCTCCTGGGAGACCAGTATTCGATTCCGATGCAGCAGTGCAGTTTTACTGTATCCCTTGGACCTTCACATTGACCATGAAACACAGATGTTGCATTGGCATTGAGTACAAAAGGGACAATGCCGACTTAAGTACAAGGGGAGTGAATCTTCTAAGAGTTTGTGCTTTGAGCGGCTCCTGGGAGACCAGTATTAGATGCCGATGCACCAGTGCACGTTTACTGTATCCCTTTGCCTTCACATTGACCATGAAGCACAGAAATTGCATCGAATTGAATACAAAATGCACAATGCCAACTTATGTACAAGAAGAGTGAATCTTCTACGAGTTTGTGGTTTTAGCGGCTCCTGGGAGACCTATATTAGAATCCGATGCACCAGTGCACGTTTACTGTATCCCTTTGACCTTCACCTTGACCATGAAACACAGATATTACATCGGGATTGAATACAAAATAGGAAATGCCGACTTAAGTACAAGAAGAGTGAGCTTTCTATGAGTTTGTGGTTTGAGCGGCTCCTGGTAGGCTAGTAATAGATTACGATGCACCAGTGAAGGTCTACTGTAACCCTTGACCATGAAACAAAGAAATTGCATCGTGATTAAGTAAAGAAGCGCAATGACGAATTAAGTACAAGAAGAGTGAATCTTCTAAGGGTTTGTTGTTTGAGCGGCTCATGGGAGACCAGTAGTAGATTCTGATGCACCAGTGCAGGTTTACTGTATCCCTTGGACCTTCACATTTACTATGACACACAGAAATTGCACCGGGATTATTACAAATGGCACAATGACGACTTTAGTACAAGGAGAGTGAATCCTCTAAGAGTATGTGCTTTGAGCGGCTCCTGGGAGACCACTATTAGATTCCAATGCACCAGTTCAGGTTGACTGTATCATTTGGACCTTTACATTGACCGTGAAACACAGAAATTCCATCGTGATTGAATACAAAATGTACAATGCCGAATTAAGTACAACAAGAGTGAATCTTCTAAGAGTTTGTAGTTTCAGCGGCTTATGGGAGACCAGTATTAGATTCAGATACACCAGTGCAGGTTTACTGTATCCCTTGGACCTTCACACTGACCATGAAACACAGAAATTGCATCGAATTGAATACAAAATGCACAATGCCAACTTATGCACAAGAAGAGTGAATCTTCTACGAGTTTGTGGTTTGAGCGGCTCCTGGGAGACCTATATTAGAATGCGATGCACCAGTGCACGTTTACTGTATCCCATTGACCTTAACCTTGACCATGAAACACAGATATTGCATCGGGATTGAATACAAAATGGAAAATGCCGACTTAAGTACAAGAAGAGTGAGTTTTCTAAGAGTTTGTGGTTTGAGCGGCTCCTGGGAGACTAGCAATAGATTACGATGCACCAGTGAAGGTTTACTGTATTCCTTGGACCCTCACATTAACCATGAAACAAAGAAATCGCATCGTGATTAAGTAAAAAAGCACAATGTTGAATTAAGTACAAGAAGAGTGAATCTTCTAAGGGTTTGTGGTTTGAGCGGCTCATGGGCGACCAGTATTAAATTCCGATGCACCAGTGCAGGTTAACTGTATCAATTGGACCGTCACATTGACCATGACACACAGAAATTGCACCGGGATCGAATACAAATGGCACAATGACGACTTAAGTACAAGAAGAGTGAATCCTCTAAGAGTATGTGCTTTGAGCGTCTCCTGGGACACCAGTATTATATTCCGATGCACCAGTGCACTTTTACTTTATCACTTGGACCTGCACATTGACCATGAAACACAGAAATTGCATCAGGATTGAATACAAAAGGGACAATGCCGACTTAAGGACAAGAAGAGTGAAACTTCTAAGAGTTCGTGCTTTGAGCGGCTCTTCGGAGACCAGTATTAGATTCCGATGCACCAGAGCAGGTTTACTGTATCCCTTGGACCTTCACATTGACCATGGAACACAGAAATCGCATCGTGATTGAATACAAAAGGCACAATGCCGAATAAAGTACAAGAAGAGTGAATCTTCTAAGGGTTTGTGGTTTGAGCGGCTCATGGGAGACCAGTATTAGATTCCTATGCACCAGTGCAGATTTGCTGTATCCCGTAGACCATCTCATTGACCATGAAACACAGAAATTGCATCGAATTGAATACAAATGGCATAATGACGACAAACGTACAAGATGAGTGAATAATCTAAGAGTTTGTCCTTTGAGCGGCTCCTGGGAGACAAGTATCAGATTCTGATGCACCACTTCAGATTTACTGTATACCTTGGACCTTTACATTGTCAATGAAACACAGAAATTGCATCGGCACTGAATACGAAAAGGACAATGCCGACTTAAGTACATAAACAGTGAATCTTCTAAGAGTTTGTGCTTTTACTGGTTCCTGGGAGACCAGTATTAGACTCCGATGCACCAGCGCAGGTTTACTGTATACCTTGGACCTTCACATTGACCATGAAGCACAAAAATTGTATCGGGATTGAATACAAAAGGTACAATGCCGACATAAGTACAAGAAGAGTGAATCTTCTAAGTGTTTGTGCTTTGAGCGCCTCCTTGGAGACCAGTATTAGATTACAATGCACCAGTGCCGATTTACTGTATCCCTTGGACCTTCACATTGACCATGAAACACAGAATATGCGTCGGCATTGAATACGATAGGGACAATGACGACTTAAGTTCATTAAGAGTGAATCTTCTAACAGTTTGTGTTTTTGGTGGCTCCTGGGAAACCAGTATTCGATTCCGATGCAGCAGTGCAGTTTTACTGTATCCCTTGGACCTTCACATTGACCATGACGCACAGATATTGCATTGGCATTGAGTACAAAAGGGACAATGCCGACTTAAGTACAAGGAGAGTAAATCTTCTAAGAGTTTGTGCTTTGAGCGACTCCTGGGAGACCAGTATTAGATTCCGTTGCACCAGTGCAAGTTTACTGTATCCCTTGGACCTTCACATTGACCATGAAACACAGAAATTGATTCGAATTGAATACAAAATGCACAATGCCAACTTATGTACAAAAAGAGTGAATCTTCTACGAGTTTGTGGTTTGAGCGGCTTCTGGGAGACCTATATTAGAATCCGATGCATCAGTGCACGTTTACTGTATCCCTTTGACCTTCACCTTGACCATGAAACACAGATATTGCATCGGGATTGAATACAAAATGCAAAATGCCGACTTAAGTACAAGAAGAGTGAGTTTTCTAAGAATTTGTGGTTTGAGCGGCTCCTGGGAGACTAGTAACAGATTACGATGCACCAGTGAAGGTTTACTGTATCCATTAGACCTTCACATTCACCATGAAACACAGAAATTGCATCATGATTGAATACAAAAGGAACAATGCCGACTTAAGGACAAGAAGAGTGAAACTTCTAAGAGCATGCGATTGCAGCGGCTCCTGGGAGACCAGTATTAGATTCCGATGCACCAGTACAGGTGTACTGTATCCCTTGGACCTTCACATAGACCATGAAACACAGAAATTGCATCGAACTGAATACAAATAGCAGAATGCCGACAAATGTACAAAATGAGTGAATCTTCTAAGAGTTTGTGCTTTGAGCGGCTCCTGGGAGACCAGTATTAGATTCCGATGCACCAGTGTGGGTTTACTCTATCCTTTGGACCTTCACATTGACCATGAAACACAGAAATCGCATCGTGATTTAATACAAAAGGCACAATGCCTAATTAAGTACAAGAAGAGTGAATATTCTAGGGGTTTGTTGTTTGAGCGGCTCTTGGGAGACCAGTATTAGATTCCGATGCACCAGTGCTGGTTTACTGTATCCCTTGGCCCTTAACATTGACCATAAAGCACAGCAATTGCATCGGGACTGAATACAAAATGTACAATGCCGACATAAGTACAAGAAGAGTGAATCTTCTAAGAGCTTGTACTTTGAGCGGCTCCTTGGAGGCCAGTATTAGATTACGATGCACCAGTGCTGGTTTACTGTATCCCTCGGACCTTCACATTGACCCTGAGACACAGAATTTTCATCGGCATTGAATGCGAAAGGGTCAATGCGGACATAAGTACATTAAGACTGTATCTTCTAAGAGTTTGTGTTTGTAGTGGCTCCTAGGAGACCAGTATTAGAATCCGATGCACCATTGCAGGTTTACTGTATCCCTTGGACCTTCACTTTGACCATAAAGCACAGAAGTTGCATCGGGATTGAATACAAAATGTACAATGCCGACATAAGTACAAGAAGAGTGAATCTTCTAAGAGCTTGTACTTTGAGCGGCTCCTTGGAGGCCAGTATTGGATTACGATGCACCAGTGCTGGTTTACTGTATCCCTCGGACCTTCACATTGACCCTGAGACACAGAATTTTCATCGGCATTGAATGCGAAAGGGACAATGCGGACAAAAGTACATAAAGACTGTATCTTCTATGAGTTTGTGTTTTTAGTGGCTCCTGGGAGACCAGTATTAGAATCCGATGCACCAGTGCATGTTTACTGTATCCCTTGGACATTCATATTGACCATGAAACACAGAAATTGCAATGGGATTGAATACAAAAGGCACAATGCCAGCTTATGTACAAGTGGAGTGAGTCATCTACGAATTTGTGGTTTGAGCGGCTCCTGGGAGACCTGTATTAGATTCCGATGCACCAGTGCTGGTTTACTGTATCCCTTGGCCCTTAACATTGACCATCAAATACAGAAATTGTGTCGGGGTGGAATACGTAAAGGACAATGCCGATTTAAGTACAAAAACAGTAAATCCTCTAAGAGTTTCAGTTTGTGCGGCTCCTTGGTGCCCAGTATTAGATTCCGTTGCACCTGTAAGGGTTTACCGTATCCCTTGAACCTTCACATTGCCCATGAAACACAGAAATTGCATCGGGATTAAATAAAAAATGCAAAATGCCAACCTAAGTACAAGAAGAGTGAATTTTCTAAGAGTTTGTGCTTTGAGGGGCTCCTCGGAGACCAGTATTAGATTCCGATGCCCCAGTGCAGGTTTACTGAATCCCTTGGACCTTCACTTTGACCATGAATCACACAAAAATTGCGTTGGGGTGGAATACATAAGGGACAATGCCGACTTAAGTAAAAGAAGAGTGAATTTTCTAAGAATTTTTGCCTTGAGCGGCTCCTGGGAGACCAGTATTAGATTTGGATGTACCAGTGCAGGTTTACTGCATCCCTTGGACCTTCACATTGACCATGAAGCACAGAAATTTCTTCGGGATCGAATACATAAGGGACAATGCCGACTTAGGTACAAGAAGAGTGAATCTACTAAGAGTTTGAGCTTTGAGCGGCTCCTGTGTGTCCAGTATTAGATTCTGATGCAGCTGTGCAGGTTTACGGTATCCCTTGGATGTTCATACTGACGATGAAACACTGAAATTGCATCGGGATTGAATTCAAAAGGAACAATGCCGACAAAAGTACAAGAAGAGTTAATCTTATAAGGATTTGTGCATACAGCGGCTCCTGGGAGACCAGTATTAGATTCAGATGCACCAGTGCAGGTTTACTGTATCCCTTGGACCTTCCCGTTGACCATGAGATACAGAAATTGCATGGGGATTGAATACGAAATGCACAATGCCAACTTAAGTGCAAGAAGAGTGAGTCTTCTAATAGTTTGTGCTTTGAGTGGCTCATGGGAGACCGGTATTAGATTCCGATGCACCAGTGCAGGTTTACTGTATCCCTTGGCCCTTCAAATTGACCATGAAACGCAGAAATTGCTTGGGGATTGAATACATAATGCTCAATGCCAACTTAAGTACAAGAACAGTGAATCTTCTAAGAGTTTGAGATTTTAACGGCTCTTGGGATACCAGATTTAGATTCAGATGCACCAGTGCGGGTTTACTGTATCCCTTGGACCTTCACATTGACCATGAAACACAGAAATTGCATCGGGATTGAATACAAAATATACAATGCCGACTTAAGTAGAAGAAGAGTGAATCTCCTAAGATTTTCTGCTCTGAGCGGCTCCTGGGAGACCAGTATTAGATTCTGATGCACCAGTGCAGGTGTACTCTATCCCTTGGACCTTCACATTGACCATGAAACACAGAGATTGCATCGGGATAGAATACAAAATACACAATGTTAACTTAAGTGCAAGAAGAGTTAATTTTCTAAGGGTTTGTGCTTTGAGCGGCTCGTCGGAGACCAGTATTAGATTACGATGCACCTGTGCAGGTTTACTGTATCCCTTGGCCTTCACATTGCCCATGAAACACAGAAATCGCATCGGGATTGAATACATAATGCACGATGCCGACATAAGTTCAAGAAGAGTGAATCTTCTAAGGGTTTGTGGTTTGAGCGTCTCATGGGAGCCCAGTATTAGATTCCGATGCACCAGTGCTGGTATTCTGTATCCCTTTGACCTTCACATTGACCATGAAACACAGAAATTGCATCGGGATTAAGTACAAAATGCACAATGCCTTCTTAAGTACAAGAAGAGTGAATTTTCTAATAGTTTGTGCTCTGAGCGGCTCCTGAGAGACCAGAATTAGATTCCGATGCACCAGTGCATTTTTACTGTATCCCTTGGCCCTGAACATTGACCATGAAACACAGAAATTGCATCGGGATTAAATACATAGGGACAATGCCGATTTAAGTACAAAAACAGTGAATCCTCTATGGGTTTGAGCTTTGAGCGGCTCCTGGGTGTCCAGTATTAGATTCCGATGCACCAGTGCAGGTTTACTGTATCCCTTGGACCTTCACATTGTCCATGAAACACATAAATTGCACGGGATTGAATAAAAAAGGCACAATACCAACTTAAGTACAAGAAGAGTGAATTTTCTAAGAGTAAGTGTTTTGAGCGGCTCCTCGGAGACCAGTATTAGATTGCGATGCACCAGTGCTGGTTTGCTATATCCCTTGGACCTTCACATTGACCATGAAACACAGAAATTGCATCGGGATGGAATACATAAGGGACAATGGCGACTTCAGTACAAGAAGAGTGAATCCTCTAAGAGTATGTGCTTTGAGCGGCTCCTGAGTGTCCAGTATTACATTCCGATGCACCTGTGCAGGTTTACTGTATCCCTTGGACCTTTACATTGACCTTGTAACACAGATATTTCATCGGGATGGAATACAAAACGCACAATGCCAACTTAAGTACAAGAAGAGTGAATTTTCTTAGAGTTTGTGCTTTGATCGGCTCCTCGGAGACCAGTATCAGATTCCGATGCACCAGTGCAGGTTTACTGTATCCCTTGGCCTTCACATTGACCATGCAACACAGATATTTCATCAGCATTGATTTCAAAACGCACAATGCCAACTTAAGTACAAGAGGAGTGAATTTTCTAAGAGATTGTGCTTTGAGCGGCTCCTCGGAGACCAGTATCATTTTCCGATGCACCAGTGCAGATTTACTCTATCCCTTGGACCTTCACATTGACCTTGAAACACAGGACCTGCATCGGGATTGAATACAAAAGGGACAATGCCGACTTACGTACAGGAAGTGTGAATTTTCTAAGAGTTTGTGGTTTGAGCGGCTTCTGGGTGGCCAGTGTTAGATTCCGATGCACCAGTGCGGGTTTACTGTATCGCGTGGACCTTCACATTGATTATGAAACACAGAAATTGCATCGGGATAGAAAACTGAAGAGACAATGCCGACTTAAGTACAAGAGGAGTGAGTCTTCTAAGAGTTTGTGCGATGAGCGGCTCCTAGGAGACCAGTATTAGGTTCGGATGCACCAGCCCATGTTAACTCTATCCCTTGGCCCTCCACATTGAGCATGACACACAGACATTGCATAGGGATTGAATAAAACAGAGACAATGCCTACTGAAGTACAAGAGCTGGGATTCTTCTAAGAGTTTGTGCTTTGAGCGGCTTCTGAGAGATCAGTATTAGGTTCCAATTCATCTGCGCAGTTTTACTGTATCCCTTGGTCCAACACATGGACCATGAAACACAGAAATTGCATCGGTATTAAATACAAATACACAATGCCAACTTAAGTGCAAGAAGAGTGAATATTCTAAGGGTTTGTGCTTTGAGCGGCTCCTCGGAGAGCAGTATTAGAATCCGATGCACCAGTGCAGGATTACTGTATCCCTTGGACCTTTACATTGACCTTGAAACACAGAAATTGCATCGGGATATAATACAAAATGCACAATGCCAAATTAAGTACAAGAAGAGTGAATTTTCTTAGAGTTTGTGCTTTGATCGGCTTCTCGGAGACCAGTATCAGATTCCGATGCACCAGTGCAGGTTTACTGTATCCCTTGACCTTCACATTGACCATGAAACACAGATATTTCATCAGGATTGATTTCAAAACGCACAATGCCACTTAAGTACAAGAGGAGTGAATTTTCTAAGAATTTGTGCTTTCAGCTTCTCCTCGGAGACCAGTATCAGATTCCGATGCACCAGTGCAGGTTTACTCTATCCCTTGCACCTTCACATTGACCTTGAAACACAGGAGCTGCATCGGGGTGATTACAAAAGGGACAATTCCGACTTAAGTACAAGAAGTGTGAATTTCCTAAGAGTTTGTAGTTTGAGCGGCTTCTGGGAGGCCAGTGTTAGATTCCGATTCACCAGTGCTGGTATACTGTATCCCTTGGACCTTCACATTGACCATGTAACACAGAAATTGCATCGGGATTGAGTACAAAATGCACAATGCCATCTTAAGAACATGAAGAGTGAATTTTCTAAGAGTTTGTGCTCTGAGCAGCTCCTCAGAGACCAGAATTAGATTCCGATGCACCAGTGCTGGTTTACTGTATCCCTTGGCCCTTAACATTGACCAAGAAACACAGAAATTGCATCGGGATTAAATACATAGGTACAATGCCGATTTAAGTACAAAAAGAGTGAATCCTCTATGGGTTTGAGATTTGAGCGGCTCCTGGGTGTCCAGTATTAGATTCCGATGCACCTATGCAGGTTTACTGTATCCCTTGGACCTTCACATTAACCATGAGACACAGATATTGCTTCGGGATTGAATACAAAAGGCACAACCGAGTTATGTACAAGAAGAGTGAATCTTCTAAGAGTTCGAGATTTGAGCGGCTCCTGGGAGTCCAGTATTAGATTCCGATGCACCAGTGCTGGTATACTGTATCCCTTGCACCTTCACATTGACCATGAAACACAGAAATTGCATCAGGATTGAATACAAAATGCACAATGCCATCTTATGTACAAGAAGAGTGAATTTTCAAAGAGTTTGTGCTTTGAGCGGCTCCTCAAAGACCAGTATTACATTCCGATACACCAGTGGGGGTTTACTGTATCCCTTGGCCCTTAACACTGACCATGAAACACAGAAACTGCATCTGGATTGAATACATAATGCTCAGTGCCGACTTAAGTACAAGCAGATCGAACCTTCTAAGACTTTGTGCTTTGAGCGGCTCTTGTGAGACCAGTCTCAGATTCCGTTGTATTAGTGCAGGTTTACTGTATCCCTTGGACCTTCACACTGACCATGAGACACAGATATTGCATCGGGATTGATTACAAAATGCACAATGACAACTTAAGTACAAGAAGAGTGAATCTTTTAAGAGTTTGTGCTCTGGGCGGCTCCTGGGAGTCCAGTATTAGATTCTGTTGCACCAGTGCAGGTTTACTGTATCCCTTGTACCTTCACATTGACCATGAAACACAGAAATTTCATCGGGATTGAATACAAAAGGGACAATGCCGACTGAAGTACAGTAAGAGTGAATGTTCTAAGAGTTTGTGGTTTGAGCGGCTCCTGGGAGACCAGTGTTAGTTTCCGATGCACCAGAGCAGGTTTACTGTATCGCGTGGACCTTCACATTGACCATGAAACACAGAAATTGCATCGAATTGAATACAAAACAGACAATGCCGACTTAGGTACAAGAGGAGTGAAACTTTTAAGAGTTTGTGCTTTGAGCGGCTACTGGGAGACCAGTACTAGGTCCCGATTCACCTGTTCTGGTTTACTGTATCCCTTGGTCCATCACATTAAATCATGAAGATCATATATTGCATCGGGTTTGAATACGAAAGGGACAATGCCGACCTAAGTACAAGATGAGTGAATCTTTTCAGAGTTTGTGCTTTGAGCGGCTCCTGGGATACCAGTATTAGTTTCAGATGCACCAGTGCAGGTTTACTGTATCCCCTGGACCTTCACATTGACCATGACACCGAAATGGAATAGGGATTGAATACAAATGGGACAACGCTGACTTAAGTACAAGAACAGTTAAACTTCCAAGAGTTTGTGCTTCGAGCGGCTCCTGGGAGACCAGTATTAGATTCCAAAGCACCAGTGCTGGTATACTGTATCCCTTGCAACTTCACATTGACAATGAAACACAGAAATTGCGACAGAATTGAATACAAAATGCACAATGCCATCTTAAGTACAAGAAGAGTGAATTTTCAAAGAGTTTGTGCTTTGAGCGGCTCCTCAAAGACCAGTATTAGATTCCGATGCACCAGTGGGGGTTTACTGTATCCCTTGGCCCTTAACATTGACCATGATACACAGGAATTGCATCGGGATGGAATACATAGGGACAATGCCGACTTAAGTGCAAAAAGAGTGAATCTTCTAAGAGTTTGAGTTTTGAGCGGCTCCTGGGTGTCCAGTATTAGATTCCGATGCACCTGTGCAGGTTTACTGTATCCCATGGACCTTCACATTGCCCATGTAACAGAGAAATTGCATCGGGATTGAATACAAAAGGGTCAAGCCGACTTAAGTACAAGAAGAGTAAATTTTCTCAGAGTTTGTGGTTTGGACCGCTCCTGGGAGACCAGTGTTAGTTTCCGATGCACCAGAGCAGGTTTACTGTATCCCGTGGACCTTCCCATTGACCATGAAACACATAAATTGCATCGCGATTGAATACAAAATGCACAATGCCAACTTAAGTACAAAAAGAATGAATTTTCTAAGAGTTTGTGCTTTGAGCTGCTCCTCGGACACCAGTATTAGATTCCGATGCACCTGTGCTAGTTTACTGTATCCCTTGGACCTTCACATTGACCATGACACACAGAAATTGCTTCGGGACTGAACACATAAGGCACAAATCCGACTAATGTACAAGAAGCGTGAATCTTCTAAGAGTTTCTGCTCTGAGCGGCTCCTAGGAGACCAGTATTTGATTCCGTTGCACCAGTGCAGGTTTACTGTATCCCTTGGACTTTCACATTGACCATGAAACACAGTCATTGGATCGGGATAAAATACAAAATCGACAATGCCGACTTAAGTTTAAGAAGAGTGAATTTTCTAAGAGTTTGCAGTTTGAGCGGCTCCTGGGAGGCCAGTGTTAGATTCCGATGCACCAGTGCAGGTTTTCTGTATCACTTGGACCTTCACATTGACCATGAAGCACAGAGGTTGCATCGGGATAGAATACAAAAGGGACAATGCCGACTTAAGAACAAGGAGAATGAATCTCTTCAGAATTTGTGCTTTGAGCGGCTCCTGGGATACCAGTATTAGATTCCGATGCACCAGTGCAGGTTTATTCTCTCCCTTGGACCTTCCCATTGACCATGAAGCACAGATATTGCATCGGGATTGAATACAAATGGGTCAATGAAGACTTAAGTACAAGACGACGGAATCTTCTAAGAGATTGTGATTTGCGCGGTTCCTGGGAGACCAGTATTAGATTACGATGCACCAGTGCTGGTTTACTGTATCCCTTGGACCTTCACACTGAATATGAAACACAGAAATCGCATCGGGATTGAGAACAAAAGGGACAATCCCGACATAAGTACAAGAAGAGTGAATCTCCAAAGGGTTTGTGCATTGAGCGGCTCCAGGGAGACCAGTATTAGATTGCGATGCACAAGTGCAGGTTTACTGTATCCCTTGGACCTTCACATTGACCATGAAACACAGAAATTGCATCAGGATTGAATACAAAATGCACAATGCCAACTTAAGTGCATGAAGAGTGAATTTTCAAAGAGTTTATGCTTTCAGCAGCTCCTCGGAGACCAGTATTAGATTCCGATGCACCAGTGCTGGTTTACTGTATCCCTTGGACCTTCAAATTGTCCATGAAACACAGAAATAGCATCGGGATTGAATACAAAATGCCAATGTCGACTTAAGTATAAGAAGAGTGAATCTTCTAAGGGTTTGTGGTTTGAGCGGCTCATGGGAGACCAGTATTAGATTCCGATGCACCAGTGCTGGTTTGCTGTATCCCTTAGACCTTCACATTGACCATGACGCACAGAAATTGCTTCGGGATTGAATATAAAAGGCACAATGCCGACTTAAGTACAAGAAGAGTTAAATTTCTAAAAGTTTGTGCTTCGAGCGGCTCCTGGGAGACCAGTATTAGATTCCAAAGCACCAGTGCTGGTATACTGTATCCCTTGCACCTTCACATCGACCATGAAAAACAGAAAATGCGACGGGATTGAAAACAAAATGCACAATGCCATCTTAAGTACAAGAAGAGTGAATTTTCAAAGAGTTTGTGCTTTGAGCGGATCCTCAAAGACCAGTATTAGATTCTGATGCACCAGTGGCGGTTTACTCTATCCCCTGGCCCTTAACATTGACCATGAAGCACAGGAATTGCATCGGGATGGAATACATAGGTACAATGCCGACTTAAGTACAAAAAGAGTGAATCTTCTAAGAGTATGAGCTTTGAGCGGCTCCTGGGTGTCCAGTATTAGATTCCGATGCACCTGCGCAGGTTTACTGTCTCGCTTGGACCTTCACATTGACCATGAAACACAGAAATTGCATCGGAATAGAATACAAAATGCACAATGCCAACTTAAGTACAAGATGAGTGAATTCTCTAAGAGTTTGTGTTTTGAGCGGCTCCCGGGTGTCCAGTATTAGATTCCGATGCATCTGTGCAGGTTTACTGTATCCCTTGGACCTTCACACTGACCATGAAACACAGAAATTGCATCGGGATTGAAAACAAAAGGGACAATGATGACTGAAGTACAAGAAGAGTGAAACTTTTAAGGTTTTCTGCTTTGAGCGGTTGCTGGGATTCCAGTATTAGATTCCGATGCACCAGTGAAGGTTTACTATATCCCTTGGACCTTCACATTGGCCATGAAACAAAGATATCGCATCGTGATCGAATACAAAATGCACAATGACGATTTAAGTATAAGAAGAGTGAATCTACTAAGGGTTTGTGGTTTGAGCGGCTCATGGGACACCAGTAAAAGATTCCGATGCACCAGTGCGGGTTTACTGTATCCCATGGACCTTCACATTGACCATGTAACAGAGAAATTGCATCGGGATTGAATACAAAAGGGTCAAGCCGACTGAAGTACAAGAAGTGTAAATTTTCTCAGAGTTTGTGGTTTGGGCGGCTCCTGGGAGACCAGTATTAGATTCCGATGCACCAGTGCAGGTTTACTGTATCCCTCGGACCTTCACATTGACCATGAAACACAGATATTGCATCGGGATGGAATACATAAGGGACAATGCCGACTTAAGTACAAAAAGGGTGAATCATCTAAGAGTATGAGCTTTGAGCGGCTCCTGGGTGTCCAGTATTAGATTCCGATGCACCTGTGCAGGTTTACTGTCTCGCTTGGACCTTCACACTGACTATGAAACACATAAATTACATCGCGATTGAAAAAAAAATGCACAATGCCAACTTAAGTACAAGAAGAATGAATTTTCTAAGAGTTTGTGCTTTGAGCGGCTCCTCCGAGACCAGTATTAGATTCCGATGCACTTGGGCTTGTTTACTGTATCCCTTGGACCTTCACATTGACCATGACACACAGAAATTGCTTCGGGACTGAATACATAAGGCAAAAATCCGACTTATGTACAAGAAGAGTGAATCTTCTAAGAGTTTCTGCTCTGAGCGGCTCCTAGGAGACCAGTATTTGATTCCGTTGCACCAGTGCAGGTTTACTGTATCCCTTGGACTTTCACATTGACCATGAATCACAGTCATTGCATCGGGACTGAATACAAAATGGACAATGCCGACTTAAGTTTAAGAAGAGTGAATTTTCTAAGAGTTTGTAGTTTGAGCGGCTCCTGGGAGACCAGTGTTAGATTCCGATGCACCAGTGCAGGTTTACTGTATTACTTGGACCTTCACATTGACCATGAAACACAGAAGTTGCATCGGGATAGAACACAAAAGGGACAATGCCGACTTAAGTACAAGAAGAATGAATCTCTTCAGAGTTTGTGCTTTGAGCGGCTCCTGAGATACCAGTATTAGATTCCGATGCACCAGTGCAGGTTTATTCTCTCTTGGAACTTCACATTGACCCAGAAACACAGATATTGCATCGGGATTGAATACAAAAGGCACAATGCCGCCTTAAGTACAAGCAGAGTTAATATTCTAAGAGTTTGTGTAGTGAGCGGCTCCTGGGAGACCAATATAAGTTTCCGATGCACCAGCGCAGGTTTACTGTATCCCTTGGACCTTCCCATTGACCATGGGTCACAGATATTGCATCGAGATTGAATTCAAATGGGTCAATGCCGACTGAAGTACAAGAAGAGGGAACTTTGTAAGAAATTGTGATTTGCGCGGCTCCTGGGAGACCAGTATTAGATTCCGATGCACCAGTGCTGGTTTACTGTATCCCTTGGACCTTCACATTGAATATGAGACACAGAAATCACATCGGTATTGAGAACAAAAGGGACAATGCCAACTTAAGTGCAAGAAGAGTGAATTTTCAAAGATTTTGTGCTTTGAGCAGCTCCTCGGAGACCAGTATTAGATTATGATGCACCAGTGCTGGTTTACTGTATCCCTTGGACCTTCAAATTGACCTTGAAACACAGAAATAGCATCGGGATTGAATACAAAATGCCAATGTCGACTTAAGTATTAGAAGAGTTAATCTTCTAAGGGTTTGTGGTTTGAGCGGCTCCTGGGAGACCAGTATTAGATTGCGATGCACAAGTGCAGGTTTACTGTATCCCTTGGCCCTTCACATTGACCATGAAACACAGAAATTGCATCGGGATGGAATACAAAATGCACAATGCCAACTTAAGTGCAAGAAGAGTGAATTTTCAAAGATTTTTTGTTTTGAGCAGCTCCTCGGAGACCAGTATTAGATTCCGATGCACCAGTGCTGGTTTACAGTAACCCTTGGACCTTCAAATTGACCATGAAACACAGAAATAGCATCGGAATTGAATACAAAATGCCAATGTCGACTTAAGTATTAGAAGAGTGAATCTTCTAAGGGTTTGTGGTTTGAGCGGCTCATGGGAGACCAGTATTAGATTGCGATGCACCAGTGCAGGTTTGTTGTATCCCTTAGAACTTCACATTGACCATGACCCACAGAAATTGCTTCGGGATTGAATTTATAAGGGACAATTCCGACTTAAGTACAAGATGAGTGAATCTTCTAAGAGTTTCTGCTCTGATCGGCTGCTGGGAGACCAGTATTTGAATCCGTTACACCAGTGCCGGTTTACGGTATCCCTTGGACTTTCACATTGACCATGAAACACAGTCATTGCATCGGGATTGAATACAAAAGGGACAATGCCGACTTAAGCACAAGAAGAGTGAATTTTCTAAGAGTTTGTGGTTAGAGCGGCTCCTTGGTGACCAGTGTTAGATTCCGATGCACCAGTGCTGGTTTACTGTATCACTTGGACCTTCACATTGACCATGAAACACAGAAATTGAATCGGGCTTGAATACAAAAGGGACAGTGCCGACTTAAGTACAAGAGGAGTGAACCTTCTAAGAGTTTGCGTTTTGGGCGGCTCTTGGGAGACCAGTATTAGGTTCCGATGCACCAGTGCAGGATTACTGTATCCCTTGGTCCATCACATTGATCATGAAGCACAGATATTGCATCGGGATTGAATACAAAAGGGACAATGCTGACTTAAGTAGAAGATGAATGAATCTCTTCCGAGTTTGTGCTTTGAGCGGCTCCTGGGATACCGGTATTAGATTCCGATGCACCAGTGCAGGTTTAATCTCTCCTTTGGACCTTCACATTGACCAATAAACACAGAAATTGAATCGGGATTGAATAAAAAAGCACAATGCCGCCCTAAGTACAAGAAGAGTTAATATTCTAAGAGCTTGTGTGTTGAGCGGCTCCTGAGAGACCAGTATAAGTTTCCAATGCACCGGTGCAGGTTTACTGTAACCCTTCGACCTTCACATTCGCCATGAAACACAGAAATTGCATCGGGATTGAAAACAAAAGGGACAATGATGACTGAAGTACAAGAAGAGTGAAACTTTTAAGGGTTTGTGCTTTGAGCGGTTCCTGGGATTCCAGTATTAGATTCCTATGCACCAGTGAAGGTTTACTATATCCCTTGGACCTTCACATTGGCCATGAAACAAAGATATCGAATCGAGATTGAATACAAAATGCACAATGACGATTTCAGTATAAGAAGAGTGAATCTACTAAGGGTTTGTGGTTTGAGCGGCTCATGGGAGACCAGTAATAGATTCCGATGCACCAGTGCGGGTTTACTGTATCCCATGGACCTTCACATTGACCATGTAACAGAGAAATTGCATCGGGATTGAATACAAAAGGGTCAAGCCGACTTAAGTACAAGAAGTGTAAATTTTCTCAGAGTTTGTGGTTTGGGCGGCTCCTGGGAGACCAGTATTAGATTCTGATGCCCCAGTGCAGGTTTACTGTATCCCTAGGACCTTCATATTGACCATGAAACACAGATATTGCATCGGGATGGAATACATAACGGACAATGCCGACTTAAGTACAAAAAGGGTGAATCTTCTAAGAGTATGAGCTTTGAGCGGCTCCTGGGTGTCCAGTATTAGATTCCGATGCACCTGTGCAGGTTTACTGTCTCGCTTGGACCTTCACACTGTCCATGAAACACATAAATTACATCGCAATTGAAAAAAAAATGCACAATGCCAACTTAAGTACAAGAAGAATGACTTTTCTAAGAGTTTGTGCTTTGAGCGGCTCCTCCGAGACCAGTATTAGATTCCGATGCACTTGGGCTTGTTTACTGTATCCCTTGGACCTTCACATAGACCTTGACACACAGAAATTGCTTCGGGACTGAATACATAAGGCAAAAATCCGACTTATGTACAAGAAGAGTGAATCTTCTAAGAGTTTCTGCTCTGAGCGGCTCCTAGGAGACCAGTATTTCATTCCGTTGCACCAGTGCAGGTTTACTGTATCCCTTGGACTTTCACATTGACCATGAATCACAGTCATTGCATCGGGATTGAATACAAAATGGACAATGCCGACTTAAGTTTAAGAAGAGTGAATTTTCTAAGAGTTTGTAGTTTGAGCGGCTCCTGGGAGACCAGTGTTAGATTCCGATGCACCAGTGCAGGTTTACTGTATTACTTGGACCTTCATATTGACCATGAAACACAGAAGTTGCATCGGGATAGAACACAAAAGGGACAATGCCGACTTAAGTACAAGAAGAATGAATCTCTTCAGAGTTTGTGCTTTGAGCGGCTCCTGAGATACCAGTATTAGATTCATATGCACCAGTGCAGGTTTATTCTCTCTTGGACCTTCACATTGACCCAGAAACACAGATATTGCATCGGGACTGAATACAAAAGGCACAATGCCGCCTTAAGTACAAGCAGAGTTAATATTCTAAGAGTTTGTGTTGTGAGCGGCTCCTGGGAGACCAATATAAGTTTCCGATGCACCAGCGCAGGTTTACTGTATCCCTTGGGCCTTCCCATTGACCATGGGTCACAGATATTGCATCGGGATTGAATTCAAATGGGTCAATGCCGACTTAAGTACAAGAAGAGGGAACTTTGTAAGAAATTGTGATTTGCGCGGCTCCTGGGAGACCAGTATTAGATTCCGATGCACCAGTGCTGGTTTACTGTATCCCTTGGACCTTCACATTGAATATGAAACACAGAAATCACATCGGTATTGAGAACAAAAGGGACAATGCCAACTTAAGTGCAAGAAGAGTGAATTTTCAAAGATTTTGTGTTTTGAGCAGCTCCTCGGAGACCAGTATTAGATTCCGATGCACCAGTGCTGGTTTACTGTAACCCTTGGACCTTCAAATTGACCATGAAACACAGAAATAGCATCGGAATTGAATACAAAATGCCAATGTCGACTTAAGTATTAGAAGAGTGAATCTTCTAAGGGTTTGTGGTTTGAGCGGCTCATGGGAGACCAGTATTAGATTGCGATGCACCAGTGCTGGTTTGCTGTATCCCTTAGAACTTCACATTGACCATGACCCACAGAAATTGCTTCGGGATTGAATTTATAAGGGACAATGCCGACTTAAGTACAAGATGAGTGAATCTTCTAAGAGTTTCTGCTCTGATCGGCTGCTGGGAGACCAGTATTTGAATCCGTTACACAAGTGCCGGTTTACGGTATCCCTTGGACTTTCACATTGACCATGAAACACAGTCATTGCATCGGGATTGAATACAAAAGGGACAATGCCGACTTACGCACAAGAAGAGTGAATTTTCTAAGAGTTTGTGGTTAGAGCGGCTCCTTGGTGACCAGTGTTATATTCCGATGCACCAGTGCAGGTTTACTGTATCACTTGGACCTTCACATTGACCATGAAATACAGAAATTGAATCGGGATTGAATACAAAAGAGACAATGCCGACTTAAGCACAAGAGGAGTGAACCTTCTAAGAGTTTGCGTTTTGGGCGGCTCTTGGGAGACCAGTATTAGGTTCCGATGCACCAGTGCAGGATTACTGTATCCCTTGGTCCATCACATTGATCATGAAGCACAGATATTGCATCGGGATTGAATACAAGAGGGACAATGCTGACTTAAGTACAAGATGAATGAATCTCTTCAGAGTTTGTGCTTTGAGCGGCTCCTGGGATACCGGTATTAGATTCCGATGCACCAGTGCAGGTTTAATCTCTCCTTTGGACCTTCACATTGACCAATAAACACAGAAATTGAATCGGGATTGAATAAAAAAGCACAATGCCGCCCTAAGTACAAGAAGAGTTAATATTCTAAGAGTTTGTGTGTTGAGCGGCTCCTGAGAGACCAGTATAAGTTTCCAATGCACCGGTGCAGGTTTACAATATCCCTTGGACCTTCACATTGACCATGAAACACAGAAATTGCATCGGGATTGAATACAAAATGCACAATGCCAACTTAAGTGCAAGAAGAGTGAATTTTCAAAGATTTTGTGTTTTGAGCAGCTCCTCGGAGACCAGTATTAGATTCCGATGCACCAGTGCTGGTTTACTGTATCCCTTGGACCTTCAAATTGACCATGAAACACAGAAATAGCACGGGATTGAATACAAAATGCCAATGTCGACTTAAGTATTAGAAGAGTGAATCTTCTAAGTGTTTGTGGTTTGAGCGGCTCGTGGGAGACCAGTATTAGATTCCGATGCACCAGTGCTGGTTTGCTGTATCCCTTAGAACTTCACATTGACCATGAAACACAGAAATTGCATCGGGATTGAATACAAAATGCACAATGCCAACTTAAGTGCAAGAAGAGTGAATTTTCAAAGATTTTGTGTTTTGAGCAGCTCCACGGAGACCAGTATTAGATTCCGATGCACCAGTGCTGGTTTACTGTATCCCTTGGACCTTCACATTGAATATGAAACACAGAAATCGCATCGGTATTGAGAACAAGAGGGACAATGCCGACATAAGTACAAGAAGAGTGAATCTTCAAAGGGTTTGTGCATTGAGCGGCTCCTGGGAGACCAGTATTAGATTGCGATGCACAAGTGCAGGTTTACTGTATCCCTTGGCCCTTCACATTGACCATGAAACACAGAAATTGCATCGGGATTGAATACAAAATGCACAATGCTAACTTAAGTGCAAGAAGAGTGAATTTTCAAAGATTTTGTGTTTTGAGCAGCTCCTCGGAGACCAGTATTAGATTCCGATGCACCAGTGCTGGTTTTCTGTATCCCTTGGACCTTCAAATTGACCATGAAACACAGAAATAGCATCGGGATTGAATACAAAATGCCAATGTCGACTTAAGTATTAGAAGAGTGAATCTTCTAAGGGTTTGTGGTTTGAGCGGCTCATGGGAGACCAGTATTAGATTCCGATGCACCAGTGCTGGTTTGCTGTATCCCTTAGACCTCTACATTGACCATGACCCACAGAAATTGCTTCGGGATTGAATATATAAGGGACAATGCCGACTTAAGTACAAGAAGAGTGAATCTTCTACGGGTTTCTGCTCTGATCGGCTGCTGGGAGACCAGTATTTGAATCCGTTACACCAGTGTCGGTTTACGGTATCCCTTGGACTTTCACATTGACCATGAAACACAGTCATTGCATCGGGATTGAATACAAAAGGGACAATGCCGACTTAAGTACAAGAAGAGTGAATTTTCTAAGAGTTTGTGGTTAGAGCGGCTCCTTGGTGACCAGTGTTAGATTCCGATGCACCAGTGCAGGTTTACTATATCAATTGGACCTTTACATTGACCATGAAACACAGAAATTGAATCGGGATTGAATACAAAAGAGACAATGCCGACTTAAGTACAGGAGGAGTGAATCTTCTAAGAGTTTGCGACTTGAGCGGCTCTTGAGAGACCAATATTAGGTTCCGATGCACCAGTGCAGGATTACTGTATCCCTAGGTCCATCACATTGATCATGAAGCACAGATATTGCATCGGGATTGAATACAAAAGGGACAATGCTGACTTAAGTACAAGATGAATGAATCTCCTCAGAGTTTGTGCTTTGAGCGGCTCCTGGGATACCGGTATTAGATACCGATACACCAATGCAGGTTTAATCTCTCCTTTGGACCTTCTCATTGTCCAACAAACACAGAAATTGAATCGGGATTGAGTGAAAAAGCACAATGCCTCCCTAAGTACAAGAAGAGTTAATATTCTAAGAGTTTGTGTGTTGAGCGGCTCCTGGGAGACCAGTATAAGTTTCCGATGCACCGGTGCAGGTTTACTGTAACCCTTCGACCTTCACATTCACCATGAAACACAGAAATTGGATCGGGATTGAATACAAATGGGTCAATGCCGACTTAAGTGCAAGAAGAGTGATTTTTCAAAGAGTTTGTGTTTTGAGCGGCTCCTCGGAGACCTGTATTACATTCCGATGCACCAGTGCAGGTTTACAGTATCCCTTGGACCTTCACATTGACCATGAAACACAGAAATAGCTTAGGGATCGAATACAAAATGCCAATGCCGAATTAAGTACAAGAAGAGTGAATCTACTAAGGGTTTGTGGTTTGAGCGACTCATGGGAGACCGGTATTAGATTCCGATGCACCAGTGCTGGTTTACTGTATCCCTTGGACATTCACATTGACCACGTACACAGAAATTGCTTCGGGATTGAATACATTATTCACGATGCCGACTTTAGTACAAGAAAAGTGAATCTTCTAAGAGTTTGTGGTTTGAGCGGCTCCTGGGATATCAGTGTTAGATTCCGATGCATCAGTGCTGATTTACTGTATCCCTTGGACCATCACATTGACCATGAAACACAGAAATCGCATCGGGATTGAGAACAAAAGCGACAATGCGGACATAAGTACAAGAAGAGTGAATCTTCAAAGGGTTTGTGCATTGAGCGGCTCCTGGGAGACCAGTATTAGATTGCGATGCACAAGTGCAGGTTTACTGTATCCCTTGGACCTTCACATTGACTATGAAACACAGATATTGCATCGGGATTGAATACAAAATGCACAATGCCAACTTAAGTGCAAGAAGAGTGATTTTTCAAAGAGTTTGTGTTTTGAGCGGCTCCTCGGAGACCAGTATTACATTCCGATGCACCACTGTAGGTTTACAGTATCCCTTGGACCTTCACATTGACCATGAAACACAGAAATAGCATCGGGATTGAATACAAAATGCCAATGCCGAATTAAGTACAAGCAGACTGAATCTTCTAAGGGTTTGTGGTTTGAGCGACTCATGGGAGACCAGTATTAGATTCCGATGCACCAGTGTTGGTTTACTGTATCCCTTGGACATTCACATTGACCACGACACACAGAAATTGCTTCGGGATTGAATACATTATTCACGATGCCGACTTTATTACAAGAAAAGTGAATCTTCTAAGAGTATGTGGTTTGAGCGGCTCCTGGGATACCAGTGTTAGATTCCGATGCACCAGTGCAGGTTTACTGTATCACTTGGTCCTTCACATTGACCATGAAACACAGAAAGTGCATCGCGATTGAATACAAAAGTGACAATGCCGACTTAAGTACAAGAATGGTGAATCTTCTAAGAGTTTGTGCTTTGAGCGGCTCCTGGGAGACCAGTGTTAGATTTCGATGCACCAGCCCTGCTTACCTGTATCCCTTGGACCTTCACATTGACCATGAAACACTGAAATTGCATCGGCATTGAATACAAAAGGCACATTGCCGCCTTAAGTACAAGAAGAGTTAATATTCTAAGATTTTGTGTATTGAGCGGCTCCTGGGAGACCAGAATAAGATTCCGATGCACCATTGCAGGTTTACTGTATCCCTTGGACCTTTCCATTGACCATGAAACACAGAAATTGCATCGGGATTGAATACAAATGGGTCAATGCCGACTTAAGTACAAGAATGAATCTTCTAAGAGATTGTGATTTGAGCGGCTCCTGGGAGACCAGTATTAGATTCGGATGCAAAAGTGCTGGTTTACTGTATCCCTTGGACATTCACATTGACCATGATATACAGAAATCGCATCGAGATTGAGTACAGAAAAGACAATGCCGACATAAGTACAAGAAGAGTGAATCTTCTAAGGGTTTCTGCTTTGAGCGGCTCCTCGGAAACCAGTATTAGATTGCGATGCACAGGTGCAGGTTTATTGTATCCCTTGGACCTTCACATTGCCCATGAAATACAGTAATTGCATCGTCATTTAATACAAGATGCACAATGCCAACTTAAGTGCAAGAAGAGTGAATTTTCAAAGAGTTTGTGCTTTGAGCGGCTCCTCGGAGACCACTATTAGATTCCGATGCACCAGTGCAGGTTTACTGTATCCCTTGGACCTTCACATTGACCATGAAACACAGAACTAGCATCGGGATTGAATACAAAATGCCAATGGCGACTTAAGTACAAGAAGAGTGAAACTCCTAAGGGTTTGTGGTTTGAGCGGCACATGGGAAACCAGTATTAGATTCCGATGCACCAGTGCTGGTTTACTGTATCCCTTGGACCTTCACATTGACCATGACACACAGAAATTGCTTCGGGATTGAATACATAATGCACAATGCCGACTTAAGTACAAGAAGAGTGAATCTTCTAAGAGTTTCTGCTCTGGGCGTCTCCTGGTAGACCAGTATTTGATTCCGTTGCACCAGTGCAGGTTTACTGTATCCCTTGGACTTTCACATTGACCATGAAACACAGAAATAGCATCGGGATTGGATACAAAAGAGACAATGCCATCTTAAGTACAAGAGGAGTGAATTTTCTAAGAGTTTGTGTTTGAGCGGCTCTTGGGAGACCAGTATTTGGTTCCGATGTACCAGTGTAGGTTTACTGTATCCCTTGGTCCATCACTTTTATCATGAAGCACAGATATTGCATCGGGATTGAATACAAAAGGGACATTGCCGACTTAAGTACAAGAAGAATGAATCTCTTCAGAGTTTTTGCTTTGAGTGGCTCCTGGGATACCAGTATTAGATTCCGATGCACCAGTGCAGGTTTAATCTCTCCCTTGGGCCTTCTCATTGACCAAGAAACACAGAAATTGCAACGGGATTGAATACAAAAGCCACAATGCCGCCTTAAGTACGAGAAGAGTTAATATTCTAAGAGTTTATGTATTGAGCGGCTCCTGGAAGACCAGTGTTAGATTCCGATGCGCCTGTGATAGTTTACTGTATCCCTTGGACCTTCACATTTACCATGAAGCACAGAAATCGCAACGGGATTGGGAACAAAAGGGACAATGCCGACATAAGTACAAGAAGAGTGAATCTTCTTAGGGTTTGTGCTTTGAGCGGCTCCTGGGAGACCAGTATTAGATTGCAATGCACAGGTGCAGGTTTAATGTATCCCTTGTACCTTCACATTGACCATGAAACACAGAAATTGCACCAGGAATGAATACATAAGGCACAATGCCGACTTAAGTACAAGAAGAGTGTATCTTGTAAGACTTTCTGCTCTGAGCGGCTCCTGGGAGACCAGTATTTGATTCCGTTGCACCAGTGCTGGTTTACTGTATCCCTTGGACCGTCACATTGACCATGAAACACAGAAATTGCGTCGGGATTGAGTACAAAAGGGACAATGCCGACTTAGACACAAGAAGAGTGAATCTTCTAAGAGTTCGTGCTTTGAAAGGCTGCTGGGGGACCAGTATTAGATTCCGGTGCATCAGTGCAGGTTTACTGTATCCCTTGTACCTTCACATTGACCATGAAACACAGATATTGCACCGGGATTGAATACAAAATGCACAATGCCAACTTAAGAACAAGAAGAGTGCATCTTCTAAACGTTTGAGTTTTGAGCGGCTCCTGCGTGTCCGGCATTACATTCCGATGCACCAGTGCAGGTTTACTGTATCCCTTGGTCCATCACTTTGTTCATGAAACACAGATATTGCGTCAGGATTGAATACAAATGGGACAATACCGACATAAGTCTAAGAAGAGTGAATCTCTTCAGAGATTATAGCTTGAGCGGCTCCTGGGATACCAGCATTAGATTCTGATGCACCAACGCAGGTTAACTGTATCCCTTGAACCTTCACATTGACCATGATACACAGAAATTGGATCGGGATAGAATACAAAACGCACAATGCCAACTTAAGTTCAAGATGAGTTAATTTTCTAAGAGTTTGTGCTTTGAGCGGCTCCTGGGTGTCCAGTATTAGATTCCGATGCACCAGTGCTGGTTTACTGTATACCTTGGACCTTCACATTGACCATGAAACACAGAAATAGCACGGGATTGAATACAAAATGCCAATGTCGACTTAAGTATTAGAAGAGTGAATCTTCTAAGTGTTTGTGGTTTGAGCGGCTCGTGGGAGACCAGTATCAGATTCTGATGCACCAGTGCTGGTTTGCTGTATCCCTTAGAACTTCACATTGACCATGAAACACAGAAATTGCATCGGGATTGAATACAAAATGCACAATGCCAACTTAAGTGCAAGAAGAGTGAATTTTCAAAGATTTTGTGTTTTGAGCAGCTCCTCGGAGACCAGTATTAGATTCCGATGCACCAGTGCTGGTTTACTGTATCCCTTGGACCTTCACATTGAATATGAAACACAGAAATCGCATCGGTATTGAGAACAAAAGGGACAATGCCGACATAAGTACAAGAAGAGTGAATCTTCAAAGGGTTTGTGCATTGAGCGGCTCCTGGGAGACCAGTATTAGATTGCGATGCACAAGTGCAGGTTTACTGTATCCCTTGGCCCTTCACATTGAATATGAAACACAGAAATCGCATCGGGATTGAATACAAAAGAGACAATGCCGACTTAAGTACAAGAGGAGTGAACCTTCTAAGAGTTTGCGTTTTGGGCGGCTCTTGGGAGACCAGTATTAGGTTCCGATGCACCAGTGCAGGATTACTGTATCCCTTGGTCCATCACATTGATCATGAAGCACAGATATTGCATCGGGATTGAATACAAAAGGGACAATGCTGACTTAAGTACAAGATGAATGAATCTCTTCAGAGTTTGTGCTTTGAGCGGCTCCTGGGATACCGGTATTAGATTCCGATGCACCAGTGCAGGTTTAATCTCTCCTTTGGACCTTCACATTGACCAATAAACACAGAAATTGAATCGGGATTGAATAAAAAAGCACAATGCCGCCTTAAGTACAAGAAGAGTTAATATTCTAAGAGTTTGTGTGTTGAGCGGCTCCTGAGAGAACAGTATAAGTTTCCAATGCACCGGTGCAGGTTTACTGTAACCCTTCGACCTTCACATTCACCATGAAACACAGAAATTGATTCGGGATTGAATACAAATGGGTCAATGCCGACTTAAGTGCAAGAAGAGTGATTTTTCAAAGACTTTGTGTTTTGAGCGGCTCCTCGGAGACCAGTATTACATTCCGACGCACCAGTGCAGGTTTACAATATCACTTGGACCTTCACATTGACCATGAAACACAGAAATTGCATCGGGATTGAATACAAAATGCACAATGCTAACTTAAGTGCAAGAAGAGTGAATTTTCAAAGATTTTGTGTTTTGAGCAGCTCCTCGGAGACCAGTATTAGATTCCGATGCACCAGTGCTGGTTTTCAGTATCCCTTGGACCTTCAAATTGACCATGAAACACAGAAATAGCATCGGGATTGAATACAAAATGCCAATGTCGACTTAAGTATTAGAAGAGTGAATCTTCTAAGGGTTTGTGGTTTGAGCGGCTCATGGGAGACCAGTATTAGATTCCGATGCACCAGTGCTGGTTTGCTGTATCCCTTAGACCTTTACATTGACCATGACCCACAGAAATTGCTTCGGGATTGAATATATAAGGGACAATGCCGACTTAAGTACAACAAGAGTGAATCTTCTAAGGGTTTCTGCTCTGATCGGCTGCTGGGAGACCAGTATTTGAATCCGTTACACCAGTGTCGGTTTACAGTATCCCTTGGACTTTCACATTGACCATGAAACACAGTCATTGCATCGGGATTGAATACAAAAGGGACAATGCCGACTTAAGTACAAGAAGAGTGAATTTTCTAAGAGTTTGTGGTTAGAGCGGCTTCTTGGTGACCAGTGTTAGATTCCGATGCACCAGTGCAGGTTTACTACATCAATTGGACCTTCACATTGACCATGAAACACAGAAATTGAATCGGGATTGAATACAAAAGAGACAATGCCGACTTAAGTACAAGAGGAGTGAATCTTCTAAGAGTTTGCGACTTGAGCGGCTCTTGAGAGACCAATATTAGGTTCCGATGCACCAGTGCAGGATTACTGTTTCCCTAGGTCCATCACATTGATCATGAAGCACAGATATTGCATCGGGATTGAATACAAAAGGGACAATGCTGACTTAAGTACAAGATGAATGAATCTCCTCAGAGTTTGTGATTTGAGCGGCTCCTGGGATACCGGTATTAGATTCCGATGCATCAGTGCAGGTTTAATCTCTCCTTTGGACATTCTCATTGTCCAACAAACACAGAAATTGAATCGGGATTGAGTGAAAAAGCACAATGCCTCCCTAAGTACAAGAAGAGTTAATATTCTAAGAGTTTGTGGGTTGAGCGGCTCCTGGGAGACCAGTATAAGTTTCCGATGCACCGGTGCAGGTTTACTGTAACCCTTCGACCTTCACATTCACCATGAAACACAGAAATTGGATCGGGATTGAATACAAATGGGTCAATGCCGACTTAAGTGCAAGAAGAGTGATTTTTCAAAGAGTTTGTGTTTTGAGCGGCTCCTCGGAGACCTGTATTACATTCCGATGCACCAGTGCAGGTTTACAGTATCCCTTGGACCTTCACATTGACCATGAAACACAGAAATAGCTTAGGGATCGAATACAAAATGCCAATGCCGAATTAAGTACAAGAAGAGTGAATCTACTAAGGGTTTGTGGTTTGAGCGACTCATGGGAGACCGGTATTAGATTCCAATGCACCAGTGCTGGTTTACTGTATCCCTTGGACATTCACATTGACCACGTACACAGAAATTGCTTCGGGATTGAATACATTATTCACGATGCCGACTTTAGTACAAGAAAAGTGAATCTTCTAAGAGTTTGTGGTTTGAGCGGCTCCTGGGATATCAGTGTTAGATTCCGATGCATCAGTGCTGATTTACTGTATCCCTTGGACCATCACATTGACCATGAAACACAGAAATCGCATCGGGATTGAGAACAAAAGCGACAATGCGGACATAAGTACAAGAAGAGGGAATCTTCAAAGGGTTTGTGCATTGAGCGGCTCCTGGGAGACCAGTATTAGATTGCGATGCACAAGTGCAGGTTTACTGTATCCCTTGGACCTTCACATTGACTATGAAACACAGATATTGCATCGGGATTGAATACAAAATGCACAATGCCAACTTAAGTGCAAGAAGAGTGATTTTTCAAAGAGTTTGTGTTTTGAGCGGCTCCTCGGAGACCAGTATTACATTCCGATGCACCACTGTAGGTTTACAGTATCCCTTGGACCTTCACATTGACCATGAAACACAGAAATAGCATCGGGATTGAATACAAAATGCCAATGCCGAATTAAGTACAAGCAGACTGAATCTTCTAAGGGTTTGTGGTTTGAGCGACTCATGGGAGACCAGTATTAGATTCCGATGCACCAGTGTTGGTTTACTGTATCCCTTGGACATTCACATTGACCACGACACACAGAAATTGCTTCGGGATTGAGTACATTATTCACGATGCCGACTTTATTACAAGAAAAGTGAATCTTCTAAGAGTATGTGGTTTGAGCGGCTCCTGGGATACCAGTGTTAGATTCCGATGCACCAGTGCAGGTTTACTGTATCACTTGGTCCTTCACATTGACCATGAAACACAGAAAGTGCATCGCGATTGAATACAAAAGGGACAATGCCGACTTAAGTACAAGAATGGTGAATCTTCTAAGAGTTTGTGCTTTGAGCGGCTCCTGGGAGACCAGTGTTAGATTTCGATGCACCAGCCCTGCTTACTTGTATCCCTTGGACCTTCACATTGACCATGAAACACTGAAATTGCATCGGCATTGAATACAAAAGGCACATTGCCGCCTTAAGTACAAGAAGAGTTAATATTCTAAGATTTTGTGTATTCAGCGGCTCCTGGGAGACCAGAATAAGATTCCGATGCACCATTGCAGGTTTACTGTATCCCTTGGACCTTTCCATTGACCATGAAACACAGAAATTGCATCGGGATTGAATACAAATGGGTCAATGCCGACTTAAGTACAAGAATGAATCTTCTAAGAGATTGTGATTTGAGCGGCTCCTGGGAGACCAGTATTAGATTCGGATGCAAAAGTGCTGGTTTACTGTATCCCTTGGACATTCACATTGACCATGATATACAGAAATCGCATCGAGATTGAGTACAGAAAAGACAATGCCGACATAAGTACAAGAAGAGTGAATCTTCTAAGGGTTTCTGCTTTGAGCGGCTCCTCGGAAACCAGTATTAGATTGCGATGCACAGGTGCAGGTTTATTGTATCCCTTGGACCTTCACATTGCCCATGAAATACAGTAATTGCATCGTGATTTAATACAAGATGCACAATGCCAACTTAAGTGCAAGAAGAGTGAATTTTCAAAGAGTTTGTGCTTTGAGCGGCTCCTCGGAGACCACTATTAGATTCCGATGCACCAGTGCAGGTTTACTGTATCCCTTGGACCTTCACATTGACCATGAAACACAGAACTAGCATCGGGATTGAATACAAAATGCCAATGGCGACTTAAGTACAAGAAGAGTGAAACTCCTAAGGGTTTGTGGTTTGAGCGGCACGTGGGAAACCAGTATTAGATTCCGATGCACCAGTGCTGGTTTACTGTATCCCTTGGACCTTCACATTGACCATGACACACAGAAATTGCTTCGGGATTGAATACATAATGCACAATGCCGACTTAAGTACAAGAAGAGTGATTCTTCTAAGAGTTTCTGCTCTGGGCGGCTCCTGGTAGACCAGTATTTGATTCCGTTGCACCAGTGCAGGTTTACTGTATCCCTTGGACTTTCACATTGACCATGAAACACAGAAATAGCATCGGGATTGAATACAAAAGAGACAATGCCATCTTAAGTACAAGAGGAGTGAATTTTCTAAGAGTTTGTGTTTGAGCGGCTCTTGGGAGACCAGTATTTGGTTCCGATGCACCAGTGTAGGTTTACTGTATCCCTTGGTCCATCACTTTCATCATGAAGCACAGATATTGCATCGGGATTGAATACAAAAGGGACATTGCCGACTTAAGTACAAGAAGAATGAATCTCTTCAGAGTTTTTGCTTTGAGTGGCTCCTGGGATACCAGTATTAGATTCCGATGCACCAGTGCAGGTTTAATCTCTCCCTTGGGCCTTCTCATTGACCAAGAAACACAGAAATTGCAACGGGATTGAATACAAAAGCCACAATGCCGCCTTAAGTACGAGAAGAGTTAATATTCTAAGAGTTTGTGTATTGAGCGGCTCCTGGAAGACCAGTGTTAGATTCCGATGCGCCTGTGATAGTTTACTGTATCCCTTGGACCTTCACATTTACCATGAAGCACAGAAATCGCATCGGGATTGGGAACAAAAGGGACAATGCCGACATAAGTACAAGAAGAGTGAATCTTCTTAGGGTTTGTGCTTTGAGCGGCTCCTGGGAGACCAGTATTAGATTGCAATGCACAGGTGCAGGTTTAATGTATCCCTTGTACCTTCACATTGACCATGAAACACAGAAATTGCACCAGGAATGAATACATAAGGCACAATGCCGACTTAAGTACAAGAAGAGTGAATCTTGTAAGACTTTCTGCTCTGAGCGGCTCCTGGGAGACCAGTATTTGATTCTGTTGCACCAGTGCTGGTTTACTGTACCCCTTGGACCGTCACATTGACCATGAAACACAGAAATTGCGTCGGGATTGAGTACAAAAGGGACAATGCCGACTTAGACACAAGAAGAGTGAATCTTCTAAGAGTTCGTGCTTTGAAAGGCTGCTGGGGGACCAGTATTAGATTCCGGTGCATCAGTGCAGGTTTACTGTATCCCTTGTACCTTCACATTGACCATGAAACACAGATATTGCACCGGGATTGAATACAAAATGCACAATGCCAACTTAAGTACAAGAAGAGTGCATCTTCTAAACGTTTGAGTTTTGAGCGGCTCCTGCGTGTCCGGCATTACATTCCGATGCACCAGTGCAGGTTTACTGTATCCCTTGGTCCATCACATTGTTCATGAAACACAGATATTGCGTCAGGATTGAATACAAATGGGACAATACCGACATAAGTCTAAGAAGAGTGAATCTCTTCAGAGATTATAGCTAGAGCGGCTCCTGGGATACCAGCATTAGATTCTGATGCACCAACGCAGGTTAACTGTATCCCTTGAACCTTCACATTGACCATGATACACAGAAATTGGATCGGGATAGAATACAAAACGCACAATGCCAACTTAAGTTCAAGATGAGTTAATTTTCTAAGAGTTTGTGCTTTGAGCGGCTCCTGGGTGTCCAGTATTAGATTCCGATGCACCAGTGCTGGTTTACTGTATACCTTGGACCTTCACATTGACCATGAAACACAGAAATAGCACGGGATTGAATAAAAAAATGCCAATGTCGACTTAAGTATTAGAAGAGTGAATCTTCTAAGTGTTTGTGGTTTGAGCGACTCGTGGGAGACCAGTATTAGATTCCGATGCACCAGTGCTGGTTTGCTGTATCCCTTAGAACTTCACATTGACCATGAAACACAGAAATTGCATCGGGATTGAATACAAAATGCACAATGCCAACTTAAGTGCAAGAAGAGTGAATTTTCAAAGATTTTGTGTTTTGAGCAGCTCCTCGGAGACCAGTATTAGATTCCGATGCACCAGTGCTGGTTTACTGTATCCCTTGGACCTTCACATTGAATATGAAACACAGAAATCGCATCGGTATTGAGAACAAAAGGGACAATGCCGACATAAGTACAAGAAGAGTGAATCTTCAAAGGGTTTGTGCATTGAGCGGCTCCTGGGAGACCAGTATTAGATTGCGATGCACAAGTGCAGGTTTACTGTATCCCTTGGACCTTCACATTGAATATGAAACACAGAAATCGCATCGGTATTGAGAACAAAAGGGACAATGCCGACATAAGTACAAGAAGAGTGAATCTTCAAAGGGTTTGTGCATTGAGCGGCTCCTGGGAGACCAGTATTAGATTGCGATGCACAAGTGCAGGTTTACTGTATCCCTTGGCCCTTCACATTGACCATGAAACACAGAAATTGCATCGGGATTGAATACAAAAGGGACAATGCCGACTTAAGCACAAGAAGAGTGAATTTTCTAAGAGTTTGTGGTTAGAGCGGCTCCTTGGTGACCAGTGTTAGATTCCGATGCACCAGTGCTGGTTTACTGTATCACTTGGACCTTCACATTGACCCTGAAACACAGAAATTGAATCGGGATTGAATACAAAAGAGACAATGCCGACTTAAGTACAAGAGGAGTGAACCTTCTAAGAGTTTGGGGTTTGGGCGGCTCTTGGGAGACCAGTATTAGGTTCCGATGCACCAGTGCAGGATTACTGTATACCTTGGTCCATCACATTGATCATGAAGCACAGATATTGCATCGGGATTGAATACAAAAGGGACAATGCTGACTTAAGTACAAGATGAATGAATCTCTTCAGAGTTTGTGCTTTGAGCGGCTCCTGGGATACCGGTATTAGATTCCGATGCACCAGTGCAGGTTTAATCTCTCCTTTGGACCTTCACATTGACCAATAAACACAGAAATTGAATCGGGATTGAATAAAAAAGCACAATGCCGCCTTAAGTACAAGAAGAGTTAATATTCTAAGAGTTTGTGTGTTGAGCGGCTCCTGAGAGACCAGTATAAGTTTCCAATGCACCGGTGCAGGTTTACTGTAACCCTTCGACCTTCACATTCACCATGAAACACAGAAATTGATTCGGGATTGAATACAAATGGGTCAATGCCGACTTAAGTGCAAGAAGAGTGATTTTTCAAAGAGTTTGTGTTTTGAGCGGCTCCTCGGAGACCAGTATTACATTCCGATGCACCAGTGCAGGTTTACAATATCACTTGGACCTTCACATTGACCATGAAACACAGAAATTGCATCGGGATTGAATACAAAATGCACAATGCCAACTTAAGTGCAAGAAGAGTGAATTTTCAAAGATTTTGTGTTTTGAGCAGCTCCTCGGAGACCAGTATTAGATTCCGATGCACCAGTGCTGGTTTACTGTATCCCTTGGTCCTTCAAATTGACCATGAAACACAGAAATAGCACGGGATTGAGTACAAAATGCCAATGCCGACTTAAGTATTAGAAGAGTGAATCTTCTAAGGGTTTGTGGTTTGAGCGGCTCATGGGAGACCAGTATTAGATTCCGATGCACCAGTGCTGGTTTGCTGTATCCCTTAGAACTTCACAATGACCATGAAACACAGAAATTGCATCGGGATTGAATACAAAATGCACAATGCCAACTTAAGTGCAAGAAGAGTGAATTTTCAAAGATTTTGTGTTTTGAGCAGCTCCTCGGAGACCAGTATTAGATTCCGATGCACCAGTGCTGGTTTACTGTATCCCTTGGACCTTCACATTGAATATGAAACACAGAAATCGCATCGGTATTGAGAACAAAAGGGACAATGCCGACATAAGTACAAGAAGAGTGAATCTTCAAAGGGTTTGTGCATTGAGCGGCTCCTGGGAGACCAGTATTAGATTGCGATGCACAAGTGCAGGTTTACTGTATCCCTTGGCCCTTCACATTGACCATGAAACACAGAAATTGCATCGGGATTGAATACAAAATGCACAATGCTAACTTAAGTGCAAGAAGAGTGAATTTTCAAAGATTTTGTGTTTTGAGCAGCTCCTCGGAGACCAGTATTAGATTCCGATGCACCAGTGCTGGTTTTCTGTATCCCTTGGATCTTCAAATTGACCATGAAACACAGAAATAGCATCGGGATTGAATACAAAATGCCAATGTCGACTTAAGTATTAGAAGAGTGAATCTTCTAAGGGTTTGTGGTTTGAGCGGCTCATGGGAGACCAGTATTAGATTCCGATGCACCAGTGCTGGTTTGCTGTATCCCTTAGACCTTTACATTGACCATGACCGACAGAAATTGCTTCGGGATTGAATATATAAGGGACAATGCCGACTTAAGTACAAGAAGAGTGAATCTTCTAAGGGTTTCTGCTCTGATCGGCTGCTGGGAGACCAGTATTTGAATCCGTTACACCAGTGTCGGTTTACGGTATCCCTTGGACTTTCCTATTGACCATGAAACACAGTCATTGCATCGGGATTGAATACAAAAGGGACAATGCCGACTTAAGTACAAGAAGAGTGAATTTTCTAAGAGTTTGTGGTTAGAGCGGCTCCTTGGTGACCAGTGTTAGATTCCGATGCACCAGTGCAGGTTTACTATATCAATTGGACCTTCACACTGACCATGAAACACAGAAATTGCATCGGGATTGAATACAAAATGCACAATGCCAACTTAAGTGCAAAAAGAGTGAATTTTCAAAGATTTTGTGTTTTGAGCAGCTCCTCGGAGACCAGTATTAGATTCCGATGCACCAGTGCTGGTTTACTGTATCCCTTGGACCTTCACATTGAATATGAAACACAGAAATCGCATCGGTATTGAGAACAAAAGGGACAATGCCGACATAAGTACAAGAAGAGTGAATCTTCAAAGGGTTTGTGCATTGAGCGGCTCCTGGGAGACCAGTATTAGATTGCGATGCACAAGTGCAGGTTAACTGTATCCCTTGGACCTTCACATTGAATATGAAACACAGAAATCGCATCGGTATTGAGAACAAAAGGGACAATGCCGACATAAGTACAAGAAGAGTGAATCTTCAAAGGGTTTGTGCATTGAGCGGCTCCTGGGAGACCAGTATTAGATTGCGATGCACAAGTGCAGGTTTACTGTATCCCTTGGCCCTTCACATTGACCATGAAACACAGAAATTGCATCGGGATTGAATACAAAAGGGACAATGCCGACTTAAGCACAAGAAGAGTGAATTTTCTAAGAGTTTGTGGTTAGAGCGGCTCCTTGGTGACCAGTGTTAGATTCCGATGCACCAGTGCTGGTTTACTGTATCACTTGGACCTTCACATTGACCCTGAAACACAGAAATTGAATCGGGATTGAATACAAAAGAGACAATGCCGACTTAAGTACAAGAGGAGTGAACCTTCTAAGAGTTTGGGGTTTGGGCGGCTCTTGGGAGACCAGTATTAGGTTCCGATGCACCAGTGCAGGATTACTGTATACCTTGGTCCATCACATTGATCATGAAGCACAGATATTGCATCGGGATTGAATACAAAAGGGACAATGCTGACTTAAGTACAAGATGAATGAATCTCTTCAGAGTTTGTGCTTTGAGCGGCTCCTGGGATACCGGTATTAGATTCCGATGCACCAGTGCAGGTTTAATCTCTCCTTTGGACCTTCACATTGACCAATAAACACAGAAATTGAATCGGGATTGAATAAAAAAGCACAATGCCGCCTTAAGTACAAGAAGAGTTAATATTCTAAGAGTTTGTGTGTTGAGCGGCTCCTGAGAGACCAGTATAAGTTTCCAATGCACCGGTGCAGGTTTACTGTAACCCTTCGACCTTCACATTCACCATGAAACACAGAAATTGATTCGGGATTGAATACAAATGGGTCAATGCCGACTTAAGTGCAAGAAGAGTGATTTTTCAAAGAGTTTGTGTTTTGAGCAGCTCCTCGGAGACCAGTATTACATTCCGATGCACCAGTGCAGGTTTACAATATCACTTGGACCTTCACATTGACCATGAAACACAGAAATTGCATCGGGATTGAATACAAAATGCACAATGCCAACTTAAGTGCAAGAAGAGTGAATTTTCAAAGATTTTGTGTTTTGAGCAGCTCCTCGGAGACCAGTATTAGATTCCGATGCACCAGTGCTGGTTTACTGTATCCCTTGGACCTTCAAATTGACCATGAAACACAGAAATAGCACGGGATTGAATACAAAATGAATGCCGACTTAAGTATTAGAAGAGTGAATCTTCTAAGGGTTTGTGGTTTGAGCGGCTCATGGGAGACCAGTATTAGATTCCGATGCACCAGTGCTGGTTTGCTGTATCCCTTAGAACTTCACAATGACCATGAAACACAGAAATTGCATCGGGATTGAATACAAAATGCACAATGCCAACTTAAGTTCAAGAAGAGTGAATTTTCAAAGATTTTGTGTTTTGAGCAGCTCCTCGGAGACCAGTATTAGATTCCGATGCACCAGTGCTGGTTTACTGTATCCCTTGGACCTTCACATTGAATATGAAACACAGAAATCGCATCGGTATTGAGAACAAAAGGGACAATGCCGCCTTAAGTACGAGAAGAGTTAATATTCTAAGAGTTTGTGTATTGAGCGGCTCCTGGAAGACCAGTGTTAGATTCCGATGCGCCTGTGATAGTTTACTGTATCCCTTGGACCTTCACATTTACCATGAAGCACAGAAATCGCATCGGGATTGGGAACAAAAGGGACAATGCCGACATAAGTACAAGAAGAGTGAATCTTCTTAGGGTTTGTGCTTTGAGCGGCTCCTGGGAGACCAGTATTAGATTGCAATGCACAGGTGCAGGTTTAATGTATCCCTTGTACCTTCACATTGACCATGAAACACAGAAATTGCACCAGGAATGAATACATAAGGCACAATGCCGACTTAAGTACAAGAAGAGTGAATCTTGTAAGACTTTCTGCTCTGAGCGGCTCCTGGGAGACCAGTATTTGATTCCGTTGCACCAGTGCTGGTTTACTGTATCCCTTGGACCGTCACATTGACCATGAAACACAGAAATTGCGTCGGGATTGAGTACAAAAGGGACAATGCCGACTTAGACACAAGAAGAGTGAATCTTCTAAGAGTTCGTGCTTTGAAAGGCTGCTGGGGGACCAGTATTAGATTCCGGTGCATCAGTGCAGGTTTACTGTATCCCTTGTACCTTCACATTGACCATGAAACACAGATATTGCACCGGGATTGAATAAAAAATGCACAATGCCAACTTAAGTACAAGAAGAGTGCATCTTCTAAACGTTTGAGTTTTGAGCGGCTCCTGCGTGTCCGGCATTACATTCCGATGCACCAGTGCAGGTTTACTGTATCCCTTGGTCCATCACATTGTTCATGAAACACAGATATTGCGTCAGGATTGAATACAAATGGGACAATACCGACATAAGTCTAAGAAGAGTGAATCTCTTCAGAGATTATAGCTTGAGCGGCTCCTGGGATACCAGCATTAGATTCTGATGCACCAACGCAGGTTAACTGTATCCCTTGAACCTTCACATTGACCATGATACACAGAAATTGGATCGGGATAGAATACAAAACGCACAATGCCAACTTAAGTTCAAGATGAGTTAATTTTCTAAGGGTTTGTGCTTTGAGCGGCTCCTGGGTGTCCAGTATTAGATTCCGATGCACCAGTGCTGGTTTACTGTATACCTTGGACCTTCACATTGACCATGAAACACAGAAATTGAATCGGGATTGAATACAAAAGGGTTAATAACGACATAAGTACAAGAAGAGTGAATCCTCTAAGAGTTAGGGATTTGAGCGGTTCCTGAGTGTCCAGTATTAGATTACGATGCACAGGTGCAGTTTAACTGTATCCCTTGGACCTTCACATTGACCATGAAACAAAGAAATTGCATTGGGGATGAATACAATATGCACAATGCCGATTTAAGTACAAGAAGAGTGAATCTTCTAAGGGTTTGTGGTTTGAGCGGATTATAGGAGACCAGTAACAGATTCCGATGCATCAGTGCGGGTTTACTGTATCCCATGGACCTTCACATTGAACATGAAACAGCGAAATTGCATCGGGATTGAATACAAAAGGGTCAAGCCGACTTAAGTAAAAGAAGAGTGTATCTTCTAATAGTTTGAGCTTTGAGCGGCTCCTTGGTGTCCAGTATTACATTCCGATGCACCTGTGCAGGTTTACTGTATCCCTTAGACCTTCCCATTGACCACGAAACACATAAATTGCATCGCAATTCAATACAAAATGCACAATGTCAACTTAATTACAAGAAGAGTGAATTTTCTAAGAGTTTGTGCTTTGAGCGGCTCCTCGGAGACCAGAATTACATTCCGATGCACCAGTGCAGGTTTACTGTATCCCTTGGACTTTCACATTGACCATGAAACACAGAAATAGCATCGGGATTGAATACAAAAGAGACAATGCCGTCTTAAGTACAAGAGGAGTGAATCTTCTAAGAGTTTGTGGTTTGAGCGGCTCTTGGGAGACCATTATTTGGTTTCGATGCACCAGTGCAGGTTTACTGTATCAATTGGTCCATCACACTGATCATGAAGCACAGATATTGCATCGGGACTCTATACAAAAGGGGCAATGCCTACTTATGTACAAGAAGAAAGAATCTCTTCAGAATTTGTGCTTTGAGCGGCTCCTGGGATACCAGTATTAGATTCCGATGCACCAGTGCAGATTTAATCTCTCCCTTGGATCTTCTCATTGACCAAGAAACACAGAAATTGCATCGAGATTGAATACAAAATGCACAATGCCGCCTGAAGTAAGAGAAGAGTTAATACTCTAAGAGTTTGTGTATTGAGCAGCTCCTGGGAGACCAGCATAAGATTCCGATGCACCAGTGCAGGTTTACTGTATCCCTTGCACCTTCGCATTGACCATGAAGCCCAGAAAACTCATCGGGATTAAGAACAAAAGGGACAATGCCGAAATAAGTAAAAGAAGAGTGAATCTTCTTAGGGTTTGTGCTTTGAGCGCTCCTGGGACACCAGTATTAGATTGCGATGCACAGGTGCAAGTTTACTGTATCCCTTGGACCTTCACATTGACCATGAAACACAGATATATCATCGGGATTGAATACAAAATGCCAATGCCGACTTAAGTACAAGAAGAGTGAATCTTCTAAGGGTTTGTGGTTTGAGCGGCTCATGGGAGACCAGTATTAGATTCCGATGCACCAGTGCAGGTTTACTGTATCGATTGGTCCTTCACATTGACCATGAAACACAGATATTAGATCGGGATTGAATACAAAACGCACAATGCCGTCTTAAGTACAAGATGAGTTAATATCCTTAGAGTTTGTGTATTGGGCGGCTCATGGGAGACCAGTATTAGATTCCGATGCGCCAGTGCAGGTTTACTATATCCCTTGGGCCTTCACATTTACCATGATACACAGAACTTACATCGGGATTGAATAGAAAAGGGACAGCCTACTTATGTACAAGAAGAGTTAATCATCTAAGAGTCTGTGTTTTGAACAGCTCCTGGGAGACCAGTATTAGATTCCATGAACCAGTGCAGGTTTACTGTATCCCTTGGACCTTCACATTGACCATGAAACACAGAAATCGCATCGGGATTGAATACAAAAGGACAATGGCGACTTAAGAACAAGAAGAGTGAATCTTCTAAGGAATTGTGCTTTGAGCGTCTCCTGGGAGACCAGTATTAGATTCCGATGCACCAGTGCAGGTTTACTGTATCCATTGGACGCTCACATTGACCATGAAACACAGAAACTGCATCGGGATTGAATATAAGATACACAATATTAAACTATAGTACAAGAAAAGTGAATTTTCTAAGAGTTAGTGCTTTGAGCGCCTCCTCGGAGACCAGTGTTCTAATCCGATGCACCAGTGCAGGTTTACCGTATCCCTTGGACCTTCACATTGACCATGAAACACAGAAATAGCATCGGGATGGAATACATAAGGGACAATGCCGACTGAGGTACAAGAAGAGTGAATCTTCTAAGAGTTTGAGCTTTGAGCGGCTCCTGGGTGTCCAGTTTAAGTTTCCGATGGACCTGTGCAGGTTTACTGTATCCCTTGGACCTTCGCATTGACCATGAAACACAGAAATTGCTTGGGATCGAAAACAAGAGGGACAATGCCGACTTAAGTACAAAAAGAGTGAATCCTCGAACGGTTTGTGCTTGGAACGGCTCTTGGGATACCAGTATTAGATTCCGATGCACCAGTGCAGATTTAATCTCTCCCTTGGACCTTCTCATTGACCAAGACACACAGAAATTGCATCGGGATTGAATACAAAATGCACAATGCCGCCTTAACTACGAGAAGAGTTAATTCTCTAAGAGTTTGTGTATTGAGCGGCTCCTGGGAGACCAGTATAAGATTCCGATGCACCAGTGCAGGTTTACTGTATCCCTTGCACCTTCACATTGACCATGAAGCACAGAAATCTCATCGCGATTGAGAACAAAAGGGACAATGCCGACATAAGTAAAAGAAGAGTAATTCTTTTTAGGGTTGTGCTTTGAGCGGCTCCTGGGACACCAGTGTTAGATTGCGATGCACAGGTGCAGGTTTACTGTATCCCTTGGACCTTGACATTGACCATGAAACACAGATATATCATTGGGATTGAATACAAAATGCCAATGCCGACTTAAGTACAAGAAGAGTGAATCTTCTAAGGGTTTGTGGTTTGAGCGGCTCATGGGAGACCAGTATTAGATTCCGATGCACCAGTGCTGGTTTACTGTATCGGTTGGTCCTTCACATTGACCATGAAACACAGATATTAGATCGGGATTGAATACAAAACGCACAATGCGGTCTTCAGTACAAGATGAGTTAATATTCTAAGAGTTTTTGCTTTGAGCGGCTCATGGGAGACCAGTATTAGATTCCGATGCGCCAGTGCAGGTTTACTATATCCCTTGGACCATCACATTTACCATGATACACAGAAATTGCATCGGGATTGAATAGAAAAGGGACAGCCTACTTATGTACAAGAAGAGTTAATCATCTAAGAGTTTGTGTTTTGAACAGCTCCTGGGAGACCGGTATTAGTTTCCGATGCACCAGTGCAGGTTTACTGTATCCCTTGGAACTTCACATTGACCATGAAACACAGAAATTGCATCGGGATTGAATACAAAAGGACAATGGCGACTTAAGAACAAGAAGAGTGAATATTCTAAGGGATTGTGCTTTGAGCGTCTCCTGGGAGACCAGTATTAGATTCCGATGCACCAGTGCAGGTTTACTGTATCCATTGGACGTTCACATTGACCATGAAACACAGAAACTGCATCAGGATTGAATACAAGACACACAATATTAAACTATAGTACAAGAAGAGTGAATTTTTTAAGAGTTAGTGCTTTGAGCGCCTCCTCGGAGACCAGTGTTCTAATCCAATGCACCAGTGCAGGTTTACTGTATCCCTTGGACCTTCACATTGACCATGAAACACAGAAATAGCATTGGGATGCAATACATAAGGGACAATGCCGACTGAAGTACAAGAAGAGTGAATCTTCTAAGAGTTTGAGCTTTGAGCGGCTCCTGGGAGTCCAGTATAAGATTCCAATGGACCTGTGCAGGTTTACTGTATCCCTTGGACCTTCGCATTGACCATGAAACACAGAAATTGCTCGGGATTGAAAACAAGAGGGACAATGCCGACTTAAGTACAAGAAAAGTGAATCCTCGAACGGTTTGTGCTTGGAACGGTTCCTGGGAGACCAGTATCAGATTCTGATGCACCAGTGCTGGTTTACTGTATACCTTCGACCTTCACATTGACCATGAAACACAGAAATTGAATCGGGATTGAATACAAAAGGGTAAATAACGACATAAGTACAAGAAGAGTGAATCCTCTAAGAGTTAGGGATTTGAGCGGTTCCTGAGTGTCCAGTATTAGAATACGATGCACCTGTGCAGTTTAACTGTATCCCTTGGACCTTCACATTGACCATGAAAAAAAGAAATCGCATCGGGGATGAATACAATATGCACAATGCCGATTTAAGTACAAGGAGAGTGAATCTTCTAAGGGTTTGTGGTTTGAGCGGATTATAGGAGACCAGTAATAGATTCCGATGCATCAGTGCGGGTTTACTGTATCCCATGGACCTTCACATTGAACATGAAACAGAGAAATTGCATCGGGATTGAATACAAAAGGGTCAAGCCGACTTAAGTAAAAGAAGAGTGTATCTTCTAATAGTTTGAGCTTTGAGCGGCTCCTGGTTGTCCAGTATTACATTCCGATGCACCTGTGCAGGTTTACTGTATCCCTTAGACCTTCCCATTGACCACGAAACACATAAATTGCATCCCAATTCAATAAAAAATGCACAATGCCAACTTAATTACAAGAAGAGTGAATTTTCTAAGAGTTTGTGCTTTGAGCGGCTCCTCGGAGACCAGAATTACATTCCGATGCACGAGTGCAGGTTTACTGTATCCCTTGGACTTTCACATTGACCATGAAACACAGAAATAGCATCGGGATTGAATACAAAAGAGACAATGCCGTCTTAAGTACAAGAGGAGTTAATCTTCTAAGAGTTTGTGTTTTGAGCGGCTCTTGGGAGACCATTATTTGGTTCCGATGCACCAGTGCAGATTTACTGTATCCCATGGTCCATCACACTGATCATGAAGCACAGATCTTGCATCGGGAATCTATACAAAAGGGGCAATGCCGACTTAAGTACAAGAAGAATGAATCTCTTCAGAGTTTGAGCTTTGAGCGGCTCCTGGGATACCAGTATTAGATGCCGATGCACCAGTGCAGATTTAATCTCTCCCTTGGACCTTCTCATTGACCAAGAAACACAGAAATTGCATCGGGATTGAATACAAAATGCACAATTCCGCCTTAAGTACGAGAAGAGTTAATACTCTAAGAGTTTGTGTATTGAGCGGCTCCTGGGAGACCAGTATAAGATTCCGATGCACCAGTGCAGGTTTACTGTATCCCTTGCACCTTCACATTGACCATGAAGCACAGAAATCTCATCGCGATTGAAAACAAAAGGGACAATGCCGACATAAGTAAAAGAAGAGTGAATCTTCTTAGGGTTCGTGCTTTGAGCGGCTCCTGGGACACCTGTATTAGATTGCGATGCACAGGTGCAGGTTTACTGTATCCCTTGGACCTTCACATTGACCATGAAACACAGATATATCATCGGGATTGAATACAAAATGCCAATGCAGTCTTAAGTACAAGATGAGTTAATATTCTAAGAGTTTGTGCTTTGAGCGGCTCATGGGAGATCAGTATTAGATTCCGATGCGCCAGTGCAGGTTTCCTATATCGCTTGGACCTTCACATTTACCATGATACACAGAAATTGCATCGGGATTGAATAGAAAAGGGACAGCCTACTTATGTACAAGAAGAGTTAATCATCTAAGAGTTTGTGTTTTGAACAGCTCCTGGGAGACCAGTAATAGATTCCGATGCACCAGTGCAGGTTTACTGTATACCTTGGACCTTCACATTGACCATGAAACACAGTAATTGCATCGGGATTGAATACAAAAGGACAATGGCGACTTAAGAACAAGAAGAGTGAATCTTCTAAGGGATTGTGCTTTGAGCGTCTCCTGGGAGACCAGTATTAGATTCCGATGCACCAGTGCAGGTTTACTGTATCCATTGGACGTTCACATTGACCATGAAACACAGAAACTGCATCGGGATTGAATACAAGATACTCGATATTAAACTATAGTACAAGAAGAGTGAATTTTCTAAGAGTTAGTGCTTTGAGCGCCTCCTCGGAGACCAGTGTTCTAATCCGATGCACCAGTGCAGGTTTACTGTATCCCTTGGACCTTCACATTGACCATGAAACACAGAAATAGCATCGGGATGGAATACATAAGGGTCAATGCCGACTGAAGTACAAGAAGAGTGAATCTTCTAAGAGTTTGAGCTTTGAGCGGCTCCTGGGTGTCCAGTATAAGATTCCGATGGACCTGTGCAGGTTTACTGTATCCCTTGGACCTTCGCATTGACCATGAAACACAGAAATTGCTCGGGATTGAAAACAAGAGGGACAATGCCGACTTAAGTACAAGAAGTGTGAATCCTCGAACGGTTTGTGCTTGGAACGGTTCCTGGGAGACCAGTATTAGATTCCGAACCACCAGTGCTGGTTTTCTGTATACCTTGGACCTTCAACTTGACCATGAAACACAAAAATTGAATCGGGATTGAATACAAAGGGGTTGATAACGACATAAGTACAAGAAGAGTGAATCCTCTAAGAGTTAGGGGTTTGAGCGGTTCCTGAGTGTCCAGTATTAGATTACGATGCACCTGTGCAGTTTAACTGTATCCCTTGGACCTTCACATTGACCATGAAACAAAGAAATCGCATCGGGGATGAATACAATATGCACAATGCCGATTTAAGTACAAGACGAGTGAATCTTTTAAGGGTTTGTGGTTTGAGCGGCTCATGGGAGACCAGTGTTAGATTCCGATGCACCAGTGCAGGTTTACTGTATCCCTTGGACCTTCACATTGACCATGAAACACAGAAATTGCTCGGAATTGAATATAAGTTGGACAATGCCGACTTAAGTACAAGAAGAGTGAATCTTCGAACGGTTTGTGCTTTGAGCTGTTCCTGGGAGACCAGTATTAGATTCTGATGCACCAGTGCAGGTTTACTGTATCCCTAGGACCTTCACATTGGCCATGAAACACAGAAATTGTATCGGGATTAAATACAAATGGGACTGCCGGCTTAAGTACAAGAAGAGTTCATCATCTAAGACTTTGTGCTTTGAGCGGCTCCTGGGAGACCAATATTAGATTCCGATGCACCAGTGCACGTTTACTGTATCCCTTCGACCTTCACATTGACCATGATACATAGAAAATGCATCGGGATTGAATACAAAAAGGACAATGAGAACTTAAGTGCTAGAAGAGTTAATCTTTTAAGGGTTTGTGCTTTGAGCGACTCCTGGGAGACCAGTATTAGATTCCGATGCACCAGTGCAGATTTTCTGTAGCCATTGGACCTTCACATTGAGCATGAAACACAGAAATTGCTCGGGATTGAATACAAGAGGGACAATGCCGACTTAATTACAAGAAGAGTGAATCTTCGAAGGGTTTGTGCTTTGAGCGAGTCCTGGGAGACCACTATTAGATTCCGATGCACCAGTGCAGGTTTACTGTATACCTTGGACCTTTTTACTGACCAGCAAACACAGATATTGCATCGAAATTGTATACAAAGGGGACAATTCCGACTAAAGTACAAGGAGAGAGAATTTTCTAAGATTTTGTGGGTTGAGCAGCTCCTGGGAGACCAGTATTAGATTCCGATGCACCAGTGCAGGTTTACTGTATCCCTTGGACCTTCACATTGACCATGAAACACAGAAATGCATCGGGATTGAATACAAAACGGACTGCCGACTTCAGTACAAGAAGAGTTAATCATCTAAGAGTTTGGGCTTTGAGTGGCTCCTGGGAGACCAGTGTTAGATTCCGATGCACCAGTGCAGGTTTGCTGTATCCCTTCGATATTCACATTGACCATTTTAATATTAGTAATTTTCGCCTCACAAACATTAATATACGCATAATAGTAAACGCCTGTTGGCCTAAAGTTATCGAACAATTGTAAAGTAAACGAAATGAACCATCGCATAGCAGCGACAGAATCCATTATTCTTTATCTTTGTCATTCTTGCGCGGTGCCAGTAAATCTCTATGTACATGTATCGATTAATGGTATAAAAAAGAATTCTGTTATTTCAAGATAAATGAGGCTTTTGGCGCCTCACCTTTTACTGTTTGTATTCCATGAGAGGCGGACGTGGACTTGCTGCGTTCTACAACTGTATTTTATATTTGATGTGAAAATATTGAGTGAATATGCTAATTGTTATTTTTTACAATTAGAAAAGATGTAGTTTCTAGTAACTGATATCGCACAGACAGCATCAAGAGGACATTTTGACTGTTATGTATAAAGTATTTAACCACAATGGTCATCTATTGTAATTTAATATGAAAAGGTATGTAGCATTAAAAAAAACGTGTGTTAAAGATAAGTGTGCTTATTTTCGTAAATTAACCTTGATGAGTCCATCTCCTCATTTACTTAACTTAATTATTTTGTGTTACTTCATCATCAGAAATTACGATCACGCTGATGGGCCGAACGCAGCATGAGGCAGAAGGAACATTATCGTTTTCCTATTATTTCTGAACCAATTTTTTTTAATTGTGTAGTGCTGCTTTTCTTTTAAAGTCTATAAATCTTCTGGTCCCTTAGTGTTGTTCCGGGTATGACTGTATCGCGACTATAAAAATGCACAGAAATGATAATGTTTCTTCTGAGCGATCTCAAATATATATATATATATCAATATGCTGCTCTTATTCAGGTATTTAATGGTCAACGTATGTTATTATAATAGCGTAATAAATCTCTGATTCTGTTGCCAAGTGGCCCACCAAAATATTCACTTTTTCGACATTAAAAAAAAAGTAACAATTCTTTTTATTGTTTGTCCCCCAAGAGCAACGCTACACTTGGCGCCCGAACAGGGACATGATCAAAAATCATTTCATGTATGTGTTTATTAATTTTTCAGTGCTTGTTCCAATAACTGTTTCATTTTTTCATGTGGATGCAATTCAATCGAGAGAGAGAAGTGGGAAAACCTTTTAATTTATTCAGAAGAACGATTGATGAAATTACCAAAAAACGCGAGTATCCAGCTGTATCATTATCAAGACAGCCATAGTAAGTCAAATTTTTATACGCAGTAGCCAAGCTTTCGTAGTGACGTAGCATCTTTCGAGTTGATCAGAACGTAGACCTGTCTTTCCTTGCCTTGAAACAGCTTTATTTCAATTTGTCCATAGTCCATTCTTATGTAGTTAAATTCAGTGAAAGTGTACCATTGTTGTCAGTGCATAAAAAAATTACGATATGGCGGATAACTACGCTCAAAACGGGTAAAACGTGTGATATTTCATTTGTTTGTAATTAGTAGGAACCATCTTGTCTTCTTGGCGTAAATGAACGTCAGTTACCCAGAGTTAAAATTTTATCTTAGGTCCCAGTAAGCCATAGCACTACGTCACAGACAAACGACTGACGGCAGTGACAAACAGTATCTGTAGCATTTTGACATTTGACAAATAATTCACGACCATGGCTGACGGTAAACAGCGCACACAAACAAAACTAGACGACAGCGGTGATGCGAATGGACCTCACCATCCATTACTATCACGCGCGATAGGTACACGAGCGGAAGCAGAAGCAGCCTCGACCGAAGTTTTAGAAGCTGGTCCTAGTGTGCAAACTATTCCCGCATTTGAAAAAAATGACTTGGCTGCAATGATCGAAGCCATAATGGAACGCAAGTTCGAAAGCTAAAAACAGGAAAGATTAGATGAAAAGGCCCGTGAAGAAAAAGAGAAGGCCGAAAGACGGCATAATAAAAATCAGGTCCTTACAAATCTGTGCAACTCAGTAAAAGAAGACATAAATTCAGTAAAAACAGAAATAAATTCGTTAAAAATAGACATAAATTCAGTAAAAACAGATCTGCAAACGGAGATAAATGACCTAAATACACAGTTAAATTCGGTAAAGGCCGAACTAAAGGCAGACATAACAGCTGATTTAAATACCCTGTTGGGTAATGTCCAAAGCCAAATCAGTAGTCAGATCACGATCATGAGCCTAGAAATTGACACACAAGTAGAGTCAAAAATAGAGGATATTTCAAAACGGTTAGATGAAAAAATCGAAGCAGCCCAGGGAGAGATAAATTCAAAAGTGATAGAATATCAAAAACAAGCTGCGACCTTAAAACAAGATTATACTGCAATCTCTGATGAGGTCAAAGGAGTTAAAACCGCAGTAGACACGATCGAGAATGTTGTTGATGATCTTTCCAAACAGATTGAGACTCTTAATGTAGAGGATCAAATAAAGAATACTGTTAAGGCACATGCTGAAGCATTGTCCGACCACTACCAAGAGTGGATTAAAAACAAAAACGGATTCATAGAAAACAAGGTCAAGAACGAACTCAGGGGAACGGTCAAAAACGTGGCCTTTGAAATATTGGCAGCCCCTGGAAAAACAGGAGACACGGTGATGTCAGAATTAGGCCAGATAAGACGAACGTTAGCTCAAGATTTACCTGAATGGCGTCAACAGATAGTTGATGAAGTTCGTACACTAAAATGTCAAATTGAAAATTCCCCACCTTCCGTGTCAGGAGAGTGGAATAATTCACCACGAAGTAATGAACAACAGCAGGTACACTACCGTTCACCATTTGATAACGCTCAAACTCATAGTTCTATAGAAGCACAAGTTAACCAGACTACCAGCCCACCCACTTTTGTCAGTTTGATGCAGGAGGAAAGCGTGATCAAACATCGTATTTTTCCGACCTTTCACCCACAGAAAAGAGAAATTGATCCTATAGTGTTCCTCCGAAATTTTTCAGGAATTTTCCCGAATAGCTGGAGTGACCGATAGCGAATTCAATTCGTTAGTGGATTTATCGTAGGCGATGCTGCCTTATGGGGAACCGAAATGGTCGACTCTTGTAAAAGTTACAAAGAGTTTGAACAGATGTTTTTAGCTAAATTCTGGAGTTCTGGTGTGCAGCAGCGCCTGAGAAAAGAGGTTTACAACGCCGAAGTGTTTAACAGCAAGCGCGGTGGTTTGAGAAGATATTTTGAAAAGTATTTAGCGAAAATCAAGTTCTGGGATTCGCCGATCACCGCCAAAGACGTTATTATGATTCTAAAAACTAAGCTACCGATTGGGATCAGAGAAAAGTTAGTAAACGTGTCTGAGGACGATACGGACACTTTCCTATCTGTGTTAGACTCGTTAGATCTGATTTACGAGGACGCTAGAGTTGATGTTGGCAACGGTCACTTCAGTGCAGGCGGCCAGCACGATACAGAATACGTAGGCAACACTGGTGGCCGAGCGAAAGCGCGTCACAGCGACAACCAGTACCAACCCCACAACGGTTTCAAAAATAAAAACACTACGTACTCCAACAGCAAATACAAAAATAAGTACAATAACGGCCAGAGATACAATCCAATATATAATTCGTCACCACCTCAGTACGAAAATGCACATTATAACAAACAGCCCCAGCAATATGGAAACGCGCAACCGATCAACGGGAATTATCAAAACGATCAGTCTTACGATTCAAATCGACAGTGGAAAAGAAATAAATGCCATAATCAAGGTGGACACCAATGTACACCTTTCACTAACGGTTACAATCAACACAAGCCACAGCAAAATACTTTTCAGCCACAAGCGAACGGACCTTCGGGATCTCTGAAGCCTAAACGCCCGCATAATACGCAAATTTATTATGCGCAAGCGAATACGCCAGGACAACAAGAATCGTTTCCAACCGAGTTCGTACCACAAAACCAACACCAGTTCCAGACGGAAGAAACATTAAGAAATATAAATCAGCAGGAAAGTAAGCGTCGAGCGGAAAATTAAAAGCAGCACCTTTGAGCCTCCTAGATGATGCTGCAGGTTTGAATGGGGGCACCCTGTCCCTTAGTCCACACGAAATTAAAACAATTAGGTATGACAAAGAGACAAACTTACGGGATGATCTAGTAGCAGACACTGAGACGAAAGACAATGATGACGTATGGGACGAACAAGTTCAAGCTTCCATAAGAGTATCAATTGCCAACATACCAGTAACAGCCATTGTAGATACAGGAGCTAATATAAATGTCTTATCTTTATGTTCATTTAAGCCAATATCCTCTGTATGCAAAGTTTTATCACTTCCAATTCAAGGTTGCACCGTATCGGGAGCAATTGGTCCACTAACAGAACGTGTAAATCTTCAGACTCAGCTTCAAATCCAGATAGAGTCTATTTCAGTAACGTGCATTTTTTCTTATTGTTAAAAACCTATCAGTGCCATGTATCCTGAGTATGGAATTCTTGAGGCAGACGAAAGCTAAAATTGACATCGAGTGTGGAATCTGTACTCTAGTAGCGAGTCAGCAACAAGTAACTGTAAATTTGTTAAGAAGTAAGGTGAAGACAAACTTTGGGGTGCTTCAAATAGCAGTACGGCCATGGACTAAAAGACAACAGTACAGTCAGACAGAAGACATGACAGATCTTGAAAGTGTTAATGACGATGAGTATAAAGACCTAATTCCCGGTCAGAATGAATTATACGGTAAAGCTAGTGAGTCCATTGAATTTGAATATCGAATGGATGTCCTGCCCCATTCAACCTACTGTAGAACAAGCTATTCCATTCCATATGCGAGACGAGAAGCTGTCAAATGCGAGATCAAGAAAATGTTACGCTGGAATGTGATAGAAGTATCTCATTCACCTTATTCGAGTCCTTTATTGTCTGCGCTAAAATCAGATGGTAGCGTAAGGCTAGTCCTAGATGCAAGATTAATCAATAAAATTATAGTACCCATAAGAACGAGACCAGAGGCTCTTGAAGAGCATCTGCAGAAGTTTCATGGAGTTAAGTATTTGAGTACCCTTGATTTGAAAAGCAGTTACTGGCAAGTAAAACTTGCGCAGGAGTCAAGGAAGTACACTGCCTTTATATTTGCAGGTAGATCTTACCATTTCAAAGTTGTACCATTTGGACTAAATGTGAGTTCCGGAATTTTTATTTCTGCCCTTGACTATGTACTAGGTCCTGAACTTTTAGATGAGGTAACAGTCTATGTGGATGACGTTCTTGTAGCATCGAAAAATTGGGAAGATCATGTGGCCCTTCTGCAAAAGATATTTCAACGATTCAGAGAGTATGGTGTTACAGCAAATCTTAAGAAATCCAAGTTTGGAAAAAGTGAAATTAAATTTTTAGGACACATCATCACCCCTGAAGGAATTAAACCCGACCCGGAAAAATTGTCTGCTATAAAATACTTTCCAACCCCTGTTACAAAAAGGCAACTGAGAGGATTTATCGGTCTTACGTCATTTTTCAGACGTTTTGTTCCTAATCAGGTATTGAACAATCCCGCTCTTCACAACCTTTTAAAAAAGAATTCACATTGGAATTGGACGCCGGAATGCCAAGACGGATTTAAGAAAATTAAAGACAGTCTGGTTAACAGTAACATTCTCCATCATCCTCAGATGGATAAGGAATTTTGTATTACTGCAGACGCTTCCTTTGTGGGTATCGGCGCTTGTCTTTTCCAGATTCAATTAGTAAATGGACACGAGCAAATCCAAGTGATTAGCTTTGTGAGTCGAGTGTTATCAGAGTATGAGAAGTCTTATTCGGTTACGGAGTTGGAGGCACTTGCCGTAATATGGGCTTTTAGGCGATTTAACTATTATATCTATGGAAGAAAAATTAAAGTCTATTCAGACCATCAAGCTTATCATTCCTCCTTACATGCAAGTTGCAACACCCTCGTCTTACTCGATGGTGCTTATTCCTGCAGGAATATGACTTTGACATTGTATATATAAAAGGTAAAGATAATGGTATAGCAGACGCACTTTCTCGCTCACCTGAGGGCTTACTAGAAACCAGCGAACTGGTGGAACAAAAGTCTAATTATAAAGTTTTGTTAATGAAAGATCCAATTCACAGAAAGTATTTTCTTCAGTTATGTAGGCAGATTCAGATTCTTCAAAATACAGATCCAAAATGGAAAAAGGTTAGACAAATTCTTCACGAAAATCCAGCCCACAAGTTGTCCAAGTTTTATAAAGTTCATAACCAAGTGCTATTTCATAAGACGTCTGAGTCATCTGAGGGGTGGTGTGTTTGCATCCCTCGAAATTTCATTGAACATCTCTGTGGTACACTCACATTTCATGGGGTCACTACGGACCAGAAAATGTAAAAGGAAAATCTCGACTTACTGTTATGTTCCGAATCTACACCAGAGAATTCATAAATTATTGAGAAACTGTGTCATCTGTCGAAAGGCAAAATCCTTAAACATTTCCACTTCAATTCCACTAAATCCAATAGTTGCTGAAAGGCCAAACCAGCTTCTTAGTATTGATTTAGCAGGTCCACTACCCACCGGTAGGGGAGGCGCTAAATACTTAGTAGCAATCCTGGACAATTTTTCTAAGCACATAAGACTGTACGCAGTAAAATCTTCTTGTGCAAATCCAATAATTCGTCGCATTGAAAATGATTATTTCCCACGATTCGGGGTTCCAGAATCAATCTTGTCTGATAATGCTTCAAATTTCACATCACGCCCGTGGCGTGCATTTCTTGCTCGCCATGGAATCAAACAAATTTTGATATCCCTGTTTCGACCGCAATCGAATCCGACAGAAAGAATCTTCAAAGAATTTAACAGATTTATAAGGACGTACATTCCGAATAAGCAATCTAAGTGGGTAGACTTCGTAACACCATTCGAACAGATTGTAAACCACCTTCCTCATCTGTCGACCGGATTCACGCCACATGAGTTAATGTCAAGATCAAAAGAGAGGAATGAGTGGATAGACCCCCTTCCAAAGTTACAAGACAACGAATTGGACCTAGACGCAAAAATCAGGCAAGCTCTCATATCATTGACAACGTATGCTAACCTCCGAAAAAAGGCATTTGATAAGAAGGTAAACAGAGTTATAGATTTCAAAGAAGGAGAAAAGGTTTTAGTCAGGACTCACTTTAAACCATCCCTGTTGTTAAAGAAGAATCGTAAGTGGCAACACATTTATGAAGGTCCCTTTGTGATAATGAGGAAACCACACATTGGTAGCTATTTGTTATCTGACCCTGCCACGAATAAAATCAAAGGTTTGTTCCACCATCAAGATTTAAGAAAATTTTATAACGCCAGGAATTAAGTTAATTTCAGCTGTAAGAAAATTATAAGGTATTGGAGATCAGGATTAACCAATGAGTAACAAGAACGGAACTGAACTGACTACGGACGTTAACCGGTGCTGAAAGGAAACCTTATGTATTAAAACAACGCGTCTGGAAAATAAAATACAGAATAAGTTGTAGACGAGTATTTACATGAATAATCTTTATGCAAACAGGAGGACATGTCCTAGAGGCGATTTTCAATTTTAGTTATAAGTTAGTATGTAAGGAAAATGATGTACTCGAGAGGTATTAATTAGCCCCAAAGTACTAAAATGAGGAAAGAGGAAGGAGCGAATAATGCACTTCTCTCGCTAAATAGTAATTTGAGAATGAGCAGGAAGGAGCGAATAATGCACTTCTCTCACTAAATAGTAATATGAAAATGATGATTATATGTGCTTAGTATTAGTAAGTGAAATTTAATCGAGGACAAATTAATGACCTGTTTTAAAAGGAAATACTTAAACGTCCAGACAAAAGACGAAAGTTGTGAGAAAGATTCGATTCCATGAGGTTATTCCCTATTTTCAAAGGTGACGTAAATAAGGCACCACCTGTTAGCGTAAAACAGTCGGTAGATTTAACTTGTAAATTCCAGCACAGTGCTGTGCCAGCGATAAAATAACATCTCTTTGAAGTGAACAGATACATAGGATTAAGCATGAACAGATTGATAACGCAGTGCAATTGTTCTAAAAAGGCCTGACGTTAACCTTAAGTAAAAGCGTGATGGAATAAAAAGGAAGTTTATTATATAACGCAAGGTAAGATGAGTCCACACTATAAACAAGCTGAGTAAAAGAACATATGAGTAACATGGTTTATTATGTCAACTTCACGGTACTATTGAGCATTAGCGATACTGCAAATTCACAAGCTAGCAGCACATAGAATAAGGATCTCGCCCAAGCTTCACAGGTAGCGACAGCAGCAAACAACACTCTAGTGAGAGGCTTATATATACAAATGATAATTAATACCCAAATGCATAATGCATAAACTTGACTTAGTCTAAGAAATGAGCAAAGAGTAGTAAGCAAGCTGCAGCAAGATACATATTAGATATACATGCTTGAAGTGATAGATTTTATTTTAAGTGTGCACTGCAATATTTATTGTTTTCTCTGTGATTATGTGATTATTGAATCCCTTTCCTAAGTGCAAATCCTTTAAGATCCTTGATCCTATCCACTCCTCAGGATCAACTTGTAAAGATGCACGTGTGCTTAGGAAGTGAGGCACTACATATAAAAATGAGTAGGTTCGCGACGCGCATATTGCTTTTGTAATGCGCAAGGTAAATTAAAGTTTCGACCTGGTTGAGGAGTAATTTAAATTCTGTCGACGATCAGCGAGTAGACCCGCTTTTCCCACCTTTCTTTTTTCGACTGTTTGTATTTCTACACGAAACTCAGAGGCGGAATTGCTATTTTCAAATCTGTCCTCGAACTTTCTTTAAAGACAAGCACATACGAGAAAAACTTTTGACATAAATGAAGCTCCCCTCACAAGTCACTAAATAAGACGAGCACTAAAAGAAAAAGTATTGGTCCTACAAAATGAATAAGCAAGCGTGATAAAGATTACTATGAATGAAATTAATTTGTAAAGGAGATTGGAATGGATTTGGTCAAAGAAAAAGGACTTATAATAGCCTACCTGTGACCGTAGGCTTAAATTAAAAAAAAAGACTAATTAAGAAACAATTGTTTTGATTCAAAGTGGTCAATTAGATTATTTATCGATTTATATGAACTCTTGTAAATATTAGTACGTAAATCAACTTGTAAACACCGTGTGATGTTATGACGCGAGAATTTCTTTTAATACACCGTTCATGCAGACGCTCGACACAGTGCAAGTGAAGTTTTAAAGTTCGACGGTTTTCAGTGGCAGTATTCTACTGCACCATATGTGTGAAAAATTCGTTGATGTGTGCAGTGTGTAATAATCAGTGTCATTCCACACATGCAGTTGCAGTGGTAGCTACCACTTACCTGTGAATCCGTAACTGGATAGTGGACAGGAAGTGATGTGAGGCAGTTTCGGTGGCAGAAGCTCCCTCCAGCAATCTAAAAAGCACAAAGCCACGATCCGCCGAACAAAAGCGACGCACGGCACCTCAAGCGCGAAATCAACGCTCTGCAAGAAAGCTCCGGTCACGTGCGCGCGCACAGACTGAATTTCAAGATTGCTCGCAACAGTGGAGGCGGACAGCCACCACGTGACGCAATAATGTAAACGTTCAACCGCCAACGCAGTTGCTGTGCGCTACATTCTGTAGCAAAAACATTCACACCCAGTACTGAAAACATTTTATATGTATCATAAACCTTCCGAGAGACTCTAAGATAGAGAAGTTAACGTAATTATTGTAATGACTGATTGTACACAGAGACAAGTCACAAGGTCACCTCTGAACACTGTTGAAATGTAAACTTTGACGAGAGGTCACGATACGAATGAAAATAAGCACACGAAAATACGTCAAAGGATCCGATCCTTCCTATATCCCATCCCACATGTATATAAAATTAGTTTTGTAAGCTATTCTAATATAAGATATTTTATCTGTTTCATATGTGAAATAATTCGGAGAGCCACACACGAGCCCTGAAAGTGAAAGATATGGACTTCCTTGTCGAAGCCATCACCAGTGGCCGCTCTACAATCCCCGTCTATCATAAATAGTGTATGTGCGACGAAAATAAATGTATAATTAAGTGCGACGACGGACAAGGCAATCAATCGACAAGACGATGACAATATAATGAATACTGTCAAAACAGAAAGTTGTGTACCAGTTGTGATAGTCAATTTACTTTTGCAACGATGAAAAATGAAGTGTGACTCTATTTCCTTATAAATTTTGTAAATATGTGTACTTATAGCCTTAATTTTAAGAATCATCAAGATAGACTGAATCCATACAAACACTGATAGAAACACAGAACAAATTCACAATGATCCACCGTCAGTAATTACAAATTGAAACGTTAATTCTTTTTTTATGGAATGAATATGAAATGAAACTTTTAATAACCTGTGTGTTACACCCGAAAATTGCAAATATTCCAGTGGGCATGAGGATGAAAGTAATACCTTCGGTATTCCTTCCCTCCTCATGGGAGGCAGTGTAATATTAGTAATTTTCGCCTCACAAACATTAATATACGCTCAATAGTAAACGCCTGTTGGCCTAAAGTTATTGAACAATTGTAAAGTAAACGAAATGAACCATCGCATAGCAGCGACAGAATCAATTATTCTTTATCTTTGCCGTTCTTGCGCGGTGCCAGTAAATCTCTATGTACATGTATCGATTAATGGTATAAAAAAGAATTCTGTTATTTCAAGACAAATGAGGCTTTTGGCGCCTCACCTTTTACTGTTTGTATTCCATGAGAGGCGGACGCGGACTTGCTGCGTTCCACAACTGTATTTTATATTTGATGTGAAAATATTGAGTGAATATGCTAATTGTTATTTTTTACAATCAGAAAAGATGTAGTTTCTAGTAACTGATATCGAACAGACAGCATCAAGAGGACATTTTGACTGTTATGTATAAAGTATTTAACCACAATGGTCATCTATTGTAATTTAATATGAAAAGGTATGTAGCATTAAAAAAAACGTGTGTTAAAGATAAGTGTGCTTATTTTCGTAAATTAACCTTGATGAGTCCATCTCCTTATTTACTTAACTTAATTATATTGTGTTACTTCATCATCAGAAATTATGATCACGCTGATGGGCCGAACGCAGCATGAGGCAGAAGGAACATTATCGTTTTCCTATTATTTCTGAACCAATTTTTTTTAATTGTGTTGTGTTGCTTTTCTTTTAAAGTCTATAAATCTTCTGGTCCCTTAGTGTTGTTCCGGGTATGACTGTATCGCGACTATAAAAATGCACAGAAATGATAATGTTTCTTCCGAGTGATCTCAAATATATATATATATCAATATGCTGCTCTTATTCAGGTATCTAATGGTCAACATATGTTATTATAATAGCGTAATAAATCCCTGATTCTGTTGCCAAGTGGCCCACCAAAATATTCAATTTTTCGACATTAAAAAAAAAAAGTAACAATTCTTTTTATTTTTTGTCCCCCAAGAGCAACGCTACACCATGAAACACAGAAATTGCATCGGGATTGAATACATAAGGGACAATGCCGACTGAAGTACAAAATGAGTTAATCTTCTAAGGGCTTGTGCTTTGAGCGGCTCCTGGGAGACCAGTATTAGATTATGATGCACCAGTGCAGGTTTACTGTAGCCATTGGACCTTCACATTGTTCATGAAACACAGAAATTGCATTGGGATTGAATACAAAAAGCACAATGCCGACGTAAGTACAAGAAGAGTGAATCTTCTAAGAATTGGTGCTTTGAGCGGCTCCTGGGAGACCAGTATTAGATTCCGTTGCGCCAGTGCAGGTTTACTGTATCCCTTGGACCTTCGCATTGACCATGAAACACAGAAATTCCATCAGGATTAAATACAAAATGCACAATGCCAACTTAAGTGCAAGAAGAGTGAGGATCCTAAGAATTTGTGCTTTTAGCGGCTCCTCGGAGACCAGTATTACATTCCGATGCACCAGTGAAGGTTTACCGTATCCCTTGGACCTTCACATTGACCATGAAACACAGAAATTGCATCAGGATGGAATACATAAGGGACAACTTCGACTCAAGTACAAGAGGAGTGTATTTTGGAAGAGTTTGTGTTTTGAGCGGCTCCTGGGAGACCAGTATTAAATTCCGATGCACCAGTGTAGGTTTGCTGTATCTCTTGCACCTTCACATTAACCAAGAAACATAGAAATCGCATCGGGATTGAATACAAAAGGGACAATGCCGACTTAAGAACAAGAAGAGTGAGTCTTCTAAGAGTTTCTGCTCTGAGCGGCTCCTGGGAGACCAATATTAGATTCCGTTGCACCAGTGCAGGTTTATTGATTTCCTTGGACCTTTACATTGACCATGAAACACAGAAATCGCAACGGGATCGAATACAAAAGCACAATGCCGACTTGAGTACAAGAAGACTGATCTTCTAAGAGTTTGTGCTTTGAGAGGCTCCTGGGTGACCAGTATTGGATTCCGATGCACCAGTACAGGTTTACTGTATCCCTTAGAGCTTGACATTGACCATCAAACACAGAAATTGCACGCGGACCAATACAAAAGATACAATGTCGACTTAAGTACAGGAAGAGAGAATCTTCTAATAATTTGTGATTTGAGGGGCTCCTGGGAGACCAGAATTACATTCCGGTGCACCAGTGCAGGTTTACTGCATCCCTTGCACCTTCACTTTGACCATGAAGTGAAGAAATTACATTGGGATTGAATACAAAATGCACAATGCCGACTTACGTACAAGAAGAGTGAATCTTCTAAGAGTTTGTGCTTTGAGCGGCTCATGGGAGACCAATATTTGATTTCGATGCACATGTGCAGGTTTACTGTATCCCTTGGACCTTCACATTGACCATGAAACACAGAAATTGCTTCGGGATTGAATACAAAAGAGACAATCCCAACCTAAGTACAAGAAGAGTGAATCTTCTAAGAGTTTGTGCTTCGAGCGGCTCCTCGGCGACCAGTGTTCGTTTCCGATGCACCAGTGCAGGTTTACTGTATCCCTTGGACCTTCACATTGACCATGGAACACAGAAATTGCATCGGGATTGAATACAAAAGGACAATGCCAACTTAAGTACATGAAGAGGTAATCTTTTAAGGGTTTGTGCTTTAAGCGGCTCCTGGGAGACCAGTATGAGATTCCGAGGCACCAGTGCAGGTTTACTGTAGCCATTGGACCTTCACATTGACCATGAAACACAGAAATTGCATAGGGATTAAATACAAAATGCACAATGCCAACTCTAGTACAAGAGGAGTGAATCTTCTAAGAGTTTGTGCTTTGAGCGGCTCATGGGAGACCAGTATTAGGTTCCGATGCACCAGTGCAGATTTACTGTATCCATCGGTCCTTCACATTGACCATGAAACACAGATATTGCGTCGGGATTGAATAGAAAAGGGACAATGCCGACTTAAGTACAAGAAGAGTGAATAGCCTCAGAATTTGTGCTATGACCGGCGCCTGAGATACCAGTATTAGATTACGATGCACCAGTGCAGGTTTACTGTATCCCCTGGAGCTTCACATTGACCATGAAACATAGAAATTGCATCGTGATGGTATACATGAGGGACAATGCCGACTGAAGTACAAGAAGCGTGAATCTTCTAGGAGTTTGAGCTTTGAGCGACTCCTGGTTGTCCAGTATTTGATTCCGATGCTCCTGTGCAGGTTTACTGTATCCCTTGGACCTTCGCATTGACCATGAAACACAGAAATTGCTCGGGATTGAATACAAGAGGGACAATGCCGACTTAAGTACAAGAAGAGTAAATCCTCGAACGGTTTGTGCTTTGAGCGGTTCCTGGGGGACCAGTATTAGATTACGATGCACCTGTGCTGGTTTACTATATCCCTTGGATCTTCACATTGACCATGAAACACAGAAATTGCATCGAGATTGAATACAAATGGGACAATTCCGACTTAAGTACCAGAAGAGTGAATCTTCTAAGTGTTTGAGCTTTAAGCGGCTCCTGGGTGTCCAGTATTAGATTCCGATGCACCAGCGCAAGTTTACGGTATCCCTTGGACCTTCACATTGACCATGAAACACAGAAATTGCATCGATATTGAAAACAAACGGGAATATGCCGACTTCAGTACAAGGAGAGTGATATTTCTAAGAGGTTGTGGGTTGAGCAGCTCCAGGGAGACCAGTATTAGATTCCGATGGTCCAGTGCTGGTGTACTGTATCCCTTGGACTTTCAAATTGCCCATGAAACTCAGAAATTGCACCGGGAATGAACACAAAAGGGACAATGCCGACTTAAGTACCATAAGAGCGAGTCTTCTAAGAATTTGTCTTTTCAGCGGCTCCTGGGAGACCAGTATTAGATTCCAATTACCAGTGCAGGTTTACTGTATCCCTTCGGCCTTCACATTGACCATGAAACACAGAAATTGCATCGGGATTGAATACAAAAGGGACATTGCCGGCTTAAGTACAAAAAGAGGTGATCTTCTAAGGGTTTGTGCTTTGAGCGGCTCCTAGGAGGCCAGTATTAGATTTCGATGCACCAGTGCAGGTTTACTGTAGCCATTGGACCCTCCCATTGACCATGAAACACAGAAATTGCATCGGGATTGAATACAAAATACAATATGCCAACTTAAGTACAAGAAGAGTGTATTTTCTAAGAGTTTGTGTTTTGAGCGGCTCCTCGGAGACCAGTGTTCGATTTCGATGCACCAGTAAAGGTTTACTGTATCCCTTGGACCATCACATTGACCATGAAATACAGAAATTCCATCGGGATGGAATACATAAGGGACAATGCCGACTGAAGTACCAGAAGAGTGAATCTTCTAAGTGTTTGAGCTTTGAGCGGCTCCTGGGTGTCCAGTATTGGATTCCGACGCACCTGTGCAGATTTACTGTATATCTTGGACCTTCTCATTGACCATGTAACACAGAAATAGCTCGAGATTGAATACAAGAGGGACAATGCCGACTAAAGTACAAGAAGAGTGAATCTTCGAAGGGTTTGTGCTTTGAGCGGGTTCTGGGAGACCAGTATTAGATTCAGATGCACCAGCGCAGGTTTACTGTATCCCTTCGACCTTCACATTGACCATGAAACACAGAAATTGCATCGAGATTAAATACAAACGGGTCAATGCCGACTTAAGTACCAGAAGAGCGAATCCTCTAAGAGTTTGTGTTTGACCAGCTCCTGGGAGATCAGTATTAGATTCCGATGCACCAGTGCAGGTTTACTGAATCCCTTGGACCTTCAATTTGACCATGAAACAAAGAATTTTCATCGGGATTGATTACAAAATACACAATGCCAACTTAAGTACAAGAAGAGTGAGTTTTCTACGAATTTGTGCTTTGAGCGACTCCTTGGAGACCACTGTTTGATTCGGATGCACCAGTGCAGGTTTACTGTATCCCTTAGACCTTCACAATGACCATGAAACACAGAAATTGCATCGGGATGGAATACATAAGGGACAATGCCGCCTGAAGTACATGAAGAGCGAATCTTCTAAGAGTTTGAGATTTGAGCAGCTCCTGGGAGTCCAGTATTAGATTCCGATGATCCTGTGCAGGTTTACTGTATCCCTTGGACCTTCACATTGACCATGAAACACAGAAATTGCATCGAGATTGAATACAAACGGGACAATGCCGACTTAAGTACTAGAGCAGCGAATCTTCTAGGAGTTTGTGTTTTAGCGGCTCCTGGTAATCAGTATTACATTCCGATGCACCAGTGCAGGTTTACTGTATCCCTTGGACCTTCAATTTGACAATGAAACACAGAATTTTCATCGGGATTGATTACAAAATACACAATGTCAACTTAGGTACAAGAAGAGTGAATTTTCTAAGAATTTGTGCTTTGAGCGACTCCTTGGAGGCCACTGTTCGATTCCGATGCATCAGTGCAGGTTTACTGTATCCCTTGGACCTTCACATTAACCATGAAACACAGAAATTGCATCGGTATTGAAAACAAACGGGAATATGCCGACTTAAGTACAAGGAGTGTGATATTTCTAAGAGGTTGTTGGTTGAGCAGCTCCAGGGAGACCAGTATTAGATTCCGATGATCCAGTGCTGGTTTACTGTATCCCTTGGACTTTCACATTGCCCATGAAACTCAGAAATTGCACCGGGATTGAATACAAAAGCGACAATGCCGACTTAAGTACCATAAGAGCGAGTCTACTAAGGGTTTGTGCATTCAGCGGCTCCTGGGAAAATAGTATTATATTCCGATGCACCAGTGTAGGTTTACTGTATCCCTTGGACCTTTACATTGACCATGACACACAGAAATCGCATCGGGATTGAATACAAAATGGAAAATGCCGACTTAATAACAAGAAGTGTGAGTCTCCTAAGAGTTTGTGCGTTGAGCGGCACATGGGAGACCAGTATAAGATTCCGATACACCAGAGCAGGTTTACTGTATCCCTTGGACTTTCACATTGACCATGAAACACAGAAATTGCATGAGGACCAATACAAAAGATACAATGCCGACTTAAGTACAAGAAGAGTGAATCATCTACAAGTTTGTGTTTGAGCGGTTCCTGGGAAACCGGTATTAGATTCCGATGCACTAGTGCAGGTTTACTGTATCTTTTGGACCTTCACATTGACCATGAAACACAGAAATTGCTTCGGGATAGAATACAAGAGGGACAATGCCGGTTTAAGTACCAGAAGAGCGAATCTTCTAAGAGTTTGTGCTTTGAGCGGCTCCAGGAAGACCAGTATTAGATTCCGATGCACCAGTGCAGGTTTACAGTATCCCTTCGACCTTCACATTGACCATGAATCACAGAAAATGCATCGAGATTGAATACAAACGGGACAATGCCGACTTAAGTACAAGACGAGTGAATTTTCCAAGAGTTTATGGGTTGAGCAGCTCCTCGGAGATCAGTATTAGAATCCGATGCACTAGTGCAGGTTTACTGAATCCCTTGGACCTTCAATTTGACCATGAAACACAGAAATTGCATCGGAATTGAATACAAAATACACTATGCCAACTTAAGTACAAGAAGAGTGAATTTTCTAAGAGTTTGTGCTTTGAGCGGCTCCTCAGAGACCTGTGTTCGATTCCGATGCACCAGTGCAGGTTTACTGTATCCCTTGGACCTTCACATTCACCATGAAACACAGAAATTGCATCATGATTTAATACATAAGGGACAATACCGTCTGAAGTACAAGAAGAGTGAATCTTTCCGGATGTTTGAGCTTTGAGCGGCTCCTGGGTGTCCAGTATTAGATTCTGATGCACCAGTGCAGGTTTACTGTATCCCTTAGACTTTCACGATGACCATGAAACACAGTAATTGCTCGGGATTGAATTCGAGAGGGACAATGCCGACGTAAGTACAAGAAGAGTGAATCTTCGACGGTGTTGTGCTTTGAGCGGCTCCTGGGAGACCAGTATTAATTTCCAATTCACCAGTGCAGGTTTACTGTATCCCTTCGACAGCCACATTTACCATGAAATTCAAAAATCGAATCGGGATAGAACACAAAGGGAACAATGCCGTCTTAAGTACAAGAATAGTGAATCTTCTAAGAGTTTGTGCTTTTGAGCGGCTCCTGGGTGACCAGTATTAGATTCCGATGCACCAGTGCAGGTTTACTGTATCCCTCGGACCTTCACATTGACCATGAAACACAGAAATTGCATCGGGATTGAATACAAAAGGGACTGCCGACTTAAGTACAAGAAGAGTTAATCATCTAAGAGATTGTGTTTTGAGTGGCCCCTGGGAGACCAGTATTAGATTCCGATGCACCAGTGCAGGTCTACTGCATCCCTTGGCCCTTCACATTGACCATGAAACGCAGAAATTGCATTGGGATTAAGTACAAAATGCACAATGCCGATTTAAGTACCAGAAGAGCGAATCTTCCAAGAGTTTGTGCTTTGAGCGGCTCCAGGAAGACCAGTATTAGATTCTGATCCAGCAGTGCAGGTTTACTGTATCCCTTGGACCTTCACGTTAACCATGAAGCACAGAAATTGCATCTATATTGAAAACAAACGGGAATATGCCGACTTAAGTACAAGGAATGTGATATTTCTAAGAGGTTGTTGGTTGAGCAGCTCCAGGGAGACTAGTATTAGATTCCGACGATCCAGTGCTGGTTTACTGTATCCCTTGGACTTTCACATTGCCCATGAAACTCAGAAATTGCACCGGGATTGAATAAAAAAGGGACAATGCCGACTTAAATACCAGAAGAGCGAGTCTACTAAGGGTTTGTGCTTTCAGCGGCTCCTGGGAGACCAGTATTATATTCCGATGCACCAGTGCAGGTTTACTGTATCCCTTGGACCTTTACATTGACCATGAAACACAGAAATTGCATCGGGATTGAATATAAAATGCACAATGCCAACTTAAGTGCAAGAAGAGTGAATTTTCTAAGGGTTTGTGCTCTCAGCGGCTCCTCGGAGACCAGTATTAGATTCCGATGCACCAGTGCAGGTTTACCGTATCCCTTGGCCCTTCACACACAGAAACACAGAAATTGCATCAGGATGGAATACATAAGGGACAATGCCGACTCAAGTACAAGAAGAGTGAATTTTGTAAGAGTATGTGCTTTGAGCGGCTCCAGGGAGACCAGTATTAAATTTCGATTCACCAGTGCAGGATAACTGTATCCCTTTGACCTTCACATTGACCAAGACACACAGAAATCGCATCGGGATTGAATACAAAATGGAAAATGCCGACTTAATAACAAGAAGTGTGAGTCTCGTAAGAGTTTGTGCGTTGAGCGGCACATGGAAGACCAGTATAAGATTCCGATGCACCAGTGCAGGTTTACTGTATCCCTTGGACTTTCACATTGACCATGAAACGCAGAAATTGCAATGGGATTAAATACAAAATGCACAATGCCGATTTAAGTACCAGAAGAGCGAATCTTCTAAGAGTTGATGTTTGAGCTTTGGGCGGCTCCTGGGTGTCCAGTATTAGATTCTGATGCACCTGTGCAGGTTTACTGTATCCCTTGGACTTTCACGATGACCATGAAACACAGTAATTGCTCGGGATTTAATTCAAGAGGGACAATGCCGACGTAAGTACAAGAAGAGTGAATCTTCGACGGGGTTGTGCTTTGAGCGGCTCCTGGGAGACCAGTATTAGATTCCGATGCCCCAGTGCAGGTTTACTGTATCCCTTGGACCTTCACATTGACCATGAAACACAGAAATTGCATCGGGATTGATTATAAAAGGTACAATGCCAAACTAAGTACAAGAAGAGTGAATCTTATAGAGTTTCTGGTTTTAGCGGCTCCTGGGAGACCAGTATTACATTCCGATGCACCAGTGCAGGTTTACTGTATCCCTTGGACATACACATTGACCATGAAACACAGATATTGCATGGGGATCAATACAAAAGATACAATGTCGACTTAAGTACAAGAAGAGTGAATCTTCTAATAATTCGTGATTTGAGCGGCTCCTCGGAGACCAGTATTAAATTCCAATGCACCAGCGCAGGTTTACTGTATCCCTTCGACAGCCACATTTACCATGAAATTCAAAAATCGAATCGGGATAGAACACAAAGGGAACAATGCCGTCTTTAGTACAAGAATAGTGAATCTTCTAAGAGTTTGTGCTTTGAGCGGCTCCTGGGTGACCAGTATTAGATTCCGATGCACCAGTGCAGGTTTACTGTATCCCTCGGACCTTCACATTGACCATGAAACACAGCAATTGCATCGGGATTGAATACAAAAGGGACTGCCGACTTAAGTACAGGAAGAGTTAATCATCTAAGAGATTGTGTTTTGAGTGGCCCCTGGGAGACCAGTATTAGATTCCGATGCACCAGTGCAGGTTTACTGCATCCCTTGGCCCTTCACATTGACCATGAAACGCAGAAATTGCATTGGGATTAAATACAAAATGCACAATGCCGATTTAAGTACCAGAAGAGCGAATCTTCTAAGAGTTTGTGCTTTGAGCGGCTCCAGGAAGACCAGTATTAGATCACGATGCAGCAGTGCAGGTGTACTGTATCTCTTCGACCTTCACATTGACCATGAGCCACAGAAATTGCATCGAGATTGAATACAAACGGGCAATGCCGACTTAAGTACAAGACGAGTGAATTTTCTAAGAGTTTATGGGTTGAGCAGCTCCTGGGAGACCAGTATTAGTTTCCGCTGCAGTAGTGCAGGTTTACTGAATCCCTTGCACCTTCAATTTGACCATGATACACAGAAATTGCATCGGAATTGAATACAAAATACACTATGCCAACTTTCGTACAAGAAGAGTGAATTTTCTAAAAGTTTGTGCTTTGAGCGGCTCCTCAGAGACCTGTGTTCGATTCCGATGCACCAGTGCAGGTTTACTGTGTCCCTTGGACCTTCACATTCACCATGAAACACAGAAATTGCATCATGATTTAATACATAAGGGACAATACCGTCTGAAGTACAAGAAGAGTGAATCTTTCAGGATGTTTGAGCTTTGAGCGGCTCCTGGGTGTCCAGTATTAGATTCCGATGCACCTGTGCAGGAGTTACTGTATCCCTTGGACTTTCACGTTGACCAAGAAACACAGTAATTGCTCGCGATTGAATTCAAGAGGGACAATGCCGACCTAAGTACAAGAAGACTGAATTTTCTTAGGGTTTGTGGGTTGAGCAGCTCCTGGGTGTCAGTATTAGATTCCGATGCCCCAGTGCAGGTTCACTGAATCCCTTGGACCTTCACATTGACCAGGAAACACAGATTTTTGCATCGGGATGGAATACATAAGGGACAATGCCGACTGAAGTACAAGAAGAGTAAATCTTTTTAAGAGTTTGAGCATTGAGCGGCTCCTGGGAGTCCAGTATTAGATTTCGATGCACCTGTGCAGGTTCACTGTATCCCTTGGACCTTCACATTGACCATGAAACACAGATATTGCTCGGGATTGAATACAAGACGGACAATGCTGACTTAAGTACAAGAAGAGTGAATCTTCGACGGGTTTGTGCTTTGTGCGGTTCCTGGGAGACCAGTTTAAGATTCCGATGCACCAGTGCAGGTTTACTGTATCCCTTGGACCTTCACATTGACAATGAAACACAGAAATTGCATGGGGACCAATACGAAAGATACAATGTCGACTTAAGTACAAGAAGAGTGAATCTTCCCTGAGTTAGTGTTTTGAGCGGCTCCTGGGAGACCAGTATTAAATTCTGATGCACCAGTGCAGGTTTACTGTAGCCATTGTATCTTCACATTGATCATGAAACACAGAAATTGCATTGGGATTGAATACAAAAAGGACAATGCCGAAGTAAGTACAAGAAAAGTGAATCTTCTAAGAGTTTGTGCTTTTAGCGGCTCCTGGGAGACCAGTAATAGACTCCGATGCACCAGTGCTAGTATACTATATCCCTTGGAGCTTCACATTGCCCATGAAACACAGAAATTGCATCGGGATTGAATACAAGAGGGACAATGCCGACTTAAGTACCAGAAGAGCGAATCTTCTAAGAGTTTGTGCTTTGAGCGGCTCTTCGGAGACCAGTGTTCGATTCCGATGCACCAGTGCGGGTTTACTGTATCCCTTGGACCTTCACATTGACCATGAAACACAGAAATTTCTCGGGATTGAATACAAGAGGGACAACGCCGACTTAAGAACAAGAAGAGTGAATCTTCGAATGGTTTGTGCTTTCAGCGGCTCCTGGGAGACCAGTATTGGATTCCGATGCACCAATGCAGGTTTACTGTATCCCTTGGACCTTCACATTGACCATGAAACACAAAAATTGCATCGGTATTCAATACAAAAAGGGACTGCCGTCTTAAGTACAAGAAGAGTGAAACTTCTAAGAGTTTGAGCTTTGAGCGGCTCCTGGGTGTCCAGTATTAGTTTCCGATGCACCTGTGCTGGTTTTCTGTATCCCTTGGACCTTCACATTGACCATGAAACACAGAAATTACATCGGGAGTGAATACAAAAGTGTCAATAACGACATACGTACAAGAAGAGTGAATTTTCTAAGGGTTTGTGCTTTGAGCGGCTCCTGGGAGACCAGTATTAGATTCCGAAGTACCAGTGCAGGTTTACTGTCTCCCCTGGACCTTCAATTTGACCATGAAACACAGAAATTGCATCGGGATTGAATACAAAATACACAATGCAACTTAAGTACAGGAAGAGTGAATTTTCTAAGAGTTTGTGCTTTGAGCGGCTCCTCAGAGACCAGTGTTCGATTCCGATGCACCAGTGCGGGTTTACTCCATCCCCTGGACCTTCAATTTGACCATGAAACACAGAAATTGCATCGGAGTTGAATAAAAAATACACTATGCCAACTTAAGTACAAGATGAGTGAATTTTCTAAGAGTTTGTGCTTTGAGCGGCTCCTCAGAGACCTGTGTTCGTTTCCGTTGCACCAGTGCAGGTTTACTGTATCCCTTGGACCTTCACATTCACCATGAAACAATGAAATTGCATCATGATTTAATACATAAGGGACAATACCGTCTGAAGTACAAGAAGAGTGAATCTTTCAGGATGTTTGAGCTTTGAGCGGCTCCTGGGTCTCCAGTATTAGATTCTGATGCACCTGTGCAGGAGTTAGTGTATCCCTTTGACTTTCACGTTGACCATGAAACACAGTAATTGCTCGCGATTGAATTCAAGAGGGACAATGCCGACGTAAGTACAAGAAGAGTGAATCTTCGACGGGGTTGTGCTTTGAGCGGCTCCTGGGAGACCAGTATTAGATTCCGATGCCCCAGTGCAGGTTTACTGAATCCCTTGGACCTTCAATTTGACCATGAGACACAGAAATTCCATCGGGATATAATACAAATTACACAATGCCAACTAAAGTACAAAAAAAGTGAATTTTCTGAGAGTTTGTGCTTTGAGCGGCTCCTCGTAGACCTGTGTTCGATTCCGATGCACCAGTGCAGGTTTACTGTATCCCTTGGACCTTCACATTGACCAGGAAACACAGTAATTGCATCGGGATGGAATACATAAGGGACAATGCCGACTAAGGTACATGAAGAGTGAATCTTCGACGGGTTTGTGCTTTGAGCGGTTCCTGGGAGACCAGTTTAAGATTCCGATGCACCAGTGCAGGTTTACTGTATCCCTTGGACCTTCCCATTGACCATGAATCTTAGAAATTGGATCGGGATTGAATACAAAAGGGACTGCCGACTTTAGTACAAGAAGAGTTGATCTTCTATGAGTTTGTGCTTTGAGCGGCTCCTGGGAGACCTGAATTAGATTCCGATGCACCAGTGCAGGTTTACTGTATCCCTTCGACCTTGACATTGACCAGGAAACACATAAATTGCATCGGGATGGAATACATAAGGGACCATGCCGACTGAAGTACAAGAAGAGTGAATCTTTCAAGAGTTTGAGCATTGAGCAGCTCCTGGGAGTCCAGTATTAGATTCCGATGCACCTGTGCAGGTTTACTGTATCCCTTGGACCTTCACATTGACCATGAAACACAGAAATTGCTCGGGATTGAATACAAGACGGACAATGCTGACTTAAGTACACGAAGAGTAAATCTTCGACGGGTTTGTGCTTTGAGCGGTTCCTGGTAGACCACTTTAAAATTCCGATGCACCAGTGCAGGTTTACTGTATCCCTTGGACCTTCCCATTGACCATGAAAATCAGAAATTGCATCGGGATTGAATACAAGAGGGACTGCCGATATTAGTAAAAGAGGAGTGAATCTTCTAAGAGTTTGTGCTTTGAGCGGCTCCTGGGAGACCAGTATTAGATTCCGATGCACCAGTACAGGTTTACTGTATCCCTTGGACCTCCTCATTGACAATGAAGCACAGAAATTGCATGGGGACCAATTCGAAAGATACAATGTCAACTTAAGTACAAGAAGAGTGAATCTTCCCTGAGTTAGTGTTTTGATCGGCTCCTGGGAGACCAGTATTAAATTCTGATGCACCAGTGCAGATTTACTGTAGCCATTGTATCTTCACATTGATCATGAAACACAGAAATTGCATTGGGATTGAATACGAAAGGGACAATGCCGACGTAAGTACAAGAAAAGTGAATCTTCTAAGAGTTTGTGCTTTTAGCGGCTCCTGGGAGACCAGTAATAGACTCCGATGCACCAGTGCAGGTTTACAGTACCCCTTGGACATTCCCATTGACCATGAAAATCAGAAATTGCATCGGCATTGAATACAAGAGGGACTGCCGACATTAGTAAAAGAAAAGTGAATCTTCTAAGGGTTTGTGTTTTGAGCGGCTCCTGGGGGACAAGTATTAGATTCCATTGCACCAGTGCAGGATTACGGTATCCCTTGGACCTGCACATTGACCATGAAACACAGAAATTTCATCGGGATTGAATACAAAATGGAGAATGCCGACGTAAGTACAAGATGAGTGAATTTTTTAAGAGTCTGTGGTTTGAGCTGCTCCTGGGAGACCAGTATTAGACTCCGATGCACCTGTGCAGGTTTACTGTATCGCTTGGACTTTCACGTTGACCATGAAACACAGTAATTGCTCGGGATTGAATTCAAGAGGGACAATGCCGACGTAAGTACAAGAAGAGTGAATCTTCGACGGGGTTGTGCTTTGAGCGGCTCCTGGGAGACCAGTATTAGATTCCGATGCACCAGTGCACGTTTACTGAATCCCTTGGACCTTCAATTTGACCATGAGACACAGAAATTCCATCGGGATATAATACAAATTACACAATGTCCACTTAAGTACAAAAAAAGTGAATTTTCTAAGAGTTTGTGCTTTGAGCGGCTCCTCGTAGACCTGTGTTTGATTCTGATGCACCAGTGCAGGTTTACTGTATCCCTTGGACCTTCACATTGACCAGGAAACACAGTAATTGCATCGGGATGGAATACATAAGGGACAATGCCGACTGAAGTACAAGAAGAGTGAATCTTTCAAGAGATTGAGCATTAAGCGGCTCCTGGGTGTCAGTATTAGATTCCGATGCACCTGTGCAGGTTTAATGTATCCCTTGGACCTTCACATTGACCATGAAACACAGAAATTGCTCGGGATTGAATACAAGACGGACAATGCTGACTTAAGTACAAGAAGAGTGAATCTTCGACGGGTTTGTGCTTTGAGCGGTTCCTGGGAGACCAGTTTAAGATTCCGATGCACCAGTGCAGGTTTACTGTATCCCTTGGACCTTGCCATGGACCATGAAACTCAGAAATTGCATCGGGATTGAATACAAAAGGGACTGCCGACTTTAGTACAAGAAGAGTTAATCTTCTATGAGTTTGTACTTTGAGCGGCTCTTGGGAGACCAGTATTAGATTCCGATGCACCAGTGCAGGTTTACTGCATCCCTTGGCCTTCAACATTGACCATGTAACTCAGAAATTGCATCGAGATTGAATACAAACGGGCAATGCCGACTTGAGTACAAGACGAGTGAATTTTCTAAGAGTTTATGGGTTGAGCAGCTCCTGGGAGACCAGTATTAGATTCCGATGCACTAGTGCAGGTTTTCTGAATCCCTTGGACCTTCAATTTGACCATGAAACACAGAAATTGCATCGGAATTGAACACAAAATTCACTATGCCAACTTAAGTACAAGAAGAGTGAATTTTCTAAAAGTTTGTGCTTTGAGCGGCTCATCAGAGACCTGTGTTCGATTCCGATGCACCAGTGCAGGTTTACTGTATCCCTTGGACCTTCACATTCACCATGAAACACAGAAATTGCATCATGATTTAATACACAAGGGACAATACCGTCTGAAGTACAAGAAGAGTGAATCTTTCAGGATGTTTGAGCTTTGAGCGGCTCCTCGGTGTCCAGTATTAGATTCCGATGCACCTGTGCAGGAGTTACTGTATCCCTGGGACTTTCACGTTGACCATGAAGCACAGTAATTGCTCGCGATTGAATTCAAGAGGGACAATGCCGACGTAAGTACAAGAAGAGTGAATTTTCTAAGGGTTTGTGGGTTGAGAAGCTCCTGGGAGACCAGTATTAGATTCCGATGCACCAGTGCAGGTTTACTGAATCCCTTGGACCTTCAATTTGACCATGAGACACAGAAATTCCATCGGGATATAATACAAATTACACAATGCCCACTTAAGTACAAAAAAAGTGAATTTTCTAAGAGTTTGTGCTTTGAGCGGCTCCTCGTAGTCCTGTGTTCGATTCTGATGCACCAGTGCAGGTTTACTGTATCCCTTGGACCTTCACATTGACCAGGAAACACAGTAATTGCATCGGGATTTAATACATAAGGGACAATGCCGACTGAAGTACAAGAAGAGTGAATCTTTCAAGAGTTTGAGCATTAAGCGGCTCCTGGGTGTCAGTATTAGATTCCGATGCACCTGTGCAGGTTTACCGTATCCCTTGGACCTTCACATTGACCATGAAACACAGAAATTGCTGGGGATTGAATACAAGACGGACAATGCTGACTTAAGTACAAGAAGAGTGAATCTTCGACGGGTTTGTGATTTGAGCGGTTCCTGGGGGACCAGGTTAAGATTCCGATGCACCAGTGCAGGTTTACTGTATCCCTTGGACCTTGCCATTGACCACGAAACTCAGAAATTGCATCGGGATTGAATACAAAAGGGACTGCCGACATTAGTACAAGAAGAGTTAATCTTCTATGAGTTTGTGCTTTGAGCGGCTCCTGGGAGACCTGAATTAGATTCCGATGCACCGGTGCAGATTACTGTATCCCTTCGACCTTCACATTGACCAAGAAACACAGAAATTGCATCGCGATGAAATACATAAGGGACAATGCCGACTGAAGCACAAGAAGAGTGAATCTTTCAAGAGTTTGAGCATTGAGCGGCTCCTGGGAGTCCAGTATTAGGTTACGATGCACCTGTGCAGGTTCACTGTATACCTTGGACCTTCACATTGACCATGAAACACAGAAATTGCTCGTGATTGAATACAAGACGGACAATGCTGACTTAAGTACAAGAAGAGTGAATCTTCGACGGGTTTGTGCTTTGAGCGGTTCCTGGGAGACCAGTTTAAGATTCCGATGCACCAGTGCAGGTTTACTGAATCCCTTTGACCTTCCCATTGACCATGAAAATCAGAAATTGCATCGGGATTGAATACAAAAGGGACTGCCGACTTTAGTACAAGAGGAGTGAATCTTCTAAGAGTTTGTGCTTTGAGCGGCACCTGGGAGACCAGTATTAGATTCCGATGCACCAGTACAGGTTCACTGTACCCCTTAGATCTTCTTATTGACCATGAAACACAGAAATTGCATGGGGACCAATACAAAAGATACAATGTCGACTTAAGCACAAGAAGAGTGAATCTTATAAGAGTTTGTGCTTTGAGCGGCTCCTAGGAGACCAGTATTAGATTCTGATGCAAGAGCATAGGTTTACTGTATCCGTTCGACGTTCACATTGACCGTAAAACACAGAAATTGCATCGAGATTGAATACAAACGGGACAATGCCGACTTTAGCACAAGAAGAGTGAATTTTCTGAGAAGTTGTTTGTTGAGGAGCTCCAGGGAGACCAGTATTAGATTCCGATGCACCAGTGCTAGTTTACTATATCCCTTGGAGCTTCACATTGCCCATGAAACACAGAAATTGCATCGGGATTAAATACAAGAGGGACAATGCCGACTTAAGTACCAGAAGAGCGAATCTTCTAAGAGTTTGTGCTTTAAGCGGCTCTTCGGAGACCAATGTTCGATTCCGATGCACCAGTGCGGGTTTACTGTATCCCTTGGACCTTCACATTGACCATGAAACACAGAAATTGCATCGGGAGTGAATACAAAAGTGTCAATAACGACAAACGTACAAGAAGAGTGAAATTTCTAAGGGTTTGTGCTTTAAGCGGCTCCTGGGAGACCAGTATTAGATTCCGATGTACCAGTGCAGGTTTACTGTATCCCCTGGACCTTCAATTTGACCATGAAACACAGAAATTGCATCGGGATTGAATACAAAATATACAATGCAACTTAAGTACAGGAAGACTGAATTTTCCAAGAGTTTGTGCTTTTGAGCGGCTCCTCAGAGACCAGTGTTCGATTCCGATGCACCAGTGCGGGTTTACTGTATCCCCTGGACCTTCAATTTGACCATGAAACACAGAAATTGCATCGGAATTGAATACAAAATACATTATGCCAACTTAAGTACAAGATGAGTGAATTTTTTAAGAGTTTGTGCTTTGAGCGACTCCTCAGAGATCTGTGTTCGTTTTCGATGCACCAGTGCAGGTTTACTGTATCCCTTGGACCTTCACATTCACCATGAAACACAGAAATTGCATCATGATTTAATACATAAGGGACAATACCGTCTGAAATACAAGAAGAGTGAATTTTCTAAGGGTTTGTGGGTTGAGCAGCTCCTGGGTGACCAGTATTAGATTCCGGTGCTCCGGTGCAGGTTTACTTAATCCCTTGGACCTTCAATTTGACCATGAGACACAGAAATTCCATCGGGATATAATACAAATTACACAATGCCCACTTAAGTACAAAAAAAGTGAATTTTCTAAGAGTTTGTACTTTGAGCGGCTCCTCATAGACCTGTGTTCGATTCCGATGCACCAGTGCAGGTTTACTGTATCCCTTGGACCTTCACATTGACCAGGAAACACAGTAATTGCAACGGGATGGAATACATAAGGGACAATGCCGACTGAAGTACAAGAAGAGTGAATCTTTCAAGAGTTTGAGCATTAAGCGGCTCCTGGGTGTCAGTATTAGATTCCGATGCACCTGTGCAGGTTTACTGTATCCCTTGGACCTTCACATTGACCATGAAACACAGAAATTTCTTGGGATTGAATACAAGACGGACAATGCTGACTTAAGTACAAGAAGAGTGTATCATCGACGGGTTTGTGCTTTGAGCGGTTCCTGGGAGACCAGTTTAAGATTCCGATGCACCAGTGCAGGTTTACTGTATCCCTTGGACCCTGCCATTGACCATGAAACTCAGAAATTGCATCGGGATTGAATACAAAAGGGACTGCCGACTTTAGTACAAGAAGAGTTAATCTTCTATGAGTTTATGCTTTGAGCGGCTCCTGGGAGACCTGAATTAGATTCCGATGCACCAGTGCAGGTTTACTGTATCCCTTCGACCTTCACATTGACAAGGAAACACAGATATTGCATGGGGACCAATACGAAAGATACAATGTCCACTTAAATACAAGAAGAGTTAATCTTCCCTGAGTTAGTGTTTTGAGCGGCTCCTGGGAGACCAGTATTAAATTCTGATGCACCAGTGCAGGTTTACTGTAGCCATTGTATCTTCACATTGATCATGAAACACAGAAATTGCATTGGGATTGAATACGAAAGGGACAATGCCGACGTAAGTACAGGAAAAGTGAATCTTCTAAGAGTTTGTACTTTTAGCGGCTCCTGGGAGACCAGTAATAGACTCCGATGCACCAGTGCAGGTTTACAGTACCCCTTGGACCTTCCCATTGACCATGAAAATCAGAAATTGCATCGGGATTGAATACAAGAGGGACTGCCGACATTAGTAAAAGAAAAGTGAATCTTCTAAGGGTTTGTGTTTTGAGCGGCTCCTGGGGGACAAGTATTAGATTCCGTTGCACCAGTGCAGGATTACGGTATCCCTTGGACCTGCACATTGACCATGAAACACAGAAATTTCATCGGGATTGAATACAAAATGGAGAATGCCGACGTAAGTACAAGTTGAGTGAATTTTTTAAGAGTCTGTGGTTTGAGCTGCTCCTGGGAGACCAGTATTAGACTCCGATGCACCTGTGCAGGTTTACTGTATCGCTTGGACTTTCACGTTGACTATGAAACACAGTAATTGCTCGGGATTGAATTCAAGAGGGACAATGCCGACGTAAGTACAAGAAGAGTGAATCTTCGACGGGGTTGTGCTTTGAGCGGCTCCTGGGAGACCAGTATTAGATTCCGATGCCCCAGTGGAGGTTAACTGTATCCCATGGACCTTCACATTGACCATGAAACACAGAAATTGTATCGGGATTGAATATAAAAGGCACAATGCCAAACTAAGTACAGTATGAGTGAATCTTATAGACTTTCTGGTTTGAGCGGCTCCTGGGAGACCAGTATTACATTCCGATGCACCAGTGCAAGTTAACTGTATCCCTTGGACATTCACATTGACCATGAAACACAGATATTGAATGGGGACCAATACCACAGATACAATGTCGACTTAAGTACAAGAAGAGTGAATCTTCTAATAGTTTGTGATTTGAGCGGCTCCTCGGAGACCAGTATTAAATTCCAATGCACCAGTGCAGGTTTACTGTATCCCTTGGACCGCCACATTCACCATGAATCACAGAAATTGCATCATGATTTAATACATAAGGGACAATACCGTCTGAAGTACAAGAAGAGTGAATCTTTCAGGATGTTTGAGCTTTGAGCGGCTCCTCGGTGTCCAGTATTAGATTGCGATGCACCTGTGCAGGAGTTACTGTATCCCTTGGACTTCCACGTTGACCATGAAACACAGTAATTGCTCGCGATTGAATTCAAGAATGACAATGCCGACGTAAGTACAAGAAGAGTGAATTTTCTAAGGGTTTGTGGGTTGAGCAGCTCCTGGGAGACCACTATTAGATTCCGATGCACCAGTGCACGTTTACTGAATCCCTTGGACCTTCAATTTGACCATGAGACACAGAAATTCCATCGGGATATAATACAAATTACACAATGCCCACTTAAGTACAAAAAAAGTGAATTTTCTAAGAGTTTGTGCTTTGAGCGGCTCCTCGTAGACCTGTGTTTGATTCTGATGCACCAGTGCAGGTTTACTGTATCCCTTCGACCTTCACATTGACAAGGAAACACAGATATTGCATCGGGATGGAATACATAAGGGACAATGCCGACTGAAGTACAAGAAGAGTGAATCTTTCAAGAGATTGAGCATTAAGCGGCTCCTGGGTGTCAGTATTAGATTCCGATGCACCTGTGCAGGTTTAATGTATCCCTTGGAACTTCACATTGACCATGAAACACAGAAATTGCTCGGGATTGAATACAAGACGGACAATGCTGACTTAAGTACAAGAAGAGTGAATCTTCGACGGGTTTGTGCTTTGAGCGGTTCCTGGGAGACCAGTTTAAGATTCCGATGCACCAGTGCAGGTTTACTGTATCCCTTGGCCTTCAACATTGACCATGTAACACAGAAATTGCATCGGGATTGAATACAAAATGCACAATGCCGATAAGTACAAGAAGAGTGAATCTTCTAATAGTTTGTGATTTGGGCGGCTCCTGGGAGACTAGTATTAAATTCCAATGCACCAGTGAAGGTTTACAGTATCCCTTGGACCGCCACATTCACCATGAATCACAGAAATTGCATCGAGATTGAATACAAACGGGCAATGCCGACTTGAGTACAAGACGAGTGAATTTTCTAAGAGTTTATGGGTTGAGCAGCTCCTGGGAAACCAGTATTAGATTCCGATGCACTAGTGCAGGTTTTCTGAATCCCTTGGACCTTCAATTTGACCATGAAACACAGAAATTGCATCGGAATTGAATACAAAATACACTATGAAAACTTAAGTACAAGAAGAGTGAATTTTCTAAAAGTTTGTGCTTTGAGCGGCTCGTCAGAGACCTGTGTTCGATTCCGATGCACCAGTGCAGGTTTACTGTATCCCTTGGACCTTCACATTCACCATGAAACACAGAAATTGCATCATGATTTAATACACAAGGGACAATACCGTCTGAAGTACAAGAAGAGTGAATCTTTCAAGAGTTTGCGCATTAAGCTGCTCCTGGGTGTCAGTATTAGATTCCGATGCACCTGTGCAGGTTTACCGTATCCCTTGGACCTTCACATTGACCATGAAACACAGAAATTGCTGGGGATTGAATACAAGACGGACAATGCTGACTTAAGTACAAGAAGAGTGAATCTTCGACGGGTTTGTGATTTGAGCGGTTCCTGGGAGACCAGTTTAAGATTCCGATGCACCAGTGCAGGTTTACTGTATCCCTTGGACCTTGCCATTTACCACGAAACTCAGAAATTGCATCGGGATTGAATACAAAAGGGACTGCCGACTTTAGTACAAGAAAAGTTAATCTTCTATGAGTTTGTGCTTTGAGCGGCTCCTGGGAGACCTGAATTAGATTGCGATGCACCGGTGCAGATTTACTGTATCCCTTCGACCTTCACATTGACCAAGAAACACAGAAATTGCATCGCGATGAAATACATAAGGGACAATGCCGACTGAAGCACAAGAAGAGTGAATCTTTCAAGAGTTTGAGCATTGAGCGGCTCCTGGGAGTCCAGTATTAGGTTCCGATGCACCTGTGCAGGTTCACTGTATACCTTGGACCTTCACATTGACCATGAAACACAGAAATTGCTCGGGATTGAATACAAGACCGACAATGCTGACTTAAGTACAAGAAGAGTGAATCTTCGACGGGTTTGTGCTTTGAGCGGTTCCTGGGAGACCAGTTTAAGATTCCGATGCACCAGTGCAGGTTTACTGAATCCCTTTGACCATCCCATTGACCATGAAAATCAGAAATTGCATCGGGATTGAATACAAAAGGGACTGCCGACTTTAGTACAAGAGGAGTGAATCTTCTAAGAGTTTGTGCTTTGAGCGGCACCTGGGAGACCAGTATTAGATTCCGATGCACCAGTACAGGTTCACTGTACCCCTTAGATCTTCTTATTGACCATGAAACACAGAAATTGCATGGGGACCAATACAAAAGATACAATGTCGACTTAAGCACAAGAAGAGTGAATCTTATAAGAGTTTGTGCTTTGAGCGGCTCCTGGGAGACCAGTATTAGATTCTGATGCAAGAGCATAGGTTTACTGTATCCGTTCGACGTTCACATTGACCGTAAAACACAGAAATTGCATCGAGATTGAATACAAACGGGACAATGCCGACTTTAGCACAAGAAGAGTGAATTTTCTGAGAAGTTGTTTGTTGAGGAGCTCCAGGGAGACCAGTATTAGATTCCGATGCACCAGTGCTAGTTTACTATATCCCTTGGAGCTTCACATTGCCCATGAAACACAGAAATTGCTCGGGATTGAATACAAGAGGGACAACGCCGACTTAAGAACAAGAAGAGTGAATCTTCGAATGGTCTGTGCTTTCAGCGGCTCCTGGGAGACCAGTATTGCATTCCGATGCACCAGTGCAGGTTTACTGTATCCCTTGGACCTTCACATTGACCATGAAACACGGAAAATGCATCGGTATTCAATACAAAAGGGACTGCCGTGTTAAGTACAAGAAGAGGTAATCATCTAAGAGATTGTGCTTTGAGCGCCTCCTCGCAGACCAGTAGTAGATTCCGATGCACCAGTGCAGGTTTACTGTATCCCTTCGACCTTCCCATTGACCATGAAACACATAATTTGCATCCGGATTGAATACAAAAGGGATAATGCCGACTTATGTACAAGAAGAGTGAATCTTCTAAGAGTTTGAGCTTTGAGCGGCTCCTGGGTGTCCAGTATTAGTTTCTGATGCACCTGTGCTGGTTTACTGTATCCCTTGGACCTTCCCATTGACCATGAAACACATAATTTGCATCCGGATTGAATACAAAAGGGATAATGCCGACTTATGTACAAGAAGAGTGAATCTTCTAAGAGTTTGAGCTTTGAGCGGCTCCTGGGTGTCCAGTATTAGTTTCTGATGCACCTGTGCTGGTTTACTGTATCCCTTGGACCTTCACATTCACCATGAAACACAGAAATTGCATCATGATTTAATACATAAGGGACAATACCGTCTGAAATACAAGAAGAGTGAATTTTCTAAGGGTTTGTGGGTTGAGCAGCTCCTGGGTGACCAGTATTAGATTCCGGTGCACCAGTGCAGGTTTACTTAATCCCTTGGACCTTCAATTTGACCATGAGACACAGAAATTCCATCGGGATATAATACAAATTACACAATGCCCACTTAAGTACAAAAAAAGTGAATTTTCTAAGAGTTTGTACTTTGAGCGGCTCCTCATAGACCTGTGTTCGATTCCGATGCACCAGTGCAGGTTTACTGTATCCCTTGGACCTTCACAGTGACCAGGAAACACAGTAATTGCAACGGGATGGAATACATAAGGGACAATGCCGACTGAAGTACAAGAAGAGTGAATCTTTCAAGAGTTTGAGCATTAAGCGGCTCCTGGGTGTCAGTATTAGATTCCGATGCACCTGTGCAGGTTTACTGTATCCCTTGGACCTTCACATTGACCATGAAACACAGAAATTTCTTGGGATTGAATACAAGACGGACAATGCTGACTTAAGTACAAGAAGAGTGTATCATCGACGGGTTTGTGCTTTGAGCGGTTCCTGGGAGAACAGTTCAAGATTCCGATGCACCAGTGCAGGTTTACTGTATCCCTTGGACCTTGCCATTGACCATGAAACTCAGAAATTGCATCGGGATTGAATACAAAAGGGACTGCCGACTTTAGTACAAGAAGAGTTAATCTTCTATGAGTTTATGCTTTGAGCGGCTCCTGGGAGACCTGAATTAGATTCCGATGCACCAGCGCAGGTTTACTGTATCCCTTCGACCTTCACATTGACAAGGAAACACAGATATTGCATCGGGATGGAATACATAAGGGACAATGCCGACTGAAGTACAAGAAGAGTGAATCTTTCAAGAGTTTGAGCATTGAGCGGCTCCTGGGAGTCCAGTATTAGATTCCGATGCACCTGTGCAGGTTTACTGTATCCCTTGGACCTTCACATTGACCATGAAACACAGAAATTGCTCGGGATTGAATACAGGACGGACAATGCTGACTTAAGTACAAGAAGAGTGGATCTTCGACGGGTTTGTGCTTTGAGCGGTTCCTGGTAGACCACTTTCAGATTCCGATGCACCAGTGCAGGTTTACTGTATCCCTTGGACCTTCCCATTGACCATGAAAATCAGAAATTGCATCGGGATTGAATACAAGAGGGACTGCCGACTTTAGTACAAGAGGAGTGAATCTTCTAAGAGTTTGTGCTTTGAGCGGCTCCTGGGAGTCCAGTATTAGATTCCGATGCACCAGTACAGGTTTACTGTATCCCTTGGACCTTCACATTGACAATGAAACACAGAAATTGCATGGGGACCAATACGAAAGATACAATGTCCACTTAAATACAAGAAGAGTTAATCTTCCCTGAGTTGGTGTTTTGAGCGGCTCCTGGGAGACCAGTATTAAATTCTAATGCACCAGTGCAGGTTTACTGTTGCCATTGTATCTTCACATTGATCATGAAACACAGAAATTGCATTGGGATTGAATACGAAAGGGACAATGCCGACGTAAGTACAAGAAAAGTGAATCTTATAAGAGTTTGTGCTTTTAGCGGCTCCTGGGAGACCTGTAATAGACTCCGATGCACCAGTGCAGGTTTACAGTATCCCTTGGACCTTCAGATTGACCATGAAACACAGAAATTGCATCGGGATTCAATACAAAATGGACAATGCCGACATAAGTACAAGATGAGAGAATTTTTTTAAGTTTGTATATTGAGCTACTCCTGCGAGACCAGTATCAGATTCCGATGAACCAGTGCAGGTTTATTGTATCCCTTGGACTTTCCCATTGACCATGAAACACAGAAATCGCATCGTGATTGAATACTAAAGGCACAATGCCGACTTGAGTAGAAGAGTAGTGAATCTTCTAAGGGTTTGTGTTTTGAGCGGCTCCTGGGGGACAAGTATTAGATTCCGATGCACCAGTGCAGGTTTACTGTATCCCATAGACCTGCACATTGACCATGAAACACAGAAATTTCATCGGGATTGAATACAAAATGGAGATAGCTGACATTAGTACAAGATGAGGGAATTTTCGAAGGGTTTGTGGTTTGAGCTGCTCCTAAGAGACCAGTATTACATTCCGATGAACCAGTGCAGGTTTATTGTATTACTTGGACCTTCACATTGACCATGAAACACAGATATCGCATTGGGATTGAATAAAAACGCACAATGCCGGCTTGAGTACAAGAAGAGAGAATGTTCTAAAAGTTTGTGCTTTGAGCGGCTCCTGGGAGACCAGTATTAAATTCTGATGCACCAGTGCAGGTTTACTGTAGCCATTGTATCTTCACATTGATCATGAAACACAGAAATTGCATTGGGATTGAATACGAAAGGGATAATGCCGACGTAAGTACAAGAAGAGTGAATCTTAAAAGAGTTTGTGATTTGAGCGGCTCCTGGGAGACCAGTATTAGATTCCGATGCACCAGCGTAGGTTTACTGTATCCGTTCGACGTTCACATTGACCGTGAAACACAGAAATTGCATCGAGATTGAATACAAACGGGACAATGCATACTTTAGTACAAGAAGAGTGAATTTTCTGAGAAGTTGTTTGTTGAGGAGCTCCAGGGAGACGAGTATTAGATACCGATGCACCAGTGCTAGTTTACTATATCCCTTAAGGCTTCACATTGCCCATGAAACACAGAAATTGCATCGGGATTGAATACAAGAGGGACAAAGCCGACTTAAGTACCAGAAGAGCGAATCTTCTAAGAGTTTGTTCTTTGAGCGGCTCTTCGGAGACCAGTGTTCGATTCCGATGCACCAGTGCGGGTTTACTGTATCCCTTGGACCTTCACATTGACCATGAAACACAGAAATTGCTCGGAATTGAATACAAGAGGGACAACGCCGACTTAAGAACAAGAAGAGTGAATCTTCGAGTGGTTTGTGCTTTCAGCGGCTCCTGGGAGACCAGTATTGGATTCCGATGCACCAGTGCAGGTTTACTGTATCCCTTGGACCTTCACATTGACCATGAAACACGGAAATTGCATCGGTATTCAATACAGAAGGGACTGCCGTCTTCAGTACAAGAAGAGGTAATCATCTAAGAGATTGTGCTTTGAGCGCCTCCTCGCAGACCAGTATTAGATTCCAATGCACCTGTGCAGGTTTACTGTATCCCTTCGACCTTCACATTGACCATGAAACACATAATTTGCATCCGGATTGAATACAAAAGGGATAATGCCGACTTATGTACAAGAAGAGTGAATCTCCTAAGAGTTTGAGCTTTGAGCGGCTCCTGGGTGTCCAGTATTAGTTTCCGATGCACCTGTGCTGGTTTACTGTATCCCTTGGACCTTCACATTGACCATGAAACACAGACATTGCATCGGGAGTGAATACAAAAGTGTCAATAACGACATACGTACAAGAAGAGTGAATTTTCTAAGGGTTTGTGCTTTGAGCGGCTCCTGGGAGACCAGTATTAGATTCCGATGTACCAGTGCAGATTTACTGTATCCCCTGGACCTTCAATTTGACCATGAAACACAGAAATTGCATCGGGATTGAAAACAAAATATACAATGCCAACTTAAGTACAGGAAGAGTGAATTTTCTAAGAGTTTGTGCTCTGAGCGGCTCCTCAGAGACCAGTGTTCGATCCCGATGCACCAGTGCAAATTTACTGTATCCCTTGGACCTTCACATTGACCATGAAACACAGAAATTGCATCGGGATGGAATACATAAGGGACAATGCCGACTGAAGTACAGGAAGAGTGTATCATTCAAGAGTTTGAGCTCTGAGCGGCTCCTGGGTGTCCAGTAACAGATTCCGATGCACCTGCGCAGGTTTACTGTATCCCTTGGACCTTAACATTGACCATGAAACACAGAAATTGCACGGGATTGAATACAAGAGGGACAATGACGACTTAAGTAGAAGAAGAGTGAATCTTCGACGGGTTTGTGTTTGAGCGGCTCCTGGGAGACCAGTATTAGATTTCGATGCACCAGTGTAGTTTTACTGTATCCCTTGGATCTTCACATTGACCATGAAACTCAGAAATTGCATTGGGATTGAAGACAAAAGGGACTGCCCACTTAAGTACAAGAAGAGTTAATCTTTCAAGAGTTTGTACTTTGAGCGGGTCCTGGGAGATTAGTATTAGATTCCGATGAACCAGTACAGGTTTAATGTATCCCTTCGACCTTCACATTGACCATGAAACACAGAAATTGCATCGGGATTGAATACAAAAAGCACAATGCCGACGTAACTACAAGAAGAGTGAATCTTCTAAGAGTTTGTGCTTTTAGCGTCTCCTGGGAGACCAGTATTAGATTCCGATGCACCAGTGCAGGTTTACTGTATCCCTTGGACCATCACATTGACGATGAAACACAGAAAATTCATCGGGATTAAATAGAAAATGGAGAATGCCGCCATAAGTACAAGATCAGAGAATTTTCTAACAGTCTGTGGTTTGAGCTGCTCCTGGGAGACCAGTATTAGATTCCGATGAACCAGTGCAGGTTTATTGTATCTCTTGGACATTCACAATGACCATGAAACACAGAAATCGCATCGGGATTGAATACAAAAGGCACAATGCCGACTTGAGTACAAGAAGACCAAATCTTCTAAGGGTTTGTGCTTTGAGCGGCTCCTGGGAGACCAGTATTAGATTCCGCTGCACCAGTACAGGTTTACTGTATCCCTTGGCCCTTCAATTTGACCATGATAAAAAGAAATTGCATCGGGATTGGATACAAAACTCACAATGCCAACATAAGTACAAGGTGAGTGAATCTTCGAAGAGTTTGTGATTTGAGCGTCTCGTGGAAGACCTATATTAGATTCCGATGTACCAGTGCACGTTTACTGTATCTCTTTGACCTTCACATTGACAATGAAACACAGAAATTGCATCAGGATTGAATACAAAAGGGACAATGCCGACTTAAGTACAAGAAGTTGAATTTTCTAAGAGTTTGTGGTGGGTGGCTGCTGGGAGACCAGTATTCGATTCCGATGCACCAGTGCAGGTTTACTGTATCCCTTGGACCATCACATTGACCTTGAAACACAGATATCGCATCGGGATTGAATACAAGAGGCACAATACCATCTTAAGTACAAGAAGAGTGAATCTTCTAAGAGTTTGTGGTTTGAGCGGCTCATGGGAGGCCAGTATTCGATTCCGATGAACCAGTGCAGGTTTTCTGTATCCCTTGGACATTCTCATTGACCATGCAACATAGAATTTGCTTCGGGGTTGATTACAAAATGCACAATACCGAGTTGAGTACAAGAAGTGTGAATCTTCTAAGAATTTGTGCTTTGAGCGGCTCCTGGGAGACCAGTATTAGATTCCGATGCACCAGTGCTGGTTCATTGTATCATTTGGAAGTTCACATTGACAATGAAACACAGAAATTGCATCGGGATTGAATACAAAATGGACAATGCTGACATAAGTACAAGAAGAAGGATTCTTCTAGGAGTTTGTGCTTTCAGCGGATCCTTGGAGACCTGAATTAGATTCCGATGCACCAGTGCAGGTTTACTGTATCCCTTCGACCTTCACATTGACAAGGAAACACAGATATTGCATCGGGATGGAATACATAAGGGACAATGCCGACTAAAGTACAAGAAGAGTGAATCTTTCAAGAGTTTGAGCATTGAGCGGCTCCTGGGAGTCCAGTATTAGATTCCGATACACCTGTGCAGGTTTACTGTATCCCTTGGACCTTCACATTGACCATGAAACACAGAAATTGCTCGGGATTGAATACAGGACGGACAATGCTGACTTAAGTACAAGAAGAGTAAATCTTCGACGGGTTTGTGCTTTGAGCGGTTCCTGGTAGACCACTTTCAGATTCCGATGCACCAGTGCAGGTTTACTGTATCCCTTGGACCTTCCCATTGACCATGAAAATCAGAAATTGCATCGGGATTGAATACAAGAGGGACTGCCGACTTTAGTACAAGAGGAGTGAATCTTCTAAGAGTTTGTGCTTTGAGCGGCTCCTGGGAGTCCAGTATTAGATTCCGATGCACCAGTACATGTTTACTGTATCCCTTGGACCTTCACATTGACAATGAAACACAGAAATTGCATGGGGACCAATACGAAAGATACAATGTCCACTTAAATACAAGAAGAGTTCATCTTCCCTGAGTTAGTGTTTTGAGCGGCTCCTGGGAGACCAGTATTAAATTCTAATGCACCAGTGCAGGTTTACTGTAGCCATTGTATCTTCACATTGATCATGAAACACAGAAATTGCATTGGGATTGAATACGAAAGGGACAATGCCGACGTAAGTACAAGAAAAGTGAATCTTATAAGAGTTTGTGCTTTTAGCGGCTCCTGGGAGACCAGTAATAGACTCCGATGCACCAGTGCAGGTTTGCAGTATCCCTTGGACCTTCAGATTGACCATGAAACACAGAAATTGCATCGGGATTCAATACAAAATGGACAATGCCGACATAAGTACAAGATGAGAGAATTTTTTAAAGTTTGTATATTGAGCTACTCCTGCGAGACCAGTATCAGATTCCGATGAACCAGTGCAGGTTTATTGTATCCCATGGACTTTCCCATTGACCATGAAACACAGAAATCGCATCGTGATTGAATACTAAAGGCACAATGCCGACTTGAGTAGAAGAGTAGTGAATCTTCTAAGGGTTTGTGTTTTGAGCGGCTCCTGGGGGACAAGTATTAGATTCCGATGCACCAGTGCAGGTTTACTGTATCCCATAGACCTGCACATTGACCATGAAACACAGAAATTTCATCGGGATTGAATACAAAATGGAGATAGCTGACATTAGTGCAAGATGAGGGAATTTTCGAAGGGTTTGTGGTTTGAGCTGCTCCTAAGAGACCAGTATTACATTCCGATGAACCAGTGCAGGTATATTGTATCACTTGGACCTTCACATTGACCATGAAACACAGATATCGCATTGGGATTGAATTAAAACGCACAATGCCAGCTTGAGTACAAGAAGAGAGAATGTTCTAAAAGTTTGTGCTTTGAGCGGCTCCTGGGAGACCAGTATTAGATTCCGATGCACCAGCGTAGGTTTACTGTATCCGTTCGACGTTCACATTGACCGTGAAACACAGAAATTGCATCGAGATTGAATACAAACGGGACAATGCATACTTTAGTACAAGAAGAGTGAATTTTCTGAGAAGTTGTTTGTTGAGGAGCTCCAGGGAGACGAGTATTAGATACCGATGCACCAGTGCTAGTTTACTATATCCCTTGGAGCTTCACATTGCCCATGAAACACTGAAATTCCATCGGGATTGAATACAAGAGGGACAAAGCCGACTTAAGTACCAGAAGAGCGAATCTTCTAAGAGTTTGTGCTTTGAGCGGCTCTTCGGAGACCAGTGTTCGATTCCGATGCACCAGTGCGGGTTTACTGTATCCCTTGGACCTTCACATTGACCATGAAACACAGAAATTGCTCGGGATTGAATACAAGAGGGACAACGCCGACTTAAGAACAAGAAGAGTGAATCTTCGAGTGGTTTGTGCTTTCAGCGGCTCCTGGGAGACCAGTATAGGATTCCAATGCACCAGTGCAGGTTTACTGTATCCCTTGGACCTTCACATTGACCATGAAACACGGAAATTGCATCGGTATTCAATACAGAAGGGACTGCCGTCTTCAGTACAAGAAGAGGTAATCATCTAAGAGATTGTGCTTTGAGCGCCTCCTCGCAGACCAGTATTAGATTCCGATGCACCTGTGCAGGTTTACTGTATCCCTTCGACCTTCACATTGACCATGAAACACATAATTTGCATCCGGATTGAATACAAAAGGGATAATGCCGACTTATGTACAAGAAGAGTGAATCTTCTAAGAGTTTGAGCTTTGAGCGGCTCCTGGGTGTCCAGTATTAGTTTCCGATGCACCTGTGCTGGTTTACTGTATCCCTTGGACCTTCACATTGACCATGAAACACAGACATTGCATCGGGAGTGAATACAAAAGTGTCAATAACAACATACGTACAAGAAGAGTGAATTTTCTAAGGGTTTGTGCTTTGAGCGGCTCCTGGGAGACCAGTATTAGATTCCGATGTACCAGTGCAGGTTTACTGTATCCCCTGGACCTTCAATTTGACCATGAAACACAGAAATTGCATCGGGATTGAAAACAAAATATACAATGCCAACTTAAGTACAGGAAGAGTGAATTTTCTAAGAGTTTGTGCTTTGAGCGGCTCCTCAGAGACCAGTGTTCGATCCCGATGCACCAGTGCAAATTTACTGTATCCCTTGGACCTTCACATTGACCATGAAACACAGAAATTGCATCGGGATGGAATACATAAGGGACAATGCCGACTGAAGTACAGGAAGAGTGTATCATTCAAGAGTTTGAGCTTTGAGCGGCTCCTGGGTGTCCAGTAACAGATTCCGATGCACCTGCGCAGGTTTACTGTATCCCTTGGACCTTAACATTGACCATGAAACACAGAAATTGCACGGGATTGAATACAAGATGGACAATGACGACTTAAGTAGAAGAAGAGTGAATCTTCGACGGGTTTGTGTTTGAGCGGCTCCTGGGAGACCAGTATTAGATTTCGATGCACCAGTGTAGTTTTACTGTATCCCTTGGATCTTCACATTGACCATGAAACTCAGAAATTGCATTGGGATTGAAGACAAAAGGGACTGCCCACTTAAGTACAAGAAGAGTTAATCTTTGAAGAGTTTGTACTTTGAGCGGCTCCTGGGAGATTAGTATTAGATTCCGATGAACCAGTACAGGTTTAATGTATCCCTTCGACCTTCACATTGACCATGAAACACAGATATTGCATCGGGATTGAATACAAAAGGGAAAATGCCGACTAAAGTGCAAGAAGAGTTAATCTTCTAAGGGTTTGTGCTTTGAGCGGCTCCTTGGGGACCAGTATTAGATTCTGATGCACCAGTGCAGGTTTACTGTAGCCATTGGACCTTCACATTGACAATGAAACACAGAAATTGCATCGGGATTGAATACAAAAAGCACAATGCCGACGTAACTACAAGAAGAGTGAATCTTCTAAGAGTTTGTGCTTTTAGCGTCTCCTGGGAGACCAGTATTAGATTCCGATGCACCAGTGCAGGTTTACTGTATCCCTTGGACCATCACATTGACGATGAAACACAGAAAATTCATCGGGATTAAATAGAAAGTGGAGAATGCCGCCATAAGTACAAGATCAGAGAATTTTCTAACAGTCTGTGGTTTGAGCTGCTCCTGGGAGACCAGTATTAGATTCCGATGAACCAGTGCAGGTTTATTGTATCTCTTGGACGTTCACAATGACCATGAAACACAGATATCGCATCGGGATTGAATACAAAAGGCACAATGCCGACTTGAGTACGAGAAGACCAAATCTTCTAAGGGTTTGTGCTTTGAGTGGCTCCTGGGAGACCAGTATTAGATTCCGCTGCACCAGTACAGGTTTACTGTATCCCTTGGCCCTTCAATTTGACCATGATAAAAAGAAATTGCATCGGGATTGGATACAAAACTCACAATGCCAACATAAGTACAAGGTGAGTGAATCTTCGAAGAGTTTGTGATTTGAGCGTCTCGTGGAAGACCTATATTACATTCCGATGTACCAGTGCACGTTTACTGTATCTCTTTGACCTTCACATTGAAAATGAAACACAGAAATTGCATCAGGATTGAATACAAAAGGGACAATGCCGACTTAAGTACAAGAAGTTGAATTTTCTAAGAGTTTGTGGTGGGTGGCTGCTGGGAGACCAGTATTCGATTCCGATGCACCAGTGCAGGTTTACTGTATCCCTTGGACCATCACATTGACCTTGAAACACAGATATCGCATCGGGATTGAATACAAGAGGCACAATACCATCTTAAGTACAAGAAGATTGAATCTTCTAAGAGTTTGTGGTTTGAGCGGCTCATGGGAGGCCAGTATTCGATACCGATGAACCAGTGCAGGTTTTCTGTATCCCTTGGACATTCTCATTGACCATGCAACATAGAATTTGCTTCGGGGTTGATTACAAAATGCACAATACCGAGTTGAGTACAAGAAGTGTGAATCTTCTAAGAATTTGTGCTTTGAGCGGCTCCTGGGAGACCAGTATTAGATTCCGATGCACGAGTGCTGGTTCACTGTATCATTTGGAAGTTCACATTGACAATGAAACACAGAAATTGCATCGGGATTGAATACAAAATGGACAATGCTGACATAAGTACAAGAAGAATGATTCTTCTAGGAGTTTGTGCTTTCAGCGGATCCTTGGAGACCAATATTAGATTCCGATGCACCAGTGTAGGTTTACTGTATCCCTTGGACATTCACATTGACCATGAAACGCAGATATTGCATGGGAACCAATACAAAAGATACAATGTCGACTTAAGTACAAGAAGAGTGAATCTCCTAATAGTTTGTGATTTGAGCGGCTCCTGGGAGACCAGTATTAAATTCCAATGCACCAGTGCAGGTTTACTGTATCCCTTGGACCGCCCCATTCACCATGAAATTCAGAAATCGAATCGGGATAGAATACAAAGGGAACAATGCCGCCTTAAGTACAAGAATAGTGAATCTTCTAAGAGGTTGTGCTTTGAGCGGCCCCTGGGAGACCAGCATTAGATTCCGATGCACCAGTGCAGGATTACTGTATCCCTTGGCCCATCACATTGACCATGAAACGAAGAAATTGCATTGGGATTAAATACAAAATGCACAATGCCGACTTAAGTACAAGAAGAGTGAATCTTTTAAGAGTTTGTGCTTTGAACTGCTCCTGGGAGTCCAGTATTAGGTTCCGATGCACCAGTACAGGTTTACTGTATCCCGTGGTCCTTCACATTGGCCATGAAACACAGATATTGCATCGAGATTGTTTACAAAAGGGACAATGCCAACTTAAGTACATGAAGAGTGAATTTCTTCAGAGTTTGTGTTTTGAGCGGCTCCTGGGATATCAGTATCAGATTCCGATGCACCTGTGCAGGTTTACTGTGTCCCTTGGACCTTCACAATGACCTTGAAACACATAACTTGCATCGGAATAAAATGCAAAAGGCACAATGCCGTCTTTAGTACAAGAAGAGTGAATCTTCTTAGATATTGTACTTTGAGCGGCTCCTGGGAGACCTCTATTAGATTCCGATGCACCTGTGCTGGTTTACTGTATCCCTTGGACCTTCACATGGACCATCAAACACAGATATTGCATCGGGATTGAAAACAAAATGCACAATGCCCACTTAAGTATGCGAAGAATGATTCTTGTAAGAGTTTGTGCTTTGAGCGGGTCCTGGGAGACCAGTATTAGATTCCGAAGCACCAGTGCAGGTTTACTGTATCCCTTGGAGCTTCACATTGATCATGAAACACAGATATTGCATCGGGATTGAATACAAAAGGCACAATGACGACTTAAGTACAAGAAGAGTGATCGTCTAAGAGTTTGTGTTTTGAACGGCACCTGGGGGCCAATATGCGATTCCGATGCACCAGTGCAGGTATACTGTATCCCTTGGACCTTCACATTGACCATGAAACACAGAAATTTGATCGGGATTGAATACAAAAGGCACAAAGCCAAATTAAGTACAAGAAGAGTGAATCTTAAAGTGTTTGTGGTATGAGCGGCTCCTGGGAGACCAGTATTAGATCCCGATGACCCAATGCGGGTTTACTGTATCCATCGGACCTTCACACGGACCATCAAACACAGAAATTGCATCGGGATTGAAAACAAAAACCACAACCGACATAAGTACAAGAAGAGTGAATCTTGTAAGAGTTTGTGCTTTGAGCGATTCCTGGGAGACCAGTATTAGATTCCAATGCACCAGTGCAGGTTTACTGTATCCCTTGGACATTCACATTGACCATAAAACACAGAAATTGCATTGGGATTGAATAGAAAAGGGACTACCGACTTAAGTACAAGAAGAGTTAATCATCTAAGAAATTGATTTGAGCGGCTCCTTGGAGACCAGTATTGGATTCTGATGCTCCAGTGCAGGTGTACTGTATCCCTTGGACCTTCACATTGACCATGAAACGCAGAAATTGGATCGGGATTGAATACCAAATGCACAATGCCGACTTACATACAAGAAGAGTAAATCTTCTAAGAGTTTGTTATTTGAGCGGTTCATGGGAGACCAGTATTAGATTCCAATGCATCAGTGCAGGTTTACTGTATCCCTTGGAGCTTCACATTGACCATGAAACACAGAAATTGCATCGAGATTGAATAGAAACGGGACAAAGCCGACTTAAGTACAAGAAGAGTGAATTTTCTAAGCGGTTGTGGGTTGAGCAGCTCCAGGGAGACCAGTATTACATTCTGATGCACAAGTACTGGTTTACTGTATCCCTTGGACCCTTACATTGCCCATGAAACACAGAAATTTCATCGGGATTGAATACAAAAGGGACAATGCCGACTTAAGTACAAGAAGAGTGAATCTTCTAAGAGTTTCTGGTTTGAGAGGCTCCTGGGAGACGAGTAATATATTCCAATGCACCAGTGCAGGTTTACTGTATCCCTTGGACCTTCACATTGACCATGAAACACAGAAATCGCATCGGGATTGAATACTAAATGCACAATGCCGACTTAAGTACAAGAAGAGTGAATCTTCTAAGAGTTTGTCGTTTGAGCGGCTCATGGGAGACCAGTATTGGATTCCGATGAACCAGTGCAGGTTTACTGTATCCCTTGGAACTTCTCAATGACCATGAAACACAGAAATTGCATCGCGATTGAAATCAAATGCACAATGCCAACTTAAGTACAAGAAGAGTGAATCTTCTAAGAGTTTGTGCTTTGAGCGGCTCCTGGGAAACCAGTATTACATTCCCATTCACCAGTGCAGGTTGAGTCTATCATTTGGACCTTCACATTGACCATGAAACACAGTAATTGCATCGGGATTGAATACAAAATGGACAATGCCAATTTAAGTACAAGAAGAATGAATCTTCTAGGAATTTGTGCTTTCAGCGGCTCCTGGGACAATAGTATTAGATTCCGATGCACCAGTGCAAGTTTACTGTATCCCTTGGATCTTCACATTGACCATGAAACACAGAAATTGCATCGGGATTGTGTACAAATGGCACAATGCTAACTTCAGTACAAGGAGAGTGAATTTTCTAAGAGTTTGTGGTTTGAGCGGCTCCTGGGAGACCAGTATTAGTTTCCGATGCACCAGTGCATGTTTACTGTATCCCTTGGTCCTTCACATTGACCATGAAACATAGAAATTGCATCGGGATTGAATACAAAAGGCACAATGCCAATTAAGTAAAAGAAGAGTGAATCTTCTAAGCGTTTGTGGTTTGAGCGGCTCCTGGGAGACCAGTATTAGAATCCGATGCACCAGTGAACGTTAAATGTATCCCTTTGACCTTCACATTGACCATGAAACACAGAAATCGCATCGGGATTGAATACTTAATGCACAATGCTGACTTACGTACAAGGAGACTGAATCTTCTAAGAGTTTGTGCTTTGAGCGGCTCCTGGGAGACAAGTATTAGATTCTGATGCACCAGCGCAGGTTCACTGTATCCCTTCGACCCCCACATTGAAGATGAAACACAGAAATCGCATCGAGATTGAATAGAAACGGGACAAAGCCGACTTAAGTACAAGAAGAGTGAATTTTCTAAGCAGTTGGCGGTTGAGCAGCTCCAGGGAGACCAGTATTACATTCTGATGCACCAGTACTGGTTTACTGTATCCCTATGACCTTTACATTGCCCATGAAACACAGAAATTTCATCGGGATTGAATACAAAAGGGACAATGCCGACTTAAGTACAAGAAGAGTGAATCTTCTAACTGTTTGTGTTTTGAGCGGCTCCTGGGAGACCAGTATTAGATTCCGATTCACCAGTGCAGGTTTACTGTATCCCTTGGACCTTCACATTGACCATGAAACACAAAAATTGCACCGGGATTGAATACAAAAGGGACTGCCGACTTAAGTACAAGAAGAGTGAATCTTCTAAGAGTTTCTGGTTTGAGAGGCTCCTGGGAGACGAGTAATATATTCCAATGCACCAGTGCAGGTTTACTGTATCCCTTGGACCTTCACATTGACCATGAAACACAGAAATCGCATCGGGATTGAATACTAAATGCACAATGCCGACTTAAGTACAAGAAGAGTGAATCTTCTAAGAGTTTGTGGTTTGAGCGGCTCATGGGAGACCAGTATTGGATTCCGATGAACCAGTGCAGCTTTACTGTTTCCCTTGGAACTTCTCAATGACCATGAAACACAGAAATTGCATCGCGATTGAAATCAAATGCACAATGCCGACTTAAGTACAAGAAGAGTTAATCTTCTAAGAGTTTGTGCTTTGAGCGGCTCCTGGGAAACCAGAATTACATTCCCATTCACCAGTGCAGGTTGACTCTATCATTTGGACCTTCACATTGACCATGAAATACAGATATTGCATCGGGATTGAATGCAAATAGGACAATGGTGACTTACGTACAAGAAGAATGAATCCTCTAGGAGTTTGTGCTTTCAGCGGCTCCTGGGAGACCAGTATTGGATTCGGATGCACCAGCGCAGGTTTACTGTATCCCTTGGACCTTCTCATTGACCATGAATCACAGAAATCGCAACGGGATTGAATACAAAAGGCACAATGACGACTTAAGTACAAGAAGAGTGATCGTCTAAGAGTTTGTGCTTTGAGCGGCTCCTGGGAGGCCGGTACTACATTCCGATGCACCAGTGCAGGTTCACTGTATCATTTGGATCTTCACATTGACCTTGAAACACAGTAATTGCATCGGGATTGAATACAAAATGGACAATGCCAATTTAAGTACAGGAAGAATGAATCTTCTAGGAATTTGTGCTTTCAGCGGCTCCTGGGAGAATAGTATTAGATTCCGATGCACCAGTGCAAGTTTACTGTATCCCTTGGATCTTCACATTGACCATGAAACACAGAAATTGCATCGGGATTGTGTACAAAAGGAACAATGCCAACTTAAGTGCAAGGAGAGTGAATCTTCTAAGAGTTTGTGGTTTGAGCGGCTCCTGGGAGACCAGTATTAGATTCTGATGCACCAGTGCACGTTAAATGTATCCCTTTGACCTTCACATTGACCATGAAACACAGAAATCGCATCGGGATTGAATACTTATTGCACAATGCTGACTTACGTACAAGAAGATTGAATCTTCTAAGAGTTTGTGCTTTCAGCGGCTCCTGGGAGTTCAGTATTAGATTCCGATGCACCAGTGCTGGTTTACTGTATTACTTGGACCTTCACATTGACCATGAAACACAGTAATTGCATCGGGATTGAATACAAATGAGACAATGCCGCCTTAAGTACAAGAAGAGTGAATCTTCTTTTAGTTTGTGCTTTCAGTGGCTCCTGGGAGACCAGTATTGGATTCTGATGCACCAGTGCAGGTTTTCTGTATCCCTTGGACCTTCACATTGACTATGAAACACAGAAATTGCATTGGGATTGAATACAAAAGTGACAATGCTGACTTAAGTACAAGAAGAGTGAATCTTCTAAGAGTTTGTGGTTTGAGAGGCTCCTGGGAGCTAACTCGTTACAATACACCCAGGAAGTGGAGAGGAACCCGCACTGGACACCTCAAAAGGCTGAACATTGGGAATAATTGTAGATGTAGCTAAATGGAATATCTGAAGGGAAGTAACAGAATAATGTGTACTAGGATATGACAAACCTGCCCAAGTCCTCTACAAAGGATACCAAGGGTGTAAATAATTTTTTGATAACATTTTGTATTTAAAAATATTTGTGTGTATAAATTGTTCATGTTGATGTAAATTTGACAATTTAAGAAATGGTCATGCTTAGGAACAATATAAGAAATAGGCGTTATGTAAAAGCCAGTGTGCTTTTGTTTGAAACGAAAATGGCTATGGAGAGTGGAAAAGGTTCGAAAGGCGAATTGGCGTGCTACCTTGAGCAAGTGCGGGAAGTAAGTCACACTGTCTGTAGGCAGCAGTGATTGAGGTAACTCCTTTGTGGAGCAGAAGCTTTGCCTGCAAATTTTCATAAAAATGCCTCGGTTGAAGACTGCAAACAGCTTGCAGCATAGCTGCGAGTTGTTGAGCTACTGTATGTAAAACTGAATGAAGCCAAGTAGAGAAATTGAGCCCATACAGCAAGAAACTTGCAGGCTGTAGTGTGGGTAGTTTAGCCGTCATAACTGTTCGCCACACCCAAGCCTACAGCCCACAGATAAGATTTTTTTCTATTTTTACCTTTGTAGGGCATGAACCATTAATTTAAACTGTGTTTTAATAATCATTCTTGAACTTTACGGAAACTGGTTCACCCTGTTATTTCATCCTAATCATACATCTGTATAGGGTTCCTTCCTGGTGTTTGATTAATCCGAGTGTCCTGTTTTACAGACTTATGAAGTTCCAAGTTAATATAAAGAGGCACCATTTAAATAGCTTTAGTGTAAATAATAAAAATGTTTTCTTAACTATTGCAAAGTGTTGTAGTTTGGTTACATAAAATTCAATCAGAGTGAAGCCAAGTTACTAAAACCTGTTAGATGGCTATACAGAATTAGTTCAAAGAATAATAGCTTTTGAAAGTTAATTCCACCAAGAAAGAGGTTTTCTTTAAGTGAAATGTTCAGTTAAAAAGTGTGTGCTTTAGTGTCTAAGTATTTAAGTTTCTTGATTATGGAAAGTGCTTTTCTAAAGGTTGTCCCCCCCACCCCGGCTAATTTTTTTTACCTTCCTCGAAGTTATCTACTGGGCTTTTTCTTTTTTAAAAACATAATGCATAAAGATGTAGCCCAAAATTGTTTAAGTGGGGTAATTTATTTGAAGAGCCAAACTAAACAGTAGCAAGAAAGTAGGCAAAATTCACATTTCTGCTTCTCCAATACTTCACTATTTCATTGCCAGGATAGGTTGGTGACCATTAAGTACATGTTTCATACCACTAAATGAACTTGGAAATGAGTTGTCCTAGCTTCAGTATATTATTATTCATACTGTGTTTCTATCTAGCCACTGGGTAAGATCTTAGGAAAAGAAGTGAATAGTCAAATTTTCTTATCCATTAGATGCAACACATGGTAAATCCTGTAAGAAGGATAACTCTATTGATTATCTTTTCCTATAAACAGGACTATCCTTCCATAGTGTATTTTATTTGGAAACTAAATTAAATTTTAGTAAGAGGGTTATACGTGGCAACATAGAGACAGGGTTTCTGTTATTTGTGTAAAAGCATACTAATATCATAATGGTAGTGTTATAAGGTCCTATTAATGTGTGGTCATGACATTTGTTAAATGTCTCACCACATTCCTATTGAAACTATTTACTCTTCTTGTAAATAACACCTATGACAATTTTATACAAATGTCCACTAAGACTTTGCTCGTCAACTTTCATTTAGGTAACAGCGATCTTTAGATGTATTTAAATCAGTACTGTTAAGAAATACTGACTAGCTTTATTTTCAAGAATCTCAAGTTTAAGTTATACATACTGTTATCCTCCAATAAGAATCATTGGCCGATTCTTCATCTTTGACAGGTTTAGCATGCCTGCAATGCAAAACATTATCTTTTGTATTAACAGATGAAATCCAACTTTTTAAATTTAATAAATGCTTATACAAACATAAAGTTTCTTCAAAAAATGTATTTCTGACAACTTCCTGTCACAGATAATTTTCACTGAATGTTGCAACCCAGTTATATTGCTGATGAGAAGCAAATGTTGATCTTTTCCCTCTCTTCCTTCACCATCTCCTGTTTACAGAATGAGATTTTCACTCTGCAGCGGAAACGAGGTACTGGCAGAAGTAAAGCTGTGAGTACCGGACGTGAGTCGTGCTTTGGTAGAGCACTTGCCTGCGAAAGGCAAAGGTCCCGAGTTCGAGTCTCGGTCGGGCAAACAGTTTTAATCTGCAAGGAAATATCATCTCCTGTTTTGTTCACCTTGACATATTTCTACCAAAAAGACTACCCCAATGGATCCACTGCTTATATTTAACACACAGTAAATTCAGTTCAAATATTTCCTTAACAGAGGATGTGCATTGACGAGCTTGAATTAATCAGAAAAATATAAACAGATACTAACCATTCCACAGCTCTTACAAAATACTTGCATTAAGTAATCATCAAAGCTACTTTTTGTACAGCAAGAGGACTAACAGTCAAAATGGTGCTACATGCTACAGGCAGTGCAATACAATTTATTTTACTCATTGCTACAGCAATAAATGTACTTATAAAAATATTCAGACTTAGACTATAATCAAATACAGAGAGAGAAAATATTCTAACTAAAGAGATATAGCAGCCATAGGCAGAAACAAATAAAAAAACTGATACTAATCTTAGCTTTGAGGACCAAAAGTTTCTTCATCTGGAAAATGTAAAAAGAGAAATGAGACTGTTCAAGAATTAAGGATGAAAATTCAGGATCTTGAGTCAAGGAAGATGGATGGTTAAATGAATGAAAAAACTAGACTGGACATGATGAAATTGAGTTGCGAAAGAGCAGCAGATGATGTAATTTTAAATGCTGAGAAATAAGATCTCTTCAAGAGGAGCCACCAAAAGGTCAAATAAGTGAAAAACAAGCTGAAAATACCGGTAAATGGGCTAAAATGGCGGCAAATAGATAAACGAAACAGAAAGATAGTGCTGAAGAACAGGCAACCAAACAACCACAACAACAACAACAACAATAATAATAACAGCACATTGTAGCAATATATAATAGCAGTCCCACAACATCTGGAGGAAGATTTTCCACTAACAGAACAATAAATTCATGAAGCCATCAAATCATTCCAACACTCCACTACAGAAAAATTATTGAAATAGTCAGAACACACAAATGATCTACAACTGCTGTTTGAGAACATTTGGAAAGCTGAAGAGATTATGGAAAGCATTAATCCACAGCTATGAAAAAAAGGGGAAACACAAAATGTCAACAATTGCAGAGATGCCTCACTTCTGCCAGTGATATACAAAATATTATCAAAAATTCTCTGGACAGAGTTGTAGAAACTTTAGACAAATAACTGGGAGAATCTCAAGGAGCTCTAGAAAGGGAATACCCTGCACAGAACAGATGTTTATTAGAAAATCGATAATTCTCCACATACTGTTAATCACCAAACCTATAATAGTATCATGTATAGGTTTCAAGAAAACATTTGATTTGGTAGGCAGAGAAATTATAGGTAAAATCATCAAAGAATTTTGTGTTAAAGCAAACATAATCCTCAAAACACTAGCAAATAGGATGGCAGAAGCTAAATTTATGGGAGAAGTATCTCAACCATTTGAAATAAAAACTGATGTTAGACAAGGGGACAGTTTATCACCTTTACTGTAACACTGCATTCTAGAAAAAATAGAAAGTATCTGGAATTTGGAGAAAAAAAAATCACAAAATTGAACCAATAATTTTAGGATGAAAAACAAATGGAATTAAGGTAAACTGCCTGGCTTCTGCAGATGATTCTGATATACTTTCAAAAAATCTGGCAGACAGTTTTTGAAAGAAATCTTTTGGAAGAAATAGCAAAGGGAGCTGGTCCCAAAATTTCAGCCGAAAAAACAACATTGATGACAATTTCAAACAATGCATCAACACTCTTAGAAAAACAAAAAAGTAAAATAGCATTAGGAAGTAAATTTAAATATATTGGACAAACTGTACAACAAAATGGACTAGAAGAATTAACAGTAGATGCAAGAGTCAGCAAACTGGAGAGAGCAAATCGTTTGACAAAGGATATTTACAACAAGAAATGTACAACTAAAAAAACAAAACGAAGACACTATACCACAGTGGTATGACCAGGATGTTTATATGGTTGAGGATGCCTAATGATGAACTATAAGCTGGACAGAACAGAGGTTCCTCAAAGGAGCATTATTAGAAAATAATGGTTGCAATACAAGCTACAGATGGCTGGAAAATGAGAAGTAATGAGGAGATCTACAAAAATTTTGAGAAAATATCAGAAGTAATGGCTAAAAGAAGATTAATCTTTTTTTAGAGACCTCTACTGAATGAGTAGTTCTGGAAGAAGGAATCAATGATAGCATGGATTACAGAAATAAGAAAGAAACAACATCAAACAATCAGAAATAATAGAAAGAAACCTTTTTACAGATAAAATACTGAATTTAAAAGGATCATCACCTCTCCAAGATCAAAATTAATTTCATCCCTCTCAATAAGACCGTGAAAACCGGAAATAAAATTCATAAATATGATATTGCGAAGCTCAAAATCAATCAAAACATATTGGAACAATGCCACCAGTAACTGACAGTTGAATCCCATAAATGGGCAGACATTGACTCCATGATCCAACAAGCAGCTAATACTAAAATCCTGACAGCTAAAAAGAGGAATCATACATGGTGGAATGAGGTTTGTGGTGAGGTGGTGGGCCAAACAGCAAGTGCATGGAAAAAGTGGAACTCTACCAGGAGACCTGATGATTTTGATGTATTCCATGAAGTTCGAAAATATGCAGCCAGAACTCTACGAAGGGCTAAGCAGTTGCATGAGAAACAGCAGTTATAACAGATCGATCAGCGTTTCCAGATAAACAATGTCAGAGACTTCTATCAGACGTTCAAATCGAATTTGAAAGGATACCAAGCCCCTAGTTTTTGTTTTAGAGACGAAAATGGAAAGCTCAGTGTTGTGTACATAGTTCCGCGTATTCAGCGCGTACACAAATTTCCCACTAGAGTGAGCCCCGCTAAGCACAACAGCGCAGGCGCAGCACTCGTCCATCTCCGCACTACGAGATGGCGCTGCCACAGAGACGGACCAAATTCTGCTTCCGCCGATTCGCGTATTAATATGTAACAGAGCCAATGAGATTGCTGCTAAGATAGAACACTTTCTCCTCGCGCATCACACTCGCGCAGTGATACATGAACGTGCGAGGTATTATAACAAGTGTAAAGACCTTCGACCAGTCAGTCTGCATTTGTCTGCACCAGTCTGCATTAGTCTGTACCAGTCTGCATAGTCTGTACCAGTCTGTACGAGTTCTACAATTGTCTGTACCAGTCCATAGTCAAGATTCAGTTTGCGCCTAATAAGATTACCATATTCCTGTACATTGCCACGAAGATAAATGTATAGACACTTTCGTCAAGTACCCGAGATATATGTGAGAATAAGATTAATGTATCAATACCAAAGGAACTTCAGATTGTCAATTGTAAATAGCATCCAGAACCAAGTTAAGTAATTTTTATATTTGTTATTATTTTAATAAATGAATGTGAAAACTAATCAAGTTCTGTTTAAAGTTGGTCACCGTCAATCTGCTACTCTCAGCGTGCAAGTGGCATTTCTATCGTCTGACCTAATGGCAGAAGATAAATACGCCATGATAAGACCACGAGACATATTGCTGACACTCGCTTACTTTGTTAGAGCAACAAGTCAAATAATCTGATGGTGTGTGCACTGAAGGTCTTACAGTACGCACACCACACTCGGCCTGACCAACAAAAAAACTGCAAGATAATGTCTCGTTACTTTGAAAACCTACTTAATTGTGATGAACCGAAAGAAAGATTCCCTGTATGTGCCCCAATCCACAAACTACCCCTCATCTCCATCTAGTAAAGAGGAGACCAAAGAGATCATCAACAACTTTAAGAATAATAAGGCAGCTGGAGAGGATTCAATAGTGGTGGAACTACTGAAGCTGGCAAATAATGAAACTCTAGATATACTAGTCCAACTTTTTGAGGAGATCTGGAGAGCTAGGATGATACCAACTGAATGGCAGTCAGCTTTAATCCATCGTCTACACAAAAAAGGTGATAAATAGAATGTCAATAACTATAGGGGTACCTCATTAGTATCTGTTCCATATAAGATTCTCTCGAAAGTGATACAGAATAGAATAGAAGATCATTGTAACCAACTGATTGGGGACTATCAAGCTGGTTTCCAAAAGGGTGATTCTTGCGCAGAACAGATCTTTAACCTGAAGAACATCATGAGGTACAAAAAAAAATTGGAAGAAATAACTATGTGGTCATGTTTGTTGATTTTCAGAAAGTATATGACTCCATCGACTGACATGCATTAATGAATATTTTGGAAAAGTTTGGGGTGGATAATACATCAAGAAAGCTGATCAAACAAACTCTTGCTAACACAGTGTCGAAAATTAAACTTATGGGTGAGGTATCTGAACCCTTTACAATCAGAACGGACATAAGACGAGGAGATGGACTATCCCTCTCCTTTTCAATTGTGTCTTGGAAAAGGTCATTCGAGAGTGGAGAAAGTTATTAACCCAAGAAGAAACAAATGAAGAGTGGTTCAGACTTGGTCCTAAGAACAAAGGGGTGTGCATTGACTGCTTAGATTTTGCGGCTGACCTGGCCATTTTTGCTAACAACATAGAGTCAGCAATCAACAAGATAAATAGGCTGTCAGAAATTGATGAAAAAAGTTAGACTCCAGATCTCTATTCAAAAGACAAAATATATGACGAACATCTGTGACGGACCTGAATGGAAGATAACCAACCTGGGAAAAAATCGGATGAGTTAAGAATTTCAGGTATCTCGGTGAAGTCATCCACCAGGAGAATGGATTAAAAGAAGAAGCAATTGTCGGGATGAGGAAGTTAGACCAAGCATACCAACTGACAAAGAATACTTATAACAAAAAGTCTATGAGTATATGGGCCAAGTTCCAACATTATAATACAGTTGTACAACCTGAGGGCTTATAAGCATCCAAAACTTTGACCACGAATAGACAAGGTCAAGCTGAGTGGCTGGAAAAGCGTGAGTGTAGGATATTAAGGAAAATCCTAAGGTAATAGATGGGTCGATGGACAATGACGAATGAGAGCAAATGAGGACACGTGCAGTGAGACAGAACCTATCACAGCATCCATTACAAAGAAATGATTGTTATTTTATGGTCATCTCATGAAAATGGACGGTGATTGACTAACAAAAAGAATACGGAGTTTCATCCTATCTAAGAAAACAAGGCTGAGATGGTTCAAAGAATGTGAAAAAGATCTTAAGCAGATTGGTATCTCAGAGAGAAATTCCTGAAAGGAACAAATTTAGAAGATTGGTGACCAACTACCAAGGTTTTAACATGGCATCAACATTCGAAAGACAGTGAGGACCATTATCTGAAGAGCATAAAAAGGCACTTCTTGGAGGGGCTCAGAAGATACTGGCAGGAAGTCAAAGCTGGAGCAAGAACAAGACCTGGACACTAGAGTGAAGTCGGTTGTTACCACGCAGTCCGTAGAGACTCACCTCAATAAAAAAAATAAGTAAATAAAAATAAAAGGCTTTCAATGCAGAAGAAATAGGGGATTGAGAACAACACGAATAGAATAAAGGGGGAAAAACATGAGGAGGAGATGGACGAGTACTGGAAAAACAGGAGACGACAAGGGAAGAAGAAGAAGTGAAGTTATTACATGACGAGAGATGGTGATTGGATTTGATTTGATTCAGTTTTTGTTACATACACCGAAAAAATGAGATGATTCTCGAGGGTGTGGAACATGTCAGAATGTATAACACAAAACATTTTAATATAATGAATACTTCCCTGATCATTTGTCACGAGATTGTCAAAATAGGTGAATACAATACAGTAAACTGGAAAAGCTAATATTTACAGAATTAATACGCTGTCAGAATGAAACATTGTTATGCACTATTAATAAATTTATCATACACAAAATACTTAATATTGACTGTTGCAACCAAGTGCTGTCAAAACTTAAATCTAACATATTTTTACTTAAGCTGGCCTTTCAGTCTCTGTTAGGATATTCATCTATAGAGTAGACGGCATTGCCTATCAAAAAGTCATTCAAACTCTGTTTAAACTGTGCTTTATCTGAAACCAAGTTTTTAATGGGTGCTGGTAATTTATTGAAAATGTGTGTTCCTGAATATTGGACCCCCTTTTGGACCAACATAAGTGATTTTAGGTCTTTATGTAGATTGTTCTTATTCCTAGTATTGATAATATGTATTGAGCTATTTGTTGGAAATATAGATATGTAACTTGCAACAAATTTCATTAAGGAGTAAGTATACTGAGAAGCAATGGTCGGAATTCAAAGTTCCTCGAATAGGTTCTACACAATGTTCTTCAAAGACTGGTCCCAGATACTCCATTGCACCATTCACCGAACCTGATAACCCCGAGCCGTCAGTAACAAAAATTAAGTCTTGCTTAAGAGATTTACAACACTACATGCACTTGTTACCAAAGCCTCATTTACTTTTAGAGCTATCTGTTCCACTTCCTTTTTGGCCCCACTTCTCTCTGTCTTCACTATATCCCATACAGTTCTTATTTTGTTGATACAATTATCTTTTTCTCTTAATAAAGCTACTTCAATTTCTGGATTACTTGATTCAATATTTTGCAGTATTCTTTGTAATGCATTACAATGCTAATATCAGAAATGTTCCTAGATAGTAGATACAGTCTCCTTTTTCCCCACATGATATCTTTATTCCTTGTGTAATCCATGGTTTATCTTTTGACTTCTGTGTGATCTGAGTTACCTTTAGGGGAAAACAATTTTCAAAAGAGGAGGTAACTTTATTAATAAATGCTTTGTATTTTCCATTTGAGTCAGGTAAACATCTCTCCAGTTCATGTCTTTGAGCAATTTCCTGAATTCCTCAATTTCTGGCTTATTTATTATCCTCCTGTACTCAGATTTAATATTTTTTTTATCCTGAGAAGTTTCAACATTTGACACAGGATGCTGCACGTTGTGATCAGATAGTCCATTTACTATTGGTTTTGTGATATGACTTTTTTCCCCTAGATTTGTTCATAAAGATATTATCAATAGCAGTCTCAGAGCATTTACATATCCTAGCTGCAAAGTTCACAATAGGAACTAAATTGAATGATAGTATTAAAAACACCAGCAACCACTATTTCCTCTTCTTCTTCTTCTTTTTTTTTTTTTTTTTTTTTTTTTTTTTTTACACAAGCCATTCCTTTCGCTTTGTGAAATGAAGCACTGCCTAGTTCCAAAACACAGGACTATTATGACAAGGTGAAATGTTCTCAGAGTGCTACATGTATGATAGTAAATGTAATCAGCACTATAGTTGTTTTCTGAGTAGTTATGCTGTGTGTGTTTCATTCAATCAGATGAAATGGAATAAAATCATCTATTTATTTATTTGGGCTCTTTATCACCAAGATACATTCAATGTTGGTTGAGGTTTATCTTTTGAATTCACTCCAGTGTAGATTGTCAAAATTTTATCAGTTGTCAAAGTACTTGTAACACAGTTTTCGAATTTACTGCCATCCAGGAAAGTCTCGCACTCATATTATTCTCAGAGACTGAGAGCTGGCTGAAACCCAGAGTAGAAAGCTCTCACATATTTAGTGATTAATGGAATATATATCGGAAAGGCAGGTTAGACACTGTAGGAGAGGGAGTGTCCATTGTCTCTATTGAGGTCAAAGCTGATTGTGACAGTGAAGTTACCTGGTTGCCTATAACAAGTCTATGTGAAATCACGTTAATTAATGGATGTTTTAATCAGCCACCCGGTTTTGCTATGACAGTTTTGGAGCCATTCACAGAAAGTCTACAGACAGTAGCACGTCAATACCTAGATCATGCAATACTAGTTGGAGGTTAATTTAGCCTACTGAGTATAGATGGTAGCCTATGGCTTCATTGCAGGGGGTGCAGTCAATCTTGTGAAGCACTTTTGAATGTGGTTTTCAAAAATTGTCTTGAGCACCTAGTTTGGCATGCCACATGCAATGGAAATATCTTAGACCTTGTAGTTACAAACAGGCCAGATATCATCAATGACTTCAGCATAGAGATGGGGATTAATAATCATGATAACATCATAATAACTAAGGTTACAAAAATTAATAAATCAGTCAAGAAGGCTAGGAAAACGTTCATGCCAGAAAGAGCAGATAAGCAGATGTTAGCATCTCACTTAGACAGAACTGACATCACTTAGTTCCATTAAGATGGACGTAGAGAGATTATGGTCAAAGCTTAAACAGATCGTGAATTGCACTCTCAACAAGTCTGTACCTAGTAAACAAATTAAGGATGCAAAAGAGCCACTGTGGTTTAACAATGAAATTCGGAAAATACTGAGGAAGGAAAAGCTACTGCACTCTTGGTTCAAAAGAGAATGCCAAATGGCAACAAGGAAAGGTTACTACCACTGTCATACCTCAGCAAAAGATCTGGCTGAGAAGCAGGGGAAATTATTGTCCTATGTAAAATCACTAAGTGAGTCAAAGGTTTCCATCATGTCACTTGACCAGTCTGGTGTGGCAGTAGGAGATAAATGTTTTAAATTTTACATTTAAGAAATAATTCATGCAAGAGAATCGTATAAACATACCGTCATTTGACAATAGTACAAAGACACCTAACAACAATCACCTGTAAACATGTGCCATGTCAGTGCTCTTGGAAGAGAGCTGTGGCAGTGACACGGCTCTGTTGTTGTTCCTGTGTAGTGATCTGCAAAGACGGGGGGGGACGGGTAGAGATTCAAGCAGTGATGAAGTACTTCATAAAGATAGGTATGAAAGCGAAGGACATTCATGCCAATTTCCAGAATACACCAGGGGCTCTGCTCCTTTGTCTTCAACTGTTGCCAAGTGGATAAATGAATTTAAATTTGGTCAGGAGAGCTTAGATGATGATCATCCATGAATAGGTCAGCCGAGATGTGTCACTACTCTAGAAATCATTGCAAAAGTGCGCATAATGATCAAGGAGGATCACCAATTTAGAGTGCATGAAATTGCTCACGCTTGCCAGATGTCATCTGAAAGGTATTCACAAGATGGGTGCCGCGACTCTTGATGCTGGGTCAAAAACACATGAGAATGGACATATCACAACAATGTTTGGCCTGTTTTAGGAGAAACAAACAAGAACTTTTGTGCTGGTTTGTGACCACGAGGAAACTTTGGTTTACTACTATACCCCAGAGACAAAGCAACAATCAAAGCATTGGAAACATGCTGAATCTCCGTCGCCAAACTCCTTCAGCGGGGAAGGACATGGCGTCAGTGTTCTGGGATGCGCCACCAAATTCCTTCAGCGGGGAAGATCATGGCATCAGTGTTCTGGGATGAGAAGGGGATTCTGTTTGTACTTTATCTCCCCACTGGGCAAACAATTACTGGAGAATACTGTGCTAACCTTCTGGACAAATTGCAACAAAAGATATGAGAAAAAGGCCAGGTTTAATAAGGAAGAAAGTCATCTAGCATCAAGCCAATGCACGCTCGCACGCATGTGCCATCGCCATGGTAAAATTACACAAACTAAGGTATGAATTGTTGCCACACGTGCCTCTTCCCTAAACTGAAAATTTTTCTTTGTGGATGAAGATTCACTTAAATTAAGAATTGATAGCCTGAGTTGACAACTATTTTGTAGGCCTGGAGGAAAATCATTGTCGAGATGGGATCAAGGTATTGGAACACTGTTGGACCAAGTGAATTAATCTACAAGCAGGGTACATTGAAAAACAAAAAAGTTTCAGTGACATAAGTACTTTTTTTCTATTCTGTTTCAAGAACTTTTCAAACCACCCTCGTAAGCATCCCTGACACCTGAAATAATTAAAAACAAATGTCACCAGTTGCAGATGGAATCTCAATTTGGTTTTACAAAGAGTGCTATATGGCACTGGACCCTTACTTAGCTTGTATTTATTGTGAATCTCTCACCCAGCAGAAAGACCTAAGCAACTGGGGAAAAAATACAGAGGCGTCTCCTGTATATACGAAGGGCGAAAGAACAGACCCGCGAAATTACAGACCAATACCCGTAACATCAGTTTGCTGCAGAATTCTTGAACATATTCTGGGTTTGAATCTAATCAGTTTCATAGAGACCAATAAGTTTATGTCCACAAATCAGTACAAAGCATCACTCATGGGCAACTCAGCATGCCCTTTTGTCATACAATGTCTGTTCAAAAAATTCCAGAACTTTGTCCACAAAATTTTCTATGCTTATCTTTTAGTTACTATGGATTGTCTCCTTCAAAATACTCTACTCCAAAATTGATACACTGCTCCCAATATCATTTCCACTTCCAGGAGCAGTCTTGACACACATCTTGCTGGGTCGCATAAAGTGCCGTCTGCGAATTTTCTTCTATCTCATCTACCATTGCAAAACTTCATCCTTTTCACCTTTGGAAATAAAAAGAAGTCTGCAGGGGTCATACTATTCTCACAAGGAACATCTCAGTCTCATTTGTAAGATCCAAAAAGTTTTTTTGGTCTTGACTCATGAGCGTGGAATGAACTTGACGGCAACACAGTGCATTCCAAGATGCTGTGTCATTTCATAACATGATCCAACTGAAATGTTACATTCTTCTACAATCTCTCGGACAGTGAATCTTCGACTGGCACACACAATTTCGTTGACGTTCCTGACACAAGCATCATCAGTGGACATCTAAGAGCGTCCTGAACAAGGATCATGTTTGACTTTTGTAAAGCCATTTTTAAAACGTGTGAATAATATATAACACCGAGTATGGCTTAAGTACTCATCGCTATAGGCTCCCAGCATCATTTGGTGTGTCTCTGTAAAGGTTTTCTTGAGTTTCACACAAAATTTAATGCAGATGCATTGCTCCTCTAACTTTGCCATCACAAAATTCACAAACCCAGATTCCATATTTCTTGATTTCCGAGAAGCATTTGACATAATGACTCAATGCAGACTTTTAACAAAGGTACAAGCACATGGAATACATTCCCAGACATGTGAGTGGCTCAAAGACTTCTGAAGTAATAGAACCCACTACATTATCCCGACGGTGAGTGTCCATCAGGTGACTGGGGTATCATTAGGATCGTTCCAGGGATGTGTGATAGGAGAGCTATTACTCATATTTTCTATGTGCATAACTGATTTGATGGACAAAGTGGACAGTAATCTGTGGTTGTTTGCTGATGATGTTGTGGTGTATGGAAGGTGTCATCGTTGAGTGATTTAGGAGGATAAAAGATGACCTGGACAAAGTTCCCAGTTGGTGTGATAAATGACAGCTAACCCTAAATGTAGAAAAATATAAGTTACTGCAGATGAGTTGGAAAAACAAATCCATAATGCCAGAATCCAGCATTAGTAGTGTCATGAATGAAGAAGTCACATTGTTTCAATATCTGGACGTAACATTGCAATGTGATATGAAATGGAACAAACGTGTGAGGGTCATGGTAGGGAAGGCGAATAATCATCTTTTGTTTGTTGGGTGAATTTTACTACAGTGTGGCTCAGCTGTGATGGACATCACATATAGGATGCTAGTGTGATCTCTTCTTGAGTACAGTTTGAGTGTCTGGTATCCGCAAGGGGTCGAATTAAAGCAGACATTGAGGTAATTCAGAGGCAGGATACTAGATTTGTTAACAGTAGGTTGAAACAACAACATACAAGTATTATGGAGATGTTTCTGGAACTCAAATGGGAATCCCTGGAGGGATTTTGAGGAACACTGTGCTGACTGCAGAACAATTCTGCTTGCACCAACATACATTATGCGTAAGGACCACAAAGATAAGAGACAACAAATTAGGACTCATAGAGAGGCATATAGACATTCACTTTTTCCTCACTCAATTGGCAGATGGAACGGGAAAGGAACTGACTACAGTTGAAATAAAATTACTTGATAGTTGGCACTTCAAACGCCAATAAGAGTAGTCAGCGTCACACTTGAACTGTCTGCTGTTGCCAAACTCCACCAAAATTGGCCAGTCACTTCCAATTCCTGGTTCAGCATTCTTTCTTGATGTATTTGTATCCCGAATTACGAGCCCCACACTTTTATTATGTATTTCATGACACGCGATACCTACACCAAAAACAACACACATTAACAATGCTAATGAAAGACACACATTTCATTCATAGCACTAACCAAACACTACTGAATAACTCAGCACAAGGTGTGATTCAGTATCATACATATAGTTATCATATTCACAGAGATCATCTTACATTAGATAAGCTTTTCACTACACTGCGTGAAACTGAAATTTTTAAGGTTGCAATTCATAGTTGCAACTGGGTCACTACATTCACATATATAAATACTTCATGCAGTGCTGTGGCATAGCACAATGGTTGGCAGATTAATCTAATATGTAGCATGTTGTAGGTTTGAATCTCATCAATGTAGCAAAATTTTTATTTTTAAATCTAACCAAAAGAGTGTGATTATTATTTTCATTCAATTAATTGGTTTAAATATATTTTTTTTATTTTTAATAATTTGCTGCATCATTTTTCATCATTGTTTTGACTGTTCTATTTGGTCTTATTTTTCTTCCTGTCATTATTTCTTCATTTGGAATCTGCCTCAGCCATCTATAATCCACGACCAAGTGCCCACATGGACTGTTCACTGATTTCTAACATGGCAGCATGTGCAGCTAGTGTAAGGATAGTTACAGGTAACAAATGACATGGAGAAATTTCAATTTGCTTTCAGCCCTGAAATTGAGTTTTTGTTGTCGTGAGTTTACCCTTAAGGGTTAGCTTTAATTGCCATGAACAAAGCGATCATGATATTAGTACTGCTGCAGACTGTTGACCACAATTTTCTCGGCTGGGTTAGGACACAAGTTTACAGTCAGGGATACAAAATGGGTCGTCTGCCCCAGTTCAGTCACTGGTCACTTTAAATCAATAGTCGACAGAGTATCCAACATTTCTGACATACCTTGCACCAGCCACTAGAAAAATTGCTCTGTGTTAAACATTTAACATAATTTGTGAAGTGAGCTGCTTGTTTGTTGTCACCTGTAACCAAACGGTAGCTGGTAGCCAATGTGGCAACATTGTTGCAGCAAGTGATTGATGTCAACTATCAAGTAATTTTATTCAGACTATTGTAGTGAGACAGGGTACCTTCTGCCATGCACCATATGGTGGCTAGTGGAGTATGTATGTAGATGTGGAATCACATCCCATCTGGAAAGTCAGCCCTTGATCTGCAGTTCTGGGTAACTTTCTCAAAATCTACCGTTTTTCCTAGACCTATCCTTCACCCCTCTTCCTTCCACTTCAACCCTTCTGCCTGAAGAATGAGCTACTGGCTCTGAAGCTCGCCTAATTATAATCTTCTTTTATGTGTGTGTTCTGCCGCCACTTAGCAAGTAGGTTGTTTATCTATCCAATTCAATTATCATGTAATCAAAAGCTGCATTTAACACACCAAGTCTCTTTTACCAATCACTTTTAATATGTCCTACAGAATGTACTGTCTATCCTGTCCTTTTTTGAGATTACTGTTTTGTTGCACTTTTCTACAGGCATCATCTTACTTATTAGGAGTCAGTTCCTTCATGCTGTTGTTGTTGTTGTGGTCTTCAGTCCTGAGACTGGTTTGATGCAGCTCTCCATGCTACTCTATCCTGTGCAAGCTTCTTCATCTCCCAGTACCTACTGCAACCTACATCCTCCTGAATCTGCTTAGTGTATTCATCTCTTGGTCTCCCTCTACGATTTTTACCCTCCACGCTGCCCTCCAATGCTAAATTTGTGATCCCTTGATGCCTCAAAACATGTCCTACCAACCGATCTCTTCTTCTAGTCAAGTTGAAGAGCTGCATGTCCTCGGGAAAAATTATGGCTGTAGTTTCCCCTTGCTTTCAGCCGTTCGCAGTAACAGCACAGCAAGGTGTTTTGGTTAATGTTACATGGCCAGATCAGTCAATCATCCAGACTGTTGCCCCTGCAACTACTGAAAAGGCTGCTGCCCCTCTTCAGGAACCACATGTTTATCTGGCCTCTCAACAGAAACCCCTCCGTTGTGGTTGCACCTACGGTACGGCCATCTGTATCGCTGAGGCACACAAGCCTCCCCACCGACGGTAAGGTCCATGGTTCATGGGGGGAGTTCCTTCATAGTCAACAGTTAAGGAATGGGTGGCTGAATTCATATGTGGCATATGTCTCTGTAAGATGACTCATGAACTACTTCCTAGAATTACAATCAAATATGAAAATGCTGAGAAAGAACACAGTGTGATATTGCAAGATCAGTAATTAAAAAGATGTGCAAAACAGTTGATGCCGTGGCCATACCAGAAAATGAGTGGCATGTCTGTTGAAGCCTGACTACAACCTAATGTGAAAAACAATTTGGGACAATCTGACACACAACTGATTCTATGCACCAATCTGTTCCCGTGGATGAAATGAAACAGCAGTTGCACAAAAATAGCCAAGGTGACTTAATCGGAGAGAAAGAGTGGTCATTGTTTTCTAGGATGCAAAAGGGATTGTATTTTAGATTAGCTTGCAAGACTGAAACAATACCTCACAAATACTATGCAAGTATTCTGACTCAACCGGATGAAAAAATATGGAGCCAAGACCCAGGGGGAAAAAAAAGTTTATCATCAGTGAAATGCATATGGTCACAAAGGCACTTTCACAATAGGAAAACTGGGAGTTTCAAGTGTGAAGTCTTCAAATATCTATTCCATTCTCCAATTTTTTCAGATTCTGACTTTAGCTTCCTCTTCTTTTCTTTTTGTATGAATGATTCACTTAAGACTACATGCGTCACAGCTCAAAACCGTTTTGTGAGTCAACAACTGGATATGTTTTCACTGCTCTGTCTCTTGTAACTCCGTTGGACATGGAGGTAGCAAATGAGGATGTAGGATGTCCATGACATACTGTTGTGCTGTCAGGGTGACCTGAAGTCATATCCGATGCTGCCCCAAACGCCCTCTCCCTATGTCGTTGTCATACTCACTGACAACTGTCATCGCGGGTCTTGTAGAATGTGACTCACTGCTGATCACATGACAGGTGCAGGTGTGAAAGGGTTACAATGTGCTCGGCGTACTTGCAGCAATTCTCCCATGGGCTCGTCAGACACGGTCAACCGGAAGCTTGCTGACAAGCAAGCCGCCCTTACGTACCCAAGCAGTCCAACATGGGGACACTACCACATCTGAATGTCTCACAAATCTGCATACTGCATAATTCAATCAGCCTGGCAAATGGAGACACACAATTAGGCCCCTTCAAATTTTGTTACGTGCTGATAATGCTGACTCACAGAAGTACAGGGCATCTGTGTCCTTCACAGGGATCACTCAACATCTTACGCTCTTCACATCTCTTATAGCTCCTACCATTCACGGTAACAATCCGAGACACAAACAAAGCTAATGCAATCTGGTGACCTTTTTATCCATTTCAGAGGGTTGCGACTCTCATAATTTACCACTGGTATGCACACTCGTGAAACTACGTTGCTTCAGGGAGCTTCCCTTTTTTTTCTTCAAGCAGTTTAGTTCTTTGAATCCATTTTTCTTGTAGCTCAGAATAATTATTTTATTGTGTAGCAAACTTACAGGCTAGCATTCTGGCCTGAGCTGTCTGAGTTGGTGGTCATGTGTGTGTGTGGTGTGCTTGCTTGTGTGAATGAATGGTGTGTATTTCTATTTCTTTTTCTGATGAAGGTTGTGGCCAAAAGCTTATGTGTAAGTGTCTTAACTGTGCCTGTCTGCATTTTAACGTGCCATCTTTATGGTAATTAGCACTCTATCTTTTCCTACACTGCTGATATTCCAACCTGTAGTTTCCATTGTTTGAACTTACGGTCTACTGTTTTATGTTGCAGTGCACTTCTACAAGTGTAATACACAAATGTTGCCTTAGGAAAGTGTCACAATAACATCCATGTCTACCGTTTGCTACTTTTTACGAAATAGCACGTCACACTCGAAATTTAACTTAGCCAATGAAATAAGTTTGAAGATTTATTGTGTGTAAGAGACACAAGGGCCCACTGTGTGGGAAATGTGGGAAGTTCTGTGCAGAGATGGAGTTATCCACAGACACAGTAAGTCTTGGGAGCTATACGGGTGTTTAAACATCGCCACCTGCTGGGATGAGGGGCCACTTACTCTGAGGTGGCGCTGTGCCAGCAACGAGCTCGACCCATTGATTAGCACCACAGATGACAATGAGCAACCAGCTGCTTCTCTGTGCAGAGATATAAAATTTATCGATTTTGGACATCGGGTGACAATCTGTCACATGGAGAACAATGTTTACTCTGGCAATTTTAACACTAATCTAGTGCTCTGCAACATATTAATGTGAAATGTTGTCTATGATGTTGAAGAGTTTAAGTTAAACTGATATCTGAGAATTTGTTGTTTTTGTGGCACTATCCGGAAAATGGCCTCTCTTGCAGCTCCAAGCATAAATGTATAGTGAAGAAGAATAATTAGCACAGCACACTGGAACCGAGTAGGGATCCGGTTTACTGCTCGGCCACTAAATTAGCATATTGTGAGTACACCAGAAGAGACGCTGTACACACTTGCATATACTACATACACAAGTACAAGCATCGATCAAGCTACTGTGAAACTGCACTCTGTGTGACTCATCACTACATCAGAATACTGTAAATGTGGTGATTCCAATTTCGTAAGGTCTCTTCCTGTTTGTTTTCATCAGTTGGATCTTATTTTTCAAGTATGTGGGAATCCAATGAGCTGCCTGTTTGGATACATTCTTTCTGTATGTCCCACAAGTTGGATTCTTTGGAGACACATTGTAACAAGAGTTTTTAGGAATTTGCCTGGAGATTTCACACTGGGTTCTGTGTGATGTATTCCATCTTTTATTCTTGGACCTAAGATTTTTACTACAATTTTACATTCTTCTAATTCAGTTTGCTGTTTTCATGTCTTGTGTTGGACAAAGAGTCTCTCTCATGCATAAAGAAATTCTAATTTGATCACTGTTGTGCAATGTTAGATTTTAGAGTTCCAGGAAAAATACTTTTAGTTAACTGAGAGACAGTTTGTATTTTCTGAAGTCTGGATTCTATGCCTTCTTTTCATTATGATGTTCAGTGGTCTTTTTCACCTAATTATTTAAACTCTTTATCACCGAATACTATGTTGTTGCCTATATAAGTTCACCCAGTGCCATTTTGGTATCGTCCATTAATTTTTTATCCAGGTGAAATTATTAGTCCAATTTTCCTAGATTGCTCCCTTAATATTTCAAATTGCTTTAGCACATCAGTGATGTTTTTGTCAATTAGTATTACATCATCGGTATAGGTTACACAATATAATTCTATCTTTAAGTTTACATTCTAGTCAGTGTAATAGTGCACCTGCTCTTCTCCATTATCTTACAATTTTCTTAGGGGCATAGTTGAATAGCAATGTGTTATGCCATCCCATTTTCATATACTTATGTCTGTCTTAAATTACACTGCTTGAAAAAAAGTGAGACACTCAGAAGGTGGGGAGAAAACAAATTGAAACATAGCTAATTTAGAGGGTATGCGATGTTATTTCAGTGATAACAAAACAGAGTCAAATTTACACAGAACTTATCAGTTTGAGCCCACTTATCAACACAGCAATGCACCCTGTCTGGCCTGGACAGTGCGGGAGGATGTCGTAAAGCTGCTGCATACCCTCCTGAGAAAGGTGATCCACAACTGTTGTAACTGGACATTGCAATCATGGATACAGGCAGTGGGATGGAGTTGACGTCCATGTTGGTCCCATAATGTTCTATTGGGGACAGATATGGGGATTTTGCTGGCCACAGGAGTATATCAACATCACGCAGACAACTTAAAGAGACACACACTACATGTGGACAAGCACTGGCCTGTTGAAAAATAGCACCACAATACTATTACACACTGCTGTACCATCAGAGTTCCCTCGGCCATTACAAGCCGTGACCTGAAGTCATACCCAATGGCTCCCCACACCATGGGACTGCTTTGTGACCCCCCCCCCCCCCCAAAATGTGGAAGAATGGGACCTCTCCCCATCTCCCCGGGTCACTGTCGAACTTCTCCACGATAGTCATTTGGAGCAGTGCAGGACTGGGACTCATTAGTGAACATAATGTGACACTATTCATTAGCAGTCCGTACTTCTCGATCATGGCACCACTTCACATGCAGTCATTTGCTTGGGTGTTAATGGCAGCCTATGTGCAGGACGGCAATTCCATAGTCTGGCTGCTCCTAGCAGTATGACACAGCATGTTGCAAGGAGTCTATTACAGTGAACTCCTGTTTATCCTAAATGATCGGGACGGTGGCCGGTTCCGATAACAAAAATTTCAGATAAATCAAAGTCCCCTGTTTTCACATGTGAACACTCCAAATTGCATCAATATTGCGAAATACGATCGTAAAACGTGCGTAGGGTATGTAAAACGTTACTGATGTGGTTGCAAATAACCCTGCACTTTTTTACTGAAAAAATTGTGTTGACATGTTAAAAAGGCACCAAACTATGATTGAAAACTCAAAGTTTTTAAGTGCTGTATAACAAAGCTCGTTTATTTTGCATTCTTACAGAAAAAATCTCCCTTATTTGGCAGCAGGAAATAACAGGAGTTTTAATTTTATTACCTACTCTTTTGAGTAAAAAATAAACTACTGAACAAAATTATGAAACAAATCTAGAGATTACTCAAAGGAACAAAAAGTCTGTCTAGAGGAACTTTCAAGAAAATTAAAAAAAAAAAAAAAACTTTTTAAGTTATGGACATAGAAGTTCTAGGATGCTTCATTAGAGTTTATTTTTTGGTAACGAAGTCACAAACGTCTTTTTCTTTTGTTTTTTTGCTTGAGAAACTATTGCTGCAACAATACATCTCCAACGTTGAAATCAAACTATTTCAAGATAAATCGTCTCCGCCTGTTGGCTGATGTACTCCAGGGCAGTTTGGATCACTTCGTAACAGAATGTGTGAGGAATATTTTTCTCTGATTCATCATCAGAAACATAGTCTTCTGACACTTTATGATCGGTCACAATTTGGACGATTTCATCCTCAGTCACATGAAAAAATGCCATTTTCTATCCACTCTTCAATGTCTTCGAAGTGTGTGTCTTTACAACCAGCTTCTCCAGTAAATTCACCAAAATTATGTCAGCTTGAGTTTTGGTGTTGCCTCCTCCTTCCCACCACTTAGGTTGCCTTACGATCTAAGAGTTTTTTCCAAGACCTAACAAGAGGAACTGGAGGAATTAGATTCCAAGCTTCAGCAATCAATGAATGACACTTAAAACATCGATTTTTTTAAGAGCTTCCACAAAATCATCTGCAGCATCAATCACACCTATTAATTATTCCAGCATCTTGCGTCTGTAATGTTTTTCCATCGCCTCAAGAATACCTTGGTCCATCGGTTGACATAGAGATGTGACATTTTGTGGGAGAAATACAACTTTGATATCCCCATCTTGCAGATCACCTGGGTGAGAAGGAGCATTGTCCACAAGAAGTAGCACTTTTCAAGGAAGTCCATTTCCTTCCATGTAATTTACTACAGTTGGAACAAACTCTGCCTGGAACCACTCTCTGAAGATGGCACTGTTCATACATGCCTTAAGACTGACTCGTGTACCTCAGTGGCAAACTGGTTGGTTGGTGTCTAAATGCTCTTGGTGTTTTGGATTTGCCAATTAAAGTAAGACACAGTTTATGATTGCCAGTGGCATTACTGCAAGCAAGGACAGTAAATCTTTCTTGGATTTTTTTGTATCCTGAAGCCATTTCTTCTTCTTTAGAGGCAAGGGTTTTCATTGGCAGCATTTTGTAATTCAACCCAGTTTCATCACATTTGTAAAGTTGATTGCCAGTATAACCTCCTTTGTCAATGATTGTGTGCAGTTTCTTCTTAAAATCAGTGTAGCAGCTTCATCCCCAGATAATGATTTGGAACTGATGGCAATTTCATGAATGCCACGCTGCTTCTTGAAACGATCCTGCTGGCCATTACTTCCGAGCAATTCTTGCTTCTTTCCTTCAATCAGCTCATCAGCTCATTTTGACAAAGTAGAGGACCTGAAACTGACACACCTTTGGCTCTTATTTATTCGTGCCACAAAAATAATGCCTCTTCTAACTGAGGATGTGCACCTTTTCTCATTGCTTTTCAAGATTTCACTGCGCTGCCCAATGCTTGGATGGAACAAAATTTTTAAATTCCTGATCAATTTGTCTTCCGATCAGTAATTGTACTCCTACTCTGCAGCAACTTTTGTGGGTGGCTCACCAGCATCAATTCTCTGCAAAGTGTGAAGCTCTTTTTCCAACAAGATCACATTCATTTTATGTTTCGTGCCTGTAGTCACGTTCAGTGTTCTTTCTACAGACACTCGACTGAGTCCTTTATGGTTTTTGGCCCCTTTTATCTCTGGACACTTTAAGGCACATAGTGGGAGCACGAAACCTCAAATCAGAAACACACAGATGCACAACTTGACAACACTCGAGATGCACTAGACAAACTTTTGACTTTTGAAACCAGGCTGTGGCAGCCATCAAATGAAAGCATTCGATACATCTATGCCATTTCCTCTGTTCTACCCAAGCCCACGTGGCAACACAACAGGGTGTTGTACATTCACTGTTACACACTCAGCTTTGATGTACCGACAACAAGTGGAAAGTGTTAGGCAGCGCACTCTAATTGTCGGTTTTGACAGGGCTACGTTGCGCTGCATAGAACAATACTGTATGTACTGTACTACCAAGCAGTTCCAATAGATGGCAGTGGCATGAAACCATGCAATACGAATAAGAAACACACTACAGCTTCAACCAACACACGCACGAATTGACGATACTTGGACTTTTGACACACACCAGTGCACAGATTAGCAGTAGATTGCCAAAAAACACCAGCAAATGCTTGGCTCCAGGTGCACGCAAACTGAAACTTGTCAAGTGTCAATCTAGCTAGCCAAAAGTGTAGCTGCACGAGAGTTTACTGTACTTGTTCTCAGATGGCAGTCACAGATGTGAACAGGTTACAATGTACTCAGTACACTACACAGTGATGCTCCCTTGTAGTGGTCTCATGTAGTCAACTGGAACATTGATGATGAGTATGCCCTTACTTCCAACATCAGGCCACTGTCAGATCCAAATACTCCAAAAATACAGATGTTGCAAGGTTTAACCAGGCGACCAAATGGACATCCACAATGAGGTTTCTTTCAAACTCTCATCAGATAATGCTGTCTCACACCAATATGCAGCACCTTCATATCCTCCAGAGTGATGATTCATCTGACGCTATTCGCATCCCTTATATACCACATGATGCTTGCTAAACAGCAATAAAAACAAAGAACACTAATGAATAATGAAGGAAAAGACAGACTGTTACTTACCATAAAGAAGATACCTTAGGCTGCAGATGGGCAGAATTAAAAGACACTTACATAGCTTTCAGCCACAGCCTTCACCAGTAAGTAGTAATCTGCCTTTTCCAATATTGTTGATATTCCTACTGGAGTTTCCATTGTTTCAAGGACACTGATGCTTTTCTGTGAGTGTTTGCTTTATGATGTTTTCTGCATTTTAGCTTTTTTTTAAAAAAAGAAAAAAAAAGAAAGAAAGAAAGAAAAAAAAAAGATTTGTTGCTGGAAAACTTCTGAAGTCCAATAAAGGAGTTACAACAGCCATATATGGTTATCTGGTGGACCTTGCAGAACCAAATTCTAGGGCTGAAATATCTTGTTGACCAATGGGCATTAATCAGAATGAATACTAAATAAAAATTAAATCCAAGTTTACACAAAAAACACAGGTTCTATCACTGTTGTTTTTCGTTCTATTTTGCTCTTATGTTTGCTATGACTTGTTAAACAGAAATTTTCTTTCTATCTATAGAGTTACATTTGCTGTAATGTATCTTACCTCGATGTTGTTTCTTCCTTCTTCTCACTGCTGCCCCAATCATGGCAAGCAAGTCATCCTCACTGCATTTGCTTCGTATTGCATCTCTGAAACAACTGTTAAAACACCCGTTAAACAGTACCAGGCAATTACCACACAGTGAAATGTTGGTACACTAAAAAGGAAGAAAAACTTTGCAGAAATCTTCAACAGTAATCTTGTAGTCTGCAGTAGGCAACAGCAGGATAACAAACCCACTGGACAAGAATGGGAAAGTCATGATAGATGTTACTTTTATTTTTATAAATAAACAGGTATCTTACACAAATGCTCAAGAGTGTACATAGGATCTTGGGCTGAAGAGGTGGAGCAGAAACTGACATTAGTTTTGTTGAAGAGGGAGTACTGGAACACAGCACAATTTCTTGCAAAATGAAGCCAAATTTATTGATAAACTCTTAATTAATTGCCAAGCTCACTAATGTGATCATTTTACGACAGGTACTTACTGCTTGGAGTATATGTGACTTTTCAGGCTTGCCTGATAGATCTGTTGCAAAAACACTTTGGGTTCCCCACCAGATAACATTATGCAAGTCCCTCCCTCAATATTTAAGTGACACAACGTTTTGGCATCTACAGGTGGTGGTGATTTCCACCATCACTGCTGCAAGATGCAACTGGCAATTTCCACATGACAGCTTTGAAATTTATCATGTGGATGACTATGACCATCATATTTAGAATTCAGAGGATTTCATAGAATACCTGAAGATGCTTAAACTAGAACTTTCAGATCTTTTAGTTAGCTCAAATGTTATATCATTACTTACAAAAGTGCCCCTGCAGCCCTCATTAGAGGTTATTAACAGCAAGTTTGAGAAAGAAATTGTGGTGCTGTTTAAACATGTGCATACCTCATCCTATTTCTTATGTAACACCAACTACTTTAATCAAGTGGACAGTGTTCCCATGGGAGATCCTCTATTTCCCTTAGTAAATATCCAACATTCCTCCTTCTGGCAGAATGCTGAAGAGACATTTGTGGTGCGGCCCACATAATACAGACACTACCTATGTCCCTGCAGCATTTGCACTCGCTCCATCTGAATATTCAGTTCACTGTGGAAGTACAAAAAGATAGCAGCTTACCATTCCTGGATGTCACAGTTAGAAGAAAAGCTGACAGAACACTGGGGCATAGTCTCTACTGCAAACTGATACACGCAGAGTTATATTTGCGGTCCAAAAGTTGCCATCACCCTGCACAATGTGGTAGTGTCTTACACTCCTTGGCACATAGAGCACACGTGATCTCAGATACCAACAGTCTGCCTGGTGAACTGTAAAACCTAATAACAGTGTTGCAGCAGAACGTTTATTCTTGTAAACAGATTTGCAATGTGTTCTGAGCAAAGCAAGTTCAGTGTAGGGATGTAAATGAAGATACTTAGACAAGCACTGCAAATGGCTTTCTTGCCATATTTCAGTGGCATGTTTTCAAAAATAGAAAGAATCGCTAGGAGAAACAGAATCAAGTGTGTTTTTCGTCTACCAGCGAAACTAAGGAAGTGTTTGTGTTAAGTTAAAGACAATCTTGACCCTAGAAAACATAGATCATATATAAGATCTGATGCCATTATGGGAAATCTTATATAGGGCAGACACCTCACATTGTGCAAGAACACTGTGTTCAACAGCACTGACAAAAATGCCACCCAGTAAATTAGTGGTAGCAGAGCACTGCCTGAATACAGGGCACCACACGTTTCCCAAGAGGCCATACGGTGGGCAATCTTACCAACAGGAATATGGAATTTTGACTAAGCACTGCCCAGAATCCAGCACTGACTGCCATGAAATTAAAACAGTAGAAACCAGATCCTCCGATGTATGACCTGATGCAGCACCTTGCAGAGAGTTAATTCAGCTTTTAACCACACGAGTGTCCAGAAGTGCAGTCATTGCCCATAACACATAAGCAGAAGGCTACTATGAATGGCATTTCCATCCAACTGGGAGTGCCTGTCCACACATTCGTACTCCTGCTTCTAGCCTGACAAATTTCAATTCTGCTGTGCGAATATCACCAGTCACATCTTGCAGCAGTGATGACAGGACCCACCACTACCTGAAGATGACGAACAGTTGTGTTGGTGAAATATTGCGAGGCTTGCACAAAGTTATTCAGTGGCCAATCTGAGAAGATTTGTATACATTATTTTTCTGTGACACAGGTATTGTGCAGCAAAATGTGATAACTTTCTGCATTTTCCTTTTTGTAAATTTCAAAATACCCCAAAAATTGGTGAGAAACACTGAACATATGACGTAACCAGATGACATACCCCACAGCATGTGCAGCAGTCGGGGTTGAGTGTAAAGAAATGATTGAGCAGTGCAATACTTTCATTTGAGAAAACAGAGCAAATTTCAAAACATTTTGTAAATATGATCTGTTGTAAATGTAGATGTTACAAAATTACTGTCCCTGCTGTAATCAAGCAAAAGCAGTTCTGATTTTGTGTTTTTTGCTTCTGTCACTTCTCTTTTTGTTTACAGACATTAGTTAGTAAAGAAAACAAAGGTCATTTAATGGCGATGATGCTATTCTGAAGTTTACACTCATCTACTTGTTATGCAATATGGTAGGTTTTCATTGTACTGTACTTTGCAAGAAATCAAGGAAACTGCAAGACCGGTAAATAAAATAATAAACTTCAATATAAATACATAATTGTTTAACACAATGAAAAAATACTGCCTGCCAGATGCAAGACGCAAATCCTGAACGCCATCACTAAAGTCGCACACATGTATCCGTAGCCACAACGATATGAATACTTGACTTGGGTTGGGATGATCAAGTGTGACAGACCAAGAGGCTCAACCACTGCAAGCATGGCAAGGTACATCATCTGGTGACATTTGTCATTTGCTTTTGACACATTTCCCAACATTTGTATCGTATCCAACATTTGTGATCCCATGTGTTTTGTATTAAATTACTTGTCTCAGGGTCATCTACAGTGCTTTGGAGGTTTTTAAATGTTAATACGCATCACCCTGTGTGTGTGTGTGTGTGTGTGTGTGTGTGTGTGTGTGTGTGTGAGTATGTGTGTGTATGTGTGTGTTTATATATATGAAACAAATACTAACAAAGAGATAGAGGGCCTGGTGAGTACTTACCTCAGCTCAGTACAGCCGATAGATACACAAAACAGAACAGAAAATTGACGTATCCTAGCTTTCGGAACTTCGTTCCTTCATCAGGGAGGAGAGAGGGGAAAAAAGGGGAAGAAGGGAAAGTGGATTCAGTTATTCACAACCCAGGTTATGAAGCAACAGGGGAAAGGTAAACAGGGAGGGTAGCAAAGATGGAGGCATGGATGTCAGAGGGAAGCCAAAGATATTCTACTGTAATTACTGTGCCAGCTTCAAACCAAGGAGGATGAATACAGAAGTAAAGAGGTACATAGTATAAAGATAAACACAACTATGTAGGATAAAAAGATGCGTGAATGGCTAAAGAGGAAAGGGAAAGAGGAGAAGACTAAAGAGTAAATGGGAGTGAGGTTGGTTAACATAGGTTCAGTCCAGGGGGATGGCGGGATGAAAGGATGTGTTGGAGTGCAAGTTCCCATCTCCGCAGTTCCGAGGTACTGGTGTTGGGTGGGAGAAGCGACATGGCACATATGGTGTAGCAGGTTCCTAGGTCCCTAGAATTATGCTGGAGGGCATGCTCCGCTACTGGGTATTGGACATCTCCTAGGTGGACAGTTCGTCTGTGCCCATTCATGCGCTCAGCCAGTTTAGTTGTCGTCATACCAATGTAAAAGGCTGTGCAGTGCAGGCATGTCAGCTGATAAATGACGTGCTGTCTCACATGTGGCCCTGCCTTGAGTTGTGTATGTTATACCAGTAGCGGGGCTGGAGTAGTTGGTTGTGGGGGGATGCATGGGGCAGGTTTTGCATCGGGGTCGGTTACAGGGGTAGGAACCGCTGGGTAGTGAAGGTGGTCTGGGAATATTGTAGGGTTTGACAAGGATGTTACGGAGGTTAGGGGGTCGGCAAAAGGCAACTCTGGGTGGTGTGGGGAGAATATTGTCAAGGGATGATCTCACTTCAGGGCTTGACTTGAGAAATTCATATCCGTGGCGGAGTAATTAGTTGATGTATTCGAGGCCAGGATAATATTGGGTGACAAGGGGGATGCTTCTGTGTGGTCTGGGGGTAGTAACATTGTTGTTGGGTGGGGAGGAATGTATTGTTTGGGAGATCTATTTGTGGACAAGGTCTGCAGGATAGTTGTGGGAGAGGAAAGCACTGATATATAATATAATACAGGGAAACATTCCAAATGGGAAAAATATATCTAAAAACAAAGATGATGTAACTTACCAAACGAAAGCATTGGTATGTTGATAGACACACAAACAAACACACACACAAAATTCAAGCTTTCGCAACCCACAGTTGCTTCATCAGGAAAGAGGGAAGGAGAGGGAAAGACGAAAGGATGTGGGTTTTAAGGGAGAGGGTAAGGAGTCATTCCAACCCTGGGAGTGGAAAGACTTACCTTAGGGGGGAAAAAGGACAGGTATACACTCGCACACACACACACACACACACACACACACACACACACATATATCCATCCGCACATATACAGACACAAGCAGGGTATATGTGTGGATGGATATGTGTGTGTGTGTGTGTGTGTGTGTGTGTGTGTGTGTGTGTGAGAGTGTGTGTGTGTGTGTGTGTGTGTGTGTGTGTGTGTGTGTGTGGCATACTGGTCTGAACTATGCAGCCTTCAAATGGAAGTTTTTTGATCACTCCTTATTTTGCACCCTGCCACCTTGGCAATATGTACCGCAAATCATCAGACAGACGACCTTCCTGCATGCTTCGAGCATCCCCTGGTGCTGTTCCGAACCAATGCTAATCTTTGTAACTGTGACGAGCAGTGTGCAGATTGCATCTTTGTATCCCACAAAGAGGTGACAGTTCCCAGTGGCATGAATGGTTACTGTTTATTGACTGTCACTGAGTTGGTGAGTCATTTGCTACATTGTGGCCCACCTGTTCGCTGCTAAAGCCATGCTAGTCAGTGGTAACCCCTGTCAATGATATCCTGTTGCCCATAGCAGTTCACTCTGCTGATTGTGGTAGTATTTTCCTTGAGTAAATCTGCTCACAGTACACCTTTGACACTGTGGTACAAGAAAGCCCAATGACTACACACCCTTATAGAATAAGTGTCTCGAGCCATGGTTACCCACGATATGGCAGTGATAAAATCACCCTGTGATCAACTGTCACACTGCAGCTGTAAGCTGCACCTCCTTTTTCAGAATACTCAGGTTTATTAATTTGAAGTAAATCAGATCTTTTGCAGGAAGATTTAACAAAAAGAGCACATCCACGAAAGGATGAAACCATGTCTAATTAACTGGAACACAAAATTAATAATTAGTGGTGACAAAGATCCTCTGCAATAAAAAATAATGTCCACTTACTTCATGTATTAGTCTTCAAGTGACAGAATATATGTAACTGTGTCCTTCTTATTTACACTGATTAAACAATGGAAATTCCAGGTAGGAATATCAACAGTGCAGGGAAAGATAGATCACTATTTACCGTAAAGAAAACAAAGTTGCACACAGGCACAACACACAAGCAAGCACTCCACGCGCGCACGCACGCACACACACACAGAGAAAAAAAAACTGCCAAGTCCAGCAGCTAGGGGCAAGCTACTGGAGTTGTCAGTCATATGTGTGTGACATGTGCTTGCCTGTGTGTATGAATGTGTGTGTTTCTCTGTATCTCTTTTGCTGATGAAGGCTGTGACCGAAAGCTTTGTGTAAGTGCCTTTTTAATTGTGCCTGTCTACAATGTAACATGTCTGCTTTACAGTAAGCAGCAATCTATGTTTTCCTATATTTTTCATTTACACAGATGTAATTAACAAATCAGAGTCTATTTATTCCAGAGAAGTGACAGTTTGTTCATGACAGTTCAGCACAAATCTGATTTTTTATATACAGCAAGGCTACCTATATATTATTCTGTGTGCCAGTGTTCATGCTGACTATAGGGATTCACACGGATCATGTGTAATTTGACATCTGGTCCTGTAAACTTACTTCTGCTCAACGTGAAAAATTCTCCAATCCACATTTTATAATTAACCTTAACATATCAAATAATGCACCCTTCGATATAACTGCTTATTGTCCACTTCCCATCACTCTATTCCCAATGTCAACCCAGTTGACCTCTTCTTCTAATCCAAAAACCATGGTTCACTCAATGTTTGCTATTGCAAGCTATTGCTATTGCAGCACAAAAGTGCCAGAGGCACCAGTAATGATATATAATTAAAAATACTAGAAAGTAAGGCTCACTGGTCCGTACATGCTAAGACAAACACTACAAGTGTCTAAGACACCGCGCTCTCACACAACAAGTACAAGGTCTGAATACATTCCATTTACGATACACTAAACTGTTTCACTCACGGTGCAATATACATACTCTCTCCCCAATAAACAGAATAGTTATAACTCAATTGTTCACAAGTGTATATTATGACTCTTGCCACAGCTATGCAGTCAGTATGCCACAGGGGTGCCATAGAAAGGGATCAGGTTCAATTCCTTGTAGAGCCGGGAAATTCTGCTCGGTGGACGGACTGGAATAGGGTACACTCTGCTTGTAGTTCCAGCTGAGGAGCTACTCAAGTGAGAAGCAGTGTCTTCAACTTCTGGAAGTTGATAACAGCCTGGAGAGTTGTATACTGACCCCCTAACTCTCCATAGATATATAGTAGAGGACATCTCTCGAAGGGCATTGCGTGGTCTTCTGGGCCCAATGCAGAGTTCCTTTATCAATGTATATTGTATATCACCACTTGTACACACTCATCAGCACAGTACCATATTGTCTCTTCGCGTGGCAAATTTTTATTCCCTTGTTTCCAGATCAAGATTTTTCCACTTCCTCTTCTTCTTCTTCTTCTTCTTCTTCTTTTTTTTTTTTTTTTTTTTTTTTTACTTGTACCACACATATTCCACACGGTTTATGCTCACTCCTTCAATGATACTTCCCATCCTCCTCTAGTGTGCGAGTTGTCCCTGCTTTCCTGCGTGTTTCTTGGTTTAAACACCCTTGTTTCAAAAGAGAGTGACAGCTTAGATACAGTCTTGTCAACATTTTGTAATTTTATTTAGCAATTATTGTTTGAGCCTTATAGGCGAATGTCACAAGATATTGTCAACCACTGCATTCACTAGATTGGAATGGGGTTCATGGTAACTTATCAATTCATTTTTTAAGTTGCTGTTATCTTTTTCATCCTATCTTGGACTAGCTTTTCCATACTCCCACTCTATTTTACGTAGTCAAACAGTTATCTGCCCTTGCAAACTTGCTCCTTTACTACCAAGTTAACTAATACTGGGCAGCCTAACAGAAGTTCCAATATCCAGTCTTTCACCACAATTCACCTACACACACTTTTCACTCACTGATTTTCTTTTTTCAATGTCATAAATATTTTGCTTTCACAGACTGCTGTGCTATGAACATAAAATTGTAGGAACATCTGCCTCACAGGTCATTTTTTTTTTTTTATTAAAGAATATGTTCCTTGCTTATTCCTATGTGCTTCTGATACATTTCCATTCTCACTTTTATTTTGTTTTGATCCATTTCTTTTTTCTTTGATAGACAAGTCAAACAACAATGGCAATATGTTGCAGCCCCTTGTGTTTCACCCTACTTACTACGAACTTACTTTTCTTAGCTTCCAATTTTATTAGTCATTTGGTTTTTAAGATACTTAAATTAATTGTTTGACCCTGTATTTTTATATCTTATTTTACCTTCGGTTGATAAAGGATTTCTGGTATGCTCACAAAGAGAGAGCTGATTCTTCCCACCCCTCACCCCCCTTACCTTGTCCTGAAGCAAACTTATCGCCAAGTATCTTGCAGTTTTTTTCCTATTATTAATCTCTTAGTCTAGTCATCAATTTAAAAGTGTCAGTTGTTGGTCCCATTGTCTAATAATTTGTACATTTATACACATGAAGTTCCAATTTTTATTTGGAACATATAGACTCTGATAATCATGAATCACAGTTCAAATGGCTCTGGGCACTATAGGACTTAACATCTGAGCCAAGGCAGGATTCAAACCTGCGACCGTAGCAGTCGCGCAGTTCTGGACTGAAGCGCGTAGAACCGCTCGGCAACAGTGGCTGACGAATCATAGTTACCATCACATGGACAGAAATATTGTGTTAACTTTATTACAACATAGGGACATAACTAAAAATGTCTTTACATAATTTCCAGTTCTGATTACTTTCCTTTAATTTAATCTCACAAATAGGTTAGTGTAACATGATGTTGACAGAGGCAAATTATATATACTCACAAATTATTTAGCTAGAGGTATCTGGTTTGTATGTCTGGGAGGGAGGAGGGTGCAAGCTGAAAACTTCAAGAAAAGATTACTCATTTCATACCTGCTGGATTTAACTGCAGTTTATCTCTTCCATATACCAACCACATACCTAATGTGCATGGCAAACAGTTTGAAAGTATTATTCTATACTCAGCATTTGGAACTATCAGTTCCTTAATGAGAGAGGAAAGAGGGATAAGTTTCTGAAGGTCTCAAAGGTCACTCGGACTCCATGACTAATGTGAGGACAAGAGGAACAAATGTGTCTATAAGAAGTTTTGGAATTTCACCTCCTGGAGGTAAAATACTGATCAGTCTGTCAGTCTTCTAGTAATTTTATGGTTTCCTCACATGAATTTTCACTTGGACACAATTATTCTATGTTTCATCACTCACCTGAGAGATATCTCTGAATTCCCAAAGAGACACACCTTCAAATTGCCATCAGCTGTTATCCGTAAACGGTTGCACGTGCCACAGAAGTGTTCACTCATTGAGGTAATAAATCCCACATGTCCCTTGAAGCCCGGCACATGGTATTCCTGCAAAAAGAAATTGTAAGAAAATAGCTACTGCTGTTGTGAAAATACTATAAATGTGTTGCACACCAAGTGGAGGAAGGAGAAAATGTGCATTAAGTGGAGTTTGAACGCCATATCCTGACAATGTTAAATTTAGTGACTTAACTTCCCCGTATTTCAGGAACAACTGTAGCCATTGACAAGAAACTTTTACAGGACATTAAACTATATGTTCTGAGTCTTACAATAATTGCATTTCAGCCACTGCTTTTGGAAATACAATTTTTTAATTACACAGTTAAAATTTTGTGTACTTTTTTGTATGTTATTCTAAATAATTTTATTTATACATAACATTATGTTCTTCTTTTAGTTCAGAAGGCTCAGGATACATACTGAAAATTTGAATTCGCTATTCGAATTAGTTACTGAGATTTAGGGAAAAATGCAAGACAAAATGTAAATTTTCAGGAAGAGTTTTTAAAGTTTTAATAGACTGTAACTCAATATATGCTTAACATTTTATTTTTAGTCACTCAGAAGCACCCTGCACCATACTGTATATCATCCTCTTGATCTTTTTTAAGTTTTTTCTTGTTTTCTTCTTTCTGGACTCCGTAGTGGCCAACTGTGCTGCATACTCTGCTTTACCAGTGCAAACCTTGTCCATCCATTCAAATTCTCTGATGCAGTTTGCTCCAGAATTAATTCCCATATGTTGTAGCACTTTCACGCTACCAATGTTGCCATCATTAAAAGCAATAACAGCATGACTGACCCCCACTTTAGTGTCTTCATTACAAGAAAAACATTTTTTGGTCTACATCTACATCTACATCCATACTCCTCAAGCCACCTGATGGTGTAGGGTACCTTGAGTACCTCTATTGGTTCTCCCTTCTATTACAGTCTCGTATTGTTCGTGGAAAGAAGCATTGTCGGTATGCCTATGTGCGGGCTCTAATCTCTCTCATTTTATCCTCATGGTCTCTTTGCGAGATATACGTAGGAGGGAGCAATATACTGCTTGACTCCTCGGTGAAAGTATGTTCTTGAAACTTCAACAAAAGCCCGTACCGAGCTACTGAGCGTCCCCCCTGCAGAGTCTTCCACTGGAGTTTATCTAACATCTCTGTAACTCTTTCGCGATTACTAAATGATCCTATAACGAAGCATGCTGCTCTCTGTTGGATCTTCTCTATCTCTTCTATCAACCCTATCTGGTACGGATCCCACACTGCTGAGCAGTATTCAAACAGTGGGCGAACAAGTGTACTGTAACCTAATTCCTTTGTTTTCGGATTGCATTTCCTTAGGATTCTTCCAATGAATCTCAGTCTGGCATCTGATTTACCCACGATCAACTTTATATGATCATTCCATTTTAAATCACTCCTAATGCATACTCCCAGATAATTTATGGAATTAACTGCTTCCAATTGCTGATGTGCTATATTGTAGCTAAATGATATGGGATCTTTCTTTCTATGTATTCGCAGCACATTACACTTGTCTACATTGAGATTCAATTGCCATTCCCTAAACCATGCATCAATTCGCTGCAGATCATCCTGCATTTCAGTACCATTTTCCATTGTTGCAACCTCTCGATATACCACAGCATCATCCGCAAAAAGCCTCAGTGAACTTCCGATGTCATTCACAAGGTCATTTATGTATATTGTGAATAGCAACGGTCCTACGACACTCCCCTGCAGCACACCTGAAATCACTCTTAATTCGGAAGACTTCTCTCCATTGAGAATGACATGCTACGTTCTGTTATCTAGCAACTCTTCAATCCAATCACATAATTGGTCTGATAGTCCATATGCTCTTATTTTGTTCATTAAACAATTGCGGAGAACTGTATCGAACACCTTGTGGAAGTCAAGAAACACAGCATCTACCTGGGAACCCGTGTCCATGGCCCTCTGATTCTCGTGGACGAATAGCGCGAGCTGGGTTTCACACGATCGTCTTATTTGAAACCCATGCTGATTCCTACAGAGTAGATTTCTAGTTTACAGAAAAGTCATAATATTCAAACATAATACATGTTCTAAAATTCTACAACTGATCGATGTTAGAGATATAGGTCTACAGTTCTGCACATCTGTTCGACGTCCCTTCTTGAAAACGGGGATGACCTGTGCCCTTTTCCAATTCTTTGGAACGCTACACTCTTGTAGAGACCTATGGCACATTACTGCAAGAAGGGGGGCAAGTTCCTTCACATACTCTGTGTAAAACTGAACTGGTATCCCATCAGGTCCAGCGGCCTTTCCTCTTTTGAGTGATTTTAATTGTTTCTCTATCCCTCTATTTCAATATCTACCATTTTGTCATCAGTGTGACAATCTAGAGAAGGAACCACAGTGCAGTCTTCCTCTGTGAAACAGCTTTGGAAAAAGACATTTAGTATTTCGGCTTTAGTCCATCATCCTCTGTTTCAGTACCTTTTTGGTCACAGAGTGTCTGGACATTTTGTTTTGATCCACCTACCGCTTTGACATAAGAGCAAAATTTCTTAGGATTTTCTGCCAAGTTAGTACACAGAACTTTACTTTCGAATTCATTTAACGCCTCTTGCATGGCCCTCCTCACATTACATTTCGCTTCGCGTAATTTTTGTTTGTCTGCAAGGTGTTGGCTATGTTTATGTTTGCTTCCTCAGCAGTTTTCTAACTCGGTTGTTGTACCATGCTGGCTCTTTTCCATCTCTTATGATCTTGATTGGCACATACTCATCTAACGCATATTGTACGATGGTTTTGAACTTTGTCCACTGATCCTCAACACTATCTGTACTTAAAACAAAACTTTTGTGTTGAGCCATCAGGTACTCTGAAATCTGATTTTTGTCACTTTTGCTAACCAGAAAAATCTTCGTACCTTTTTTAATATTTCTATTTATGGCTGAAATCATCGATGCAGTAACCGCTTTATGATCACTGATTCCCTGTTCTGCGTTAACCGTTTCAAATAGTTCGGGTCTGTTTGTCACTAATATGTTATCGCCATGAGTCAGTTCTCTGTTTAACTGCTCAAGGTAGTTTTCAGATAAAGCTCTTAAAAAATTTCACTGGATTCTTTGTCCCTGCCACCCATTATGAAAGTTTGAGTCTCCCAGTCCATATCGGGCAAATTAAAATCTCCACCCAGAACTATAACATGTTGGGCAAATCTAATCGAAATATTTTCCAAATTATCCTTCAGGTGCTCAGCCACAACAGCTGCTGAGCCAGGGGGCCTATAGAGACATCCAATTACTATGTCTGAGCCTGGTTTAACCGTGACCTTCACCTAAATTATTTCACATTTCGGATCTCCGTCAATTTCCTTCGATACTATTGCACTTCTTATCACTTTAAACATGCCTCCCCCTTCACTTTCCAGCCTGTCTCTGCGGTATACATTCCAATCTGAGTTTAGAATTTATTACTGTTTACATCGGGTTTCAGCCAACTTTCTGTCCCTAGTACTATGTGGGCATTGTGACCGTTTATTAATGAGAGCAGTTCTGGGACCTTTCTATAGACGCTCCTGCAGTTTACTATTAGCACATTAATATTGTTATTCCCTGTTGCATTTTGTCTACTCCTACCTTGCCGCATCTCAGGAGGTGTGTTGTCGGGCCTAGGGAGGGAATTCTCTAACCTAAAAAACCCACATGTGCACTCCACACATACTCCGCTACACTTGTAGCCACTTCCTGCATGTAGCGCACGCGTGACCTATTCAGGGGGACCCTACATTTCTCCACCCGATAGCGGATGTCGAGGAATTTGCACCCCAGATCTCCGCAGAATCGTCTGAGCCCCTGGTTTAAGCCTTCCACTCGGCTCCAAACCAGAGGACCACTATCGGTTCTCGGAACGATACTACAAATAGCTAGCAGAGATTCCACCCCGCGAGGCTTTCCGCCTTCACCAACTCCACTAACCGCCTGTATGAACTGAGGATGACCTCTGAACCCAGACGGCAGGAGTCATTGGTGCCGACATGAGCAACAATTTGCAGTCGGGTGCACCCAGTGCTCTCTATCACTGCCGGCACAGCCTCCTCCACATCTCGGATGAGACCCCCGGCAAGCAGACAGAGTGAACACTGTCCTTCTTCCCCGACCTTTCCGCTATTTCCCTAAGGTGCTCCATCACCTGCCTAACGTTGGAGCTCCCAATAACTAATAAACCCCTCCCCCCATGTGCCTGCTCAGACCTTGCTGAAGGAGTGGCCACATGTCCACTCACAGGCAGAACGGGCGATGCCACACAGCCAGCCTCCACACTGACCCTCCGCCTCGTGCGCCGCGAATGCTGCTGAACCCGCCACTCCCCTTGGGAAGAGGGTGGCCCAACCGCGCCCGGTACCCGCAAAGATGTGTCGACAGAAGGGTCAGTGGGTGAAGCATGTATCACCTGGGGTGTACCATGCAAAGCACCAGACTCCCCACTGCCGCTACACTCCAAGGCAGCAGCCTGAAGACGGGTAACCGCGGCCATCAACACGTTCAGCTGTTCGCGAACAGTGGCCAGCTCCACCTGTGTCCATACACAGCAGTCACACATCCTATCCATCCTAAGAAATCAATTTACTGTAGAGAGTTAATCAACTTATAACTAGACTGCTAATTCACTAAAGGTGGCTGATAGTTGACTAAACTGTGGTTACTAGACACTTCCTGTAGAAAACAATGAAAATAGCCCTACCTGTCTCTGGACTGTATTGAAAACAAACACTAGCACTACTGGCACTATGGCTTACTAAACGGACTCTCTCTGACTGTATTCAAAACAAACACAAAATCTATGGAACACTATTACTAGCACTCGACAATAAAAAGCTTCCTAAAAGCAAAAACACATGGAAGAAGAAGTGACAAGTAAGAAAAATAGAGTTAATACTTAAATTAGCATAGCTCGCTGCACAGCAGACATGACGCAGACGGCAGTTACGACAACACTGACACTATAAGATTATTGAACGACTCATTGGGATTTTGAGTCTGACAATGCAGACACTTCTTCAATAATTCCAGATTGCCAGGTCTCTGTAAACAGGTTTTATGATATCCACAACTGCTGCTGGGATAGAATGTTTATGGCTGTATGACCTGTTTGAGTACTGGGCATTGCGGTAATTGCACCATGAACCAGATCCAGGAGGGCAAAGATGGTGTACTGGTTTATCATCAGCTGACAGTCTCTGGAAGAAGGTAGCCCGTACTGCCTGCTTCAATTTCAACAAATCCTCAGTATTATTTCTAATGGCAATCTCATAATACTGTTGTAGTTGATCAATCATGTTGTCTGTCAGCCTGCTTCTTATGGTCTTACCACCTGAAAGTTTCTTGTCTCTCAAACTTTGTTTCAACTTCCTCAATCTGGTACCCATCCTCTTCTGGACATGACCAACACATTCCAGTTCTGTGATAAGCTTCTCACCATAAGGCTGAGTGGCTACTACACTGTTATATGCATTTGAGTCTGCATAACCTAAGAACTTAGTGTAACACACTCGCCTTTAGTTTACAGATCGATTATAAATTTCAACAGCTGCACAGGCCTCCGTACGACTAGTTGTCCTTCATAATTTCTGTCACAGATATGCCCTTCTTCATGCCCTGATTTATACTTATAACAATGTTTGGTTAAAATCTGGAAATCTATTAGCTTTCCAGTATCCACACTGGTCACTGTAGCAACAGAATTCTTAGAAATGCAGCTGCGCTACTACCAAGCGCCCCAAAAGCTACGGATATGTCAATCATACCATCGTTTATTTCAGCAGCTTCATTTGCAGCACACTTAATTGACTCACATGCAGCAGATTTCACAGCAGCTCCAATAAATCCTGCATACTTGTCCATTTTACAAAGTGGGCGTGGCATATACATCACGACACACATTGTTTCTGCTGCAGTGTGTCCTTTGCCAATAGCTCTCAATCCATAAAACCACCTAACATTTATTTCAAAATAATTATCTTTACACTTATCAGAATTCCAAAATGAATGAGTATATTTACAACTGGCAGAATTAATGATACGTTTCCTGGCTAGTCCATTTGATACCTCAATGTCTTCATGTAAACTAACTGGCCCTCCACATACATACAGCACACACATTCACATAACACCCCTGTTAGGTTGTGTAAATGTATCAGAATATAACCTAACCTACCGTTTACATGAGTTTTGTTTTGAGATAACTGTGTTATCACTATGTTTCATTTTAATCTTCGAAGCACTAATGGGTGTTTCGCTAGATACTCATGAGTTTGCCAGTATTTCGTTGTCTGTAACTTCACACACCACATGCTGAATGCAAAGTTTCTCTTTATACAAAAATTTATTACCATGAAACCCACATTTCTTAAAAACACTTCATTTTGGAGTCACACTTTTTGAGAGATTTACCAGTCTATTCGTCACTTTTCCTCGGAAGAACGTTAGCACTTCGATATACAAAGCATGTTTATACTATGAAAAGATACGATACTATTTTTGACAGTGCTACCAATACAAACACATAATTTAACATTTGTAACACAGTAATCCACAGCTTTCTACAGGGTGGTCCATTGATAGTGACCGGGCCAAATATCTCACGAAATAAGCATCAAATGAAAAAACTACAAAGAATGAAATTCGTCTAGCTTGAAGGGAGAAACCAGATGGCGCTATGGTTGGCCTGCTAGATGGCACTGCCATAGGTCAAACTCATATCAACTGCATTTTTTTAAAATAGGAACCCCCATTTTTTATTACATATTCATGTAGTACGTAAAGAAATATGAATGTTTTAGCTGGACCACTTTTTTCGCTTTGTGATAGATGGGGCTGTAATAGTCAAAAATGGTTCAAATGGCTCTGAGCACTATGGGACTTAACTTCTGAGGTCATCAGTCCCCTAGAACTTAGAACTACTTAAACCTAACTAACCTAAGGACATCACACACATCCATGCCCGAGGCAGGATTCGAACCTGCGAACGTAGCGGTCGCACGTTTCCAGACTGTAGCGCCTAGCACCGCTCGGCAACTCCGGCCAGCTGCTGTAATAGTCACAAACATATAAGTATGTGGTATCACATAACATTCCGCCAGTGCGGACGGTATTTGCTTCATGATACATTACCCGATTTAAAATGGACCGTTTACCAATTGCGGAAAAGGTCGATATCATGTTGATGTATGGCTATTGTGATCAAAATGCCCAAGGGGCGTGTGCTATGTATGCTGCTCGGTATCCTGGACGACATCATCGAAGTGTCCGAACCATTCGCCGGATAGTTACATTATTTAAGGAAACAGGAAGTGTCCAGCCACATGTGGAACACCAACCACAACCTGCAACAAATGATGATGCCCTAGTAGATGTCTTAGCTGCTGGGGCAGCTAATCCTCACATCAGTAGCAGACAAATTGCGCGAGAATTGGGAATCTCAAAAACGTCGGTGTTGAGAATGCTACATCAACATCGATTGCACCCGTACCATATTTCTATGCACTATGAATTGCATGATGATGACTTTGAACGTCATGTGCAGTTCTGCCACAGGGCACAAGAGAAATTACGGGACGATGAAAGATTTTTTGCATGCGTTCTATTTAGCGATGAAGCATCATTCACCAACAGCGGTAACCTAAACCGCCATAATATGCACTATTGGGCAACGGAAAATCTACGATGGCAGCGACAAGTGGAACAGCAGCGACCTTGGCAGGTTAATGTATGGTGTGGCATTAAGAGAGGAAGGATAATTGGCCCCCATTTTATCGATGGCAATCTAAATGGTGCAATGTATGCTGATTTTCTGCGTAATGTTCTACCAATGTTACTACAAGATGTTTCACTGCATGACAGAATGGCGATGTACTTCCAACATGATGGATGTCCGGCACATAGTTTGCGTGCGGTTGAAGCAGTATTGAATAGCATATTTCATGAAAGGTGGATTGGTCGTCAAAGCACCATACCATGGCCCGCACGTTCACTGGATCTGACATCCCCGGATTTCTTTCTGTGGGGAAAGTTGAAGGATATTTGATATCGTGATCCACCGACAATGCCTGACAACATGCGTCAGTGCATTGTCAATGCATGTGCGAACATTACGGAAGGCGAGCTACTCACTGTTGAGAGGAATGTCATTACACGTATTGCCAAAGGCATTGAGGTTGACAGAAATCATTTTGAGCATTTATTGCATTAATGTGGTATTCACAGGTAATCACGCCATAACAGCATGCGTTCTCAGAAATGATAAGTTCACAAAGGTACATGTATCACATTGGAACAACCGAAATAAAATGTTCAAATGTACCTACATTCTGTATTTTAATTTAAAAAACCTACCTGTTACCAACTGTTCGTCTAAAATTATGAAACATATGTTTGTGACTATTACAGTGACATCTATCACAAAGCGAAGAAAGTGGTCCAACTAAAACATTCATATTTCTTTACGTATTACACGAATATGTAATAAAAAATGGGGTTCCTATTTAAAAAAAACACAGATGATATCAGTTTGAGCTATGGCAGCGCCTTATAGCAGGCCAACCATTGCGCCAGCTGGTTTCCCCCTTTGAGCTAGACAAATTTCTTTCTTTGTAGTTTTTTCGTTTGACACTTATTTCGTGAGATATTTGGCCCGGTCACAATCAATGGACTACCCTGTATATAAGAAATTACCGATTTTATTAGGTCTTGACGTAATGCATGTAAAAATTTTTACATTTTCAACTGGTGTAGATTATATTTTAGAAAATAAAATAAAATACTTCCCACACAAGTTTATAAGTAATATACATATCATTTTAGTTGGAGAATTGCAAATTTTATAATCAGATAAAAACCCAAAAAAGTGAAAAAGAACGTTTTCCCCTTCTAACTCCCCTTAAAGTTATGGAAATGTGCAAGCTTTTGGAGTCAGTGGCTTCTTCTTCTGGCAGAAACAATGAAGGGGAAGGAAAAGGGAAGAAATAAAAGGATTGTCAAGGTTTAGGAAATGGGGAGAGTTGCAGAGAAGCTGCAGAGAAACCCAGGCCAGGACAGACTTACTGAATGGGATGAGAAATATGTAACTAAACCAGTCCATCTCTCATACCACCAGCAGATGTGAAGTATTCTTGTGATCGGTAGTAAGTCATAAACATTAAATTATTTTCAATGTATGTTCATATGTAATACTGCACGTACCTTTGAGGTATCATTGGGCCCATTGGGAAGAGGATCAAAATCAGGCCACTGCTTTCTAATTATTTGGAGCATTTCACTAAAGGAGACCATCTTCCCATCATTCCATTTGTTGCCGCTGAAAGGCATGTACTCGATAAATCTTACATCAACATTTTTCTCTTTTGTTAACTCCACAAAACTGCACACTTCATCTTCATTAAAACCTCGCATTACAACACAATTTATCTGTGGAAGAAAGACACCATTAAAAACTTGGTATCAGATAAAGCATGGTTTAAACAGAGTTTGAAAGACTTTTTGATAGGCAATTCATCCTACTCTATACATGAATATCTTAACAGTGGCTGTTAGGCCAGCTTAAATAAGAATGTCTGTTAGATTTCAGTTCTGAGAGCACTTTGTCATAACAGTCAAGATTATGTACTTTTTGTTTGATAAATTTATGAATAGTGCATAACAATGTTTCGGTCTGTCAGCGTATCAATTCTGAAAATATTAGCTGTTACAGTTTGTATTGTATTCACCTAGTTTGACAATCTCCTGACAAATGATCAGGGTATTCAAATGTTTTATATTTTTTATGTTATACTTTCTGGCATGTTACTCACCCATGAGAATCATCTCATGTTTTGGGTCTTGGAACAAAAGCTGAATCTAATCTAATCTAACCTACAAAATAATGGTTCTACAAGTCTGTTGTTATATTTGTATACCTCACTGATTCTGTTAAATTAATCTTTTTCTCTCTTTTTAGAGAATGTGGGAATTTATCTTAGCATGCCAAACTGTTAACCTTCTTAACAATTTAAGAAAATTAAACTACATACATCTCCAATCCTTTTTCCCACTCCAACGCACACATCTTTTGCTGAAGGTATTATTTTAACTATTACATTAAATTATGAAGCTTTCTTGAAACTGTGCTGCCATTTGTGAAACAAAGTTAAAAGTGTTCTCAAGATAAAAGGTCTTCACAAAAGGAGCATTTAGTATCTGTGCAGGTAGTAACACTGACAGCCTTCATATAAACAAGCCCATATGGTAGAACATCCTGCTTTACACATACACGCAATGGCAGAAAAAAGGAAAAGAGCACACCTTTCATTCAAGCATTGAATATATAAACTGATGAGACAAAACACTATGACCTCCTGTTTGATAATGTGTTTGTCCACTGTTGGAACACAATACAGCAGTGATTTTGTGTGGGACAAGTTCAATAAATTTCAGGTATGTTCCCAACATTATGTGAGGTATGTTCCCAGCATTATGCAGCACCGCATGTCTAAGCACAGGTCATGTAATTCCCATAAATTGGAGATCAGTGGTTTCTGGGTGCAGAACTGGTATCTGATATCATCGCAGATGTATTCCATCAGATTCAGAAGGGGTGAATTTGATTCTGGCCTCGTGATACTGAAAGTCATATTGTTGAAACATGTCACCTTCATTAGGGACAGAGTGCAGACAGTGCACAATAATGTTCACACAGAACAAAGCTGTTATGGAGCCTTCAGTTACTACCACAGGACCCATAGAACACCAGGTGAATGTCCTCCATAGCATAATATTGCTCCCACTGGCCTAAGTCTGTAGCAAAGTGCACCTTTCAAGCACCAATTCACTCTGTTGACAGTGTATGTGCACAAAACCGTCAAGCAGGTGTAATGCGAAACACGAATGATTCAACCAGATGACACATTTCTATTGATTCACTGCCCAATCTCAATGCTCCTGAGCCACAGAAATTGTAATTCAACAGTGTTGTCAACATGGGAACATACAGGGGTTGTCTACAGCAGAGCCCTATGTTTAACAATGTGCAATGATTGGTGTGCTCTGAAATACTCGTGCTTCCACCAGCACTGTGTCATCAGACCTGCCACAGAAATTAGCTTCCTCAACCGAATGTCATCTTTTTCAAAGGAACCATCCCAGCATTTGCCTTAAATCAATTAGGGAAATCAAGGGAAACCCAAATTTTGGTGGCCCGATGGGTCTCGGGTCCGTTGTTCTCTCGAAGGCAAGTCCACTGTCTGACCACTGTGGTGGCATGACCTAGTCTTAATTAAGCCAGAAAATCCTGGGAAATGCTGACATACTTATTGATTTAAGATATAACAATTTAAAACAATCCTTTCATGAATTTCACTACAATTTTCTGCTCTTTTGAAAAAAAATTTCTTTTGACTGTTTTGATGTTGTTTAGTATGTTTAAATAATGATGGCAGTCTCTATAAAAGGGCAGTTTGACTTTTAAGTTTAGTTATACTGTTTTAAACTACATCCTTCATCTATTTGTCCACCCAGAAGTGCTATAGGATATAACTTGAAGACTATGGTGAGGTGGTGGGGGACAGTCATGTGTTGAGAAGGAGGTGCTGCCAGAAACGAAGTGTGTGAGGTGACGTTATTGACACTGCATACAGGGAGAATAAAAATACTCTATTCCATATTCATTTACAATCTACGTCTGGCCCCCATATGGTTTTACTTTTCTCCAATAAGAAAAAAAGAAATTGTCAGTAACTGTCTTTATAAGGTCTTAAAAGGAAACAAACAATAGAAAATCTAGGCTGGAATAATGACCATATTATAAAAAAGATACATTGCTATTCACTGTATACAGGAAATGTTAGGTCACAGACAAGCACAACAAAAAGACTACTAAACAAGTAAGCTTTCGATCAGAAAGTCTTCTTCGTAAGTGGACAAAACACACACACACACACACACACACACACACACACACACACACACACACACACACACACCCATGACCGTTGTTTCTCCCATTATGCGCAGTTGCTCCCAGTCTGGCCCTAGCAGCCAGAGACAGTGGTCATGTATGTGTGATCTGCATTTGCGCGTGTGTGTGTGTGTGTGTGTGTGTGTGTGTGGGGGAATGGGGGGGGGGGGGGGGGGTTTGCACCAAAAGCTTACGTGTTTAATAGGTGGTGTTTCCCCCCCCCCCCCCCCCCCCTGCCAGCAACACAACATCTACACTATACAGTGAGTGCCAATCTATCCTTTTCATAATACTGTCGTTACCACCTTGCCAAGAGGCATATTGTGGAGTAATCCGAAGGGCTCTACTAATTTTACAAGAGGAAGGAGAGCACAATCTCAATGTAAGTTTTTAGAAAACTGGTATGTGCATTACTTCTCCAAACCTTTCAGAAAAGACACGGTATGCTCTTCATTCAGCAAGATGCTTAATAAACAATATTAGCAATACTGCATCAAACTTGTTCACTTTCATCTTTGGATTAAACATTCGATTTCAGAGAGTACAGAATTTGGCAGAATCAAATTTTGGGGATATGTGGAACTGGGACAATGGCATATTTTTTACCCATTCAACAAACTAAGCACTGCTGATTGCTACTTTTATTGTGTCTGCTGCTGCAATGCATATATGAAACTGTAAGTGCAGCATCTATGATGGAATAAAATGTTATACAAATGAAACAAACAGGCACAGTGAAATAGAGTAGTATGGCTCATCATTTCGGTCTCACAGATTAGCAGGTGTTGACTTGAAAGATAATACTTAAGAAGTATTTACTCAAATCCAAGCCGCACTTTTTTTCCGGTTTTTGTAATCCAAAAAACCGCCTGCGGCTTAGAATCGAGTGCAAAGCAAGTGGAAGTTCTGAAAAATGTCAGTAGGTGCTGAAACAACTAACTTCTGCCGTCGAATATATGTAGCGCTACACAGGCATGCTTCATAGGCACAAAGATAAATACTGGCGCCAAAACCTCTGCGTCAGTAAATAAATTAAAAAAAAAAGGTGGAAGACAATTTTCATACATTATCCAAAGAAGTAAATACAAATTCCGTATTGTTCATCTTCGAATGTAGCAGAACTTCAATGTATTACGAAAATCCGACTGGCAAGACTGTTTGGGATGTTTGTCAATATGGCCAACTCTACGTTCTGAATGTTTTCCTACCTGTGAGAAGAGATGGTTGCTAATAGGAACCTGACGAAATGTGAATCACATGCAGTATTCTCTTCATCATAAGAGTAATACGAATACAAACATTTTGCCACGTATTCTTTTGTGTTTGCTGCTATCTTATTTAAATCCTGTCTGCCTAATAAACTACGAAACTAGAGTGAGACAACAGCAAATGCGGAAGAATATACGTATCGTGTCATGTTTATATTCATATTATTCTTATGCCTAATAGTGATACAGTCAGAAATGAAGCATGGCAACTGACTAGATTTTTATATCTAAGATGACTCTAATTTCTGTTCAGAATTTGATGTACTAAAGAAGCGGCCGCAAAGATTTTCAAATGGAGAAAAATTTTCGCCTAACTCTCGTTCAGAACATGTTCTATCATACGCAGTCTATTATTTGGTTCTTGTTGATCATTATCAAAGAAAGCAGCAGTGTAAGTAACAAGAAATAGTAGTCTCTTGCCATTGTTACGCTAATGAGACAATTTCTCTCCCTCTCTCTCTCTTTTTTTTTTTTAATTGTAAGCGGCGGTAGCGTGCACAAAAGCAAGCCATGCCGCGAGCGACGAAAGGCTGCAAACACGCACTATCAGAATGCAACAAACAATGCATGACACAGTACAGTAATGCATTTTCAGCTTAGAGTGACATAAACGCCTATAACAAGGAAAATGGCACTTATCAGATCAAAGCAAAATAAGCAATCGATTCAAACCAGATGAAGCACGTGAAAAAGGAAGGGTACCAGTATAAATACGGACGGAGCGCCTGACGCATAGCAATGGCTACCTGGTACAGCTTAAGTGCTACGCTTACGACTCGAACCAAACTACTGTAGCTGTATCGTCATTCACTCGAACTAAATTGTGTCTCATATTACAATGGACTGACTTTGTTTTGATTTGGAGGTGCGGCCTAAAACTTTTCTCTCCCCTTGAACTTCGAGTCTCAAATTTCAGGTGCGGCTTAGATTCGGGAATTTTTTTTTTTCCTTCCTTTATTTCGAGTCTCATTTTTCAGGTTTGAGTGCGGCTTGGATTTGAGTAAATACGATAGGTGGTATTTCAACTAATTCTGACTATGAAATAAAGCAAAGTACAGCAGGGAGCTCTGACGAATCAAAGAGCAGCGATGAAGATTCTGATGAATAGTAAAGTATAAGTTAAGAAATAAGATGCTACTGAGATCATAAATTTTTCTTGTGTTGATGAATCTGTCAACAAACATATTCAAAAATGCACTGAAACATTGGCACATGTAGTGTTGGGAGGTGATAAACTGTCATTACTGTTAGAGGAGCTACGTATTTCTTGCTGTTCTACTCCTACATGACACTGTATCTGAAGGTATAGATTGAATCTTCACTGGCTAGAGAAATGGGTAACACAATTTTACAAGTCTCTGCTGTCATGTAATCTCTTCAGGGAAATCATGACTGTACTACGATTCGGTTTGTGGTTGACAAGGTCAGAGTCATTAAGAAATGCAAGGCAGCTACCATGTCAGTCCTAGAAGAAAGAGACGTAGCAAACTGTCAAAGCATGTACATCCCCGGTCCTTATGTTTGTGGTGATGTACTAACCAAGTAATACTGAAGTGTGATCCAAGTCGCACAAATATGGCTTTAATAATAACCTCCGAACAATATGCCTCTAAGGACTCAACAAGACACAGAACGCTGATGTGCACATTACAAACTAGAATCACACAGCGAGTCAGTCAGCACTGTTCCACACTTACATATGTGCAAGTCGCCAGCAGATGGCATGGCAGGGACCGCACGGCACGCTTGGCTCCCTGAGACGGCCTCCAGCAGCCAGCCTGCAATGATCAGTCGGTGACCAATTTAAAGACGCAAGTACGGCAACACCACTCTCGGTGCACTCACACAGACACGTACTAGTAGCACGATACAGCAGTGATGAGCAGTAGTACCCCTCCTGTCTTGCGCGCCTTTTATCTGGCCCTACAATTTACTTTCCTAGACCCACACAAATGCCTGATCCTCCTAATTCAATTTGCTCTGCAGACTATTTAAAATTCATAAAGAAAAAGGAGCCACAATTGCACTTTGTGTGCCAGTTACTTTCCAATACATTGGCACCAGCTGATCTTATTTAAGAATACTCAACTTTTGTAGCCATACTTACAGCACATCCTTTGCTTCCTGGTCTAAATCCAAGTTAACTCCCATCCCCCTCCCCCCCCCCCCCCACACACACACACACGCCCCTCCCCCCCCCTCTCCCCCCCCCCCTCGCAATCAGCTAGTTGTGTGCTGTTATCTCACGTCACACCCTAGTCTATGAGTACCCAGCTGTCTGTCACCTGACCCCTCTACCTGCACCCCTAGCTAGCCCACAGATGGTTCCCCACTCTCCCACGAGCCACTAAATGCTTCCCTCCAAACCCCTCCCATCTCTCTCCATCCCTCACATTGCCTCAACCCACCCCATCCTACCCCACTCTAAAGCCCCACCTCACTCCAGAACACTCACCGTGGGCCAGTAAAGAGCTGGCAGTTGAGCGACCACAAAATAAGGAGACGTGCATGCGCATGTGAGTGTGTGTGTGTGAGTGTGTGTGTGTGTGTGTGTGTGTGTGTGTGTGTGTGTGTGCTCGTGCGCATGTTTTCCCTACAGCTAGAAAAAGAAAGTGCATTCTGTAAGCTCGCCAAGCAACGTACCTTTTAGTTTGGAATGTAGAAGACGAGGTACTGGTGGAAGTAAAGCTGTGAGTACGGGTTGTGAGTCGTGCATGGATAGCTCAGATGGTAGAGCACTTGCCCATGAAAGGCAAAGGTCCCAAGTTCGACTCTTGGTCCGGCACACAGTTTTAATCTGCCAGGAAATTTTCATATCAGTGCACACTCCACCGCACAGTGAAAATCTCATTCTACATATCTTTTGTTCATGTGCCTATCGATGAGACAGTGCTTCTGCCTTTTGGTGAGCCATCTCCTTTATTCCTAAATAATTCGTAATTTTCAACAGAAACTTTCCGTACGTTATTATTGCATCCTACATTACAATATGCAATTTCCACAATATGTGGTCCTCTGTGAATATAATGGGGGTAACAACTGTAGGAGACCAAAAACTGACTGCAGTAAGCAAGTTCGAGTTATTGTACGCTGCAGTAGTTATGCAGAGGTGAAGAGGGTCACACAGGATAGGCTAGCATGGTCAACTCCATGAAACCAATCTTCAGATGGAAGATCACAACAATAAAAACATTTGATTCAGCATACACCAGACTCCAAACAGCGTACACAACCTGTATGCTCAGAAACACAGAAAATCATATTGGTTCCATCAGCAGGAAACTTCAGCCCGTAATTGTTATGGAACACTGTGGCGATTTTGTTCATTAACAAAACCCAAAACTGGGGAGTAATAAGAGAGTATTGTTGTAACTTCTTATCAACCTGGTTACCAAAATACATATTAAGAACACTGGTAAAGTGTTATTTTAAAGGGGTCACTCCAAAGCGCCACGAAAGTATTTGAGCAATGTATAAAATTAGAGAATCAGTGCACAATATTGAAAGCCTATCTACATAATCTATATCTGCATGACTAGTCTGTAATTCACAATTAAATGCTGGCAGAGGGTTCAGAGAACCACCCTCAACCTCTTTATCTACCATTCCACTCCCCTACAGCATTTGAGGAAAAACAAACACTTCAATATTTCCGTACAAGCTCTGATTTCTCTATTTTATTACAATGATCATTTCTCCCTATGTAAGTGGGCTCTAACAAAATATTTTCACATTCGGAGGAGAAAGTTGATGATTGAAATTTTAAGAACCTGCTCCAGCAAATTGCTTTTGCTTTAATGACTGCTACCCCAATTCACATGCGATATCTGTGGCGTGCACTTTCCTGTTTGCCAATAATACAAAATGAGCTGCCCTTCTTTGAACTTTTAAATGATGTCCTCTGTCAGTCCTATCTGGTAAGGATCCCACACCATGCAGAATACTCCAAAAGAGGACAGACAAGTATAGTTGTAGATAGTCTCTTTAGTAATCCTAATCTTCTAAATGTTTTACTATTAAATCACAGTCTTTTGTTTGCTTTCCCACCGCATTATCTATGTGAGCATTCCAATTTAAGTTATTTGTAAATGTAATTCCTAAGTATTCAGTAGACTTCACAGCCTTTAGATCTGCGTGAATTATCATGTAACCAAAATTTAGTAGATGCCTTTTACTACTCATGCGGGTGACATAACAATTTTTATTATTTAAGGTCAGTTACCACTTTTTGCATCATATGGATACGTAGCCTAAATCATTTTGCAGTTCATTTTGATCATCTGATCACTTTACAAGACAGTAAATGATTTGCAAGACTGTAAATGATAGCATCATCTAAGAGGACTGCTCAGATTCTCTCTTAAATTGTTAATGTAGATCGGCAACAGCAGGTGGTCTATAACACTTCCTTGAGGAATTTCAGATATCACTTCTGTTTTACTTGATGATTTTCCATCAATTACTATGAACTGTGACCTTTCTGACAGGAAACCACACATCCAGTTGCACAACTGAGACAATACGCCATAGGCACACAATATGATTAGAAAATGCTTGTGAGGAACTGTTTCAAAAAGTCTTCTGGAAATCTACAAATATGGAATAAATTTGAGATCCCCAGTCGACAGCACTTATTACTTTGTGTGACTAAAGAGCTAGCTGTGTTTTAAAAGGTCGATATTTCTGAATCTATCTTGGCTATTTATCAATGAATCATTATCTTTGAGATAATTCATAATATTCAAACACAATATATGTTCCAAAATCCTAATGCAAATCAACATTAGTGATATGAGTCTGTTATTTAATAGATTACTCCTCTTTTCTTTCTTGAGCATTGGTGTGACCTGTGCAACTTTTCAGTCTCTAGGTATGGATCTTTATCAAATGAGCAGCTATATATGATTTCTAAAGGAGCTATTGTATCAGCATTCTCTGAAAGAAACATAATTGCTTTATTACACTGAGGAGAGCTACTACTAAGTTACTCACAGTTGCAGTTGTTCTTGATTTGAATACTGCAATATTTACTTTGTTGTCTTTGGTGAAGAAATTTCAGAAATCCGTGTTTAGTAACCCTGCCTTAGTAGCACTGTCATCAGTAACATTACCACAGCTATTGAGCAGTGAGGGTATTGGTTGTGTCTTGCCATTGGTGTACTACACATGCAACCAGAACCTCTTTGGATTTTCTTCCAGATTTCAAAATGAAGTTTCACTATGGGAACTATTAAACACATCTTGCACTGAAACCCACCCTAAGTTTCGAGCTTCAGTAAAACATCGCTAATCTTGGAGATTTTGCATTCTTTTAAATTTTGACATGCTTTTTTTCATTGCTTCTGCAGCTGAGTTTTGACATATTTTGTGCACCACCCTTTTAATTTATTTGGTATCCTTTCAATTGCACAAACAGAATGTGCAAAGTAAGTGGAAATTACTCGTCTCTTCCCTGATTACAGTGCAATAGAAGATACTACAAGATGTTGACAGATTGCCATATCTCGGTAGCTTTATATGTAATAATGAGGTCACAGATGCAGAAATCACCAGCAGAACTGGAAAATCAGTCCATATGGTAATTAGGTCTGTAATATGTCAACAAAGCTTTGACTGTACTCCTTTATCATTTATATGCGTGAAACTTGGAAAATATCAGTAAAATCAGCACACAGTCTCCATATTTTTCACCAACAATGCTAGAGATGAATTCTGAAGATGTTAACCCAACCAAGTTACAAACGATGAAGTGCTGAGAATACGAGGTCTACACAGCCTGCACGTAATTATTGTTGAAAGAAGACTGAAGATTGCAGGTTATGTTCTACGCATGTAAGGTGGAAGAATCCCAAAATCAACACTGTTGTGGAAATCAATGGACAGATACAGATGTACAGGAAGACCTTTTAACACCTGGAACTTTTGCAATGAATCTTCAATGCATGGACACAAACTTGGAGGAAGGTGAGAACTTGGCAGCTGATCGAGTGAACTCTGTGAAACCAGTTCCTTGTATGGTACACAGCAAATCTGAGTAAGTTAGTAAGTAAGTAAGTAAGTAAGTAAAGTAAGTACAACTGGGGATTTTGCAAAACTGCTGGATGATCGATATTATTGTCTAGATTTGACACTGTTGGACTTCTACCTTTTCCTTGATGTGTATTCTTCAAATTGTGAGTTTTATGAGAAAGCTGATAGGTACTTACCAATCAACCTTCCCTCACATGAACTGACATTGTCTCTTTATAAATTCTACTGTGCTAACAATCATCCACTGAGAATCCTCGACTAGGTCTCCGCAGCTCAAATGAGCCAGTTTCTTTTAAATTTCTGTCTTTGGCTATAATTGTCTTCCAAGTATGGTGACACAACATCCTGTCATGAAACTTTTTCCTTTACACTTGTTTTTTTTTCTGGACACTGCCTTTTTCTGCACTGTGCACTAAATACACTATGTGAGTAACGCCCAATCTCCAACAACCAATCGTGAGCTGTAAACAGTTGTGAACTCTACCAGGGCACATAACAAACAATTAACATTTGCGTTTTAGTGTTCTAAGCTGTGAAGTCATCAGCGGACAAATAATTTAGTACCTATTCCTGGACAGCCGGAGTGGCCGTGTGGTTCTAGGCGCTACAGTCTGGAACTGAGTGACCGCTACGTTCGCAGGTTCGAATCCTGCCTCGGGCATGGATGTGTGTGATGTCCTTAGGTTAGTTAGGTTTAATTAGTTCTAAGTTCTAGGTGACTGATGACCTCAGAAGTTAACTTGCATAGTGCTCAGAGCCATTTGAACCTATTCCTGACATGCTGTTGTTTGGAACAACAACTGACATGATCCAAAATATTACTTTTTTTTATTATAGCTTCACTTTTATTTTGTCTAATGATTACTAATTTCAGTATCAAATTCCATCATCAAGCCACTATATGATTGGAAAGCAAAGTGTATCGTTAAAATACTGTTTATTAAACAGATTACCATTATATCATCATTCCTTAAAGTAATGTCCAAAGTGGAAGGACAGATGATTAATTTTGAGTATATACAAAAGTCAGAGTACTGAACCGGATATGAAAGAAGGAAAACCAGAAGGGCAGTGAGAGACGGGTGCCTTCTATCACCTTACTTCCTTAATATTTTCATCAAGGAAGTAATAACAACAACAAAGAAAAGATGACAAGAATCAAAAGGTAATTTCTGGAATACTTCAAGGAAATGTGATAGGACCATTACATTTACAATGAATATAAATGATCCAGTAGAAAGTGTCAGAGGCTCCTTAATATTGTTCACAGGTACTCTCACTTGTCCATCAGAAAGTAGCAACAACAGAAGGCAGTATCAATTTGCACAATGACCTGCAGAGGATTGGTGAATGATGCAGGCTCTGGCAGTTGACCCTGCACATAAATAAATGTAACATATCACTCACACACACACACACACACACACACACACACACACACACACAGGAAAAGAAATCCAATACTGTACAACTACACTATTAATGACAAATTGCTGGAAACAGAATCTACCATAAAATATCTAGAAGTAACTATCCAGAGCAACCTTAAAGTGGAATGACCACATAAAACTGCAATAGAAAAGCAGATGCCAGACTAACATCCACAGGAAGAATCTTAAGTGAATGTAAATTACCCCTGTGTCCTTACCCAGTAGGACTGACAGAAGAGAGAAAGAAGATCCAACGAAGTGCGGAGTGTTTTGTCACAGGATCATTTAGTCACTGTGAGATCATTACAGAGATGCTCAGCAACTCCAGTGGTAGATGCCATAAGAGTGCAGTTGTGCATCACGGAAAGATTTACTACCCAAATTTCGAGAGAGTAGTTTCCGAGAAGTGTCTGACAACATAATAGTTTCTCTCATATACAATTCACGAAATGATCACGTGAAGAAAATTTGAGAAGTTAGAGATAATACAGAAGTGTACTGACAGTCATTCTTCTCAAGCACTGTTCACAAGTGGAACAAGGCAGATGGGATCAGTTGGTGGCATGAGACGTACCCCCTGCCACACACAGTTAGGTGGTTTTTGGAGCATGATGTTGATATGGAAACTTAATTGCATGCATATACACTGCAGATTGATGACATCACAATAGTAAATCAAAGTAGGAACTAAATAAAATGTTTCAGGCCTTAAATCTAGAAATGGTAAAACTAAAGCTAAAAATGAATACAAAGAAGACAAAAGTTATGGCTACAGACAAGAAAGGAGGTGGAGGTAGGACTGACACAAGAACAGGCAATGAGCAACTCAAGAAAGCAACTGAAATTCAATATCTCAGTAGCTTTTTGCAAGAAAACAATCAATATTTCAAGGCATTCAAGAAAAGAATAGCACAGGTGAAGAATTCCTTCCAAAATAAGAAGAAGCTGCAACTGAATAAACATATCAGCTTCCACATTAACAAAATATTTGTAAAGACCTTTGTGTGGAGTGTTCTGACACACAGATGCAAAATCTGTACATTAGAAAAGCCAAAGGAAGCTCGCCTCAAACCTGCTGAAATGTGGTTCTGGAGGAGAAGTACAAGAACTAGCTGCATTGACAGAAAAATTAAAGGAAATAGGAGAGAAGAAAAAACCACTGAAAGTTATAGGCCAGGGCAAAGCAAAATACACTGGACACTTAACTGGAGACGATAATCTTTTAAAAAACATTTCTGAAGGCAAGATCGTAGGTAAGAAAACAAGGGGATGACTGAGAACATCCTACTTAAACAATGTGATCAATGAATGGGATTTTCTTCACACATGGAGATGAAGACAACTGCTGAAGAGAGGAAGCTGTGGCTGCAGAGACAAGGTTTAACCTTTTGGAAGAGTAAGGACAAACAAATACGAAAAAAGTGAGTCTACATGGTAGCTACATATGGAATAAATGACAACTTCTTGTGTGCAGTCATCAAGTCACTTACCCCAGTAGGTGTCTTATCTACTAAAAGTAAAGGTCACTGTTGTGCTTTCAATAGATGTGAACTGCACCCTGAAAATGGTATGTCTAGTTTGCAGTTGTACAGAAGCTTTTTATTTTGCAAAATGGTTCAAATGGCTCTAAGCACTATGGGACTTAACATCTGAGGTCATCAGTCCCCCAAACTTAGAACTACTTAAACCTAACTAACCTAAGGACATCCCTGCCTGAGGCAGGATTCGAACCTGCGACCGTAGCAGCAGCATGGTTCCGGACTGAAGTGCCTAGAACCGCTTGGCCACAATGGTCAGCTTTTATTTTGCAAAGAAATTTTTGATAATAAGATGAACTGATGCTGGTACTTGCTACTGAAACCAGTAGTACTTAGATACAACAAAAGTGTGACTATAGAATTAAGAATAATTTTTCCAAACAATCGAGTATTTTTTTCAAAATGGCACCACAATAGAGGATACTTATTTTAAACTAAAGACACAAAAGAAAAAAAGAGAAACTGTAAAGATCTTGAGTTTCATAATGCTCTCTTGGGAGGAAAATATAAGATACCAATTACAAATTATTTGTTTCAGTTCCTTTAGAATAATTTCCTGTTTCACAGGTGCCTTGAAGAAAATAAAAGATCTCAAAAGTGTCTTAATGACAACCGTAGGCCTCATGTTGACAATAATTGGTAAACTTGCAAGCCATACTTTTTTATGTTGTATAAACTACGAAACTGTTAGCATCATCAGCTAAAATTTACTTCTTCTGTCTTAATATACCTTCCTTCACTTACAGCTGCAGTGTGGAGACAGCGGTGAGGGTGGGAGCGGGGATGGGGGTTAGGGTGAGGGCGTACTGCTTTAAAATGGTGATTCTTGTATTGATATTCTTAACAACAGATTTATATCTTTTGTTTATGAAAGTCTGCATGCGATGACAGCTGCACTAGTAATACCTTCACAGGTTCGTATTCAAGTTGCAAGGCTAGATCTATGCCAGCCATGACACGCTTCCAGCCTTTCCTCCTCATGATCTGGTTGTAGCGTTGGGACTGCAGTGTGTCTAAGCTGATGTTCAGACCGTCAAGCCCTGCCCTCTGCAAGGCAACCAGCTGTCTTGTCAACATGAGGCCATCGGTTGTCATTAAGACACTTTCGAGATCTTTTATTTTCTTCAAGGCACCTGTGAAACAGCAAATTATTCTAAAGAAACTGAAACAAATAATTTGTAACATTGTTGCTGCATATGAAACAAAACTCCAGTTGATAAATTGAAAATACAAATTCCTTAAAAGTTAACTGTACATTTGCCCTAATACAAAGAGATAAGAAGGGTTAATAAACTGAATTGGAGAATGCAAGTTAAGATAGCAATGAAAAAATAATTAGAGGCATAAGATCACCTACTGCAACAGGGAAATGGGAATCAATATGAACCATTACCCAGCTACTGTCAACTCATTCCATGTCTCCATGCACACTGTATAAACCACTGTGGGTTTGTCCGACAAAGTACATTGTTGTACCACACATTATGGTTTATCTCCATTCAATGCTCATGTGGAGTGTGGGAAGAATGATTCTTTAAATGGTTCTGTGCATGCTGTAATTAATCTTGCCTTCATGGTCCCTATAGGAGTGATACATATGTAGTTATTGTATAATCCCTAAATACCTCGCTTAATACAGGTTCCTGAAATTTCATAAGTTGGGTTTTGTCATATATTTGGTGCCTATCTTCACTTGTCTGGCATTTCCAATTTTTAGTAGCTTCTTGATGCTCTCCCATGCATCAAATAAATCTATGATCAATCATGCTACACTATTTTGTATACATTCAATGTCTGCCATTAGCCTTATTTGTTATGGGTCGTACTTAAGCAATATTCTAGAATGGGCCACACAAGTATTCTGTAAGCAATGTCTTCTATAGACTGATTGCATTTTCCAGTATCTTACCAATGAATTGAAGTCTGCATTCTGCTTTGCCTACAAGTGAGTCTATGTCACCATTTCATTTCATCCAGATATTTGTATGAGTTGACCAATTAAAACTGTGATTATTTGATAATGTAGTCATACAATACTGTCTTTTATTTGTTTTGTGATGTGCTCCAATTTACATTTCTGAAAACTTAAACTCAGTTGCCTATCTTTGGAGCAATTTGAAATGTTATGATCTGACTCAAATTTGTGCAGATTTTTTTCAGGCAATAATTCATTATAGACAACTCTATCATCCAGGAAAAGTATGACGTTCCTTATAATATCATCTTCCAGAACATTAAGGTACAACATTAATGTAATAGTATAAATTACTATAACTGTATAAATAAGTTTATAAGTGTGTAAAATACATTGAACTATTTGTTACAACAAAACATTGTACTGGTATACTCAGCAAGATGTTAAATCAGCAGATAGCTACATTTTATGTTCAACATTTTGTGTACAGCATATATGCTGGAAAGGATTTATACCCAAATTAAATAAATCTGAAGAAATGGTAGTGTGTCTCTGGAAAAATAATCCATAAAAACTCATACAGTCCAATTTGCTATTATGTCACTGTTGCTGAAATATAATACAAAGTAACTGAATTCGATGAACATTCTCAGAGTGCAATATGCCTCAGAGTGAAATGCACAGTAATGTCAACATTATTTTTCAAGGCTATGTTTGCGAAAATGGATGAAAGCAAACCACACATTTTGTTCTCAATCTGCGGAAGCATTATGCACTGTGAAACACTGTACTGCTGTTCTACATAAAAGCTGTCTCATTGTCAACATCTTTCCCCTGCTGGCTGTTCTACACTTCTCATCACTGATTCAACACATTGTAAGATATTTTACGCTGTATGACACCACAGTCCAGTCTGGTTAGGACAGCATAAAAATAATATATGAATTTCAGTATTGAAACTGGAACAGCAGAACAGCTCTCATCACACTGGATATCAAATCGAGGTTGGATTACAGCCGTGGGTACATCATTTCATGCTACTCAACTGTATGTCATATGTCAGAGTTCTCCAACTGTAGTGGCTGGTGACTGGTGGCTGGCGACTGGTGGCATACTTGTGGATACTTGTCTCACTGTATACAAGCCCACTTCCTGACTAAATGTACACAACTTCACTGCAGGATCATGTACGCATGAGCGAACACTTGTCTGCCCTCTCAGGTGCTAGTTGGATGGCACTACGGAGGCCCTGCAAGGCATTTAGCATGGCCCTCCTGAACCTACCAAATCTATGTTCGCACAAAATGAGATTCTGAGCAATGCAAGCAGCAATATAGTGAAACAATAAACCAGAGTCTCACCAGACCATGAGCCTGCCACTGCCAAATCTGGAATGCTGATAAACATTTCTCCTTCTTCCATTATGCTTAACACGGTCTTTGTGTACACAACCAACACTGAAATAGAATTTCTGAATGAGAAACCGGCTTTCTTGCATACAGAATATGCATGGGAGTGCTGAAAAGTAATGCCTCTGAATTTTTTATTCTGTTCTCAATATCGGTCGAGGTATGACACGTCACGCATATTACTTGGTCAACTTTCCCACTTCACTGACTCGTGGCACACCCCCCTCCCGCTAACAGATGGAGTCGCAATAGGCAGCCCACTCTGACCAGAGATTGTGAATATGTTTACGGTGCACTTCGAGGAAGAGGCCCTGATGTCATCCAAATGGAAATCCATCTTCTTCTTCTTCTTCTGTTATGTGGATAACACACTTGTCATCTGGCCTCATGGAAGAGACAAACTTCTTGACTTCTTTGTACATCTGAACTCCACACGCCACAAAATCAAATTCACTACGGAGACCAAAGAAGAAGGAAGACTACCATTCCTGGACATCATAGTCAGGAGAATAACGGACAGCACCCTGTGCCACAGTGTGTATCTGACTCTATAAAACACATAAACTCAGTTCTCCCTATGGCACTGTGAATAATTTCAATAACAAAAACTGAGATGAATGTTGCAGCGTACATTTAATTTCCACTTTTGCTTTGCATTCAAGATCAGTCTTACCTGAGAGTGCAACATTACATCTTTGTTTAATTTAATTATATGTTCATTCGATTTTGGTTATAAGGCACGTTTTGCTTCCTAATGTTTCATCTCCAAATGCTGGAAACAATCCATGGAGGAAGAGGAGTATGTAAGACATTGGTGGACCAGGTTGGAAGTATCTGTGAATTTCAATACTCTGTAGAAGAGCTCAATCATTTGAAAATAACTTTCAGACCTTGTGGCTATTCTAACAGATATACATAGGGCACTACATTCTAAAATATTTGCATCTTTCAGTGACAAAACAAGCAACTAGAGGAAAAGTTCTCTTGCCACTTGTAAAAACAGTCGCAGATCGCGACCTCTGAGTGCTATAAAGAGAAGGTATTGATGCAGTGCTTAAACCAAACAGAAGACCACAACTGCAGCCATACTCAAGCAAATTGCTATGCAGTAGTTTCAGTGAATTTGACAATGATGTGGCTGCTTTCATAGTGGCCCAGTCATATTGTGGGGTACGGAATGCCAGTGACAGGGCTGGAATTGTAGGTGACAGATGGGTTTTTGGCAAAGCCTTGTATCAATACCTCCTTAATTATTGAACTGAAAAACTGTAAAAAACATCATACAGTAAAATCACACAAAAAAAATTCCTATTTCTGCAGGTATTGTGCCTTCTGTTTCTTTTTCATTACAAAAACATATTGATTCAAGTTTATAAAGTCACAACTATGTCACTGTGATTTGTGTAACACACATTCTGGAACATGTTCCAGGAATGCCATGAAACAGACAGCTTTAAATACTTACTCTAGCTCATCTTTCAAGACTTGCATGCCAACAACAACACCATCTATCCAATCTGTTTTTATTTCACTTTCATGTAAAGCTTTCTCCACAAAGGATATCATCTGCCATGTAGGCAGTGCAAGAGGAAATCCCACACTCACATTTGGGTAACCAAGTGGATTCTGTGTCTTGTCAGAACCAAGTACAATCAACCCAATTTCATCTTTACCACTGGTAAATATCTGGAAACATATTAAATGATAAAAATAAGTTTTGTTTATAACAAGTTGTATACCAATAAAAACATCACACACAGGTACTCTTTATAAAATCATTTAATTCGATAGATAAAAAATCTACTCACCAAGCAATGGCAGAACACACACATAAAACACTGTTGTGATAGGCAAGCGTTTGGAGCCAGTGACTCCTTCTTCAGGCTGAAGGGTTGCAGGGGAAGCAAGAAGGGTGAAGGAAAAGGACTGGAGAGGTCTAAAAAAAGGGGTAGATTTTGGTAAAGTTACCCAGAAACATGGGTCATGGGTGACTTACCGTACAGGATGAGAAGGAGAGACTAATTGTTGGGGAGTGCATCGGGCAAGATTCGGAAACCTGAGAGCTTAAAGGTGGAAGACAGGGTAATATGCAAGACAGAGATTACTACTAAAACTGTACATGAGTTAATAAGAGTGAGAAGCTAAGTGTATTGTATGCAACAGCTGTGGGAGGGGGCAGTGAAAACAGACGGGAAAGACAATGAAAGATGTAGAAAGCTAAAACGGAGTGAAGCAAAGAGTAATTACAGTGAAGAATAGCTGAGACAGGAGAAATTAACGTAAATTAAGGTGAGGTGGGTGGTGAGAACCAAGGACATGTTTTAGTGCTAGTTCCCACCTGCGGAGTTCTGAGAAACTGGTGTCTGGCGGATGAATACAGGTGGCATGTGTGGTGAAACAAGTGCCGAGGTCACGTATGCCATGTTGAAGAGCATGCTCTGCAACAGGATATTGCGAGTTCCCAGTATATACACTACACCTATGCCCATTTATCCTAACTGATAATTTGGTGGTAGTCATGCAGATGTAGAAAGCTGAACAGTGTTTACATAATAGCTGGTATATGACATGTGTCGTTTCTATTTCTCGCCTGATCCGCAGTTCTGTGTGACTTTCCCAAAATCTACACCTTTTCATGGAACTCTCCAGGCCTTTTCCTTTACCCTTCTTCCTTCCCCTTCAACGCTTCTGTCTGGAAGAGCCACTGTCTTTTATGTGTATGTTCTGCTGCCACTTGGTGAGTAGATTTTTTATCTATTCAATTAAATAAATTTATCAATAATTTATTGTTTTTGTTGTTATAGTTACTCTTTATAACCTACTTAAAACACATCACGTACCCTCCTCTCCACAATTCTTCGAACACATAGTTTTGCCTTTTGTAAAAAATCACTGCGTTTCTGTATAACATACTTGGAGTCAAAGTGTCCAACATCTATTACAATTATAAACAGATGAAAGAAAGTCATTGTATTTATTGGCAGTATTACGCAATCAAATATTTTGAAAGAGTTCCAGTGGTATAAATTTACAATATCTTACAAATAAATATATACGTTTATTCTTTAAATCAATTCTTAGCAATAACATAATAGTATAAATTGCAGAATCAATATAGCCAATTTTAATGTAATGACTGCAATACCAATAAAAAATAACAGCGGTAAGTTATCACAAATGAGAGGGAGAGAGAGAGAGAAAGAGAGAGAGAGAGAGAGAGAGAGAGAGAGAGAGAGGCATTTAGACAATGTTTCGTTACAGTGCGAAACTTATTAGAATTAAAATGAAGCCATAGTGAATTATTACATTCCAAAAATAATAATTATTGTGTTCTTTCACATCAAAATAATACATTCATTAGGCAATGTATACTTTTAATTTCAGAAATTTTTATAACAGCTCTGAACTTCACTGTTTTGATGAATTTATTACATGTGTCAATGAATGAGGGTTGATAACATTGCTTTAGTCATTCAATTGTTCATCATGTGATATGCACAATGTTCTTAATAACTTCTTAAGTAAAGTTCTATCATCAAAAACATAATCTACGTAAGTTTTAAAAGTCGCGAATCTTTAAACAACAACTTGAAAATGGGTATATCAGTATTTTGTATACATTCTAGCATTGCTAGATTTACTTTTAAATTTTAAAGTATATGAGCAGATTGAGCGACTTTCCATCCAGAAAATTTGCTGTTGGCAAGACCTCACTACAAAGAAAAATGGTCTTTCCGGAGTCAAATGCTAAAAAATTCATAAATACCAGCATTGTAAGTTATACAAACAGGTATTAAGCAATGGGCATAAACATCGTTCTGCTTGGCGAGAAAAAAAGTAGGTAGATGAAAGAGTAAATTGGGTGCAAGGATTGAACATAAACTCACCCAAATTGCAAAGGTTAAAAAAAAAAAAAAAACAAGAGGGTCACTGCTCAAGAATTGAGAACTGCCCCCCCCCCCCCCCCTTTTCTTTTACAGGCTTGCTTTCACTTTTCAGATGAGACCATGTCCCCCATATGTGAAGAAAATAGCCAATACGTAAAGAGAATTATAGATAAAGCTTTTTCTAGAATGAGATTTTCACTCTGCAGCATAGTGTGCACTGATATGAAACTTCCTGGCAGATTAAAACTGTGTGCTGGACCAAGACTCTAACTTGGTGATCTTAACCCCAGATCTGTGTTGCCGATTTGGGAGGTAGATCTCGTATCTGGAAAGAGGAAATGACAGTTAGGGTACTATGGGTGAGCAGCTGCCATCAATTTTTGATGGTGCAGAACCCACAATAGTGGAACTGCTGCCTAGTCCAAAGGCACCTGTTACCAGTCTTACCCCACAATAGTGTATCGAATCCAGATGTAATGTCGAAGCTGATGAAAAGTCATATGAGAGATTCCTGTAATCTAGGTGTGACTTCACCAATGCTGCATACAGCCATATCAAAGTAGAGTGGACCACACCGTGGTCAGTGTCGCTGAAGCATAGAAGAGCATTCAGGTGCGACCTACATGTCTGCTTTAGTTGACAAAGACGGGGAACCCATGTCAACTAGGCATCTAAGACCGGTCCTAAAAAACACAATGACAGAAATGTATAACATAGGTCATGGCAGGCAAAAAATGGATGCTATGAGTGAAAGCCCAGGATTGTGCTTGGTGTATTGCTCCCTGCATTCTGCCTCCAGCAATAGCCGTCGTGGATGAACAGGAAAGATGGGGACACCATATGCCATGCAGCTGCCGCCAGATCATTGATAGCCACAAAAAGGAGAGTGGCACTCAAAACAGAACCTTGTGCAAGCCCCTTCTCCTGCAGGGGGGGATGCTACAGGAGGCACCAACCTGTACCCAAAAAGTGTGACATGGAAGAAAGTTCTGGATAAAAATCAGGAGTGGGCCATGGAGGCCCCACTCCTTTAAGGTGGAAAGGACGTTATGGCACCATGTGGTATCATAAGATATACACGCAGATCAATGAAAACTGCAACAAGGAACTGATGCTGAGCAAAAGCTGTTCAGATAGCACACTTCAAGTGGACTAAATTATCTTCAGTAGAGCGCCCTTGGCGAAAAGCACCCTGGATCGAAGCCAAAAGATCCGGGGATTCAAGGACACAATCCAGCCTTCGACTAACCATATGTTCAAGTAACTTGCAGGACACTGAGTAAACAATCTGCACGACAGCTGTCCGTTTGAAGAGGCAATTTATCTGATTTAAAAACTGGAAAAACGGCATTTTCTCGCTACTGGGAAGTGAATTCTGCATTGCACCAGGGATGGTTAAAGAAAGGCCAGGTACACTGACGGAAAAATTTGCAACACCCAAAAATAATTAATGTAGAGTAATGAAATACCAGGAATATATTTGTTGAGACAATGTATGTAAAGTGATTAACGTTGCAGGATCAGAGATCAATGTGAGTGTGAGATAAGCCACTGCAAATGTAAATGTAAATGCTGATACGCTGTTGTACATGTGTCATGTGTGTGTGTTTGTGGGATGTAGTTCCATGCCTGTTGCACTTGGTTGGCCAATATAAGGACAGTTAATGATGTTTGTGGATGGGTTGAAGCTGTCATCAGATGACGTCCAATATGTGCTCGATTGGAGGTAGAGCTGGTTATCGAGCAAGCCAAGGCAATATGTTGACACACTATAGCATGTTGGCTTACAACAGCAGTATGTGAGCAAGTGTTATCCTGTAGGAAAACACCTCCTGGAATGCTGTTTGTGAATGGCAGCACAACAGGTCAAATAACCAGACGGACATACAAATTTGCAGTCAGCATTCGTGGGATTCATACAGACAGTTTTGTCAGTGGAAAAGCGAAAGCCATTGTTAATGCTCCAGGAGTAAAGACAATCAAGACATTGCTGAAGATGCCACTAAGTGAGACAGGTTCATAGAGAACTGCAATAGAAGGCAAAATCGTCAAAAAAAAGGGAGCCGGAGATGCCCAGTGGAAGACATGCCATTATAGGGTTAATGGTGATAGCAAAGAGAATGACACTCAGAATGGAACCCTGAGACACACCATTTTCCTGGATAAAGGTGTCCGACAAGGCAGACCCTTCATGCACCTCGAAAACTCAGTCTTTTAAAAATGTCTGAAGGAAACAGGGTAGGTGGCCATGGAAGCCCCACATGTGAAGAGTATGGAGGGTACTAGCTCTCTAGCAGGTGTCATAGGCCTTCTCACAAATCGAAAAACACAGCGACAATATGGGATTTCTGCAGAAAACCATTCATGACATGGATGGGCAAAATAATGAGACGGTCCACTGCAGAATGCCGTGTTGAAAGCCACACTGTGCATTCATCAAAAATTGTGAGACTCGAGCCACCATATCATCCGGGCATGAATCATATGTCCCATCACCTTGCGAACACACTGGTAAGAGAGATGGAGTGGTAGCTAGAAGGAAGAGTGTGTGTGTGTGTGTGTGTGTGTGTGTGTGTGTGTGTCAGAGAGAGAGAGAGAGAGAGAGAGAGTGAGAGAGAGAGACAGAGACCTAATTTCGGCAAGAGCTGGATTTCAATCAATAAACTGAGTTGAAGTCTGCTGTTGTGGTCTTCATCCAGCTACTGGTTTGGTGCATCTCACCAGCCTATTCCAGCCTTTGTAAGCCTCTTCATCTGCATAGTATTTCAACCTAAATCCACTTAGAATGGTGAACCACCATTCAGAGAATAACTTTTTAACAACACAGTTCGACTTCTCTAAAGGCTTCTATACTGAGAATCCAACATAATATCTCACAAATTCAATTCCAGTAGAATTAAATAGTGGAAATTAACCCCTCTGTCATCTTGCCAAAGCCTTTGACTGTTTAGATTAAAAAATTCTGTGAGGGGAAGCTAAAACAGTATGGCATTAAAAGTCTTCCCCTTGCATGGATTGAGTTGTACTTTAACTACAGAAAATGGAAGGTCACATTAACAAATGATAAGACAGGAAGTGGGCGCCATGTGTAGAGAGTACAAACGATACTAGTCCCCAACAAATGTCGTAGGCTTTCTCCAAATTGAAAAACACAGCCAGTCTGGGATTTCCACAGAAAACCATTCATGACATGGGTAAACAAAGTGGGTGATAGCCAGAAGGAAGTTGTTTGTCCTTACCGGGCTTAGGTGTGGGTATAACAGTGGCTTCACAACAGTGGCTTAATAACATGCCCCTTGCCCAGGTCCGGTTGTACGTATTAAGCAAAAAGTGCTTGCCCACAAGAGAAAGGTGCTGCAACATTTGAAAATTAACAGTGTCTGGTCCAGGGCAGAGGATTGAGATGAAGTGAGAACGTGAGCTAGCTTCCTCATAGTAAAGGCAGCACAGTAACACACACGATTCTGAGAAGAGAAGGGTATTGCCTGAGTCTTCTCTGCCCATTTCCAATAGAGGTAGGCAGGATGATAGTGGGAGGAGCTCAAAATTTCTGCAAAATGGCGACCCAAGGTGTTGGAGATAGCAATATGGTACACGATGATACTGTCTGCTACTGTCAGGATGAAAATTGGGGAATGGATCTTGCTCCCAGAGAACCATCGGAAGTTGGTGCACACGATGGAAGAGGGGGGTGAAACTGTTAAAAGAACTAGTGAATGAAGTTCAGTTACCTTTTTGGTTATCCTGAAGAATGCGAATTCCATCGCAGCAGGCTTCAGTCCACCAAAGGATTGGGACACAGCATGGTAAAGAGGAAGTGTGAGGAATGGAATGTTCTGCGACGGTAAGGATAATGTTTGTAAGAAATTCCACCTGTGACAACTGTGGAAATCATGTTCGTTGAAGGTCGCCAGGGCGGGGTAAAGTCTCCAGTCAGCCTTAGTGTGCTGCCATTTCGATGTGCACGAAGGTGGGGTAGGAGTCAGCAAATGGATAGCACACAGGAAATGGTCGCTTGAGTAGGTGCCAGAAAGAACGGACCGTTCAAGATGATGTGCAGGACGGGCAGTGAAGAAGGAAAGGTCCAAATGGGAATAGGAGTGCGACGAGTCTGAAAGCAACATGGGTGCTTCTGTGTTAAAGATGAAAAGGTTAAGTTGATTAAGAATGGCAGCGAAGAGGGCACCTCTCGGATAGGTTCTGGAAGAGCCCCAAATGGGATGGTGTGCATTAAAGTCCCCAAGCAGCAGAAATCGGCGAGGAAGCTGTCCAATAAGCTGGAGGAAGTCGAACCTGGTGACATCAAATGATTGAGGGATGTAAATGGTAGAAAGGGAAAAGTTCAAGTGAGGAAGGAAAAGACAGACTGCAACAGCTTGATGACAGGTAGTCAGGGAGATGGATGGGTTGACTATGAATGTCATCCCATATGAGCAGCATGACTCCTTCATGAGACAGAATGCCAACCTCGAGCGGAAGGTCAAAACAGACCAGGAAGAAATACAAAAGCTCAAAGCAGTCGTGAGGATGCAATTTTGTTTCCTGAAGGCAGAGTACAAGTAGAAGCTGCGATTCTAAAAGCAGTCATAAATCCTCTTTGTTGGATCAAAGTCTGCAAAAGTTCCATTGGAGGACAGTCACGATGAGGACAATAGGAAGGGGTGTCACCTCGGCAGCTGCCAAGTGTCAGTCTGCGAAAACTCACTGCTACAGGGCACAGAGGCAAGAGGATCCTGCTCCATGAGGTCCTACAGAAGTGTCGGCTTTCTTCTGCTGTCGACATGAGGAATCCAGGGCATGTTGTCTGTAGTTCAACAATGCCTAGATGATCCTTACTGCAGTTCGATTGCATCTGCATTATTACACTTTGCCAAGAAGGGCTCTCAGCAAGGGTAATGTCCAGACATCGTGGAGTGAACCGTAGCAATGTTGTTCGGACATGGAAGAGATAGAGAGGGACAGGAACTATCAGTGACATACCTTGCTCAGGCCACCCGAGGGCTACTACTGCAGTGGGTGCCTGCTACCAACGGATTATGGCTCTGAGGAAGCCTGACAGCAATGCCAATGTGTCGAATAATGCTTTTCGTGCAGCCACCGGACGTCTTAGGCCTGTTGCTCTTCCATTCATTGAAACTACAAAATTCCTGAGGCTCCTGCTTTATACAAAACTATCTTGGTCCTCCGACTTCATGCTCCCTGCAGCTTTTTCGATGGGTGTGAACCCTTCACCATCTTGGCTTCATGCGGCAGCCCATCTTCACCTTGACCTTCAGGCTCGCCTTCAGTTTCACGACCTATGCATGGATTTTTGCAACAGTATCTTTGTGTACACTGAAGGCTCTTGGACTGACCATGGTGTCAGGTGTGCCTTCAACGTCAACCAACATTTTTTGGTACTGACTTCCGGCACATTGCTCAGTATTTACAGCAGAGCTCTTCACCCTGTATCAGATCATGGAGTACATCTGGTGACATACTCTTTTCAACTGTGTCACTGCTCAGACTCTCTCAGCACCCTTCAAAGCCTCTGTGCACTGTAGACTGTCCATCCCTTAGTGCACCAGTTCCAGGAAAGCTTCCACTTGCTCACTTTTTATGGAGCCACTGTGATGTTTACGTCGGTTCCAGGTCATATCGGTCCAAGAGGTTGCTGACACTGCTGCCAAAGCTGCATTCCTCGTACTTCAGCCCAATAATTCTTGCATTCCCTCTGATGATCTCTTGTTGCTTTCTGTCAGGAGGTGGTGTCACTTTGGCATCGCCACTGGTCCTCCATTCATAGGAATAAGCTCTGGGTTATTAAGCCTCTTCCAGTGGCTTGGACAACCTCCTCTCAGTCGTCCTGCAGCGAGGAGGTCATTTTAACTAGGTTGCATATTGGGCACTGCCTTTTTAGCCATCACCATTTGTTAAGTGGTGCTCCCCCACTACTTTGTGTACATTGCACCCAACTTTTAACTGTCTGCTGTTTCCTGAGAGGGTGCCCTTTTTTTTTACCGTTTACGTTCCCGTTTGGGTTTGCCATCTGAGTTATTGGCCGTTTTAGTGAACAATGCGTGGGCTGTCGACCGTGTTTTACTTCTTATCAGTTGTAGCAATATGGTGAAGGCCATTTAACTTTTAGTTCTGGGCCTCCATTTACCTATTGCGTACTTCATAGACCTTTCTCCACATCCCTGATTGTAGCTGTCCTCTCTCCTGTCATTAAACGTTGACATGTAATCATTTTTAACTCCTCTCCTCACCTTTGTGTTTCACAGTTTTGGCATGGACACATATGACCCTAGTTGTTTTTGCGCCCTAAAACAAAATGGGGGAGAAATACAAAGCCCTTACATTCTTTTGTCGACTTATGTCTTTACCTCCCCTTGAGACCTCAAAATTTGTCGGGGAAAAATTCTAAAATGTGTCTGTGGAATCAGAGATATCAGGGAATTTCACTTGGAGAAACTTGTGGCAACCCTGATGTTAGGTTTTTATATATGGAAATTATTTTTGCTTCTAGTATTGCAGTTCTGAATTGCTGAGTTCATCCTAAACTCACACGTGAGTGGTATCTGCATACCCAGGAACTTAGAACACGGGAGCCTAATTGCCTATTTATCCCTACTTTTGATATTCGTATCTGTAAGTCACTTTTATTTCTTTAGAACTGCACAATACAAGTTTTTAGGCATTAAGCTGGTACCTGTGGATCAGTACACGCCTGTTCTGTTATTCTCCTGGATGTTTCTGGTATGGATGAGTTTAGATCTTGCATCAATAAGTTTGTGGCACTGCAAAACATTAGAGTTTTTCCTAAGCCCTCCAGTGCCGGAAGTAAATCATTTTTGTGGACTTGGCAGCAAACACTGTGTGCCACACCATATTTTATGTTCTCCCTTTTTGAGTTTAATCTTATTCCTGTCTTATCATTTGTTAATGTGACCTTCCATTTTCTGTAGTTAAAGTACAACTCAATCCATGCAAGGGGAAGACTTTTAATGCCATACTATTTTAGCTTCCCCTCACAGAATTTTTTAATCTAAACAGTCAAAGGCTTTGGCAAGATTACAGAGGGGATAATTTCCACTATTTAATTCTACTGGAATTGAATTTGTGAGATATTATGTTTGATTCTCAGTATAGAAGCCTTTACAGAAGTCAAACTGTGTTGTTAAAAAGTTATTCTCTGAATGGTGGTTCACCATTCTAAGTGGATTTAGGTTGAAATACTATGCAGAGATGAAGAGGCTTACAAAGGCTGGAATAGGCTGGTGAGATGCACCAAACCAGTAGTTGGATGAAGACCACAACAGCAGACTTCAACTCAATTTATTGATGGAAATCCAGCTCTTGCCGAAATTAGCTTCTAGCTACCACTCCATCTCTCTTACCAGTGTGTTCGCAAGGTGATGGGACAGATGATTCATGCCCGGATGATATGGTGGCTCGAGTCTCACAATTTTTGATGAATGCACAGTGTGGCTTTCAACACGGCATTCTGCAGTGGACCGTCTCATTATTTTGCCCACCAAAGTCATGAATGGATTTCTGCAGAAATCCCAGATTGTCGCCGTGTTTTTCGATTTGGTGAAGGCCTATGACACCTGCTAGAGAGCTAGTACCCTCCATACTCTTCACATGTGGGGCTTCCATGGCCACCTACCCTGTTTCCTTCAGACATTTTTAAAAGACTGAGTTTTCGAGGTGCATGAAGGGTCTGCCTTGTCGGACACCTTTATCCAGGAAAATGGTGTGTCTCAGGGTTCCATTCTGAGTGTCATTCTCTTTGCTATCGCCATTAACCCTATAATGGCCTGTCTCCCACTGGGCATCTCCGGCTCCCTTTTTTTTGACGATTTTGCCTTCTATTGCAGTTCTCTATGAACCTGTCTCACTTAGTGGCACCTTCAGCAATGTCTTGATTGTCTTTACTCCTGGAGCATTAACAATGGCTTTCGCTTTTCCACTGACAAAACTGTCTGTATGAATCCCACGAATGCTGACAGCATTCCAGGAGGTGTTTTTCTATAGGATAACACTTGCTCACATACTGCTGTTGTAAGCCAACATGCTATAGTGTGTCAACATATTGCCTTGGCTTGCTCGATAACCAGCTCTACCTCCAATCGAGCACATATTGGACATCATCTGATGACAGCTTCAACCCATCCACAAACATCATTAACTGTCCTTATATTGGCCAACCAAGTGCAACAGGCATAAAACTCCATCCCACAAACTGACACATGACAAGTGTACAACGGCGTACCAGCATTTGCATTTACATTTGCAGTGGCTTATCTCACACTCACATTGATCTCTGATCCTGCAACGTTAATCACTTTACATACGTTGACTCAACAAATATATTCTGTTGTGTGTAGACAAGACAGCCTAGACACAATGAGAGGAAGCCGAAAGGCATGCGCTACGCTCACGCAGATGGGCGTGAGGTCTGAAACAGGATACGTAACGAATGCTATACAGAAAAGTACGTAGCTTCTGTAATACTTAACTTTAATCCATCCTTTTGGTACATCTGGGGAATGTGGTGATACAAGTGAGACCCTTTAGATACATGCAATGTTACTAATGGCGCCTTGCTAGGTCGTAGCCATTGACTTAGCTGAAGGCTATTCTAACTATCGGCTCGACAAAGGAGCAAGGCTTCGTCAGTATAGTCGCTAGCTATGTCGTCCGTACAACTGGGGAGAGTGCTAGTCCGTATCTCGATACCTGCCTTGTGGTGGTGCTCGGTCTGCAATCCCTGACAGTGGCGACACGCGGGTCCGACATGTACTAATGGACCGCGGCCGATTTAAAGCTACCACCTAGCAAGTGTGGTGTCTGGCGGTGACACCACATTCCTCCCCCGCAAATCGGCGAACGGTCGTGTTATAAGGCTTCCGCCCGCCGTGGGGAGGACCCCATGTTGACGTATGCGATGAGGTGGGGAAACTAACAACAGGCGAGGCTGTGCCACCCGCACCCAGCCATTCGGTGCGAGGGGATCTAGGAAACGCCTGAAAACCTAGTCCAGGGTGCACATCAACATGCTGTGTATGTGCCTGTAAAGAGACAGGAGGGGCCGAAGGGTCGACCGCGAAGACCCCATGTGGTCCGGAGCGGGCAAGAGTTCCATGGTGGAGGACAGCTGGTCACGGGAAGCGATGGGCGGCGCGTGACCCAGGGAGGCGCTTGGCGGCTGCAGCGAAGCGTCCACTGTGGGCGGCGCCGGCTGGAGGACAGGCGGCGGCGGCGGAGGCGGCAGCGGCGCGTCGCCATAGGGCAAAATGGAATTCATCGTCGGTAACACCTGGGGATGAGGCGAGCCAGTAGATGGGTCCCCAGGGCACTGACCGGACGGCACCGTCGCTGAAAGCAGACGGGGAGCGGCAGAACCCGTGCGACGACAGAGGCGCAGCTGATTGAGATGCCGACACACCTCACCAGAGGCCCCCAAAACCATATACATCGCGCGGCCGAGGCAGCGAAGAATGCGCCCTGCGAGCCAACGCCGTGAACCTCGATGGTTGCGATAAAATACAACGTCGCCTGGAGCAAAAGCAGAAGTCTGCCGCTGCACAGGAACCTGATGCGGCGGGTGCAGCAAAGACATCAAGGTTCGATGAGGACGACCGTGGAGCAACTCAGCCGGCGAGCGACCATCTCGGGGCTGAGAGCAATACGAAGACAAAAAGAGCAACAACGCGTCCTCCCGAGAATGCGACTCTTTCAACTTCAACATCTGTGACTTGAAAGTCCGGACCAATCGTTCAGCGTCACCGTTTGACTGAGGCGAAAACGGCGCGGATGTCAGATGTTGAATACCATTGGCCTGGCAGAATGACTGAAATTCTGCGGACATGAATTGTGGGCCATTGTCAGAAACAATAGTCTGCGGAAGACCTTCAATGCAAAAGATAGCAGACAACGCTTGGATGGTGGCAGTTGACGTCGTGGAAGACATCCGGACAACAAAAGGAAAATTACTGAAGGCATCTACCAGAATAAACCACCGAGCATTCCAGAATGGACCAGCAAAATCGATGTGCAAGCGTTGCCAAGGGGAAGTGGCTTTTGGCCATGCAAATATTTTCCGCGGCGGTGCTGATTGTTGTTCGGCACACGCCATGCAAGAAGAACACATATTCGTAATCGCAGCATCGATGCCGAACCAAGTACAGTGCTGACGAGCAAGTTGTTTCGTTCGCACTATACCCCAATGTCCTTGGTGAAGAAGCCGTAAAACAGAGGACTGTAACGAACGTGGGACCACGACTCTGGACTGATCATTATCAGAACGCAACAACAAAACACCACGTCGAACAAAAAGTCTCTCCTTGTGAGCAAAAAATCGGCGAACCAACGGATCCTCGATCCGAGACTTTGACAAAGGCCATTGCGTAGCAACAAAACGCAAAACGGTAGCAAGGACCGGGTCAGCAGCTGTGGCTGTAGCTACACGACGAAAATCAATCGGAAACGATTTGACCACGTCATCGGTTTCCGAATCAATGAGCATACAAGCAAGTTCGGAAGAGTCGAATGCTCTATCCTCAGCAACAGGCAAACGGGACAACGCATCGGCGTTTCCGTGCTTAGCAGTGGACCGATAAAAGATATCGTAGCGGTAATGCGAGAGGAAAATAGACCAGCGAATGAATTTCTGCGCTGTACACGGAGGTACAGGCTGGTTCACTGATAGGTCTTGATTTACTATAGACATGTTAAACAACTGAAATAAATCTAAACCAAACAAGTTCACTGCAGTAGAAGAACGAAGAACGTAAAATGACACAAGTTTTGTTTGTCCCTTGTATGTTGCAAGAAGGGTGCACTGTCCTAACACAGGGATATTCTGACCTGAATAACTATTTAACTTAACATTTGCGGCACGCAACAGAGGTTTGCCCAGTTGTTTGTACGTGTCATGATTGAGCAATGAAACTGCAGCTCCGGTATCAAGCTGGAATGGTATGACCTTGCCATTTAAGTCCAAATCTACAAAAAGTTTAGTGTCCTGGTGACGACAAGAGCGACTGTCTCATGCAATTTGAACTGACACTGGTACAGAAGCACTTGCGACTTGACGCGAGTTCCGGCAAAGTCGACGCACAGCATTTGTGGGACGAACACAGTCACTGTTAGAGACAGTGGCACTGGACGAAGTGGAATTAACTACATGAATGTCCATGGGCGAAGGTGCACGAGCCTGAGTATTCTTGGTTCGATTCCGGCGCGAAGCAAAGGGCTTGGAATGATTAAGAGTGTCTGATCTGAGCTTTTTCTGGCAAACACTTTGAACATGTCCTTTCTTATTACAGTAAAAACAAATAGCTTGGCGTGACGGGCAATTTTCACGCAAATGTCTAGTAGCACACCGCGGGCATGATTTCACTGCAGTTGTATGCTGTCACGGCACACCTGGTTTAGAGCGAGGCGGCAGCTGCGCGGACGCGTGCGAGGGCAGTTTACTGGGCCGTGCAGTGCGCCCGGCGGACGGGGTAAATACTTTTCGAAGTTGGACCTAGCAGATGCGTACTTGCAAGTCCCAGTGGACGCCGAATCCCAGCGCGTCTTGGTGGTTAACACGCATCTTGGCTTGTACCGATTCAAAAGGCTGCCATTCGGGTGTGCATCCGCCCCTGCATTGTTTCAGCAATATTTACAAACTGTTTGTGCGTCGGTGATGATGGTAAAGTGACGACCATACAAGAAATCATGGAACTTAGTAACACCAAACACGAGAGCCAAAGCTTCTTAATGTGGTATCACCGCCAGACACCACACTTGCTAGTCCCTAGCTACGTCGTCCGTACAACTGGGGCGAGTGCTAGTCCGCATCTCGAGACCTGCCTTGTGGTGGCGCTCGGTCTGCGATCCCTGACAGTGGCAACACGCGGGTCCGACATGTACTAATGGACCACGGCCGATTTAAAGCTACCACCTAGCAAGTGTGGTGTCTGGCGGTGACACCACATATTCCTGGTATTTCATTACTCTACATAAATTATTATTTGGTGTTGCAAATTTTTCCATCAGTGTACCTGGCCTTTCTTTAACCATCCCTGGTGCAATGCAGAATTCTATTCCCAGTAGCGAGAAAATGCCGATATTCCAATTTTGAAATCAGATAAATTGCCTCTTCAAACGGACAGCTGTCGTCCAGATTGTTTACTCAGTGTCCTGCAAGTTACTTGAACATATGGTTAGTCGAAGGCTGGATTGTGTCCTTGAATCCCCGGATCTTTTGGCTTCGATCCAGGGTGCTTTTCGCCAAGGGCGCTCTAATGAAGATAATTTAGTCCACTTGAAGTGTGCTATCTGAACAGCTTTTGCTCAGCATCAGTTCCTTGTTGCAGTTTTCATTGATCTGCATATATATCTTATGATACAACATGGTGCCATAACATCCTTGCCACCTTAAAGGAGTGGGGCCTCCATGGCCCACTCCTGATTTTTATCCAGAACTTTCTTCCATGTCACACTTTTTGGGTACAGGTTGGTGCCTCCTGTAGCATCCCCCCCCCCCCCCCCCCCCTGCAGGAGAAGGGGCTTTCACAAGGTTCTGTTTTGAGTGTCACTCTCCTTTTTGTGGCTATCAATGATCTGGCGGCAGCTGCATGACATATGGTGTCCCCATCTTTTCTGTTCGTCCACGACGGCTATTGCTGGAGGCAGAATGCAGCTAGCAATACACCAAGCACAATCCTGGGCTTTCACTCATAGCATCCATTTCTTGGCTGCCATGACCTACGTTATGCATTTCTGTCATTGTGTTTTTTAGGACCGGTCTTTGATGCCTAGTTGACATGGCTTCCCCGTCTTTGCCAACTAAAGCAGACATGTATGTCACACCTGAATGCTCTTCTATGCCTCAGCGACACCGACCACGGTGTGGTCCACTCTACTTTGATATGGCTGTATGCAGCACTGGTGCAGTCACACCTAGATTACAGGAATCTCTCATATGACTTTTTATCAGCTTCGACATTACATCTGGATTCGATACACTATTGTGGGGTAAGACTGGTAACAGGTGACTTTGGACTAGGCAGCAGTTCCACTATTGTGGGTTCTGCACCATCAAAAATTGATGGCAGCTTGTCACCCATAGTACCCTAACTGTCATCTCCTCTTTCCAGATACGAGATCTACCTCCCAAAATGGCAGCACAGGTCTGTGTTTACGATCACCATGTTTGAGTCTTGGTCCAGCACACAGTTTTAATCTGCCAGGAAGTTTCAAATCAGTGCACACTATGCTGCAGAGTGAAAATCTCACTCTAGAAAACGCTTTATCTGTAATTCTCTTTACATATTGGCTATTTTCTTCACATATGGGGGACATGGTCTCATCTGAAAAGTGAAAGCAAGCCTGTAAAAGAAAAGGGGGGGGGGGGGGGGGGGGCAGTTCTCAATTCTTGAGCAGTGACCCTATTGTTTTTTTGTTTTTTTTTTTAACCTTTGCAATTTGGGTGAGTTTATGTTCAATCCTTGCACCCAATTTACTCTTTCATCTACCTACTTTTTTTCTCGCCAAGCAGAACGATATTTATGCCCAGTGCTTAATACCTGTTTGTATCACTTACAATGCTGGTATTTATGAATTTTTTAGCATTTGACTCCGGAAAGACCATTCTTCTTTGTAGTGAGGTCTTGCCAACAGCAAATTTTCTGGATGGAAAGTCGCTCAATCTGCTCATATACTTTAAAATTTAAAAGTAAATCTAGCAATGCTAGAATGTATACAAAATTCTGATATACCCATTTTCAAGTTGTTGTTTAAAGATTCGCGACTTTTAAAACTTACGTAGATTATCTTTTTGATGATAGAACTTTACATAAGAAGTTATTAAGAACATTGCGAATATCACATGATGAACAATTGAATGACTAAAGCAATGTTATCAACCCTCATTCATTGACACATGTAATAAATTCATCGAAACTGTGAAGTTCAGAGCTGTTGTAAAAATTTCTGAAATTAAAAGTATACATTGCCTAATGAATGTATTATTTTGGGGTGAAAGAACACAATAATTATTATTTTTGGAATGTAATAATTCACTATGGCTTCATTTTAATTCTAATAAGTTTCACACTGTAATGAAACATTGTCTAAATGCCTCATTCTCTCTCTCTCTCTCTCTCTCTCTCTCTCTCTTTCTCTCTCTCTCTCCCTCTCATTTGTTATAACTTACCGCTGTTATTTTGTATTTATATTGCAGTCATTACATTAAAATTGGCTATATTGATTCTGCAATTTATACTATTATATTATTGCTAAGAATTGATATAAAGAATAAACGTATATATTTAATTGTAAGATATTGTAAATTTATACCACTGGAACTCTTTCAAAATATTTGATTGCGTAATACTGCCAATAAATACAATGACTTTCTTTCATCTGTTTATAATTGTAATAGATGTTGGACACTTTGACTCCAAGTATGTTATACAGAAACGCAGTGATTTTTTACAAAAGGCAAAACTATGTGTTCGAAGAATTGTGGAGAGGAGGGTACGTGATGTATTTTAAGTAGGTTATAAAGAGTAACTATAACAACAAAAACAATAAATTACTAATAAATTTATTTAATTGAATAGATAAAAAAATCTACTCACCAAGCGGCAGCAGAACATACACATAAAAGACAGTGGCTCTTCCAGACAGAAGCGTTGAAGGGGAAGGAAGAAGGGTAAAGGAAAAGGCCTGGAGAGTTCCATGAAAAGGTGTAGATTTTGGGAAAGTCACACAGAACTGCGGATCAGGCGAGAAATAGAAACGACACATGTCATATACCAGCTATTATGTAAACACTGTTCAGCTTTCTACATCTGCATGACTACCACCAAATTATCAGTTAGGATAAATTGGCGTAGTCATAGTGTATATACTGGAAACTCACAATATCCTGTTGCAGAGCATGCTCTACAACATGGCATACATGACTTCGGCACTTGTTTCACCACACATGCCACCTGGATTCTTCCGCCAGACACCAGTTTCTCAGAACTCCGCAGGTGGGAACTAGCACTACAATGTGTCCTTGGTTCTCACCACCCACCTCGCCTCAATTTACGTTAATTTCTCCTGTCTCAGCTTTTCTTCACTGTAATTACTCTTTGCTTCACTCCGTTTTAGCTTTCTACATCTTTCATTGTCTTTTCCGTCTATTTTCACTGCCCCCTCCCACAACTGTTGCATACAATACACTTAGCTTCTCACTCTTATTAAATCATGTACAGTTTTAGTAGTAATCTCTGTCTTGCATATTACCCTGTCTTCCACCTTTAAGCTCTCAGGTTTCCGAATCTTGCCCGATGCAGTCTCCAACAATTAGTCTTTCCTTCTCATCCTGTACGGTAAGTCACCCATGAGCCATGGTTCTGGGTAACTTTCCCAAAATCTAACCCTTTTCTTAGACCTCTCCAGTCCTTTTCCTTCACCCTTCTTGCTTCCCCTGCAACCATTCAGCCTGAAGAAGGAGTCACTGGTTCCAAACGCTTGCCTATCACAACAGTCTTTTATGTATGTGTTCTGCCACTGCTTGGTGAGTAGATTTTTTATCTATCCAATTAAATAATTTTATAAAGAGTATCTGTGTGTGATGTTTCTATTGGTATACAACTTGTTATAAACAAAACTTATTTTTACCATTTAATATGTTTCCAGATATTTACCAGTGGTAAAGATGATATTGGGTTGATTGTACTTGGTTCTGACAAGACACAGAATCCACTTGATTACCCAAATGTGAGTGTGGAATTTCCTCTTGCACTGCCTACATGGCAGATGACATCCTTTGTGGAGAAATCTTAACATGAAAGTGAAATAAAAACAGAATGGATAGATGGTGTTGTTGTTGGCATGCAAGTCTTGAAAGATGAGCTAGAGTAAGTATTTAAAGCTGTCTGTTTCATGACATTCCTGGAACATGTTCCAGAATGTGTGTTACACAAATCACAGTGACATAGTTGTGACTCTATAAACTTGAATCAATATGTTTTTGTAATGAAAAAGAAACAGAAGGCACAATACCTGCGGAAATAGGAAATTTTTTTGTGTGATTTTACTGTATGATGTTTTTTACAGTTTTTCAGCTCAATAATTAAGGAGGTATTGATACAAGGCTTTGCCAAAAATCCATCTGTCACCTACAAATCCAGCCCAGTCACTGGCATTCCCTACCCCACAATATGACTGGGCCACAATGAAAGCAGCCACATCATTGTCAAATTCACTGAAACTACTGCATAGCAATTTGCTTGAGTATGGCTGCTGTTGTGGTCTTCAGTTTGGTTTAAGCACTGCGTCAATACCTTCTCTTCATAGCACACGGAGGTCGATATCTGCGACAGTTTTTACAAATGGCAACAGAACTTTTCCTCTAGTTGCTTGTTTCTCACTGAAAGATCCAAATATTTTAGAATGAAGTGCCCTATGTATATCTGTTAGAATAGCCACAAGGTCTGAAAGTTATTTTCAAATGATTGAGCTCTTCTACAGAGTATTGAAATTCACAGATTCTTCCAACCTGGTCCACCAAAGTCTTACATACTCCTCTTCCTCCATGGATTGTTTCCAGTATTTGGAGATGAAACATTAGGCAGCAAAACGTGCCTTATAACCAAAATCTAATGAACATATAATTAAATTAACCAAAGATGTAATGTTGCACTCTCAGGTAAGACTGATCTTGAATGCAAAGCCAAAGTGGAAATTAAATGTACGCTGCAACATTCATCTCAGTTTTTGTTATTGAAATTATTCACAGTGACATAGGGAGAACTGCGTTTATGTGTTTTATAGAGTCAGATATAAGCTGTGGCACAAGGTGCTATCCGTTATTCTCCTGACTATGATGTCCAGGAATGGTAGTCTTCCCTCTTCTTTGGTCTCCATTGTGAATTTGATTTTGTGGCGTGTGGAGTTCAGATGTACAAAGAAGTCAAGAAGTTTGTCTCTTCCATGAGGCCAGATGACAAGTGTGTTATCCACATAACAGAAGAAGAAGAAGAAGATGGATTTCCATTTGGATGACATCAGGGCCTCTTCCTCGAAGTGCACCGTAAACATATTCACAATCTCTGGTCAGAGTGGGCTGCCTATTGCGACACCATCTGTTTGCGGGAGGGAGGTGTGCCAAAAGTCAGTGAAGTGGGAAAGTTGACCAAGTAATATGCGTGATGTGTCATACCTCGACCGATATTGAGAACAGAATAAAAAATTCAGAGGCATTACTTTTCAGCACTCCCATGCATATTCTGTATGCAAGAAAAGCTTATGGAGCAGGTTTCTCATTCAGAACTTCTATTTCAGTGTTGGTTGTTTACACGATGACCGTGTTAAGCATAATGGAAGAAGGAGAAATGTTTATCAGCATTCCAGATTTGGCAGTTGCAGGCTCATGGTTTGCTGAGACTCTGGTTTATTGTTTCACTATATTGCTGCTTGCATTGCTCAGAATCTCAATTTGTGTAAACATAGAATTGGTAGGTTCAGGAGGGCCATGCTAAATGCCTTGCAGGGCCTCCGTAGTGCCATCCAACTAGCACCTGAGAGGGCAGACAAGTGTTCGCTCATGCGTACATGATCCTGCAGTGAAGTTGTGTACATTTAGTCAGGAAGTGGGCTTGTATACAGTGAGACAAGTATCCACACATACAATGTGATGGCATCTGGAGCAGCACAGACTGTCAAGCCATTAATGCAGCTCTAGAGAGAGTTGAACTGACAGCGGTGCAACTGACAACAATGCCAGACAAAGGAATGGCACTGTGTCATTGTATCAGATGAGTCTCGGTTCTGCAACATCGTCACAATTGATGTACTTGTGTGTGGAGGCTCTGATGCTAACAGACCTGGCCAGATTGTACCTGTCATTCTCATGCGGGTCCAGCATGTGATGTGATGGTATGGGGTGCAACTGGATACATGTCACAACTTCTGGTTCACATATCCAGTAATTTGGACAGCAGTCATTGCATTTGTGTTTTGTTAAGGCCTATCGCTGTGCCCTATTTTCAAGGGGTCCGTGATGTTATCTTTTAACAAGATAATGCAAGACTACACATCACCTGAGCTGTACTGAGCTACCTCGATACAGAGAGTGTTCCACTGTTGCCGTATCCAGCATTTTCTTCAAATCTGTCACCTGTGGAGAACGTCTGTTCACAGGATGCCAAGAGATGGGTATGCCACCGGTCGCCAGCCACCAGTCGCCAGCCACTACAGTTGAAGAACTCTGACATATGACATACAGTTAAGTAGCATGAAATGATGTACCCATGGCTGTAATCCAACCTCGATTTGATATCCAGTGTGATGAGAACTGTTCTGCTGTTCCAGTTTCAATACTGAAATTCATATATTATTTTTATGCTGTCCTAACCAGACTGGACTGTGGTGTCATACAGCATAAAATATCTTACAACGTGTTGAATCAATGATGAGAAGTGTAGAACAGCCAGCAGGGGAAAGATGTTGGCAATGAGACAGCTTTTATGTAGAACAGCAGTACAGTGTTTCACAGTGCATAATGCTTCCGCAGATTGAGAACAAAATGTGTGGTTTGCTTTCATCCATTTTCACAAACATAGCCTTGAAAAATAATGTTGACATTACTGTGCATTTCACTCTGAGGCATATTGCACTCTGAGAATGTTCATCAAATTCAGTTACTTTGTATTATATTTCAGTAACAGTGACATAATAGCAAATTGGACTGTATGAGTTTTTACGGATTTTTTTTCCAGACACACACTACCATTTCTTCAGATTTATTTAATTTGGGTATAAATCCTTTCCAGCATATATGCTGTACACAAAATGTTGAACATAAAATGTAGCTATCTGTTGATTTAACATCTTGCTGAGTATACCGGTACAATATTTTGTTGTAACAAATAGTTGAATGTATTTTACACACTTATAAACTTATTTATACAGTTATAGTAATTTATACCATTACATTAATGTTGTACCTTAATGTTCTGGAAGACGATATTATAAGGAACCTCATACTTTTCCTGGATGATAGAGTTGTCTATAATGAATTATTGCCTGAAAAAAATCTGCACAAATTTGAGTCAGATCATAACATTTCAATTTGGTCCAAAGATAGGCAACTGAGTTTAAGTTTTCAGAAATGTAAATTGGAGCACATCACAAAACAAAAAAAAAGACAGTATTGTATGACTACATTATCAAATAATCACAGTTTTAATTGGTCAACTAATACAAATATCTGGATGAAATGAAATGGTGACATAGACGCACTTGTAGGCAAAGCAGAATGCAGACTTCAATTCATTGGTAAGATACTGGAAAATGCAATCAGTCTATAGAAGACATTGCTTACAAAATACTTGTGTGGCCCATTCTAGAATATTGCTTAAGTACGACCCATAACAAATAAGGCTAATGGCAGACATTGAATGTATACAAAATAGTGTAGCATGATTGATCATAGATTTATTTGATGCATGGGAGAGCATCAAGAAGCTACTAAAAATTGGAAATGCCAGACATGTGAAGATAGATGCCAAATATATGACAAAACCTAATTTATGAAATTTCAGGAACCTGTATTAAGTGAGGTATTTAGGGATTATACAATAACCACATATGTACCACTCCTATAGGGACCATGAAGGCAAGATTAATTACAGCATGCACAGAACCATTTAAAGAATCATTCTTCCCACACTCCACATGAGCATTGAATGGGGAAAAACCGTAATGTGTGGTACAACAATGTACTTTGTCGTACAACCCACAGTGGTTTATTCAGTGTGCATGGAGACATGGAATGAGTTGACAGTAGATGGGTAATGGTTCATATTGATTCCCATTTCCCTGTTGCAGTAGGTGATCTTATGCCTCTAATTATTTTTTCATTGCTATCTTAACTTGCATTCTTCACTTCAGTTTATTTACCCTTCATATCTCTTGGTATTAGGGCAAATGTACAGTTGACTTTTAAGGAATTTGTATTTTCAATTTATCAACTGGAGTTTTGTTTCATATGCAGCAGCAATGTTACAAATTATTTGTTTCAGTTTCTTTAGAATAATTTGCTGTTTCACAGGTGCCTTGAAGGAAATGAAAGATCTCAAAAGTGTCTTAATGACAACCAATGGCCTCATGTTGACAAGACAGCTGGTTGCCTTGCAGAGGGCAGGGCTTGACAGTCTGAACATCAGCTTAGACACCCTGCAGACCCGACGCTACAACCAGATCATGAGGAGGAAAGGCTGGGAGCGTGTCATGGCTGGCATAGATCTAGCCTTGCAACTTGAATACGACCCTGTGAAGGTATTACTAGTGCAGCTGTCATCGCATGCAGACTTTCATAAGCAAAAGATATAAATCTGTTGTTAAGAATATCAACACAATAATCACCATTTTAAAGCAGTACGCCCTCACCCTCACCCCCATCCCTGCTCCCACCCTCACCCCTGTCTCCACACTGCAGCTGTAAGTGAAGGAAGGTATATTAAGACAGAAGAAGTAAATTTTAGCTGACGATGCTAACAGTTTCATAGTTTATACAACATAAAAAAGTATGCCTTGCAAGTTTACCAATTAAATATCTTATATTTTCCTCCCAGGAGACTCTTATGAGACTCAAGATCTTTACAGATTCTCTTTTTTTCTTTTGTGTCTTTAGTTTAAAATAAGTTTCCTCTATTGTGGTGTTGATTTGAAAAAAATACTCCATAGTTTGGAAAAATTATTCTTAATTCTGTAGTCACATTTTTGTTGTGTCTAAGTACTACTGGTTTCAGTAGCGAGTACCAGCATCAGTTCATCTTATTATCAAAAATTTCTTTGCAAAATAAAAGCTGACCACTGTGGCCGAGCGGTTCTAGGCACTTCAGTCCGGAACCGTGCTGCTGCTACGGTCGCGGGTTCGAATCCTAACTCAGGCAGGGATGTCCTTAGGTTAGTTAGGTTTAAGTAGTTCTACGTCTGGGGGACTGTTGACCTCAGATGTTAAGTCCCATAGTGCTTAGAGCCATTTGAACTATTTTGCAAAATAAAAAGCTTCTGTACAACTGCAAACTAGACATACCATTTTCAGTTTGCAGTTCACATCTATTGAAAGCATAACAGTGATCTTTACTTTTAGTAGATAAGACACCTACTGGGGTAAGAGACTAGATGACAGCACACAAGAAGTTGTCATTTATTCCATATGTAGCTACCATGCAGACTCATATTTTGTATTAGTTTGTCCTTACTCTTCCAAAAGGTTAAACCTTGTCTCTGCAGCCACAGCTTCCTCTCTCCAGCAGTTGTCTTCATCTCCATGCGTGATGAAAATACCATTCATTGATCATATTGTTTAAGTAGGATGTTCTCAGTCATCCCCTTGTTTTCTTACCTACGATCTTGCCTTCAGAAATGTTTTTTAAAAGATTATCATCTCCAGTTAAGTGTCCAGTGTATTTTGCTTTGCCCTGGATTATAACTTTCAGTGGTTCTTTCTTCTCTCCTATTTCCTTTGATTTTTCTGTCAATGCAGCTAGTTCTTGTATTTCTCCTCCAGAACCACATTTCAGCAGGTTTGAGGCGAGCTTCCTTTGGCTTTTCTAATGTACAGATTTTGCATCTGTGTGTCAGAACACTCCACACAAAGGTCTTTACAAATATTTTCTTAATGTGGAAGCTGATATGTTTATTCAGTTGCAGCTTCTTCTTATTTTGGAAGGAACTCTTCACCTGTGCTATTCTTTTCTTGAATGCTTTGAAATATTGATTGTTTTCTTGCAAAATGCTACTGAGATACTAAATTTCAGTTCCTTTCTTGAGTTGCTCATTGCCTGTTCTTGTGTCAGTTCAACCTCCACCTCCTTTCTTGTCCGTAGCCATAACTTTTGTCTTCTTTGTATTCATTTTTAGCTTTAGTTTTACCACTTCTTGATTTAAGGCCTGAAACATTTTATTTAGTTCCTACTTTGATTTACTATTGTGATGTCATCAATCTGCAGTGTATATGCATGCAATTAAATTTCCATATCGACATCATGCTCCAAAAACCACCTAACTGTGTGTGGCAGCCAACTGATCCCCTCTGCCTTGTTCCACTTGTCAACAGTGCTTGGGAAGAATGACTGTCAGTACGCTTCTGTATTATCTCTAACTTCTCAAATTTTCTTCTCGTGATCATTTCGTGAATTGTATATGAGAGAAACTATTATGTTGTCAGACTCTTCTCGGAAACTACTCTCTCAAAATTTGGGTAGTAAATCTTTCCGTGATGCACAACTGCTCTCTTATGGCATCTACCACTGGAGTTGCTGAGCATCTCTGTAATGATCTCACAGTGACTAAATGATCCTGTGACAAAACACTCCGCACTTCATTGGATCTTCTTTCTCTCTTCTGTCAGTCCTACTGGGTAAGGACACGGGGGTAATTTACATTCACTTATAATTCTTCCTGTGAATCTTAGTCTGGCATCTGCTTTTCTATTGCTGTTTTATGTCGTCATTCCACTTTAAGGTTGCTCTGGATAGTTACTTCTAGATATTTTATGGTAGATTCTGTTTCCAGCAATTTGTCATTAATAGTGTAGTTGTAAAGTATTGGATTTCTTTTTCTGTGTGTGTGTGTGTGTGTGTGTGTGTGTGTGTGTGTGTGTGTGTGATATGTTACATTTATTTATGTGCAGGGTCAACTGCCAGAGCCTGCATCATTCACCAATCCTCTGCAGGTCATTGTGCAAATTGATACTGCCATCTGTTGTTGCTACTTTCTGATGGACAAGTGTAGTACCTGTGAACAATATTAAGGAGCCTCTGACACTTTCTACTGGATCATTTATATACATTGTAAATGTAATGATCCTATCACATTTCCTTGGCGTATTCCAGAAATTACCTTTTGATTCTGGCCATCTTTTCTTTGTTGTTGTTATTACTTCCTTGATGAAAACATTAAGGAAGTAAGGTGATAGAAGGCACCCGTCTCTCACTGCCCTTCTGGTTTTCCTTCTTTCATATCCGGTTCAGTACTCTGACTTTTGTATATACTCAAAATTAATCATCTGTCCTTCCACTTTGGACATTATTTTAAGGAATGATGATATAATGGTAATCTGTTTATTAAACAATATTTTAACGATACACTATGCTTTCTGATCATATAGTGGCTTGATGATGGAATTTGATACTGAAATTAGTAATCATTAGACAAAATAAAAGTGAAGCTATAATAAAAGAAAGTAATATTTTGGATCATGTCAGTTGTTGTTCCAAACAACAGCACGTCAGGAATAGGTTCGAATGGCTCTGAGCACTATGCGACTTCTGAGGTAATCAGTCGCTTAGAACTTAGAACTAATTAAACCTAACTAACCTAAGGACATCACACACATCCATGCCCGAGGCAGGATTCAAACCTGCGAACGTAGTGGTCACTCGGTTCCAGACTGTAGCGCCTAGAACCGCACGGCCACTCTGGCTGTCCAGGAATAAGTACTAAATTATTTGTCCACTGATGACCTCACAGCTTAGAACACTAAAACACAAATGTTAATTGTTTGTTATGTGCCCTGGTAGAGTTTACAACTGTTTATAGTTCACGATTGGTTGTTGGAGATTGGGCGTTACTCACATAGTGTATTTAGTGCACAGTGCAGAAAAAGGCAGTGTCCAGAAAAGTAAAATAGTGTAAAGGCAAAAGTTTCATGACAGGATGTTGTGTCACCATACTTGGAAGACAATTATAGCCAAAGACAGAAATTTAAAAGAAACTGGCTCATTTGAGCTGCGGAGACCTAGTCGAGGATTCTCAGTGGATGATTGTTAGCACAGTAGAATTTATAAAGAGACAATGTCAGTTCATGTGAGGGAAGGTTGGTTGGTAAGTACCTATCAGCTTTCTCATAAAATTCACAATTTGAAGAATACACATCAAGGAAAAGGTAGAAGTCCAACAGTGTCAAATCTAGACAATAATATCGATCATCCAACAGTTTTGCAAAATCCCCAGTTGTACTTACTTTACTTACTTACTTACTTACTTACTAACTTACTCAGATTTACTGTGTACCATACAAGGAACTGGTTTCACAGAGTTCACTCGATCAGCTGCCAAGTTCTCACCTTCCTCCAAGTTTGTGTCCATGCATTGAAGATTCATTGCAAAAGTTCCAGGTGTTAACAGGTCTTCCTGTACATCTGTATCTGTCCATTGATTTCCACAACAGTGTTGATTTTGGGATTCTTCCACCTTACATGCGTAGAACATAACCTGCAATCTTCAGTCTTCTTTCAACATTAAGTTTGTGCAGGCTGTGTAGACCTCGTATTCTCAGCACTTCATCGTTTGTAACTTGGTTGGGTTAACATCTTCAGAATTCATCTATAGCATTGTTGGTGAAAAATATGGAGACTGTGTGCTGATTTTACTGACATTTTCCAAGTCTCACACATATAAACGATAAAGGAGTACAGTCAAAGCTTTGTTGACATATTACAGACCTAATTGCCATATGGACCGATTTTCCAGTTCTGCTGGTGATTTCTGCATCTGTGACCTCATTATTACATATAAAGCTACCGAGATATGGCAATCTGTCAACATCTTGTAATATCTTCTATTGCACTGTAATCGGGGAAGAGACGAGTAATTTCCACTTACTTTGCACATTCTGTTTGCCTTATCTCTATTAATTTCCAGCCCTACACAATAAGGCATTTAATGAGAAAGCAGATAAAAATTAACTTGATGCCTTCCAAGAAGACGGTCTCTACTAAGTCTCTACTCCTTCAAGTCTGACTATGTAAGTGTAGACCAGAGATGGTTTAAATTCAGAGAAATAGTATCGACATCAATTAAGAGATATATACCAAATAAATTGAAAGGATACCAAATAAATTAAAAGGGTGGTGCACAAAATATGTCAAAACTCAGCTGCAGAAGCAATGAAAAAAAGCATGTCAAAATTTAAAAGAATGCAAAATCTCCAAGATTAGCAATGTTTTACTGAAGCTCGAAACTTAGGGTGGGTTTCAGTGCAAGATGTGTTTAATAGTTCCCATAGTGAAACTTCGTTTTGAAATCTGGAAGAAAATCCAAAGAGGTTCTGGTTGCATGTGTAGTACACCAATGGCAAGACACAACCAATACCTTCACTGCGCAATAGCTGTGGTAATGTTACTGATGACAGTGCTACTAAAGCAGGGTTACTAAACACGGATTTCTGAAATTTCTTCACCAAAGACAACAAAGTAAATATTGCAGTATTCAAATCAAGAACAACTGCAACTGTGAGTAACTTAGTAGTAGCTCTCCTCAGTGTCATAAAGCAATTATGTTTCTTTCAGAGAATGCTGATACAATAGCTCCATTAGAAATCATAGATAGCCGCTCATTTGATAAAGATCCATACCTAGAGACTGAAAAGTTGCTCAGGTCACACCAATGCTCAAGAAAGAAAAGAGGAGTAATCTACTAAATAACAGACTCATATCACTAATGTTGATTTGCATTAGGATTTTGGAACATATATTGTGTTTGAATATTATGAATTATCTCAAAGATAATGATTCATTGATAAATAGCCAAGATAGATTCAGAAATATCGACCTTTTAAAGCACAGCTAGCTCTTTAGTCACACAAAGTAGTAAGTGCTGTCGACTGGGGATCTCAAATTGATTCCATATTTGTAGATTTCCAGAAGACTTTTTGAAACAGTTCCTCACAAGCATTTTCTAATCATATTGTGTGCCTATGGTGTATTGTATCAGTTGTGCAACTGGATGTGTGGTTTCCTGTCAGAAAGGTCACAGTTCATATTAATTGATGGAAAATCGTCAAGTAAAACAGAAGTGATATCTGACATTCCTCAAGGAAGTGTTATAGACCACCTGCTGTTGCTGATATTCATTAACAATTTAAGAGAGAATCTGAGCAGTCCTCTTAGATGATGCTATCATTTACAGTCTTGCAAATCATTTACTGTCTTGTAAAGCGATCAGATGATCAAAATGAACTGCAAAATGATTTAGGCTACCTATCCATATGATGCAAAAAGTGGTAACTGACCTTAAATAATAAAAATTGTTATGTCATCCGCATGAGTAGTAAAAGGCATCTACTAAATTTTGGTCACACGATAATTCACGCAGATCTAAAGGCTGTGAAGTCTACTGAATACTTAGGAATTACATTTACAAATAACTTAAATTGGAATGCTCACATAGATAATGTGGTGGGAAAGCAAACAAAAGACTGTGATTTAATAGTAAAACATTTAGAAGATTAGGATTACTAAAGAGACTATCTACAACTATACTTGTCAGTCCTCTTTTGGAGTATTCTGCATGGTGTGGGATCCTTACCAGATAGGACTGACAGAGGACATCATTTAAAAGTTCAAAGAAGGGCAGCTCATTTTGTATTATTAGCAAACAGGAAAGTGCATGCCACAGATATCGCATGTGAATTAGGGTGGCAGTCAATAAAGCAAAAGCATTTTGCTGGAGCAGGTTCTTAAAATTTCAATCATCAACTTTCTTTGTTTGGCACGGCACTTGGAGGGCGACGGTTCAGTCTTCACCCATCTGTCTCTTTTGTCCCATGTCCTGATTATTTTCTCCTCATGCCTCACTCCTGTCTTTACTTTGAACAGTTCATGGATCTCTCCCATGAACTTCACTTTCGATATTGCATTTTTCATGTTTCTTGTCATATTAACATCAAAGATAATGATAATGTGCAAGAATAATGTAAGGCTAGCATCTTTTTAGTCACATATTTCTGCTGATACAGCTTATATTGTACGCCTGGAAATACAATGTCAATTTTGTTCCGATGACAACGTATGTCACCTGGGAGTAGTAGATGTACTGGCAATGGTTTCAGTGTCATCCGCCAACAGATAGTGTAATGGCATAGCTATCAGAGTGCTATATGTGTCTACCCTTTAATAGGAAATGCTCACAGCCAGTGTGATGCAGACATGTGAAGCAAGCAGGCAACCATGCCAGGAAGGCACACTCGTGATTCTTATAGCCAACGAGTGAGTTTAAAAAGGGGTAAAATTGTGGGCTTCCGAGTGGCAGGATGGTCCTTTCGGGGGAATTTCCACACAAGTTGGATGTGCTGCATCAGTTATGCAACGCTGCTAGTATCTGTAGTCACGTAAACATTCTCACACACGTAATCGAGGTTCTGGACATCCACACAGCACAGATGCTCACTAGGATTGTTGTACTGAAAGGGCAGCAGTTGCAGATCGTACGGCTACCACAGCACAGATAAAAGGTCTTGTGAGCCCCAGATGTGTCAACACAAACTGTTGCGAAGCAGTTATTGCCAGTTGCGTTACGGACGTGCACACATCTATCCTGTCCTCCAATCGTGCCTCAGCACTGACATGCATGGTTCGAGTGGTGCCATTAGAGGATCTATTTGAGGATGGCATGGCACGCCATGGTTGTAAGTGATGAAAGCAGATTCCGCTCACACACAAGTGATGGTCGTATCAGCAAATGACATAAATCTGGTGAGCACTCTCTTGTAGAGTGCATTTGCCCAAGATACAGTGGCCCCACCCCAGGCCTTATGGTCTGTGGTGCGATAAACTACAACTCTCATTCATCTGTGGTGTTTCTGCACTTGGTACATGCAGAATGATGTTACACCTGTTATTTTTGCATTCTTGTAACTGGAAGGTAATGTACTGTTCCAACAGTATAGTGAGGACCCACACGCTGCCCATGAAACTCAGTGTTCTCAGAAAGATGAGCAGTGACTTCCCGGGCCAGCATGTTCTACGAGTTTGTCTCCAACCGAGCACATGTGGGAACATGGGATGAGAAGTGACTCGTGCAACTTGTCAACCAACAACTCTTACATAACTATCTGAACAGATTGAGCATGTGTGACATAATTTATCTCAGGACAGTTTTTGCCATCTGTACTATCGACTGAATGCCGTAGTCAGTGCCTGCATTGTCACCAGTGAGGGCTACACCACGTACTAATGTGTGTGTTTTGGCACGGGTCGATACATGCTAGCTGAGAAGCATTTGCAGTATTGATCTGTAAATGTGATCATTTCATGTACTCCATATGCACTGTTGCAACATTAAATCTAGAGTGAATTTTCTTCTGGCAGTCTGCACAGACTTTTACCTCACAACTTTGATACATTTTACTTTTTCTTTTTCTTAGTCTTTATCCCCTGCTATCACAGTCTCAGCATGTTAATGTGGATTTGGCAGTATTAGTGGTAAATTGTGGCCAGATGCCCTTTCCATGCCACCTCCCCCCCCCCCCCTCCCCCCCTTGCAACCCACACCAGAGTGAAAGTTATGTACCCTGTATCTGTATGTATCTAATATTATCGTGTGTGAAAGTGTGAGAATGTTTCAAAATGTTTGAGGATCATGTAACTGATGTGGGGTGTGCATACCAGTCTGCTATTCATCTAGTCGGATGTGGACAACAGCCTAAAAACCATGTCCACACTGGCTCTAGCTGCATGCTAACGTTGGCATCTACCCAGGAGTATTACAATTTCGATAGAGTACAGTAGAGTTTTAATGATTTATACAATACTTTTATGTCATGAATTTTAGAGAATTGATTGAAGATGTCTTTCTGCTGTTGTTTAATTTATGATATAGCCGCAACAGAAAATCCAACAGAATATGTCAATTATTCTGGTCTTGTTCATTTCCGTATTTGTTCTGTGTTAAAGTAATTGTTCAGATGCATACAACATAAAAGTAAAAGTAAGGTCTATGATGACAGGCAGTGACTGGGCTGTTGTCCTGACAGCAGGTAGGGTGCAGCCTTTGTTCACTGTGGCACTAGGAGGGAGAGGGTTAATGGCCTATCACCCCAGCTTCCTTTTACCCCTGGGAAATATCCCCAGGAGTCACCTGATAGCAGGTTGGCGTCACCTGGGGGTCATCCTGCAGTCACTGGAACAAGGAAAATTCCCCACCTTTTATGTTTTATGGGGAATCGAGCCCAGGACCTCCTGATTGGAGTCTAGTGCGCTACCCACTAGACCTCCACAACCACCGTGCTTATGGGATATGAAATGTCTGCATCTATATGACTACTCTGCATTTCACAGCTCAGTGCCTGACAGAGGATTTATCAAACCACTTCCATACTGTTTCTCTACCGTTCCACTCTTGAACAATGTGTGGGGAAAAGTAACACTTAAATTGCACTGTGTGATCTCTGATTTGTTGTGTTTTATTATAACGATCATTTTTCCCTATGAAGGTGAGTGCTATGAAAATTAAAATGTTTTTGCATTTGGAGGATGAAGTTAGAGACTGGAATTTTGTGAAAAGATCTTGCCACAGCAAAAAAGTATTTCTTTTTGTGATTACCATCTCAACTCGCATATCATGTCTGTGACTCTCTCTCTCCTAATATTTTACAATAATACAGACTGAGCTGCCCTCATTTTGACTTTGATTTCCTCCATCATTCGTATCCCATGGTGTACTTGTGCATTGTCATCTTGAAACACAACCAATGATCATCCAAATGTCGACTATATGACAGGACAGTAGGTTCGAGGATCCTATCATCATATTGCACAGCCCTCAAATAGCCTTATTAGAAATGAGATGTGTCAGACATCTGTACACCATACTGGCCCAAAACATGACCGATCCATCTGCCTGCTAAACTTAAAAGACTGGACTGCAGGTCTGAAACACATTTTTCACTGGAGCGGACACAAATGAACAAGAATTATCTATGGCTCTGAACAGTAGCTGAGCACAAGCAGACACCATTCTGTTGCATTTGGTTAGCATTCACAGGTGTTCACTCATGTTCTGCCCATTATCAGTCCTTCGATGAACTGTCAAACGAAGTCTCCATCATCTCTGCATTGGTGAGAGCAGGAGAGAAAGAGCTAAATTCTGGTGTTTCATCAGTGAACTTTTGTCTTCAACTCAAGATCTTTGAGCAGCAGAATGGTCTGAAGAGAATGTAATGTTTCTGATAACAGAATAGATGCTCGTGAATTCCAAGATGTCCACGCCATAAATGCCAAATAAAAAGAAATACAATTGACAGAGAGTTTCCGAGGTACTGGGAACATGAGGAAGATGATAATTACATTAGATACTTTCATCAGCCAGGAATGGAGTGAATAAGCACGAGCTTTGTATTTGTTTTTATTAAAAATGAACAGCACAACAAAGTTCCTTGAAAGTAAACATGTACAAAAATGTATCTATCATGCTGATTAAAATTATGTACATACCCCACACGAGCTTTGTATTTGTTTTTATTAAAAAAGAACAGCACAACAAAGTTCCTTGAAAGTAAACATGTACAAAAATGTATCTATCATGCTGATTAAAATTACGTACATACCCCACAAGCCACCTTAGTAATTTCTTGTCCTGTTCCACTGACAAATAGTGCTAGGAAAAGCAGTAGTCTATATGCCTCTGTACAAGCCCTAATTTCTCTTGTCCTTGTGGCCTTTACATTAATTGTAAATTGGTGGCTGTAGGATCATCCTGCAGTCAACCTCAAGTACGAGGTACCTAAATAGTTAAATAGTGTTTTGTGAAATGAATATCATCTTCCCTCCAGGGGTTCCTATTTGAGTTCATGAAGCATCTCTATAATACTTATGTGCTGGTCAAACTTACTGGTGATAAATCTCTGAATTGGTTCAATGTCTTCCTTTAATCCAATGTCATGCAGATCCCAAACACTCAAGCAATGCTAAAGAATGGGTCACACTAGTGTTGTGTCCTTTACAGATAAGCTACACTTTCCTAAAATTCTTGCAATAAACCTAATTGGCCATTTGCCTTCCCTACAACCAATTTTGCTTGTTTCATGTCTTACTGCTTTGCAACATTATGCCTAGGTATTTAATTGACGTGACTGTCAAGCAGCATACTACTGATGCTGTATTCAAACATCATGGGATTTTTTTTCCTTCTCATCTGCATTAACCTACATTTTTTTATATTTACAGTAAGCTTCCATTCATCTCACCAATCACAAATTTTGTCTAAGTCATCTTATATCCTCCTATAGTCACTCAATGGCGACATTTGCTCATACACAATAGCGTCATCAGCAAACAGCCTCATAGTGCTGGCCACATTGGCTGTCAGATCCTTAATGTACACTTATTAGCCAAAACATTATGACCACTGCCCACTGCAAGTTGGATGCTGCCTGGTGGCATTGCGGGCATGTGATGCAGTAACAAAAATATGTAAATAGAGCAGAGGGGGGTGGGGGCTCACTTAGGTAAGATATGGGCTGCAAATGGGGAAATCAGTTGAGATAAGTGATTTTGATAAATGGCAGATTATTATTATGCTAAGCCTGTGACACACATCTCAAAAGCGGCAATGCTGGTCAAATGTTCATGTGCTATCTATCACTAGGTGCTAAATGGTTAGACATCCATGACTCTTCACAGTACTTGGGGTTTGGCGGCATGTCTGGCTGCAATGTAGGATAGACGGTGATTTGTAGCAACTCTGCTGAAAGAGCACAATGCTAGTGCACGCACAAGTGTTCCATAGCACACTGTTCATTGTAAATTCTGGAACACGGATCTCCGCAGCAGACCACTCCTACATGTTCACATGTCTACCCAACAACATCATCAGTTGTGATTGCAGTGGGCACAGGACCATTCGGATTAAACCATCAATCAATGGAAATGTTGGCTCTTTGGGTGAATCCCATTTTTGCTACACTAGGTTGATAGGTGTCTCCACAAAAACCATCATTGAGGTGAATGGCAGCTCCAAATGTGCAGCACACCACGGATGCTGGCTGGTGGGAGCAGCATTATGCTTGGGAGACATTCTCCTGCACTTGCATGTAGTAATCAAAGACATGCCGACAGCTGTGAATCACCTGTGTCCCTTCATGCTTGATGTCTTCCCCGACAGCGATGTCATCTTTCAGCAGTGTAAATGTCTGTGTCTCAGAGCCAGAATCATGCTACAGAGGTTCGAAAAGCATTATAGTGACGTCACGTTGATGTCTTGGTGGCCAAATTTGCCTGATGTAAACCTAAAAAACCCATCTGGATCACTATCGGGCATCATTACCATGTATGCAAATCAGTGAATTACAAGACCTGTGTGTAGACATCTAATGCTTCATACCTCCTCAAACCTAACAACAAGCTGTCTGATCCCTGATACGCAGAATCAGTGATGTATTTTGTCCCAAAGGTGGACAAACAAGCTATTAAGCAGGTCATAATGTTTTGGACCACCAGTCTATACAGGATGTTACAAAAAGGTACTGCCAAACTTTCAGGAAACATTCCTCACACACGAAGAAAGAAAATATGTTATGTGGACATGTGTCCGAAAACGCTTACTTTCCATGTTAGAGCTTATTTTATTACTTTTCTTCAAATCACATTAATCATGGAATGGAAACACACACCAACAGAATGTACCAGCATGACTTCAAACACTTTGTTACAGGAAATATTCAAAATGTCCTCCGTTAGCGAGGATACATGCATCCACCCTTCGTCGCATGGAATCCCTGATGCGCTGTTGCAGCCCTGGAGAATGGCGTATTGCATCACAGCCATCCACAATATGAGCACGAAGAGTCTCTACATTTGGTACCGGGGTTACGTAGACAAGAGCATTCAAATGCCCCCATAAATGAAAGTCAAGAGGGTTGAGGTTAGGAGTGTGTGGAGGCCATGGTATTGGTCAGCCTCTACCAATCCATCGGTCACCGAATCTGTTGTTGAGAAGCGTACGAACACTTCAACTGAAATGTGCAGGAGCTCCATTGTGCATGAACCACATGTTGTGTTGTACTTGTAAAGGCACATGTTCTAGCAGCACAGGTATGAAATCATGATAACATGCTCCATAGAGCGTAGGTGGAAGAACATGGGGCCCAATCAAGACATCACCAACAATGCCTGCCCAAACGTTCACAGAAAATATGTGTCAATGACGTGATTGCACAATTGCGTGCAGATTCTCATCAGCCCACTCATGTTGACTGTGAAAATTTACAATTTGATCACGTTGGAATGAAACCTCATCCGTAAAGAGAACATTTGCACTGAAATGAGGATTGACACAATGTTGGAGAACCATTCGCAGAAGTGTGCCTGTGGAGACCAATCAGCTGCTGATAGTGCCTGCACACGCTGTACATGGTATGGAAACTACTGGTTCTCCCATAGTACTCTCCATACAGTGACGTGGTCAACGTTACCTTGTACAGCAGCAACTTCTCTGACGCTGACATTAGGGTTATCGTCAACTGCACGAAGAATTGCCTCGTCCATTGCAGGTGTCCTCGTCGTTCTAGGTCTTCCCCAGTCACTTAGTCATAGGCTGGAATGTTCCGTGCTCCATAAGATGCCGATCAATTTCTTCGAACGTCTTCCTGTTGGGACACCTTCGTTCTGGAAATTTGTCTCGATACAAACGTACCGCACCATGGCTATTGCCCAGTGCTAATCCATACATCAAATGGGCATCTGCCAACTCTGCATTTGTAAACATTGCACTGACTGCAAAACCACGTTCCTGACGAACACTAACCTGTTGATGCTACGTATTGATGTGCTTGATGCTATTACTGTAGAGCAATGAGACGCATGTCAACACAAGCACCGAAGTCAACATTACCTTCCTTCAATTGGGCCAACTGGCGGTGAATCGAGGAAGTACAGTACATACTGACGAAACTAAAATGAGCTCTAACATGGAAATTAAGCATTTCCGGACACATGTCCACATAACGTATTTTCTTTATTTGTGTGTGAGGAATGTTTCCTGAAAGTTTGGCCGTACCTTTTTGTAACACCCTGTATAGAGAATGAGAGTGGTGCCATCATACTTCCCCGGGGCACTCCTGAGAATAACCCCAATACCCCTGCCTCTGATGAACACTCACCATCAAGGACGACATTTTGGCTTCTGCTACACAAGAAGTCATCTCGAGCCATTCACATATCTTGAAACCTAATCTGTAATTTCAGACCTTCATCAACAGTATGCAGTGGCGCACTGTGGCAAACACTTTCTGGAAACAGCAATGTGGAATATGCCTGTTCCCTTCATTGCTGATTTGCAGGATATCTTGTGAGAAAGGAGCAAGTCGAGTTTCACACGAACGATGATTTCTAAATCTGTGCTGATTTGTGAACAGAAGCTTTTCTGTCTCGTGGAAATCAAAGTGAAAATACATTCAAGAATTCTGCAGCAAACCAGTGTTAAGGATATTGGTTTGTAATGTTGTGGGTCCATTTTTTTACTCTTCTTATATACAGGAATTACCGTGCTTTTTTCCAATTGCTTATGACTTTGCATTAAGCAGGAAATTACAATAAATGCATGCTAAGAACAGGACCTATGCCATAGTGCACTATTTGTCGAGAGACCCATTGCTGAAATTTTGACATTTTGTTGGCTAAACAGTAGGTTGGAGGATTCAGTTCTGATACTGCACAGCTCTCAAATTATACTTACTAGTTGTTAGAGGCATTTGATATCCATAGGTGACACAAGACCAAAACCAGACTGACTCAACTATGTGCTGAATCTGTGGGTCTTCACACTTGAGACATGCATTGGTACCTGGCCATTTCCGCACCCTTCTACAAGGATCATCAGGTATCAAAGAAATGCTTCACTTATTGTGAAAGGAATACAATACCACTGATCCAAGTTCTGCTGGAGGACACCCTGTATCACCACTAGTAATCTCCTTTCCTGTTGCACCACAAACAGAGTGAGGGCAAAATGACTTGTCTATATGCCTCTGAATGAGCCCTAATCTCTCTAAACTTGTCTTCATGGCCCTTACATGGAATGTACATTAGTCGCAGTAGATTGTTCTGCAGTCAGCGTCAACAGCCATTTCTCTAAATTTTCTCACTAGTGCTCCTTAAAAAGATTGTCGCTTGCCATCCACCGGTTTCCATGTACACCACGATTCTTTGTGCACTACATTCCCTGGGGGTTTGTACTGTAGTACATAATGGACACCTAGAGACCCCACTGAATGTGTCGAGATGGTTGTGTACCGTGTGAGTCAACACAGCTCTCCCCATTATCTGCAAAAAAGTCACAGTGCAGTTACAGTAAGTTCCTGAGGTACTACCTGTCAGCTATAATTTGAAGTTAGCAGTCGTCAGTTGTTGTTGGCTCTGAGCAATCTCTGTAGTGCCGATTTTTAACATTTTGTTACTGCAAAGGCTGTGGAATGTTCATATGACGTCGCTGTAGCTTTTGCCAATTGTGTGGTAACTTTGCATGCTGACAAACATTCTTACTGTAAAGTAACAATGCTTGGGCAGTCTTTAAGCATTAACGCTTTAATCCCATTGCAAAGTCAAATTTTTTGATGTTATATTTGACATGTGATCAGTTTGTTTATTTATTTATTTTTGTAATTTTATTTTTGTGGTTTAGGACAAAAACTGTAGTGGTAGTGTATTTCTCCTAGAGCCCTTTTGTGGGCTGCTATTTTCCACTGTGAAAATGAGGCAATTTTTTTTTCCAACTACACAAGTGACGATAGTAGTGATCTGACAACAAACAAAAACTGTTTGTTGTAGCAATTTTTATGCATCTGGTACAGTGTACTATCACAAGATACCAGGTACATCAACAGATGGTAATATATATTCCCAAAAGCTTTGTAAAACCACTAAGTGGTTGGCAAGTGTGCTTCCCGAGATTCACAAAAGACATAATTGTGTAATACCGTTTTTACTCAAATCTAAGCTGCACTTTTTTCCGGTTTTTGTAATCCAAAACACCACCTGCAGCTTAGAATCAAGTGCAAAGTAAGCGGAAGTTCTGAAAAATGTTGGTAGGTGCCGCCACAACTAACTTCTGCCGTCGAATATATGTAGCACTACACAGGCATGCTTTGCAGGCACAAAGATAAATACTGGCGCCAAAACCTCTGCGTCAGTAAACAAATTAAAAAAAAAACAGTGGAGGGTGGGGGGGGGGGGGGGGGGGGTGGAAGACGAGCTTTTTTCTCTGCCCCGAGTTTCGACCACTGCATTTTCATACTTTATCCAACAAAGTAAATACAAATTCCATATTCTTCATCTCTGAATGTTGCAGCCTTTCAATGTACTATGAAAATCCGACTGGAAGACTGTTTGGGATGTTTGTCAATATGGCCAAGTCTACGTTCTGAATTTTTGTCCTACCTCTGACAAGAGATGGTTGTTAATAGCAACTTTTATGAATTGTGAATGACATGCAGTATTCTCTTCACCATAGGAATAATACGAATGTAAACATTTTGCCATTTATTCCTACGTGATTCCTGCTATCTCATTTAAATCCTGTCTTCCTAATAAACTACGAAACTAGAGTGAGACAACAGCAAACGCGGAAGAATATATATATCATGTCATGTTTATATTCGTATTATTCCTATGCTGAATAGTGATACAGTCAGAAATGAAGCACGGCAACTGACTAGATTTTTAAACCTAAGATGGCTCTAATTTCTGTGCAGAATGTAATGCACTAAAGAGGCGTCTGCAAAAATTTTCAAACGGAGAAAATTTTTTGCTAAACTTTCGTTTGGAACATCTATCATATGCAGTCTATTATATGGTTCTTGTTGATCATTATCAAAGAAACCAGCAGTGTAAGTAACAACAAATAGCAGTCTCTTGCCATTGTCTCACTGATGAGACGATTCCTCTCTCTTTTTTTTTTTTTTTTTAATTGTAAGCGGCGGTAGCGTGCGCAAAAGCAAGCCATCCCGCGAGCGGCGACAGGCCGTAAACACGCATAATCAGAATGCGACAAACAATGCATGGCACAGTCCTATAATGCATTTTGAGCTTAGAGTGATGGAAACACCTATACATCTACATCTACATCTACATTGATACTCCGCAAGCCACCCAATGGTATGTGGCAGAGGGCACTTTACGTGCCACTGTCATTACCTCCCTTTCCTGTTCCAGTCGCGTATGGTTCGCGGGAAGAACGACTGTCTGAAAGCCTCCGTGCGCACTCTAATCTCTCTAATTTTACATTCGTGATCTCCTTGGGGGGTTTAAGTAGGGGGAAGCAATATATTCGATACCTCATCCAGAAACACACCCTCTCGAAACCTGGCGAGCAAGCTACACCGCGATACAGAGCGCCTCTCTTGCAGAGTCTGCCACTTGAGTTTATTAAACATCTCCGTAACGCTATCACGGTTACCAAATAAGCCTGTGACGAAACGCGCCGCTCTTCTTTGGATCTTCTCTATCTCCTCCGTCAGACCGATCTGGTACGGATCCCACACTGATGAGCAATACTCAAGTATAGGTTGAACGAGTGTTTTGTAAGCCACCTCCTTTGTTGATGGACTACATTTTCTAAGCACTCTCCCAATGAATCTCAACCTGGTACCCGCCTTACCAACAATTAATTTTATATGATCATTCCACTTCAAATCGTTCCGCACGCATACTCCCAGATATTTTACAGAAGTAACTGCTGCCAGTGTTTGTTCCGCTATCATATAATCATACAATAAAGGATCCTTCTTTCTATATATTCGCAATACATTACATTTGTAATGTAACAAAGAGAACGGCACTTATCAGATCAAAGAAAAATAAGCAATCAATTCAAACCAGACGAAGCACTTGAAAAAGACTCTCTAGTATAAATGCGGACGGAGAGCCTGACGCATAGCAATGACTACGTGGTAAAGCTTAACTGCTAAGTTTACCACACGCACCAAACTACTGTAGCTGTATCGTCATTCATTCGACCTAAATGGACCAACTTTGTTTCGGTTTGGAGATGTGGTCTAAAACGTTTCTCCCCCTTGAATTTCGAGTCACAAATTTCAAGTGGGGCTTAGATTCGGGAAAAATTTTTTTCCTTGATTTCGAGTCTCATTTTTCAGGTGCGGCTTAGATTCCAGTGTGGCTTAGATTCGGGTAAATACAGTAAGTGTACTTCCCAAACCATTTTGAGAAACTATTTTGATGGAAAGCATATTTTCCAAGAGCCATTAAAACACTGTTATTTGGTGGGCTGTATACTTCTCACAGCCCTAAAAGCTATATTTCATAACAAAAAGAAAGTAAACTGGTGCAGCAGACTATCACTGGATGCCAGGAGCATGCAGAAGTGGTTCAATGTATTCCCATAAATGCAGTAAAGAAACACAGCTACTGCTAAGTATATCTCTCATGACCAGTAAAAGCCTTAAGTGACTCTTTGCAGCAGGTCGACAGACTGTACAGCCCACATGAGTCACACTGTCCCATTAACGAATGGAGACACAGTGCACTCTGCTAAAGTAAATGAGAGTGCAGGTTCGCTTTCACCTACATTACACAGTCAGTTATACTTAGTGATTTCTGGTGGACAAAAGAATATTGAGAAAGGAGAAATGAAGGAAGATAAGTGTTTAATGTCCCATAAACACTGAGGTCTTTAGTGTCTGAGCACAAACTCTGATTGTTTCAAGGATGGGAAGGCTATTTATTGTGCCCTTTCAGAGAAACCATCTCGGCATTTGCCTGTACTGATTTAGAGAAAGCTCAGGAATCCCAAGTCTGGGTGGACTAGATGGAGCTGTAGAGAGCAAAAACTGTAGAGGAAAACAGAGATTGGAATACATCAAGCAGATAATTGAGGCTGTAGGTTGAAAGGGCTACTCTGAGATGAACAGGTTGCCACAGGAGAGTAATGCATGGACTTTAACTGTTAGTCGCCCTGAATGTGAGTCCAGTGAGCTCACCACTGTGCCACCTCGCTCGATATATTTTGAGAGAAGTTCCTGATTTTACCATTTCACAGGATGTGGGACGTGTACTTACCATCAACTGTATTTCTTTACTGTATTCCTGAGAACACATCATACGAGCTCTGTATGCACCTGGCACCTGATGTTAGTTTGCTGCACCAGCTGAACTTTCTGTCTGTTATGAAATGTAGCTTTTAATTGTCATTAAATGTCACTTGTTCCTTTCAGAAGCAGTTGCAAATATATGTGCCACCAAATAATGTTGTTTTGAAGGCCACTGGGAAGTATGCTTACTACCAAAGTAATTTTTCCATGATACAAGAAGAATATACTTACCACAAAATTAATTTCTTTTTTGGACTGCAGAAAAGATACTTACCACCAACTGACCATACTTACCACTAATTTAGTTGTTTTACTATGCTCTTGGGAAAATGTTGTACCTCCTCTGGACGTGGATGACCTTTTGTGATAATATGCTAAACCACTGGTGCCTGTTTGTCATGACATCAGTGCTGTTGTCACTTGTTACAACAGAACACATTGTTTCATTCTGCAATATATGCTATTGTGACTTGCCTCAGCTCGTTTCTTTAAGTAGTGTTAAATGAAGTTTCTAGGATTGTAAAATAGATAGTCAAATAAAAACAGAAAATTCCTTTTTTTCACATGTAGTAGTAACTCATAACAGCTTACTAAAGACAGTGGGAAGTATACTTACTACTATAGTTTTTTGCTCCTAAATCACAAAAATAAAATAATCAAAAATTAAATTTAGTTGAAACTTCTAAAATGATACCAAAACAATTAACTTTACAGGGCTGCTACAAAAAATGTGCCCACAAATGGGTTAAAAACAAAGTTTGCAAGCTGTGGGGGCAGTGTGAAACTTTTTTAAGCACTGTATTTGAAAAATAATATTCATTTTGTTCCACTTCTAGAATGTTAGGTTTTGTGGATTTTTGCCTGTACATTAATGGGTGTGGATGCGTTCAGTGGAAGCAAGTGTGTCGTGTATGATTTTTCTCAGTAAATATGTCCTACTGACTTTGCAGTATATCTCCAATGTTCTGGATGCATCAAATGAAGTTTAAAAGACAGCTAAATGCTGTTGCTGGTATGTCTCTTCATGTAAATGTCAGAGTTACTATTATTATTCAATACAGAAAGGAAGATTACCAGCTTAGCAATTTGCTGAAAATGGGTTCAATAAAGGGAATATTACAATTAACATCCTGTTAACGACAAATTAATTAGAGATGGGAAGCAGCCCCAGATTGGAGAAGGAAATTGGACGGATAGCTGAATCCATAAAAATTAATACATTTCACACTGTGCTCGAGCACAGGCAATAAAAAACAGTGAGCAAACATGATGCGTGTACTTGTTGCCTCAGGGTCTCCTGCGAAACTGAGGTCCTTGAGTAAGCTACATCACACTGCTTCGTTGTGTACTTGTTGTCCAGCCAGTTTATGAAGTACACATCCCTCTTCATTTTTATATAACTTTGTTTTGAATGCACTGTACAAGAATATTGAATACCTTGAAAATTATCGAGTTCAGCCATTCATTCACATGTAATATTCCAACAGCTCCATCACCGATGAGAGCCTTCAGGGGTGTAAAACGAGTAAGTGAGAAGTGCCACTGAACTACTAACAACCATTTTCATCTACTACTAATCTGCTCACATTAATCATTATTCAAGGGGATCAGTTCTACATCATTTTATTTTTATAAATATACAGAGAAGCAACTACTTGAAAAAAGCCAATGCTCTGCTACTTAAACTGCTCTGCCACTATTTTGATTTAATACTTCATGCTAAATGGGCATTTAATTTTACACAGGACACTGTCATCTAAACTTATTCTGATAAATTCATATACTTCCTTCTTGTGCAATGCCCTTTATGCTGTCAATGCCACGTTGGGACCGGTACAGTAGTTTCTGTTCTGTGGAGGACCAACCGTACCTGCACATAGGCTATTATTATGATGTAATCACCACTTCAAAAGGCATTCCTGTCTGCTCCTAGAGAATATGTTGCATGGCTAAATATGGTCTTCTGTTAGAAAGTGTTTGTGTGTTGTGTATTTGAGGTGGGACAGGTAGGTAAATTCACATATCCAGGTAAATTATTGGTGTACTGGCTAATAAAACATTTTTTACTTTAATTTTGAATATTTGGGGATTTCCCGACTGCTCCTAATGTCGCCTGGCAGATGTTAAAAGGGTGTTGTACCTGAATATAAAACAGTTTTCTTAACCCTAAGCTTCAATGCATATTCTCTATGGAAATTATTTATATTGTGATTGTTATGGTTGCAAACTTTGCAATTAATGCTAAATTCTCTCTTGTCCATTTCAGCAGCTCAAGGTCAGCATATCTTGCTGCTATGTGGAGGACCCAGGTCCAATTCGTGGTAATGCCTTTTTTTTTAAGGGGCGAAGCTACTCCACACCCACACTGACATGGTGACCATCACCAAAGTTCTACCATCACCTCCGTTTGCTTCGTTACAATTGAGAAGTGCACAGGATGTGGGGTCATGATGTTGTCCGTAGGATTACCCACTAATACAGGCACTTTGAGGCGATAGAAGTGGTCGAGAAGTGAGCAGAACGTAGCAGTTTTAAGGGCAGAGGGAGAAAAGTGCCGAGGCAAGCACCAAAGGAAAAGAACTTCTGCAATAGTCTGGACAGATAGTAAGAGCAGCAACAGTTTCTTTCTGTCTGCAAGGGTGAGGTTGTCGTTAGTTTTGGGTATCATGCGATGCTTGATACCATTGTCGCAGCTTAAAACACTCTTTACGAGTGTCAGTCCTATTGAGGAGGGGTACTCCTGGGCTGTGCACCTCAGTGTCTCCTGGGCCACCTGCAGCATCTGTACTTGTAACATGCCAAGGTCGTTATACGAGTGGTCAATTGGCCATAAAGAGGTTTGGTTGGATATGTTTATGTTTAGTGTGCAATACTGCTTTCCCGTATTGCCAGTTGGTCAGCTAGATATTTGCAGCTGGCAATGCCATTTAGTTTTGCTGTAATGCAGGGATTCACCAGTGTTTATTTTGTCTGTGAGCTTGTGCTGTCCACAGGTGATTAATTGTCCCTAGATAGAAGTGTTTTTCAGCAGTTGTGTTTTCACCCGTGGTTGTGGTCGTAGTTTCCCAGGTTAAGAATGAAATAATTGTCAGAGTGTCTCAAGTTCCTTTACAGTCGTGTGGTGAGTTTTTTGAATATCTGTGTGTGAGTCTCAAGGCAGTATTCTCTGTGAAGATCGACAGTGTGTGTGGACTGTGGTGCACTTCGTTGTGTATCACCTGTAGGCGGCACAGGCGGTCAGAGCCACATAACCCCAGACTGCAGCTGCATGTATCATCATGGATCTAATCAGTATCATGTACACAGACCTTGATACCCTCCTATTCAGTGTGCTTTACCTGTTGAGCTTAGAGTAACACTGTTTGAGCCTTGCATTTGCTCAGTTGGCCAGTCACTGAAGTATTTGACTTTCACACTGAAACGTATTGGGCGTGTGTGTAGTGTTATTTGTCTTCAGTCTTAATGTGGGGTCCTGCCCACTCATCTCATATAGGGTGCCTAAAGGATGCTGCATTCTCAAAATGCTATACAACAATTCAAGCAACAACATTAATAGATTTTATTACAAATAAGAAGTTTGACAATGCTTAACCTGGAATTTACAATGGTGTCGCAAGCAATAGGCGACATGCAGTATAAATCCGAGTCCTTTGCTATGTACAATGTTCGTGCAAGTTTGACACACAGTTTGTGGATCACTAATAACTGTTATTGTAGCATTCAGCGCTAGGCCTGTCCGTATACTGTCCTAATCCTGTCCAAATACTGAGTGGCCGAGGCTGGCAGGAGCGGCACTTATATTCTCTTTGTCTAGGGGCCTGCTCCCGTCGTGGTGTGGTCCTTGCCAGTGGGCTATTGGCTGACGGTGTGTTCACTGCCTTCTTAGCTCTTGCAATCTTAATTTTCATTCCAGAGCTTGTGGGTATGCCAGAACACTTAATGTTTGTGCAGTTGTTGTGGTTTGTCAGTGAACAGAACTGCTTCACACTTGTCAGCATTTGCTTTAACACACTGTCGTTCCAGCTAGGCAGTTTTGTTTGCAGATACGAATTATGCCTGATGGTTTCCAGTCTTGCACTAGGATGGTAATGTCATCTGCGTAGATGGTTGCCATTGTGTTTTGTTCAGTTGGAAAGTCATTGACGTAGAGATTAAACAAGAGGGGCCCTTGGATGCTGCCTTGGGGTACTCCCACTTGTATACTGTGTTGTGTTGACTGTTTGCCCTGAACGTCGGTGTTGAAGCTTCTGTGGGTGAGATATGAGTGTGTAAGATGCATGAACTCGTTGGAGAGACTAGCAGTGCAGAGTTTGCGAATGAGACGATTGTGCCGTAGATGACTGAAGACCAAGAACAGCACTCCTGTAGCTTTGTTGGTGTTGGGGGTGTGTGTAATATGTTCTACTACACCGAGGAGTTGTTGTGTTGTGGAGTGGTGATTGCAGAATCCAAATTGCTCCAGTCTCAGCGAGTCATTGGTGTTGCAGTGCATAGTAAGATGTTTGAGAATCATCTTCTCAACAATCTTATTCAGGGAGCTCAGCAGGCTGATGGCTCCATAATTTTGTGGTAGGGAGTGGTATTTCCCTGGCTTCCTGAACATCAGGACAGGGAAGTGTTGATGTTGTAGAATGGTATTCGTCATATGTGTGAGATGCTCTATAGCTTTATTTGTGAACTCCTGGGTGACACGGTTTTGAAAGTGATTGGGACCAGGAGCTTTTCTAGCTGTTTTGTGCTTAATAACCTGTGTAATTTCATGTGTAGCAGTATGTATTGTTACATTGCACGTGGGCTGGGTTACAAGCCATGTAACCTCCTGGTTCATTTCAAGTAGCAGTGCTGGATTGGAAGGAGCCAGATTCAGTGTGAATGATGTTGCTAGTGTTCTGGTCATCAGCTCATGCTTCTCCTCCATGGAGTATGCTGGTCTGTAAGGCGGTGGTAAGGGCTTTGACAGCTTCAACAAGTTTCCTGCTTTGTGTAATTTTGGGAATTTGTGGGATATGACTTTTCAAGCATTTCCTTGAACAATGCCCAATTCACACGCTTGTAGCTCAGTATCCTGTGAGATTCATCATACTGCTGTGTTTCTTCCAAGTAAAGTATTACAGGTGTTTGGTGAGGCCAAATCATGTATAATTTCAATGTTGATTGTGACTATAATGCCAATCACATCTAATGTCTATCACATTTAGTCTCTGTTCCCTGTTTTAAGTGTCACCTCAGCTGGCACTAGTGTAATGTAGTTTGGGCGCAGTGCATGTTCGCATAGTTTTTTTGCTAATGGTGTTTGATCTTTGTTAGTTCCAAGCAGAGTGTTTAGCATTAAGATCACCAGTGGCTATTAGTCACTATGCTATGTTGAGTATTGTGCTGATATCGCTTGTTATGATATTACCAGATCAATTGTATATCGATATCAATGTAGTGTTCACTCAGTTGACTTGACCCTAACAGCTGTGGCTTCTAGTCTTGCAGGTTCAGGGATCTTAATATTTGTGTATTCTTTGTCTCAATATATGATGATTGCTGTTCCACCCACAGTTGTGCCTTCAGGTGGTCAGTACAGTAGATGTAATATCTTGGGAAGAGTAGTTGTTTGTGTGACTGGAGTTAAGCTTTGTTCATGAGAGCATTCCAGATTCCCTTCTCCTCCATAAATGCAGCTAGCTCTGCCCTTTTGTTGCCAATCCCATCTGCATTCCAGAATAGCATCTGAGTCAAAGTACTGTTGTTTGTGTTTTGTGGTGTATTATCTATGGAAGAGTGTGGGCGGTGTGGTGATAGCAGTTTGTATAGCAGCCATGCAATGGCTGGGTGTAGCCGTCATGAGTTTGTGCATGCGTTATGATGAAGAGCCTCAAGAGGATCTTAAGCCACGTGAGTGGGGAATAGTGTCTCCACTATGCCTCTGATTGTGGTGAGAATGTTTGTTATGTCAGCCAAAGTGTTGGCGGTGGTGTTGGTGGCTGGTGGTCCTTATGTTGGTGTACTGGATGGGCTGGCTTGTGTGTTATTCATGGTTCGTATTTCATCTGGGGTCACCTGTGTTATTGCTGTGGTGAGGGGGGCAAGAGTGTGAGTTACGGTTACATTGTTCCTTTTAATGTGTTCCTATGTTTGTCTGGTCTGTTGTTGGTGTATTTGTTGTGGTGTGATAGTGTCCCCTCTTTTGTTTTTTGGGTACCTCTGTTTCATTTCGTGTGTTTGTGGTTGCCCTAGTTTGGGTGTGTCTTCTGTGATATCACGAGTGTCACAATCTGGCCTAGACAGAGTTGACTTGGTGTTGTCTGGGACCGGCAGTGTTGTCATCAGAACAGGGGCAGTTTCTAGCATTGCAGGTGTGGGTTGTGGTTCTGTTGTTGTGGGAGTGTGCCATGAGTTTGTGGAGCTCTGTGCATCCTCAGTTCATCCACTTCCACTGACAATGCCAGTAAAAGAGATTCCACACCTTACTGGTTGGGGGGTGTGGAGTGTCTTGGAGCTGTTCTGGTTACCACTTGTCTGTCTTTGGCACTTTTGCACCTTAGAGCTTCTTTGTATGCTGCACACCATCTGTAGTTTGCACATGGACCCCTCCACATTTGGTACATTTGATAGTTGTACCAAGTTTAAAGTGTCGCGCTACATGGTTACCAGTGCATTTGCAGCACTGTGTGCCAGTTCACATCGGGTGCCGCACGGCCAATCTGCTGGCAGTGGTGGCACTGTTGGGGGACACACGGAAGTGTGTATATTTCTACTACGACCATGTGAAGCAGGAGCATCTGCGTCAGAAAGTTGCATGAGTAAGCTGTGTCGTCCAAATCCACTAAATAGTTTGGCTGCAGTCTGTGTGTCACGAATCCCAGAATTCATCTCATGCTCTCACAGTCCCAGCTGAGAGCTGTGATTATACCATGAAGAATGTCATTGAGGGTTGTGGTGTCAACTCCTTTCATGATGTACATTCGAGTTTTTCCCCCTTGGGTGCTATATTTATGATACTCAATTCCCCCAGCTTTGACGATTTTCAGGAGATTTGTGCAATCTGTTTTGTTGCATACATACCGTGATACATGGTCCCTTGTGAGTTTTGTGTTTGGTATATGGTGGGGAGTGACATTCTACAAATGTCTTGTTTAGCTTGCCGAGGCAAGTGTAATTGTGTATTATGACCAGTGGGAAGCCAGTCGGTGTAGTGTTCTGCGTAGCGGCTGGGTTAGTGTTGTGTAGTTGAGGTGCTGCAAAATTGTTTGTATGGGCGCTCATATTACCGATGCTCAGAACTGGTGTTGGTAAAAGCACGCTGCATTTGCCGTGTGAGTCAGTAGGCTCAGTTGTTCGTGTATGTTGCTGCTGATTCCATTTTGGACCCACCAGCTTCGAAGGTCCATCTTTGTTCCACGGAGCTGTCACTTCCAGCTCGAGGACTACTGCGGTGATATTGAGGGCCTCTCTAGTATATTCACTGGTGGTGTGACTGGTGTTGGTGTTGCTGTTGCTGTTGCGTTGCTTCCACCCGTCAGTTGGACAATGAGCTCATGCTGTCTCCGAGCCATTGCTTCTTGATTTGTGGCAGCAAAGTCCAGATTTAGCTGGTTCATCACTTACTGATAGGTGGCAAAGCAAGACAGAAACATTGAAGGGAACAGATGGCACTCCTGCCTCTTGTGCTGCAGTCTTGCTACGGGTCGTTGGGTGGGATCTGCTCGGTGGATCTGCCGTCTCCCAGACATAAGGATACTTTTAAGGATAGAATGTGGATATGAGACAATTTTACTTTTTCGTCTGAAAAGACAATTTTGCTTTTTTAGTGTACATACAGAAGAGGGCAGTCCTTATGACTCACTTGTGCAAGATGCAATGCACAGTGCAAGAGAGCACGGGTGGTAGACAGCAGGCCTGTACTGGACAGTGTTGTCCAATGTGAACGTGCCTCGGACACTGAAATACCCTATTAAAGAATGGGAGAGGCACACTGGGGAAGTTCCAACCACAGTTGCAGGAACTTTGAGCCAGAACTCTTGGCCACCTAGCACTGTCAAGTGTGTAGCAGCGTGTGCTTATTAGTGACACTCCAAAGAGTGTCCTGTGGCATCTACGCCAGTTTTAGCGTATATGTAACACAAATATCCTCTCGCAGCTACTGCAGGTACAGGGGGAAGGCAGCTGCTCAGCTGCGACTCACCCGTAGTACTGCCCGTAGTTTTCCTTGGTGGGAGGACTGGAACGAGGTGCACCAAGCCTTGTGATGCCCATTGAGGAACTGTTGGACTGAGGCGTAGTGACTCTGAGGTCAAGAAAGCTGGCAGTGACCAGAACAGGGTGTGCTGACTCACCCCCCCCCCCCCCCCCCCCACGATACTGATTTCAGTGATGCCATTGCAGAGGATTACACTGTGGTTGGTCATCTGGTTTTGATGTGGGCCAGAACATGAAGCTTTCCTTTGCCTTTTTTTGCTAAATTGACTCTTACTTCTGGGCACAAACACCTATACAGAGCAAATGTATTGGCACCCAGGGTTTGGTTATTTGGGGGGGGGGGGGGGGGGGTTGGGGGAGTGATGGTTTGTTATTGTTTCCACCCCCCTCACCCAGCTTCCCTCAAAAATGCAAGTCGCTAGCAACCTCACTGTTAGCATACGACAGACATCTACAATTTTAATAACAATAATAAACACACAAAAATATATTAAATTATTCAATATAATAGTAACAATACAAATAGGTGGATCAAAGAAGGAAGAAAACATCGGACAAACAAAAGAACTTCAGAAAGTGTACAAACTGACATGGACACACTATAATAAAAGAAACATTTCAGTACAAGGCAAACACATGCGCTACAATACAGTTATAGTATCAGAAGCACTCTTCGCATCAGAAATGACCACAATCTGAGGACCAGGCACCACAAAGCAGAAAGAATACAATGCAAAATCCTCAGAAAATTTTTTGGAGCAGTGTACAGAGATGGCATATGGATGAAGAGATCAACCAGAGAATTATAAGAACACAGAGGCAGACTCAGTCACAATCAGAAAACACCGACTAACATTCTGTGGACACATACACACAATGAACAGCAACAGATTCACAAAGGGATTTAGGATGTAGTAAATGCCTAAATCAAAAAAAAAACCAGTTGGTTTCAAGAAATAGAAGAAGGCTAAAACGAGCAGGAATCAGAATGGAAATGATGAGTGAAAGAGACAAATTCAGAATCAAAATTATGAACATAAAACTTGAAGTAAAGGGAAGGAAGAAAACAGAGAAAATATGTACATATCAAAGGAAACAAGAACACAGTCAATGAATGAAACGATTTTGGGAAGAGAAAGCTATGTCTGCATTTGGAAATTGGTGAAGTAAAAAATATAAAGACATCGTGTCGTTCTGCCACATCTGTCTGTAGTGTGCATTTTGGGGTGCGTGTACGATACAAGGCATTTAGGTATGGTGAGGTTACTTAGCCATTAGTGTTCACAATGGCTGGCATAAAGGAAACATGACAAGTATTACATTAGAAAGCAACAGCGATAGCTTTCCGACCGCATAAATTCTACTAGGCAGAGTCAGAAGCAGACACAGTGGCCTGTGCCAGATACGAGGGTTGGAAGTAGCTGAAATGTGAGTCGTGGGACAGAGAGAAAGAGAGAGAGAGAGAGAACACACAGACAGCACCATAAAGCATTCCCCATCTCTTTCTGCACGGAATGAACCACACTGCTGCCTTCTTAAGGGCACCCCAGTATAATATGTTGTTTGGGAAGTGGGTGGTAGTTATCATCATTGCAATGACCTCCCCTTATATCCACTCCTGCAAGATTGTGAAATCTACAGCCACTGAGGAGATTTATGTGAGATGTTCCTATCAACTTTGTGTAATATTCATATTGCACACTTCTGCAGACAAAACAGATTTTCGACCTTAGCTTAGGAAAGAAAAGAATCATCACAGATCATTAAGGTTCAAAGAACTTGTCTTGAACACTGTTAGGGATCCGTGATCCCACAAACATAGATTCTAGTATCTGACGCCCAGGTCGATAGCGGACAGGAGTCGATTGTCGAGCGCTGCAGTAGGCAGTGAGACTAGTGCTGAGTGCGCAGTAGTATGGTAGAGTGTCGAGTGAGAAGTAGAGTGGGAAAGACGGCCAAGAATGGTGGTCTAGTGAGTTGTAAACGGTAAAATTCACTGGAGTATGACGAGTGAGCACGTCCCCCTGATCGTCGTGGGGTTGACTCTCACTAATGCCGATTCGCGAGTGATATGAAACAGAAAGTGACAAGTGCCAAATTACGTGTTTCATGTCAACCGCGTCAGCCAGCAACAACCATGGATTGCAGTGAGGATTGTTGTGAATGTTAACCATCAGCATTGCCTGTGACAAAGTGCTGAAAATCAGCAATCAATAAAAAGAGATAACCACAATTAGACGTGTAAGGCAAAGGTAGCAACAGCCTCAGAATTTGTGTGTTAGTAGGAAATATATATCAGTTGTACATCGCAACCTTTGTGATACTTAATAATAGACAAACTTTCAATCATTAGCTATTCCGTCTCAGAACAGCCGCATTCGGTTGAAATACTCCCGAAACCACAGCAGAACAACGCAGAACAACCAATAGCCTTTCATCCAGTAAGCACACGGTCATATATCATAATAATTAACTGTTTTGTGGCTTTGGTAAATTACCCAAAATCCAGTAAAGGAATTAATCGGGGGTGTTTCAACACGAATGCTTAAAAATTCTTTTGTAGTTAACCTATTTTCAGATTATGAAGAGTTCTTTGTTACAGCTTGTATTTTTGTTCCAGGTGGCACTGAACTTGATGGCTGTAGTGATGTTGTGAAGGCACAAAGTCGGAAGTTGTTAAACCTTCAGAAACAAGATTTTCAAAAGTACTTCTTCTCAGATACCAATATTTCGCCCCAGTTTGTGTCGGATACACAGATGTCTCAGTTGTTGTCACATAATTTGAGTGTAGTGACTGAATCTAGAAAACAGTTTCTTTTGCTTCCCTGTACCCCAAGCATTATGTGCAATACAGGACTCCTAACAAGACAAACACACAGAGCACAGCCCTCTGTCTTCTCTTGCCGTTTCTGCAGTTTGGGAGCACAGTCCGGAAGTCTGACTCATGTTGACCGGACCGGCAGGGTGAAAATGGTCGACGTGGGTTCGAAGCTGGTGACAGAACGGACTGCTGCAGCACGAGCAAAGGTTTTTGTGGGACCCGAACTGATGAAACTCGTACGAGAAAATGGCCTGAAGAAAGGTGACGTACTTAGCATTGCTAGCCTGGCGGGAATTGTGGGGTCCAAGCAGACGTCCAGCCTTATCCCTCTGTGTCATAACATATCTTTATCCTCTGTGGCTGTGGACATTGAACTGGACTCTGCTCTCAACTGTGTGATTGTAACTGGCACGGCAAAGTGTAGAGGGCAGACGGGTGTGGAGATGGAAGCTCTCACTGCTGTATCGGTGTCTGCCTTAACAGTGTACGATATGTGCAAAGCTGTGAGTCATGACATTGTGATATCTGAAATAATGCTTGTGGCCAAAAGTGGGGGAACTAGAGGAGACTTCCACCGGACATGAGCATCTGTGTGGGGCAGTGAAATAAGTTAAGTATACCTGGTATGATGTAGGCAAATTTCAAAGTCTGTTCATAGTTATCATACATTATATACACATCGAATTGGCCTGAATATGAGTTGCACCTTTAATTTCGAAAAAGAGAGAAACTTAATTAAAAATAATTTGTCAAGTTGCCCATTTATAAAAGCTTTTCAAAATGTGATTTACCCTTAACCAGTTTTTTTGTAGTACACTGTAGATAAATTACACACAAAAACAAAGCTTTCAGTTGCAGTTTTCATGTAAGACACTCTTAACTTCACTAACATTCATTGTTTTGTCACTGTCAGTATTTTTGTCACTCTCCTCCCAAAGTACAGTGGCGTCGCTACAATCCCGGGCATTGCATGTGCAGCATTTCTTGAACCGTACCTTTAAAAAGCACATCTGTTAGATGAATAACTGTGAGTTTGAAATTTGCAACGTAACTGTACCGAATTCCAAATCTATCTCTCTCTCTCTGTGCCCTCCCCCAGCTGTGTGGTAGTGTCCTCTGTGTTGCTCTATTGTCTCAATTTTTGATGGTCCCATGCTGTGAAAGTTGAGGTGAAGTGTTCATTCTTAAATAAATAGTGTGTATCAGCTCTTTTCTCCTAGGATCAGGTTGTCATTGCTGTGTTCATTGATGTAAAATGACACTTTTTTAACAGTTCCTAAAAGGTGCACCACTTCATTGACACTTTTGCTCAGGTGTAGAGCATATTGGCCAGACTAATTTACATGTTTCAGCTTTACACTGTATGGTATCCTCTTTTGTAAAAGGCCTATTATCTTTCTTGTGTGTGACTTGTCCAGAGATTGAAAATGTTTTATTTTGTAAGTTACCAATCCAGAACAGGTTTCTGTCAATTTAATTCTTCAGGTTTTTCCAGAAGTTTGCTGAAATTCCCGAGTTGTCCTTTGCACAGTCGGACATCATTGTCTTCCTCGCATATTTCGGTGACATTAGTTGTTGCTTTCACAAAGTGCTACTTGAGACTGACCGTCAGATGGAGCAGGTCTGTAATTTGTTCCCTCTGCCTTCGTGCTTCATCTGCAATCTGCTCTGACAGACATCATCCTCGGGTATCCGTGTTGCGTGATATTCCGAGTGTCATCTACACTCACGGGCACGATTCTTGTGTGTTATGTTTTCAGTCCAAGCTGGTTGGTAGAATTCTGTTTGCAGGCTGTCCCCGTTTGGGGACAAGGATCGGCAGGGCATGAAACCCTAATCTTTCATCTTTCAGTTAACTCAAATGTCGAGTGTCACTTTTTTCATGTACTGCGGTTACAAATATAAGAAAATACAAAATGAAAATTTCTCAACATAGTCATGTTTCTTTTCAGTATGTTTCTCAGATCAGTACACTGCAATGCAAATATTCCATTAAAAGAATATATTTTTGATTGTTTCTTCAGTCAGAGATGCATTGCCTTTTTGACTTAACAATCAATGTCAAATCATTGTCCCTCAAACAATCCTGCAGGGGTTTGACAATGTGAGACCATGGCTTTATGGAGCATCACCTAGAATTAGCTGCCGTCTTTTCTGACATGATTTTAAATCAATGCTATCATCACTGTTTCTTTTGCTTAGGGTTTTGAGTCTAGGAATGATGCAAACAATCCCTAGCCCCCTTTCTTCCTTCATTTGGTAGCCTTGAGCAAATTGAATATTCCTGCTTTTGTTTGTATTTATTAATCTGTTTGTGCCTCTAATTCTTAAAAGACTTCATTATGACACTAATAATCTGAAGCAGCAAATTTGGGGAAAAAGAGCTGCATCCATTTATGCTGTTGTAAAATGGAGGAATTGGTTGTAGTTGGAAAAAAAATCTGCCTTTTACAACTGCTGATTTTTGTCATTTATTTTACGTAGCCCACCCATGATCTACAATCAGGTCTTCTTTTTTATGTTGTATTTTTTATGATAATGTTGAAACATAGATGATTGTTATGCATCTTTGCAGCACCTAAACTTGAATATTGTACTTAAAAATGTTATTTGTTGTCTTTTTTAAATTAAATTGTTATGTTAAAGAAGTGAATTAAATGATTGTTGCCTGTGACATAATTTTGTAGCAGCTAAAATTAAATGCTGGTCTTCAATATTTTAATTGTTATAGTTTGGGGTATGATTGTTGTAATTAGAAAATGAATACGTGCCTTGTGCACTATGTTGTTACAGTAATTTGGAGTTTATTTTGTACATCATCTGGTGTAAATTATAAGAATTTAAGCAAAAACTTCTGTCTCTCAACAGATTTCTTAATAACACTATTCCAGTAACTGGATATGCATATTGAAATATTTGTGTTGTATATTAGATTCTATGACCTGTACCGAGGCAATATTTTGCGGTTGCAAATTTTCTTGACTATTATTATGTGTGTGTGTGTGTGTGTGTGTGTGTGTGTGTGTGTGTTGCTTATGCCCTACATACGAGTCCTCCAAGGTTCTTATGATCTGACCAATGTACGACATGCCAAAATGCTACAGCTGCATGGGGAGATACAATTAAATCCCATCCCCCCTCTCTCTCTCTCTCTCTCTCTCTCTCTGTCTCTCTCCCTCTCTCTCTCTCTCTCAAAGATCGGCAGGTTCAGGAATCTAACACAGAAAGAATTTAATCACAGTTTCTTTTTCATCTCTATCATACAATGTAGTCCAATTTTTTGCTAATACAGATATAACATTTTGTGATTCATGTTGTGTACTCTTCAAAAGATCTAATGATGTCCTCATTCCTTTCTTATAAACAAAACAAAAAGAAACTGACAATAATTGTCATTAAAGTAAAACACAGAACAGTGTCTCCATAGCATCAATGAGCACATCCTTTCAGCACCTTTGACCCAGGCAGTGAACACAGCAGCAGTCAGTCTATGACTTGCAGCAGGTGAATCCCAGTCAGCTGCATTGCTCATGAACCCCACGTAAATAATAATAAACAAAATCTAACAATACACATAAAGAAGTCTTGATTTGTGACAGTATACCGCTGATGACGAAAAAAATTAGACCCAAAGATTTTGAGATGTGGTACAATAGAACTTTTGCTCTAGTTGAAGCGGTAAGACACAAATGTTGTATTCACACTTTTAAAAAGCTCAGAAAAGTGTTATAACTTTTTCAGAAGTCTAAATCAAACTATGGAAACTCTCGGTAGGAACTTAGAAATATAGGAAATGATAGAGTGCTACTTACCATAAATACATGTTAAGAAGTCTATTTTTTTTTTCTTTTAACAAATCTAGCACAGCATATTACTGCCAAATTAGTCATTACCTATGATTGCCCCAGTGGCAGAAGTATGTATAATAATGTCAAAACGTTTGTGACACTACACACTAGGACAAGCTCAAGTTTCAGATACACGTTGATTGCATTCTGGATGATGCTATCTACATGTTCATCCACACTCTGCAAACCACTATGAAGAGTATGACAGAGGGTACATCTCACTGTACCAGATATTAAAGCTTGTTCATGTTTCAAGACCATTTAAATCTTTCTCTGCATGCTGTAATTAATCTAATATTGTCCTCACGGTCCCTATGGGAGCAATAGTTACAAGGTTGTAACATATTCTAGAGTCGTCTTTTGGTAAGCATACTTTCTTAGGATAGTGTACATCTTATCTTGAGGCGTCTGCCAATTCAGTTATTTCAGCATCTCTGTGACACTCTCCCTTGGGTCAAACAAACCTGTGACCATTTGATCTGCCCTTCTCTGCATGCGTTCAAATCACCCATTAATCCATTTTGATACAGGTCCCACACTTTTGAGCAATATTCTAGGATGGATTATACAAATGATTTGTAGAATGACTGCATTTCTATGGTATTCTACCAAAAAAAATCTCACTCTTTCGCCTGCCTTACCCCTGAGTGGGCCTATATGACTGTTCCATTTCATATCCCTACAAAGTGCTCCACCCAGGTAATTGTATGAATAGACTTAATCCAAGCAAGACACCCTGATACTGTAGTCATACCACACTGCGTTTTCTTCATTTTGCAAAATGCACGATTTTACATGTCTGAACATTTAAAAGAAAGTTTGAAATTATCAAGATCTGACGAATGTTTGTACAATTTCTTTCAGACTGTGCTTTATTCTAGATAAATGCACTATCTGTGAAAAGAGTGCTTTACTATTAATATTGTCTGCAAAGTCATTAATGTACATGAACATGAACAGCAATGGTCACAACATACCTCTCTATGACACATCTGAGGTTACTTCTACATCAGATGATGACTCCCCAGCCAAGATAACATGTAAGTCATTCCTACCAAAATATCCTCAATTCCAGTGACAAATTTCACTCGATACCCCTCACAGTAGCAATTTTGATAATAAGCATCAATCTGGCACTAAGTCAAAAGCTGTTCAGAAATCGAGAAATACTGCCTGCACCAGTCGAGCCAGGAAGACGAAAGTTTGAAGGTCAGGTTGACAAAACAGATTTTTAATACTCTTGGTAACAACCTTTAAGTTTCTGACGTAGTTCAGGGGAATGACAAAGGGATCTTTGACAGGCTGGATTAAATCTAGGCGGCGTCTCAGACCGACCAGAGTTACAACTTTAAAGGCTTCTACGCTGAGCAAATACAACGGGCTGTTGGAGGAAGAATGCAAAGGCAGCTTCTAGTAATGTGCAATTGCTATTCTGCATGGTCTTTAATGGCCATTATCAAATTTTAAAAAATTAAGAATAACAATAACACAGTACACAACAGGAAGGGTACAGCAGACTTTCCCTGATTGTTCCTTACATTATCTTTCCTTGATTTTTTTTTTTTTAATGATAATGTTTCTAAGTCTTTCCTGGTTTCCATTGAAAGGTTTGGATTGTTTCAAAGATTAATTTACACATTTTTTAATATTTTAATGTATTCTAGGACAGGAACTCAAAGAGCACAAGTATAAAAAAACTGCATGTAGGACATTCATGTAAAGCTTCCCATTTTTAACTGCAAGGTAATGGCAATCTATTTTGTTACAAGAAAATGAATTGGGACTTAGTTCTCCAGAGCTGATACTATTATAAGGAGTTGTGATGGAAGAACATGAGTTCCAAACAATGGATGCCTTGGATCTGTTTGCTGCTGCTTCTTTTTAATCTCTGCTGCTAATCCCATGAGTGAAAAATCTCTACCAATGAAAAAGTAGATTTGAATGACATTAAGTTTCTTCTCTTGTCGATAGTTGTTTCTACTGAAGAGAAATGAGTCTGGTCATCTTTGTCCATTTGCAGTAATTCAAAGGTGTCGTAGCACCTGACATGTATGCTTGAAAATAACAAACGATCAAAAATGTAATTAACAGAAGTATTGACAGCAGTAAGCTGTATTTATCACATTCAAAAAGTTTGTAATAGCTGTGGACCCTTGTTTTATCATGTCAATCCATTTGTGCCAATGGCTAACAGAGTACCATTCACCATCATGTCAAGTGGCAATAACAGTTTGCTTGCATCATAAATATTGAGTGTCAAAAGATAATTCTAACAATATGAAATAGGACAGATTGCTACTCACCAGTTAGAGCAGGCAATGGGCAGCAGACAAGCATACTGAAAAAAAAGAAACTGTCAGATACTATATACTCAAAAAAACACTTAGGTACTGAAGGAATTATCCAAATACCAAATAGGGCTGAAATCAGTAAATGTGACATACATGTGAAGACAGAAAAATAATTACAGTTTCAGAAAAAACTGGATGATTTATTCAAGAGAAAGAACATCACAAATTGGATGAGATGGTCCACCTCTGGCCCTTATACAAGCTTGGCTCTGGCTGATAGAGTTGTTGGATGTCCAACAGAGGGACATCATGCCAAATTCTATTCAAATGTCACTGTAGATAGTCAAAATCCCGAGGTGGTCTAACGGCCCTGCCCATAATGCTCCTTACATTCTCAATTGGGGAGAGATCCAGCAACTTTGCTGGCCAAGGTAGGGTTTGGCAAGCATGAGGACAAGCTGTGTGCAGACAGGCATTATCTTGCTGAAATGTAAGCAATGTATGGCTTGCCAAGAAGGGAAACAAAATAGGATGTACAGTATTGTCAACAGACAACTATGCTGTAGGGGTGACATCCATGTCACCCTTACAGCATAGTTGTCTGTTGACCAAAAGTGATCTGTTACGAAAAGAAATCGCACCCCAGATCATCAGTCCTGGTAGTTGGACCGTATGGGATGTGGCATTCACGGTGGTATCCCACCGTCTGGGGCGTCTTCAGACGCATCTGTGATGATCATTGAGGCTCAGTTCATAGTGGGACTCATCACTGAAGCCAATTATATTCCAGTCAATGCAATTCCAGACCAGGGAAGTGCCTGGGGACACACCAGATAGCAGTGCGATACCAACCCGGCTGCTGGCTGCCATACAGCCAAACGAGGACTGATGGTCTACTGTGCCATTTCTTTTCATAACAGGACCTCTTTGGTTGTCATCTGTGTCACCATTACAACACAGACATCTGTTGACGATATTATAAACCCCATTTTGTTTCTCGTCATGACAAGCCATCATTTGCTTACATTTCAGCAAGATAATGCCTGCCCACACGCAATTTGTCTTCATACTTGCCACACTTTATCTTCGCCAGCTAGGTCACGGGATCTCTCCCCAACTGAGTATGTCTGCGGCATTATGGGCAGGGCCACCCAACCAGCTCATGATTTAGACAATACAATGTGCCACTTGGATAGAATTTGGCTTGATGTCCCTCAGTAGGACATCCAACAAATCTATCAATGCCAAAGTTGCTCAAGAGTCAGAGGTGGACCAACTTGCTCAATTTGTGAAGCTCTTTCTCTTGAATAAATCATTCAATTTTTCTGACATTGTAATTTTTATTTTATTTTTTTTTTTTTTTTTTTTTTTTTTTTTTTTTTTTTTTTTTTTTTTTTTTTGTCTGTGCACGTACATCACATCTACATATTTCCATTCCACACAGATAATTCTTTCATGCTGCATAATGTTTATTTTCATCTTACGAGTGTAATCTAATGGACAGAGCCCACCTCAGCATAGGGAGTCTCTGCTGGTTGGGAGTGTGGAGGTGGACAGACAGAGAGAAGTGTACTAGGGGGACGTAATAGTGTGTGAGGTTGGAATGGGAGCAGGGGAGGGCATTGAGGTGTGGGGCCACAGGAACGAAGCCTAGAAACTCTAGCTGCGACATATTCTTCACTCCTGTAAACCCCGTTACCTAAACCTTTGCTAGTCTCTCTGTCTCACATATCTAGGCCTTTACCTGCTCCCACCCCGGCCTCACACCACCACACCTTCTAGATGAGGACTGTCCCATACTTTCTAATATCTAAAAATCTTCCTTCAATGTGCCAGTCTGCCACTCAGTGTCTCCTCTAGGTGGGGAGCAGAAAGCTATCCTATTCCATATTATTGTTATTCCATCCCAGATATCCCAATGCTTAAAAATTAATTTTAGGCTTGCCGTAAAGTATTACACAAACACTAATTGGTTATTTTTTCTGATATTCAAATTATATTTTGCTCTCATTTTTGTCCCTTTATCTAATCAACTTTGCATTGTGACATTTCTGACGAAAGTACGAGTTATTCAGAAATTAGGTAAAAAGTAGTGAATTCTTCCTTTGAATCACTCTCACTTTGTCTCAGGCACGAGCAAATGTGTGTACCTGTATATACATTTAGCTGTATCAAATTATCTTCCCCAACACACAAAATGGGGGTCATTATTCAATTTATCTTGAAAGTATGTGTGAAATGCACTTTCCACAAAAATGCTCAGATGCATAACTTTCAAAATATGTGTTTGAACAATAGGTCTGGAATTTTTAAAGACAAGGTGAAGAAACCATTGGATTGTATAATTTTTTTATTAATCACAAAGAAACAACATGATTCAAAGACATCAACAACAGCAATGGAAGTTCAAGTGAATTGTCTGCCTCCAATTCTGATCACAGAGAAACACTCCAATAGGAAAGAGGGCACAACATCCTGCTCCATTTTCAAAAGCTGCAATGTCAAATATTACAACCTGTAACAAAAAAAGGTCATGTGATAAATATTGTTTACATATCGATTACAGTAACAGAGGCATATATGGTCTAATAGGAAGGGTGAACACAAGGGCAGGACATGGGGAACAATGAACAGATGAGATGTGAAACCACGGTAAGTTAATAGTGGTGATAATGCCAGTTAATTACATGGGTGGGAAAAGCAACCACTCTTGCAACTCAGAGCTACTCATGTTTCTGCAACTGATCTTCCGTTCCTTCATTGTTCCTATTTTTCTCATATTAATAATTCTAGTTATAGAAGGTTTTCTAACTAAAAGCTTATTAGCATTTTGTAATGAAACCGATAAACAATACAGTCTCATTCTCTAATGGAAGAACACAGTACATCGCGTTCGTAAATAACTTGATCCAACAAAACAGTGGACATTCATTACATGACATTTAATTTTAAGTATCAATACAAACACTTACATAAAACATTATTTACACTCAAAACCCATTATTCAAAACTGATGTCCATATGTGTAACTGTTTACAGTAGCAATTATTAATATAGTTACTATTGCTAGCTTTAATATGGATTGTTAAAAAGTTTAGAAATGTTAACTTAAAAATGAACTGTAAGCAAAATCTTTTCTGTTAAAAAGTTAATGTTGAAACCACTGGAGAAACATTATAATGTATTATTGTAGTCATCATGTACACTGAAAAAAAAAAAAAAAAAAAAAAAAATTTGCAACACCAAAAAGTAATTAACGTAGAGTAATGAAATTTCAGGAACATATATGTCTAAGTAACTTATTTAAGTGATTAACATTGCAAGATCACAGGATAATATAAGTGCGAGATACACCATTGCAAATGTGATACACTAATGCATTGAAATCCAGTGTAACTGCCCGAATGTAAGCATGCAAACGTGCATGCATTGTGCTGGTTATGAGTTTGTGGGATGAAGTTCCATGCCTGTTTCACATTGTCATCAAAACAGGGATGGTTAATGCTGTTTTTGGGAGACACTGGAGTTGTTCGATGATGTCCCGTGTGCACTAAATTGGAGCCAGACCTGGTTATCAAACAGGTCAAGGCAACATGTTGACATACTGTAGAGTATACACCCATGCCTCCATCTTTGCTACCCTCCCTGTTTACCTCTACCCTGTTGCTTCATAACCTGGGTTGTGAGTAACTGAATCCACTTTCTCTTCTTCCCCTTCTTTCCCCTCTCTCCTCCCTGACGAAGGAACAAAGTTCCAAAAGCTAGGATATGTAAATTTTCTGTTATGTTTTGTGTATCTATTGGCTGTACTGGCCAGCCCCTCTATCTCTTTGTTAGTATTTGTTTCACGTCTTTATATGAGATTTTCCATCATCACAATAATGTTAGTCTATAATTTACGGACAGCCTAATCCATTATTTCCTGTCAAGGTTTGAAACTTTAGAAAATCATAAATTTTGTCTTGGTAAAATAAAGGTGATTAGATGTTTCCCTTATGCACATGTAAAAGACTGTCAGTTCACATCTACATTTATAATCTGCAATCCACCAGGAGGTGCATGGTACAGGGTAAGTCCCATTGTACCAGTTATCAGGGTTTCTTGCTGTTTCATTCATGTATGGAGCATGGAAGAATGATTGTCTGAATTTGTCTGAATGCCTCCGTGTGAGCAGTAATCATTCTAATCTTATCTTCACGACCCCTGTGAGAGCAATATGTGGGGGCGGGGGGGGTGGGGGGGGGGGGGTGGGTGGGGGGGGGGGGGTTGTGGTATATCCCTAGAGTAATCATTTAAAGACAGTTCTTGAAACTTTGCTAATACACTTTCTTGGGATAGTTTACACCTGTCTTCAACAGTCTGCATTTCAGTTCCTTCAGTATCTCTGTGACACTCTCCCATGGATTAAGCAAACCTGTGACCATGCTGCGTTTCTTTGTATACATTCAATGTCTCCTGCTAGTCTCATCTGGTACAAGTCCCACACACTTTAGCAATAGTCTAGGGGGGGTGGGAGGGGGGGGGGGGTCACACGAATGACTTGTAAGCATCTCTTTAGTAGACTGATTGCACTTCCCCATTATTATACCAATACACCAAGGTCTACAACCTGCTTTACCCACAACTGAACCTATGTGATCATGCCATTTCATATTCCTACAAAGTGTTACACACAGGTATTTGTACGAGTTGGCAGATTCCGACAGTGACTCACCAATATTATAGTCACAGGATACTAAGTTTATACATTTCTAAACATTCAGAGCAAGTTGCCAATCACTGCACCATGTTGCAATCTCATCAAGATCTGACTGAATATTTATGCAGCTTCTCTGAAATAGCACTTCATTACAGATAGCTGCATCATCTGCAAAAATCCTGATTTACAGCAAGGTCATTAATGGACAAGAACTGCAAGGTCCCCAACACACTTCCCTGGGGCACACCTGAAGTTACTTCTACATCTGATGATGACTCTCCATCCAAGGTAACATGCTGTGTCCTTCTTATCAAAAAGTCCTCAATCCAGTCACGTATTTCACTTGATACCCCATATGATCGTACTTTTCACAGTAAGTGTAGGTGTGGAACAGAATCAAAAACTGTTAGGAAATCAAGAAACACAATCTACCTGTTGCCTTGATCCAACGCTTTCAGCAAGTTATGTGAGAAAAGTGAGAGTTGGATTACATATCATCTATATTTTTGAAAACCATGCTGGTTGATTCGAGAAGGTAGTTCCGTTCAAGATACCTCATTATGTTTGAGCTCAAAATATTTTCTAAGAATCTACAACAAATTGATGTCATGGCTACTGGATGGTAGTTTTGTCACTCCTACAACCCTTCTTGTAGACGGGTGTGATCTGTAACTTTTTCCAAAAACTAGGTAAGGTTTTTTGGATAGATTACAGTGAGAAGAGAGGATAACTCAGCCACAAATTCAATATAGAATCTGACTGTGATTCCATCGGGGTCTGGAGCTTTGTTTAATGATTTCAACTGTTTCTCAACACAACTGACACTAATACCTATTTCGTTCATTTTTTCAGTGTACGAGGATTGAATTGGGGCAGTTCTCCTGGGTTTTTATTTGCAAAGGAACATTTGAAAATCGAGTTCAGAATTTCAGCTTTTACTTTGCTACCCTCAATTTCAGTTCCTGTCTCACTTGCTAGGGACTGGACACTAACTTTTTTGCCACTAACAGCCCTTACATACGACCAGAATTTATTTGGATTTTGTGAAATGTCATTTGACAATATTCTGCTACAGTAGTCATTGAAGGCTTCATGCATTGCTCTCTTGACAGCCAAACATGTTTCATCCAGCGTCTCTCAATCTATAATCCTACACTTTGTTTTACACCTATTATGCAGTAATCTCTGTTCCTTTAGAAGTTTTCTTTACAGTGACTGTATACCATGGAGGTTCCATCCCATTATGAACTGTTCTACTAGGAACCTATCTACTCAGTGCGTGGTCAACTGTTCTTTTCAAGTAGAGGAAGAGCACCTCTACATGCTCCTGACCTGTGCTGAAAGTTTCAAGTTCCTCACTGAGATAAGATATTACTGATTTCTACTTAGTTAACTGAACGCATAATAAGAGGGAAACATTCCATGCAGGAAAATATATCTAAAAAAAAATCTTTTTGGTTTCGATGCCTTTCGCGTTTTTGGGTTCTCCATAGTTGACTCTGTCAATATTGTCTCTGACGCTATTCCTTATGCTCAACTGGATTCCTTGTCGACTACATTTTCGTCCCTTTTTTTCTCCCGGTTTAGGCTGTGCGAACGACTTTGAAGCTCATATCATGCTCAAACCCACGGCTCGGCCTAAGTTTTTTTGGGCTCTGCCCATTCCTGTGGCCCTTCAAGATCGGGTAAAACGGGAGTTGGATCGTCTCACTGCGTCAGGGGTCTTACTTCCTGTCACTTCCAGTGAGTGGTCCTCTCCTGTTGTTGTAGTTGCTAAGGCCAATGGTGATATTTGTCTCTGTGGCGATTTCAAAGCCACTGTAAATGCTCAATGCCTCATTGACACTTACCCTATGCCCCGTCCTGAAGAACTGTTCACTAAACTCGCTGGAGGACAGTATTTTCCTAAAATTGACCTGTCAGAAGCTTATCATCAACTTCCTCTCGATGCTGCTTCCTGACAGTTTCTGGTCCTTAACACGCCTTTCGGCCTCTATCAATACCAACGCTTGCCATTCGGGGTTGCTAGTGCCCCTGCTCTCTTTCAGCGATTCTTGGAACAATTATTGCTCCCTGTCCCTGGGTGTATCAATTACATGGACGACATTGTTGTCACTGCCGCCACCACTGACGAACATCTTCAAAATCTCCGCACACTTTTTAATGTCTTACAGACTGCCAGTCTTAAATGTAATCTTCAGAAATCACAATTTTTTCAGGCATCTATAACGTACTTTGGGTTCCAACTCTCTCGCGATGGTATTCAACTGTTTCAACACACTGTCGCTGTGATCGATGCCCTTCCTCGCCCTACATCTGTTAAGGAACTGCAGGCCTTCTTGGGGAAAATAGCATACTATCACAAGTTTTTACCATCTGCGGCGTCGGTGGCTCAGCCGTTGCATCCCCTGTTGCATAAAAACGTGCCTTTTCACTGGTCCGCGTCATGTGACGCGGCTTTCCAGAAATTAAAGACTATGCCTGGCTACTTATCGACCTGGCCAACATCTTGTTCTTGCCACAGATGCCTCTCAATACGGGGTCGGTGCAGTCCTTGCACACCATTTTTCTGACGGTTCAGAACAACCCATCGCTTGTGCCTCCAAAACGCTCACGGATGCCCAACAAAGGTATTCCCAAATTGAGAAAGAAGCTTTGGCCATTATTTATGCTCTTCATAAGTTTGGTGTTTTTCTCTATGGCTCAAAATTTCATCTTGTTATGGATCACAAACCACTTGTTTCCTTGTTCCATCCATCAACGTCACTGCCCGACAAGGCTGCACACCGCCTCCAGCGTTGGGCTCTTTACTTGTCCCGTTTCAATTATGAGATTCATTTCTGGCCAATGGCTCAACATGCGAATGCTCATGCTTTGTCTCGCCTTCCCATGGGTCCTGATCAGGCATTCAATAGGGACGAACTTTGGTGTTTCCACCTGGATGTTGCCGAGCAGCGGGTTGTGGACGGGTTCCCCATCACTGCGGACAGGCTGGCAGCTGCTACGGGTTCTGACCCTACCCTCTCCCGGGTTTTACGCTGTATTCAGGAGGGTTGGCCAGATCGCCCGTCCGCTAAGACTTCTGATCCGTTGCGGAACTACTACACTTTGCGCTACCGCCTTACGGCTAGGGATGGTATTATCCTCCTCTCCACTGACAATGCTTCACCGCGTGTAGTGGTACCTGCATCTATGCGTGTTGCGGTCTTGCGCCTCCTTCACCAGGGGCACTGGGGTGTGTCTCGCACAAAATCTCTGGCGCACCGTCATGTGTACTGGCCTGACGCTGACTCTGAAATTGCACACATGGTGGCTGCCTGCGGCCCTTGTGCGTCACAGGCCGCTGCCCCGAAGTCATCTTTGTCACCGTGGCCTTCGCCTGAGAAGCCCTGGGAGTGCATTCATGCTGACTTTGCGGGACCTTTTTTAGGTACTTATTGGCTCCTTGTAATTGAAGCCTACTCTAACTTTCCTTTCATTGTCCGTTGCACGTCACCTACCACCGCGGCAACCACCAGTGCTCTCACCCGCATTTTTTCTTTGGAAGGCCTCCCCTCTACTCTTGTTACTGATAATGGTCCGCAATTTGCCTCTTCCGACTTTGCAGATTTTTGTGCTCGTCACGGCGTTACTCATGTCACGGCCCCGCCGTTCCATCCACAATCCAACGGTGAGGCTGAACGGCTGGTCCGCACATTTAAGGCTCAGATGCGGAAACTTCTGACTTCTTCTGCTGATGATGATGCACTTCTCCAGTTCCTGGCGTCTTACCGTTTCACCCCCATGGGCGATCACAGCCTGGCTGAGCTCTTACATGGCGACAGCCCCGCACGCTACTTCATCTTCTGCGGCCTCCCTCCTCATGGCCGCGGGTGCCTTCCCTTGGCCGGTTCACCGCCGCCGGCCTCGTCTGGGTACGCGGATATGGCAGGCGGCCAAAAAGGAGCCCGGGCCGCATCTTACGACACCGTGGTAGACGCCTGGATGAAATCCAGATGGACACGGGTGTTGCAGTGCGTCATTCGGACCAGCTTCGGCCTCGGGTGCCAGCAACGCCTGTTCCGAATGCTGCCACACCACTTTTGGCTCTACCTGATGCCCGGGATCTTGGCATCTCTCAATACTCACAACGCAGCCCTCTCACCGTCATCGCGATGCCAGCACCAGAACGGACGCCAGCAGGAGACATGCCCATGCAGGAACCGGAGGATCATCCTCTGTCAGAGTACATCTACTCGCCTCCTCCTTCAATGGATGCTGACACATCACCCACGTCTCCTGTCATCTCGACCCGTTATCATCGGGGACACTTCCGTCCGTACGGGAAGCCTCCTCCTCGAGACTTTACATTAGCCATCTCCAGGACACCTCCATCAAGACCAGTGCAACAATTTCAAAGGGGGGAAAAATGTTGTGACTCGCCGATTATTCAAAGTGCTGCCGCGCAATTACACGCGTCCTCTACGTGCGGCGCTGTCTGCCAGCCATGCAGCAGCTGCGCCACCTAAGCAGCCAGCCGAGCAGCGGCCGCTAGACTGAGACTCAGTGTTGAATCGAATGCCGACTTGTACACAGGTCAACTTACTCAGTGACTTATATGTGTTGTTGTGTTGTTCGTAAATATATGTGTTAAACTTGAAGTTCTAACACTTCTCTTTGGCAGTAATCTTTTATACAATTCTATTCTACTAGAATGATCCTGCAGTTAATGAGGTCCCAAATGTTTCATTGTATCCTCAATTGACTGCTCTCTTTCTTGATTTTAGTTTCAATATTACATTTCTCCCCCCCCCCCCCCCCTCTCCACCTCACCACCCTCACTCCATAATTTTCTATGCCGATCACTTCTGCTTTGCAGTCAATATTAGAGGCGAAACTGGTGACAGAAGACATGCAGAAAATGCAAGTCTTTATGTCTGTCAGTTTCAATATTTTACAATAAAATACGAGCCTAAAGTATGCTTTGTGAGAAAAAGCTATCAGAAACATAATAGTATGTAAAATAACTACCTCTATGTTATTTATATGAAATCAAATAACAACACCAAAACATTTGATGATGAGCACTGTAAACAGAAATTGTAAATGGAAACCACTGAAATTGTAAGGTACCAAAAATGTTGTCTTACACTTGGGACTAAGAGAACTATGTCTACTCTAAGTGACGTTAAAAGGGCAATATCACAGCCCTTGACAATTTGGTACCTCAAAGATTTCCAGTTCTTTGCCCACATTCTCTGCCAACTGAGAACATGAAGGGTGGATTTCACTTCATGGTCTTCTTTCCTGCATTTAGCTTCCAAACATCAACTCTCACATATAATTTCAAATCAACAGTACAGGATGTCAACAGCATAGAAACAAAACCAAATACACACAATTATAATGTTGTTTCCAGACTTAGGCCTGTAAGTTCAATATTATATTCTCTTACTTTTTTGTTCTTTTCGAGGGTTTTGAATGGATTTAAGAACACTAGAAACACACGATTCTATGCCTTTAGCATACTCAAGTGGTCCACTTTTAACTAAATTTGAGTTTTCTTTTACACTGAATAAGATGCTGCACATTGTTCCCAATTTATTTCTTGGGTTGGTAATAAAATATTTAACCAATGGTGGTCCAAAATTTCTATACAGTTATTTTCTAGTTTCTGTTTTTAGGACTTTTCCAATTTAGGAACACAATAAGGATCTGTTGAACCCCATGCTGAAAACTATAAATTTCTACATCAATTCTTTAAGTCTGAAGACAACATAACCATACCATTAAACAGAGACTCACATTACACAGGACTGAAAGAATATGCACATAAAAACACACATCACTAAAAATAAAAATAAAATTATATTTATACACAGGTACTACTCAGGACAGTAAAATGTTATCATAAATGAATCAACCAAAAAGAAGACATCAGGGGTAACATGAGAAACTAAAAAGGTTTTCAGCTAGTGAAGGAGGCAAGTTGAAAGTATATTTTACAACAAGCATTTTTGGTTACATTCAAAACATTAGTGGTACATTCAAAACATAAATAAATAATGAAGCTAGTTGTTTATCTCACCATTTTTTCAAGTTGTGTGAAAATTGCACAAAAGTAGGGAACACCATTTGTGCCGTAACAAAGAGCAGAACAGCATTAAATGAAATATAAAATAATCCATTCACTGTTCAATAAAAGATATTAGATATTTATGGCAACTGAGTTTAAATTCACACTAACCACAAAAGCAAATCAGAGTAGTTAGAAACAGGATAAGTTTAAGGAAGAAAAGTTGAAGTACAAGATGGAGGAAAGGAAACATGAACAGGCTTTAATATCTGGTACAGTGAGATGTACCCTCTGTCATACTCTTCATAGTGGTTTGCAGAGTGTGGATGAACATGTAGATAGCATCATCAAGAACACAATCAACGTGTATCTGAAACTTGAGCTTCTCCTAGTGTGTAGTGTCACAAACGTTTTGACATTATTATACATACTTCTGCCACTGGGGCAATCATAGGTAATGACTAATTTGGCAGTAATATGCAGTGCTAGATTTGTTAAAAGAAAAAAAATAGACTTCTTAACATGTATTTATGGTAAGTAGCACTCTATCATTTCCTATATTTCTAAGTTCCTACCGAGAGTTTCCATAGTTTGATTTAGACTTCTGAAAAAGTTATAACACTTTTCTGAGCTTTTTAACAGTGTGAATACAACATTTGTATCTTACCGCTTCAACTAGAGCAAAAGTTCTATTGTATCACATCTCAAAATCTTTGGGTCTAATTTTTTTTGTCATCAGCGGTATACTGTCACAAATCAAGCCTTGGTTATGTGTATTGTTAGATTTTGTTTATTATTATTTATGTGGGGTGTATGAGCAATGCAGCTGACTGGGATTCACCTGCTGCAAGTCATAGACTGACCGCTGCTGTGTTCACTGCCTGGGTCAAAGGTGCTGAAAGGATGTGCTCATTGATGCTATGGAGACACTGTTCTGTGTTTTATTTTAATGACAATTATTGTCAGTTTCTTCTTGTTTTGTTTATAAGAAAGGAATGAGGACATCATTAGATCTTTTGAAGAGTACACTACATAAATCACAAAATGTTATTTCTGTATTAGCAAAAAATTGGACTACATTGTATGATAGAGATGAAAAAGAAACCGTGATTAAATTCTTTCTGTGTTAGATTCCTGAACCTGCTGATCTTTGAGAGAGAGAGAGAGAGAGAGAGAGAGAGAGTGAGAGAGAGAGAGAGAGAGAGAGAGGGGGGGGGGGGGGATGGGATTTAATTGTATCTCCCCATGCAGCCGTAGCATTTTGGCATGTCGTACATTGATCAGATCATCAGTAGCTTGGAGGACTCGTATGTAGGGCATAAGCAACATACACACACACACACACACACACACACACACACACACTTAATAATAGTCAAGAAAATTTGCAACCGCAAAATATTGCCTCGGTACAGGTCATAGAATCTAATATACAACACAGATATTTCAATATGCATATCCAGTTACTGGAATAGTGTTATTAAGAAAGCTGTTGAGAGACAGAAGTTTTTGCTTAAATTCTTATAATTTACACCAGATGATATACAAAATAAACTCCAAATTACTGTAACAACATAGTGCACAAAGCACACACTCATTTTCTAATTACAACAATCATACCCCAAACTATAAAAATTAAAATATTGAAGACCAGCATCTAAGTTTAGCTGCTACAAAATTATGTCACAGGTAACAATTATTTAATTCACTTCTTAAACATAACAATTTAATTTAAAAAAGACAACAAATAACATTTTTAAGTACAATATTCAAGTTTAGGTGCTGCAAAGATGCATAACAATCATCTATGTTTCAACATTCTTATAAAAAATACAACATAAAAAGGAAGACCTGATTGTAGATCATGGGTGGGCTATGTAAAATAAATGACAAAAATCAGCAGCTGTAAAAGGCAGATTTTTTTCCAACTACAACCAATTCCTCCATATTACAACAGCATAAATGAATGCAGCTCTTTTTCCCCAAATTTGCTGCTTCAGATTATTAGTGTCATAATGAAGTCTTTTAAGAATTAGAGGCACAAACAGATTAATAAATACAAACAAAAGCAGGAATATTCAATTTGCTCGAGGCTACCAAATGAAAGAAGAAAGGGGGCTACGGAGGAGAAAACAAGATCACGTAAGAAAGAAATAAACTGCTGATTGTTTGCATCATTCCTAGACTCAAAACCCTAAGCAAAAGAAACAGTGATGATACCATTGATTTAAAATCATGTCAGAAAAGACGGCAGCTAATTCTAGGTGATCCTCCATAAAGCCATGGTCTCACGTTGTCAAACCCCTGCATGATTGTTTGAGGGACAATGATTTGACATTGATTGTTAAGTCAAAAAGGCAATGCATCTTTGACTGAAGAAACAATCAAAAATATATTCTTTTAATGGAATATTTACATTGCAGTGTACTGATCTGAGAAACATACTGAAAAGAAACATGACTATGTTGAGAAATTTTCATTTTGTATTTTCTTATATTTGTAACCGCAGTACATGAAAAAAGTGACACTCGACATTTGAGTTAACTGAAAGATGAAAGATTAGGGTTTCATTCCCTGCCGATCCTTGTCCCCAAACGGGGACAGCCCGCAAACAGAATTCTACCAACCAGCTTGGACTGAAAACATAACACACAAGAATCGTGCCCGTGAGTGTAGATGACACTCGGAATATCACGCAACACGGATACCCGAGGATGGTGTCTGTCAGAGCAGATTGCAGATGAAGCACGAAGGCAGAGGGAACAAATTACAGACCTGCTCCATCTGACGGTCAGTCTCAAGTAGCACTTTGTAAAAGCAACAACTAATGTCACCAAAATATGCGAGGAAGACAATGATGTCCAACTGTGCAAAGGACAACTCAGGAATTTCAGCAAACTTCTGGAAAAACCTGAAGAATTAAATGGACAGAAACCTGTTCTGGATTGGTAACTTACAAAATAAAACATTTTCAATCTCTGGACTAGTCACACACAAGAAAGATAATAGGCCTTTAAAAAAGAGGATACCATACAGTGTAAAGCTGAAACATGTAAATTAGTCTGGCCAATATGCTCTACACCTGAGCAAAAGTGTCAATGAAGTGGTGCACCTTTTAGGAACTGTTAAAAAAGTGTCATTTTACATCAATGAACACAGCAATGACAACCTGATCCTAGGAGAAAAGAGCTGATACACACTATTTATTTAAGAATGAACACTTCACCTCAACTTTTCACAGCACGGGACCATCAAAAATTGAAACAATAGAGCAACACAGAGGACACTACCACACAGCTGGGGGAGGGCACAGAGAGAGAGAGAGAGAGTTTAATGACCTACTTACTCACTTTTTACTGGCAACAAGATAAGAGTGCAGGTGGTGTCATATCAAAATTGTAGAGAACATGCACGAGAAAAAGTTTTAACAATAGCAAATTAACGTACTTGCTAGTGCTTATTTTTTTTTTTTAAATATCTCTCTCAAACTGATCAGGTATTGGAAAAAGAAAGATAAATATTTTGAATTAAGACTTAAAACAGGATGGAAACGGGTACCATATTGGCCTGAATATAAGATACACCATTTCTACAAAAAATCTCCCGTAAAAACTGGGACTTTTATGAATCATAGAAACCTCAACTGTAGTGCTTTTTCTTAAGTTTGAAATGAAACAAAAATATCACTACAGTTTGTAAATCAATTGTTGTGTATGAGGTAGCAATGCAAACATTCTCTTTGTTGCTATCCCATTTAGGTAGTGACTACAGAGGGATCCAGAAAAATGTAGACATTCTCTGATAGTTATTACCTTTGGAACAAAGTGTTATATGGCTGCAATTTTGAGTGGTAGCATAAACCACTGTTTTCCCAACAGATCTTGTCGTGTGGGTTTCCAGCAGATGACAATGCAGCACTGGATGAAGTACAACTATTGTTTGAGCAATGCAAGGCTGTACTGAAACAACAATTTATTGTATTTGGTATAAATTTTAAGCCGACAATGCTGTTTAAAATGTGCACAAGGAAAGGTCCTCTGAACAACAACATCAACCTCCAGGTTCCAGCACTGCTGTATTGCAACATTTTTCTAGATCATCTCAAAAATCTATGAAGCATTGTGTATGGGGAAGTGGGATAAGCTGATCAAGTGCATGATAAATTCTGAAGACTGCAAAGTGGAAAGTGTACATTCCAAGATTGTTTCACACTATGAATGAGGACAACTCGAATCGAAGGATGGAGCACTACGAGTGGTCTGAAGGCATGCTTCACGAAGATGAATGGTTTGCAGGGAAGGTTATCTGGCCTAATGAGGCACAATTCAACCTGAATGGTAATGTAAACTGTCATAGCTGCGTGTATTGGGCTGCTGAAAATCCTCATGTTCACATGGACAAACATGTTACTTCACTTGGTGTTAATGTGTGGTGTGGTCCGTCATAGTATTGTTTCTCTGACCCATTCTTCTTTGAAGGTACATAACTGGTGAGGTGTATCATATACTGCAAACATTGATTTTATTAGCCATCCAAGTGGTGTTTGGAAACAAAAGATTTTTACCTACAAGACTGTACTCCGCCTCACCACCACAGAGATATCAGATTCTACTTAGATGAAAATATACCTGGACGACAGATAAGTCGAAGAGGAACTGTCAAGTGCCCACCAAGTTCATGGGACCTTACAATTCTCGACTTCTACCAATGGGGGACCTCGACAAACAAAGTTTACCAACAGAACCCAGCTACACTGAATGAGATATGAGAAACCATCAAGACATCCTGTGCAGCTACCACACTGGCAACATTGACAGCTGTACTTCAGTCAACAATTCAGCAACATTGATGTTGCTTGGCTGCTAACAGGTGTCACTTTGAACACACAAAATGATCTTCCTCCCATGCACGAATTTTGACACTATGCCATTTTGTTCCATCAATATTGACTATCAAAGAGAGTCTACATTTTTCTGGACCCCTCTGTATTCCCATTCTCACAGTTTCACTATTTTAGACAATGGAACAGGCACAGTTTTTCTCTAACTAAAGAATATAATTTATTCTTCACCAATGAAGCACAACATTGAGAGAAAATTTTGGAATTCGGTACAGTTACGTTGCAAATTTCAAACTCACAGTTATTCATCTAACAGATGTGCTTTTTAAAGGTACGGTTCAAGAAATGCTGCACATGCAATGCCCGGGATTGTAGTGACGGCACTGTACTTTGGGAGGAGAGTGACAAAAATACTGACAGTGACAAAACAATGAATGTTAGTGAAGTTAAGAGTGTCTTACATGAAAACTGCAACTGAAAGCTTTGTTTTTGTGTGTAATTTATCTATAGTGTATTACAAAAAAACTGGTTAAGGGTAAATCACATTTTGAAAAGCTTTTGTAAATGGGCAACTTGACAAATTATTTTTAATTAAGTTTCTCTCTTTTTCGAAATTAAAGGTGCAACTTATATTCAGGCCAATTCGATGTGTATATAATTTATGATAACTATGGACAGACTTTGAAATTTGCCTACATCACCCCAGGTATACTTAACTTATTTCACTTCCACACAGATGCTCATGTCTGGTGGAAGTCTCCTCTAGTTCCCCCACTTTTGGCCAGAAGCATTATTTCAGATATCACAATGTCATGACTCACAGCTTTGCACATATCGTACACTGTTAAGGCAGACACCGATACAGCAGCGAGAGCTTCCATCTCCATGCCCGTCTGCCCTCTACACTTTGCCGTGCCAGTTATAATCACACAGTTGAGAGCAGAGTCCGGTTCAATGTCCACAGCCACAGAGGATAAAGATATGTTATGACACAGAGGGATAAGGCTGGACGTCTGCTTGGACCCCACAATTCCCGCCACGCGAGCAACGCTAAGTACCTTCAGGCCATTTTCTCATATGAGTTTCATCAGTTCGGGTCCGACAAAAACCTTTGCTCGTGCTGTAGCAGTCCGTTCTGTCACCAGCTTCGAACCCACGTTGACCATTTTCGCCCTGCCAGACCGGTCAACATGAGTCCGACTTTCGGACTGTGCTCCCAAACTGCAGAAACGGCAAGAGAAGACAGAGGGCTGTGCTCTGTGTGTTTGTTTTGTTAGGAGTCCTGCATTGCACATAATGCTTGGGGCACAGGGAAGCAAAAGAAACTGTTTTCTAGATTCAGTCACTACACTCAAATTACGTGACAACAACTGAGACGTCTGTGTATCCGACACAAACAGGGGCGAAATATTGGTATCTGAGAAGAAGTACTTTTGAAAATCTTGTTTCTGAAGGTTTAACAACTTCCAACTTTGTGCCTTCACGACATCACTACAGCCATCAAGTTCAGGGCCGCCTGGAACAAAAATACAAGCTGTAACAAACAACTCTTCATAATCTGAAAATAGGTTAACTACAAAAGAATTTTTAAGCATTCGTGTTGAAACACCCCCGATTAATTCCTTTACTGGATTTTGGGTAATTTACCGAAGCCACCAAACAGTTAATTATTATGATATATGACCGTGTGCTTAATGGATGAAAGGCTATTGGTTGTTCTGCTGTGGTTTCAGGAGTATTTCAACCGAATGCGGCTGTTCTGGGACGGAATAGCTAATGATTGAAAGTTTGTCTATTGTTAAGAATCACAAAGGTTGCGATGTACAACTGATATATATTTCCTACTAACACACAAATTCTGAGGCAGTTGCTACCTTTGCCTTACACGTCTAATTGTGGTTATCTCTTTTTATTGATTGCTGATTTTCAGTACTTTGTCACACGCAATGCTGATGGTTAACATTCACAACAATCCTCACTGCAATCCATGGTTGTTGCTGGCCGACACGGTTGACGTGAAACACGTAATTCGGCACTTGTCACTTTCTGTTTCTTATCACTTGCGAATCGGCATTAGTGAGAGTCAACCCCACGACGATCAGGGGGACGTGCTCACTCGTCATACTCCAGTGAATTTTACCGTTTACAACTCACTCGACCACCATTCTTGCCCGTCTTTCCTGCTCTACTGGGGTGCACTTAAGAAGGCAGCAGTGTGGTGCATTCTGTGCAGAAAGAGATGGGGAATGCTTTATGGTGCTGTCTGTGTGTTCTCTCTCTCTCTCTTTCTCTTTGTCCCACGACTCACATTTCAGCCACTTCCAACCCTCGTATCTGGCACAGGCCACTGTGTCTGCTTCTGACTCTGCCTAGTAGAATTTATGCGGTCGGAAAGCTATCGCTGTTGCTTTCTAATGTAATACTTGTCATGTTTCCTTTATGCCAGCCATTGTGAACATTAATGGCTAAGTAACCTCATCATACCTAAATGCCTTGTATCGTACACGCACCCCAAAATGCACACTACAGACAGATGTGGCAGAATGACACGATGTCTTTATATTTCATACTTCACCAATTTCCAAATGCACACATAACTTTTGGAGAAGGAGGTAGCATGGAAACAGAAGTGTGTCAAAAATGCCAAGTTCTTCCAGCAATGACAAGCTACATTTAATAAAGGACACTTTTCAGTTGCTCGTGCTAGGGTCTGCCCACAAGGACATGCTTTTGGTCTGATTGACAACATTCCAGCCGGGTAATGCTGCACACCACTGGGTTGAACATACCAGCTGTCAACAGATCCGATACAACAACAACAGAAAGAATGACTTCCCGAACACAGTTGGAAATCACTGATAGAAACAGTATTCCCCTCATTCACATGTGTTTGCAGACCTCTGTTCAGTCATAATGTTTATTGAAATAATGATGGTGAGCACACACTCTGACAGAGTTCAACTTCGTTGTTACATGGTTGTTCAGCTTTTTCCTTCTTTCCTCCTCCCTTTTCTCTTCCCAAAATCTTTTCATTCTTTGACTGTGTTCCTGCTTCCTTTGATATGTACATATTTTCTCTGTTTTCTTCCTTCCCTTTACTTCAAGTTTTATGTTCATAATTTTGATTCTGAATCTGTCTCTTTCATTCATCATTTCCATTCTGATTCCTGCTCGTTTTGGCATTCTTCTATCTCTTTAAACCAACTGGTTTTTTTGATTAAGGCATTTACTACATCCTAAATCCCTTTGTGATTCTGTCGCTGTTCGTTGTGTGTATGTGTCCACAGAATGTTAGTCGGTGTTTTCTGATTGTGACTGAATCTGCCTCTGTGTTCTTATAATTCTCTGGTTGATCTCTTCATCCATATGCCATCTCTGTGCACTGCTCCAAAAAATTTTCTGAGGATTTTGCATTGTATTCTTTCTGCTTTGTGGTGCCTGGTCCACAGATTGTGGTCATTTCTGATGCGAAGAGTGCTTCTGATACTATAACTGTATTATAGCGCATGTGTTTGCCTTGTACTGAAATGTTTCTTTTATTACAGTGTGTCCATGTCAGTTTGTACACTTTATGAAGTTCTTTTGTTTGTTCTATGTTTTCTTCCTTCTTTGATCCACCTATTTGTATTGTTACTATTATATTGAATAATTTAATATATTTTTGTGTGTTTATTATTGTTATTAAAATTGTAGATGTCTGTCGTATGCTAACAGCGAGGTTGCTAGCGAGTTGCATTTTTGAGGGTAGCTGGGTGAAGGGGGGGCGGAAACAATAACAAACTGTCACTCCCCCCCCCAAATAACCCAACCCTGGATGCCAATACATTTGCTCTGTATAGGTGTTTGTGTCCTGAAGTATGAGTCAATTTAGCAAAAAAAAGCAAAGGAAAGCTTCATGTTCTGGCCCACATAAAAACCAGATGACCAACCACAGTGTAATCCTCTGCAATGGCATCACTGAAAGCAGTATGGTGGGAGGGGGAGGGGGGGAGTCAGCACACCCTGTTCTGGTCACTGCCAGCTTTCTTGACCTCAGAGTCACTACGTCTCACTCCAACAGTTCCTCAATGAGCATCACAAGGCTTGGTGCACCTCGTTCCAGTCCTCCCACCAAGGAAAACCTCGGGCAGTACTACGGGTGAGTCGCAGCTGAGCAGCTGCCTTCCCCCTGTACCTGCAGTAGCTGCGAGAGGATATTTGTGTTACACATACGCTAAAACTGGTGTAGATGCCACAGGACACTCTTTGGAGTGTCACCTACAAGCACACGCTGCTACACACTTGACAGTGCTAGGTGGCCATGAGTTCTGGCTCAAAGATCCTGCAACTGTGGTTGGAACTTCCCCAGTGTGACTCTCCCATTCTTTAATAGGGTATTTCAGTGTCCGGGGCACGTTCACATTGGACAACACTGTCCAGTACAGGCTGCTGTCTTCCACCCGTGCTCTCTTGCACTGAGCATTGCATCTTGCACAAGTGAGTCATAAGGACTCCCCTCTTCTGTATGTACACTAAAAAAGCAAAATTGTCTTTTCCGACGAAAAAGTAAAATTGTCTCATATCCACATTCTATCCTTAAAAGTATCCTTATGTCTGGGAGACGCAGATCCACCGAGCAGATCCCACCCGACGACCCGTAGCAAGACTGCAGCACAAGAGGCAGGAGTGCCACCTGTTCCCTTTGACGTTTCTGTCTTGCTTTGCCACCTATCAGTAAGTGATGAACCAGCTAAATCTGGACTTTGCTGCCACAAATCAAGAAGCAATGGCTCGGAGACAGCATGAGCTCATTGTCCAACTGACGGGTGGAAGCAACGCAACAGCAACAGCAACACCAACACCAGTCACACCACCAGTGAATATACTAGAGAGGCCCTCAATACCACCACAGTAGTCCTCGAGCTGGAAGTGACAGCTCCGTGGAACAAAGATGGACCTTCGAAGCTGGTGGGTCCAAAATGGAATCAGCAGCAACATACACGAACAACTGAGCCTACTGACTCACACGGCAAATGCAGCGTGCTTTTACCAACACCAGTTCTGAGCATCGGTAATATGAGGGACCATACAAACAATTCTGCAGCACCTCAACTACACAACACTACCCCAGCCGCTACGCAGAACACTACACCGACTGGCTTCCCACTGGTCATAATACACAATTACACTTGCCCCGGCAAGCTAAAAAAGACATTTGTAGAATGTCACTCCCCACAATATACCAAACACAAAACTCACAAGGGACCATGTATCACTGTATGTATGCAACAAAACAGATTGCACAAATCTCCTGAAAATCGTCAAAGCTGGGGGAATTGAGTATCATAAATATAACACCCAAGGGGGGAAAACTCGAATGTACATCGTGAAAGGAGTTGACACCACAACCCTCAATGACATTCTTCATGGTATAATCACAGCTCTCAGCTGGGACTGTGAGAGCATGAGATGAATTCTTGGATTCGTGACACACAGATTGCAGCCAAACTATTTAGTGGAGTTCGATGACACAGCTTACTCCTGCAACTTTCTGACGCAGATGCTCCTGCTTCACATGGTCGTAGTAGAAATATACACACTTCCGTGTGTCCCCCAACAGTGCCACCACTGCCAGCAGTTTGGCCATGCGGCACCCGATGTGATCTGGCACACGGTGCCGCAAATGCACTGGTAACTGTGTAGCACGACACTTTAAACTTGGTACAACTATCAAATGTACCAAATGTGGAGGGGTCCATGTGCAAACTACAGATGGTGTGCAGCATACAAAGAAGCTCTAAGGTGCAAAAGTGCCAAAGACAGACAAGTGGTAACCAGAACAGCTCCAAGACACTCCCCACCCCCCAACCAGTAAGGTGTGGAATCTCTTTTACTTGCATTGTCAGTGGAAGTGGATGAACTGAGGATGCACAGAGCTCCAAAAACTCACGGCACACTCCCACAACAACAGAACCACAACCCACACCTGCAATGCTAGAAACTGCCCCTGTACTGATGACAACACTGCCGGTCCCAGACAACACCAAGTCAACTCTGTCTAGGCCAGATTGTGACACTTGTGATATCACAGAAGACACACCCAAACTAGGGCAACCACAAACACACGAAATAAAACAGAGGTACCCAAAAAACAAAAGAGGGGACACTATCACACCACAACAAATACACCAACAACAGACCAGACAAACATAGGAACACATTAAAAGGAACAATGTAACTGTAACTCACACTCTTGCCCCCCTCACCACAGCAATAACACAGGTGACCCCAGATGAAATACGAACCATGAATAACACACAAGCCAGCCCATCCAGTACACCAACATAAGGACCACCAGCCACCAACACCACCGCCAGCACCTTGGCTGACATAACAAACATTCTCACCACAATCAGAGGCATAGTGGAGACACTATACCCCACTCACATGGCTTAAGATCCTCTTGAGGCTCATCATCGTAACACATGCACAAACTCATGATGGCTACACACAGCCAGTGCATGGCTGCTATACAAACTGCTATCACCACACTGCCCACACACTTCCATAGATAATACACCACAAAACACAAACAACAGTACTTTGACCTAGATGCTATTCTGGAATGCAGATGGGATTGGCAACAAAAGGGCAGAGCTAGCTGCATTTATGGAGGAGAAGGGAATCTGGAATGCTCTCATGAACGAAGCTGAGCTCCAGTCACACAAACAACTACTCTTCTCAAGATATTACATCTACTTTACTGACCACCTGAAGGCACAACTGTGGGTGGAACAGCAATCTTCATATATTGAGACAAAGAATACACAAATATTAAGATCCCTGAACCTGAAAGACTAGAAGCCACAGCTGTTAGGGTCAAGTCAATTGAGTGAACACTACATTGATATCGATATACAATTGATCTGGTAATATCACAACAAGCGATATCAGCACAATACTCAACATAGCATAGTGACTAATAGCCACTGATGATGTTAATGCTAAACACTCTGCTTGGAACTAACAAAGATCAAACACCAATAGCAAAAAAACTATGCGAACATGCACTGCGCCCAAACTACATTACACTAGTGCCAGCTGAGGTGACACTTAAAACAGGGAACAGAGACTAAATGTGATAGACATTAGATGTGATAGGCATTATAGTCACAATCAACATTGAAATTATACATGATTTGGCCTCATCAAACACCTATAATACTTTACTCGCAAGAAACACAGCAGTATGATGAATCTCACAGGATACTGAGCTACAAGCGTGTGAATTGGGCATTGTTCAAGGAAATGCTTGAACAGTCGTATCCCACAAATTCCCAAAATTACACAAAGCAGGAAACTTGTTGAAGCTGTCAAAGCCCTTACCACCGTAGTTCAGGATGCAATAGCAGGTACCATTACAGTACTTATACCACAAGAATGCTCAATGGCCCTGCTCCCAGAAATACAGGGGCCAATGTCAATGAGAGATCATCTCGGGAGATACTGGATGTACAAACAGCATATTAGCAGGCTCCAGGGGATCATACAGGCTAAATTAAAACTTTTAAAACCACAAACTGGGACAATAGACTCGCAGGGCTGCACACCACATGACCTGGAGTGTGGCAAATAGCTGTCCACTCCACCAAGAAGAAATACTACACACCAAGTTTACAAATACCTTACAGACCAGCATACTCCATGGAGGGGAAGCATGAGCTGATGACCAGAACACTAGCAACATCATTCACACTGAATCTGGCTCCTTCCAATCCAGCACTGCTACTTGAAATGGACCAGGAGGTTACATGGCCTGTAACCCAGCCCAAGTGCAATGTAACAATACATACTGCTACACATGAAATTACACAGGTTATTAAGCACAAAACAACTAGAAATGCTCCTGGTCCCAATCACTTTCAAAACCATGTCACCCAGGAGTTCACAAATAAAGCTATAGAGCATCTCGCACATATGATGAATACCATTCTACAACATCAACACTTCCCTGTCCTGATGTTCAGGAAGCCAGGGAAATACCACTCCCTACCACAAAATTATGGAGCCATCAGCCTGCTGAGCTCCCTGAATAAGATTGTTGAGAAGATGATTCTCAAACATCTTACTATGCACTGCAACACCAATGACTCGCTGAGACTGGAGCAATTTGGATTCAGCAATCACCACTCCACAACACAACAACTCCTCCGTGTAGTAGAACATATTACACACACCCCCAACACCATAAAGCTACAGGAGCACTGTTCCTGGTCTTCAGTCATTTACGGAACAATCGTCTCATTCGCAAACTCTGCACTGCTAGTCTCTCTGACGAGCTCGTACACCTTACACACTCATATCTCACACACAGAAGCTTCAACACCGACATTCAGGGCAAACAGTCAACACAACACAGTATACAAGTGAGAGTACTCCAAGGCAGCATCCAAGGGCCCCTCTTGTTTAATCTCTACGTCAATGACTTTCCAACTGAACAAAACACAATGGCAACCATCTACGCAGATGACACTACCATCCTAGTGCAAGACTGGAAACCATCAGGCATAATTCGCAACTGCAAACAAAACTGCCTAGCTGGAACGACAGTGTGTTAAAGCAAATGCTGACAAGTGTGAAGCAGTTCTGTTCACTGACAAACCATAACAACTGCACAATCATTAAGTGTTCTGGCATACCCACAAGCACTGGAATGAAAATTAAGATCGCAAGAGCAAAGAAGGCAGTGAACACACCGTCAGCGAATAGCCCACTGGCAAGGACCACACCACAATGGGAGCAGGCCCCTAGACAAAGAGAATATAAGTGCCACTCCTGCCAGCCTCGGCCACTCAGTATTTGGACAGGATTAGGACAGTATACGGACAGGCCTAGTGCAGAATGCTACAATAACAGTTACTAGTGATCCACAAGCTGTGTGTGAAACTTGCACGAACATTGTATATAGCAAAGGACTCGGATTTATACTGCATGTCGCCTATTGCTTGCGACACTATTGTAAATTCCAGGTCAAGCATTGTCAAGCTTCTTATTTGTAATAAAAACTATTAATGTTGTTTGCTTGAATTGTTGTATAGCATTTTGAGAATGCAGCATCCTTTAGGCACCCTATATGAGATGAGTGGGTAGGACCCCACATTAAGACTGCAGACAAATAACACTACACACACGCCCAATACGTTTCAGTGTGAAAGTCAAATACTTCAGTGACAGGCCAACTGAGCAAATGCAAGGCTCAAACAGTGTTACTCTAAGCTCAACAGGTAAAGCACACTGAATAGGAGGATATCGAGGTCCGTGTACATGATACTGATTAGACCCATGATGATACATGCAGCTGCAGTCTGGGGTTACGTGGCTCTGACCGCCTGTGCCGCCTACAGGTGATACACAACGAAGTGCACCACAGTCCACACACACTGTCGACCTTCACAGAGAATACTGCCTTGAGACTCACACACAGATATTCAAAAAACTCACCACACTACTGTACAGGAACTTGAGACACTCTGACAATCACTTCATTCTTAACCTGGGAAACTACGACCACAACCACGGGTGAAAACACAACTGCTGAAAAACACTTCTATCTAGGGACAATTAATCACCTGTGGACAGCACAAGCTCACAGACAAAATAAACACTGGTGAATTCCTGCATTACAGCAAAACTAAATGGCATTGCCAGCTGCAAATATCTAGCTGACCAACTGGCAATACGGGAAAGCAGTATTGCACACTAAACATAAACATATCCAACCAAACCTCTTTATGGCCAATTGACCACTCGTATAATGACCTTGGCATGTTACCAGTACAGATGCTGCAGGTGGCCCAGGAGAAACTCAGGTGCACAGCCCAGGAGTACCCCTCCTCAATAGGACTGACACCCGTAAAGAGCTTAGAGTTAAGAAAACTGTTTTATATTCAGGTGCAACACCCTTTTAACATCTCCCAGCCGAAATTAGGAGCAATCTGGAAATCCCCAAATATTCAAATTTAAAGTAAAAAATGTTTTATTAGCCAGTCCACCAATAATTTACCTGGATATGTGAATTTACCTACCTGTCCCAGCTCAGATACACAACGCACAAACACTTTCTAACAGAAAACCATATTTAGCCATGCAACATATTCTCTAGGAGCAGACAGGTATGGTAGATGGTTTACTCCACAGAGGGAAGCTGGCAGCAGCTTTGGAATGCCTTTTGAAGTGGTGATTCCATCATAATAATAGCCTATGTGCAGGTACGGTTGGTTCTCCACGGAACAGAAACTACTGTACTGGTCCCAACGTGGCATTGACAGCATAAAGGACATTGCACAGGAAGGAAGTATATGAATTTATCAGAATAAGTTTAGATGACAGTGTCCTGTGTAGAATTAAATGCCCATTTAGCATGAAGTATTAAATCAAAATAGTGGCAGAGCAGTTTAAGTAGCAGAGCATTGGCTTTTTTCAAGTAGTTGCTTCTCTGTATATTTATAAAAATAAAATGATGTAGAACTGATCCCCTTGAATAATGATTAATGTGAGCAGATTAGTAGTAGATGAAAATGGTTGTTAGTAGTTCAGTGGCACTTCTCACTTACTCGTTTTACACCCCTGAAGGCTCTCATCGGTGATGGAGCTGTTGGAATATTACATGTGAATGAATGGCTGAACTCAATAATTTTCAAGGTATTCAATATTCTTGTACAGTGCATTCAAAACAAAGTTATATAAAAATGAAGAGGGATGTGTACTTCATAAACTGGATTGCCAACAAGCACACAACGAAGCAGTGTGATGTAGCTTACTCAAGCACCTCAGTTTCGCAGGAGACCCTGAGGCAACAAGTACACGCATCATGTTTGCTCACTGTTTTTTATTGCCTGTGCTCGAGCACAGTATGAAATGTATTAATTTCCTTCTCCAATCTGTGGCTGCTTCCCATCTCTAATTAATTTGTCGTTAACAGGATGTTAATTGTAATATTCCCTTTAATGAACTCATTTTCAGCAAATTGCTAAGCTGGTAATCTTCCTTTTTGTATTGAATAATAATAGTAACTCTGACATTTACATGAAGAGGCATACCAGCAGCAGCAGTTAGCTGTCTTTTAAACTTCATTTGATGCATCCAGAACATTGGAGATATACTGCAACGTTAGTAGGACATATTTACTGAGAAAAATCATACACGACACACTTGCCTCCACTGAACGCATCCACACCCATTAATGTACAGGCAAAAATCCACAAAACCTAACATTCTAGAAGTGGAACAAAATGAATAATATTTTTCAAATACAGTGCTTAAAAAAGTTTCACACTGCCCCCACAGCTTGCATACTTTGTTTTTAACCCATTTGTAGGCACATTTTTTGTAGCAGCCCTGTAAAGTTAATTGTTTTGGTATCATTTTAGAAGTTTCAACTAAATTTAATTTTTGATTATTTTATTTTTGTGATTTAGGAGCAAAAAACTATAGTAGTAAGTATACTTCCCACTGTCTTTAGTAAGCTGTTATGAGTTACTACTACATGTGAAAAAAAGGAATTTTCTGTTTTTATTTGACTATCTATTTTACAATCCTAGAAACTTCATTTAACACTGCTTAAAGAAACGAGCTGAGACAAGTCACAATAGCATATATTGCAGAATGAAACAATGTGTTCTGTTGTAACAAGTGACAACAGCACTGATGTCATGACAAACAGGCACCAGTTGTTTAGCATATTATCACAAAAGGTCAACCACATCCAGAGGAGGTACAACATTTTCCCAAGAGCATAGTAAAACAACTAAATTAGTGGTAAGTATGGTCAGTTGGTGGTAAGTATCTTTTCTGCAGTCCAAAAAAGAAATTAATTTTGTGGTAAGTATATTCCCCTTGTATCACGGAAAAATTACTTTGGTAGTAAGCATACTTCCCAGTGGCCTTCAAAACAACATTATTTGGTGGCACGTATATTTGCAACTGCTTCTGAAAGGAACAAGTGACATTTAATGACAATTAAAAGCTACATTTCATAACAGACAGAAAGTTCAGCTGGTGCAGCTAACTAACATCAGGTGCCAGGTGCATACAGAGCTCGTATGATGTGTTCTCAGGAATACAGTAAAGAAATACAGTTAATGGGAAGTACACTTCCCACATCCTGTGAAATGGTTAAATCAGGAACTTCTCTCAAAATATATCGAGCGAGGTGGCACAGTGGTGAGCTCACTGGACTCACATTCAGGGCAACTAACAGTTAAAGTCCATGCATTACTCTCCTGTGGCAACCTGTTCATCTCAGAGTAGCCCTTTCAACCTGAGACAATGTAGGTCGAATGAATGACGATACAGCTACAGTAGTTTGGTGCGTGTGGTAAACTTAGCAGTTAAGCTTTACCACGTAGTCATTGCTATGCGTCAGGCTCTCCATCCATATTTATACTAGAGAGCCTTTTTCACGTGCATCGTCTGGTTTGAATCGATTGCTTATTTTTCTTTGATCTGATAAGTGCCGTTCTCTTTGTTATAGGTGTTTCCGTCACTCTAAGCTCAAAACGCAGTATCATACTGTGCCATGCATTGTTTGTCGCATTCTGATTATGCGTGTTTACGGCCTGTCGCCGCTCGCGGGATGGCTTGCTTATTCGCACGCTACTGCCGCTTACAATTAAAAAAAAAAAAAAAGAGAGAGGAATCATCTCATCAGTGAAACAATGGCAAGAGACTGCTATTTGTTGTTACTTACACTGCTGGTTTCTTTGATAATGATCAACAAGAACCATATAATAGACTGCATATGATAGATGTTCCAAACGAAAGTTAAGCGAAAAATTTTCTCCGTTTGAAAATTTTTGCAGACGCCTCTTTAGTGCATTACATTCTGCACAGAAATTAGAGCCATCTTAGGTTTAAAAATCTAGTCAGTTGCCGTGCTTCATTTCTGACTGTATCACTATTCAGCATAGGAATAATACGAATATAAACATGACATGATATATATATTCTTCCGCGTTTGCTGTTGTCTCACTCTAGTTTCATAGTTTATTAGGAAGACAGGATTTAAATGAGATAGCAGGAAACATGTAGGAATACATGGCAAAATGTTTACATTCGAATTATTCTTATGGTGAAGAGAATACTGGATGTGATTCACAATTCATAAAAGTTGCTATTAACAACCATCTCTTGTCACAGGTAGGACAAAAATTCAGAACGTAGACTTGGCCATATTGACAAACATCCCAAACAGTCTTCCAGTCGGATTTTCATAGTACATTGAAAGGCTGCAACATTCGGAGATGAAGAATACGGAATTTGTATTTACTTTGTTGGATAAAGTATGGAAATGCAGTGGTTGAACCTTGGGGCAGAGAAAAAAGCTCGTCTTCCACCCCCACCCCTGTTTTTTTTTTAGTTTGTTTACTGACGCATAGGTTTTGGCGCCAGTATTTATCTTTGTGCCTGCAAAGCATGCCTGTGTAGTGCTACATATATTCGACGGCAGAAGTTAGTTGTGGCAGCACCTACCAACATTTTTCAGAACTTCCGCTTACTTTGCACTTGATTCTAAGCCGCAGGCAGTGTTTTGGATTACAAAAACCAGAAAAAAGTGCAGCTTAGATTCGAGTAAACACAATTATGTCTTTTGTGAATCTCGGGAAGCATACTTGCCAACCACTTAGTGGTTTTACAAAGCTTTTGGGAATATATATTACCATCTGTAGATGTACCTGGTATCTTGTGATAGTACACTGTACCAGATGCATAAAAATTGCTACAACAAACAGTTTTTGTTTATTGTCAGATCACTACTATCGTCACTTGTGTAGTTGGAAAAAAAAATTGCCTCATTTTCACAGAGGAAAATAGCAGCTCACAAAAGGGCTCTAGGAGAATTACACTACCACTACAGTTTTTGTACTAAACCACAAAAATAAAATTACAAAAATAAATAAATAAACAAACTGATCACATGTCCAATATAACATCAAAAAATTTGACGTTGCAAAGGGATTAAAGCGTTAATGCTTAAAGACTGCCCAGGCATTGTTACTTTACAGTAAGAATGCTTATCAGCATGGAAAGTTACCACACAATTGGCAAACGCTACAGCGACATCAAATGAACATTCCACAGCCTTTGCAGTAACAAAATGTTAAAAATCAGCACTACAGAGATTGCTCAGAGCCAACAACAACTGATGACTGCTAACTTCAAATTATAGCTGCCAGGTAATACCTCGGGAACTTACTGTAACTGCACTGTGACTTTTTTTGCAGATAATGGGGAGAGCTGTGTTGACTCACACGGTACACAACCATCTCGACACATTCAGTGGGGTCTCTAGGTGTCCATTATGTACTACAGTACAAACCCCCGAGGAATGTAGTGCACAAAGAATCGTGGTGTACATGGAAACCGGTGGATGGCAAGCGACAATCTTTTTAAGGAGCACTAGTGAGAAAATTTAGAGAAATGGCTGTTGACACTGACTGCAGAACAATCTACTGCGACTAATAGGCATATAGACAAGTCATTTTGCCCTCACTCTGTTTGTGGTGCAACAGGAAAGGAAATTACTAGTGGTGATACAGGGTGTCCTCCAGCGGAACTTGGATCAGTGGTATTGTATTCCTTTCACAATAAGTGAAGCATTTCTTTGATACCTGATGATCCTTGTAGAAGGGTGCGGAAATGGCCAGGTACCAATGCATGTCTCAAGTGTGAAGACCCACAGATTCAGCACATAGTTGAGTCAGTCTGGTTTTGGTCTGGTGTCACCTATGGATATCAAATGCCTCTAACAACTAGTAAGTATAATTTGAGAGCTGTGCAGTATCAGAACTGAATCCTCCAACCTACTGTCTAGCCAACATAATGTCAAAATTTCAGCAATGGGTCTCTCGACTAATAGTGCACTATGGCATAGGTCCTGTTCTTAGCATGCATTTATTGTAATTTCCTGCTTAATGCAAAGTCCTAAGCAATTGGAAAAAAGCACGGTAATTCCTGTATATAAGAAGAGTAAAAAAATGGACCCACAACATTACAATCCAATATCCTTAACAATGGTTTGCTGCAGAATTCTTGAATGTATTTTCACTTTGATTTCCACGAGACAGAAAAGCTTCTGTTCACAAATCAGCACAGATTTAGAAATCATCGTTCATGTGAAACTCGACTTGCTCCTTTCTCACAAGATATCCTGCAAATCAGCGATGAAGGGAACAGGCAGATTCCACATTGCTGTTTCCAGAAAGTGTTTGCCACAGTGCGCCACTGCAGACTGTTGATGAAGGTCTGAAATTACAGATTAGGTTTCAAGATATGTGAATGGCTCGAGATGACTTCTTGTGTAGTAGAAGCCAGAATGTCGTCCTTGATGGTGAGTGTTCATCAGAGGCAGGGGTATTGGGGTTATTCTCAGGAGTGCCCCGGGGAAGTATGATAGGATCACTCTCATTCTCTATACAGGGTGTTACAAAAAGGTACGGCCAAACTTTCAGGAAACATTCCTCACACACAAATAAAGAAAATACGTTATGTGGACATGTGTCCGGAAATGCTTAATTTCCATGTTAGAGCTCATTTTAGTTTCGTCAGTATGTACTGTACTTCCTCGATTCACCGCCAGTTGGCCCAATTGAAGGAAGGTAATGTTGACTTCGGTGCTTGTGTTGACATGCGTCTCATTGCTCTACAGTAACAGCATCAAGCACATCAATACGTAGCATCAACAGGTTAGTGTTTGTCAGGAACGTGGTTTTGCAGTCAGTGCAATGTTTACAAATGCAGAGTTGGCAGATGCCCATTTGATGTATGGATTAGCACTGGGCAATAGCCATGGCGCGGTACGTTTGTATCGAGACAAATTTCCAGAACGAAGGTGTCCCGACAGGAAGACGTTTGAAGAAATTGATCGGCATCTTATGGAGCACGGAACATTCCAGCCTATGACTAAGCGACTGGGAAGACCTAGAACGACAAGGACACCTGAATGGACGAGGCAATTCTTCGTGCAGTTGACGATAACCCTAATGTCAGTGTCAGAGAAGTTACTGCTGTACAAGATAACATTGACCACGTCACTGTATGGAGAGTGCTACGGGAGAACCAGTTGTTTTCATACCATGTACAGCGTGTGCAGGCACTATCAGCAGCTGATTGGCCTCCACGGGTACACTTGTGCGAATGGTTCTCCAACATTGTGTCAATCCTCATTTCAGTGCAAATGTTCTCTTTATGGATGAGGTTTCATTCCAACGTGATCAAATTGTAAATTTTCACATTCAACTTGAGTGGGCTGACGAGAATCTGCACGCAATTGTGCAATCACGTCATCGACACATATTTTCTGTGAACGTTTGGGCAGGCATTGTTGGTGATGTCTTGATTGGGCCCCATGTTCTTCCACCTACACTCTATGGAGCATGTTATCATGATTTCATACCTGTGCTGCTAGAACATGTGCCTTTACAAGTACAACACAACATGTGGTTCATGCACGATGGAGCTCCTGCACATTTCAGTCGAAGTGTTCGTACGCTTCTCAACAACAGATTCAGTGACCGATGGATTGGTAGAGGCCGACCAATAGCATGGCCTCCACACACTCCCAACCTCAACCCTCTTGACTTTCATTTATGGGGGCATTTGAATACTCTTGTCTACACAACCCCGGTACCAAATGTAGAGACTCTTCATGCTCATATTGTGGACGGCTGTGATACAACACGCCATTCTCCAGGGCTGCATCAGCGCATCAGGGATTCCATGCGACGGAGGGTGGATGCATGTATCCTCACTAATGGAAGACATTTTGAACATTTCCTGTAACAAAGTGTTTGAAGTCATGCTGGTACATTCTGTTGCTGTGTGTTTCCATTCCATGATTAATGTGATTTGAAGAAAAGTAATAAAATAAGCTCTAACATGGAAAGTAAGCGTTTTCGGACACATGACCACATAACATATTTTCTTTCTTTGTGTGTGAGGAATGTTTCCTGAAAGTTTGGCTGTACCTTTTTGTAATATCCTGTTTAGACTGGTGGTCCAAAACATTATGACCTGCTTAATAGCTTGTTTGTCCATCTTTGGGACAAAATACATCACTGATTCTGCATATCAGGGATCAGACAGCTTGTTGTTAGGTTTGAGGAGGTATGAAACATTAGATGTCTACACACAGGTCTTGTAATTCACGTAAATAACATATCACTGATTTGCATACGTGGTAATGATGCTTGATAGCGATCCAGATGGGTTCTTTAGGTTTACATCAGGCAAATTTGGCCACCAAGACATCAACATGACGTCACTATAATGCTTTTCAAACCTCTGTAGCATGATTCTGGCTCTGAGACACAGACATTTACACTGCTGAAAGATTACATCGCTGTCGGGGAAGACATCAAGCATGAAGGGACATAGGTGATTCACAGCTGTCAGCATGTCTTCGATTACTACATGCAAGTGCAGGAGAATGTCTCCCAAGCATAATGCTGCTCCCACCAGCCAGCATCCGTGGTGTGCTGCACATTTGGAGCTGCCATTCACCTCAATGATGGTTTTTGTGGAGACACCTACCAACCTAGTGTAGCAAAAATGGGATTCACCCAAAGAGCCAACATTTCCATTGATTGATGGTTTAATCCGAATGGTCCTGTGCCCACTACAATCACAACTGATGATGTTGTTGGGTAGACATGTGAACATGTAGGAGTGGTCTGCTGCGGAGCTCCGTGTTCCAGAATTTACAATGAACAGTGTGCTATGGAACACTTGTGCGTGCACCAGCATTGTGCTACAAATCACCATCTATCCACATTGCAGCCAGACATGCCTCCAAACCCCAAGTACTGTGAAGAGTCATGGATGTCTAACCATTTAGCACCTAGTGATAGATAGCTCATGAACATTTGACCAGCACTGCCGCTTTTGAGATGTGTGTCACAGGCTCAGCATAATAATAATCTGCCATTTATCAAAATCACTTATCTCAACTGATTTCCCCATTTGCAGCCCATATCTTACCTAAAGTGAGCCCCCATCTGCGTCTGCTCTATTTACATATTTTTGTTACTGCATCACATGCCCCCAAATCCACCAGGCAGCATCCAACTCGCAGTGGGCAGTGGTCATAATGTTTTGGCTAATAAGTGTACATTAAGGATCTGACAGCCAACGTGGCCAGCACTATGAGGCTGTTTGCTGATGACGCTATTGTGTATGAGCAAATGTCGCCATTGAGTGACTATAGGAGGATATAAGATGACTTGGACAAAATTTGTGATTGGTGAGATGAATGGAAGCTTACTGTAAATATAAAAAAATGTAGGTTAATGCAGATGAGAAGGAAAAAAAAAATCCCATGATGTTTGAATACAGCATCAGTAGTATGCTGCTTGACAGTCATGTCAATTAAATACCTAGGCATAATGTTCCAAAGCAGTAAAACATGAAACAAGCAAAATTGGTTGTAGGGAAGGCAAATGGACAAATTGGTTTATTGCAAGAATTTTAGGAAAGTGTAGCTTATCTCTAAAGGACACAACACTAGTGTGACCCATTCTTTAGCATTGCTTGAGTGTTTGGAATCTGCACGACATTGGATTAAAGGAAGACATTGAACCAATTCAGAGATTGGTCACCAGTAAGTTTGACCAGCACATAAGTATTATAGAGATGCTTCATGAACTCAAATAGCAACCCCTGGAGGGAAGATGATATTCTTTTCACAAAACACTATTAAACTATTTAGGTACCTCGTACTTGAAGCTGACTTTAGGTCGATCCTACAGCGACCAATTTACAATTCATGTAAAGGCCACAAAGACAAGAGAAATTAGGGCTTGTACAGAGGTATATAGACTATCATTTTTCCTAGCACTATTTGTCAGTGGAACAGGGCAAGAAATTACTAAGGTGGCTTGTGGGGTATGTACGTAATTTTAATCAGCATGATAGATACATTTTTGTACATGTTTACTTTCAAGGAACTTTGTTGTGCTGTTCTTTTTTAATAAAAACAAATACAAAGCTCGTGTGGGGTATGTACGTAATTTTAATCAGCATGATGGATACATTTTTGTACATGTTTACTTTCAAGGAACTTTGTTGTGCTGTTCTTTTTTAATAAAAACAAATACGAAGCTCGTGCTTATTCACTCCATTCCTGGCTGATGAAAGTATCTATTGTAATTATCATCTTTCTCATGTTCCCAGTACCTCGGAAACTCTCTGTCAATTGCATTTCTTTTTATTTGGCATTTATGGTGTGGACATCTTGGAATTCACGAGCATCTATTCTGTTATCAGAAACATTACATTCTCTTCAGACCATTCTGCTGCTCAAAGATCTTGAGTTGAAGACAAAAGTTCACTGATGAAACACCAAAATTTAGCTCTTTCTCTCCTGCTCTCACCAATGCAGAGATGATGGAGACTTCGTTTGACAGTTCATCGAAGGACTGATAATGGGCAGAACATGAGTGAACACCTGTGAATGCTAACCAAATGCAACAGAATGGTGTCTGCTTGTGCTCAGCTACTGTTCAGAGCCACAGAGAATTCTTGTTCATTTGTGTCCGCTCCAGTGAAAAATGAGTTTCAGACCTGCAGTCCAGTCTTTTAAGTTTAGCAGGCAGATGGATCAGTCATGTTTTGGGCCAGTATGGTATACAGATGTCTGACACATATCATTTCTAATGAGGCTATTTGAGGGCTGTGCAATTTGATGACAGGATCCTCGAAACTACTGACCTGTCATATAGTCGACATTTGGATGATCATTGGTTGTGTTTCAAGATGACAATGCACAAGTACACCATGGGATATGAATGATGGAGGAAATCAAAGTCAAAATGAGGGCAGCTCAGTCTGTATTATTGTAAAATATTAGGAGAGAGAGAGTCACGGACATGATATGCGAGTTGAGATGGTAATCACAAAAAGAAATACTTTTTTGCTGTGGCAAGATCTTTTCACAAAATTCCAGTCTCCAACTTCATCCTCCAAATGCAAAAACATTTTAATTTTCATAGCACTCACCTTCATAGGGAAAAATGATCGTTATAATAAAACACAACAAATCAGAGATCACACAAAGCAATTTGAGTGTTACTTTTCCCCACACATTGTTCAAGAGTGGAACGGTAGAGAAACAGTATGAAAGTGGTTTGATAAATCCTCTGTCAGGCACTGATTTGTGAAATGCAGAGTAGTCATATAGATGCAGACATTTCATATCCCATAAGCACGGTGGTTGTGGAGGTCTAGTGGGTAGCGCACTAGACTCCAATCAGGAGGTCCTGGGCTCGATTCCCCATAAAACATAAAAGTGGGGATTTTTCCTTGTTCCAGTGACTGCAGGATCGCCCCAGGTGACACCAACCTGCTATCAGATGACTCCTGGGGATGTTTCCCAGGGGTAAAAGGAAGCTGGGGTGATAGGCCATAACCCTCTCCCTCCTAGTGCCACGGTGAACAAAGGCTGCACCCTACCTGCTGTCAGGACAACAGCCCAGTCACTGCCTGCCATCATAGACCTTACTTTAACTTTTATGTTGTATGCGTCTGAACAATTACTTTAACACAGAACAAATACAGAAATGAACAAGACCAGAATAATTAACATATTCTGTTGGATTTTCAGTTGCGGCTATATCATAAATTAAACAACAACAGAAAGACATCTTCAATCAATTTTCTAAAATTCATGACATAAAAGTATTGTATAAATCATTAAAACTCTACTGTACTCTATCGAAATTGTAATACTCCTGGGTAGATGCCAACGTTAGCATGCAGCTAGAGCCAGTGTTGACATGATTTTTAGGCTGTTGTCCACATCCAACTAGATGAATAGCAGACTGGTATGCACACCCCACATCAGTTACATGATCCTCAAACATTTTGAAAACATTCTCACACTTTCACACACGATAATATTAGATACATACAGATACAGGGTACATACCTTTCACCCTGGTGTGGGTTGGATGGTTGGGGGGGAGGTGGCATGGAAAGGGCATCTGGCCACAATTTACCATTAATACTGCCAAATCCACATTAACATGCTGAGACTGTGATAGCAGGGGATAAAGACTAAGAAAAAGAAAAAGTAAAATGTATCAAAGTTGTGAGGTAAAAGTTTGTGCCCACTGCCAGAAGAAAATTCACTCCAGATTTAATGTTGCAACAGTGCATATGGAGTACATGAAATGATCACATTTACAGATCAATACTGCAAATGCTTCTCAGCTAGCATGTATCGGCCCATGCCAAAACACACACATTAGTATGTGGTGTAGCCCTCACTGGTGACAATGCAGGCACTGACTATAGCATTCAGTCGATAGTACAGATGGCAAAAACTGTCCTGAGATAAATTATGTCACACATGCTCAATCTGTTCAGATAGTTATGTAAGAGTTGTTGGTTGACAAGTTGCACGAGTCACTTCTCATCCCATGTTCCCACATGTGCTCGGTTGGAGACAAACTCGTAGAACATGGTGGCCCGGGAAGTCACTGTTCATCTTTCTGAGAACACTGAGTTTCGTGGGCAGTGTGTGGGTCAACACTGTACTGTTGGAACAGTACATTACCTTCCAGTTGCAAGAATGCAAAAATAATGGGTGTAACATCATTCTGTATGTACCAAGTGCAGAAACACCACAGACGAATGAGAGTTGTAGTTTATCGCCTGGGGTGGGGCCACTGTATCTTGGACGAATGCACTCTACAAGAGAGTGCTCACCAGATTTATGTCATTTGCTGATACGACCATCACTTGTCTGCGAGCGGAATCTGCTTTCATCACTTACAACCATGGCGTGCCATGCCATCCTCAAAGAGATCCTCTGATGGCACCACTCGAACCATGCATGTCAGTGCTGAGGCACGATTGGAAGACGGGATAGATGTGTGCACGTCCGTAACGCAACTGGCAATAACTGCTTCGCAACAGTTTGTGTTGACACATCTGGGCCTCACAAGACCTTTTATCTGTGCTGTGGTAGCCGTACGATCTGCAACTGCTGCCCTTTCAGTACAACAATCCTAGTGAGCATCTGTGCTGTGTGGATGTCCAGAACCTCGACTACGTGTGTGAGAATGTTCACGTGACTACTGATACTAGCAATGTTGCATAACTGACGCAGCACATCCAACTTGTGTGGCAATTCCCCCGAAAGGACCATCCTGCCACTCGGAAGCCCACAATTTGACCCCTTTTTAAACTCACTCGTTGGCTATAAGAATCACGAGTGTGCCTTCCTGGCATGGTTGCCTGCTTGCTTCACATGTCTGCATCACACTGGCTGTGAGCATTTCCTAATAAAGGGTAGACACATATAGCACTCTGATAGCTATGCCATTACACTATCTGTTGGCGGATGACACTGAAACCATTGCCAGTACATCTACTATTCCCAGGTGACATGTGTTGTCATCAGAACAAAATTGACATTGTGTTTCCAGGTGTACAATATAAGCTGTATCAGCAGAAACATGTGACTAAAAAGATGCTAGCCTTACATTATTCTTGCACATTATCATTATCTTTGATGTTAATATGACAAGAAACATGAAAAATGCAATATTGAAAGTGAAGTTCATGGGAGAGATCTATGAACCGTTCAAAGTAAAGACAGGAGTGAGGCATGAGGATGGCCATCACCCACTCTATTTAACTCAGTTTTGGAGAAAATAATCAGGACATGGGACAAAAGAGACAGATGGGTGAAGACTGAACTGTCGCCCTCCAAGTGCCGTGCCAAACAAAGACTGCACTCTACGTGTAGTCAGATCATGTCACACACCACACCATGACTTTCGAAATATATATGCACATGTAGATAAAATGTCTGGCCTTTGCTGATGATATAGCCATCATAACAAATAACAGAAAAGAAGACAAAAAAGCTCTACAAACTCTTTATCAAATCTCAATCAAAACGGGACTACAAATCTCAAATGAAAAAAACTTGTACATTGACACAATGTAAAGAGACAGACACCCACTGGTAACAAAGTATGGGAAGATATCACATGAAGAAAGTTTCCAGTGCCTGGAAGAGATTACACAGAAAATAAGACTGAACTCAACATCCAATGAAAAAAGAATCACAAAACTACATAAGGTATTCAGACTTATATGGAACAATTATAACAAAAGAAGTTTTTCCATCAATGCCAAATTAAGACACTGTAGTACAGTAGTTACCACAGGCCTTGTACACCTCAGAACAACAGCCATGAAGGGAAGAACAAAAATCAAAGAGATGGAAAAACAGAAGGAAAGATCTACAGGCCAGTTCAGAGAGAGGGGATCTGGATAAACATATTGACAAAAGAACTGTACAAATACAAACAGAGGATTAAAAACAGCACCAGGTAAACAAGGACAAGGTTCTAGAGACACATACAAATTATGCACAAAAACAGACTTACCAAGAATATTTTTTATATACACTCCTGGAAATTGAAATAAGAACACCGTGAATTCATTGTCCCAGGAAGGGGAAACTTTATTGACACATTCCTGGGGTCAGATACATCACATGATCACACTGACAGAACCACAGGCACATAGACACAGGCAACAGAGCATGCACAATGTCGGCACTAGTACAGTGTATATCCACCTTTCACAGCAATGCAGGCTGCTATTCTCCCATGGAGACGATCGTAGAGATGCTGGATGTAGTCCTGTGGAACGGCTTGCCATGCCATTTCCACCTGGCGCCTCAGTTGGACCAGCGTTCGTGCTGGACGTGCAGACCGCGTGAGACGACGCTTCATCCAGTCCCAAACATGCTCAATGGGGGACAGATCCGGAGATCTTGCTGGCCAGGGTAGTTGACTTACACCTTCTAGAGCACGTTGGGTGGCACGGGATACATGCGGACGTGCATTGTCCTGTTGGAACAGCAAGTTCCCTTGCCGGTCTAGGAATGGTAGAACGATGGGTTCGATGACGGTTTGGATGTACCGTGCACTATTCAGGGTCCCCTCGACGATCACCAGTGGTGTACGGCCAGTGTAGGAGATCGCTCCCCACACCATGATGCCGGGTGTTGGCCCTGTGTGCCTCGGTCGTATGCAGTCCTGATTGTGGCGCTCACCTGCACGGCGCCAAACACGCATACGACCATCATTGGCACCAAGGCAGAAGCGACTCTCATCGCTGAAGACGACATGTCTCCATTCGTCCCTCCATTCACGCCTGTCGCGACACCACTGGAGGCGGGCTGCACGATGTTGGGGCGTGAGCGGAAGACGGCCTAACGGTGTGCGGGACCGTAGCCCAGCTTCATGGAGACGGTTGCGAATGGTCCTCGCCGATACCCCAGGAGCAACAGTGTCCCTAATTTGCTGGGAAGTGGCGGTGCGGTCCCCTACGGCACTGCGTAGGATCCTACGGTCTTGGCGTGCATCCGTGCGTCGCTGCGGTCCGGTCCCAGGTCGACGGGCACGTGCACCTTCCGCCGACCACTGGCGACAACATCGATGTATTGTGGAGACCTCACGCCCCACGTGTTGAGCAATTCGGCGGTACGTCCACCCGGCCTCCCGCATGCCCACTATACGCCCTCGCTCAAAGTCCGTCAACTGCACATACGGTTCACGTCCACGCTGTCGCGGCATGCTACCAGTGTTAAAGACTGCGATGGAGCTCCGTATGCCACGGCAAACTGGCTGACACTGACGGTGGCGGTGCACAAATGCTGCGCAGCTAGCGCCATTCGACGGCCAACACCGCGGTTCCTGGTGTGTCCGCTGTGCCGTGCGTGTGATCATTGCTTGTACAGCCCTCTCGCAGTGTCCGGAGCAAGTATGGTGGGTCTGACACACCGGTGTCAATGTGTTCTTTTTTCCATTTCCAGGAGTGTAGTTATGACTAATAAAGTGAAAACCAACTGGGTATAGGAAACCATGGAGGACCTCAAGAAACAAAACATCTCCACAGAAGACATCACAGACAGGAAAAAATACAGAGTAAAAAACTGGAAAACAGAAATTTCAGCAGATATTGAAAGAGAAGAAAATGGGGAAGAACGGTACAGAAGAGAGGAAGAGGAATCACAATGAATATATGAGAAGTTTTTGAAAGACAAATGAAATAGACAGAAAAAAAGCCTTCAAAATTGATGGTGCTCTCCTTAAGGGGGTATTAATTAACAATAATTCAATATAATAATAATAATAATAATAATAATAATAATAACAATAACAATAATAAGAAGAACTAAAAGTAAAATATAGACAAAGACTAACAGAAATACTGAAAACAGAATTGACAGCAAGAAACAAGACAAAAGCTATAAATACTTATGCCATACCAATATTGACCTACTCATTTGGAGTAGTGAAATGGAGTAACACAGACCTAGAAGCACTCAATACACTTACACGATCACAATGCCACAAATATAGAATACATCACATACATTCAGCAACAGAAAGATTCACATTAAGCAGAAAGAAAGCAGGAAGGGGATTTATCGACAGAAAAAAACTACATTATGGACAGTTAGACAATTTAAGAAAATTCTTTCTAGAATGAGCAGAAACTAGCAAAATACACAAAGCAATCACTCATATAAATACATCGGCTACACCACTGCAACTTCATAAACACTTCTACAACCCTTTAGATCACATAACATCAACAGATACGAAGAAAGTAAATTGGAAAAAGAAAACACTTCATGGCAAGCACCCGTATCATCTAACACAGCCACACATCGATCAAGACGCATCCAACACATGGCTAAGAAAAGGCAATATATACAGTGAGACAGAAGGATTCATGATTGCAATACAGGATCAAACAATAAACACCAGGTATTACAGCAAGCATATTATTAAAGATCCCAATACCACAACGGATAAATGCAGACTTTGTAAACAACAAATAGAAACAGTAGATCACATCACAAGCAGATGTACAATACTAGCAAATACAGAATACCCCAGAAGACATGACAATGTCGCAAAAATAATACATCAACAGCTTGCCTTACAACATAAACTTTTAAAACAACATGTTCCTACATACAAGTATACACCACAAAATGTACTGGAGAATGATGAATACAAATTATACTGGAACAGAACCATTATAACAGATAAAACAACGGCACATAACAAACCTGACATCATACTCACCAATAAAAAGAAGAAATTAACACAACTAATCGAAATATCCATACCCAATACAACAAATATACAAAAGAAAATAGGAGAAAAAATTGAAAAATACACCCAACTGGCTGAGGAAGTCAAAGACATGTGGCATCAGGATAAAGTTGACATTATACCAATTATACTATCAACTACAGGAGTCATACCACACAATATCCACCAGTACATCAATGCAATACAGCTACATCCAAACATATATATACAACTACAGAAATCAGTAATTATTGATACATGTTCAATTACCCGAAAGTTCCTAAATGCAATATAACACATACCATACAGTTGAAAGGAAGTGACGCTTTATCAAGGTCCACGTCACTTTCCATTTTTAACCAGACTTAACGTCTGAGGAAGTAAAGAATAACAATAATAATAATGACACTGTCTCTGTCTCAAGAAATTGATCTTCGAAGATCAGCTGAAGTTATCTCCCATGTCTTACTCTGCCTCTGTCCATGTGAATAACAGTAAAATTTAGGCTTATTTGGGAAAACAGCATCAAAGAAATTGTTTATTACAAATGGAACAACAGTATTATAGATTGCACATGACAAAGATTTATTGTCACAAATTGATGTTATCACCACTCTTGATAAATCCTGTTAATACAGTACAATAAAAATAACAACACCCGATAAATCTCTGTACACATGCCACATTACCACAAGCGAAAACTACATGGAGTGGAAACAGGGAGATACTACGATGCAAAATTGTTTCCATCTTATGACCTTTTTGTTGTTGCTGTGGTAGTCTGAAGATTGGATTGCTGCAGCTCTCAATACTAATCTATCCTGTGCAAGCCTCATCACCTCCACCTCTACATATCTATTACAACACCCACCCGTTTAAACCTGCTAGTTGTCGTGAAGTCTTGATCTATTTCTACAGTTTTTATACCCCTTCCCTTCCACACACACACACACACACACACACACACACACACACACACACACACACACACACACACACACACACACTAGCCACCAAGGAAGAGCCTACAGCTTTGATTCAACCCCCTCCCCCCCCCCCCCCCCCCAGTCGTACCCTCATACCTCCCTAACTATGCTTTGTTCGATACTCCATCTTCCACAATCGCAACGAATTCCTCCATCCTCCATGAGATATATACATCCTAAGCACCAATCCTGTAAAACTGCTGTCAACCTTTCTGCCACAACTCTTAGCCCTGCAGACGTCTTGGTACTTTCTAAAGGCCTCACCTTTAGCCCAAAACCTAAATTCAAGTGTGCTGGACTTGTAAAGGACCTTCTTTCCTTACCTAATCTCTGCGGCTGAAATTTCTTCAATGTGCGTTATGGAGGTATGAGGGTATGACTGGAAGAGGCGGGGGGGGGGGGGGGGGGGGGGGGGTTGAATCAAAGCTGTAGGCTCTTCCTTGGTGGCTAGTGTGTGTGTGTTGGAAGGGAAGGGGTATAAAAACTGTTGAAATAGATCAAGACTATGCTCCAGACTGAATGCGGAAAGGCATAATCAGTCTTAAATGATGATGATGATGCATCCCACTAATAACAGCCAACAAAAACCTCACATAGAACCTTGCTTAAAACAGTTCCAGCCTCCCTCCCACCCTGAACCTCCCATTCCAGCCAGTCATCTCTTGGTTATCTTTCAGGAATTCATCACTTCTAACCCGGCCTTACTTTCCTTTCCTAAATCCTCCCTAGTGAGACCAACATCACTCCTATCTAACACACAGCTACCCATATCCTTAAAATCAATCCGTGCCTTATCATCTTTCCTACAGATAAAAGCTTCATCACAGTGTTCATGAATCATAGTGACTATGTGGCTGAGAGTCTTCACCAACTTTCTAACACCTCTGCATACAAACCTTACAACCATGATCACATCCGTGAAATCCAACAAGACTCCAGCAGCTCTCCAAGACCTTAAGTCCATCCCATAACCTGACTCCTGGATCTATCTCCCTCCTCACACCACTCCTTCCTTTTTACCTATTCGCCAACCCAACTACACAGGTCTCTCCACTTGCCCAACTGTGGCTGGGTACAATCCTCCCACTGAAGATCACATGCAAACCATTGTCTGTAACCTCCCATCCTACAGTGAAGACAATGCTTACTTCCTTCACCGCCTTTCTGCAGTTCCTGTTTTGCTACCACATGACTCCTTGCTGGTTACTATGGATGCAACATCATTTTACAACATCCCCCATGCCCATGGCCTCACTTTCCAAACATCCTCCTGATACCAAACCCACCACCTCTTTCCAAATCCCCTTCCCCAAACACATCCTGACTCACAATTATTTCACTTTCGAAGACCAAGTCACAGGGTGAAATGCCTAAAGCTCGCACCACAAGTATGAAGTGCTATTGATTTGCGGCTTTGACTGAATGGATTGGTAGACAGGGACTCATTACTGTTACCCAATCAACAGATTGTAAAAATCCTTTCTTGTGCAGATGTACACTTTTTAAATGAAACTGTGCTTACTGACATTAACAAACTAAAAATATGGTAAATCAGAATGTCAGTGGGGTTTTTTGCAGGATTCTAGTACAGGTTGTCAATGAGATACAGTATTTTTAAAAGTTTCCACACCAATACTAGTTTGTGCCACTCAATCTGGGTAGTTGCTAGGTATGATGTTGTTTGCTTACAGTGTGTTTGTGTGTGTGTGTTGGTAGTTGTTAGGTATGATGTTGTTTGCTTACAGTGTGTTTGTGTGTGTGGGTAGTTGCTAGGCAACCTCTTCAACCAGTTATGTGGAAGTCATAGCCTAACTCTTAGCAACATAATAGATGAAACAAGTAGTTGATCCACATGTTACCTCTTGCACAATCGCATGTGGAAATGGCATTAATCGGGCAAGTGTCCTATGCATTCTCCATTGATATAGGTGTATCCCTTTCTATAAAGAGCTGCATGGAATTGATCAAGAGAATTGTGTTAACTTCCATACATGGGCATTAAGACAGGATACTCCAGATGTATCATGTATCTTGTTTAGCGGTGAAGGAAATTTTAACAATCGTGGCCTGGTAAAGTGCTGAAATAAGCACAATTGGTCTGTTAACAATTGTCTTTGGCTGTGGCAGGTGGAATCTCAGCATCCTTGGAGTGTAAACGTGTGGTGTGAGGCAGTGAACCATCAGCTCATAGGCCCGTTTTTCTTAGAAAGAACACTGAATGCGCACAAGTATCACAGCCTCCTAACAAATCATCTTCCACGGATGCTAGAAGAGATTCCTCTGCAGACTAGGAGCAACTTGTGGTACCAATACGATGGCTGTACAACCCACAGTGCACGAAGTACAACATGGCTTCACAAACTGTTTACAAATCATTAGATTGGATGCAGAGGACCTGTATCTCGGTTGATCCACTCGCCAAATTTCATGCCTGGAGACTTTTTTTCTATGGGGAAAGCTGAAAGACTGTCTACAAGGGCATACCAACTACATCTGATGATATGCAATGATGTATTACTGCAGCCTGTCAGATTGTCCCTGCTGAAATACTGGTATGTGTGCAGCAGTCTTTCCATACCAGAATGGGAGCATATACTGGTGCTGCCAGTGGTCATTTTGAACACAGCCTGTGATGGTCAATTGTCTCATTACTGGTCACAATCCACATAACTAGTGTATGGACTTGGACTGTTCTTTGGTTTGTGCTACCGCAGCTAATGTACAAGTGTTGGTGTGGGAACTTTACAGCTAATGTACAAGTGTTGGCGTGGGACCTTTTCAAAATATGATATCTCATGAATGGCTCACACTAGACTCCTGCAACAAACACCGCTGATAGACTAATTTACCCTACTTTTAGTTAATACCGATAGGCATAGTTTCATTTAAAAAAGTTTATGTTTGCACAAAAAATGCACTTTCTAATATCACTACAACCTGTTGGTTGGTTACTAGCATAAGCCCCCAACTACCAATCCATTCTGTGAAAACCACACATCAATAGCACTTTCCATTTCTGCAATGTTTGTGGTGCAGGTTTTAAGTGATTATCCCTGTATAAACAAATCTGTAGTACTGCCATGGGTACTCGCATGGTGCCATCCTATACCAGCTTTTATATTGGCCATCAGGAGAAGTCCTTCCTATCCTGTCAACACCTAAAACCCATTGTCTGATTCAGAGTAATTGAGACATTTTCATGATCTGGACTCATGGTATAGACTGCTTCTTCCATAACCTAAAAACCTACTCCCAAATCATCTTAACCTGATTATTCTCAACTCAATGCGCCATATCACTAGACATCGATATCCATAAATACATGTCAAGTGGACCAACCACCAACAGTACCTCCCTCCACTTTGACAGCCGTCACCCATTCCATGTCAAAAAGGCTCTTACATGCAGCCTTGTCACACGTGGACTCACTATCCCCAGTGGAAAGCAGGAGTTGTCTAAATATGGCAATAGCACTACCAGAGCCACAGTATCCTATCCGTCTCATTCATAAATAGATCTCCCGTGCCATCTCCTCATTTCACACCTGTAACCCTGCTAACCAGACAATGGTCAGCACTCATCTAATCACCCAGGCCTTGAAAAGCTCAACCACATCCTTCACTGGGGCTTTGGCTATCTCAGATGGGGTATACTGTACTCAAGATACTACCCTATTCCTGCAAAGTAATGTTCCACTGCCCACACAATCTAGAGAACATCCTTGTCCGCCCCTAATCCTGTGAGTGACCCAGGTGCAAGACCTGTCCCACAGATCCACCCACCACCTCCTACAGCAGTCCAGTCGCAGGAATCTCCCACCATATAAAAGGCACGATCATGTGCAAAAGCAACCTGTTAAAAATCAGCTATGCTGCAATTACCATACAATTTTCCATGTAGGGATGACAAGTAACCAACTGTTCACTCGCAGTAATGTCCAGCACCAAACTGTGGCAAACCACAGACTTGACATTGCAGTTGCCAAGAGGCTGTACACCACTTCAACAACTGCTTCACTAGACATACCATTTGGATATTCCCTTCCAGTGCAAGTTTCTCTGACCTACGCAGGTGGAAATTGTCTCTCCAGCACATCTAGTGCCATCCACCTGACCTAAACCTCTGCTAATTTGTTTCCCACTGTATCACTTCACCTTTTCCCTTCTCTCTTCTGTACCCACCAATCTTTTCCCATTCAGACAATGTACTGTCTTCTCCAATCACTCTGCCCCCCCCCCTCCCCCCCACCCCCCCCACCCCACCCCGTGCAGCTACTGTGGGTGTGTACATTTGGGTGTTTGTGTGGTTTCCAAACTAAACCATGTGCATTTTAGATATGTTAGATCCATATACTTTACCTGAAACTAATTCTCTGAGGTACTGAGACTACTGCTTCCTGGCTCTATTTTCAGCTAACACAGAAGTATTGTCTACAAACAAAAGTGTATGGGACAGGATATTTACCAGTGAATCATTCACACGGGACACCAAAAAGACTGTTGTGTGGCATGTAGACAACCCCCGAGATGGTCCACCAAGGCAGTGTGACTGCAGGAGCATACAGCAAAAACTCTACACAAAAGATGGTCCAGCACTTCTCAGAGCTTACAGTCAAAAATTATCAGGCAAGGTGTCCATATTATGCAAATTAACGTAGGATTAACAAGTGACAAATGCAGTTACCAAAGCAAATTAGATGATGAGCATGCCGTCAGTATTATAGCTCTATAGGAAATGCATTTAGGTGATAATTCAGAAGCTACATGCAAGATTACGCAATATAAAGCAATATCAATACTCCTCTCAATTGTTAGGTGCTACCACAATAAATGAAAAAAGAAACAGCTCTTGGATTATGCTGGCTTAAGCTGTCAGAAAATTAGTGATGTAGAAGTAATTAGAATAAAACTCAAAGGCCTGGTTATTACATCAGTCCACAAATCACCTAACGGAAAGTGTCTGACACTAGTCTTACACACAGCAACTAGACAGCACGTATATGTTTAAGATTTTAATTCCAAAACACAACCCGGAGATACATAAATAGAGACAAAAATAGAGAACCATTGTTCGAATGGATCAACACACAAGAAATTATCTAAGTTTGATGCCAAGGAATTTAAAACGTTTTGGGCAGGCAGATGGAAACTGATACAAAACCTTACCCATCCATCTTTTCCACTGATGAGAACAAATTACCACTGAATCACTCAATAGTAGTACTGAAACATTTTTCAAGGAGTGTACATTGGCTCACAAAAGTTATCATTGGTGCTGAAATATCAGTTACAAAATACATTGATAAACCCACATGGAAATTTGAAAAAGCTAACTCGATACAATACACCCAGGAAGTGGCGTCGAGTATGCAAGCAGTAGTAAATCGTGCCGTAGAAAATCGTATTACATTTAGTTTAAAGTGCATAGTCTGCCAAAACAGTATTCATAGCGGTATTTGTTTGTGCTCTTTTTCACATATATGGATCCATCTATCGTGTATGAACAACAGAAAAGTGATAAATCCGAATTGTGTATGTGGCTTTGTTAAGTGCAGTGGTCGAAAAAGTGCAGTCAAGATATATAATGCTGGTACTGAAGAACTCATCTCTGATGTGCTGAAAGAAGAACTCGCAATAGCTAAAAAATATATGAATGACATCGAATCGTTAATTAATTCTTTGAATGTCGATTTTAATCCTTTTGTGAAAAATGTACAAAGTGAAAACTACAACACTCTCAAAGAAACCGTTACTGAAATTCAAAGTGCTCCAATATCTGCTATAGTTACGAAAAACTCGTTTGCGCCCATTGCACAAGAGAAACACCGACAAATGAAATTATTGAGAGAAGACGAGACAAAACCAAAAGTTTATATCTTTGCAGACAGCCATGGACGAGATTTAGCCACTATTCTTACGAATATGCAATCTAAATTTTCCGTTACTGCCACAGTAAAACCCGGGGCTCCTTTCCAGCAAATAATTAAAGATTTAAGCCCTCAACCAAACGATGTTTGTGTAATTATTGCTGGAGCTAACGATGTTTATAAAAATGAGTCGAAAAATGCAATCACAGCATTGCGAAATGCACTGGAAAGAATCTCGCCAAGAAAAACAATCATCGTTAGCATCCCATATAGACATGACCTAATAAACAGTTCATGTGTAAATAATGAAATCAAATTCACAAACAAAATGTTTCAAAAGGTATGCAAAGCATTCAAGGACGTGAAGTTTTTGGACAGTAATTCCAAAGAGAGAAACCATTTTACTCGGCATGGAATGCACAGGAACTGGCTAGGAAAACGTGTACTCGCTAAAGCATTATTAGCAGAAACATTCAAACTATTTGAAAACACCACTCCTCCAATCATTCTAAAAGCACCTGTGCCCATTGAAACTGTACCATTGGAAGAAATACATACAGTGTCGTCAAAATACTCCTTCAAACCTAATGGAACAGCTGAAGGGAAGACTTCATATGCAGCAGCACCTGCATGTGAATCAACACAAACAGGTCTTTTATACAAAAGCAAGACAGCACCAGCAGTTACAACTCAAGTGGGAAACGTTAGTCCACCGCCAACTTGTGAAGCAGCAGCATTTAAGGGGGAAGAACAGTCATCAATAGCAGAAACAGCAACACCAACCCCCACAGGATCAAGTGTACAAGCCGACAGTGTAGAAACCTCACCAACAGGAGATCCACCCTCTATGGCAAAAAGGAGCACAGTAGTGACTGCAGCTGCTCCACATAGGATGTGCCTGAGATCAAGAAAGTCCTCAGCTGCAAATGGGGATTTTTTATGGTACTGGGGCAGAAGGGGGAAGGTTCCAATCAGAATGTAAGTAATGTAGTTAATAACAACAAATGTGGGTGTTACCAGCACAACAGCTCCCTCTTCCCTGCAGAAAACTGTTCCTGTAATACTGGTATGTCAAAAGTAATAAAACTCAGTCCTAGCAATGGTAACACCACAACTAATCATGTAATTAAAAATGAGCTCAAAATTTTTCACCAAAATATTCAAAGCCTGCTCTGTAAGTTAGACCAATTTATTGTAAATATTGATGAACCAACAGGCGCAAATTGTGCTCATATTCTCTGTCTGACAGAACACCATATCACTTTTGGCATTGAAATGCTCAATATACCAAATTATGGTTTAGCTACCTCATTTTGTAGAAAGCATATGTGCAAAGGTGGGGCAGTTATTTATGTGAAAAACAGCCTGTCCTTTGATACAATAGATGTAGAGAAATATTGTGTAGAGAAAGACTTTGAGGCATGTGTCACAGAAATAGTAGAAGGTAACAAGAAACTGGTAATCGTAGCAGTATACAGGGCTCCATCTGGTAATTTTAAAGTATTCATGAAACAATTAGATTCTGTGCTATTGTATCTCACAAGAAAAAATAGGGACATTATAGTGACTGGAGATTTTAATATAGATTTCCTAGGAAGCTCATCTTCTAAGACAGAGTTTGCAAACTTAATGCATACCTACAACCTTGTCTCCACTGTCAGTTTTCCCACAAGAACTACTGCCACTTCCAGCACTCTAATAGACAATATCTTTGTAGATATGAGTAAAACTAATCACATCAAAGTTGAAAAAGTCATAAATGGACTCTCTGATCATGATGGGCAAATACTCACAATTGACAACTTTAATACAAATCAGAACAAAGCTAGTGCACAGTGGAAAACCATTAGAAACATGAATGAGGAAAATATCCAAAAATTCAAATTATGCATTTGGGAGACTGACTGGAGGTATGTTTATCTTGCAAATGATGTTAATACAAAATATAATTTATTTACTGATGAATTATCAGATATATTTGAAAATGTCTTTCCAAAAAAGGTCTGTAGACTACAGAACAGGCAATCAAGCAAAAAACCATGGCTCACCAAGGGCATAAAAATATCATGCCAGAGAAAAAGGGAACTGTATATAATATCTAGACAATCCAATAATCCCCTGCAGATGAAATATTATAGGACATACTGCAAAATCTTAACTAAAGTCATTAAAAAATCTAAAAGTATGTGCATGCAATCTAAAATTAACTGTTCAAACAATAAAATCAGAACAATTTGGAATGTAATAAAGAGGGAAACAGGTACTTCACCATCTGACAATGAAAAATCTGCTGTCCTAAAAATTAACGATTTGGAAATAACTGATAGTAAACAGATAGCAGACACATTTAACAACCACTTTCTAAGTGTCACCTCTCAAATAGGTTCAGTGGTGACCTAAGAGAAGCTTTAGATATTCTGAAACTTAACCTCCCACAATGTTTTAATGATATAAATGTAACACCCATAACTGTTAATGAAATAAAAAAAATAATTCACTCATTGAAAAGTAAAGGATCTTCAGGTATAGATAACATCTCTAATAAACTGTTGAAAGCCTGCAGTAATGATGTAAGTGTAGTACTTGCTCACATTTGCAACATGTCTCTTTATGAGGGAGTTGTTCCAGAGAGAATGAAATATGCCACTGTGAGACCTCTTTTCAAGTCTGGCGATGCTACAGATGTAAAAAATTATCGTCCTGTCTCTCTCTTAACAACATTCTCAAAGGTTCTTGAAAAGGCAGTGTATAACAGGATTGTGGCACATCTTGATAAACTTAATATTATTAACCACAGACAGTTTGGTTTTCAAAAAGGGGTTTCCACAGAGTGTGCCATATATTCACTCACAAATGATGTCTTGGAGTCTATTAATAGTACGAAGTCACCAGTTAGTGTCTTCTGTGATATTTCCAAGGCCTTTGATTGTGTAAACCACAAGATACTCTTGGAGAAGGTCTATCATTACGGAATCAAAGGGCCTATAGGTAACTGGCTAAAATCATATCTTCAAGACAGGAAACAAAAGGTGGTTCTACATGGCTGCAACAAAGGATCTCCTAATCTAGTGGATTCTGAATGGGGCAAAATTCAGCATGGAGTTCCCCAGGGATCTGTCCTTGGACCCTTGCTGTTTTTAATATATGTTAATGATTTACCCCTGTCCATTAGTAAAAATTGTGAATTCACAATGTTTGCTGATGATACAAGCATTGTCATTGATGGTCAGTCTACTGCTGATATGGAGACTGATGTTAATGATATACTCAGAGAAGTTACAGCTTGGTTTTCAATTAATTCTCTTTCAGTTAATATTAAAAAAAACTATTTTTATACAGTTCCACATAAAAATAAAACTCTAGAAAGTATAGTAATTGCTCATGACAACCAGGAACTAGAACAGGTGCAATCCACTAAATTCCTGGGGGTTCACATTGACAGTAGGCTCAACTGGGAACAGCATGTGTCCCTTACTCTAAAAAGGCTTTCATCAGCAACTTTTGCTCTAAGAATAATTACTCATTTTGGGGACATCAACATTTTAAAATCGTCTTACTTTGGGTACTTTCACTCATTAATGAGTTACGGAATAATATTCTGGGGTAATTCACCAGCCTCAAAAAAAATCTTAAATGCTCAGAAGAGAGCAGTCAGAATCATGTGTGGGGTTCCTCCACGAACCTCATGTAGAAAACTTTTTATACAGTTAGGTATTCTGACGACAACATGTCAGTACATATACTCTCTGATGAATGCAGTTAATAAAGACTATGCTCAGTATGAAACAAATTGTTCATACTATAACTACAGTACTAGAGGTAAAGATGATCTACATGTTGAACTAAAAAATTTAACACTTGTACAGAAGGGAGTAAAGTATGCGGCTATAAAGACTTTTAATGCATTGCCTAATTATATTAAATGTACAATAGAAAATGAAACGCTGTTCAAAGGTATGTTAAAAAAATACCTGCTCGACCATCCACTGTACTCGTTAGATGAATTCTTTTCCAGAAGTAATGCCCTCCCTTAATAATAGATGTATTTAGTCTCTTAGTTATTAGATGGATGATACAATATTATGTTAATGTTATAGTGTTAATGTTATAGTTATAATGTTATGTTGAGAATTGCTATACTAGTTTAATGACAGCTTGTAATATCTATATCATTGAATTATATTACTATTCTGTAGCATTAATTGTATTTGTACAATTGTATTGACATGTTCCACATCCAGGCGAATCACTCGCATGTACGGATCTATGGAATACGCATATCAAATAAAAAATAAAAACAACCCGCACTGGACACCTCAAAAGGCAGAACATTGGGAATTATTGTAGATGTAGCTAAATGGAATATCTGAAGGGAGGTAACAAAATAATGTGTACTAGGATGGGACAAACCTGCCCAAGTCCTCTACAAAGGATACCAAGGGTCTAAATAATGTTTTGATAACATTTTGTATTTAAAAATATTTGTGTGTATAAATTGTTCATGTTGATGTAAATTTGACAATTTAAGAAATGGTCATGCTTAGGAACAATGTAAGAAATAGGTGTTATGTAAAAGCCAGTGTGCTTTTGTTTGAAACGAAAATAGCTGTGGGGAGTGGAAAAGGTGCGAAAGGCGAATTGGCGTGCTACCTTGAGCAAGTGTGGGAAGTAAGTCACACAGTCTGTAGGCAGCAGTGATTGAGGTAACTCCTTTGTGGAGCAGAAGCTTTGCCTGCAAATTTTCATAAAAATGCCTTGGTTGAAGACTGCAAACAGCTTACAGCATAGCTGCGAGTTGTTGAGCTACTGTATGTAAAACTGAATGAAGCCAAGAAGAGAAATTGAGCCCATACAGCAAGAAACTTGCAGGCCATAGTGTGGGTAGTGTAGCCGTCATAACTGTTTGCCAAACCCAAGCCTATAGCCACCAGATAAGATTTTTTTCTATTTTTACCTTTGTACAGTATGAACCATTAATTTAAACTGTGATTTAATAATCATTCTTGAAATTTACGGAAACTGGCTCACCCTGTCATTTCATCCTAATCATACATCTGTATAGGGTTCCTTCCTGGTGTTTGATTGATCCGAGTGTCCTGTTTTACAGACTTATGAAGTGCCAAGTTAATATAAAGAGGAACCATTTAAATTGCTTTAGTGTAAATAATAAAAATGTTTTCTTAACTATTGCAAAGTGTTATAGTTTGCTTACATAAAATTCAATCAGAGTGAAGTGCCAAGTTAATATACAGAGGCACCATTTAAATTGCTTTAGTGTAAATAATAAAAATGTTTTCTTAACTATTGCAAAGTGTTATAGTTTGCTTACATAAAATTCAATCAGAGTGAAGCCAAGTTACTAGAACCTGTTAGATGGCTATACAGAATTAGTTCAAAGAATAATAGCTTTTGAAAGTAAATTCCACCAAGAAAGAGGTTTTCTTTAAGTGAAATGTTCAGTTAAAAAGTGTGTGCTTTAGTGTCTAAGTATTTAAGTTTCTTGATTATGGAAAGTGCTTTTCTAAAGGTTGTTCCCCCCATCCCCGGCTAATTTTTTTTACCTTCCTTGAAGTTATCTACTGGGCTTTTTCTTTTTTTAAATCATAATGTATAAAGATGTAGCCCAAAATTGTTTAAGTGGGGTAATTTATTCGAGGAGCCAAACTAAACAGTAGCAAGAAAGTAGGCAAAATTCACATTTCTGCTTCTCCAATACTTCACTATTTCATTGCCAGGATAGGTTGGTGACCATTAAGTACATGTTTTAAACCACTAAATGAACTTGGAAATGAGTTGTCCTAGCTTCAGTATATTATTATTCATACTGTGTTTCTATCTAGCCACTGGGTAAGATCTTAGGAAAAGAAGTGAATAGTCCAATTTACTTATCCATTAGACGCAACACACGGTAAATCCTGTAAGAAGGATAACTCTATTGATTATCTTTTCCTATAAACAGGACTATCCGTCCACAGTGTATTTTATTTGGAAACTAAACTAAATTTTAGTAAGAGGGTTATACGTGGCAACATAGAGACAGGGTTTCTGTTATTTACATAAAAGCATACTAATATCATAATGGTAGTGTTACAAGGTCCTATTAATGTGTGGTCATCACATTTGTTAAATGTCTCACCACATTCCTATTGAAACTATTTACTCTTCTTGTAAATAACACCTATGACAAATTTATACAAATGTCCACTAAGACTTTGCTCGTCAACTTTCATTTAGGTAACAGCGATCTTTTAGATGTATTTAAATCAGTACTGTTAAGAAATACTGACTAGCTTTATTTTCAAGAATCTCAAGTTTAAGTTATACATACTGTTATCCTCCAATAAGAATCATTGGCCGATTCTTCATCTTTGACAGGTTCAGTATGCCTGCAATGCAAAACATTACCTTTTGTATTAACACATGAAATCCAATTTTTAAATTTAATAAATGCTTATACAAACATAAAGTTTCTTCAAAAAATGTATTTCTGACAACTTCCTGTCACAGATAATTTTCACTGAATGTTTCAACCCAGTTATATTGCTGATGAGAAGCAAATGTTGATCTTTTCCCTCTCTTCCTTCACCATCTCCTGTTTTGTTCGCCTTGATATATTTCTACCAAAAAGACTACCCCAATGGATCCACTGCTTATATTTAACACACAGTAAATTCAGTGCAAATATTTCCTTAACACAGGATGTGCATTGACGAGCTTGAATTAATCAGAAAAATATAAACAGATACTAACCATTCCACAGCTCTTACAAAATACTTGCATTAAGTAATCATCAAAGCTACTTTTTCTACAGCAAGAGGACTAACAGTCAAAATGGTGCTACATGCTACAGGCAGTGCAATACAATTTATTTTACTCATTGCTACAGCAATAAATGTACTTATAAAAATATTCAGACTTAGACTATAATCAAATACAGAGAGAGAAAATATTCTAACTAAAGAGATATAGCAGCCATAGGCAGAAACAAATAAAAAAACTGATACTAATCTTAGCTTTGAGGACCAAAAGTTTCTTCATCTGGAAAATGTAAAAAGAGAAATGAGACTGTTCAAGAAATAAGGATGATAATTTAGGATCTTGAGTCATGGAAGATGGATGGTTAAATGAATGAAAAAACTAGACTGGACATGATGAAATTCAGATGCGAAAGAGCAGCAGATGATGTAATTTTAAATGCTGAGAAATAAGATCTCTTCAAGAGGAGCCACCAAAAGGTCAAATAAGTGAAGAACAAGCTGAAAATACCGGTAAATGGGTTAAAATGGCGGCAAATAGATAAACGAAACAGAAAGATAGTGCTGAAGAACAGGCAACCAAACAACAACAACAACAACAACAATAACAATAACAGCACATTGTAGCAATATATAATAGCAGTCCCACAACATCTGGAGGACGATTTTCCACTAACAGAACAATAAATTCATGAAGCCATCAAATCATTCCAAAACTTCAAAGCAACAAATGAAGACTCCACTACAGCAAAATTATTGAAATAGTCAGAACACACAAATGATCTACAACTGCTGTTTGAGAACATTTGGAAAGCTGAAGAGATTATTGAAAGCATTAATCCACAGCTATGAAAAAAAGGGGACACACAAAATGTCAACAATTGCAGAGATGCCTGACTTCTGCCAGTGGTATACAAAATATTATCAAAAATTCTCTGGACAGAGTTGTAGAAACTTTAGACAAATAACTGGGAGAATCTCAAGGAGCTCTAGAAAGGGAAGACCCTGCACAGAACAGATGTTTATTAGAAAATTGATAATTCTCCACAGACTGTTAATCACCAAACCAATAATAGTATCACGTATTGGTTTCAAGAAAGCATTTGATTTGGTAGGCAGAGAAATTATGGGTAAAATCATCAAAGAATTTTGTGTTAAAGCAAACATAATCCTCAAAACACTAGCAAATAGGGTGACTGAAGCTAAATTTATGGGAGAAGTATCTCAACCATTTGAAATAAAAACTGGTGTTAGACAAGGGGACAGTTTATCACCTTTACTGTAACACTACATTCTAGAAAAAATAGGAAGTTATTGGAATTTGGAGAAAAAAAAATCACAAAATTGAACCAATAGTTTTAGGACGAAAAACAAATGGAATTAAGGTAAACTGCCTGGCTTCTGCAGATGATTCTGATATACTTTCAAAAAATCTGACAGACAGTTATTAAAAGAAATCTTTTGGAAGAAATAGCATAGAGAGCTGGTCCCAAAATTTCAGCCGAAAAAACAACATTGATGACAATTTCAAACAATGCATCAACATTCTTAGAAAAACAAAAATGTAAAATAGCATTAGTAAGTAAATTTAAATATATTGGACAAACTGTACAACAAAATGGACTAGAAGAATTAACAGTAGATGTAAGAGTCAGCAAACTGGAGAGAGCAAATCGTTTGACAAAGGATATTTACAACAAGAAATGTACAACTAAAAAAAAACAAATTTAAACACTATCCCACAGTGGTATGACCAGGATGTTTACATGGATGAGGATGCCTAATGATGAACTATAAGCTGGACAGAACAGAGGTTCCACAAAGGAGCATTATTAGAAAATAATGGTTGCAATACAAGCTACAGATGGCTGGAAAATGAGAAGTAATGAGGAGATATACAAAAATTTTGAGAAAATATCAGAAGTAATGGCTAAAAGAAGATTAATCTTTTTTTAGAGACCTCTACTGAATGAGTAGTTCTGGAAGAAGGAATCAATGATAGCATGGATTACAGAAATAAGAAAGAAACAACATCAAACAATCAGAAATAATAGAAAGAAACCTTTTTACAGATAACATACTGAATGTAAAAGGATCATACCTCTCCAAGATCAAAATTAATTTCATCCCTCTCAATAAGACTGTGAAAACTGGAAATAAATTTCATAAATATGATGCTGCGAAGCTCAAAATCAATCAAAACGTAATGGAACAATGCCACCAGTAACTGACAGTTGAATCCCATATAAATGTGCAGACATTGCCTCCATGATCCAACAAGCAGCTAATACTACAATCCTGACAGCTAAAAAGAGGAATCATACATGGTGGAATGAGGTTTGTGGTGAGGTGGTGGCCCAAACAGCAAGTGCATGGAAATAGTGGAACTCTACCAGGAGACCTGATGATTTTGATGTATTCCATGAAGTTCAAAAATATGCAGCCAGAACTCTACTGCATGAGAAACAGCAGTTAGAACAGATCGATCAGCGTTTCCAGATAAACAATGTCAGAGACTTCTATCAGACGTTCAAATCGAATTTGAAAGGATACCAAGCCCCTAGTTTTTGTTTTAGAGACGAAAATGGAAAGCTCAGTGTTGTGTACATAGTTCCGCGTATTCAGCGCGTACACAAATTTCCCACTAGAGTGCGCCCCGCTAAGCACAACAGTGCAGGCGCAGCACTCGTCCATCTCCCCACTACGAGATGGCGCTGCCATAGAGACGGACCAAATTCTGCTTCCGCCGATCCGCGTATTAATATGTAACGCAGCCAATGAGATTGCTGCTAACATAGAACACTTTCTCCTCGCGCATCACACTCACGCAGTGATACATGAACGTGCGAGGTATTATAACGGGTGTAAAGACCTTCGATCAGTCAGTCTGCATTTGTCTGCACCAGTCTGCATTAGTCTGTACCAGTCTGCATTAGTCTGTACCAGTCTGTACGAGTTCTACAATTGTCTGTGCCAGTCCATAGTCAAGATCCAGTCTGCGCCTAATAAGATTACCATATTCCTGTACATAGCCATGAAGATAAATGTATAGACACTTTTGTCAAGTATCCGAGATATATGTAAGAATAAGATTAACGTACCAATACCAAAGGAACTTCAGATTGTCAATTGTAAATAGCATCCAGAACCAAGTTAAATAATTTTTATATTTGTTATTATTTTAATAAATGTGTGTGAAAATTAATCAAGTTCTATTTAAAGTTGGTCACCATCAATCTGCTACTCTAAGTGTGCAAGTGGCATTTCTATCGTCTGACCTAATGGCAGAAGATAAACATGCCATGATAAGACCACGAGACATATTGCTGACACTCGCTTACTTCGTTAGAGCAACAAGTCAAATAATCTGATGGTGTGTGTACTGAAGGTCTTACAGTACGCACACCACACTCGGCCTGACCAACAAAGAGAACTGCAAGATAATGTCTCGTTACTTTGAAAACCTACTTAATTGTGATGAACCGAAAGAAAGATTCCCTGTATGTGCCCCAATCCACAAACTACCCCTCATCTCCATCTAGTAAAGAGGAGACCAAAGAGATCATCAACAACTTTAAGAATAATAAGGCAGCTGGAGAGGATTCAATAGTGGTGGAACTACTGAAGCTGGCAAATAATGAAACTCTAGATATACTAGTCCAACTTTTTGAGGAGATCTGGAGAGCTGGGATGATACCAACTGAATGGCAGTCAGCTTTAATCCATCGTATACACAAAAAAGGTGATAAATAGAATGTCAATAACTATAAGGGTACCTCATTAGTATCTGTTCCATATAAGATTCTCTCCAAAGTGATACAGAATAGAATAGAAGATCATTGTAACCAACTGATTGGGGACTATCAAGCTGGTTTCCGAAAGGGCGATTCTTGCGCAGAACAGATCTTTAACTTGAAGAACATGATCAGGTACAAAAAAAATTGGAAAAATAACTATGTGGTCATATTTGTTGATTTTCAGAAAGTATATGACTCCATCGACTGACAGGCAGTAATGAATATTTTGGAAAAGTTTGGGGTGGATAATACATCAAGAAAGCTGATCAAACAAACTCTTACTAACACAGTGTCAAAAATTAAATTTATGGGTGAGGTATCTGAACCTTTTCAATTGTGTCTTGGAAAAGGTCATTCAAGAGTGGAGAAAGTTATTAGCCCAAGGAGAAACAAATGAAGAGTGGTTCAGACTTGGTCCTAAGAACAAAGGGGTGTGCATTGGCTGCTTAGATTTTGCGGCTGACCTAGCCATTTTTGCTAACAACATAGAGTCAGCAGTCAACAAGATAAATAGGCTGTCAGAAATTGCTGAAAAAAGTTAGACTCCAGATCTCTATTCAAAAGACAAAACATATGACGAACATCTGTGATGGACCTGAATGGATGATAACCAACCTGGGAAAAAATTGGATGAGTTAAGAATTTCAGGTATCTCGGTGAAGTCATCCACCTGGAGAATGGATTAAAAGAAGAAGCAATTGTCGGGATGAGGAAGTTAGACCAAGCATACCAACTGACAAAGAATACTTATAACAAAAAGTCTATGAGTATATGGGCCAAGTTCCAACATTATAAAACCTGAGGGCTTATAAGCATCCAAATCTTTGACCACGAATAGACAAGGTAAGCTGAGCGGCTGGAAAAGCGTGAGTGTAGGATATTAAGGAAAATCCTAAGGTAATAGATGGGTCGATGGACAATGGCGAATGAGAGCAAATGAGGACTCGTGCAGCAAGACAGAACCTATCACAGCATCCATTACGAAGAAATGATTGTTATTTTATGGTATCTCATGAAAATGGATGGTGATCGACTAACAAAAAGAATATGGAGTTTCATCCCATCTAAGAAAACGAGGCCGAGATGGTTCAAAGAATGTGAAAAAGATCTTAAGCAGATTGGTATCTCAGAGAGAAATTCCTGAAAGGAACAAATTTAGAAGATTGGTGACCAACTACCAAGGTTTTAACATGGCATCAACATCCGAAAGACAGTGAGGACCATTATCTGAAGAGCATAAAAAGGCACTTCTTGCAGGGGCTCAGAAGATACTGGCAGGAAGTCAAAGCTGGAGCAAGAACAAGACCTGGACACTAGAGTGAAGTCGGTTGTTACCACGCAGTCCGTAGAGACTCACCTCAATAAAAAAAATAAGTAAATAAAAATAAAAGGCTTTCAATGCAGAAGAAATAGGGGATTGAGAACAACACGAATAGAATAAAGGGGGAAAAACATGAGGAGGAGATGGACGAGTACTGGAAAAACAGGAGACGACAAGGGAAGAAGAAGAAGTGAAGTTATTACATGATGAGAGATGGTGATTGGATTTGATTTGATTCAGTTTTCATTACATACACCGAAAAAATGAGATGATTCTCGAGGGTGTGGAACATGTCAGAATGTATAACACAAAACATTTTAATATAATGAATACTACCCTGATCATTTGTCATGAGATTGTCAAAATAGGTGAATACAATACAATAAACTGGAAAAGCTAATATTTACAGAATTAATACACTGTCAGAATGAAACATTGTTATGCACTATTAATAAATTTATCATACACAAAATACCTAATTTTGACTGTTGCAACCAAGTGCTGTCAAAACTTATATCTAACATATTTTTACTTAAGCTGGCCTAACAGTCTCTGTTAGGATATTCATCTATAGAGTAGAAGGCATTGCCTATCAAAAAGTCATTCAAACTTTGTTTAAACTGTGCTTTATCTGAAACCAAGTTTTTAATGGTTGCTGGTAATTTATTGAAAATGTGTGTTCCTGAATATTGGACCCCCTTTTGGACCAACATAAGTGATTTTAGGTCTTTATGTAGATTTTTCTTATTCCTAGTATTGATAATATGTATTGAGCTACTTGTTGGAAATATAGATATATAACTTGCAACAAATTTCATTAAGGAGTAAGTATACTGAGAAGCAATGGTTGGAATTCAAAGTTCCTCGAATAGGTTCTACACGATGTTCTTCAAAGACTGGTCCCAGATACTCCATTGCACCATTCACCGAACCTGATAACCCCGAGCCGTCAGTAACAAAAATTAAGTCTTGCTTAAGAGATTTACAACACTACATGCACTTGTTACCAAAGTCTCATTTACTTTTAGAGCTATCTGTTCCACTTCCTTTTTGGCCCCACTTCTCTCTGTCTTCACTATATCTGAAACAGTTCTTATTTTGTTGCCCGATACAATTATCATTTTCTCTTAATAAAGCTACTTCGATTTCTGGATTACTTAATTCAATATTTTGCAGTATTCTTTGTAATGCATTACAATTCTAATATCAGAAACGTTCCTAGATAGTAGATACAGTCTCCTTTTTGCCCCACATGATATCTTTATTCCTTGTATAATCCATGGTTTATCTTTTGACTTCTGTGTGATCTGAGTTACCTTTAGGGGAAAACAATTTTCAAAAGAGGAGGTAACTTTATTAATAAATGCTTTGCATTTTCCATTTGAGTCAGGTAAACATCTCTCCAGTTCATGTCTTTGAGCAATTTCCTGAATTCCTCAATTTCTGGCTTATTTATTATCCTCCTGTACTCAGATTCAATATTTTTTTATCCTGACAAGTTTCAACATTTAACACAAGATGCTGCACGTCGTGATCAGATAGTCCATTTACTATTGGTTTTGTGATATGACGTCTTTCCCCTAGATTTGTTCATAAAGATATTATCAATAGCAGTCTCAGAGCATTTACATATCCTAGCTGCAAAGTTCACAATAGGAACTAAATTGAATGATAATGTTAAAAACACCAGCAACCACTATTTCCCCTTCTTTTGTTTTCTACACAAGCTATTCCTTTCGCTTTGTGAAATGAAGCACTGCCTAGTTCCAAAACACAGGACTACTATGACAAGGTGAAATGTTCTCAGAGTGCTACATGTATGATAGTAAATGTAATCAGCACTATAGTTGTTTTCTGAGTAGTTATGCTGTGTGTGTTTCATTCAATCAGATGAAATGGAATAAAATCATCAATTTATTTATTTGGGCTCTTTATCACCAAGATACATTCAATGTTGGTTGAGGTTTATCTTTTGAATTCACTCCAGTGTAGATTGTCAAAATTTTATCAGTTGTCAATGTACTTGTAACACAGTTTCCGAATTTACTGCCATCCAGGAAAGTATCGCACTCAAATTATTCTCAGAGACTGAGAGATGGCTGAAACCGAGAGCAGAAAGCTCTGACATATTTAGTGATTAATGGAATATATATCAGAAAGGCAGGTTAGACACTGTAGGAGAGGGAGTGTCCATTGTCTCTATTAAGGTCAAAGCTGATTGTGACAGTGAAGTTATCTGGTTGCGTATAACAAGTCTAGGTGAAATCACGTAAATTAATGGATAATCAGCCACCCAGTTCTGCTATGACAGTTTTGGAGCCATTCACAGAAAGTCTACAGACAGTAGCACGTAAATACCTAGATCATGCAATACTAGTTGGAGGTGAATTTAGCCTACTGAGTATAGATGGTAGCCTATGGCTTCATTGCAGGGGGTGCAGTCAATCTTGTGAAGCACTTTTGAATGTGGTTTTCGAAAATTGTCTTGAGCACCTAGTTTGCCATGCCACATGCAATGGAAATATCTTAGACCTTGTAGTTACAAACAGGCCAGATATCATCAATGACTTCAGCATAGAGATGGGGATTAATAATCATGATAACATCATAACAACTAAGGTTACAAAAATTAATAAATCAGTCAAGAAGGCTAGGAAAATGTTCATGCCAGAAAGAGCAGATAAGCAGATGTTAGCATCTCACTTAGACAGAACTGACATCACTTAGTTCCATTAAGATGGACGTAGAGAGATTATGGTCAAAGCTTAAACAGATCGTGAATTGCACTCTCAACAAGTCTGTACCTAGTAAACGAATTAAGGATGCAAAAGAGCCACTGCGGTTTAACAATGAAATTTGGAAAATACTGAGGAAGGAAAAGCTACTGCACTCTTGGTTCAAAAGAGAATGCCAAATGGCAACAAGGAAAGGTTACTACCACTGTCATACCTCAGCAAAAGATCTGGCTGAGAAGCAGGGGAATTTATTGTCCTATGTAAAATCACTAAGTGAGTCAAAGAATTCCATCAAGTCACTTGACCAATCTGGTGTGGCAGTAGGAGATAAATGTTTTAAATTTTGCATTTAAGAAATCATTCATGCAAGAGAATCATATAAACATACCGTCATTTGACAATAGCACAAAGACACCTAACAACAATCACCACAAGAGGCCAGCACTAGCACAAGTTGTTCACATGATATTCGTTGGACTGTTGCCTGTAAACCCGTCCCATGTCAGTGCTCTTGGAAGAGAGCTGTGGCAGTGACACGGCTCTGTTGTTGTTCCTGTGCAGTGATCTGCAAAGACGCGACGGTACGGGACGGGGGGTCGGGTCGAGATTCAAGCAGTGATTAAATACTTCATAAAGAAAGGTATGAAAGTGAAGGACATTAATGCTGATTTCCAGAAAACACCAGGGGACTCTGCTCCTTTGTCTTCAACTGTTGCCAAGTGAATAAATGAATTTCAATTTGGTCAGGAGAGCTTAGATGATGATCATCCATGAATAGGTCAGCCAAAACGTGTCACTACTCTAGAAATCATTGCAAAAGTCCGCATAATGATCAAGGAGGATCACCAATTTAGAGTGCATGAAATTGCTCACGCTTGCCAGATGTCATCTGAAAGATATTCACAAGATGGGTGCCGCGACTCTTGACGCTGTGTCAAAAGCGCATGAGAATGGACATATCACAACAAGTTTGGCCTGTTTTAGGAGAAACAAACAAGATCTTTTGTGCTGGTTTGTGACCACGAGGAAACTTTGGTTTACTACTATACCCCAGAGACAAAGCAACAATCAAGGCAGTGGAAACATGCTGAATCTCCGCCGCCAAACTCCTTCAGCGGGGAAGGACATGGCGTCAGTGTTCTGGGATGCGCCACCAAATTCCTTCAGCGGGGAAGGGCATGGCATCAGTGTTCTGGGATGAGAAGGGGATTCTGTTTGTACATTATCTCCCCACTGAGCAAACAATTACTGGAGAATACTATGCTAACCTTCTGGACAAATTGCAACAAATGATATGCGAAAAAGGCCAGGTTTAATAAGGAAGAAAGTCGTCTAGCATCAAGCAAATGCACGCTCGCATGCATGTACCATCGCCATGGTAAAATTACACAAACTAAGGTATGAATTGTTGCCACACGTGCCTCTTCCCTAAACTTAAAATTTTTCTTTGTGGATGAAGATTCACTTAAATGAAGAATTGATAGCCTGAGTTGACAACTATTTTATAGGCCTGGAGGAAAATCATTGTCGAGATGGGATCGAGGTATTGGAACACTGTTGGACCAAGTGAATTAATCTACAAGCAGGGTACATTGAAAAACAAAAAAGTTTCAGTGACATAAGTACATTTTTTCTATTCTGTTTCAAGAACTTTTCAAACCACCCTCGTAAGCATCCCCGACGCCTGAAATAATTAAAAACAAATAAGTCGCCAGTTGCAGATGGAATCTCAATTTGGTTTTACAAAGAGTGCTATATGGCACTGGACCCTTACTTAGCTTGTATTTATTGTGAATCTCTCACCCAGCAGAAAGACCTAGCAACTGGGGAAAAAAATACAGAGGCGTCTCCTGTATATACGAAGGGCGAAAGAACAGACCCGCGAAATTACAGACCAATACCCGTAACATCAGTTTGCTGCAGAATTCTTGAACATATTCTGGGTTTGAATCTAATCAGTTTCATAGAGACCAATAAGTTTATGTCCACAAATCAGTACAAAGCATCGCTCATGGGCAACTCAGCATGCCCTTTTGTCATACGACGTCTGTTCAAAAAATTCCAAAACTTTGTCCACAAAATTTTCTATGCTTATCTTTTAATTACTATGGATTGTCTCCTTCGAAATACTCTCCTCCACAATTGATACACTGCTCCCAATATCATTTCCACTTCCAGGAGCAGTCTTGACACACCTCTTGCTGGGTCGCATAAAGTGCCGTCTGCGAATTTTCTTTTATCTCATCTACCATTGCAGAACTTCATCCTTTTCAACTTTGGAAATAAAAAGAAGTCTGCAGGGGTCATACTATTCTCGCAAGGAACATCTCATTCTCATTTGTGAGATCCAAAAGTTTTTTTGGTCTTGACTCATGAGCCGTGGAATGAACTTGGCGGCAACACAATGCATTCCAAGATGCTGTGTCATTTCATAACATGATCCAATTGAAATGTTACATTCTTCTACAATCTCTCAGACAGTGTATCTTCGACTGCCGCACACAATTTCTTTGACGTTCCTGACACAAGCGTCATCAGGGGACATCTAAGAGCGTCCTGAACAAGGATTATTTTTGACTTTTGTAAAGCCATTTTAAAACGTGTGAATAATACATAACACCAAGTATGGCTTAAGCACTCATCGCTATAGGCTCCCTGCATCATTTGGTGTGTCTGTGTAAAGGTTTTCTTGAGTTTCACGCAAAATTTAATGCAGATGCATTGCTCCTCTAACTTTGCCATCACAAAATTCACAAACCCAGATTCCATATTTCTTGATTTCCGAGAAGCATTTGACATAGTGCCTCACTGCAGACTTTTAACAAAGGTACAAGCACATGGAATAGGTTCCCAGACATGTGAGTGGCTCAAAGACTTCTGAAGTAATAGAACCCACTACATTATCCCGACGGTGAGTGTCCATCAGTGACTAGGGTATCATTAGGATCATTCCAGGGATGTGTGATAGGAGCGCTATTACTCATATTTTCTATGTGCATAACTGATCTGATGGACAAAGTGGACAGTAATCTGTGGTTGTTTGCTGATGATGTTGTGGTGTATGGAAGGTGTCATTGTTGAGTGATTTAGGAGGATAAAAGATGACTTGGGCAAAGTTCCCAGTTGGTGTGATAAATGACAGCTAACCCTAAATGTAGAAAAATATAAGTTACTGCAGATGAGTTGGAAAAACTAATCCATAATGCCAGAATCCAGCATTAGTAGTGTCATGAATGAAGTCACATTGTTTCAGTATCTGGACATAACGTTGCAATGTGATATGAAATGGAACAAACTTGTGAGGGTCATGGTAGGGAGGGCGAATAATCATCTTTCGTTTGTTGGGTGGATTTTACTACAGTGTGGCTCAGCTGTGATGGACATCACATATAGGATGCTAGTGTCTGGGATCCACAAGGGGTCGAATTAAAGCAGACATTGGGGTAATTCAGAGGCAGGATACTAGATTTGTTAACAGTAGGTCGAAACAACAACATACAAGTATTATGGAGATGTTTCTGGAACTCAAATGGGAATCCCTGGAGGGATTTTGAGGAACACTGTGCTGACTGCAGAACAATTCTGATTGCACCAACATACATTATGCGTGAGGACCACGAAGATAAGAGACGACAAATTAGGACTCATAGAGAGGCATATAGACATTCACTTTTTCCTCAATCGATTGGCAGATGGAACGGAAAAGGAACTGACTACAGTCGAAATAAAATTACTTGATAGTTGGCACTTCAAACGCCAATAAGAGTAGTCAGCGTCACACTTGAACTGTCTGCTGTTGCCAAACTCCACCAAAATTGGCCAGTCACTTCCAATTCCTGGTTCAGCATTCTTTCTTGATGTATTTGTATCCCGAATTACGAGCCCGACACTTTTATTATGTATTTCATGACACGCGATAGCTACACCAAAAACAACACACATTAACAATGCTAATGAAAGACACACATTTCATTCATAGCACTAACCAAACACTACCGAATAACTCAGCACAAGGTGTAATTCAGTATCATACATATAGTTATCATATTCACAGAGATCATCTTACATTAGATAAGCTTTTCACTACATTGTGTGAAACTGAAATTTTTAAGGTTGCAGTTCATAGTTGCAACTGGGTCACTACATTCACATATATAAATACTTCATGCAGTGCTGTGGCATAGCACAATGGTTGGCAGATTAATCTAATGTGTAGCATGTCGTAGGTTTGAATCTCATCAATGTAGCAAAATTTTTATTTCTAAATCTAACCAAAAGAGTGTGATTATTATTTTCATTCAATTAATTGGTTTAAATGTATTTTTTTATTTTTAATACTTTGCTGCATCATTTTTCATCATTGTTTTGACTGTTCTATTTGGTCTTATTTTTCTTCCTGTCACTATTTCTTCATTTGGAATCTGCCTCAGTCATCTATAATCCACGAACAAGTGCCCACATGGACTGTTCACTTGTTTCTAACATGGCAGCATGTGCAGCTAGAGTAAGGATAGTTACAGGTAACAAATGAAACGGAGAAATTTTAATTTGCTTTCAGCCCTGAAATTGAGTTTTTGTTGTCTTGAGTTTACCCTTAAGCGTTAGCTTTAATCGCCATGAACAAAGCGATCATGATGTTAGTACTGCTGCAGACTGTTGACCACAATTTTCTCGGCTGGGTTAGGACACAAGTTTACAGTCAGGGATACAAAACGGGTCGTCTTCCCCAGTTCAGTCACTGGTCACTTTAAATCAATAGTCGACAGAGTATCCAACATTTCTGACATACCTTGCACCAGCCACTAGAAAAATTGCTCTGTGTTAAACGTTTAACATAATTTGTGAAGTGAGCCGCTTGTTTGCTGTCACCTGTAACCAAACGGTAGCTGGTAGCCAATGTGGCAACATTGTTGCGGCAAGTGATTGATGTCAACTATCAAGTAATTTTATTCAGACTATTGTAGTGAGACAGAGTACCTTCTGCCATGCACCATATGGTGGCTAGTGGAGTATGTATGTAGATGTGGAATCAGTCTTTCCTTCTCATCCCATCTGGAAAGTCTCCCCTGATCTGCAGTTCTGGGTAACTTTCTCAAAATCTACAATTTTTCCTAGACCTATCCTTCACCCCTCTTCCTTCCACTTCAACCCTTCTGCCTGAAGAATGAGCTACTGGCTCTGAAAGCTTGCCTAATTATAATCTTCTTTTATGTGTGTGTTCTGCCGCCACTTAGCAAGTAGATTGTTTATCTATCCAATTCAATTATCATGTAACCAAAAGCTGCATTTAACACACCAAGTCTCTTTTACCAATCACTTTTAATATGTCCTACAGAATGTACTGTCTATCCTGTCCTTTTTTTGTGATTACTGTTTTGTTGTACTTTTCTACAGGCATCATCTTACTTATTAGGAGTCAGTTCCTTCATGTTGTTGTTGTTGTGGTCTTCAGTCTTGAGACTGGTTTGATGCAGCTCTCCATGCTACTCTATCCTGTGCAAGCTTCTTCATCTCCCAGTACCTACTGCAACCTACATCCTTCTGAATCTGCTTAGTGTATTCATCTCTTGGTCTCCCTCTACGATTTTTACCCTCCACGCTGCCCTCCAATGCTAAATTTGTGATCCCTTGATGCCTCAAAACATGTCCTACCAACCGATCTCTTCTTCTAGTCAAGTTGTAGAGCTGCATGTACTCGGGAAAAATTACGGCTGTAGTTTCCCCTTGCTTTCAGCCGTTCGCAGTACCAGCACAGCAAGGCCGTTTTGGTTAATGTTACAAGGCCAGATCAGTCAATCATCCAGACTGTTGCCCCTGCAACTACTGAAAAGGCTGCTGCCCCTCTTCAGGAACCACATGTTTGTCTGGCCTCTCAACAGATACCCCTCCGTTGTGGTTGCACCTACGGTACGGCCATCTGTCTCGCTGAGGCACGCAAGCCTCCCCACCAATGGCAAGGTCCATGGTTCATGGGGGGAGTTCCTTCATAGTCAACAGTTAAGGAATGGGTGGCTGAATTCATATGTAGCATATGTCTCTGTAAGATGACTCATGAACAACTTCCTAGAATTACAATCAAATATGAAAATGCTGAGAAAGAACACAGTGTGATATTGCAAGATCAGTAATTAAAAAGATGAGCAAAACATTTGATGCCGTGGCCATACCAGAAAGTGAGTGGCATGTCTGTTGAAGCCTGACTACAACCTAATGTGAAAAACAATTTGGGACAATCTGACACACAACTGATTCTATGCACCAATCTGTTCCCGTGGATGAAATGAAACAGCAGTTGCACAAAAATAGCCAAGGTGACTTAATCGGAGAGAAAGAGTGGTCATTGTTTTCTAGGATGCAAAAGGGATTTGTATTTTAGATTAGCTTGCAAGACTGAAACAATACCTCACAAATACAATGCAAGTATTCTGACTCAACTGGATGAAAAAATATGGAGCCAAGACCCAGGGGGAAAAAAAAGTTTATTGTCAGTGAAATGCATATGGTCACAAAGGCACTTTCACAATAGGAAAACTGGGAGTTTCAAGTGTGAAGTTTTCAAATATCTATTCCATTCTCCAATTTTTTCACATTCTGACTTTAGCTTCTTCTTCTTTTCTTTTTGTATGAATGATTCACTTAAGACTACATGCGTCACAGCTCAAAACCGTTTTGTGAGTCAACAACTGGATATGTTTTCACTGGTCTGTCTCTTGTAACTCCGTTGGACATGGAGGTAGCAAATGAGGATGTAGGATGTCCATGACATACTGCTGTGCTGTCAGAGTGACCTGAAGTCATATCCGATGCTGCCCCACACGCCCTCTCCCTATGTCGTTGTCATACTCACTGACAACTGTCATCGCGGGTCTTGCAGAATGTCTCACTGCTGGTCACATGACAGGTGCAGGTGTGAAAGGGTTACTATGTGCTCGGCGTACATTACAGCAATTCTCCCATGGGCTCGTCAGACACGGTAAACCGGAAGCTTGCTGACAAGCACACCACCCTTACGTTCCCAAGCAGTCCAACATGGGGCCACTACCACATCTGAATGACTCACAAATCTGCATATTGCATAATTCAATCAGCCTGGCAAATGGAGACACCCAATTAGGCCCCTTCAAATTTTGTTGCGTGCTGATAATGCTGACTCACAGAAGTACAGGGCATCTGTGTCCTTCACAGGGATCACTCAACATCTTACACTCTTCACATCTCTTATAGCTCCTACCATTCTTGGTAACAATCCGAGACACAAACAAAGCTAATGCAATCTGGTGGCCTTTGTATCCATTTCAGAGAGTTGCGACTCTCATAATTTACCACTGGTATGCACACTCATGAAACTACGTTGCTTCAGGGAGCTTCCCTTTTTTTTCTTCAAGCTGTTTAGTTCTTTGAATCCATTTTTCTTGTAGCTCAGAATAATTATTTTATTGTGTAGCAAACTTACAGACTAGCATTCTGGTCTGAGCTGTCGGAGTTGGCGGTCATGTGTGTGTGAGGTGTGCTTGCTTGTGTGAATGAATGGTGTGTATTTCTATTTCTTTTTCTGATGAAGGTTGTGGCCAAAAGCTTATGTGTAAGTGTCTTAACTGTGCCTGTCTGCATTTTAACGTGCCATCTTTATGGTAATTAGCACTCTATCTTTTCCTACACTGCTGATATTCCAACCTGGAGTTTCCATTGTTTGAACTTACGGTCTACTGTTTTATGTTGCAGTGCACTTCTACAAGTGTAATACACAAATGTTGCCTTAGGAAAGAGTCACAATAACATCCATGTCTACCTTTTGCTATTTTTTACGAAATAGCACATCACACTCGAAATTTAACTTAGCCAATGAAATAAGTTTGAAGATTTATTGTGTGTAAGAGACACGAGGGCCCACTGTGTGGGAAATGTGGGAAGTTCTGTGCAGAGATGGAGTTATCCACAGACGCAGTAAGTCTTGGGAACTATACGGGTGTTTAAACATCGACACCTGCTGGGATGAGGGGCCACTTACTCTGAGGTGGCGCTGTGCCAGCAACGAGCTCGACCCATTGATTAGCACCACAGATGACAATGAGCAACCAGCTGCTTCTCTGTGCAGAGATATAAAATTTATCGATTTTGGACATCTTTTGACAATCTGTCACATGGAGAACAATGTTTACTCTGGCAATTTTAACACTAATCTAGTGTTCTGCAACATATTAATGTGAAATGTTGTCTATGATGTTGAAGCGTGTAAGTTAAACTGATATCTGAGAATTTGTTGTTTTTGTGGCATTATCTGGAAAATGGCCTCTCTTGCAGCTCCAAGCATAAATGTCAAGTGAAGAAGAATAATTAGCACAGCACACTGGAACCGAGTAGGGATCCGGTTTACTGCTCGGCCACTAAATTAGCATATCGTGAGTACACCAGAAGAGACGCTGTACACACTTGCATATACTACATACACAAGTACAAGCATCGATCAAGCTACTGCGAAACTGCACTCTGTGTGACTCATCACTACATCAGAATACTGTAAATGTGGTGATTCCAATTTCTTAAGGTCTCTTCCTGTTTGTTTTCATCAGTAGGATCTTATTTTTCAAGTATGTGGGAATCCAATGAGCTGCCTGTTTGGATACATTCTTTCTGTATGTCCCACAAGTTGGATTCCTTGGAGACACATTGTAACAAGAGCTTTTAGGAATTTGCCTGGAGATTTCACACTGGGTTCTGTGTGATGTATCCCATCCTTTATTCTTGGACCTAAGATTTTTACTACAATTTTACATTCTTCTAATTCAGTTTGCTGTTTTCATGTCTTGTGTTGGACAAAGAGTCTCTCTCATGCATAAAGAAATTCTAATTTGATCACTGTTGTACAATGTTAGATTTTAGAGTTCCAGGAAAAATACTTTTAGTTAACTGAGAGACAGTTTGTACTTTCTGAAGTCTGGATTCTATGGCCTTCTTTTCATTATGATGTTCAGTGGTCTTTTTCACCAAATTATTTAAACTATTTAACACCGAATACTATGTCATTGCCTATATAAGTTCACCCAGTGCCATTTTGGTATCAGCCAAGAATTTTTTCTCCAGGTGAAATTAGTAGTCCAATTTTCCTAGCTTGCTCCCTTAATATTTCAAATTGCTTTAGCATATCAGTGATGTCTTTGTCAATTAGTATTATGTCATCGGTATAGGTTACACAATATAATTCTATCTTTAAGTTTACGTTCTAGTCAGTGTAATAGTACACCTGCTCTTCTCCATTATCTTACAATTTTCTTAGGGGCATAGTTGAATAGCAATGTGATATGCCATCCCATTTTCATATTCTTATGTCTGTCTTAAATTACACTGCTTGAAAAAAAGTGAGACACTCAGAAGGTGGGGAGAAAACAAATTGAAACATAGCTAATTTAGAGGGTATGTGATGTTATTTCAGTGATAACAAAACAGAGTCAAATTTACACAGAACTTATCAGTTTGAGCCCACTTATCAATACAGCAATGCACCCTGTCTGGCCTGGACAGTGCGGGAGGATGTCGTAAAGCTGCTGCATACCCTCCTGAGAAAGGTGATCCACAACTGTTGTAACTGGACATTGCAATCATGGATACAGGCAGTGGGATGGAGTTGACGTCCATGTTGGTCCCATAATGTTATATCGGGGACAGATATGGGGATTTTGCTGGCCACAGGAGTGTATCAACATCACACAGACAATTTAAAGAGACACATACTACATGTGGACAAGCACCGGCCTGTTGAAAAATAGCACCACAATACTATTACACACTGCTGTACCATCAGAGTTCCCACGGCCATTACAAGCCGTGACCTGAAGTCATACCCAATGGCTCCCCACACCATGGGACTCCTTTGTGACCCCCCCCCCCCCCCCCCAAAATGTGGAAGAATGGGACCTCTCCCCATCTCCCCGGGTCACTGTCAAACTTCTCCACGATAGTCATTTGGAGCAGTGCAGGACTGGGACTCATCAGTGAACATAATGTGACGCCATTCATTAGCAGTCCGTACTTCTTGATCATGGCACCACTTCACATGCAGTCATTTGCTTGGGTGTTAATGGCAGCCTATGCGCAGGACGGCAATTCCATAGTCTGGCTGCTCCTAGCTGTATGACACAGCATGTTGCAAGGAGACTATTACAGTGAACTCCTGTTTATCCGAAATGATCAGGACGGTGGTCAGTTCCGATAACGAAAATTCCAGATAAATCAAAGTCCCCCTGTTTTCACATGTGAACACTCCAAATTGCGTCAATATTGCGAAATACGATCGTAAAACGTGCGTAGGGTATGTAAAACATTACTGATATGGTTGCAAATAACCCTACACTTTTTTACTGAAAAAATTGTGTTGACATGTTAAAAAGGCACCAAACTATGATTGAAAACTCAAAGTTTTTAAATGCTGTATAACAAAGCTCATTTATTTTGGATTCTTACAGAAAAAATCTCCCTTATTTGGCAGCAGGAAAAAACAGGAGTTTTAATTTTATTATCTACTCTTTCGAATAAAAAATAAACTACTGAACAAAATTATGAAACAAATCTAGAGATTACTCAAAGGAACGAAAAGTCTGTCCAGAGGAACTTTCAAGAAAAGTAAAAAAAAAAAAAAAAAAAAAAAAAAAACTTTTTAAGTTATGGACATAGAAGTTCTAGGATGCTTCATTAGAGTTTATTTTTTGGTAACGAAGTCACGAATGCCTTTTTTTCTTTTTTTTTTTTGCTTGAGAAACTATTGCTGCAACAATACATCTCCAACGTTGAAATCAAACTATTTCAGGATAAATCGTCTCCTCCTGTTGGCTGATGTACTCCAGGGCAGTTTGGATCACTTCGTAACAGAATGTGTGAGGAATATTTTTCTCTGATTCATCATCAGAAACATAGTCTTCTAACGCTTTATGATCGGTCACAATTTGGACGATTTCATCCTCAGTCACATGAAAAAATGCCATTTTCCATCCACTCTTCAATGTCTTCGAAGTGTGTGTCTTTACAACCAGCTTCTCCAGTAAATTCACCAAAATTATGTCAGCTTGAGTTTCGGTGTTGTCTCCTCCTTCCCACCACTTAGGTTGCCTTACGATCTAAGAGTTTTTTCCAAGACCTAACAAGAGGAACTGGAGGAATTAGATTCCAAGCTTCAGCAATCAATGAATGACACTTAAAACATCAATTTCTTTAAGAGCTTCCACAAAATCATCTGCAGCATCAATCACACCTATTAAGTATTCCAGCATCTTGTGTCTGTAATGTTTTTCCATCGCCTCAAGAATACCTTGGTCCATCGGTTGACATAGAGATGTGACATTTTGTGGAAGAAATACAACTTTGATATCCCCATCTTGCAGATCACCTGGGTGAGAAGGAGCATTGTCCACAAGAAGTAGCGCTTTTCAAGGAAGTCCTTTTCCTTCCATGTAATTTACTACAGCTGAAACAAACTCTGCCTGGAACCACTCTCTGAAGATGGCACGGCACTGTTCATACATGCCTTAAGACTGATTCGTGTACCTCAGTGGGAAAGCTGGTTGGTTGGTGTCTAAATGCTCTTGGTGTTTTGGATTTGCCAATTAAAGTAAGACACAGTTTATGATTGCCAGTGGCATTACTGCAAGTGAGGACAGTAAATCTTTCTTTGATTTTTTTGTATCTGGAAGCCATTTCTTCTTCTTTAGAGGCAAGGGTTTTCGTTGGCAGCATTTTGTAATTCAACCCAGTTTCATCACATTTGTAAAGTTGATTGTCAGTATAACCTCCTTTGTCAATGATTGTGTGCAGTTTCTTCTTAAAATCAGCATAGCAGCTTCATCCCCAGATAATGATTTGGCACTGATGGCAATTTCATGGATGCCATGCTGCTTCTTGAAATGATCCTGCCAGCCATTACTTCCGAGGAATTCTTGCATCTTTCCTTCTATCAGCTCATTAGCTCATTTTGACAAATTAGAGGACCTGAAACTGACACACCTTTGGCTCTTATTTATTCGTGCCACAAAAATAATGCCTCTTCTAACTGAGGATGTGAACCTTTTCTCATTGTTTTTCAAGATTTCACTGCGCTGCCCAATGCTTGGATGGAACAAAAATTTTTCAATTCCTGATCGATTTGTCTTCCGATCAGTAATTGTACTCCTACTCTGCAGCAACTTTTGTGGGTGGCTCACCAGCATCAATTCTCTGCAAAGTGTGATGCTCTTTTTCCAACAAGATCACATTCATTTTATGTTACGTGCCCGTAGTCACGTTCAGTGTTCTTTTTACAGACACTCAACTGAGTCCTTTATGGTTTTTGGCCCCTTTTATCTCTGGACACTTTAAGGCACATAGTGGGAGCACAAAACCTCAAATCAGAAACACACAAATGCACAACTTGACAACACTCGAGATGCACTAGACAAACTTTTGATTTTTGAAACCAGGCTGTGGCAGCCATCAAATGAAAGCATTCGATACATCTATGCCATTTCCTCTGTTCTACCCAAGCCCACGTGGCAACACAACAGGGTGTTGTACGTTCACTGTTAAACACTCAGCTTTGATGTACCGACAACAAGTGGAAAGAGTTAGGCGGCGCACTCTAATTGTCAGTTTCGACAGGCCTACGTTGCGCTCCATAGAACAATACTGTATGTACTGTGCTTCCAAGGAGTTCCAATAGATGGCAGTGGCATGAAACCATGCAATACGAATAAGAAACGCACTAGAGCTTCAACCAACACACGCACGAATTGACGATACTTGGACTTTTGACACGCACCAGTGCACTGATTAGCAGTAGATTGCCAAAAAACACCAGCAAATGCTTGGCTCCAGGTGCACGCAAATTGAAACTTGTCAAGTGTCAATCTAGCTAGCCAAAAGTGTAGCTGCACGAGAGTTTACTGTACTTGTTCTCAAATGGCAGTCACAGACGTGAACAGGTTACAATGTACTCAGTACACTACACAGTGATGCTCCCTTGTAGTGGTCTGATGTAGTCAACTGGAACACTGATGATGAGTAAGCCCTTACTTTCCAACATCAGGCCACTGTCAGATCCAAATACTCCAAAAATACAGATGTTGCAAGGTTTAACCAGGGGACCAAATGGACATCCACAATGAGGTTTCTTTCAAACTCTCATCAGATAATGCTGTCTCACACCAATATGCAGCACCTTCATATCCTCCAGAGTGATGATTCAACATCTGACGCTATTCACATCCCTTATATACCACACGATGCTTGCTAAACAGCAATAAAAAAAAAGAACACTAATGAATAATGAAGGAAAAGACAGACTGTTACTTACCATAAAGAAGATACCTTAGGCTGCAGATGGGAAGAATTAAAAGACACTTACATAAAGCTTTCAGCCACAGCCTTCATCAGTAAGTAGTAATCTGTCTTTTCCAACATTGTTGATATTCCTACTGGAGTTTCCATTGTTTCAAGGACACTGATGCTTTTCTGTGAGTGTTTGCTTTATGATGTTTTCTGCATTTTAGCTTTTTTTTTAAAAAAGAAAAAAGAAGAAAGAAAGAAAGAAAAAAAAAAGATTTGTTGCTGGAAAACTTCTGAAGTCCAATAAAGGAGTTACAACAGCCATATATGGTTATCTGGTGGACCTTGCAGAACCAAATTCTAGGGCTGAAATATACTGTTGACCAATGGGCATTAATCAGAATGAATACTAAATAAAAAATTAAATCCAAGTTTACACAAAAAACACAGGTTCTATCACTGTTGCTTTTCATTCTATTTTGCTCTTATGTTTGCTATGACTTGTTAAGCAGAAATTTTCTTTCTATCTACAGAGTTACATTTGCTGTAATGTATCTTACCTCCATGTTGTTTCTTCTTTCTTCTCACTGCTGCCCCAATCATGGCAAGCAAGTCATCCTCACTGCATTTGCTTCGTATTGCATCTCTGAAACAACAGTTAAAACACCTGTTAAACAGTACCAGGCAATTACCACACAGTGAAATGTTGGTACACTAAAAAGGAAGAAAAACTTTGCAGAAATCTTCAACAGTAATCTTGTAGTCTGCAGTAGGCAACAGCAGGATAACAAACCCACTGGACAAGAATGGGAAAGTCATGATAGAAGTTACTTTTATTTTTATAAATAAACAGGTATCTTACACAAATGCTCAAGAGTATACATAGGATCTCGGGCTGAAGAGGTGGAGCAGAAACTGACATTAGTTTTGTTGAAGAGGGAGTACTGGAACACAGCACAATTTCTTGCAAAATGAAGCCAAATTTATTGATAAACTCTTAATTAATTGCCAAGCTCACTAATGTGACCATTTTATAACAGGTACTTACTGCTTGGAGTATATGTGACTTTTCAGGCTTGCCTAATAGATCTGTTGCAAAAACACTTTGGGTTCCCCACCAGATAACATTATGCAAGTCCCTCCCTCAATATTTCTGTGACACAACGTTTTGGCATCTTCAGGTGGTGGTGATTTCCACCATCACTGCTGCAAGATGCAACTGGCAATTTCCACGTGACAGCTTTGAAATTTATCATGTGGATGACTATGACCATCATATTTAGAATTCAGAGGATTTCATAGAATACCTGAAGATGCTTAAACTAGAACTTTCAGATCTTTTAGTTAGCTCAAATGTTATATCATTACTTACAAAAGTGCCCCTGCAGCCCTCATTAGAGGTTATTAGCAGCAAGTTTGAGAAAGAAATTGTGATGCTGTTTAAACATGTGCATACCTCATCCTATTTCTTATGTAACACCAACTACTTTAATCAAGTGGACAGTGTTCCCATGGGAGATCCTCTATTTCCCTTAGTAAATATCCAACATTCCTCCTTCTGGCAGATTGCTGAAGAGACATTTGTGGTGTGGCCCACATAATACAGACACTACCTATGTCCCTGCAGCATTTGCACTCGCTCCACCTGAATATTCAGTTCACTGTGGAAGTACAAAAAGATAGCAGCTTACCATTCCTGGATGTCACGGTTAGAAGAAAAGCTGACATAGCACTGGGGCTTAGTCTCTACTGCAAACTGATACACGCAGAGTTATATTTGAGGTCCAAAAGTTGCCGTCACCCTGCACAATGTGGTAGTGTCTTACACTCCCTGGCACATAGAGCACACGTGATTTCAGATACCGACAGTCTGCCTGGTGAACTGTAACACCTAAGAACAGTGTTCCAGCAGAATGTTTATTCTTGTAAACAGATTTGCAATGTGTTCTGAGCAAAGCAAGTTCAGTGTAGGGATGTAAATGAAGATACTTAGACAAGCACTGCAAATGGCTTTCTTGCCATATTTCAGTGGCATGTTTTCAAAATTAAAAGAATCGCTAAGAGAAACAGAATCAAGTGTGTTTTTCGTCTACCAGCAAAACTAAGGAATTGTTTGTGTTCAGTTAAAGACAATCTTGACCTTAGAAAACACAGATCATATATAAGATCTGATGCCATTATGGGAAACCTTATATAGGGCAGACACCTCACATTGTGCAAGAACACTGTGTTCAACAGCGCTGACAAAAATGCCACCCAGTAAATTAATGGTAGCAGAGCACTGCCTGAATACAGGGCACCACACGTTTCCCAAGAGGACTGAAATTTTATCCTCAGCATCATCACTCTAGGACTGTGTTTTTAAGAATGAGGCATGTATCCATACGGTGGGCAATCTTACCAACAGGAATATGGAATTTTGACTAAGCACTGCCCAGAATCCAGCACTGACTGCCATGAAATTAAAACAGTAGAAACCAGATCCTCCGATGTATGACCTGATGCCGTACCTTGCAGAGAGTTAATTCAGCTCTTAACCACACGAGTGTCCAGAAGTGCAGTCATTGCCCACAACACATAAGCAGAAGGCTACTATGAATGGCATTTACATCCAACTGGGAGTGCCTGTCCACACATTCGTACTCCTGCTTCTAGCCTGACAAATTTCAATTCTGCTGTGCGAATATCACCAGCCACATCTTGCAGCAGTGATGACAGGACCCACCACTACCTGAAGATGATGAACAGTTGTGTTGGTGAAATATTGTGAGGCTTGGACAAAGTTATTCAGTGGCAAATCTGAGAAGATTTGTATACATTATTTTTCTGTGACGCAGGTAATGTGCACCAAAATGTGATAACTTTCTTTATTTTCCTTTTTGTACATTTCAAAATACCCCAAAAATTGGTGAGAAACACTGAACATATGACATAACCAGATGACACACCCCACAGCATGTGCAGCAGTCGGGGTTGAGTGTAAATGAATGATTGAGCAGTGCAATACTTTCATTTGAGCAAACAGAGCAAATTTCGAAAACATTTTGTAAATATGATCTGTTGTAAATGTAGATGTTAAAAATTATTGTCCCTGCTGTAATCAAGCAAAAGCAGTTCTGATTTTGTGTTTATTGCTTCTGTCCCTTCTCTTGTTAGTAAAGAAAACATAGGTCATTTAATGGCGATGATGCTATTCTGAAGTTTATACTCATCTACTTGTTATGCAATATGGTAGGTTTTCATTGTACTGTACTTTGCAAGAAATCAAGGAAACTGCAAGACCGGTAAATAAAATAATAAACTTCTATATATAAAAATAAAGATGAGGTGACTTACCGAACGAAAGCGCTGGCAGGTCGATAGACACACAAACAAACACAAACATACACACAAAATTCAAGCTTTCGCAACAAACTGTTGCCTCATCAGGAAAGAGGGAAGGAGAGGGGAAGACGAAAGGAAGTGGGTTTTAAGGGAGAGGGTAAGGAGTCATTCCAATCCCGGGAGTGGAAAGACTTACCTTAAGGGGAAAAAAGGACAGGTATACACTCGCACACACGCACATATCCATCCACACATAAAGACACAAGCAGACATATATATATCTGCTTGTGTCTGTATGTGTGGATGGATATGTGTGTGTGTGTGCGAGTGTATACCTGTCCTTTTTCCCCCTAAGGTAAGTCTTTCCGCTCCCGGGATTGGAATTTTACTATCATTACTTTTTTTTTTTTTTTTTTTTTTTTTTTTTTTTTTTTTTTTTTTTTACTTGTATCACACATATTCCACACGGTTCATGCTCACTCCTTCAATGATACTGCCCATCCTTCTCTAGTGTGTGAGTTGTCCCTGCTTTCCTGCGTGTTTGTTGGTTTAAACACCCTTGTTTCAAAAGAGAGTGACAGCTTAGATACAGTCTTGTCAACATTTTGTATTTTTATTTAGCAATTATTGTTTGAGCCTTATAGGTGAACGTCACAAGATATTGTCAACCACTGCATTCACTAGATGGGAATGGGGTTCATGGGGTTCATTTTTTAAGTTGCTGTTATCTTTTTCATCCTATCTTGGACTAGCTTTTCCATACTCCCACTCTATTTTACGTAGCCAAACAGTTATCCGCCCTTGCAAACTTGCTCCTTTACTACCAAGTCAACTAATACTGGGCAGCATAACAGAAGTTCCAATATCCACCCTACTTACTATGAACTTACTTTTCTTAGCTTCCAATTTTATTAGTCATTTGGTTTTTAAGATACTTAAATTAATTGTTTGACCCTGTATTTTTATATCTTATTTTACCTTCGGTTGATAAAGGATTTCTGGTATGCTCACAAAGAGAGAGCTGATTCTTCCCACCCCTCACCCCCCTTACCATGTCCTGAAACAAACTTATCGCCAAGTCTTAGTCTAGTCATCAATTTAAAAGTGTCAGTTGTTGGTCCCATTGTCTAATAATTTGTACATTTATACACATGAAGTTCCAATTTTTATTTGGAATATATAGACTCTGATAATCATGAATCACAGTTGGAATGGCTCTGGGCACTATGGGACTTAACATCTGAGCCAAGGCAGGATTCAAACCTGCGACCGTAGCAGTCGCGCAGTTCTGGACTGAAGGACCTAGAACCGCTCGGCAACGGTGGCTGGCGAATCATAGTTACCATCACATGGACAGAAATACTGTGTTAACTTTAATACAACACAGGGACATAGCCAAAAATGTCTTTACATAATTTCCAGTTCTGATTACTTTCCTTTAATTTAATCTCACTAATAGGTTAGTGTAACATGATGTTGACAGAGGCAAATTATATATACTCACAAATTATTTAGCTAGAGGTATCTGGTTTGTATGTCTGGGAGGGAGGAGGGTGCAAGCTGAAAACTTCAAGAAAAGATTACTCATTTCATACCTGCTGGATTTAACTGCAGTTTATCTCTTCCATATACCAACCACATACCTAATGTGCATGGCAAACAGTTTGAAAGTATTATTCTATACTCAGCATTTGGAACTATCAGTTCCTTCATGAGAGAGGAAAGAGGGATAAGTTTCTGAAGGTCTCAAAGGTCACTCGGAGTCCATGACTAATGTGAGGACAAGAGGAACGAATGTGTCTATAAGAAGTTTTGGAATTTCACCTCCTGAAGGTAAAATACTGATCACTCTGTCAGTCTTCTAGTAATTTTATGGTTTCCTCGCATGAATTTTCACTTGGACATGATTATTCTATGTTTCATCACTCACCTGAGAGATATCTCTGAATACCCAAAGAGACACACCTCCAAATTGCCATCAGCTGTTATCTGTAAACGGTTGCACGTGCCACAGAAGTGTTCACTCATTGAGGTAATAAATCCCACACGTCCCTTGAAGCCCGGGACATGGTATGCCTGCAAAAAGAAATTGTAAGAAAATAGCTACTGCTGTTGTGTAAATACTATAAATGTGTTGCTCACCAAGTGGAGGAAGGAGAAAATGTGCATTAAGGGGAGTTTGAACGCCCTATCCTGACAATGTTAAATTTGGTGACTTAACTTCCCCGTATTTCAGGAACAACTGTAGCCATTGACAAGAAACTTTTACAGGACATTAAACTATATGTTCTGAGTCTTACAATAATTGCATTTCAGCCACTGCTTTTGGAAATGCAATTTTTTAATTACACAGTTAAAATTTTGTGTACTTTTTTGTATGTTATTCTAAATAATTTTATTTATGCATAATATTATGTTCTTCTTTTAGTTCAGAAGACTCAGAATACGTATGTTATTACTCCCTGAAAATTTTAATTCGCTACTCGAAGTAGTTTCTGAGATTTAGGGAAAAATGCAAGAGAAAATCTAAATTTTCAAGAAGAGTTTTTAAAGTTTTAATAGACTGTAACTCAATATATGCTTAACATTTTATTTTTAGTCACTCAGAAGCACCCTGCACCATACTGTATATCATCCTCTTGACCATTTTTAAGTTTTTTCTTGTTTTCTTCTATCTGGACTCCGTAGTGGCCAACTGTGCTGCATACAGTGCTTTACCATTGCAAACCTTGTCCATCCATTCAAATTCTCTGATGCAGTTTGCTCCAGAATTAATTCTCATATGTTGTAGCACTTTTACGCTACCAATGTTGCCATCATTAAAAGCAATAACAGCATGACTGACCCCCACTTTAGTGTCTTCATTACAAGAAAAACATTTTTTGGTCTACATCTACATCTACATCCATACTCCTCAAGCCACCTGACGGTGTAGGCTACCTTGAGTACCTCTATTAGTTCTCCCTTCTATTCCAGTCTCGTATTGTTCGTGGAAAGAAGGCTTGTTGGTATGCCTATGTGCGGGCTCTAATCTCTCTCATTTTATTCTCATCGTCTCTTCGCGAGATATACGTAGGAGGGAGCATAATACTGCTTGACTCCTCGGTGAAGGTATGTTCTCAAAACTTCAACAAAAGCCCGTACAGAGCTACTGAGCATCTCTCCCGCAGAGTCTTCCACTGGAGTTTATCTAACATCTCCGTAATGCTTTCATGATTACTAAATGATCCTATAACGAAGCATGCTGCTCTCTGTTGGATCTTCTCTATCTCTTCTATCAACCCTATCTGGTACGGATCCCACACTGCTGAGCAGTATTCAAACAGTGGGCGAACAAGTGTACTGTAACCTAATTCCTTTGTTTTCGGATTGCATTTCCTTGGGATTCTTCCAATGAACCTCAGTCTGGCATCTGATTTACCGACGATCAACTTTATATGATCATTCCATTTTAAATCACTCCTAATGCATACTCCCAGATAATTTATGGAATTAACTGCTTCCAATTGCTGACCTGTTATATTGTAGCTAAATGATATGGGATCTTTCTTTCTATGTATTCGCAGCACATTACACTTGTCTACATTGAGATTCAATTGCCATTCCCTGCACCATGCATCAATACGCTGCAGATCATCCTGCATTTCAGTACAATTTACCATTGTTGCAACCTCTTGATATACCACAGCATCATCCGCAAAAAGCCTCAGTGAACTTCCAATTTCATTCACAATGTCATTTATGTATATTGTGAATAGCAACAGTCCTATGACACTCCCCTGCAGTACACCTGAAATTACTCTTACTTCGGAAGACTTCTCTCCATTGAGAGTGACATGCTGCATTCTGTTATCTAGCAACTCTTCAATCCAATCACATAATTGGTCTGACAGTCCATATGCTCTTAAATTGTTCATTAAACGATTGTGGGGAACTGTATCGAACGCCTTGTGGAAGTCAAGAAACACAGCATCTACCTGGGAACCCGTGTCTAAGGCCCTCTGAGTCTCGTGGACGAATAGCGCGAGCTGGGTTTCACACGATCGTCTTTTTCGAAACCCATGCTGATTCCTACAGAGTAGATTTCTAGTTTACAGAAAAGTCATAATACTCGAACATAATACATGTTCTAAAATTCTACAACTGATCGACATTAGAGATATAGGTCTATAGTTCTGCACATATGTTCGACGTCCCTTCTTGAAAACGGGGATGACCTGTGCCCTTTTCCAATTCTTTGGAACGCTACGATCTTGTAGAGACCTACGGTACACTGCTGCAATAATGGGGGCAAGTTCCTTCGCATACTCTGTGTAATATTGAACTGGTATCCCATCAGGTCCAGCGGCCTTTCCTCTTTTGAGTGATTTTAATTGTTTCTCTATCCCTCTGTCATCTATTTCAATATCTACCATTTTGTCATCTGTGCGACAATCTAGAGAAGGAACTACAGTGCAGTCTTCCTCTGTGAAACAGCTTTGGAAAAAGACATTTAGTATTTCGGCCTTTAGTCCATCATCCTCTGTTTCAGTACCTTTTTGGTCACAGAGTGTCTGGACATTTTGTTCTGATTCACCTACCGCTTTGACATAGGAGCAAAATTTCTTAGGATTTTCTGCCAAGTCAGTACATAGAACTTTACTTTCGAATTCTTTTAACGCCTCTCGCATGGCCCTCCTCACATTACATTTCGCTTTGCGTAATTTTTGTTTGTCTGCAAGGTGTTGGCTATGTTTATGTTTGCTGTGAAGTTCCCTTTGCTTCCGCAGCAGTTTTCTAACTCGGTTGTTGTACCACGCTGGCTCTTTTCCATCTCTTACGATCTTGCTTGATACATACTCATCTGACGCATATTGTACGATGGTTTTGAACATTGTCCACTGATCCTCAACACTATCTGTACTTAAAACAAAACTTTTGTGTTGAGCCATCAGGTACTCTGAAATCTGATTTTTGTCACTTTTGCTAACCAGAAAAATCTTCGTACCCTTTTTAATATTTCTATTTACGGCTGAAATCATCGAGGCAGTAACCGCTTTATGATCACTGATTCCCTGTTCTGCGTTAACTGTTTCAAATAGTTCAGGTCTGTTTGTCACTAGAAGGTCTAATATGTTATCGCCATGAGTCGGTTCTCTGTTTAACTGCTCAAGGTAGTTTTCAGATAAAGCTCTTAAAAAATTTCACTGGATTCTTTGTCCCTGCCACCCGTTATGAAAGTTTGAGTCTCCCAGTCTATATCCGGCAAATTAAAATCTCCACCCAGAACTATAACATGTTGGGCAAATCTACTCGAAATATTTTCCAAATTATCCTTCAGGTGCTCAGCCACAACAGCTGCTGAGCCAGGGGGCCTATAAAGACATCCCATTACCATGTCTGAGCCTGCTTTAACCGTGACCTTCACCCAAATTATTTCACATTTCGGATCTCCGTCAATTTCCTTCGATACTATTGCACTTCTTATTGCTTTAAACATGCCTCCCCCTTCACTGTCCAGCCTGTCTCTGCGGTATACACTCCAATCTGAGTTTAGAATTTCATTACTGTTTACATCTGGTTTCAGCCAACTTTCTGTCCCTAGTACTATGTGGGCATTGTGACCGCTTATTAATGAGAGCAGTTCTGGGACCTTTCTATAGACACTCCTGCAGTTTACTATTAGCACATTAATATTGTTATTCCCTGTTGCATTTTATCTACTCCTACCTTGCCGCATCTCAGGAGGTGTCTTGTCGGGCCTAGGGAGGGAATTCTCTAACCTAAAAAACCCACATGTGCACTCCACATATACTCCGCTACCCTTGTAGCCACTTCCTGCATGTAGTGCATGCGTGACCTATTCAGGGGGACCCTACATTTCTCCACCCGATAGCGGAGGTCGAGAAATTTGCACCCCAGATCTCCGTAGAATCGTCTGAGTCCCTGGTTTAAGCCTTCCACTCGGCTCCAAACCAGAGGATCACTATCGGTTCTGGGAACGATACTACAAATAGCTAGCTCAGATTCCACCCCGCGAGGCTTTCCGCCTTCACCAACTCCGCTAACCGCCTGAACGAACTGAGGATGACCTCTGAACCCAGACGGCAGGAGTCATTGGTGCCGACATGAGCAACAATTTGCAGTCGGGTGCACCCAGTGCTCTCTATCACTGCCGGCGCGGTCTCCTCCACATCTCGGATGAGACCCCCGGCAAGCAGACAGAGTGAACACTGACCTTCTTCCCCGACCTTTCCGCTATTTCCCTAAGCGGCTCCATCACCCGCCTAACGTTGGAGCTCCCAATAACTAATAAACCCCTCCCCCCATGTGCCTGCTCGGACCTTGCTGAAGGAGTGGCCACATGTCCACTCACAGGCAGAACGGGCGATGCCACACGGCCAGCCTCCACACTGACCCTCCACCTTGTGCGCCGCGAATGCCGCTGAACCCGCCACTCCCCTTGGGAAGAGGGTGGCACAACCGCGCCCGGTATCTGCAAAGATGTGTCGACAGCAGGGTCAGTGGGTGAAGCATGTAACACCTGGGGTGTACCATGCAACGCACCAGACTCACCACTGCCTGAAGACGGCTAACCGCGGCCATCAACACGTTCAGCTGTTTGCGAACAGTGGCCAGCTCCTCCTGTGTCCGTACACAGCAGTCTCACATCCTATCCATCTTAAGAAATCAATTTACTGTAGAGAGTTAATCAACTTATAACTAGACTGCTAATTCACTAAAGGCAGCTGATAGTTGACTAAACTGTGGTTACTAGACACTTCCTGTAGAAAACAATGAAAATAGCACTACCTGTCTCTGGACTGTATTGAAAACAAACACTAGCACTACTGGCACTATGGCTGACTAAACGGACTTTCTCTGACTGTATTCAAAACAAACACAAAATCTATGGAACACTATTACTAGCACTCAACAATTAAAGCTTCCTAAAAGCAAAAACACACAGAAGAAGAAGTTACAAGTAAGAAAAATAGAGTTAATACTTAAATCAGCATAGCTCGCTGCACAGCAGACGTGACGCAGACGGCAGTTACGACGACACTGACGCTATAAGATTATTGAACGACTCATTGGGATTTTGAGTCTGACAATGCAGACACTTCTTCAATAATTCAGGATTGCCTGGTCTCTGTAAACAGGTTTTATGATATCCACAACTGCTGCTGGGATATAATGTTTATGGCTGTATGACCTGTTTGAGTACTGGGCATTGCGGTAATTGCACCATGAACCAGATCCAGGAGGGCATGACCAACACATTCCAGTTCTGTGATAAGCTTCTCACCATAAGGCTGAGTGGCTACTACACTGTTATATGCATTTGAGTCTGCACAACCTAAGAACTTAGTGTAACACACTCCCCTTTAGTTTACAGATCGATTATAAATTTCAACAGCTGCACAGGCCTCCGCACGACTAGTTGTCCTACATAATTTCTGTCACAGATATGCCCTTCTTCATTCCCTGATTTATACTTATAAGAATGTTTGGTTAAAATCTGGAAATCTATTAGCTTTCCAGTATCCACCACTGGTCACTGTAGCAACAGAATTCTTAGAACTTCAGCTGCGCTTCTACCAAGTGCCCCAAAAGCTACTGATATGTCAATCATACCATTGTTTATTTCAGCAGCTTCATTTGCAGCACCCTTAATTGACTCACATGCAGTGGATTTCACAGCAGCTCCAATAAATCCTGCATACTTGTCCATTTTACAAAGTGGGCGTGGCATATACATGACGACACACATTGTTTCTGCTGCAGTGTGTCCTTTGCCAATAGCTCTCAATCCATAAAACCACCTAACATTTATTTCAAAATAATTATCTTTACACTTATCAGAACTCCAAAATGAATGAGTATATTTACAACTGGCAGAATTAATGATAAGTTTCCTGGCTAGTCCATTTGATACCTCAATGTCTTCATGTAAACTAACTGGCCCTCCACATACATACAGCACACACATTCACATAACACCCCTGTTACGATGTGTAGATGTATCAGAATATAACCTAACCTACCATTTACATGAGTTTTGTTTTGAGATAACTGTGTTATCACTATGTTTTATTTTAATCTTCGAAGCACTAATGGGTGTTTCTCTAGATACTCATGAGTTTGCGAGTATTTCATTGTCTGTAACTTCACACACCACATGCTGAACACAATGTTTCTCTTTATTCAAAAATTTATTACCATGAAACCCACATTTCTTAAAAACACTTCATTTTGGAGTCATACTTTTTGAGAGATTTACCAGTCTATTCGTCACTATTCCTCAGAAAAATGTTAGCACTTCGATATGCAAAGCATGTTTATACTATGAAAAGATACGATACTATTTTTGACAGTGCTACCAATACAAACACATAATTTAACCTTTATAACACAGCAATCCACAGCTTTCTACAGGGTGGTCCATTGATAGTGACCGGGCCAAATATCTCACATAATAAGCATCAAATGAAAAAACTACAAAGAACGAAATTCGTCTAGCTTGAAGGGAGAAACCAGATGGCGCTATGGTTGGCCTGGTAGATGGCACTGCCATGGGTCAAACTCATATCAACTGCATTTTTTTAAAATAGGAACCCCCATTTTTTATTACATATTCATGTAGTACATAAAGAAATATGAATGTTTTAGCTGGACCACTTTTTTCGCTTTGTGATAGATGGGGCTGTAATAGTCAAAAATGGTTCAAATGGCTCTGAGCACTATGGGACTTAACTTCTGAGGTCATCAGTCCCCTAGAACTTAGAACTACTTAAATCTAACTAACCTAAGGACATCACACACATCCATTCCCGAGGCAGGATCGAACCTGCGACCGTAGCGGTCGCGCGTTTCCAGACTGTAGCGCCTAGCACTGCTCGGCCACTCCAGCCAGCTGCTGTAATAGTCACAAACATATAATTATGTGGTATCACATAACATTCCGCCAGTGTGGACGGTATTTGCTTCGTGATACATTACCTGTGTTAAAATGGACCGTTTACCAATTGCGGAAAAGGTCGATATCGTGTTGATGTATGGCTATTGTGATCAAAATGCCCAAGGGGCGTGTGCTATGTATGCTGCTTGGTATCCTGGACGATATCATTGAAGTGTCCAGACCATTCGCCGGATAGTTACATTATTTAAGGAAACAGGAAGTGTCCAGCCACATGTGAAACATCAACCACGACCTGCAACAAATGATGATGCCCTAGTAGTTGTTTTAGCTGCTGGGGCAGCTAATCCACACATCAGTAGCAGACAAAAAGCGTGAGAATTGGGAATCTCAAAAACGTCGGTGTTTAGAATGCTACATCAACATCGATTGCACCCGTACCATATTTCTATGCACCAGGAATTGCATGGCGATGAATTTAAACGTCATGTACAGTTCTGCCACTGGGCACAAGAGAAATTACAGGACGATGAAAGATTTTTTGCATGCATTCTATTTAGCGATGAGGCATCATTCACCAACAGCGGTAACCTAAACCGCCATAATATGCACTATTGGGCAACGGAAAATCTATGATGGCAGCAACAAGTGGAACAGCAGCGACATAGGCAGGTTAATGTATGGTGTGGCATTAAGGGAGGAAGGATAATTGGCCCCCATTTTATCGATGGCAATCTAAATGGTGCAATGTATGCTGATTTCCTGCATAATGTTCTACCAATGTTACTACTAGATGTTTCACTGCATGACAGAATGGCGATGTACTTCCAACATGATGGATGTCCGGCAAATAGTTTGCGTGCGGTTGAAGCAGTATTGAATAGCATATTTCATGACAGGTGGATTGGTTGTCAAAGCACCATACCATGGCCCGCACGTTCACCGGATCCGACGTCCCCGGATTTCTTTCTGTGGGGAAAGTTGAAGGATATTTGCTATCGTGATCCACCGACAATGCCTGACAACATGCGTCAGTGCATTGTCAATGCATGTGCGAACATTACGGAAGGCGAACTACTCACTGTTGAGAGGAATGTCGTTACACGTATTGCCAAAGGCATTGAGGTTGACAGACATCATTTTGAGCATTTATTGCATTAATGTGGTATTCACAGGTAATCACGCCGTAACAGCATGCGTTCTCAGAAATGATAAGTTCACAAAGGTACATGTATCACATATGGAACAACCAAAATAAAATGTTCAAATGTACCTACATTCGGTATTTTAATTTAAAAAACCTTCCTGTTACCAACTGTTCGTCTAAAATTATGAGACATATGTTTGTGACTATTACAGCGCCATCTATCACAAAGTGAAAAAAGTGGTCCAACTAAAACATTCACATTTCTTTACGTATTACATGAATATGCAATAAAAAATGGGGTTCCTATTTAAAAAAACACAGTTGATATCAGTTTGAGCTATGGCAGCGCCTTATAGCAGGCCAACCATTGCGCCAGCTGGTTTCCCCCTTCGAGCTAGACAAATTTCGTTCTTTGTAGTTTTTTCGTTTGACACTTATTTCGTGAGATATATGGCCCGGTCACGATCAATGGACTACCCTGTATATAAAAAATTACCGATTTTATTAGGTCTTGAAGTAATGCGTGTAAAAATTTTAACATTTTCAACTAGTGTAGATTATATTTTAGAAAATAAAATAAAATACTTCCCACGCAAGTTTATAAGTAATATACATATCATTTTATTTGGAAAATTGCAAATTTTATAATCAGGTAAAAACCCGAAAAAGTGAAAAAGAATGTTTTCCGCTTCTAACTCCCCTTAAAGTTATGGAAATGTGCAAGCTTTCGGAGCCAGTGGCTTCTTCTTCTGGCAGAAACAATAAGGGGACGGAAAAGGGAAGAAAGAAAAGGATTGTCAAGGTTTAGGAAATGGGGAGAGTTGTAGAAAAGCTGCAGAGAAACCCAGACCAGGACAGACTTACTGAATGGGATGAGAAATATGTAACTAAACCAGTCCATCTCTCATACCACCAGCAGATGTGAAGTATTATTGCGATTGGTAGTAAGTCATAAACATTAAATTATTTTCAATGTATGTTCATATGTAATACTGCACGTACCTTTGAGGTATCATTGGGCCCATTGGGCAGAGGATCAAAATTAGGCCACTGCTTTCTAATTATTTGGACCATTTCACTAAATGAGACCATCTTCCCATCATTCCATTTGTTGCCGCTGAAAGGCATGTACTCGATAAATCTTACATCAACATTTTTCTCTTTTGTTAACTCCACAAAACTGCACACTTCATCTTCATTAAAACCTCGCATTACAACACAATTTATCTGTGGAAGAAAGACACCATTAAAAACTTGGTATCAGATAAAGCATGGTTTAAACAGAGTTTGAAAGACTTTTTGATAGGTAACTCATCCTACTCAATAGATGAATATCTTAACAGTGGCTGTTAGGCCAGCTTAAATAAGAATGTCTGTTAGATTTCAGTTCTGAGAGCACTTTGTCATAACAGTCAAGATTATGTACTTTTTGTTTGATAAATTTATTAATAGTGCATAACAATGTTTCAGTCTGACAGCGTATCAATTCTGAAAATATTAGCTGTTCCAGTTTGTATTGTATTCACCTAGTTTGACAATCTCCTGACAAATGATCAGGGTATTCAAATGTTTTATATTTTTTATGTTATACTTTCTGGCATGTTACTCACCCATGAGAATCGTCTCATGTTTTGGGTCTTGGAACAAAAGCTGAATCTAATCTAATCTAACCTACAAAATAATGGTTCTACAAGTCTGTTGTTATATTTGTATACCTCACTGATTCTGTTAAATTAATCTTTTTCTCTCTTTTTAGAGAATGTCTGAATTTATCTTAGCATGCCAAGCTGTTAACCTTCTTAACAATTTATGAAAATTAAACTACATACATCTCCAATCTTTTTCCCCACTCCAACGCACACATCTTTTGCTGAAAGTATTATTTTAACAATTACATGAAACTGTGCTGCCATTTGTGAAACAAAGTTGAAAGTGTTCTCAAGATAAAAGGTCTTCACAAAAGGAGCATTTAGTATCTGTGCAGGTGGTAATACTGACAGCCATCATATAAACAAGCCCAAATGGTAGAACATCCCGCTTTACACATACACGCAATGGCAGAAAAAAGGAAAAGAGCACACCTTTCATTCAAGCATTGAATATATAAACTGATGAGACAAAACACTATGACCTCCTGTTTGATAATGTGTTTGTCCAGTGTTGGAACACAATACAGCAGTGATTTTGTGTGGGACAAGTTCAACAAATTTCAGGTATGTTTCCAGCATTATGTGAGGTATGTTCCCAGCATTATGCAGCACCGCATGTCTAAGCACAGGTCATGTAATTCCCATAAATTGGAGATCAGTGGTTTCTGGGTGCAGAACTGGTATCTGATAGCATCACAGATGTATTCCATCAGATTCAGAAGGGGTGAATTTGATTCTGGCCTCGTGACACTGAAAGTCATATTGTTGAAACATGTCACCTTCATTAGGGACAGGGTGCGGACAGTGCACAATAACGTTCACACAGAACAAAGCTGTTATGGAGCCTTCAGTTACTACCACAGGACCCATAGAAGACCAGGTGAATGTCCTCCATAGCATAATATTGCTCCCACTGGCCTAAGTCTGTAGCAAAGTGCACCTTGCAAGCACCAATTCACTCTGTTGACAGTGTATGTGCACAAAACCGTCAAGTAGGTGTAATGCGAAACTCGAATGATTCAACCAGATGACACATTTCTATTGATTCACTGCCCAATCTCAATGCTCCTGAGCCACAGAAATTGTAATTCAACTGTGTTGTCAACATGGGAACATACAGGGGTTGTCTGCAGCAGAGCCCTATGTTTAACAATGTGCAATGAATGGTGTGCTCTGAAATACTCGTGCTTCCACCAGCACTGTGTCATCAGACATGCCACAGAAATTAGCTTCCTCAGCCGAATGTCATCTTTTTCAAAGGAACCATCCCAGCATTTGTCTTAAATCATTTAGGGAAATCAAGGAAAACCCAAATTTTGATGGCCCGATGGGATTCGGGTCCGTTGCCCTCTGGAAGTCAAGTCCACTGTCTGACCACTGTGGTGGCATGACCTAGTCTTAATTAAGCCAGAAAATCCTGGGAAATGCTGACATACTTATTGATTTAAGATATAACAATTTAAAACAATCCTCTCATGAATTTCACTACAATTTTCCGCTCTTTTGAAAAAAAATTTCTTTTGACTGTTTTGATGTTGTTTAGTATGTTTAAATAATGATGGCAGTCTCTATAAAAGGGCAGTTTGACTTTTAAGTTTAGTTATACTGTTTTAAACTACATTCTTCATCTATTTGTTCACCCAGAAGTGCTATAGGATATAACTTGAAGACTATGGTGAGGTGGTGGGGGACAGTCATGTGTTGAGAAGGAGGTGCTGCCAGAAATGAAGTGTGTGAGGTGACGTTATTGACACTGCATACAGGGAGAATAAAAATACTCTATTCCATATTCATTTACAATCTACGTCTGGCCCCCATATGGTTTCACTTTTCTCCAATAAGAAAAAAGAAATTGTCAGTAACTGTCTTTATAAGGTCTTAAAAGGAAACAAACAATAGAAATCTAGGCTGGAGTAATGACCATATTATAAAAAAGATACATTGCTATTCACTGTATACAGGAGATGTTAGGTCACAGACAAGCACAACAAAAAGACTACTAAACACGTAAGCTTTCCATCAGAAAGTCTTCTTCCAAAGTGGACAAAAAAAACACACACACACACACACACACACACACACACACACACACACACACACCCGACCGTTGTTTCTCCCATGATGCACAGTTGCTCCCAGTCTGGCCCTAGCAGCCGGAGACAGTGGTCATGTATGTGTGATCTGCATTTGCGCGCATGTGTGTGCGTGTGCGTGTGTGTGTGTGTGTGTGTGTGTGTGTGTGTGTGTGAGGGAAAGGGGGGGGGGGGTTTGCACCAAAAGCTTACGTGTTTAATAATAGGTGGTGTTCCTTTCCCCCCCCCCCCCCCCAACCCTGCCAGCAACACATCTACACTATACAGTGAGTGCCAATCTATCCTTTTCATAATACTGTCGTTACCACCTTGCCAAGAGGCATATTGTGGAGTAATCAGAAAGGGCTCTACTAATTTGTACAAGAGGAAGGAGAGCACAATCTCAATGTAAGTTTTTAGAAAACTGGTATGTGCATTACTTCTGCAAACCTTTCAGAAAGGATACGGTATGCACTTCATTCAGCAAGATGAGTAATAAACAATATTAGCAATACTGCATCAAACTTGTTCACTTTCATCTTTGGATTAAACATTCGATTTCAGAGAGTACAGAATTTGGCAGAATCAAATTTTGGGGATATGTGGAACTGGGACAATGGCATATTTTTTACCCATTCAACAAACTAAGCACTGCTGATTGCTACTTTTATTGTGTCTGCTGCTGCAATGCATATATGAAACTATAAGTGCAGCATCTATGATGGAATAAAATGTTATACAAATGAAACATACAGGTACAGTGAAATAGAGTAGTATGGCTCATCATTTCGGTCTCACAGATTAGCAGGTGTTGACTTGAAATATAATACTTAAGAAGTTGAATCCAAAGGAGAGGATGTACCATATTTACTCAAATCTAAGCCGCACTTTTTTTCTGGTTTTTGTAATCCAAAAAACCGCATGCGGCTTGGAATCGAGTGCAAAGCAAGTGGAAGTTCTGAAAAATGTCAGTAGGTGCTGAAACAACTAATTTCTGCCGTCGAATATATGTAGCGCTACACAGGCATGCTTCGTAGGCACAAAGATAAATACTGGCGCCAAAACCTCTGCGTCAGTAAATAAATTAAAAAAAAAAAGGTGGAAGACAATTTTCATACATTATCCAACGAAGTAAATACAAATTCCGTATTGTTCATCTTCGAATGTAGCAGAACTTCAATGTATTACGAAAATCCGACCGGCAAGACTGTTTGGGATGTTTGTCAATATGGCCAACTCAATGTTCTGAATTTTTTCCTACCTGTGAGAAGAGACGGTTGCTAATAGGAACCTGATGAAATGTGAATCACATGCAGTATTCTCTTCATCATAAGAGTAATACGAATATAAACATTTTGCCACGTATTCTTTCGTGTTTGCTGCTATCTTATTTAAATCCTGTCTGCCTAATAAACTACGAAACTAGAGTGAGACAACAGCAAACGCGGAAGAATATACGTATCTTGTCATGTTTATATTCATATTATTCTTATGCCTAATAGTGATACAGTCAGAAATGAAGCACGGCAACTGACTAGATTTTTATATCCAAGATGACTCTAATTTCTGTGCAGAATTTGATGTACTAAAGAAGCGGCCGCAAAGATTTTCAAATGGAGAAAAATTTTCACCTAACTCTCGTTCAGAACATGTTCTATCATACGCAGTCTATTATTTGGTTCTTGTTGATCATTATCAAAGAAAGCAGCAGTGTAAGGAACAACAAATAGTAGTCTCTTGCCATTGTTTCGCTAATGAGATGATTTCTCTCTCTTCTTTTTTTTTTTTTTTTTTTTTTTTTTTAATTGTAGGCAGCGGTAGCGTGCACAAAAGCAAGCCATGCCACGAGTGACGACAGGCCGCAAACACGCACTATCAGAATGCGACAAACAATGCATGACACAGTACAGTAATGCATTTTCAGCTTAGAGTGACATAAACGCCTATAACAAGGAAAACGGCACTTATCAGATCAAAGCAAAATAAGCAATTGATTCAAACCAGATGAAGCACATGAAGAAGGAAGGGTACCAGTATAAATACGGATGGAGCGCCTGACGCATAGCAAAGGCTACCTGGTAAAGCTTAACTGCTAAGCTTACGACTCGAACCAAACTACTGTAGCTGTATCGTCATTCATTCGACCTAAATTGTGTCTCATATTACAATGGACCGACTTTGTTTTGATTTGGAGGTGCGGCCTAAAACTTTTCTCTCCCCTTGAACTTCGAGTCTCAAATTTCAGGTGTGGCTTAGATTCGGGAATTTTTTTTTTTTCTTTCCTTTATTTCGAGTCTCATTTTTCAGGTTTGAGTGCGGCTTAGATTTGGGTAAATACGGTAGGTGGTATTTCAACTAATTCTGACTACGAAATAAAACAAAGTACAGCAGGGAGCTCTGACGAATCAAAGAGCAGCGATGAAGATTCTGATGAATAGTAAAGTATGAGTTAAAAAATAAGATGCTACTGAGATCGTAAATTTTTGTTGTGTTGATGAATCTGTTAACAAACATATTCAAAAATGCACTGAAACATTGGCACATGTAGTGTTGGGAGGTGATAAACTGTCATTACTGTTAGAGGAGCTACGTATTTCTTGCTGTTCTACTCCTAAATGACACTGTATCTGAAGGTATAGAATGAATCTTCACTGGCTAGAGAAATGGGTAACACAATTTTACAAGTCTCTGCTGTCATGTAATCTCTTCAGGGAAATCATGACTGTACTAAGATTCGGTTTGTGGTTGACAAGGTCAGAGTCATTAAGAAATGCAAGGCAGCTACCATGTCAGTCCTAGAAGAGAGAGACGTAGCAAACTGTCAAAGCATGTACAGTCCCAGTCCATATGTTTGTGGTGATGTACTAACCAAGTAATACTGTGTGTCAGGCAGCGCATTACTCAAGAACCATCATGGAAAAAGGTGGAGTGGTAATTTATGTAAAAAACAACATATTTTACAATGCATTAGATTTAAAGAGCCATTGTATAGAGCAACAAATTGAAGTATGTGGTGTTGAGATTACTGTAAATGACTTCACGGCTGTAGTGTTAGCACTGTATAGATCTCCCTCAGGGAATTTGAATGTATTTCTTAAGCACTTAGATTCTTTATTATCCATACTGTACTCAAAGTCCAAGAACTTGATAATTACTGGTGACTTTAATGTTGATTTCCTAAATGAGAGCAATAGTAAAGCTGATTTAGTACATTTAATGGAGTCTTATAATCTGATGACAATAGTAGATTTCCCAACTAGGGTTGCTGTTAACAGTAAAAGTCTGATAGATAATATATTTATAGATAAGTCTACATGGAATGAGATCACTGTACATCCAATCCTTGGCCTTTCTGATCATGGTGGTCACTTGCTTAGGCTCAATTACATCAGTGTGTGCAACAGTTCCGAGCATTCTTGGAAATCTTTTAGGATAATAAATGAACAGGGCCTTAAAAAATTCAGTGATAGCCTAAAAGAGATAGACTGGAGCCGAGTTGATAGGGAAACAGATGTAAACAAAAAGTACAATTCATTTTTAAATGAATTCATGTCTGTATTTGAGTCCATCTTTCCCAAAAAAAGTAGTTAGAAATAGTCATATAGGCAATGCCAAGAAGTCTTGGATCACTACAGGGATAACAACATCTTGTAGAACAAAAAGGATGTTATACAGTTCTCTCAGGACTTGTAATGATCCAAAGAAATGACAACACTACAAACTTTACTGTAGCATTCTCAAGAAGGTTATAAATAAATCTAAAAGTATGTGCATAAAATCAGAAATTGAAAGCTCAGAAAATAAAATTAAAACTATAAGGAATGTAATAAAGAGGGAAACTGGCAGGACAACAGGGAACATGTCTCAGGTAGAGATTAAAACAGGGGACAGTATCATAAAGAAACCTGAGTTGGTTGCAGAAATATTTAATAACCACTTTTTGAGAGCAGCAGAGAAGACAAGCTGTAATGGTTCTATGGAAGAATCATTGTCCCTCCTACAGAAAGCTATTAGCAACAGAATCCCACAGTTATCCTTATCTCCATTTACTGTAAGCGAAGTCATAAGAGTAATTAGATCATTAAAAAACAAAAATTCTGCTGGTGTGGACAATATTTCTAGTAAAATACTGAAACACTGTTATAAATTTGTTAGTCCCGCCTTATGCAACATATACAATGCATCCCTACAAGATGGGATTGTCCCTGACAGACTTAAGTTGGCTGTAGTGATTCCTCTCTTTAAAAAAGGGGATAAAAGCATTGTTACAAACTATCGCCCAATATCCCTATTAACTACATTCTCGAAAATTCTAGAAAAACTCATGCACAGGAGGATTGTAGACCATATCAAATTCCATAGTATCTTAAGCAAAAATCAGTTTGGTTTTCGTGCCGGTCTTTGTACTGAACAGGCAATATTCTCTTTCAGCAACCAAGTTTTGGAAGCCATTAACAAAAAAATGTCTCCAGTGGGTATTTTTTGCGATCTTACGAAAGCCTTTGACTGTGTAAACCACCAAATTCTTTGGAAAAAGGCAGAATACTATGGTTTAGGTGGTACTGTTGGCTTGTGGCTACAATCATATCTACAGGATCAGAAGCAGACTGTAATGCTAAATGGCTCTTCTGGAGAAATTGCCTCGTCTGAATGGGGCATGATAACGTGTGGTGTGCCTCAAGGCTCCGTTTTGGGCCCACTGATTTTCCTCATCTTTATTAATGATCTTCCTCTTTGTTCTGAGACAAACAGCAAATTTACCCTGTTTGCCGATGATACCACAATTCTAATTGACGATTTGACTGATCATGATCTTGAAAAAACTACAACTACTGTTTTTAATGACATCTTAAATTGTTTCTCCTCAAATGGTCTCTCACTCAATGCAGATAAAACTCATTATATGAGGTTCCATACATCACAAAGTAATCCCAATGAAATTGACATAAAATGTAGAGATCAACCAATACAGAAAGTTGAAGAAACAAAATTCCTGGGTGCTTACATAGACAGTAAATGTAATTGGTCAGTTCACATTCTTCATCTATGTAAAAAACTTAGCTCGGCAACATTTTCACTACGGGTAATTTCTTCAGTGGCTGAAGTTGACACTATTAAGGTTGCCTACTTTGGCTACTTCCACTCATTGATGTCATATGCTATCATATTCTGGGGGAACCAACCACTTGCAAAACAAGTTTTCACCATCCAAAAAAAAAGCAATCAGAATAACGTGTGGGGTTAATCAAAGACACTCTTGCAGGCACTTGTTTCGGAAGATAGGTATCCTAACAACTGCCTCACAGTATATTTTTTCCTTGCTGACCTTTGTGTGCAAAAATTATTCCATCTACCAAGACAACAGTAAATTCCATGGTTATAACACCAGAAACAAAAACAATCTACATTTAGAAATGAAACGTCTCACTCTGGTACAAAAAGGAGTTTACTACTCCAGCATTAAGCTGTTCAATGCTCTACCACTACATATCAAATGTGTTCATACAGAACTGCCAAAATTTAAACGAGTTCTCAAAGATTACCTGACAGAGAAATCTTATTATACTGTGGATGAATACCTGAAAGAAAATGTATACCATCACTAAACTTATTGTGTCTAGAAGTAGTTCAATTGATTTTATTGTGCATTTGGGAATTAGCTCACTTTTTGTAACAACAGATTGGCTGTACATGTATTTACTCTTGTAGGCCTAATATCTGATTTAACTTTGTGCTCTTGCCTTTAACCTTTATTTGAAACTCCTTTTTCTGTCAAATGGTTGTTATGTTATCTAGCTGATATTGTATCTGTTACTGTATTTATAGTATGTCTTACTTAAACTATGTACAATTTGCCATTGAATTGCCCTTGTATAGTTTAAATTGAAACCTGTACAATTTGACACGTTCCATATCCTTGTGATTGACTCACTAACTGGATCTATGGAACAAGAAATAAATAAATAAATAAATACTGAAGTGTGATCCAAGTCGCACAAATATGGCTTTAATAATAACCTCCGAACAATATGCCTCTAAGGACTCAACAAGACACAGAACACTGATGTGCACATTACAAACTAGAATCACACAGAGAGTCAGTCAGCACTGTTCCACACTAATATATGTGCGAGTCACCAGCAGATGGCACGGCAGGGACCGCACGGCACGCTTGGCTCCCAGAGACGGCCTCCAGCAGCCAGCCTGCAATGATCAGTCCGTGACCAATTTAAAGACGCATGTACGGCAACACCACTCTCGGTGCACTCACACTGACATGTACTAGTAGCACGATACAGCAGTGATGAGTAGTAGTACCCCTCCTGTCTTGTGCACCTTTTATCTGGCTCTACAATTTACTTTCCTAGACCCACACAAATGCCTGATCCTCCTAATTCAATTTGCTCTGCAGACTATTTAAAACTTTTGAAGAAAAAGGAGCCACAATTGCACTTTGTGTGCCAGTTACTTTCCAATACATTGGCACCAGCTGATCTTATTTAAGAATAGTCAACTTTTGTAGCCATACTTACGGCACATCCTTTGCTTCCTGGCCTAAATCCAAGTTAACTCCCAGCCCCCCCCCCCCCTCCCCCCCCACACACACCCCTCTCTCCCCCCCTCGCAAATCAGCTAGTTGTGTGCTGTTATCTCACGTCACACCCTAGTCTATGAGTGCCCAGCTGTCTGGCACCTGACCCCTCTACCTGCACCCCTAGCTAGCCCACAGATGGCTCCCCACTCTCCCACGAGCCACTAAATGCTTCCCTCCAAACCCCTCCCATCTCTCTCCATCTCTCACATTGCCTCAACCCACCCCATCCTACCCCACTCTAAAGCCCCACCTCACTCCAGAACACTCACCATGGGCCAGTAAAGAGCTGGCAGTTGAGCGACCACAGCATAAGGAGACATGCATGCGCATGTGAGAGAGAGAGTGTGTGTGTGTGTGTGTGTGTGTGTGTGTGTGTGTGTGTGGGCGCGCGCACATGTTTTCCCTACAGCTAGAAAAAGAAAGTGCATTCTGGAAGCTCGCCAAGTAACATACCTTTTAGTTTGGAAGGTAGAAGACGAGGTACTGGTGGAAGTAAAGCTGTGAGGACGGGTCGTGAGTCGTGCAAGGATAGCTCAGCACTTGCCCACGAAAGGCAAAGGTCCCAAGTTTGACTCTTGGTCCGGCACACAGTTTTAATCTGCCAGGAAGTTTCATATCAGTGCACACTCCACTGCACGGTGAAAATCTCATTCTACATACCTTTTGTTCGTGTGCCTATCGATGAGACAGTGCTTCTGCCTTTTGGTGAGCCATCTCCTTTATTCCTAAATAATTCGTAATTTTCAACAGAAACTTTCTGTACCTTATTGTTGCATCCTACATTACAATATGCAGTTTCCACAATATGTGGTCATCTGTGAATATAATGGGGGTAACAACTGTAGGAGACCAAAAACTGACTGCAGTAAGCAAGTTCAAGTTAGTGTACGCTGCAGTAGTTACCCAGAGGTGAAGAGGGTCACAAAGGATAAGCTAGCATGGGCAACTCCATGAAACCAATCTTCAGATGGAAGATCACAACAATAAAAACATTTGATTCAGCATACAACAGGCTCCAAACAGCATACACAACCTGTATGCTCAGAAACACAGAAAATCATATTGGTTCCATCAGCAGGAAACTTCAGCCCGTAATTGTTATGGAACACTGCGGCGATTTTGTTCATTAATAAAACCCAAAACTGGGGAGTAATAAGAGAGTATTGTTGTAACTTCTTATCAACCTGGTTACCAAAATACATATTAAGAAGACTGGTAAAGTGTTATTTTGAAGGGGTCACTCCAAAGCGCCACGAAAGTATTTGAGCAATGTATAAAATTAGAGAATCAGTGCACAATATTGAAAGCCTATCTACATTATCTATATCTGCATGACTAGTCTGTAATTCACAATTAATTGCTGGCAGAGGGTTCAGAGAACCACCCTCAACCTATTTATCTACCATTCCACTCCCCTACAGCATTTGAGGAAAACCAAACACTTCAATATTTCCGTACAAGCTCTGATTTCTCTTATTTTATTACAATGATCATTTCTCCGTATGTAAGAGGGCTCTAACAAAATATTTTCACATTCGGAGGAGAAAATTGATGATTGAAATTTTAAGAACCTGCTCCAGCAAAATGCTTTTGCTTTAATGACTGCCACCCCAATTCACATGCGATATCTGTGGCATGCACTTTCCTGTTTCCCAATAATACAAAATGAGCTGCCCTTCTTTGAACTTTTAAATGATGTCCTTTGTCAGTCCTATCTGGTAAGGATCTCACACCATGCAGAATACTCCAAAAGAGGACAGACAAGTATAGTTGTAGATAGTCTCTTTAGTAATCCTAACCTTCTAAATGTTTTACTATTAAATCACAGTCCTTTGTTTGCTTTCCCACCACGTTATCTATGTGAGCATTCCAATTTAAGTTATTTGTAAATGTAATTCCTAAGTATTCAATAGACTTCACAGCCTTTAGATCTGCGTGAATTATCATGTAACCAAAATTTAGTAGATGCCTTCTACTACTCATGCGGATGACATAACAATTTTTATTATTTAAGGTCAGTTACCACTTTTTGCATCATATGGATAGGTAGCCTAAATCATTTTGCAGTTCGTTTTGATCATCTGATCACTTTACAAGACAGTAAATGATATGCAAGACTGTAAATGATAGCATCATCTAAGAGGACTGCTCAGATTCTCTCTTAAATTGTTAATGTAGATCGGCAACAGCAGGTGGTCTATAACACTTCCTTGAGGAATGTCAGATATCACTTTTGTTTTACTTGACGATTTTCCATCAATTACTATAAACTGTGACCTTTCTGACAGGAAACCACACATCCAGTTGCACAACTGAGACAATACACCATAGGCACACAATATGATTAGAAAATACTTGTGAGGAACTGTTTCAAAAAGTCTTCTGGAAATCTACAAATATGGAATCAATTTGAGAGCCCCAGTCGGCAGCACTTATTACTTTGCGTGACTAAAGAGCTAGCTGTGTTTTAAAAGGTCAATATTTCTGAATCTATCTTGGCTATTTATCAATGAATCATTATCTTTGAGATAATTCATAATATTCAAACACAATATATGTTCCAAAATCCTAATGCAAATCAACATTAGTGATATGAGTCTGTTATTTAGTAGATTACTCCTCTTTTCTTTCTTGAGCATTGGTGTGACCTGAGCAACTTTTCTGTCTCTAGGTATGGATCTTTATCAAATGAGTGGCTATATGTTGTTGTTGTGGTCTTCAGTCCTGAGACTGGTTTGATGCAGCTCTCCATGCTACTCTATCCAGTGCAAGCTTCTTCATCTCCCAGTACCTACTGCAACCTACATCCTTCTGAATCTGCTTAGTGTATTCATCTCTTGGTCTCCCCCTACTATTTTTACCCTCCACGCTGCCCTCCAATACTAAATTGGTGATCCCTTGATGCCTCAGAACATGTCCTACCAACCGATCCCTTCTTCTGGTCAAGTTGTGCCACAAACTTCTTTTCCCCCCAATCCTATTCAATACTTCCTCATTAGTTATGTGATCTACCCATCTAATCTTTAGCATTCTTCTGTAGCACCACATTTCGAAAGCTTCTATTCTCTTCTTGTCCAAACTATTTACCATCCATGTTTCACTTCCATACATGGCTACACTCCATACAAATACTTTCAGAAATGACTTCCTGACACTTACATCTATGCTCGATGTTAACAAATTTCTCTTCTTCAGAAACGCTTTCCTTGCCATTGCCAGTCTACATTTTATATCCTCTCTACTTCGACCAACATCAGTTATTTTGCTCCCCAAATAGCAAAACTCCTTTACTACTTTAAGTGTCTCATTTCCTAACCTAATTCCCTCAGCATCACCTTACTTCATTCGACTACATTCCATTACACTCGTTTTGCTTTTGTTGATGTTCATCTTATATCCTCCCTTCAAGACACCATCCATTCCGTTCATCTGCTCTTCCAAGTCCTTTGCTGTCTCTGACAGAATTACAATGTCATCGGCGAACCTCAACGTTTTTATTTCTTCTCCATGGATTTTAATACCTACTCCGAATTTTTCTTTTATTTCTTTTACTGCTTGCTCAATATACAGATTGAATATCATCGGGGAGAGGCTATAACCCTGTCTTACTCCCTTCCCAACCACTGCTTCCCTTTCATGTCCCTCGACTCTTATAACTGCCATCTGGTTTCTGTACAAATTGTAAATAGCCTTTCGCTCCCTGTATTTTACCCCTGCCACCCTTAGAATTTGAAAGAGAGTATTCCAGTCAACATTGTTAAAAGATTTCCCTAAGTCTACAAATGCTAGAAACGTAGGTTTGCCTTTCCTTAATCTTTCTTCCAAGATAAGTCGTAAGGTCAGTAATGCCTCACATGTTCCAGTATTTCTACGGAATCCAAACTGATCTTCCCTGAGGTCGGCTTCTACTAGTTTTTCCATTCGTCTGTAAAGAATTCGTGTTAGTATTTTGCAGCTGTGGCTTATTAAACTGATTGTTCGGTAATTTTCACATCTGTCAACACCTGCTTTCTTTGGGATTGGAATTATTATATTCTTCTTGAAGTCTGATGGTATTTCGCCTGTTTCATACATCTTGCTCACCAGATGGTAGAGTTTTGTCTGGACTGGCTCTCCCAAGGCCGTCAGTAGTTCCAATGGAATGTTGTCTACTCCAGGGGCCTTGTTTCGACTCAGGTCTTTCAGTGCTCTGTCAAACTCTTCACGCAGTATTGTATCTCCCATTTCATCTTCATCTACATCCTCTTCCATTTCCATAATATTGTCCTCAAGTGTATCGCCCTTGTATAGACCCTCTATATACTCCTTCCACCTTTCTGCTTTCCCTTCTTTGCTTAGAACTGGGTTTCCATCTGAGCTCTTGATGTTCATGCAAGTGGTTCTCTTATCTCCAAAGGTCTCTCTAATTTTCCTGTAGGCAGTACATATCTTACCCCTAGTGAGATAAGCCTCTACATCCCTACATTTGTCCTCTAGCCCTCCCTGCTTAGCCATTTTGCACTTCCTGTCGATCTCATTTTTGAGACATTTGTATTCCTTTTTGCCTGCTTCATTTACTGCATTTTTATATTATCTCCTTTCATCAATTAAATTCAATATTTCTTCTGTTACCCAAGGATTTCTACTAGCCCTCGTCTTTTTACGTACTTGATCCTCTGCTGCCTTCACTACTTCATCCATCAAAGCTACCCATTATTCTTCTACTGCATTTCTTTCCCCCATTCCTGTCAATTGTTCCCTTATGCTCTCCCTGAAGCTCTGTACAACCTCTGATTCTTTCAGTTTATCCAGGTCCCATCTCCTTAAATTCCCACCTTTTTGCAGTTTCTTCAGTTTTAATCTTACAGGTCATAACCAATAGATTGTGGTCAGAGTCCACATCTGCCCCTGGAAATGTCTTACAATTTAAAACCTGGTTCCTAAATCTCTGTCTTACCATTATATAATCTATCTGATACCTTTTAGAATCTCCAGGGCTATATATGATTTCTAATGGAGCTATTGTATCAGCATTCTCTGAAAGAAACATAACTGCTTTATGACACTGAGGAGAGCTACTACTAAGTTACTCACAGTTGCAGTTGTTCTTGATTTGAATACTGCAATAATAACTTTGTTGTCTTTGGTGAAGAAATTTCAGAAATCCGTGTTTAGTAACCCTGCTTTAGTAGCACTGTCATCAGTAATATTACCACAGCTATTGCGCAGTGAAGGTATTGGTTGTGTCTTGCCATTGGTGTACTACACATGCAACCAGAACCTCTTTGGATTTTCTTCCAGATTTCAAAACGAAGTTTCACTATGGGAACTATTAAACACATCTTGCACTGAAACCCACCCTAAGTTTCGAGCTTCAGTAAAACATCGCTAATCTTGGATATTTTGCATTCTTTTAAATTTTGACATGCTTTTTTTCATTGCTTCTGCAGCTGAGTTTTGACATATTTTGTGCACCACCCTTTTAATTTATTTGGTATCCTTTCAATTTATTTGGTATATATCTCTTAATTGATGTCGATACTATTTCTCTGAATTTAAGCCATGTCTGGTCTACACTTACAAAGTCAGGCTTGAAGGAGTAGAGACTAAGTAGAGACCGTCTCCTTGGAAGGCATCAAGTTAATTTTTATATGCTTTCTCATTAAATGCCCTATTGTGTAGGGCTGAAAATTAATAGGGATAAGGTAAACAGAATGTGCAAAGTAAGTGGAAATTACTCGTCTCTTCCCCGATTACAGTGCAATAGAAGATAATACAAGATGTTGACAGATTGCCATATCTCGGTAGCTTTATATGTAATAATGAGGTCACAGATGCAGAAATCACCAGCAGAACTGGAAAATCAGTCCATATGGCAATTAGGTCTGTAATATGCCAACAAAGCTTTGACTGCACTCCTTTATCGTTTATATGTGTGAGACTTGGAAAATGTCAGTAAAATCAGCACACAGTCTCCATGTTTTTCACCAACAATGCTAGAGATGAATTCTGAAGATGTTAACCCAACCAAGTTACAAACGATGAAGTGCTGAGAATAAGAGGTCTACACAGCCTGCACAAAATTATTGTTGAAAGAAGACTGAGGATTGCAGGTTATGTTCTACGCATGTAAGGTGGAAGAATCCCAAAATCAACACTGTTGTTGAAATCAATGGACAGATACAGATGTACAGGAAGACCTTTTAACACCTGGAACTTTTGCAATGAATCTTCAATCCATGGACACAAACTTGGAGGAAGGTGAGAACTTGGCAGCTGATCAAGTGAACTAGTGGAAACCAGTTCCTTGTATGGTACACAGCAAATCTGAGTAAGTTAGTAAGTAAGTAAGTAAGTAAAGTACAACTGGGGATTTTGCAAAACTGTTGGATGATCGATATTATTGTCTAGATTTGACACTGTTGGACTTCTACCTTTTCCTTGATGTGTATTCTTCAAATTGTGAGTTTTACGAGAAAGCTGATAGATACTTACCAATCAACCTTCCCTGACACGAACTGACATTGTCTCTTTATAAATTCTACTGTGCTAACAATTATCTACTGAGAATCCTCAACTAGGTCTCCGCAGCTCAAATGAGCCAGTTTCTTTTAAATTTCTGTCTTTGGCTATAATTGTCTTCCAAGTATGGTGACACAACATCCTGTCATGAAACTTTTGCCTTTACACTTGTTTACTTTTCTGGACACTGCCTTTTTCTGCACTGTGCACTAAATACACTATGTGAGTAATGTCCAATCTCCAACAACCAATCGTGAACTGTAAACAGCTGTAAACTCTACCAGGGCACATAGCAAACAATTAACATTTGTGTTTTAGTGTTCTAAGCTGTGAGGTCATCAGCGGACAAATAATTTAGTACCTATTCCTGGACAGCCAGAGTGGCCGTGTGGTTCTAGGCGCTACAGTCTGGAACCGAATGACCGCTACGTTCGCAGGTTCGAATCCTGCCTCGGGCATGGATGTGTGTGATGTCCTTAGGTTAGTTAGGTTTAATTAGTTCTAAGTTCTAGGCGACTGATGACCTCAGAAGTTAAGTCGCATAGTGCTCAGAGCCATTTGAACCTATTCCTGACATGCAGTTGTTTGGAACAACAACTGACATGATCCAAAATATTACTTTCTTTTATTATAGCTTCACTTTTATTTTGTCTAATGATTACTAATTTCAGTATCAAATTCCATCATCAAGCCACTATATGATCAGAAAGCATAGTGTATCGTTAAAATATTGTTTAATAAACAGATTACCATTATATCATCAATCCTTAAAGTAATGTCCAAAGTGGAAGGACAGATGATTAATTTTGAGTATATACTAAAGTCAGAGTACTGAACCGGATATGAAAGAAGGAAAACCAGAAGGGCAGTGAGAGACGGGTGCCTTCTATCACCTTACTTCCTTAATATGTTCATCAAGGAAGTAATAGCAACAACAAAGAAAAGATGACCAGAATCAAAAGGTAATTTCTGGAATACGCCATGGAAATGTGATAGGACCATTACATTTACAATGTATATAAATGATCCAGTAGAAAGTGTCAGAGGCTCCTTAATATTGTTCACAGGTACTACACTTGTCCATCAGAAAGTAGCAATAACAGAAGACAGTATCAATTTGCACAATGACCTGCAGAGGATTGGTGAATGATGTAGGCTCTGGCAGTTGACCCTGCACATAAATAAATGTAACATATCACACACACACACACACACACACACACAGGAAAAGAAATCCAATACTGTACAACTACACTATTAATGACAAATTGCTGGAAACAGAATCTACCATAAAATATCTAGAAGTAACTATCCAGAGCAACCTTAAAGTGGAATGACCACATAAAACAGCAATAGAAAAGCAGATGCCAGACTAAGATTCACAGGAAGAATCTTAAGTGAATGTAAATTACCCCTGTGTCCTTACCCAGTAAGACTGACAGAAGAGAGAAAGAAGATCCAATGAAGTGCGGAGTGTTTTGTCACAGGATCATTTAGTCGCTGTGAGATCATTACAGAGATGCTCAGCAACTCCAGTGGTAGATGCCATAAGAGAGCAGTTGTGCATCACGGAAAGATTTACTACCCAAATTTCGAGAGAGTAGTTTCCGAGAAGAGTCTGACAACATAATAGTTTCTCTCATATACAATTCACGAAATGATCACGAGAAGAAAATTTGAGAAGTTAGAGATAATACAGAAGTGTACTGACAGTCATTCTTCCCAAGCACTGTTCACAAGTGGAACAAGGCAGAGGGGATCAGTTGGTGGCATGAGACGTACCCCCTGCCACACACAGTTAGGTGGTTTTTGGAGCATGATGTCGATATGGAAACTTAATTGCATGCATATACACTGCAGATTGACGACATCACAATAGTAAATCAGAGTAGGAACTAAATAAAATGTTTCAGGCCTTAAATCAAGAAGTTGTAAAACTAAAGCTAAAAATGAATACAAAGAAGACAAAAGTTATGGCTACAGACAAGAAAGGAGGAGGAGGTAGGACTGACACAAGAACAGGCAATGAGCAACTCAAGAAAGGAACTGAAATTCAATATCTCAGTAGCATTTTGCAAGAAAACAATCAATATTTCAAGGCATTCAAGAAAAGAATAGCACAGGTGAAGAGTTCCTTCCAAAATAAGAAGAAGCTGCAACTGAATAAACATATCAGCTTCCACATTAAGAAAATATTTGTAAAGACCTTTGTGTGGAGTGTTCTGTCACACAGATGCAAAATCTGTACATTAGAAAAGCCAAAGGAAGCTCGCCTCAGACCTGCTGAAATGTGGTTCTGGAGGAGAAGTACAAGAACTATCTGCATTGACAGAAAAATTAAAGGAAATAGGAGAGAAGAAAGAACCACTGAAAGTTATAGGCCAGGGCAAAGCAAAATACACTGGACACTTAACTGGAGATGATAATCTTTTAAAAAACATTTCTGAAGGCAAGATCGTAGGTAAGAAAACAAGGGGATGACTGAGAACATCCTACTTAAACAATATGATCAATGAATGGGATTTTCTTCACACATGGAGATGAAGACAACTGCTGAAGAGAGGAAGCTGTGGCTGCAGAGACAAGGTTTAACCTTTTGGAAGAGTAAGGACAAACTAATACAAAATATGAGTCTGCATGGTAGCTACATATGGAATAAATGACAACTTCTTGTGTGCAGTCATCAAGTCACTTACCTCAGTAGGTGTCTTATCTACTAAAAGTAAAGGTCACTGTTGTGCTTTCAATAGATGTGAACTGCACCCTGAAAATGGTATGTCTAGTTTGCAGTTGTACAGAAGCTTTTTATTTTGCAAAATGGTTCAAATGGCTCTAAGCACTATGGGACTTAACATCTGAGGTCATCAGTCCCCCAGACTTAGAACTACTTAAACCTAACTAACCTAAGGACATCCCTGCCTGAGGCAGGATTCGAACCCGCGATCATAGCAGCAGCACGGTTCTGGACTGAAGTGCCTAGAACCGCTCGGCCACAGTGGTCAGCTTTTATTTTGCACAGAAATGTTTGATAATAAGATGAACTGATGCTGGCACTTGCTACTGAAACCAGTAGCACTTAGACACAACAAAAATGTGACTACAGAATTAAGAATAATTTTTCCAAACAATCGAGTATTTTTACCAAAACAACACCACAATAGTGGAAACTTATTTTAAACTAAAGACACAAAAGAAAAAAAGAGAAACTGTAAAGATCTTGAGTCTCATAAGACTCTCTTGGGAGGAAAATATAAGATTTTTAATTGGTAAACTTGCAAGGCATCCTTTTTATGTTGTATAAACTACGAAACTGTTAGCATCGTCAGCTAAAATTTACTTCTTCTGTCTTAATATACCTTCCTTCACTTACAGCTGCAGTGTGGAGACAGCGGTGAGGGTGGGAGTGGGGATGGGGGCGAGGGTGTGGGCATACTGCTTTAAAATGGTGATTCTTGTATTGATATTCTTAACAACAGATTTATATCTTTTGTTTATGAAAGTCTGCATGCGATGACAGCTGCACTAGTAATACCTTCACAGGGTTGTATTCAAGTTGCAAGGCTAGATCTATGCCAACCATGACACGCTCCCAGCCTTTCCTCCTCGTGATCTGGTTGTAGCGTTGGGACTGCAGGGTGTCTAAGCTGATGTTCAGACCGTCAAGCCCTGCCCTCTGCAAGGCAACCAGCTGTCTTGTCAACATGAGGCCATCGGTTGTCATTAAGACACTTTCGAGATCTTTTATTTCCTTCAAAGCACCCGTGAAACAGCAAATTATTCTAAAGAAACTGAAACAAATAATTTGTAACATTGCTGCTGCATATGAAACAAAACTCCAGTTGATAAATTGAAAATACAAATTCCTCAAAAGTTAACTGTACATTTGCCCTAATACAAAGAGATAAGAAGGGTTAATAAACTGAATTGAAGAATGCAAGTTAAGATAGCAATGGAAAAATAATTAGAGGCATAAGATCACCTACTGCAACAGGGAAATGGGAATCAATATGAACCATTACCCAGCTACTGTCAACTCATTCCATGTCTCCATGCACACTGTATAAACCACTGTGGGTTTGTCCGACAAAGTACATTGTTGTACCACACATTATGGTTTATCTCCATTCAATGCTCATGTGGAGTGTGGGAAGAATGATTCTTTAAATGGTTCTGTGCATGCTGTAATTAATCTTGCCTTCATGGTCCCTATAGGAGTGATACATATGCGGTTATTGTATAATCCCTAAATACCTCACTTAATACAGGTTCCTGAAATTTCATAAGTTAGGTTTTGTCATATATTTGGCGTCTATCTTCACTTGTCTGGCATTTCCAATTTTTAGTAGCTTCTTGATGCTCTCCCATGCATCAAATAAATCTATGATCAATCATGCTACACTATTTTGTATACATTCAATGTCTGCCATTAGCCTTATTTGTTATGGGTCATACTTAAGCAATATTCTAGAATGGGCCACACAAGTATTTTGTAAGCAATGTCCTCTATAGACTGATTGCATTTTCCAGTGTCTTACCAATGAATTGAAGTCTGCATTCTGCTTTGCCTACAAGTGAGTCTATGTCACCATTTCATTTCATCCAGATATTTGTATGAGTTGACCAATTAAAACTGTGATTATTTGATAATGTAGTCATACAATACTGTCTTTTTTTGTTTTGTGATGTGCTCCAATTTACATTTCTGAAAACTTAAACTCAGTTGCCTATCTTTGGACCAAATTGAAATGTTATGATCTGACTCAAATTTGTGCAGATTTTTTTCAGGCAATAATTCATTATAGACAACTCTATCATCCAGGAAAAGTATGAGGTTCCTTATAATATCGTCTTCCAGAACATTAAGGTACAACATTAATGTAATGGTATAAATTACTATAACTGTATAAATAAGTTTATAAGTGTGTAAAATACATTGAACTATTTGTTACAACAAAATATTGTACCGGTATACTCAGCAAGATGTTAAATCAGCAGATAGCTACATTTTATGTTCAACATTTTGTGTACAGCATATATGCTGGAAAGGATTTATACCCAAATTGAATAAATCTGAAGAAATGGTAGTGTGTGTCTGGAAAAAAAATCCGTAAAAACTCATACAGTCCAATTTGCTATTATGTCACTGTTACTGAAATATAATACAAAGTAACTGAATTCGATGAACATTCTCAGAGTGCAATATGCCTCAGAGTGAAATGCACAGTAATGTCAACATTATTTTTTAGGCTATGTTTGTGAAAATGGATGAAAGCAAACCACACATTTTGTTCTCAATCTGCAGAAGCATTATGCACTGTGAAACACTGTACTGGTGTTATACATAAAAGCTGTCTCATTGCCAACATCTTTCCCCTGCTGGCTGTTCTACACTTCTCATAACTAATTCAACACGTTGTAAGATATTTTATGCTGTATGACACCACAGTCCAATCTGGTTAGGATAGCATAAAAATAATATATGAATTTCAGTATTGAAACTGGAAAAGCAGAACAGCTCTCATCACACTGGATATCAAATCGAGGTTGGATTACAGCCATGGGTACATCATTTCATGCTACTCAACTGAATGTCATATGTCAGAGTTCTTCAACTGTAGTGGCTGGCGACTGGTGGCTGGCGGCTGGTGGCATACCCATCTCTTGGCATCCTGTGAACAGACGTTCTCCACAGGTGACAGATTTGAAGAAAATGCTGGATACGGCAACAGTGGAACACTCTCTGTATCGAGGTAGCTCAGTACAGCTCAGGTGATGTGTAGTCTTGCATTATCTTGTTAAAAGATAACATCAAAGAAAGACTTGTAAGGGATAGAACAATTTATCAGCTTCCTGAACATCCTTCCAACAGCGAGGAAAACAAAATAAACAAGAAAGAAGAACAAAAATACAACGCTGCTGACATTCCTAATTTAAACTAGAGGTATGTGATGCTGTAAATATGATTCCCAATTACCAAACTGTGAATACGCCCGATTTAAAAATTTATCACCATAATGTGCAATCCCTGCGTAATAAGATCGATGAAATTAACGTTCTATTAACACATGAACTTAATTATATCTCAGTGTTATGCATTTCTGAGCACTGGCTTAGCCCAGAATTAATCCAGAATACTAAAATAAACAAATTTGTCTTGGCTGCTTACTACTGCAGGAAAAACAGCAAACAGTGTGGGGTAGCAATTTACACAAAGGATAATGTAGATTTTATTACACTACCTGACTTAACTAGGGCAAATGTCGAAAAGGATTATGAAATTGCAGCTATAAAAATTACTCAGTTCAACCTGGTTATTGCTACAGTTTACCGATCACCGTCTGGGAATTTTGAACTTTTCTTAAACAAAATGGAGTCATTGCTAAATAAAGTAAATAAAATGGATTGTGAATTTATAATCTGTGGTGACTTCAATATTGACTTCCTCATGAATAGTGGAAATAGGGAGACCATTTTGAACCTTGCAACGTCCTTCAATTTAAAGGCTGAAGTAAAAGCAGCTACCCGAGTATCAGAAACTTGTCAAACAGCTCTTCATCAGTTTCTAGTAAATAAGAGTTTACACAACACCTCACTAAAAATTTTCAATGCAGGTTTTAGTGATCATCTTGCTCAAATATGAAGCATAAAAGTACAAGGCAGTATTATTAACAACATGTCTTTTAGAACAGCGTATCGAAGCTATAATCAGCATAATGTGAACTACTTCAACAACTTATTACACAAAGAAAAATGGCTAGGAGTGTACAAAATGAATGATATTAATGAAAAATTCGACACTTTCATTGATACATTAACCCATTTCTTTGAACTTGCATTCCCACTGAAAACATTAACCATACGGGGAAACTCTAGAACAAACAGCTGGATCACAAAGGGAATAAGGGTTTCATGCCAGAAGAGAAGACTACTTCATGAAATATGTAACTCGAAAAATTCCTCACCTGTAGTACGCGCATACTATAAAAAATACTCCAAAATATTAAGAAAAGTAATAAAAGCAGCAAAAATAATGCATAATGATGAAATCATTTATAATTCAGCTAATAAATCAAAGGCTATGTGGAGTGTTATAAAAAAAGAATGTGGAGAATACAGACAACCTTGGAAAAATATAACACTATCACATAAAAATAAAAAAGTAACAAACCCCTTAGAAGTAGCTAACACATTTAACAACTTTTTCACAGGTGTTGCTGAAAATATGTTACAATCAAATTTTAAGAGCATCCAGGCAAATGAATATAAAATAAGTACATGTAGAGGATCAATGTACATCGGTTCTGTTTCACAAGATGAAGTAGCTAAAGCAATAAAAGGACTAAAAAATTCCAAATTGGCAGGTATTGATGGTATACCTGCAACAGTGTTAAAGAAGAGCGCATCAAACCTAACTGAAGTACTCACACATTTATGCGACTGCTCACTTCAGGCAGGCACTTTCCCTGATGTGTTAAAAACATCAAAAGTTATTCCTGTATATAAAAAAGGGGATAAAGACAATGTAAATAACTACAGACCCATCACAATTTTCTCCTGCATCTCTAAAGTACTGGAAAAAGTTATGTATGAGAAACTTATGAAATTTATAAATAAAAACAGCATCCTATGTAATGAACAACATGGATTCAGTAATAAGAGGTCAACGACAACTGCTGTCTATGAGTGCATCAATTTCATCCTAAACCTGATGGACAAAAAACAGGAAACAATAGGAGTCTTTATTGACTTGTCAAAAGCTTTTGACATGGTGGACCATAAAATTCCGCTATCAAAGCTAGAAAGATATGGTATTCGAGGTCTGTCCAACAAGTGGATCAGTTCCTTCCTGACAAATCGTATGCAGGCAGTGTGCGTCAAGCACACAAATATTGAACTAAAAACTGTATCTAATCACTTATCTGACTATAAACAAATAAAATGTGGTGTACCCCAAGGATCCGTATTGGGACCCCTTCTGTTTCTTCTGTACATAAATGATCTAAGCTTAAATATTGATGCACACAAATCAATCATATTTGCAGATGACACCACGATTCTACTAAAAGGAGATGACAATGAACAGTTACAGCAGACAGTAAACACAGTCACGAAACAACTTAGCAGCTGGGCACAGAGTAATCGGCTTGCAATAAACAGTAAGAAAACCGTTGCTCTAAAATTCCACAATGTTCCTAACAAGGACATGTTTATCCCATCAGTCTCTATCAATGACGAAGCAGTTGGTAACAGTACTGAAACCAAATTCTTACGACTTTGGCTGCAGAGTGACATCAGATGGAACAAGCATATTGAATGTCTCAATGCAGAACTGACCAAAACACGTCATCTTCTTTGTTCATTAAAATCATGCTGTAGTGAGAAAACAGTATTGAATGCATATCATGCGTACTTTCATTCTCGTCTTAGATATGGGGTCACCTTCTGGGGAAACTCTAAAATAGCTAATAGCACTTTTAAACTACAAAAAAAGGGCCATTAGAATCTTGTTTGGGTGCAAGCCTAGAGACTCTTGTAAACCCCTGTTTAAGAAATCTGGTATTCTCCCATTACCGTGTGTATACATTATGGAAACCCTTTTGTTCTTTAAATTAAATGTAATAGGCAAGGACCAGAGGCTAAAAAAAACTGTGATATACATGAGCACTTTACCAGACAAAACAGGAACTTACATATGACTCAAATCAGCATAGCACTGTGCCAAAAAGGTACTTTTCACATGGGAGTTAAGCTTTATAACAAACTTCCTGAAAACATAAAAGCTATCACTGAGGTCAATACATTTGGAAAATCTCTAAAGTCATATTTACAGCATCACTGCTTTTATTCCATTGAAGAATATTTAAATTTATGAAATGTGTTATATAAATACTTGTGTGTAAAGTGTATTATTGTAAGCTTAAATATGTATGCTTTGAAATTACTTTCAGCCTGTATATTTATAACTTGACTTGTCCAATGTCTTACGCATAAGCTGCTATGTAGACAACAGGACCAATAAAATACAATCTACAATCACGGAGCCCTTGAAACTAGGGCACAGCGATAGGCCTTAACAAAACACAAATGCAATGACTGCTGTCCAAATTACTGGATATGTGAACCAGAAGTTGTGACATGTATCCAGTTGCACCCCATACCATCACATCACATGCTGGACCCGCATGAGAATGACAGGTACAATCTGGCCAGGTCTGTTGGCATCAGAGCCTCCAAACACAAGTACATCAATTGTGACGATGTTGCAGAACCGAGACTCGTCTGACACGATGACACAGTGCCATTCCTGTGTCTGGCATTGTTGTCAGTTGCACCGCTGTCAGTTCACCTCTCTCTAGAGCTGCATTAAGGGCTTGACAGTCTGTGCTGCTCCAGATGCCATCACATTGTCTGTGTGGATATCTGTCTCACTGTATACAAGCCCACTTCCTGACTAAATGTACACAACTTCACTGCAGGATCACGTACGCATGAGCGAACACTTGTCTGCCCTCTCAGGTGCTAGTTGGGTGGCACTACTGAGGCCCTGCAAGGCATTTAGCATGGCCCTCCTGAACCTACCAATTCTATGTTGGCACAAAATGAGATTCTGAGCAATGCAAGCAGCAATATAGTGAAACAATAAACCAGAGTCTCAGCAGACCATGAGCCTGCCACTGCCAAATCTGGAATGCTGATAAACATTTCTCCTTCTTCCATTATGCTTAACACGGTCTTCGTGTAAACAACCAACACTGAAATAGAATTTCTGAATGAGAAACCCGCTCCATAAGCTTTTCTTGCATGCAGAATATGCATGGGAGTGCTGAAAAGTAATGCCTCTGAATTTTTTATTCTGTTCTCAATATCGGTCGAGGTATGACACGTCACGCATATTACTTGGTCAACTTTCCCACTTCACTGACTCATGGCACACCCACCTCCCGCAAACAGATGGAGTCGGCATAGGCAGCCCACTCTGACCAGAGATTGTGAATATGTTTACGGTTCACTTCGAGGAAGAGGCCCTGATGTCAACCAAATGGAAATCCATCTTCTTCTTTTCTTCTTCTTCTTCTTCTTCTTCTTCTTCTTCTGTTATGTGGATAACACACTTGTCATCTGGCCTCATGGAAGAGACAAACTTCTTGACTTCTTTGTACATCTGAACTCCACACGCCACAAAATCAAATTCACTATGGAGACCAAAGAAGAAGGAAGACTACCATAGCTGGACATCATAGTCAGGAGAATAATGGACAGCACCCTGTGCCACTGCGTGTATCTGACTCTATAAAACACATAAACTCAGTTCTCCCTATGGCACTGTGAATAATTTCAATAACAAAAAGTGAGATGAATGTTGCAGCTTACAATTAATTTCCACTTTGGCTTTGTATTCAAGATCAGTCTTACCTGAGAGTGCAACATAACATCTTTAGTTAATTTAATTATATGTTCATTAGATTTTGGTTATAAGGCACATTTTGCTGCCTAATGTTTCATCTCCAAACACTGGAAACAATCCATGGAGGAAGAGGAGTATGTAAGACATTGTTGGACCAGGTTGGAGGAATCTGTGAATTTCAATACTCTGTAGAAGAGCTCAATCATTTGAAAATAACTTTCAGACCTTGTGGCTATTCTAACAGATATACATAGGGCACTACATTCTAAAATATTTGCATCTTTCAGTGAAAAACAAGCAACTAGAGGAAAAGTTCTCTTGCCACTTGTAAAAACAGTCGCAGATCGCGACCTCTGAGTGCTATAAAGAGAAGGTATTGACGCAGTGCTTAAACCAAACAGAAGACCACAACTGCAGCCATACTCAAGCAAATTGCTATGCAGTAGTTTCAGTGAATTTGACAATGATGTGGCTGCTTTCATAGTGGCCCAGTCATATTGTGGGGTACGGAATGCCAGTGACAGGGCTGGAATTGTAGGTGACAGATGGGTTTTTGGCAAAGCCTTGTATCAATACCTCCTTAATTATTGAGCTGAAAAACTGTAAAAAACATTCATGCAGTAAAATCACACAAAAAAATTTCCTATTTCTGCAGGTATTGTGCCTTCTGTTTCTTTTTCATTACAAAAACATATTGATTCAAGTTTATAAAGTCACAACTATGTCACTGTGATTTGTGTAACACACATTCTGGAACATGTTCCAGGAATGTCATGAAACAGACAGCTTTAAATAATTACTCTAGCTCATCTTTCAAGACTTGCATGCCAACAACAACACCATCTATCCAATCTCTTTTTATTTCACTTTCATGAAAAGATTTCTCCACAAAGGATATCATCTGCCATGTAGGTAGTGCAAGAGGAAACTCCACACTAACATTTGGGTAATCAAGTGGATTCTGTGTCTTGTCAGAACCAAGTACAATCAACCCAATTTCATCTTTACCACTGGTAAATATCTGGAAACATATTAAATGGTAAAAATAAGTTTTGTTTATAACAAGTTGTATACCAATAAAAACATCACACACAGATACTCTTTATAAAATTATTTAATTGGATAGATAAAAAATCTACTCACCAAGCAGTGGCAGAACACACACATAAAAGACTGTTGTGATAGGCATGCGTTTGGAGCCAGTGACTCCTTCTTCAGGCTGAAGGGTTGCAGGGGAAGCAAGAAGGATGAAGGAAAAGGACTGGAGAGGTCTAAGAAAAGGGGTAGATTTTGGGAAAGTCACCCAGAACCATGGGTCATGGGTGACTTACGGTACAGGATGAGAAGGAAAGACTAATTGTTGGGGACTGCATCGGCAAGATTCGGAAACCTGAGAGCTTAAAGGTGGAAGACAGGGTAATATGCAAGACAGAGATTACTACTAAAACTGTATATGGTTAATAAGAGTGAGAAGGTAAGTGTATTGTATGCAACAGTTGTGGGAGGGGGCAGTGAAAATATACGGGAAAGACAATGAAAGATGTAGAAAGCTAAAACGGAGTGAAGCAAAGAGTAATTACAGTGAAGAAAAGCTGAGACAGGAGAAATTAACGTAAATTAAGGCGAGGTGGGTGGTGAGAACCAAGGACACGTTGTAGTGCTAGTTCCCACCTGCGGAGTTCTGAGAAACTGGTGTCTGGCGGAAGAATACAGGTGACATGTGTGGTGAAACAAGTGCCGAGGTCACGTATGCCATGTTGTAGAGCATGCTCTGCAACAGGATATTGTGAGTTTCCAGTATATACACTATGCCTATGCCCACTTATCCTAACTGATAATTTGGTGGTAGTCATGCAGATGTAGAAAGCTGAACAGTGTTTACATAATAGCTGGTATATGACATGTGTCGTTTCTATTTTTCGCCTAATCCGAAGTTCTGGGTGACTTTTCCAAAATCTACACCTTTTCCTGGAACTCTCCAGGCCTTTTCCTTTACCCTTCTTCTTTCCCCTTCAACGCTTCTGTCTGGAGGAGCCATTGGCTCCGAAAGCTTGCCAATCACAAATAATTTATTGTTTTTGTTGTTATAGTTACTCTTTATAACCTACTTAAAATACATCACGTACCCTCCTCTCCACAATTCTTCGAACACATAGTTTTGCCTTTTGCAAAAAATCACTGCGTTTCTGTATAACATACTTGGAGTCAAAGTGTCCAACATCTATTACAATTATAAACAGATGAAAGAAAGTCATTGTATTTATTGGCAGTATTACGCAATCAAATATTTTGAAAGAGTTCCAGTGGTATAAATTTACAAAATCTTACAAATAAATATATACGTTTATTCTTTAAATCAATTCTTAGCAATAACATAATAGTATAAATTGCAGAATCAATATAGCCAATTTTAATGTAATGACTGCAATACAAATACAATATAACAGCGGTAAGTTATAACAAATGAGAGAGAGAGAGAGAGAGAGAGAGAGAGAGAGAGAGAGAGAGAGAGAGAAGAGAGGCATTTAGACAATGTTTCATTACAGTGTGAAACTTATTAGAATTAAAATGAAGCCATAGTGAATTATTACATTCCAAAACTAACAATTATTGTGTTCTTTCACCCCAAAATAATACATTCATTAGGCAATGTATACTTTTAATTTCAGAAATTTTTACAGCTCTGAACTTCACTGCTTCGATGAATTTATTACATGTGTCAATGAATGAGGGTTGATAACACTGCTTTAGTCATTCAATTGTTCGTCATGTGATATTCGCAATGTTCTTAATAACTTCTTATGTAAAGTTCTATCATCAAAAAGATAATCTACTTAAGTTTTAAAAGTCGCGAATCTTTAAACAACAACTTGAAAATGGGTATATCAGTATTTTGTATACATTCTAGCATTGCTAGATTTACTTTTAAATTTTAAAGTATATGAGCAGATTGAGTGACTTTCCATCCAGAAAATTTGCTGTTGGCAAGACCTCACTACAAAGAAAAATGGTCTTTCTGGAGTCAAATGCTAAAAAATTCATAAATACCAGCATTGTAAGTGATACAAACAGGTATTAAGCACCGGGCATAAATATCATTCTGCTTGACGAGAAAAAAAGTAGGTAGATGAAAGAGTAAATTGGGTGCAAGGATTGAACATAAACTAACCCAAATTGCACAAAAAAAAAAACATGAGGGTCACTGCTCAAGAATTGAGAACTGCCCCCCCCCTCCCCCACCCCTTCCTTTTACAGGCTTACTTTCACTTTTCAGATGAGACCATGTCCCCCATATGTGAAGAAAATAGCCAATATGTAAAGAGAATTACAGATAAAGAGTTTTCTAGAATGAGATTTTCACTCTGCAGCATAGTGTGCACTGATATGAAACTTCCTGGCAGATTAAAACTGTGTGCTTGACCAAGACTCAAACGTGGTGATCGTAGCCCCAGACCTGTGTTGCCATTTTGGGAGGTAGATCTTGTATCTGGAAAGAGGAGATGACAGTTAGGGTACTATGGGTGAGCAGCTGCCATCAATTTTTGATGGTGCAGAACCCACAATAGTGGAACTGCTGCCTAGTCCAAAGGCACCTGTTACCAGTCTTACCCCACAATAGTGTATCGAATCCAGACGTAATGTCGAAGCTGATAAAAAGTCATATGAGAGATTCCTGTAATCTAGGTGTGACTGCACCAATGCTGCATACAGCCATATCAAAGTAGAGTGGACCACACCGCTGAGGCATAAAAGAGCATTCAGGTGCGACCTACATGTCTGCTTTAGTTGGCAAAGACGGGGAAGCCATGTCAACTAGGCATCAAAGACCGGACCTAAAAAACACGATGACAGAAATGCATAACGTAGGTCATGGCAGCCAAAAAATGGATGCTATGAGTGAAAGCCCAGGATTGTGCTTGGTGTATTGCTCCCTGCATTCTGCCTCCAGCAATAGCCGTCGCAGACGAACAAAAATGATGGGGACAAAATATGTCATGCAGCTGCCGCCAGATCATTGATAGCCACAAAAAGGAGAGTGACACTCAAAACAGAACCTTGTGCAAGCCCCTTCTCCTGCAGGGGGGGGATGCTACAGGAGGCACCAACCTGTACCCAAAATGTGTGACATGGAAGAAAGTTCTGGATAAAAATCAGGAGTGGGCCATGGAGGCCCCACTCCTTTAAGGTGGCAAGGACGTTATGGCACCATGTGGTATCATAAGATATACAGGCAGATCAATGAAAACTGCAACAAGGAACTGATGCTGAGCAAAAGCTGTTCAGATAGCACACTTCAAGTGGACTAAATTATCTTCAGTAGAGCGCCCTTGGCGAAAAGCACCCTGGATCGAAGCCAAAAGATCCGGGGATTCAAGGACACAATACAGCCTTCAACTAACCATATGTTCAAGTAACTTGCAGGACACTGAGTAAACAATCTGGACGACAGCTGTCCGTTTGAAGAGGCAATTTATGTGATTTCAAAATTGGAATAACGGCATTTTCTCGCTACTGGGAAGAGAATTCTGCATTGCCCCAGGGATGGTTAAAGAAAGGCCAGGTACACTGACGGAAAAATTTGCAACACCAAAAAATAATTAATGTAGAGTAATGAAATACCAGGAATATATTTGTTGAGACAACGTATGTAAAGTGATTAACGTTGCAGGATCAATGGGAGTGTGAGACAAGCCACTGCAAATGTAAATGCAAATGCTGGTACGCTATTGTACACGTGTCATGTGTCAGTTTGTGGGATGGAGTTCCATGCCTGTTGCACTTGGTTGGCCAATATAAGGACAGTTAATGATGTTTGTGGATGGGTTGAAGCTGTCATCAGATGATGTCCAATACGTGCTCGATGGGAGGTAGAGCTGGTTATCGAGCAAGCCAAGGCAATATGTTGACACACTATAGCATGTTGGCTTACAACAGCAGTATGTGAGCAAGTGTTATCCTGTAGGAAAACACCTCCTGGAATGCTGTTTGTGAATGGCAGCACAACAGGTCAAATAACCAGACGGACATACAAATTTGCAGTCAGCGTTCGTGGGATTCATACAGACAGTTTTGTCAGTGGAAAAGCGAAAGCCATTGTTGATGCTCCACGAGTAAAGACAATCAAGACATTGCTGAAGATGCCACTAAGTGAGACAGGTTCATAGAGAATTGCAATAGAAGGCAAAATCGTCAAAAAAAAAGAGAGCCGGAGATGCCCAGTGGGAGACAGGCCATTATAGGGTTTATGGTGATAGCAAAGAGAATGACACTCAGAATGGAACCCTGAGACACACCATTTTCCTGGATAAAGGTGTCCGACAAGGCAGACCCTTCATGCACCTCGAAAACTCGGTCTTTTAAAAATGTCTGAAGGAAACAGGGTAGGTGGCCACGGAAGCCCCACATGTGAAGAGTATGGACGTTACTAGCTCTCTAGCAGGTGTCATAGGCCTTTTCCAAATCAAAAAACACAGCGACAATCTGGGATTTCTGCAGAAAACCATTCATGACATGGGTGGGCAAAATAATGAGATGGTCCACTGCAGAATGCCGTGTTGAAAGCCACACTGTGCATTCATAAAAAGTTGTGAGACTCGAGCCACCATATCATCCGGGCATGAATCATATGTCCCATCACCTTGAGAACACACTGGTAAGAGAGATGGAGTGGTAGCTAGAAGGAAGAGTGTGTGTGTGTGTGTGTGTGTGTGTGTGTGTGTCAGAGAGAGAGAGAGAGAGAGAGAGAGAGAGAGCTAATTTCGGCAAGAGCTAGATTTCCATCAATAAACTGAGTTGAAGCTGCTGTTGTGGTCTTCATCCAACTACTGCTTTGGTGCAACTCACCAGCCTATTCCTGCCTTTGTAAGCCTCTTCATCTCTGCATAGTATTTCAACCTAAATCCACTTAGAATGGTGAACCACCATTCAGAGAATAACTTTTTAACAACACAGTTTGACTTCTGTAAAGGCTTCTATACTGAGAATCCAACATAATATCTCACAAATTCAATTCCAGTAGAATTAAATAGTGGAAATTATCCCCTCTGTCATCTTGCCAAAGCCTTTGACTGTTTAGATTAAAAAATTCTGAGAGGGGAAGCTAAAATAGTATGGCATTAAAAGTCTTCCCCTTGCATGGATTGAGTTGTACTTTAACTACAGAAAATGGAAGGTCACATTAACAAATGATAAGACAGGAATAAGATTAAACTCAAAAAGGGAGAACATAAAATATGGTGTGGCACACAGTGTTTGCTGCCAAGTCCACAAAAATGATTTACTTGGGGCACTGGAGGGCTTTGGAAAAACTCTAATGTTTGCAGTGTCACAAACTTATTGATGCAAGATCTAAACTCATTCATACCAGAAACATCCAGGATAATAACAGAACAGGCTTGTATAGATCCACAGGTACCAGCTTAATGCCTAAAAACTTGTATTGTGCAGTTCTAAAGAAATAAAAGCAACTTACAGATACGAATATCAAAAGTAGGGATAAATGGGCAATTAGGCTCCCATGTTCTAAGTTCCTGGGAATGCAGATACCAATCACGTGTGAGACCAGCATGTGGGTCAGTTAACCGAGAAGCTCAGTTCCGCCCATTTTGTGCTTAGAAATCTCTTACTGTATCAAACTGGACAAAGGATTGCTAACACACTTTCACTCAGTTTACTCATATGGCTTAATCTTCTGAGGTACTTCAGCTAAGCGGAAAAAATTATTTATTCTACATCTTGAAAAAGCTTCTTCAGGGACCCATGGATTCTCACACTTACATGCCTATAGAAGTTATATTCCCTAATGGTATATATGATTAATAACAAGATTTAGTTTAAGATGAACTCAGCAATTCAGAACTGCAATACCAGAAGCAAAAATAATTTCCATATATAAAAACCTAAAATCAGGTTTGCCACAAGTTTCTCCAAGTGAAATTCCCTGATATTTCTCTGATTCCACAGACACGTTTTAGAATTTTTCCCCGACAAATTTTGAGGTCTCAAGGGGAGGTAAAGACATAAGTCGACAAAAGAATGTAAGGGCTTTGTATTTCTCCCCCATTTTGTTTTAGGGTGCAAAAACAACTAGGGTCATATGTGTCCATGCCAAAACTGTGAAACACAAAGATGAAGAGAGGAGTTAAAAATGATTACATGTCAACGTTTAATGACGGAAGATAGGACAGCTAGAAACAGGGACGTGGAGAAAGGTCTATGAAGTACGCAATAGTGAAATGGAGGCCCAGAACTAAAAATTAAATGGCCTTCACTATATTGCTGCAACTGATAAAAAGTAAAACAGAGTCGACAGCCCACGCATTGTTCACTAAAATGGCCAATAACTCAGATGGCAAACCCAAAAGGGAATGTAAACTCTAAAAAAAAAAAGGGCATCCCCTCAGGAAACGGCAGACAGTTAAAAGTTGGGTGCAATGTGCACAAAGTAGTAGGGGAGCACCACTTAACAAATGGTGATGGCTAAAAAGGCAGTGCCCAATATGCAACCTAGTTAAAATGACCTCCTCGCCACAGGAGGACTGAGAGGAGGTTGTCCAAGCCACTGGGAGAGGCTTAATAACCCAGAGCTTATTCCTATGAATGGAGGACCAGTGGCGATGCCAAAGTGACACCACCTCCTGACAGAAAGTAACAAGAGATCATCAGAGGGAATGCAAGAATTATTGGGCTGAAGTACGAGGAATGCAGCTTTGGCAGCAGTGTCAGCAACCTCTTGGACCGATATGACCTGGAACACACATAAACATCACAGTGGCTCCATAAAAAGTGAGCAAGTGGAAGCTTTCCTGGAACCGGTGCACTAAGGGATGGACAGTCTACACTGCACAGAGGCTTTGAAGGGTGCCAAGAGAGTCTGAGCAGTGACACAGTGAAAAGAGTATGTCAGCAGATGTACTCGATGATCTGATACAGGGTGAAGAGCTCTGCTGTAAATACTGAGCAATGTGCCGGACGTCAGTACCAAAAAATGTTGGTTGACGTTGAAGGCACACCCGACACCATGGTCAGTCCAAGAGCCATCAGTGTATACAAAGATACTACTGCAAAATTCCATGCATAGGTCGTGAAACTGAAGGCAATAGACCGAGCCTGGTGCAGTGTCTTTGGAAAGTGAATGAAGGTCAAGGTGAAGATGGGCTGCCGCACGAAGCCAAGATGGTGAAGGGTTCACACCCATCGAAAAAGCTGCAGGGAGCATGAAGTGGGAGGACCAAGATAGTTTTGTATAATGCAGGAGCCTCAGGAATTTTGTAGTTTCAATGAATGGAAGAGCAACAGGCCCAAGATGTAAAAATGGTGGGAGAAACCAGCTGTGCTGCCAGAAATTCATACAAATGTTTTTGTCAGTAGAAAAACTTAAGCCACTGTCCATGCTCCATAAGTAAAGACGATAAAGACATTGCTGAAGACACCACTCAATGAGACAGGTTCATGAAGAGCAGCAGTAGATGGCAAAATTATCAACAAAGAGAGAGCCGGAGATGCCCGGCAGGAGACAGGCCATTGTAGGGTTAATGGTGACAGCAAAGACGACGACACTTAGGACAGAACCCTGAGGTACACCATTTTCCTGGATAAAGGTGTCCGAGGAGGCAGACCCCATACGTACATCGAAGACTCGTCTTTTAAAAATTACTCAAGGAGATGGCGCAGTTGGCCACATGTGTAGAGAGTACAAACGATACCAGTCCTCCAACAAATGTCGTAGGCTTTCTCCAAATTGAAAAACAAAGCCAGTCTGGGATTTCCACAGAAAACCATTCATGACATGGGTAAACAAAGTGGGTAATAGCCAGAAGGAAGTTGTTTGTCCTTACCGGGCTTAGGTGTGGGTATGACAGTGCCTTCACAACAGTGGCTGGAAAACATGCCCTCTGCCCAGGTCCGGTTGTATGTATTAAGCAAAAAGTGCTTGCCCACAAGAGAAAGGTGCTGCAACACTTGAAAGTTAACAGTGTCTGGTCCAGGGCGGAGGATTGAGATGAAGTGAGAGCGTGGTCTAGCATCCTCATAGTAAAGGCAGCACAGTAACACTCAGGATTCTGAGAAGAGATGTTATTGCCCGAGTCTTCTCTGCTCATCTCCTGTAGAGGTAGGCAGGATGATAGTGGGAGGAGCTCAAAATTTCTGCAAAATGGCGACCCAAGGTGTTGGAGATAGCAATAGGGTACACGATGATATTGTCTGCTACTGTCAGTGTGAAAATTGGGGAATGGATCTTGCTCCCAGAGAACCGTCGGAGGTGTGTGCACACGATGGAAGAGGGGGATGAAACTGTTAAAAGAACTAGTGAATGAAGTTCAGCTGCCTGTTTGGTTATCCCAAAGAATGCGAATTACATCACAGCAGGCTTCAGTCCACCAAAGGACTGGGACACAGCATGGTAAAGAGGAAGTGTGAGGAATGGAATGTTCTGACGGTAAGGATAATGTTTGTAAGAAATTCCACCTGGTCATGACAACTGCGGAAATCGTGTTCGTTGAAGGTCGCCAGGGAGGAGTAAAGTCTCCAGTCAGCCTTAGTCAGCTGCCATTTCGATGTGCACGGAGGTGGGGTAGGAGTTAGCAAATGGATAGCACACAGGAAATGGTCGCTCGAGTAGGTGTCAGAAAGAACGGACCGTTCAAGATGATGTGCAGGACAGGCAGTGAAGAAGGAAAGGTCCAAATGGGAATAGGTGTGTGACGAGTCTGAAAGCAACATGGGTGCTTCTGTGCTAAAGAAGAAAAGGTTAAGTTGATTAAGAATGGGAGCGAAGAGGGCACCTCTCAGATAGGTTCTGGAAGAGCCCCAGATGGGATGGTGTGCATTAAAGTCCCCAAGCAGCAGAAATCAGCAAGGAAGCTGTCCAATAAGCTGGAGGAAGTCGAACCTGGTGACATCGAATGACGGAGGGGTGTAAATGGTAGAAAGGGAAAAGCTCAAGTGAGGAAGGAATAGACAAACTGCAACAGCTTGATGACAGGTAGTCAGGGAGATGGATGGGTTGACTATGAATGTCATCCCATAAGAGCAGCATGACTCCCCCATGAGACAGAATGCCAACCTCGAGCGGAAGGTCAAAACAGACCAGGAAGAAATGTGAAAGCTCAAAGCAGTCGTGAGGATGAATTTTGTTTCCTGAAGGCAGAGTACAAGTAGAAGCTGCAATTCTAAAAGCAGTCATAAATCCTCTTTGTTGGATCAAAGGCTGCAAAAGTTCCATTGGAGGACAGTCACGATGAGGACAATAGGAAGGGGTGTCACCTCGGCAGCTGCCGAGTGCCAGTCTGCGAAAACTCACTGCTACAGGGCACAGAGGCAAGAGGATCCTGCTCCATGTGGTCCTACAGAAGTGTCGGCTTTCTTCTGCTGTCGACATGAGGAATCCAGGGCACAAGAAAGGTTGGTGGGGCACACTGGCGAAATGGTGGCCGGCCAGGAGAAGGTATCACATGGCGACACCGTCAAAGAGGATCTTTGGGTCAGCGAAACAGAAGACCATTTGCCTTTGGTGGACTTTTTCGAGCCTTTCCAGTTGGCAGAGGGAGACTCATGTGTTGATTGGCTGGAGGGATGTAGCAAGTCTTCAAGGGAGTCTTCCTTCTGTCCTTTCCGGCCTGCCGGTTGTGTAGCTGGTGAGTTGCACAAATACTCTGAGAATCAACGCTAATGAGGATAGTAGCAACTCACGGTAAAGATGATTGCTGAGCCACATCCAGGCATGTAAAAAAGACAATAACATTCTCACAACTAAACTTCCGCCATACCCTTTGTCAGAAAACAAGAGCACACAGATATTCAGACAGTCACCCAGACACAACTCATGTATACGTGATCACCACCTCTGGCTGCTGCGTCAACAATCTCTGAGAATCAGATTCAAATAACCACTCCTCCTGCCTCCCTGTCTCTTGTCGATAGCTGCTAGGCTAGTGGCAAGAAGTGGTGGTGGTACTGATTGCAATTCGAGGGGAGTGGTATAAAGGGGAGAAGCAGTAAGAATAAGGGAGTACGGAAGTTACGCACGTACTCAGCTGCACCCAGCCAGTGATGACACATGACATCTCAGTAAACAAACCATTTCATCTACTGAGACAAAAACAAGATTTTTCCAGTGCTCTTTTCAAAATTCCCTGATACATTTGAAATTCCCTGATTTCCAGAACATGTGGCAACCCTGGAAATACACATGATTGATGTTCCATAATAATATTTATTTCATATTAATAACCATCTAAGCTGTATTATTACACATTTATTGTGTTATGACCAGATTTGTTCACTAAACATATTCAGGTGGCCTACATGTGTAAAGTCATGACACAAATGGGCAATTTGAAGATGTTCAATCAGTGAAACCAACTGCAACATGATAAATATGTAATAACACATATAATCATTAATATTGGTCTCAGCTGTGGTGCTCAGCATGATCAAAGTCATTTATTTTATAGTTCGTTATGAATCAGATTTTGGCTTTTTTGGACATCATCAGAAATTGTCTGAGGATGACACAGAATGCCAAAAGCTGGTTTATAACTGACTATAAAACAAATACTATTGTGGAAAATCAATGATGTGAATTTAAGCATTAATATATCTATGTTCCCTCAAGTACCAATGGCATATTTCCATGTAGACTGTGCACCTCTCCGTACGGTTCAGATTACAGCTTTATATTCTGCTAGAAAAGTGTAACAGTATGACAAGAGATGGACAGGCAAACAAAAATCCCCAAATCCTTAAAAATGAAGTAAAAAAATACCCCATGAGACAAGGTGTCCATAATTTATAAGAATATCTGGGCTCCAGAACGTAAATTCTGCATACTAATACTATTATATAGATCCTGACTTTACCCATATATAGAGAGCTGACAGTAGTCTGCGTCCCATTACATGAATGTTTTGTTTGAAGTATTATATAAAAATAGCAGCTAAATAGTATAGGACGAGCAGTGGATATTTTCAAAATCGCTGTTTTACCCCTGACATAACAAATCTACAAGTAATTTCATAATTATCAATTCGAGCAGAGTAGCACTAGCCATAATTTGTTGTTAGCATATTTTACAGACATAGGCAGCAGGGGATTACCAAAAGTTCTTGTTCTCTTATTTGCTTTAACCCGTGGCATCTTCAAGATGGTGACACTCCTATTTCAAGCGTTTTCAATATGGAGACCACAACATCTATCACTACACCCATGAACAAACATAAACAGGCCCTAACAAGTGGAATATTTAACACCAGAAATAAAGTGAAACTAATGGGGGAACCGCTCGAAGTAGGGGTCTTGGGCAGTGTCAATCACCACACACAACAATAAGGATGATGACACCATTCCAAAATAAATATCAAACCAAAAATTATGCACACAAAATCCTCAACAAACCCTCAACAATCATCCCACCCCAAAACTGCGAATAACAGCTATTGGTATCATACATTTTGCCTGAACTAAACAGCTCCAATGAAGACAGTGATACTAGAAACCCACACATACACTGAAACTTTCACTTGGTCTATACGGCTCAAACATAGCCAGAGATACCATGAAACCAGACACAAAAACCTGGTACTGCAAATTTCACTTGACCTATATAGCTCAACCAAGGTGCACAATACTACCAACTGCCACAAATCAACAACACCAGACCACACTCCATAAAACCCACCGATATAAGCAAATAAATACCCCCAAAAAATAATACGAAATTAATCAAACATAAATTACCTCAATGAACCGTAAACAAATCCACTACATTACAAAAAGGAAAAAGGTCTTACCAACCACAGTTTCCCCCCCTCCACTCTCTCTCTCTCTCTCTCTCTCTCTCTCACACACACACACACACACACACACACACACACACACACACACCTAAGCACCACTTACCAAACAACTGATGCCCATCCCATACATACATACATACATACATACACACATCAAAAAACGTTTTGCATCCCCTCGGTTCCTGAACCTGTGCAGAAATTTGCAATAGAGATCAACATCGTTTCCGCCCTTTCTATTGATCATGAAAACCACACAGTGCATGTTGTACCACCATACAGCGAGACTCTCAGTGGTGTTGGTCCAGACTGCTGTACACACGGGTACCTCTGATACCCAGTAGCAAGTCCTCTTGGATTGATGCATGCCTGTGTTCGTCGTGCCATACTATCCACAAGTTCATCAAGGCACTGTCAGTCCTGATTGTCCCACTCCTCAACGGCGATTCGGCGTACATCCCTCAGAGTGGTTGGCAAGTCACATGCCCATAAACAGCCCTTTTCAATCTATCCCAGGCATGGTCGATAGGGTTCATGTCTGGAGAACATGCTGGCCACTCTAGTCGAGTGATGTAATTATCTTGAAGGAAGTCATTCACAAGATGTGCACAATGGGGATGCGAAATGTCATCCACAAAGACGAATGCCTCGCCAATATGTTGCCAATATGACTGCACTATTGGTCGGAGGATGGCATTCATAAAACTTTGAACATAGCTGCTAAGGTTCAGTGCCCGTGTCAGAATTATATTAGAACAAATAAGCCCTCGGTCACAAATATTAAGTCAAAATTGACCAGGTTTCGATGCTACTATGAGCGTCGTCTTCAGAATTAGCCTGACTGTTCTAAAACATATTAGGTATATAATACATTCATAAAATTAAAGTTTGTACTTCATCTTTTCCAGTCAGTACAAACTTTAATTTTATTAATGTATTATATACATAATATGTTCTAGAACAGTTAGTGTAATTCTGAAGACGACGCTCATAGTAGCATCGAAACCTGGTCAATTTTGACTTAATATTTGTGACCGAGGGCTTATTTGTTCTAATATAAGGATGGTATTCACTTATAGCACAGCTGTCATGGTGCCTACCATGACCACCAACAGTGTGCATCAGCCCCCCATAATCCCACCCAAAACAGCAGGGAACCTCCACCCTGCTTCACTCATTTGACAGTGTGTCTAAGAGTTCAACGTGACCGGGTTGCCTCCAAACACATCTCTGACAATCGTCGGAAGGCATATGTGACACTCATTGGTGCAGAGAACGTGATGCCAATCCTGAGCAGTCCAATTCAGCTTGTTATTGGGTTCATCTGTACCGTGCTGCACGGTGTTGCAGTTGCAAAGATGGACCTCGCCATGGATGTGTGGAGTGAAACTGCACATAATGCAGCCCATTGCACACAGTTTGAGTTGTAATGTGATGTAAGGTGGCTGCACGAAAAGCATTATTCGACACAGCGGCATTGCCGTCAGGATTCCTCAGAGCCATAATCCGTTGGTAGCGTCACCCACTGCAGTAGTAGCCCTCGGGTGGCCTGAGCAAGGTATGTCACTGACAGTTCCTGTCTCTCTGTTTCTCCTCCATGTCTGAACAACATTGCCATGGTTCACTCCACGATGCCTGGACACTACCCTTGTTGAGAGCCCTTCTTGGCACAGTGTAATAATGCAGATGCAATCGAACTGCAGTAAGGATCATCTAGGCATTGTTGAACTACAGACAACATGCCCTGGATTCCTCATGTCGACAGCAGAAGAAAGCCGACACTTCTGTAGGACCACATGGAGCAGGATCCTCTTGCCTCTGTGCCCTGTAGCAGCGAGTTTTCGCAGACCGGCACTCGGCAGCTCCCGAGGTGACACCCCTTCCTATTGTCCTCATCGTGACTGTCCTCCAATGGAACTTTTGCAGCCTTTGATCCAACAAAGAGGATTTATGACTGCTTTTAGAATCGCAGCTTCTATTTGTACTCTGTCTTCAGGAAACAAAATTCATCCTCACGACTGCTTTGAGCTTTCACATTTCTTCCTGGTCTGTTTTGACCTTCCGCTCGAGGTTGGCATTCTGTCTCATGGGGGAGTCATGCTGCTCTTATGGGATGACATTCATAGTCAACCCATCCATCTCCCTGACTACCTGTCATCAAGCTGTTGCAGTTTGTCTTTTCCTTCCTCACTTGAGCTTTTCCCCTTCTACCATTTACATCCCTCCGTCATTCGATGTCACCAGGTTCGACTTCCTCCAGCTTATTGGACAGCTTCCTCGCCGATTTCTGCTGCTTGGGGACTTTAATGCACACCATCACATTTGGGGCTCTTCCAGAACCTATCCGAGAGGTGCCCTCGTCGCTGCCATTCTTAATCAACTTAACTTTTTCTTCTTTAGCACAGAAGCACCCATGTTGCTTTCAGACTCGTCACACACCTATTCCCATTTGGACCTTTCCTTCTTCACTGCCCGTCCTGCACATCATCTTGAACGGTCCGTTCTTTCTGACACCTACTCGAGCGACCATTTGCTGTGTGCTATCCATTTGCTAACTCCTACCCCACCTCCGTGCACATCGAAATGGCAGCTCACTAAGGCTGACTGGAGACTTTACTCCTCCCTGGTGACCTTCAACGAACACGATTTCCGCAGTTGTCATGACCAGGTGGAATTTCTTACAAACATTATCCTTACCATCACAGAACATTCCATTCCTCACACTTCCTCTTTACCATGCTGTGTCCCAGTCCTTTGGTGGACTGAAGCCAGCTGCAATGCAATTCGCATTCTTCGGGATAACCAAAAAGGCAGCTGAACTTCATTCACTAGTTCTTTTAACAGTTTCACCCCCCTCTTCCATCGTGTGCACCAACCTCCGATGGTTCTCTGGGTGCAAGATACATTCCCCAATTTTCGACCTGACAGTAGCAGACACTATCATCGTGTACCCTATTGCTATCTCCAACACCTTGGGTCGCCATTTTGCAGAAATTTTGAGCTCCTCCCACTATCGTCCTGCCTACCTCTATTGGAAATGAGCAGAGAAGACTCGAACAATGCCTTTCTCTTTTCAGAATCGTGAGTGTTACTGTGCTGCCTTTACTATGAGGAAGCTAGATCATGCTCTCACTTCATCTCAATCCTCCGCCCTGGACCAGACACTGTTAACTTTCAAAAGTTGCAGCACCTTTCTCTTGTGGGCAAACACTTTTTGCTTAATACGTACAACCGGATCTGGGCAGAGGGCATGTTTCCCAGCCACTGTCGTGAAGCCATTGTCATACCCACACCTAAGCCCGGTAAGGACAAACAACTTCCTTCTGGCTATCACCCACTTTGTTTACCCATGTCATGAATGGTTTTCTGTGGAAATCCCAGACTGGCTGTGTTTTTCAATTTGGAGAAAGCCTATGACATGTCCATCCCTTAGTGCACCCGTCCCAGGAAAGCTTCCACTTGCTCACTTTTTATGGAGCCACTGTGATGTTTATGTGGGTTCCAGGTCATATCGGTCCAAGAGGTTGCTGACACTGCTGCCAAAGCTGCATTCCTCGTACTTCAGCCCAATAATTCTTGCATTCCCTCTGATGATCTCTTGTTGCTTTCTGTCAGGAGGTGGTGTCACTTTGGCATCGCCACTGGTCCTCCATTCATAGGAATAAACTCTGGGTTATTATGCCTCTCCCAGTGGCTTGGACAACCTCCTCTCAGTCCTCCTGCGGCAAGGAGGTCATTTTAACTAGGTTGCATATTGGGCACTGCTTTTTTAGCCATCACCATTTGTTAAGTGGTGCTCCCCTACTACTTTGTGCACATTGCACCCAACTTTTAACTGTCTGCCGTTTCCTGAAGGGATGCCCTTTTTTTTTACCGTTTACATTCCCGTTTGGGTTTGCCATCTGAGTTATTGGCCATTTTAGTGAACAATCCGTGGGCTGTCGACCGTGTTTTACTTTTTATCAGTTGTAGCAATATAGTGAAGGCCATTTAATTTTTAGTTCTGGGCCTCCATTTCCCTATTGCGTACTTCATATTGCTTTCTCCACGTCCCTGTTTGTAGCTGTCCTATCTTCTGTCATTAAACGTTGACATGTAATCATTTTTAACTCCTCATTTCATCTTTGTGTTTCACAGTTTTGGCATGGACACATATGACCCTAGTTGTTTTTGCGCCCTAAAACAAAATGGGGGAGAAATACAAAGCCCTTACATTCTTTTGTCGACTTATGTCTTTACCTCCCTTTGAGACCTCAAAATTTGTCGGGGAAAAATTCTAAAACGTGTCTGTGGAATCAGAGAAATATCAGGGAATTTCACTTGGAGAAACTTGTGGCAACCCTGATTTTAGGTTTTTATATATGGAAATTATTTTTGCTTCTAGTATTGCAGTTCTGAATTGCTGAGTTCATCTAAAAATAACTCTTGTTATTAATCACAAATACATTCTTTTGTCGACTTATGTCTTTACCTCCCCTTGAGACCTCAAAATTTGTCGGGGAAAAATTCTAAAACGTGTCTGTGGAATCAGAGAAATATCAGGGAATTTCACTTGGAGAAACTTGTGGCAAACCTGATTTTAGGTTTTTATATATGGAAATTATTTTTGCTTCTAGTATTGCAGTTCTGAATTGCTGAGTTCATCTTAAACTAAATCTTGTTATTAATCACATATACCATTAGGGAATATAACTTCTATAGGCATGTAAGTGTGAGAATCCATGGGTCCCTGAAGAAGCTTTTTCAAGATGTAGAATAAATATTTTTTTCCGCTTAGCTGAAGTACCTCAGAAGATTATGCCATATGAGTAAACTGAGTGAAAGTGTGTTAGCAATCCTTTGTCCAGTTTGATACAGTAAGAGATTTCTAAGCACAAAATGGGCAGAACTGAGCTTCTCGGTTAACTGACTCACATGCTGGTCTCACATGTGAGTGGTAACTGCATTTCCAGGAACTTAGAACACGGGAGCCTAGTTACCCATTTATCCCTACTTTTGATATTCGTATCTGTAAGTCACTTTTATTTCTTTAGAACTGCACAATACAAGTTTTTAGGCATTAAGCTGGTATCTGTTGATCAGTACAAGCCTGTTCTGTTATTCTCCTGGATGTTTCTGGTATGGATGAGTTTAGATCTTGCATCAATAAGTTTGTGACACTGCAAAACATTAGAGTTTTTCCAAAGCCCTCCAGTGCCCCAAGTAAATCATTTTTGTGGACTTGGCAGCAAACACTGTGTGCCACACCATATTTTATGTTCTCCCTTTTTGAGTTTAATCTTATTCCTGTCTTATCATTTGTTAATGTGACCTTCCATTTTCTGTAGTTAAAGTACAACTCAATCCATGCAAGGGGAAGACTTTTAATGCCATACTTTTTTTGCTCCCCCTCACAGAATTTTTTAATCTAAACAGTCAAAGGCTTTGGCAAGATGACAGAGGGGATAATTTCCACTATTTAATTCTACTGGAATTGAATTTGTGAGACATTATGTTGGATTCTCAGTATAGAAGCCTTTACAGAAGTCAAACTATGTTGTTAAAAAGTTATTCTCTGAATGGTGGTTCACCATTCTAAGTGGATTTAGGTTGAAATACTATGCAGAGATGAAGAGGCTTACAAAGGCTGGAATAGGCTGGTGATATGCACCAAAGCAGTAGTTGGATGAAGACCACAACAGCAGACTTCAACTCAGTTTATTGATGGAAATCCAGCTCTTGCTGAAATTAGCTCTCTCTCTCTCTCTGACACACACACACACACACACACACACACACACTCACACACACAAAAACACACACACACACACACACACTCTTCCTACTAGCTACCACTCCATCTCTCTTACCAGTGTGTTCGCAAGGTGATGGGACATATGATTCATGCCCGGATGATATGGTGGCTCGAGTCTCACAATTTTTGATGAATGCACAGTGTGGCTTTCAACAGGGCATTCTGCAGTGGACCGTCTCATTATTTTGCCCACCCATGTCATGAATGGTTTTCTGCAGAAATCCCAGATTGTCGCTGTGTTTTTCGATTTGGAAAAGGCCTATGACACCTGCTAGAGAGCTAGTACCCTCCATACTCTTCACATGTGGAGCTTCCGTGGCCACCTACCCTGTTTCCTTCAGACATTTTTAAAAGACCGAGTTTTCGAGGTGCATGAAGGGTCTGCCTTGTCGGACACCTTTATCCAGGAAAATGGTGTGTCTCAGGGTTCCATTCTGAGTGTCATTCTCTTTGCTATCACCATAAACCCTATAATGGCCTGTCTCCCACTGGGCATCTCCGGCTCCCTTTTTTTTGATGATTTTGCCTTCTATTGCAATTCTCTATGAACTTGTCTCACTTAGTGGCATCTTCAGCAATGTCTTGCAGTGGCTTATCTCACACCTTTAAATATGTCTGCTTGTGTCTGTATGTGTGGATGGATATGTGCGTGTGTGCGAGTGTATACCTGTCCTTTTTTCCCCCTAAGGTAAGTCTTTCCGCTCCCGGGATTGGAATGACTCCTTACCCTCTCCCTTAAAATCCACTTCCTTTCGTCTTCCCCTCTCCTTCCCTCTTTCCTGACGAGGCAACAGTTTGTTGCGAAAGCTTTAATTTTGTGTGTATGTTTGTGTTTGTTTGTGTGTCTATCGACCTGCCAGCGCTTTTGTTCGGTAAGTCACCTCATCTTTGTTTTTTACAAAAACAATAAATTATTGATAAAATTATTTAATTGAATAGATAAAAAATCTACTCACCAAGCGGCAGCAGAACATACACATAAAAGACTGTTGTGATTGGCAAGCTTTCGGAGCCAATGGCTCCTCCAGACAGAAGCGTTGAAGGGGAAGGAAGAAGGGTAAAGGAAAAGGCCTGGAGAGTTCCAGGAAAAGGTGTAGATTTTGGAAAAGTCACCCAGAACTGCGGATCAGGCGAAAAATAGAAATGACACATGTCATATACCATCTATTATGTAAACACTGTTCAGCTTTCTACATCTGCATGACTACCACCAAATTATCTGTTAGGATAAATGGGCATAGGCATAGTGTATATACTGGAAACTCGCAATATCCTGTTGCAGAGCATGCTCTACAACATGGCATACGTGACCTCGGCACTTGTTTCACCACACATGCCACCTGTATTCTTCCGCCAGACACCAGTTTCTCAGAACTCCGCATCTGGGAACTAGCACTACAACGTGTCCTTGGTTCTCACCACCCACCTCGCCTTAATTTACGTTAATTTCTCCTGTCTCAGCTTTTCTTCACTGTAATTACTCTTTGCTTCACTCCGTTTTAGCTTTTTACATATGTCATTGTCTTTATCGTCTATTTTCACTGCCCCCTCCCACAGCTATTGCATACAATACACTTAGCTTCTCACTCTTATGAACTCATGTACAGTTTTAGTAGTAATCTCTGTCTTGGATATTACCCTGTCTTCCACCTTTAAGCTCTCAGGTTTCCGAATCTTGCCCGATGCAGTCCCTAACAATTAGTCTTTCCTTCTCATCCTGTACGGTAAGTCACCCATGACCCACGGTTCTGGGTAACTTTCTCAAAATCTACCCCTTTTCTTAGACCTCTCCAGTCCTTTTCCTTCACCCTTCTTGCTTCCCCTGCAACCCTTCAGCCAGAAGAAGGAGTCACTGGCTCCAAATGCATGCCTATCACAACAGTCTTTTATGTGTGTGTTCTGCCACTGCTTGGTGAGTAGATTTTTTATCTATCCAATTAAATAATTTTATAAAGAGTATCTGTGTGTGATGTTTTTATTGGTATACAACTTGTTATAAACAAAACTTATTTTTACCATTTAATATGTTTCCAGATATTTACCAGTGGTAAAGATGAAATTGGGTTGATTGTACTTGGTTCTGACAAGACACAGAATCCACTTGATTACCCAAATGTTAGTGTGGAATTTCCTCTTGCACTGCCTACATGGCAGATGATATCCTTTGTGGAGAAATCTTTACATGAAAGTACAATAAAAACAGATTGGATAGATGGTGTTGTTGTTGGCATGCAAGTCTTGAAAGATAAGCTAGAGTAAATATTTAAAGCTGTCTGTTTCATGACATTCCTGGAACATGTTCTAGAATGTGTGTTACACAAATAACAGTGACATAGTTGTGACTTTATAAACATGAATCAATATGTTTTTGTAATGAAAAAGAACCAGAAGGCACAATACCTGCAGAAATAGGAAATTTTTTTGTGTGATTTTACTGTATGAATGTTTTTTACAGTTTTTCAGCTCAATAATTAAGGAGGTATTGATACAAGGCTTTGCCAAAAATCCATCTGTCACCTACAATTCCAGCCCTGTCACTGGCATTCCCTACCCCACAATATGACTGGGCCACCATGAAAGCAGCCACATCATTGTCAAATTCACTGAAACTACTGCATAGCAATTTACTTGAGTATGGCTGCTGTTGTGGTCTTCAGTTTGGTTTAAGCACTGCGTCAATACCTTCTCTTCATAGCACTCGGAGGTCATGATCTGCGACAGTTTTTACAAATGGCAAGAGAACTTTTCCTCTAGTTGCTTGTTTTTCAGTGATAGATGCAAATATTTTAGAATGTAGTGCCTTATGTATATCTGTTAGAATAGCCACAAGGTCTGAAAGTTATTTTCAAATGATTGAGCTCTTCTACAGAGTATTGAAATTCACAGATTTTTCCAACCTGGTCCACCAATGTCTTACATACTCCTCTTCCTCCATGGATTGTTTCCAGCATTTGGAGATGAAACATTAGGCACCAAAACGTGCCTTATAACCAAAATCTAATGAACATATAATTAAATTAACCAAAGATGTAATGTTGCACTCTCAGGTAAGACTGATCTTGAATGCAAAGCCACAGAGGAAATTAAATATCCGCTGCAACATTCATCTCACTTTTTGTTATTGAAATTATTCACAGTGCCGTAGGGAGAACTGAGTTTATGTGTTTTACAGAGTCAGATACACGCTGTGGCACAGGGTGCTGTCCGTTATTCTCCTGACTATGATGTCCAGGAATGGTAGTCTTCCTTCTTCTTTGGTCTCCATAGTGAATTTGATTTTGTGGCGTGTGGAGTTCAGATGTACAAAGAAGTCAAGAAGTTTGTCTCTTCCATGAGGCCAGATGACAAGTGTGTTATCCACATAACAGAAGAAGAAGAAGAAGAAGAAGAAGAAGAAGAAGAAGAAGATGGATTTCCATTTGGATGACATCAGGGCCTCTTCCTCGAAGTGCACCGTAAACATATTCACAATCTCTGGTCAGAGTGGGCTGCCTATTGCGACTCCATCTGTTTGCGGGAGGGGGGTGTGCCACGAGTCAGTGAAGTGGAAAAGCTGACCAAGTAATATGTGTGACGTGTCATACCTCGACCGATATTGAGAACAGAATAAAAAATTCAGAGGCATTACTTTTCAGCACTCCCATGCATATTCTGTATGCAAGAAAAGCATATGGAGCAGGTTTCTCATTCAGAAATTCTATTTCAGTGTTGGTTGTTTACACGAAGACCGTGTTAAGCATAATGGAAGAAGGAGAAATGTTTATCAGCATTCCAGATTTGGCAGTGGCAGGCTCATGGTCTGCTGAGAATCTGGTTTATTGTTTCACTATATTGCTGCTTGCATTGCTCAGAATCTCATTTTGTGCGAACATAGAATTGGTAGGTTCAGGAGGGCCATGCTAAATGCCTTGCAGGGCCTCAGTAGTGCCACCCAACTAGCACCTGAGAGGGCAGACAAGTGTTCGCTCATGCGTACGTGATCCTGCAGTGAAGTTGTGTACATTTAGTCAGGAAGTGGGCTTGTATACAGTGAGACAAGTATCCACACAGACAATGTGATGGCATCTGGAGCAGCACAGACTGTCAAGCCCTTAATGCAGCTCTAGAGAGAGGTGAACTGACAGCGGTGCAACTGACAACAATGCCAGGCACAGGAATGGCACTGTGTCATCGTATCGGATGAGTCTCGGTTCTGCAACATCGTCACAATTGATGTACATGTGTGTGGAGGCTCTGATGCCAACAGACCTGGCCTGATTGTATCTGTCATTCTCATGTGAGTCCAGCACGTGATGTGATGGTATGGGGTGCAACTGGATTCATGTCACAACCTCTGGTTCACATAGCCAGTAATTTGGACAGCAGCCATTGCATTTGTGTTTTGTTAAGGCCTATCGCTGTGCCCTATTTTCAAGGGCTCCGTGATGTTATCTTTTAACAAGATAATGCAAGACTACACATCACCTGAGCTACCTCGATACAGAGAGTGTTCCACTGTTGCCGTATCCAGCATTTCCTTCAAATCTGTCACTTGTGGAGAACGTCTGTTCACAGGATGCCAAGAGATGGGTATGCCACCAGTCGCCAGCCACTACAGTTGATGAACTCTGACATATGACATACAGTTGAGTAGCATGAAATGATGTACCCATGGCTGTAATCCAACCTCGATTTGATATCCAGTGTGATGAGAGCTGTTCTGCTGTTTCAGTTTCAATACTGAAATTCATATATTATTTTTATGCTATCCTAACCAGATTGGATTGTGGTGTCATACAGCATAAAATATCTTACAATGTGTTGAATCAGTGATGAGAAGTGTAGAACAGCCAGCAGGGGAAAGATGTTGGCAATGAGACAGCTTTTATGTATAACAGCAGTACAGTGTTTCACAGTGCATAATGCTTCCGCAGATTGAGAACAAAATGTGTGGTTTGCTTTCATCCATTTTCACAAACATAGCCTTGAAAAATAATGTTGACATTACTGTGCATTTCACTCTGAGGCATATTGCACTCTGAGAATGTTCATCGAATTCAGTTACTTTGTATTATATTTCAGTAACAGTGACATAATAGCAAATTGGACTGTATGAGTTTTTACGGATTTTTTTTCCAGATACACACTACCATTTCTTCAGATTTATTTAATTTGGGTATAAATCCTTTCCAGCATATATGCTGTACACAAAATGTTGAACATAAAATGTAGCTATCTGCTGATTTAACATCTTGCTGAGTATACCGGTACTATATTTTGTTGTAACAAATAGTTCAATGTATTTTACACACTTATAAACTTATTTATACAGTTATAGTAATTTATACCATTACATTAATGTTGTACCTTAATGTTCTGGAAGACGATATTATAAGGAACCTCATACTTTTCCTGGATGATAGAGTTGTCTATAATGAATTATTACCCGAAAAATATCTGCACAAATTTGAGTCAGATCATAACATCCAAAGATATGTAAATTGGAGCACATCACAAAACAAATAAAAGACAGTTTTGTATGACTACATTATCAAATAATCACAGTTTTAATTGGTCAACTCATTCAAATATCAGGATGAAATGAAATGGTGACATAGACTCACTTGTAGGCAAAGCAGAATACAGACTTCAGTTCATTGGTAAGATACTGGAAAATGCAATCAGTCTATAGAGGACATTGCTTACAAAATACTTGTGTGGCCCATTCTAGAATATTGCTTAAGTATGACCCATAACAAATAAGGCTAATGGCAGACATTGAATGTATACAAAATAGTGTAGCATGATTGATCATAGATTTATTTGATGCATGGGAGAGCATCAAGAAGCTACTAAAAATTGGAAATGCCAGACAAGTGAAGATAGACGCCAAATATATGACAAAACCTAACTTATGAAATTTCAGGAACCTGTATTAAGTGAGGTATTTAGGGATTATACAATAACCGCATATGTATCACTCCTATAGGGACCATGAAGGCAAGATTAATTACAGCATGCACAGAACCATTTAAAGAATCATTCTTCCCACACTCCACATGAGCATTGAATGGGGAAAAACCGTAATGTGTGGTACAACAATGTACTGCGGTAGCACACACCAAAGAACAGTCCAAGTCCATACACTAGTTATGTGGATTGTGACCAGTAATGAGACAATTGACCATCACAGGCTGTGTTCAAAACGACCACTGGCAGCACCAGTATATGCTCCCATTCTGGTATGGAAAGACTGCTGCACACAAACCAGTATTTCAGCAGGGACAATCCGACAGGCTGCAGTAATACATCATTGCATATCATCAGATGTAGTTGGTATGCCCTTGTAGACAGTCTTTCAGCTTTCCCCATAGAAAAAAAGTCTGCAGGCATGAAATTTGGCGAATGGATCAATCGAGATACAGGTCCTCTACATCCAATCTAATGATTTGTAAACAGTTTGTGAAGCCATGTTGTACTTCGTGCACTGTGGGTTGTACAGCCATCGTATTGGTACCACAAGTTGCTCCTAGTCTGCAGAGGAATCTCTTCTAGCATCCGTGGAAGATGATTTGTTAGGAGGCTGTGATACTTGTGCGCATCCAGTGTTCTTTCTAAGAAAAACGGGCCTATGAGCTGATGGTTCACTGCCCCACACCACACGTTTACACTCCAAGGATGCTGACATTCCACCTGCCACAGCCAAAGAGAATTTTTAACAGACCAATTGTGCTTATTTCAGCACTTTACCAGGCCACGATTGTTAAAATTTCCTTCACCACTAAACAAGATACATGATACATCTGGAGTATCCTGTCTTAATGGCCATGTATGGAAGTTAACACAATTCTTTTGATCAATTCCATGCAGCTCTTTATAGAAAGGGATAAACCTATATCAATGGAGAATGCATAGGACACTTGCCCGATTAATGCCATTTCCACATGCGATTGTGCAAGAGGTAACATGTGGATCAACTACTTGTTTCATCTGTTATGTTGCTAAGAGTTAGGCTATGACTTCCACATAACTGGTTGAAGAGGTTGATAACATCATACCTAGCAACTACCCAGATTGAGTGGCACAAACTAGTATTGGTGTGGAAACTTTTAAAAATATTGTATCTCATTGACAACTTGTACTAGAATCCTGCAACAAACCCCACTGACACTCTGATTTACCATATTTTTACTTTGTTAATGTCAGTAAGCACAGTTTCATTTAAAAAGTGTACATCTGCACAAGAAAGGATTTTTACAATCTGTTGATTGGGTAACAATAATGAGTCCCTGACAACCAATCCATTCTGTCAAAGCCGCAAATCAATAGCACTTCATACTTGTGGTGCGAGCTTTAGGCATTTCACCCTGTGACTTGGTCTTCAAAAGTGAAATAATTGTGGGTCAGGATGAGATTGGGTAGGGGGATTAGGAAAGAGGTGGTGGGTTTGGTATCAGGAGGATGTTTGGAAAGTGAGGCCACGGGCATGGGGGATGTTGTAAAATGATGTTGCATCCATAGTAACCAGCAAGGAGTCATGTGGTAGCAAAACAGGAAATGCAGAAAGGCGGTGAAGGAAGTGAGCATTGTCTTCACTGTAGGATGGGAGGTTACAGACAATGGTTTGCATGTGATGTTCAGTGGGAGGGTTGTACCCAGCCACAGTTGGACAAGTGGAGAGACCTGTGTAGTTGGGTTTGTGTAGTTTGGCGAATAGGTAAAAAGGAAGGAGTGGTGTGAGGAGGGAGATAGATCCAGGAGTCAGGTTATGGGATGGACTTAAGGTCTTGGAGAGCTGCTGGAGTCTTGTTGGAATTCAAGGATGTGATCATGGTTGTAAGGTTTGTATGCAGAGGTGTTAGAAAGTTGGTGAAGACTCTCAGCCACATAGTCACTATGATTCATGAACACTGTGATGAAGCTTTTATCTGTAGGGAAGATGATAAGGCACGGATTGATTTTCAGGATATGGGTAGGTGTGTGTTACATAGGAGTGATGTTGGTCTCACTAGGGAGAATTTAGGAAAGGAAAGTAAGGCCGGGTAAGAAGTGACAAATTCCTGAAAGATAACCAAGAGATGACTGGCTGGAATGGGAGGTTCAGGGTGGGAGGGAGGCTGGAACTGTTTTAAGCAAGGTTCTATGTGAGGTTTTTGTTGGCTGTTATTAGTGGGATGCATCATCATCATCATTTAAGACTGATTATGCCTTTCCGCATTCAGTCTGGAGCATAGTCTTGATCTATTTCAACAGTTTTTATACCCCTTCCCTTCCAACACACACACACTAGCCACCAAGGAAGAGCCTACAGCTTTGATTCACCCCCCCCCCCCTCTTCCAGTCATACCCTCATACCTCTCTAATGCACATTGAAGAAATTTCAGCTGCAGAGATTAGGTAAGGAAAGAAGGTCCTTTACAAGTCCAGCACACTTGAATTTAGGTTTTGGGCTAAAGGTGAGGCCTTTAGAAAGTACCAAGACTTCTGCAGGGCTAAGAGTTGTGGCAGAAAGGTTGACAACAGTTTTACAGGATTGGTGCTTAGGATGTATATATCTCGTGGAGGATGGAGGAATTCGTAGTGATTGTGGAAGATGGAGTAATGAACAAAGCATAGTTAGGGAGGTATGAGGGTATGACTGGGGGGAGGTTGAATCAAAGCTGTAGGCTCTTCCTTGGTGGCTTGTGTGTGTGTGTGTGTGTGTGTGTGTGTTGGAAGGGAAGGGGTATAAAAACTGTAGAAATAGATCAAGACTTCACGACAACTAGCAGGTTTAAATGGGTGGGTGTTGTAATAGATATGTAGAGGTGGAGGTGATGAGGCTTGCACAGGATAGATTAGTATTGAGAGCTGCAGCAAACCAATCTTCAGACTACCACAGCAACAACAAGAAGGTCATAAGATGGAAACAATTTTGCGTCGTAGTATCTCCCTCTGTTTTCACTCCATGTAGTTTTCACTTGTGGTAATGTGGCGTGTGTACAGAGATTTATCGGGTGTTGTTATTTTTTATTGGACTGTATTAACAGGATTTATCAAGAGTGGTGATAACATCAATTTGTGACAATAAATCTTTGTCATGTGCAATCTATAATACTGTTGTTCCATTTGTAATAAACAATTTCTTTGATGCTGTTTTCCCAAATAAGCCTAAATTTTACTGTTATTCACATGGACAGAGGCAGAGTAAGACATGGGAGATAACTTCAGCTGATCTTCGAAGATCAATTTCTTGAGACAGAGACAGTGTCGTTATTATTATTGTTATTCTTTACTTCCTCAGACGTTAAGTCTGGTTAAAAATGGAAAGTGACGTGGACCTTGATAAAGCGTCACTTCCTTTCAACTGTATGGTATGTGTTATATTGCATTTAGGAACTTTCGGGTAATTGAACATGTATCAATAATTACTGATTTCTGTAGTTGTATATATATGTTTGGATGTAGCTGTATTGCATTGATGTACTGGTGGATATTGTGTGGTATGACTCCTGTAGTTGATAGTATAATTGGTATAATGTCAACTTTATCCTGATGCCACATATCCTTGACTTCCTCAGCCAGTTGGATGTATTTTTCAATTTTTCTCCTGTTTTCTTCTGTATATTTGTTGTATTGGATATGGATATTTCGATTAGTTGTGTTAATTTCTTCTTTTTATTGGTGAGTATGATGTCAGGTTTGTTATGTGGTGTTGGTTGGTTGGTTGGTTGGTTTGGGGAAGGAGACCAGACAGCGTGGTCATCGGTCTCATCGGATTAGGGAAGGATGGGGAAGGAAGTCGGCCGTGCCCTTTCAGAGGAACCATCCCGGCATTTGCCTGGAGTGATTTAGGGAAATCACGGAAAACCTAAATTAGGATGGCCGGACGCGGGATTGAACCGTCGTCCTTCCGAATGCGAGTCCAGTGTCTAACCACTGCGCCACCTCGCTCGGTTTTATGTGGTGTTGTTTTATCTGTTATAATGGTTCTGTTCCAGTATAATTTGTATTCATCATTCTCCAGTACATTTTGTGGTGCATACTTGTATGTGGGACTGTGTTGTTTTATAACTTTATGTTGTAAGGCAAGCTGTTGATGTATTATTTTTGCTACAATGTCATGTCTTCTGGGGTATTCTGTATTTGCTAGTATTGTACATCCGCTTGAGATGTGATCTACTGTTTCTATTTGTTGTTTGCAAAGTCTGCATTTATCTGTTGTGGTATTGGGATCTTTAATAATATGCTTGCTGTAATATCTGGTGTTTTTTGTTTGATCCTGTATTGCAATCTCGAATCCTTCCATCTCACTGTATATATTGCCTTTTCTTAGCCATGTGTTGGATGCGTCTTGATCGATGTGTGGCTGTGTTAAATGATACGGGTGCTTGCCATGTAGTGTTTTCTTTTTCCAATTTATTTTCTTCGTGTCTGTTGATGTTATGTGATCTAAGGGGTTGTAGAAGTGGTTATGAAATTGCAATGGTGTAGCCGATGTATTTATATGAGTGATTGCTTTGTGTATTTTGCTAGTTTCTGCTCGTTCTATAAAGAATTTTCTTAAATTGTCTACCTGTCCATAATGCAGGTTTTTTATGTCGATAAATCCCCTTCCTCCTTCCTTTCTGCTTAATGTGAATCTTTCTGTTGCTGAATGTATGTGATGTATTCTATATTTGTGGTATTGTGATCGTGTAAGTGTATTGAGCGCTTCTAGGTCCGTGTTACTCCATTTCACTACTCCAAATGAGTAGGTCAATATTGGTATAGCATAAGTATTTATATCTTTTGTCTTGTTTCTTGCTGTCAATTCTGTTTTCAGTATTTATGTTAGTCTTTGTCTATATTTTTCTTTTAGTTCTTCTTTAATATTTGTATTATCTATTCCTATTTTTTGTCTGTATCCTAGATATTTACAGGCATCTGTTTTTTCCATCGCTTCTATGCAGTCGCTGTGGTTATGCAGTATGTAATCTTCTTGTTTAGTGTGTTTTCCCTTGACTATGCTATTTTTCTTACATTTGTCTGTTCCAAAAGCCATATTTATATCATTGCTGAATACTTCTGTAATCTTTAGTAATTGGTTGAGTTCTTGATTTGTTGCTGCCAGTAGTTTTAGATCATCCATGTATAGCAAATGTGTTATTTTGTGTGGGTATGTTCCAGTAATATTGTATCCACAATTTGTATTATTTAGGATGTTGGATAGTGGGTTCAGGGCAAGGCAGAACCAGATAGGACTTGATGAGTCTCCTTGGTATATTCCACGCTTAATCTGTATTGGCTGTGATGTGATATTATTTGAATTTGTTTGGATATTAAGTGTGGTTTTCCAATTTTCCATTACTATGTTCAGGAACTGTATCAATTTAGGATCTACTTTGTATATTTCCAATATTTGTAGTAACCATGAGTGGGGTACACTATCAAAAGCTTTTTGGTAATCAATGTATGCATAGTGTAGCGACCTTTGTTTAGTTTTAGCTTGATATGTCACCTCTGCATCTATTATCAGTTGCTCTTTACATCCTCGTGCTCCTTTGCAACAGCCTTTTTGTTCTTCATTTATAATTTTGTTCTGTGTTGTATGTGTCATTAATTTCTGTGTAATGACTGAAGTTAATATTTTGTATATTGTTGGTAGGCATGTTATGGGGCGATATTTTGCTGTGTTTGCTTGATCTTTAGGTTTCAGACAAGTTATTCCATGTGTAAGTGTATCAGGGAATGTGTATGGGTCTGCAATGTCACTGTTAAATAATTTAGTTAGATGTGAATGTGTTGAGGTGAACTTCTTTAGCCAGAAATTTGCTATTTTATCTTTTCCAGGGGCTTTCCAATTGTGAGTAGAATTAATTGCTTGGGTGACTTCATGTTGCAAAATTACCACTTCAGGCATTTGTGGTATCATCTTGTATGTGTCTGTTTCTGCTTGTATCCACCGTGCATGCCTGTTATGTTGTACCGGGTTTGACCATATGTTGCTCCAGAAGTGTTCCATGTCTGTTATGTTTGGTGGATTGTCTATTTTAATGTGTTTGTTATCTATTGTCTGGTAAAATTTCTTTTGGTTTGTGTTGAATGTTTGGTTTTGTTTCCTTCTATTTTCACTTTTTTTGTATCTTCAGAGTCATTTGGCTAATGCTTGTAATTTCTGCTTCTTTTCGTCTAATTGCTCTGTCGCTTCTTGTTGTGAGATTTTACCCAACCTTTTTCGTTTTCTTTCCGAGATTTCATTTCTTATAAATTGTGTTAGCTGTCCGATGTCTTTTCTCAGTTTTTCTATTTTGATCTGTAGCCTGTGTTGCCATGCTGGTTTTGTGGGTTTCTTGTGTGTGTTGGTTGGTTCTGATCTCTGCCTAGTGTGTATATTTAGTGTAGTGAGTGCTCCTGTATAAACCAGTAGTTGTAACTCTTCCATAGTTGTGTTTTCATTTATTTTGTTGTGTATGATTGTGTTGATAGTTTTTAACGTTGTTTCGACTTGTGGGTTATTTGGCGGTCTTTGCAAGAATGGTCTAATGTCTGTATTTGTGTCTTTGTATTCTATATATGTCAGCTGAAATTTTTCTTCTATATCTAACATGTGTGTCACTTCATGTTCTATTTGTGCTTGTTCTGGTGGCTGTCTTAAGATTTCGTTTTCCTCTGATTGTTTAATCGATGCGTGTTGTTCTTTGTTTGTTTGCTCTGGGATGTTTGAGTCCATTACTGTATTTTCTTCTTCTTCTGATTGCACATTATTTTGTTCCAGTATTTTTTGTACTTGTTGTTTGATGTTTTCTAAAGTACAACAAATATTATTATTATTATATTGAATTATTGTTAATTAATACCCCCTTTAGGAGAGCAGTAAAGCACCATCAATTTTCAAGGTTTTTTTCTGTCTCTTTCATTTGTCTTTCAAAAACTTCTCATATATTCATTGTGATTCTTCTTCCTCTCTTCTGTACCGTTCTTCCCCGTTTCCTTCTTTCAATATCTGCTGAAATTTCTGTTTTCCAGTTATTTACTCTGTATTTTTTCCTGTCTGTGATGTCTTCTGCGGAGATGTTTAGTTTCTTGAGGTCCTCCACGGTTTCCTATACCCAGTTGGTTTTCACTTTATTAGTCATAACTATATTAAAAATATTCTTGGTAAGTCTGTTTTTGTGCATAATTTGTATGTGTCTCTAGAACCTTGTCCTTCTTTACCTGGTGTTGTTTTTAATCCTCTGTTTGTATTTGTACAGTTCTTTTGTCAATATGTTTATCCAGATCCCCTCTCTCTGAACTGGCCTGTAGATCTTCCCTTCTGTTTTTCCATCTCTTTGATTTTTGTTCTTCCCTTCATGGCTGTTGTTCTGAGGTGTACAAGGCCTGTGGTAACTACTGTACTACAGTGTCTTAATTTGGCATTGATGGAAAAACTTCTTTTGTTATAATTGTTCCATATAAGTCTGAATACCTTATGTAGTTTTGTGATTCTTTTTTCATTGGATGTTGAGTTCAGTCCCATTTTCTGTGTAATCTCTTCCAGGCACTGGAAACTTTCTTCATGTGATATCGTTCCATACTTTGTTACTAGTGGGTGTCTGTCTCTTCACATTGTGTCAATGTACAAGTTTTTTTCATGTAAGATTTGTAGTCCCGTTTTGACTGAGATTTGATAAATAGTTTGTAGAGCTTTTTTGTCTTCTTTTCTGTTATTTGTTATGATGGCTATATCATCAGCAAAGGCCAGACATTTTATCTACATGTGCATATATATTCCGCAAGCCATGGTGTGGTGTGTGACATGATCTGACTACACGTAGAGTGCAGTCTTTGTTTGGCACGGCACTTGGAGGGCGACGGTTCAGTCTTCACCCATCTGTCTCTTTTGTCCCATGTCCTGATTATTTTCTCCTCATGCCTCACTCCTGTCTTTACTTTGAACGGTTCATAGATCTCTCCCATGAACTTCACTTTCGATATTGCATTTTTCATGTTTCTTGTCATATTAACATCAAAGATAATGATAATGTGCAAGAATAATGTAAGGCTAGCATCTTTTTAGTCACATGTTTCTGCTGATACAGCTTATATTGTACACCTGGCAATACAATGTCAATTTTGTTCTGATGACAACACATGTCACCTGGGAATAGTAGATGTACTGGCAATGGTTTCAGTGTCATCCGCCAACAGATAGTGTAATGGCATAGCTATCAGAGTGCTATATGTGTCTACCCTTTAATAGGAAATGCTCACAGCCAGTGTGATGCAGACATGTGAAGCAAGCAGGCAACCATGCCAGGAAGGCACACTTGTGATTCTTATAGCCAACGAGTGAGTTTAAAAAGGGGTCAAATTGTGGGCTTCCGAGTGGCAGGATGGTCCTTTCGGGGGAATTGCCACACAAGTTGGATGTGCTGCGTCAGTTATGCAACATTGCTAGTATCAGTAGTCACGTGAACATTCTCACACACGTAGTCGTTCTGGACATCCACACAGCACAGATGCTCACTAGGATTGTTGTACTGAAAGGGCAGCAGTTGCAGATCGTACGGCTACCACAGCACAGATAAAAGGTCTTGTGAGCCCCAGATGTGTCAACACAAACTGTTGCGAAGCAGTTATTGCCAGTTGCGTTACGGACGTGCACACATCTATCCCGTCTTCCAATCGTGCCTCAGCACTGACATGCATGGCTCGAGTGGTGCCATCAGAGGATCTCTTTGAGGATGGCATGGCACGCCATGGTCGTAAGTGATGAAAGCAGATTCTGCTCCCACACAAGTGATGGTCGTATCAGCAAATGACATAAATCTGGTGAGCACTCTCTTGTAGAGTGCATTCGTCCAAGATACAGTGGCCCCACCCAAGGCCTTATGGTCTGGGGTGCGATAAACTACAACTCTCATTCGTCTGTTGTGTTTCTGCACTTGGTACATGCAGAATGATGTTACACCCGTTATTTTTGCATTCTTGCAACTGGAAGGTAATGTACTATTCCAACAGTACAGTGCTGACCCACACGCTGATCACGAATCTCAGTGTTCTCCGAAAGATGAGCAGTGACTTCCTGGGCCAGCATGTTCTACGAGTTTGTCTCCAACCGAGCACATGTGGGAACATGGGATGAAAAGTGACTCGTGCAACTTGTCAACCAACAACTCTTACATAACTATGTGAACAGATTGAGCATGTGTGACATAATTTATCTCAGGACAGTATTTGCCATCTGTACTATCGACTGCATGCCACAGTCAGTGCCTGCATTGTCACCAGTGAGGGCTACACCACATACTAATGTGTGTGTTTTAGCACGGGTCGATACATGCTAGCTGAGAAGCATTTGCAGTATTGATCTGTAAATGTGATCATTTCATGTACTCCATATGCACTGTTACAACATTAAATCTGGAGTGAATTTTCTTCTGGCAGTGGGCACAGACTTTTACCTCACAACTTTGATACATTTTACTTTTTCTTTTTCTTAGTCTTTATCCCCTGCTATCACAGTCTCAGCATGTTAATGTGGATTTGGTAGTATTAGTGGTAAATTGTGGCCAGATGCCCTTTCCGTGCCACCTCCCCCCCCCCCCCCTTCCAACCCACACCAGGATGAAAGTTATGTACCCTGTATCTGTATGTATCTAATATTATCGTGTGTGAAAGTGTGAGAATGTTTTCAAAATGTTTGAGGATCATGTAACTGATGTGGGGTGTGCATACCAGTCTGCTATTCATCTAGTCGGATGTGGACAACAGCCTAAAAACTATGTCCACACTGGCTCTAGCTGCATGCTAACGTTGGCATCTACCCAGGAGTATTACAATTTCGATAGAGTACAGTACAATTTTAATGATTTATACAATACTTTTATGTCATGAATTTTAGAAAATTGATTGAAGATGTCTTTCTGTTGTTGTTTAATTTATGATATAGCCGCAACAGAAAATCCAACAGAATATGTTAATTATTCTGGTCTTGTTCATTCCGTATTTGTTCTGTGTTAAAGTAATTGTTCAGATGCATACAACATAGAAGTTAAAGTAAGGTCTATGATGGCAGGCAGTGACTGGGCTGTTGTCCTGACAGCAGGTAGGGTGCAGCCTTTGTTCACCGTGGCACTAGGAGGGAGAGGGTTATGGCCTATCACCCCAGCTTCCTTTTACCCCTGGGAAATATCCCCAGGAGTCATCTGATAACAGGTTGGCGTCACCTGGGGCCACCCTGCAGTCACTGGAACAAGGAAAAATCCCCACCTTTTATGTTTGATTGGGAATTGAGCCCAGGACCCCCTGATTGGAGTCTAGTGCGCTACCCACTAGACCACCACAACCACCGTGCTTATGGGATATGAAATGTCTGCATCTATATGACTACTCTGCATTTCACAGCTCAGTGCCTGATAGAGGATTTATCAAACCACTTTCATACTTTTTCTCCACCGTTCCACTCTTGAACAATGTGTGGGGAAAAGGAACACTTTAATTGCTCTGTGTGATCTCTGATTTGTTGTGTTTTATTATAACAATCATATTTCCCTATGAAGGTGAGTGCTATGAAAATGAAAATGTTTTTTCATTTGGAGGATGAAGTTGGAGACTGGAATTTTGTGAAAAGATCTTGCCACAGCAAAAAAGTATTTCTTATTGTGATTACCATCTCAACTTGCATATCATGTCCGTGACTCTCTCTCTCCTAATATTTTACAATAATACAGACTGAGCTGCCCTCATTTTGACTTTGATTTCCTCCATCATTCGTATCCCATGGTGTACTTGTGCATTGTCATCTTGTAACACAACCAATGATCATCCAAACGTCGACTATATGACAGGACAGTAGGTTCGAGCATCCTATCATCACATTGCACAGCCCTCAAATAGCCTCATTCGAAATGAGATGTGTCAGACATCTGTATACCATACTGGCCCAAAATATGACCGATCCATCTGCCTGCTAAACTTAAAAGACTGGACTGCAGGTCTGAAACTCATTTTTCACTGGAGTGGACACAAATGAACAAGAATTCTCTGTGGCTCTGAACAGTAGCTGAGCACAAGCAGACACCATTCTGTTGCATTTGGTTAGCATTCACAGGTGTTCACTCGTGTTCTGCCCATTATCAGTCTTTCGATGAACTGTCAAATGAAGTCTCCATTATCTCTGCATTGGTGAGAGCAGGAGAGAAAGAGCTAAATTCTGGTGTTTCATCAGTGAACTTTTGTCTTCAACTCAAGATCTTTGAGCAGCATAATGGTCTGAAGAGAATGTAATGTTTCTGATAACAGAATAGATGCTCGTGAATTCCAAGATGTCTACACCATAAATGCCAAATAAAAAGAAATACAATTGACAGAGAGCTTCCGAGGTACTGGGAACATGAGAAAGATGATAATTACAATAGACACTTTCATCAGCCAGGAATGGAGTGAATAAGCATGAGCTTCGTATTTGTTTTTATTAAAAAAGAACAGCACAACAAAGTTCCTTGAAAGTAAACATGTACAAAAATGTATCTATCATGCTGATTAAAATTACGTACATACCCCACAAGCCACCTTAGTAATTTCTTGTCCTGTTCCACTGACAAATAGTGCTAGGAAAAACGACAGTCTATATGCCTCTGTACAAGCCCTAATTTCTCTTGTCTTTGTGGCCTTTAAATGAATTGTAAATTGGTGGCTGTAGGATCGTCCTGCAGTCAGCTTCAAGTACGAGGTACCTAAATAGTTTAATAGTGTTTTGTGAAAAGAATATCATCTTCCCTCCAGGGGTTACTATTTGAGTTCATGAAGCATCTCTATAATACTTATGTGCTGGTCAAACTTACTGGTGATAAATCTCTGAATTGTTTCAATGTCTTCCTTTAATCCAATGTCATGCAGATCCCAAACACTCAAGCAATGCTAAAGAATGGGTCACACTAGTGTTGTGTCCTTTACAGATAAGCTACACTTTCCTAAAATTCTTGCAATAAACCAGTTTGGCCATTTGCCTTCCCTACAACCAAATTTGCTTGTTTCATGTATTACTGCTTTGCAACATTATGCCTAGGTATTTAATTGACATGACTGTCAAGCAGCATACTACTGATGCTGTATTCAAACATCATGGGATTTTTTTTCCTTCTCATCTGCATTAAGCTACATTTTTTTTTATAATTACAATAAGCTTCCATTCATCTCACCAATCACAAATTTTGTCTAAGTCATCTTATATCCTCCTATAGTCACTGAATGGCGACATTTGCTCATACACAATACCATCATCAGCAAACAGCCTCATAGTGCTGGCCACGTTGGCTTCAGATCCTTAATGTACACTTATTAGCCAAAACATTATGACCACTGCCCACTGCGAGTTGGATGCTGCCTGGTGGCATTGCGGGCATGTGATGCGGTAACAAAAATATGTAAATAGAGCAGACACAGATGAGGGCTCACTTTAGGGAAGATATGGGCTGCAAATGGGGAAATCAGTTGAGATAAGTGATTATGATAAATGGCAGATTATTATTATGCTGAGCCTGTGACACACATCTCAAAAGCAGCAATGCTGGTCAAATGTTCATGTGCTATCTATCACTAGGTGCTAAATGGTTAGACATCCATGACGCTTCACAGTACTTGGGGTTTGAGGGCATGTCTGTCTGCAATGTAGGATAGACGGTGATTTGTAGCAACTCTGCTGAAAGGGCACAATGCTGGTGCACGCACAAGTGTTCCATAGCACACTGTTCATTGTAAATTCTGGAACACGGAGCTCCACAGCAGACCACTCCTACATGTTCACATGTCTACCCAACAACATCATCAGTTGTGATTGCAGTGGGCACAGGACCATTCGGATTAAACCATCAATCAATGGAATTGTTGGCTCTTTGCTACACCAGGTTGATAGGTGTCTCCACAAAAACCATCATTGAGGAGAATGGCGGCTCCAAATGTGCAGCACACCAGGGATGCCGGCTGGTGGGAGCAGCATTATGCTTGGGAGACATTCTCCTGCACTTGCATGTAGTAATCGAAGACATGCCGACAGCTGTGAATCACCTATGTCCCTTCATGCTTGATGTCTTCCCCGACAGCGATGTCATCTTTCAGCAGTGTAAATGTCTGTGTCTCAGAGCCAGAATCATGCTACAGAGGTTTGAAAAGCATTATAGTGACGTCACATTGATGTCTTGGTGGCCAAATTTGCCTGATGTAAACCTAAAGAACCCATCTGGATCGCTATTGAGCATCATTACCACGTATGCAAATCAGTGAAATGTTATTTACGTGAATTACAAGACCTATGTGCAGACATCTAATGCTTCATACCTCCTCAAACCTAACAACAAGCCGTCTGATCCCTCATACGCAAAATCAGTGATGTATTTTGTCCCAAAGATGGACAAACAAGCTATTAAGCAGGTCATAATGTCTTGGACCACCAGTCTATACAGGATGTTACAAAAAGGTACGGCCAAACTTTCAGGAAACATTCCTCACACGCAAAGAAAGAAAATATGTTATGTGGATGTGTCCGAAAACGCTTACTTTCCATGTTAGAGCGTATTTTATTACTTATCTTCAAATCACATTAATCATGGAATGGAAACACACAGCAACAGAATGTACCAGCATGACTTCAAACACTTTGTTACAGGAAATGTTCAAAATGTCCTCCGTTAGCGAGGATACATGCATCCACCCTCCATCGCATAGAATCCCTGATGCGCTGATGCAGCCCTGGAGAATGGCGTATTGTATCACAGCCGTCCACAATATGAGCACGAAGAGTCTCTACATTTGGTACCGGGGTTGCGTAGACAAGAGCATTCAAATGCCCCCATAAATGAAAGTCAAGAGGGTTGAGGTCGGGAGAGTGTGGAGGCCATGGAATTGGTATGCCTCTACCAATCCATCGGTCACCAAATCTGTTGTTGAGAAGCATACGAACACTTCGACTGAAATGTGCAGGAGCTCCATCGTGCATGAACCACATGTTGTGTTGTACTTGTAAAGGCACATGTTCTAGCTGCACAGGTATGAAATCATGATAACAAGCTCCATAGAGCGTAGGTGGAAGAACATGGGGACCAATCAACACATCACCAACAATGCCTGCCCAAACGTTCACAGAAAATATGTGTCGATAACGTGATTGCACAATTGCGTGCGGATTCTCGTCAGCCCATTCATGTTGACTGTGAAAATTTACAATTTGATCACGTTGGAATGAAGCCTCATCTGTAAAGAGAACATTTGCACTGTAATGAGGATTGACACAATGTTGGAGAACCATTCGCAGAAGTGTACCCGTGGAGGCCAATCAGCTGCTGATAGTGCCTGCACACGCTGTACATGGTACGGAAACAACTGGTTCTCCCGTAGCACTCTCCATACAGTGACGTGGTCTACGTTACCTTGTACAGCAGCAACTTCTCTGATGCTGACATCAGGGTTATCGTCAACTGCACGAAGAATTGCCTCGTCCATTGCAGGTGTCCTCGTCGTTCTAGGTCTTCCCCAGTCGCTTAGTCGTAGGCTGGAATGTTCCGTGCTCCCTAAGATGCCGATCAATTTCTTCGAATGTCTTGCTGTCGGGACACCTTCGTTCTGGAAATTTGTCTCGATACAAACGTACCACGCCATGGCTATTGCCCCGTGCTAATCCATACATCAAATGGGCATCTGCCAACTCTGCATTTGTAAACATTGCACCGACTGCAAAACCATGTTCCTGACAAACACTAACCTGTTGATGCTGCGTATTGATGTGCTTGATGCTATTACTGTAGAGCAATGAGTCGCATGTCAACACAAGCACCGAAGTCAACATTACCTTCCTTCAATTGGGCCAACTGGCGGTGAATCGAGGAAGTATAGTACATACTGACGAAACTAAAATGAGCTCTAACATGGAAATTAAGCATTTCTGGACACATGTCCACATAACATATTTTCTTTATTTGTGTGTGAGGAATGTTTCCTGAAAGTTTGGCCGTACCTTTTTGTAACACCCTGTACAGGGAATGAGAGTGGTCCTATCATACTTCCCCGGGGCACTCCTGAGAATAACCCCAATACCCCTGCCTCTGATGAACACTCACCATCAAGGACGACATTCTGGCTTCTACTACACAAGAAGCCATCTCGAGCCATTCACATATCTTGAAACCTAATCCGTAATTTCAGACCTTCATCAACAGTCTGCAGTGGCGCACTGTGGCAAACACTTTCTGGAAATAACAATGTGGAATCTGCCTGTTCCCTTCATCCGTGATTTGCAGGATATCTTGTGAGAAAGGGGCAAGTCAAGTTTCACACGAACGATGATTTCTAAATCTGTGCTGATTTGTGAACAGAAGCTTTTCTGTCTCGTGGAAATCAAAGTGAAAATACATTCAAGAATTCTGCAGCAAACCAATGTTAAGGATATTGGTTTGTAATGTTGTGGGTCCATTTTTTTACTCTTCTTATATACAGGAATTACCGTGCTTTTTCCAATTGCTTAGGACTTTGTATTAAGCAGGAAATTACAATAAATGCATGCTAAGAACAGGACCTATGCCATAGTGCACTATTTGTCGAGAGACCCATTGCTGAAATTTTGACATTATGTTGGCTAGACAGTAGGCTGGAGGATTCAGTTCTGATACTGCACAGCTCTCAAATTATACTTACTAGTTATTAGAGGCATTTGATATCCATAGGTGACACCAGACCAAAACCAGGCTGACTCAACTATGTGCTGAATCTGTGGGTCTTCACACTTCAGACATGCATTGGTACCTGGTCATTTCCGCACCCTTCTACAAGGATCATCAGGTATCAAAGAAATGCTTCACTTATTGTGAAAGGAATACAATACCACTGATCCAAGTTCCGCTGGAGGACACCCTGTATCACCACTAGTAATTTCCTTTCCTGTTGTACCACAAACAGAGTGAGGGCAAAATGACTTGTCTATATGCCTCTGAATGAGCCCTAATCTCACTAAACTTGTCTTCATGGCCCTTACATGGAATGTACATTAGTCACAGTAGATTGTTCTGCAGTCAGCGTCAACAGCCATTTCTCTAAATTTTCTCACTAGTGCTCCTTAAAAAGAATGTCGCTTTCCATCCATCGGTTTCCATGTACACCACGATTCTTTGTGCACTACATTGCCCGGGGGTTTGTACTGTAGTACATAATGGACACCTAGAGACCCCACTGAATGGGTTGAGATGGTTGTGTAACGTGTGAGTCAACACAGCTCTCCCCATTAGCTGCAAAAAAAGTCACAGTGCAGTTACATTAATTTCCCGAGGTACTACCTGTCAGCTATAATTTGAAGTTAGCAGTCGTCAGTTGTTGTTGGCTCTGAGCAATCTCTGTAGTGCCGATTTTTAACATTTTGTTACTGCAAAGGCTGTGGAATGTTCATATGACGTCGCTGTAGTGTTTGCCAATTGTGTGGTAACTTTCCATGCTGACAAACATTCTTACTGTAAAGTAACAATGCTTGGGCAGTCTTTAAGCGTTAACGCTTTAATCCCTTTGCAAAGTCAAATTTTTTGATGTTATATTGGACATGTGATCAGTTTGTTTATTTATTTATTTTTGTAATTTTATTTTGTGGTTTAGGACAAAAACTGTAGTGGTAGTGTATTTCTCCTAAAGCCCTTTTGTGAGCTGCTATTTCCCACTGTGAAAATGAGGCAATTTTTTTTCCAACTACACAGGTGACGATAGTAGTGATCAGACAACAAACAAAAACTATTTGTTGTAGCAATTTTTATGCATCTGGTACAGTGTACTATCACAAGATACCAGGTACATCTACAGATGGTAATATATATTCCCAAAAGCTTTGTAAAACCACTAAGTGGTTGGCAAGTATGCTTCCCGAGATTCACAAAAGACATAATTGTGTAATACCGTGTTTACTCGAATCTAAGCTGCACTTTTTTCCGGTTTTTGTAATCCAAAACACCGCCTGCGGCTTAGAATCAAGTGCAAAGTAAGCGGAAGTTCTGAAAAATGTTGGTAGGTGCCGCCACAACTAACTTCTGCCATCGAATATTTGTAGCACTACACAGGCATGCTTTGCAGGCACAAAGATAAATACTGGCGCCAAAACCTCTGTGTCAGTAAACAAATTAAAAAAATTTCAAGTGCGGCTTAGATTCAAGAAAATTTTTTTTCCTTGATTTCGAGTCTCATTTTTCAGGTGCGGCTTAGATTCAAGTGCGGCTTAGATTCGGGTAAATACAGTAAGTGTACTTCCCAAACCATTTTGAGAAACTATTTTGATGGAAAGCATATTTTCCAAGAGCCATTAAAACACTGTTATTTGGTGGGCTGTATACTTCTCACAGCCCTAAAAGCTATGTTTCATAACAAAAAGAAAGTAAACTGGTGCAGCGGACTATCACTGGATGCCAGGAGCATGCAGAGTGGTTCAATGTATTCCCATAAATGCAGTAAAGAAACACAGCTACTGCTAAGTATATCTCTCATGACCAGTAAAAGCCTTAAGTGACTCTTTGCAGCAGGTCGACAGACTGTACGGCCCACGTGAGTCACACTGTCCCATTAACGAATGGAGACACAGTGCACTCTGCTAAGGTAAATGAGAGTGCAGGTTCGCTTTCACCTACATTACACAGTCAGTTGTACTTAGTGATTTCTGGTAGACAAAAGAATATTGAGAAAGGAGAAATGAAGGAAGATAAGTGTTTAATGTCCCATAAACATTGAGGTCTTTAGTGTCTGAGCACAAACTCTGATTGTTTCAAGGATGGGAAGGCTATTTATTGTGCCCTTTCAGAGAAACCATCTCGGCATTTGCCTATACTGATTTAGAGAAAGCTCAGGAAACCCAAGTCTGGGTGGACTAGATGGAGCTGTAGAGAGCAAAAACTGTAGAGGAAAACAGAGACTGGAATACATCCAGCAGATAATTGAGGCTGTAGGTTGAAAGGGCTACTCTGAGATGAACAGGTTGCCACAGGAGTGTAATGCATGGCCTTTAACTGTTAGTTGCCCTGAATGTGAGTCCAGTGAGCTCACCACTGTGCCACCTCGCTCGATATATTGTGAGAGAAGTTCCTGATTTAACCATTTCACAGGATGTGGGAAGTGTACTTACCATCAACTGTATTTCTTTACTGTATTCCTGAGAACACATCATACGAGCTCTGTATGCACCTGGCACCTGATGTTAGTTTGCTGCACCAGCTGAACTCTCTGTCTGTTATGAAATGTAGCTTTTAATTGTCATTAAATGTCACTTGTTCCTTTCAGAAGCAGTTGCAACTATATGTGCCACCAAATAATGTTGTTCTGAAGGCCACTGGGAAGTATGCTTACTACCAAAGTAATTTTTCCATGATACAAGGGGAATATACTTACCACAAAATTAATTTCTTTTTTGGACAGCAGAAAGGATACTTACCACCAACTGACCATACTTACCACTAATTTAGTTGTTTTACTATGCTCTTGGGAAAATGTTGTACCTCCTCTGGATGTGGTTGACCTTTTGTGATAATATGCTAAACAACTGGTGTCTGTTTGTCATGACATCAGTGCTTTTGTCACTTGTTACAACAGAACACATTGTTTCATTCTGCAATATATGCTATTGTGACTTGTCTCGGCTCGTTTCTTTACGTAGTGTTGAATGAAGTTTCTAGGATTGTAAAATAGATAGTCAAATAAAAACAGAAAATTCCTTTTTTTCACATGTAGTAGTAACTCATAACAGCTTACTAAAGACAGTGGGAAGTATACTTACCACTATAGTTTTCTGCTCCTAAATCACAAAAATAAAATAATCAAAAATGAAATGTAGTTGACACTTCTAAAATGATACCAAAACAATTAACTTTACAGGGCTGCTGCCCTTTATGCTGTCAATGCCACGTTGGGACCAGTACAGTAGTTTCTGTTCCGTGGAGAACCAACCGTACCTGCACATAGGCTATTATTAAGGTGGAATCACCACTTCAAAAGGCATTCCAAAGCTGCTGCCAGCTTCCCTCTGTGGAGTAAACCATCTGCCATTCCTGTCTGCTCCTAGAGAATATGTTGCATGGCTAAATATGGTTTCTGTTAGAAAGTGTTTGTGCGTTGTGTATCTGAGGTGGGACAGGTAGGTAAATTCACATATCCAGGTAAATTATTGGTGGACTGGCTAATAAAACATTTTTTACTTTAATTTTGAATATTTGGGGATTTCCAGATTGCTCCTAATGTCGGCTGGCAGATGTTAAAAGGGTGTTGCACCTGAATATAAAACAGTTTTCTTAACCCTAAGCTTCAATGCATATTCTCTATGGAAATTATTTATATTGTGATTGTTGTGGTTGCAAACTTTGCAATTAATGCTAAATTCTCTCTTGTCCATTTGAGCAGCTCAGAGGTCAGCATATCTTGCTGCTATGTGGAGGACCCAGGTCCAATTCGTGGTAATGACTTTTTCTTTAAAGGGCGAAGCTACTCCACACCCACACTGACATGGTGACCATCACCAAAGTTCTACCATCACCTCCGTTTGCTTCGTTACAATTGAGAAGTGCACAGGATGTGGGGTCATGATGTTGTCCATAGGATTACCCACTAATACAGGTACTTTGAGGCGATAGAAGTGGTCAAGAAGTGAGCAGAACGTAGCAGTTTTAAGGGCAGAGGGAGAAAAGTGCCGAGGCAAGCACCAAAGGAAAAGAACTTCTGCAATAGTCTGGACAGATAGTAAGAGCAGTAGCAGTTTCTTTCTGTCTGCAAGGGTGAGGTTGTCGTTAGTTTTGGGTATCGTGCGATGCTCAATACCACTGTCGCAGCTTAAAACACTCTTTACGAGTGTCAGTCCTATTGAGGAGGGGTACTCCTGGGCTGTGCACCTGAGTGTCTCCTGGGCCACCTGCAGCATCTGTACTTGTAACATGCCAAGGTCATTATACAAGTGGTCAATTGGCCATAAAGAGGTTTGGTTGGATATGTTTATGTTTAGTGTGCAATACTGCTTTCCCGTATTGCCAGTTGGTCAGCTAGATATTTGCAGCTGGCAATGCCATTTAGTTTTGCTGTAATGCAGGGATTCACCAGTGTTTATTTTGTCTGTGAGCTTGTGCTGTCCACAGGTGATTAATTGTCCCTAGATAGAAGTGTTTTTCAGCAGTTGTGTTTTCACCCATGGTTGTGGTTGTAGTTTCCCAGGTTAAAAATGAAGTGATTGTCAGAGTGTCTCAAGTTCCTGTACAGTCGTATGGTGAGTTTTTTGAATATCTGTGTGTGAGTCTCAAGGCAGTATTCTCTGTGAAGGTCAACAGTGTGTGTGTGCACTGTGGTGCACTTCGTTCTGTATCACCTGTAGGCAGCACAGGCGGTCAGAGCCACGTAACCCCAGACTGCAGCTGCGTGTATCATCATGGGTCTAATCAGTATCATGTACACGGACCTCGATACCCTCCTATTCAGTGTGCTTTACCTGCTGAGCTTAGAGTAACACTGTTTGAGCCTTGCATTTGCTCAGTTGGCCTGTCACTGAAGTGTTTGACTTTCACACTGAAACGTATCGGGCGTGTGTGTAGTGTTATTCGTCTGCAGTCTTAATGTGGGGTCCTGCCCACTCATCTCATATAGGGTGCCTAAAGGATGCTGCATTCTCAAAATGCTATACAACAATTCAAGCAAACAGCATCAATAGTTTTTATTACAAATACGAAGTTTGACAATGCTTAACCTGGAATTTACAATGGTGTCGCAAGCAATAGGCGACATGCAGTATAAATCAGAGTCCTTTGCTATATACAATGTTCGTGCAAGTTTGACACACAGTTTGTGGATCACTAATAACTGTTATTGTACCATTCTGCGCTAGGCCTGTCCGTATACTGTCCTAATCCTGTCCAAATACTGAGTGGCCGAGGCTGGCAGGAGCGGCACTTATTTTCTCTTGGTCTAGGGGCCTGCTCCCGTCGTGGTGTGGTCCTTGCCAATGGGCTATTGGCTGCCTTCTTTGCTCTTGCGATCTTAATTTTCATTCCAGAGCTTGTGGGTATGCCAGAACACTTAATGTTTGTGCAGTTGTTATGGCTTGTCAATGAACAGAACTGCTTCACACTTGTCAGCATTTGCTTTAACACACTGTCATTCCAGCTAGGCAGTTTTGCTTGCAGTTGCGAATTATGCCTGATGGTTTCCAGTCTTGCACTAGGATGGTAGTGTCATCTGCGTAGATGGTTGCCATTGTGTTTTGTTCAGTTGGAAAGTCATTGACATAGAGATTAAACAAGAGGGGCCCTTGGATGCTGCCTTGGGGTACTCCCACTTGTATACTGTGTTGTGTTGACTGTTTGCCCTGAACGTCGGTGTTGAAGCTTCTGTGGGTGAGATATGAGTGTGTAAGATGTATGAGCTCGTCGGAGAGACTAGCAGTGCAGAGTTTGCGAATGAGACGATTGTGCTGTAGATGACTGAAGACCGGGAACAGCGCTCCTGTAGCTTTGTTGGTGTTGGGGGTGTGTGTAATATGTTCTACTACGCGGAGGAGTTGTTGTGTTGTGGAGTGGTGATTGCTGAATCCAAATTGCTCCAGTCTCAGCGAGTAATTGGTGTTGCAGTGCATAGTAAGATGTTTGAGAATCATCTTCTCAACAACCTTATTTAGGGAGCTCAGCAGGCTGATGGCTCCGTAATTTTGTGGTAGGGAGTGGTATTTCCCTGGCTTCCTGAACATCAGGACAGGGAAGTGTTGATGTTGTAGAATGGTATTCGTCATATGTGTGAGATGCTCTATAGCTTTATTCATGAACTCCTGGGTGACACGGTTTTGAAAGTGATTGGGACCAGGAGCTTTTCTAGCTGTTTTGTGCTTAATAACCTGTGTAATTTCATGTGTAGCAGTATGTATTGTTACACTGCACTTGAGCTGGGTTACAAGCCATGTAACCTCCTGGTCCATTTCAAGTAGCAGTGCTGGATTGGAAGGAGCCAGATTCAGTGTGAATGATGTTGCTAGTGTTCTGGTCATCAGCTCATGCTTCTCCTCCATGGAGTATGCTGGTCTGTAGGGTATTTGTAAACTTGGTGTGTAGTATTTCTTCTTGGTGGAGTGGACAGCTATTTGCAACACTCCAGGTCATGTGGTGTGCAGCCCTGCGAGTGTATTGTCCCAGTTTGTGGTTTTAAAAGTTTTAATTTAGCCCGTATGATCCCCTGGAGCCTGCTAATATTCTGTTTGTACAGCCAGTATCTCCCGAGATGATCTCTCATTGACATCGGCCCCTGTATTTCTGGGAGCAGGGCCATTGAGCATTCTTGTGGTATAAGTACTGTAATGGTACCTGCTATTGCATCCTGAACTGCGGTGGTAAGGGCTTTGACAGCTTCAACAAGTTTCCTGCTTTGTGTAATTTTGGGAATTTGTGGGATACGACTTTTCAAGCATTTCCATGAACAATGCCCAATTCACATGCTTGTAGCTCAGTATCCTGTGAGATTCATCATACTGCTGTGTTTCTTCCGAGTAAAGTATTACAGGTGTTTGGTGAGGCCAAATCATGTAACTAAATGATGTTCTGAAATTCCCACTTTTTTCCATGCAGTTGCTTCTTGTGATAATCAGAGGCTGATTTTGACTAGTTAGAAATACTGCCAACTCCCCAATGAAATGTTGGTTGTGGTCAGATTTATATGTAGCGTAGCTAGAGTATGGGTTGCTCCAGAGTGGTTAATTTTGTTTTACCTTGTACGGAAGCAACAAAGAGCGTCCAGTGGAGTTAAATACCCTTGGCAGCAGAAATAAGTTTCACATGAAGTACACACAGCCTATCCTGTCTCAAACGCTTGACAGCTACACAGCGAACATTATTCAAATGTAGATGGCAGCTGTACCTTGAAAGTAAGCGTACCTCATGAGTATATCAGCAGTACATCTTCTGACATGCTTGATGTGAATGTGAACATAGAATAATAGTTAAAAACAACTATAGAATTGGTCAGCAGAATCACCATTTGAGGTTCCGTAAACGTCCCCATTGGTTGTTTTCATGTCAGGTCTCCAGGTGGAACACATCGTCATCTGGTCACAATACTATGGCTGTGAGCCGTCGCACTATCAGCCGGAACACAAATATCCATCGACCGTGGGTCCACCGCGCGTGCGCGAACACAACTGCCCTCTAGCGACAGGCACAACAGCGCACAGGTGGTGAAAGCTCGTGGGAACAATAGATATAAAAAACTGACAGTTTCTGATGACCGAAACAGGGACCATTGTGTTTCTTAACATCAAACAGAACAAGGTTCTAATTGTTAGTTAAAGGGTACCTCTTATCTCAATTCAGAGTATTGTTAGATAGCGGCATTCCAATGGCTTCTTCCACTACACAGTCCCAATACAGCGACGCAGGGTCAACCACTTGTCTCATCGTACAACATTTCATATTTTTCAGTAAGACAATGTTCAGACACTCAGATTTTTCTGGCTGAATTAAATGTGCGTGCCGATCGTGCTTCACGCAACGATACTGGAGCGTACAAATAGTTCGTCCAATACAGGCTTTCCCGCAACTGCGGGAATTGTGTAGATCCCGGGCTTTCTCGAACCAAAGTTATCCTTCACTAAGCCCAGCAGAGCTGTGGTCTCAGGCGGTGGACGGAAAATACTTTTAATATCAAACTTCTTTAAACTTTTTCCTGTTTCTGAAGATATGCTCCCCGCAAAATGTAGGAATTCCGCAGATTTGCTTGTATCTTCTGTTAGTTCCCGCGAATGTCCAGTCTCCAGTTCTTGCGTCAAACTGTCTGCATCTCAGATAGCGTAAACCCTTTTCACCAATGTAAGTAGGACCCCGTTGCGTTGGTAGGATTGATAACTGCCTGATGGATAAAGATATCTGTTCATATGCGTGTGCTTCAGATAAACTGTCCTAATGTCCCATCACCCCTCCTGTGGACCAAGACACCTAAAAACGGATGTTTGCCATCCTCTTTGACTTCCATAATGAACTCAATATTGGGATGCACACAATTAAAATGATACAGAAAACGATCCAGAACATCTCTCCCAAATGGCCATCCCATAAACGTATGGTCGACGTATCTCCATGAACAAGTTGGTTTAAAGAACCATGTTGCAATGTCCTCAATCTTCCACAAATTGGCGACCACGGGGGATAATGGACTCCCAATAGCCACTCCGTTTGTTTAAAACTTTTGTCATTAAGTAAAAAAATACGTCAACGTCAACACATGGCGACAAAGCTTGTTGTTTCTTCGTCCAATTTTTCACAAATTAACTGCAAAGAATCCTCAAGAGGAACTTTGGAAAACAGAGACGCAACATCAAAACTAAAGAGCCAATTCTTGGGATTGAGACTCAGAAGTCATATGTTGAATAAAAACCAGAGAATTGGAAATAAGATTATAGCAATTTCCGACAGGGGGACTGAGCATGGACGCTAGATACTTAGCCAACTTATAAGTAGGAGTGCCCAAATTTCTAACAAAAAGCCGAAGAGAAAGTACTTCCTGTCTACCTTAGGCAAACCGTATAATCTCGGCTGGACTGCAGAACCAGGTCGACGTTTTTCCCAAAACTTCATCAGATAATGAAGTCTCTTTTAATGACTGGAAGAGTCTTGAGAGTCTTGGGTTTTATACGGCGAGTTGGATAGTTCTGCAATCTTTGGTATGCCAGGTGTGCAAGAGAGAGATAAATTTTAAGCACATAATTGTCCCGCAAAAGAAGAACCGTTGAACTGGCCTTGTCCGCTGGAGGAATTACGAAATCTTCTCTGAAGGACCGGATTGCGGCTCTTTAAAGCGAGATGTTACCTCGCGGGGGTGGCACCTGACACAGCTGAGACACCTCTTACCTAACCTCATCAGCTAGATGGTCGGGAAACCTGGACACGACTTGTTCAACGGCAGAAATGTATTCCGTAATTGGAACATCACTGGGTGTATGGGTAAAATTGAATTCCTGTTCCAATACTGCAGGCATAGCATCGTTCACTCTTTCGTTGTGAGACTGATCACATGTCGACGGGTGTTATCAGTGTAGACTGCGAAGAAAACCGTTGAATTTTCGAAGATTTCCTACTGACGGCGTTTGCCTACACCCAGTCTGATATTGCCCAGGACGAACTGTCGACCCAATTCCAGGATGCAGCGGAAGCACCGCTGAAACTGCCAAATGCAGATAAAATAAATCTTTGGATATGAAATCCAGTTGTGCGCGTATAAAACTATTGCGCTCCCTTAGTAAGGCAAAACCAGCACGCTTCTTAATGGTGTTGGCCATTCTTGTCTCAATGTAATCAACACTTCTGGCAAATTTAGGTATTAAAACTTCATTCCAGCATCTCAGCCAAAAAGCGAGGTTGCTCAGTAATTTCCCCTTCTTACGAAGTTCATGAAATACCCTTGAAAGTTGAAACGTCCCCTCACCGTAGAGGATCTTCATGTGATTCCGTAATCTCTGCCGGCGTAATAATTGGTTGTATTCATGTCGGGGCTCCAGATTCAAAACATCATCTGATCTGGCTGGAGAGCCGACATGAATACCCATAATCACGTATCAAAGGCCAATGATGCAAACAAAATGGTCTTCGTCTCTTCGGTTTGGAGTGATCATGTGTACATGCGTGAACTCGAGTACACAAGTTATGTGACTAGAAGTGAGACAGGGTCATACAGCATATAAATTCTCAACCATGCAGTTGAGAAAGATCCAAACACCATTTCAACCTCAATATTCACAATTTTCCATCGTGTTTAGCCTAGGATTATTGTTTGCCCTCAGATAAACCAAAAGTAAAGAAACACATAGTATAGGATGTTATGTTGTCCATACTGCAAATGAAATAAATCTTTGGATATGAAATCCAGTTGTCTGCTGTTAAAGTCTCAGCAAGCCTTAACAGGTAAAGTTCAGACATTTTGTTAAGGTCACGATGTCCAGAAACGAAAGGGCTGTTCTTAAAATTTCGGACAGTTGTCAGACAGGTATACACGGTGCTAAGTCGGAACTGTCCATTACCGCAACTAATTTCCAGCTGTATGAGGGGGCGAAAGAAGCAACACAAGGTACTTTGTTTCAGCAGTGTTCCGAAACGACAGGCAAATGATGTATTTATTATAACGAATGAAACATTGCACAAATAACTGACAGGACACTCAATATTTAGTCTGTCACGAATTACATGCGGGACACATCCAGAAATTAGTGAGAATTCTTAAATGGATGAAGTTTATCGCAGACACTCATGGTGGGGAGGGAGGGGGGGGGGGGGGGTTGGTGGCAAGTGCAACTCCTTGCTGTCTGTCCCCTGACGTCCCCCTCCTCCCTCCCCCCCCCCCCCCCCCCCCACTTCTGTAGCCTATGACTAAGTATAAATCTACGAAGTGCGACACTATGAATTAAATTTCAAAATAGGATATAAAAAAGTTTGCTCAAATGCGATTGCACAGATTAGAAATGGAATTCCTGAAAAACCACCCATGCTTTCTGAAAACCAGGGAAAGTGTTTTAACAATATAGCTATGCTACTATCTGGGGAAAATTGAACGCATTTCTCGCAGTTACAGTGGAAAATTTACTCACAGAACATCCAGTAATATGCAGGCAGCACTGTGTGGTGGAAAAATTTCATAATTCACACAGTACTTACATGAAACTAAGTTTATTACTGTCTGCCAGCACTGAATCAGAAAAAAAGATGGTTCACCACTAATCTTGATAACCACAGAGAATACATGCAACTATCTAAATATGCTCCTGAGCTGTCCAGAATGCTGTGTTTCAATAACAGGTACATGGCTGTCCGGACCTCACTGCTGCTCCGTCCCAACACACAACGACCCGGAAATACTAGCGGTCGCTCTAAAGATAGTACGACAGTCCTCTTATCGATAAGCGCCGCTGGTGCCACTCACGGGCAGGCAAGCCAGCAACTTAGTGACGCCAGTAAATCTAATAAGAAACAGGATGGCAGTACCGCAAAGACAAGATGTTAAGCAATAAACGGCACTAACACGAGCCGCGCACGGCTCAATCAGGGTATGGTATAATGCAGGACAATATAATTACATGGTTTTCAGTGTATGTAGTATTGCGATCTTCGATTTGCTTCCTTACTTTATACCACTTTATAACGTAATAACGTAGTCCCGAAACATGTTCTGGTTATTATATCACACATTTAACAATTGACGCGAAACATTGTCAGTACTGATTCATGAACCAGTTGTACGTTGCTTGACAATACATATACAAGCTTAGAATTTAGGACCTTAGCCACAGTCTTCCCACGTGGTATTGCTTCAGTTTATCCTGGTGTACAGCTGCGTATCCAAAGTACTGTCTGTTTTTTTAATTCATCTGTCTTTCGACTGGTTTGGAGTCCTACATCGCTTCCTATCTTCTGCACTACTTTTCATCTCTACAGGGTGTCCCCGAAATGTTGCGACAAAATTCAAGGAGTTGTAGAGGGTGTCTTGAGGAACAAATGGAGGATAGGAGTACGTGTCTAGAAATTTCATCCAACGAAGCTACAGAACGTCGAAGTCATAGAAGCCTATGTCTGCCACTAGGGCACCCCTTCGGCAGCAAATTCACATTGTACACTGACGAAATGTAAGAGGAACGCCTCGCAATGTTATTTCTTATTCAGTGATCGCAACTGATTGCCATGATCGCCATTGGAGAGGATGGAGCTAGCTGCTGCGTAGACAGGCCTTGTCTCCAATGAATGCGATGTTCTGTTGCCTTGGTGGATGACTGTTTCGGACACGGGTTTCCATCTGTAGTTTATTTTTCTCCTGTATTTTAGAGGGTTCCAGGAGAAAAATAAACTGCGGGTGGATACTCGTGTCAGAAACCGCCACCAACCGAAGCACCAGAGCATCGTATTCATAGGAAACAAAGCCGTTCTAAGCAGCAGCTAGCTCCACCTTCTCCACTGAAGGTCGCGGTAATCAGTCGATCAGTGAATAAACAAACAACATTAAGAGACTTTCTGCCTACCGTCCTTCAGCGTCCAAAGTCACGTTTTCTGCCAGCGCCTATAACATCGGCGCGCTCTAGCGTCGTTGAACGACGTTCCCCAACACGGGTTTCTACCCGCAACGTATTCCTCAAGATACCATCTACAACCCCTCGAAGTCTGTTTCAACGTATCTAGAACACCAAGTTTATAATTTCTTTGTACTAGGACGCGTGTTCTAGTATCTGTCTACACCTACATTACTTTTTTCCATTTCTAATTCCTTCCATCGCAAAATTAATTTTAGCGGCCTGCGTGGCAAATGTTCCATTAACGTGACCATTCTACTGGTAAGGCTTTCCCATAGATTTAATATAGGGCCTATTTGTTTTTTCAAAATGGTTCAAATGGCTCTGAGCACTATGCGCCTTAACATCTGAGGTCATCAGTCCCCTAGAACTTAGAACTACTTAAACCTAACTAACCTAAGGACATCACACACATCCATGCCCGAGGCAGGATTCGAACCTGCGACTGTAGCGGTCGCGCGGTTCCCGACTGTAGCGCCTAGAACCGCTCGGCCACTGCGGCGGGCTGTTTTTTCAGTACCTCCTTGTTTCGTATCCCGTCTCTCTACATTACTACCTTCTTCGATAGTACCTCATCTGAAAGGATCAAATTCTCCCCAACTTCTGATCGTTTGAAGTGGCGTAGTGATGACGGTAAGGGTCTCTTACTGGGGAGGACGGTGGATTCAAATACTCGCCCCACACTGAGATCCGATTTTCGTGGCTTCCCTGAACCACTTCAGGTCACTGCATGGATAGATCCTTTGAAAAGCATACGCCGATTTCCCTTCACACCCTTCACACATCTCAGTTTATGCACAGTCTCTAGTCATGATGATGCTGAAAGGAAGCCAAATCTTCGGTCCTTCTAATTTATACTTCTCAAATTTTCGCTTGGTATATATTTCAGTTCCACACAATGATATGCTCCAGAACTTTCTTCAGGTATGCCACATCCACTTGACGAATCCACCCCTGCAAGAGCTGTCATCTGCAGAGAGGAGTGAGAGTGTTTGTCATACCAGGAACATAAGAATACAACCCTGTGAAAATGGCTGCTGTCATCCTGGAAGACGGGAGGGTCCACAGCATATCCATATCAAAATGTAGAGGGGTAATGCTTAATTACAGATAATGTAGAGATGAACATCGTGGTTTATTTTCATGGCAATGAATGGTCGCAAGTCACGGTGCGAAAACTGCCCCAAAACATCACAGAACCACCTCCGGCCTGATCCACAACTTCCACTCTTCAGTATGGCATGATTGCACTCCAGTCAACTACTGCCCAGATACTGTGTTGTTTGTCCAATTAAAGACGTCCAACTCCACATGCCGCTGAGAGCAATGACCTTTTGCGAAGTACCTCGTTTCGAAAGTCCATGGCATGCAGTTCCATTCGCAACGTTGGTTCGCTGGAAACTTGTTGCATTCTTTCAGTCCTGGATCCTTCCGGTGGGAGAGGTGAGAAAGTAAGAAACTGAGAGCCCCCCCCCCCCCCCATTAGGGTCCTACTGTGGATCCGTGTCTGCATTGAATGACTGCAGCAATTTCTGTCGGGTTGGAAAAATATTGTCATTGGCGAGGTGTGACATCCGTCACTAGTCACTGTCGGTTAGGGTGTTTTAACAATGGCTGCTCTTAACATGTGTTACATGACTGTGAGTGGTCCACCATTCCTTGTAGACAATCCACAATGATACACCAATCAACCTCTTCATCTCAGAAGAACAATGTCCTCAATTATTTGGTGCATATATTCCAATCTCTGTTTTCACCTACAGTTTTTACCTTCTACAGCTCCCTCTAGTACCATCCAAGTTACTGCCTAATGTCTTAACACATGTACATGTCCTATTACCTCGTCAACCTATCTTACAGCGCAAATTTCGGATAACTGAGTGGCACATACACAGAATTTCATTGTAAAGAGGCACTGTCCTGAATTAGGTCAGCAGTGGAGTGTCACACAACCGTCTGGTATCAGTTCTACGTGACTTAGAGCGATCCAAAGCATTCGCTGTGAGCAGCAATTCCTTGTCATGTTTGAAACCGATTGTATCTGGTAGTGTATGACAATTGTCTCTGGTCCATGTCAGCTAAAGTCTTCTTACTAGTGTTGCTCCTACGCCGTACTACATGGCTGCGAGAGATCTACCATTACTGTCTTGATACATCAACAAATCGGTGGACTGCACTCACGATCTGATCACAGGAGAGTCCAAACACGATTACTACTAACTGCAATCCTGTCACTTCTCCATGTAGAGCCTTCTTACTGCGGTGTTCCTTATAACTAACTGGCACATAAACCATCTCATCAAAAGTATCTGGACACCGCTATGTGATGCGGAATTGGCGACTATATGTCACGAGAGGTAGACTCGACAGGGTAACTGGAGGTGGGAGCCATTGTCTTATTAGCAGAGAAACAGTACTGTAAAATGGGTTGTTCACGAGGGCTCGGTGATCTCGAACGTAGTGACTGGATGTCACCAGAGTAACAAATCCATCAGGGTCATTTCAGACGTTCTAAAGCTGCCCAAGTCGACTGCTAGCGATGGGAGTGTGCAGTGGAAGTGGGGAGGAAACTTAACAGCTAAACCTAGATGAAGCAGACATCATGTACCGACGGACAGGACCTCCAACCCTAGCAGACGGTGGTTGTAAGAAACCGCACGAAATGAGTGGAAGGGATCACTCGTGTGTTCCAAAGTACTACCAGTAGTCCAGCTAGCACAATGAATGAGAGTTAAATGGAATGGAGTACGATGGTCACGCAGCTTCTGTCAAGCCACAAATTTCTGTAATTAGTGCTAAGCAAAACATGGGGTGATGTAAAGAATGACGCCATTGGGCAGTGTATCACTGGAAAGGGGTGATTTGAAGTGAGGAACCACGCTACATACTTTGGAAATCCAATGAAAGGGTTTGTAGAATGCCTGCCATCCTGCGTAATTCCAACACAGAAGTACAGAAGAGATGATGTTACAATATGGGGCTGTTTATCGTGCTTAGGGTGTCGTTCCCTCATTGCACTTAGGAAAACGCTATATGCAGAAGTATATGAAGACATTTTGTGGAGCTTTAGGCTGCATTCAGCACAGGACGTTTTCGGAGACTATAATTGTTTCAGCGTGATAGTAAACCCTGTTGTGCGGCAGTATCTGTGGTTTGTGAATAACAATATTCCTGAAATGGACTATGCTGCCCAGTGTCCCGACCTGAACCCAATGAAACTCATTTGGGAAGTGTTAAAAGATCGACTTCGCTCCAGAATCCAACATCACTACCACCTCTGGTTTCAGCACTTGAAGAAGAACAGACTGTCATTCCCTCACTGACATTCATGCACCTCACTGGAAATGTCCCCAGCAGAATTCCAGCTATCATAAATTAAAGGGTGGTCATATCCCATGAGTAATAAAGGGACACACACACACACACACACACACACACACACACACACACACACACACACACACACACACACACACACAGCCAACAGCCGACCCACCAGCCCTTCGCATGATCTCCGTCACAATTTCACCCAACCCCTCCCTCCCCCAATCACTCCACCCAAAAAATTATGTTATGTGTAGCGCTGCCCTGCCAGCCGACCAACAGAAGTTCATCTTTTGTCCCTGTAGTCACTCAGTAAAGTAGGTCGTAAAGTGTGTAGGCTGTACAGGAAATTGGTCGGTCGGTTGGTGTGTGTGCGCAGTGCCCTTTATGTCCATTACTAGATGCTGGACACTTTTGATCAGAAGGTGTACCCACCACTTGGCCGGCATGACATACTTCAGAGCGGTCGAGGGTAACGTGACAGCTTGGCAGAAGTCCTACACAGGTTGTTGTTGTTGTGGTCTCCAGTCCTGAGACTGGTTTGATGCAGCTCTCCATGTTACTCTATCCTGTGCAAGCTTCTTCATCTCCCAATACCTACTGCAACCTACATCCTTCTGAATCTGCTTAGTGTATTCATCTCTTGGTCTCCCTCTACGATTTTTACCCTCCACGCTGCCCTCCAATGCTAGATTGGTGATCCCTCGATGCCTCAGAACATGTCCAACCGATCCCTTCTTCTAGTCAAGTTGTGCCACAAACTTCTCTTCTCCCCAATTCTATTCAAAACCTCCTCATTAGTTATGTGATCTACCCATCTAATCTTCAGCATTTTTCTGTAGCACCACATTTCGAAAGCTTATATTCTCTTCTTGTCTAAACTATTTATTGTCCACGTTTTACTTCCACACATGGCTACACTCCATACAAATACTTTCAGAAACGATTTCCTGACATTTAAATCTATACTTGATGTTAACAAATTTCTCTTCTTCAGAAACGATTTCCTTGCCATTGCCAGTCTACATTTTATATCCTCTATACTTCGACCATCATCAGTTATTTTGCTCCCCAAATAGCAAAACTCCTTTACTACTTTAAGTGTCTCATTTCCTAATCCAATTCCCTCAGCATCACCCGACTTAATTCGACTACATTCCATTATCCTCGTTTTGCTTTTGTTGATGTTCATCTTATACCCTCCTTTCAAGATACTGTCCATTCCGTTCAACTGCTCTTCCAGGTCCTTTGCTGTCTCTGACAGAATTACAACAATATCGGCGAACCTCAAAGTTTTTATTTCTTCTCCATGGATTTTAATACCTACTCCGAACTTTTCCTTTGTTTCCTTTATTGCTTGCTCTGTATACAGATTGAATGACATCGGGGATAGGCTACAACCCTGTTTCACTCACTTCCCAACCACTGCTTCTCTTTCATACCCCTCGACTCTTATAAGTGTCACCTGCTTTCTGTACAAATTGTAAATAGCCTTTCGCTCCCTGTATTTTACCCCTGCCACCTTCAGAGCTCCAAAGCGACGAGTTGAGCTTTTTTGAGGGGGTGGCTGATATTTTGTCCTGTGAGATTGTCTGTAGTGACGGGTGCCGGCGATGTGCCCGCAGGGCCCGACGTGGGAGTGGAGCGGCGAGCTGCCGCATGTGGCGTAGACGATCCAGCACCAACACGCGATCCAGGGCGACGTGACGGAGCTGCAGCTGGCCGCTGTGCGCTGGACGTCCTACTGCCGGCAGGCGCTGTCTTCGCCGCTGGACACTCGCATCCTGCTGCGCCTGCTGCAGGACCTGGACGCGCGCTGGCCACACGAGACGCTGTCCCGCGAGGAGGTAAGCGCTAAGCGGCCCGCGCGCGCCCACAATGCTCGCCAGATACCGGAGGCCCATTTTCACTATCATATTCACACGTTGTCTAATTCGGCTCTGCTATTCCGATCAAATATCGGTTTTCCGAGCGTCAGTTGTTATACACCATGGTCGACCAAGTCGTGCAAAATTTCACTTTTGCACAATGTGCTGCTTCCAAGCGCTCCGAGGTTCGGTCTGTCTCGTCACTGTTTGGTACGTCTCGCCTTTGCTCGGTCCCTCTCGGTATAGCACCACATTTCATACAGCAGAGCGATGCGACACTTCCTTCCAGCATTTGATGAGGCTTCTTTTGATCGACACGGCTTTCTTCAGCTCGCCAGGGTCTTGGTGTAAGCACTGTTTATCCTTCGCTATTTGTTCGTGGTATAAAGGAAGTTGGTCCAGTGGTTATTCGCACAAAAACAGGCAGTCTAGTGATCTATCGTCACAAGATGTGGATGGGAACGAGAACAGAAGGTTGAAATTCTCCATATCCATTATGCAGTTGCAGTAATATATGAGTAGCAGAAATTTCCTATGGAACATTACACACCACTCAGATAGAATTTAAAGATTTAGTTGACGGGCTGGCTGGGGTGGTCGAGCGGTTCTAGGCACTACAGTCCGGAACCGCGGGACCGCTACGGTCGCAGGTTCGAATCCTGCCTCAGGCATGGATGTGTGTGATGTCCTTAGGTTAGTTAGGTTTAAGTAGTTCTAAGTTCTAGGGGACTGATGGCCTCAGAAGTTAAGTCCCATAGTGCTCACAGCCATTTGAACCATTTTTTTAGTTGACGAGGAAAGAACCAGAAATTACAAAGATTAGCAGACAAGATTCTGTGTTCTGTACATCAAAAAGCACTTTGTTTTAAATTAGCAGACGTAGCTGACGTGATGACATTGATGGTTCAAGTAGCAAATATTCGGAAGTAGAATACATTACTATGCCGTCAGGTATAACTGTTTCAGTGAAACTGTACGAAGAGTATGGAGACTAATCCATTTCGCAGAAAAAGTTCCAGGACAGGCTTTTTTTAATTTCTGAGCTTGCAATACCAAAAGGGAACAAATGTTGCTTTCATGTTAATGTGTGTGTCCTCGAAATGACCTTGCACGTGTTTCCGTGAAACTCACTATGTGGCAAGGCTGTGCTTAGCAACACCCTGTCTGGATTCTTGGCGCATTAGTTTTGGTGACACAATCGATGCTGATTCTGAGCAAAGAGTGAAAAATAAGATATGCGTTAAGCTGGGAAAACCCTAGTGAAATGTGGACGATGATTAAGCAACTGCAGCGAGGCCCTTTCAAGAATGCAACTGAAAGAAAACTCCATCAAGATATCACATACATACGACAGCCTGTGACAAATGAGCTTACAAGCATAGAAGTTGAAAATTTCCCTGCTTTATTTCAAGACCTCCAGAAACGTTGGTAACTGAAGTACAATTTTCTATATTTTTTTTAATCTGTCCTGTAACATTTCTGACAAAGGGAGTATATTCAGGATGAGTCATGCACGACGTAATACCCCTTTTATTTCGTGAATGATTTTAGATACCGAAGCTAGGTTTTGGGCCAATGATAGCACGCTAAGGGACACGTAATTTGGTGTGTAATACAGAATCTTCACTTTTGTATCGATCGTGATTATGAGGCAAGTATAATTTTTTAAAGAGAATGATATACTTTCTTAACGGCATCCGAAAGCGCATGAGAAGACGACTGCAGTGATACAATGCTTGTTAATTTTGTAGTAGAAACTCCTTGCAAAAGAATGAGAGAAATATTCTAAAACTGAGTCATCCGGAATCAGATATTACATTGTAAACATGGTCATGCCAGTCTACATCATTGTATTAAGCTTTTCGACTGTTTACTTCTCTGTGCCCCAGAACTAACAAAACTGTGTTGTCTGTCAGCAGATCATTTATGATTCATAATTTCTTGCATGCTGACATGTACACCAATGTGCAAAAGTTAGACACGCTATTATGAGATGAATGTCAAGAAAATTCTGTGAAAATAGTAATGAAAAACTGCTCGAAAAACTGTAGTTGTTCCAACAAAAACCTGGAAAAGTACGTACAATTGAAACAGCTTTCCTTAGTCCCATCTGATACGCCAGAAACTAGCATATGCCATAGTCTCACAAAAAAAATCGTAGGTGTTTCTAGGTCGTATACAAAATGAGGTTTTATTTTAGTAGCGAAGGCGTGCCTTGCTGCATCAGCATATAACGGCTGAGTCTGGTCTGAGAGCTTGGTTTTATTTCACAGCAATGGCCTACTCTCGCCTCATTGCTTCCCAGTTTTAGTGCATTTCTCGGATTCTCTTGCGAAAGGCTTCAGTGTCAGTAATAAAAGCGCTATATCATCGTAACTGCCTTTCCAAGACCTACTGAATATAGTTATGAAAAGTATACATTTCCATTTAAAAAAATCATACTTGTATCAACATCTCGGTTGATGCCTGATATCAGGGCATTATCCATACAAAACAGTGCCCCTCAGGGTACTACCAATTGCACGAAACCTCGTTTCGATATCTGTAACCGTTCAGGAAATTAAAGGGGTGTCAGGTCTTTTGTAACTGGACTATATTATTTCAAAGTACGTTGGTTAAGTCAAGGGGCATGCCTGAAACGATTTTTCAAATTGAAACCCGCTATTGTTAAATTTATGAAAGACAAATGAAAGGAGGAAAGAAAATTGGAACACCCAGGATGGGCTGAAGACTTTGCATTTTACGTGGATTTGACTGCACACTGCCCACAGTAAGATATTGCAAGGTGAGAAATAATCTATTTTGGATATGACGGGGATATGTTTAAAAAAATAGCATTGTGCGGGTGATAAATTATGAAAAAAAAAACACCGTCCATTTCCCTAAACTCACTGGTGTTAAAGAAAACATGAATTTGAACAAACTTCTGTCTCGTTAAAAGAATTACAGAAATAGTTTTCCAAACATTTGAGCGCACTGCCAGTTCTAAATTTCCTTGTGATCTCTTTTAGAGACCGTTTTGCATTTCATTTTAAAGCGCCCCTGGGCAACTGCAGATGGAGCTTATCGATCTGCAACGTATTTCCCGTTTATAAGCCAAATCCATCTGTGTTGAAACTGTCCCGAAGCTCGACATTCCACGTCCATATAATGAGATTGCAAACGTGATAACAATGTTTTGATCAACATAAATGCATGAAAGACTGCTTTCGATTATGAAACTAAATAAGTCATGATTACGTGGCAGCCTGTGATGTAATGTAGAGCTAAATATAACACCAAATATGCAACGAACATTTTATGAAGGTTTGAAACTCGCAATTCAATGGTGTGTTCCTGTAAAAACCGTGTGCCAGTGCTGAAGAGTATCAAACATTAGTATCATCAGTGGACTTGAGTATCGACAAAGCATTCTACCACAGACGTGGTATGGAAAAGAATAAGGGCATTGGAGACTTACGTTGAATCCATTCAATTGCCTCAGAATGCTGACAGCGTGAGCTTGGTTCAACCACTGAAACATGTGGATTATGAGAAGAACAAATGCCTGGGCCATAAATGATGAACCTCCTCACCACAGTATCAATGGTTCCACTATGCACAAGCCTCAGCACACCATGTTCCAGCAAAGGGATGAACACTTTTATTGACTTTGGTAAACAAGTGAAACTGTAGCACATTCATGGACAGTTCAACTTAACAGCAGCATTAACAAACTCAAGTGCGCCTGCACCATATTTCATGTGAGGTGAGCACTCTGGACGATGCCGCAATAGCAGCAGTTAAATTCCAATAATCAAACTACAGACTCTGAATTCAAATGTGCCTGTTGATGCAACCTTTATTTACTCATTTATTATTTTGTAAATAGCGGTAGTAATAATGTGTAAAGTGTACATTAAACAAAATTAGATACAAACATTATGTAATGGCATGTTCTGAGAGTACATGAGGTAAACTTGGGCACAAATGAAGGTCTCAGTACAATGGCAGGCCAAGAGTTTAAAGCACAGAAAAGTTAAATGGTGTTAATGCACCACCACTGCATACTGACATCCAGCGACCAGTGATATGGATCACTCCAGTATACAATAAATGGGGAGGGGTAAGGGGTAAGGGGTGGCAAGGGAGGGGGGGGGGGGGTTGCAATTGTGCAGGTTCTTTAAATGACCTACACATATCAATAAAAAGTCGCACCATCCCCACGTGGCAGAGATATCATAGGGAGGTATGATTACATCTACGTTGACAGAAAATTTAAAAACAAAACTATCGATTTTTATGTACCTCTTTATGTATATATGTCTGCTTGTGTCTGTATATGTGCGGATGGATATGTGTGTGTGCGAGTGTATACCTGTCTCTTTCTCCCCCTAAGGTAAGTCTTTCCGCTCCCAGGATTGGAATGACTCCTTACCCTCTCCCTTAAAACCGACATCCTTTTGTCTTTCCCTCTCCTTCCCTCTTTCCTGATGAAGCAACTGTGGGTTGCAAAAGCTTGAATTTTGTGTGTGTGTTTGTTAGTGTGTCTATCAACATACCAACACTTTCGTTTGGTAAGTTACATCATCTTTGTTTATATATATACGAGGGCCGTTCAGAAAGTAACCTCCGGTTGATTTAAAAAAATACACCAAGTTAAATAAAAATATTTTAATATATACATCTTACGACTACATCTTTGCACTATTTTTCTACATAGTCTCCATAGCGATTGAGGCACTTATCGTATCTCTTCACAAGCTTTGAAATTCCTTCTGCATAAAAATCACCCGCTTGTGCCTGGAGCCTGCCTGTCACCGCATCTTTGAGCTCTTCGTCGTCATCAAACCGCTGTGACCCGAGCCATTTCTTCAAATGCATGAAGAGGTGATAATCACTTGGCGCCAGGTCTGGGCTGTAAGGTGGATGGTTGATAACGTCCCACTTGAAGGACTCAAGAAGGGCCGTTGATCTGCGAGCAGAGTGAGGACGGGCGTTATCGTGCAAAAAAACGATACCGGAAGTCAGCATACCACGGCGTTTGTTCTGTATAGCCCGTCGTAACTTTTTTATTGTTTCACAGTACACGTCTTGATTAATGGTCGTACCACGTTCCATGAATTCAACCAACAACACCCCTTTGGCATCCCAAAACACCGTTGCCATCAGTTTTCTGGCAGAAAAAATCTTGCGAGGCTTTTCTTGGTTTGGTAGGTGAATTTGAATGTGCCCACATCTTTGATTGTTCTTTTGTCTCAGGGTTCACGTACTTAATCCAGGTTTCGTCACCGGTCACGATTCTGTTTAACAATGGTTCTCCTTCGTCCTCATAACGTGACAGAAAGTCTAATGCAGAGGCCATTCTTTGAGTTTTGTGGTGGTCGGTAAGAATTTTGGGCACCCATCGTGCACAGAACTTACGGTAACCCAATCTTGCTGTCACTATCTCGTACAAGAGAGTCTTAGAAATCTGTGGAAAACCAGTAGACAACTCCGACATTGAGAAACGTCGATTTTCACGAACTTTTGCATCAACTGTCTGAACGAGTTCGTCAGTCACCAATGATGGTCAACCACTCCTCCCTTCATCATGAACGTTTTCTCGTCCACTTTTAAATAAACGTACCCATTCACGGACAACTCCTTCACTCATAACTCTTGGTCCGTACACGGCACAAAGCTCACGATGAATAGCTGCTGCAGAATATCCTTTGGCTGTAAAAAACCTTATGACAGCACGCACTTCACATTTGGCGGGGTTTTCTATTGCAGCACACATTTCAAACTGCCACAAAAACTAAACTAGCGCAGGTACGGTGTTCACTCGACCACGGCTTGATGCCGACTGACCTGTTGAGTGCGTGAACGCACAGATGGCGTCGCTACTCCCCCCACAACCCGCACTGTGACCAATCGGAGGTTACTTTCTGAACCGCCCTCGTATATATATCTCGGTGTCTTGTTGGTCTTTTGAGCTGGTGCAATAAAGACGTATGTAATTGCACTCTACCAGTATTCTTTTAATTAAAAGTTACAATATGCAGAAGACACAAGTTTTCATTCTCGTACCTAGCTACACCTTATTTTCTACTTCCCAATGTGACAAGGGCTTGCATTTTTAAATGGACCTTTTTGGAGATGAAGTCAACCTGAAGAGAGAATAGCCGCCGCAGCCATGTTGTTGTACATCGTTGGGGAGAAAAGGTAAATACCACGACGCGCACCCAAACTAACAGGAATTAACATTTATTCAATGCCACAATGTTCTTAATGTGTATGCATCTATACCTGTGCGCATTTATGGACAAGTTTTGCTGCGGCTAAATGATAATTACTTCAGATCTGGACAATTCACATCATCTCTCCCCCCAACCACTATAATTTTAAAGAATTGTGATAAGTAATTCTTTTTTACACACAGTGATTTACATTCAACTACAGTAAAACACACACACACACACACACACACACACACACACACACACACACACACACACACAAAATATAAACTTACATTTTTTTTTTAAATTCTATGTAGTAGAAGCAGTTGTCAATCAAGTATAGCAATTTTGGTTTCTGCTTGAAGTTAATCTGGTTGTTACTACATTTTTTACTAATAATATTGTTCAGTTTTTACTAAAATGATAAACACTGTAACCAATTTTGATGATTGTATCGTTAGACGGTCATTTTTTTGAGAAAAATTGTACTTAAAAAGTCTTCACAAAGCCGCATCAGCTGTTTTCACCTTCTGCCGTCACAGAGGTTATAGCTGTGGAGCAACATACACAACATAGTCAGCTCATGTCTCGTGTAGACGACTAATGGAAAGAAATTACTAGCCGAAAAAATATGTACTCGCATCTCAAAGAAGAGTGAAGAAAAAAGTATAAGTGACAAACAAACGGAGATTAAGAAGTGCTTTAGACAAGTTACAAGCTGTGCCATCTGCCAAACAGTGTGGTTTAAACCGATTAGGTGAGAAACAAACAATCAAGTCATCAGCCAAACGAAAATTACGAAATGGTTTAAACTGAAGAGGTCAGATGTGGATGAAGCAAAACTTATACAAGCTCCAGAAGTTAACTAACCTACTGATTGCCACCAGAAAACAGAAGCCATACACAAGAAAGGTACTGAAAATTTTTAGGGTAAGTGCTGTATTAGAAATGCCATTGGATAAAGAATCAGAAACCATTTCCACTAAAGTTACTAAATACCCAGGGTTTGCTATCGTACACCATAATGTTCAGTCACTCACAAATAAAATTTCCATGTTGGAAGCACTACTCCACTATGCACTAAATGTAGATACAATTTGCATTACTGAACACTGGCTATGAAATGCCGAAGTAAAATTAACCTCAATCTCAGGATATAGATTAGCAAGTCATTTTAGCCGAGAGTTTTCCAAACATGGTGGCTCTGCTATCTTTGTGAAAAAACAAATAAAGTTCTGTGATGTCAGTAAAAGTTATATTGACCCGATTGATCATTATTACTGATTATTCAAAAGCCTACAAAAGAATCTATGGTAGAGTAGTCAAAGAGGCAAAAATTATGTGGAATGACAATTTGATAAGAAACTCATCTAACAAAATGAGATCCACGTGGAGAGTTATAAAGAAAGAAACTTGTAGTTCAGCTTTAAAGAAAAAGAATGTATCATTAACACTAGAAGACTCAAAAGTCACAGACCCCAATTTGATAGTGGAAAAATTCAGTGAATACTTCACTTCACTGGCTGAAGACCTCATTCAAGTACACTGTCAAGGACCAGTCCCAAGTTTCTCCAGCAAGTCAGTGATCTTGACTGCTTCTATGTATGTTTATGAAACAAACCCCAATGAAATTATAAGTAAAATTAAATCATTAAGCAATAAAATGTCAAGTGGTCTTGATGAAGTACCTGATTTCATATTAAAAACATGTGCTCACCACATAGAAAACCCCTTGGCAAAAATTTTCAACCTCTCTTTAAAAACTGGTGTATTTCCAGATGTTTTTAAAATAGCAAAAGTTACACCAATGCTAAAAAAAAGGGTCTTCGGAAAAAAATATCAAACTACCGACCCGTGTCACTGTTAAGTTTCTACTTAAAAATTCTAGAAAAACTCTTCTATGACAGGCTTCTAAGTTTCATAAATAAATATGCACCACTTACAGTACAACAACACGGTTTTAGAAAGTCTAAATCTACACAGACACCAATTTTCGAATTCTTAGACTGCATTTTAAAATCCCTTGATCAACATAAATTAGGTGCAGGTATTTTTCTAGATCTATCAAAAGCCTTTGATATCCTGGACCATAACATTCTGCTCGAAAAATTAGAAAGACGAGGAGTAAGAGGTGTAGCACATAGCTGGTTGTTTTCATACCTAAAAAACTGCAGGCAGAAAGTATCACTTCAGTATGAATTCAACAAAATTAATAAAATAAGAAACAACTCCTTACTTTCTAGCGAATTAACAATAAAACTTGGTGTACTGCAGGGCTCAATCTTAGGTCCATTACTCTTCTTGATTTATGTGGATGGCTTAGTTGAATATACGAGTCCCACAAAAACCATCCTGTTTGCCGATGACACCAGCATATTGCTCACTGGATCCAATCCAGAAACTTTGCAGTCCACAGCAAAAAGTTCTATGGAAAGACTTTCTGAGTGGTTCACAAAAAAACAAACACATTATAAATACAGAAAAAACGGTGTGTGTCGATTTTCATTTAATTCCTCCAACTAATCAAATGTCTATTCAAGCACAATTAAAAAATGATACCCTAGAAAATGTAAGTGTCACAAAATTTTTGGGTCTATTGGTTCAGCAGGACTTAAAGTGGGGCACACATATAAATAACTTGTCTAGAAAACTATAATCTGTGTGCTATGGCCTAAGAATTTTAAAGGCTACAACAAGCAAAACAACAGTACTGCAGGCATACTATGCACAGTTCCACTCACTAGTCCAATATGGGATCGTTTTCTGGGGATACTCAATTCATAGTATAAAGGTTTTTAGAATGCAACAAGGGCTCTAAGAATAATTTGTGGCCTTAAAAAGATGGACTCCTGTAAATCCCATTTTACTGAGCTTAGTGTTCTAAATGTTCCAAGTTTATTCATTTATGAAACTGTCTTGTTCACTAGGGACTACCTCCCGAAAACAAGCAAACTGCTACAGAACAAAAATGTACACAACTATGGTACCAGAGGGAAATCAAATATACATCAAAAATATCACAGAACAACCACCTATTAGAGGAGCATAATTAACATTGGTGTAATACTACATAATAAGATAACAGAGGAAATAAAAAATGCTACTCATCCAATATTTAAAGCTAAACTAAAGGCATTTCTAATAAAGCACTGTTTCTATTCTGCCAGAGAATTTCTGAATACGTAACAAAATTAATTGTAATAGGTACCTATTTTTAATTTGCCTACTATTTTGCTTATACTATGTATTATTGTAACTTATATTTGACCTGTCCAATATCAATTGTACAATTTGTGCTGTATGATAAAACTGGACCAATAAAAAATCAAATCAAATCAAATCAGATTTTAAAATTTGTTGTTCCACTCACATATTTGAACACATCATCAGTTTTACTTGCTATCTGAGGCAATGTAGGAAGGGTCTCACCCAGATGTAGATGAATGTAGGTTGAAGCAGAATATTAGCTTAAAGGAAAAAACAGGTTGGGATTAAATTAGAATAGGAAAAGAAGAATTCTGCTTCTAGGTAGCAGTCATGGGAGGGGTGTAGGCCAGCGGCTTCAGGACGAATTAGGCGCAGGGTAATAGGTCACAAGTTTTGTGAAACCATGTGCTAGCCTTAGCCAGGTGACAGCAAACTTAGGTCAGTTATGCAGGAACTCTGAGAAGGAACATCAGGTTATTATAATTGGAGGAGCAGGAGACAGCCTGGCTATGAATCCAAGATAAATCATTAGGAGTGACCTGGATAAAACAGGAGCAGAAAATGGGCACACAAATGTGGGGTTTGTGGAGCTCTTTCTATGCCATGATCGGCTCTGGATAAACACTGCTATAAGGCACGACTGGACAGGATGCCCCAGACACCGGCAAAATCTCATGTAAGTGTTGTTCCAGTTGATGCTATTGGTAAGTGGGAATACACCTGCACCTAAATATGAAGGGGAAAGACAAGGTCGCTTCTCTATTAGTAGATACTGTAAGGAGGGCCACAGTTACACATGGGACGATCGCTGTGGTTAATGGGACCAGGCAAACAGGTTCTTTAGATTAAAGCCAAAGTCCAGACAGACAACAATCAAGAAAAATAGTACAAATGAAGCCATATGTACAGCAAATAGAGATAAAGCTATGGGTACTATCAACTTACTTCACCAAAATATCAGGGAAACAAAAAATAAAGTAGATGAGCTATTAGTGTGTTTAGATGATCTCAAAAATAAGAATGTGATTGATATACTTTGTCTGTCTGAACACCATGTAACTGTGGGGATGGAAAGTGTCAGTACAAATGGGTATAATTCAGCATCTTACACTTGCAGATCTAGCATGGATAAAGGAGGAATTGCCATTTACACAAAACAAGGGTACAAATACAGAACTGTAGAAGTAAGCAAATTTTGTGTTGATCAGCACTCTGAAGTTTGTGCATGTGAACTACAGCTAGCTAGTGTATGTTGATATTAGCAACAGTGCACAGGTCCCCATTAGGAGAATGGGAGCTATTCATAAAAAACGTTTGACTTCCTATTATGCTGTCCGTCAGACAGAAAGAAGAAGTTATTAATCTGTGGTGATTTCAATATAAACTTTCTAAGCAACTCTGATAGGAAAAGTGAACAAGAAGTGTTATTAATGACATGTAACTTAGAATCAATGATCAATTTCCCTACACATATAGCTCAAGACAGTAGCACTCTAATAGATAATGTATTTGTAAAGCAAGAGGATGCAGAACTAACACATGCTTTCCCTGTGACAAATGGATTATCAGACCATGATGCACAATTGATTAACTTACAAAACCTAGCAGGGTGTACAGTTCAGAAACCATTAAGTAACAGTGTAAGGTTGCTCAGTCCAGTACCTATAGAGCACTTCAAAGAAAGTTTAAGAAATGTTAATTGGGGAGATGTACCTATATAATGAGCCAAATGCTAATGATAAATGCAACATATATCTTGATAGGTTTATATCCCCTTCTGAACATTGTTGCCCAAAAAAATTACTAAATGTAACACCATTTTTCAAAGAAACCTTGGATTGCTAAAAGTATTAAAATGTCTTCAGAAAGAAAAAGAAAACTGTATGAGATAGCAAGAATTAGTATAGACCCAGGAGTAATTTTACACTATAAAGTTATTGTAACATAGTGAAAGAAGTTGTCAGAAAATAAAGAGATACATATGTTAGAGATGAAATTAACAACTCGGGCAATAAAATCAAATCAATATGGAATGTTGTTAGAAGGGAGACAGGAAAAGTAACCACGGGGGTATGTAGTATTACTATTAAGGGGAATGAGACTATTTTAACCAACAGTACACAAGCAGTTAGTGTATTTAACAACTACACAAGCAGCTAATGTATTTAACAACCATATCTTAAGTGTAGGTAAAAAACTTGGTGAGAACAGCTCAAGAAAAAAAAAACAAGCAGCACGTGGAAGAGTCAGTTTGGAGAAATCTTAAATTAATTTTCACCTAACAACCTCGTATGAAATAAGGAAAATCATTAAATCTTTGAAAAATAAATGTTCAGTTGGAGTAGATGACATCTCTAACAAGATATTAAAACAATGTGGAGAATTTACAACTGATGTTCTGAGTCACATATGTAATGCATCACTAACTCAAGGTATTTTCCCAGACAGTTTAAAATATGTCATTGTCATAGCCTCTCTAGGAAAAATGGGACACCACATGTGTCAATAATTACCGGTCAGTATCCTTGCTTACAGCATTTTCAAAAATCACCAAGAATGTAATGTACTCAAGAATGGTTAGCCATCTCAACAGTAATGGGATACTTAGTAAATCACAGTTCGGATTTCAAAAATGCTGTTCTACTGAGACAGCTATATACAATTTCACTGTCCATGTAATAGAGTCTTTAAATAGTAAAATATCGCCAATAGGAATTTTCTGTGACTTATCCTAAGCATCTGATTGTGTGAACCATGACATTATATTACAGAACTTGCAACTCTACAGTATAAATGGAACAGCATATGAATGGTTTAAGCCATATCTACAAAAGAGGAAACAAAAAAGTTTCTTTCTATGGTTTAGATGATTTAAGGAAGTTTGCCACTTCATGTAACTGGAGTGAAATTACATTAGGTGTTCCACAGGGTTTGATCCCGGGTCTCCTTCTGTTCTTGATATAAATGAATGATCTTCCTACCTTCTCTGAAACAAGAAGCTAACCTGACACTATTTGCTGATTATGCAAGCATCATTATTTATCCAGTAAAAGAAACTCCAATAGAAAATGATACAAATAATGAATTTGCAAAAGTTGTTCATTGCTTTTCTGCAAATGGGCTTGCTCTGAACTTTAAAAAAAAAAAAAAAAAAGCACAGTACATCCAATTTTCTGCCACAAGGAGTACAGTTCCTTCAATAAAAATAACACATCAACAGAAGTCAGTAGACAGGGTAGAGCATACTAAGTTTGTAGGTGGACATATAGATGAGATTCTTAATTGGAAAAATTCATATTTTGGATCTCCTAAAGCGACTAGGTTCAGGAACTTTGCAATCAGAATAATTGCCAATTCTGAGAATATAGAAATTAGTAAGCTAACATACTTAGCACAATTTCACTCTCTGATGTCATACGGAATTATATTTTGGGGTAACTCAACACTTGGGCAAATGTATTCACTGTTCAGAAGAAAGAGGTTAGAATAATTTGTGGGACTCATAGTCGCACATCTAGGCATCTGTTTAAAAGGTTAGGAATTCTTACAACAGCCTCATAGTACATTTACTCACTAATGAAATTTGTTCTCAATGACATGGACCATTTTAAAAACAACAGTGACATTCATGATTATGATACTAGAAGGAAGAAAGACTTACACTCTCCTCTTCTTTACCTATATTTGGCACAGGAAGGGGTAAAATATGCTGCTGTAAAACTTTTTGATAAATTACCAGATGAAATAAAATGTTTGACAGACCATACATGAATTCTTGAATAGGAATAAATAAATTTATAGGTATAATATATGAGTTTTGTGCCATTTAATAATATGGGGTACATGATAAAAATTTTAAGCATAAAAAAATTGATTCATGTATGCATTTATTATGCACTTGACACATTCCACATCATAATGGTTACTGTGAGAATGATCAATGGAACACATAACCAAAACAAATGAAACTGATTGTTGCCCACAGCAACAAGGTCTTGCAATGCAGACTTTGTCTGCCCACTCTCTACTGCCTTTCTTATGTAAATCTTGTCCCCTCCACACTTCTCTACTGCTCCACTTCACTGTGTGATAACACCTTCCTACATGGGCTATAGTTTCTGCAAAAATACTTAACAGCTATTTAAGAAGCATAAAAAAATCGAAAAATTGTGTAATTTAAGACAGAAATATAGTGAATACACATCTTTTATGAGTTTTTATTGTTTTTAAAAATTTAAGTGAAGGTACTCTATTTTGCAGAAACATACAGACAGAATAAAAACATTCTTGTATTCAGATTTGGGTCTGTTCGCTACTTAATAAATTCATGAATTTCATTTACAGTTCGGCACTGGAATAGACATTCCGGACATTTCTTTTGAAATCTGCCTTTAACGTTAAGGACTTTTGAATCACAGAAATTATTCAATACTCGAGATGAGAGTGAACTCAAGCACAGTTTTATAAAAAATGTCAATAATCCACTCACTCTGCTACGGTCTGCTATAGGAGGAGATCAGTACAAGGAATCAGCTTCAGTTATATATTTGGCAGGATCTAATATAGATTAAGGCATGCATGGCAGTTAAAGTTGAAAAAGTCAATTTGTTTTCACATTGAAACAATAAGAGGAATTTATAACCCACTGCCTGCCATATTGCCATATAACAACAAGGGAAATTTCTGGATGAACTAAAACATAAAATAAGGACTGTAGAGGACTGATGTATCACACATGTAAACACGCAACAGAAAACATTATTCACACTAGTTTTTGAGCTCTTTACCTTCCTCCAGCAAAAATGCACATATTCACACACACAACCACACAAACTCCCAAGCACACTCTCCCACAACTATAGAAAGGTTGACTAATGATTATTGATTATTGAGAGCAGTTGCCTGCACAGCTGCAGGTGCTGAGGATGTAGAGAAGGACACACAAGGCAAGGAGGGATAGTGGGATTAATGTGGGGAAGATCTTTCGACAGATGACTCAGTGGCTGCACACCAAGACAAAAGTAGTGCAGAAGATAGAGGGGAAAGGAAAGGGGGGACAGGGGTGAGAGAGAGGGGTGAAGTGGGAAGATGGGGAGGGGTGAGAGAGGGGAGGATATAGGAGGGGGAGGGAGTGAGAGAAGAGGGATAGGGGCAAGAGAGGGAGGGGGTGGGAGGGGAAGGGGGAGAGAGGAGTGGGGAGGGGAAGGGGAGTGAGGAGGGAGGTGGAGAGGGTGCGGGTAAGAGGAGGGGAGGGGAGGTGGCAGATGGGGGGAGGTAGACTGGGAGGAGAGGGGGAGGGAGAGGGGGAGGGAGAGGGGGAGGGAGAGGGGGAGGGGGAGGGAGAGGTGGGAGTGAGAGAAGGGGAGGGGAAGAGAGGGGGAGGGGAGAGAAGAGGGGGGAGAGGGGAGAGGAGAGAAGAAGGGGAGGGAGGGAGGGGAGAGGGAAAAAGAGAGGGGGGAGGGAGGGGGAGAGAGAGAGCCCACTTGACACGACACGAGGCAAGAGGAGGGGGGGAGGGAGCAGCAGGACATAATCTGGACAGGAAACGAATGCTGTAGACAGATGAGAGAAGGGAAAAGGTCAGGTGAGGCAGTGGTAGACAGTTAAATGGAGGTTTAGGCCAAGGGGATTGTACAAGTGCAGGATATGGTGGAGAGACAATTCCCACCTGTGTAGTTATAAGAAACTAGTGCTGCCAGGGAGTATCCAAATGGCTCCCTTAGTGAAATAGTTGTAGGAGTCACCTGTGTTGTGGTGCACAAAATGTTCGGCAACTGGTTGGTCATATTTGCAGTTTGCCATAGTTTGGAGGTAACTATTCATGCGAGTAGATGGTTGATTACTTGTCATGCCCACATAGAACACTGGGTAGTAACTGCAGCATAGCTGACACAAAACATGGTTGCTTTTAAATGTGGCCCTGCCTTTTATTGGCTAAGAAATGCCAGTGAGTGGACTGTGATAGGAGATGGTTAGGTGTGTGGGACATATTTTGCACTGGAGTTAACCACAAGGGAATGACCCATGGGGTGCATTCGGAGTAGGTTTGGAATAGGGACGGATAAGTATATTCTGTAAACTGCGTGGGCAGTAGAACACTGCACGATGTGAACAGGATACTGTCTGTCAATAAGGTTTTATCGAGCTAGTCCACAGACAGATCTGCTGTGTCATCTCCTGAAACACCAGTAAACCTGTTAACCAGCCACCGACCAGCACTCCTCTGATCTGCTAGTATCACCTTGGCCTTGAAAAGATCAACAAAAAGCTCAACCACACCCTTCACCAGGTTTTCAACTACCTCTCATTACACCCTGAGATGAGGGACATTGTACCTTAAATCATACCCACATCAACCAAAGTAGTGGTTTGCCAAGCACCAGACCAACAGAATATCCTTGCCATACAGCTCCCAATCCTGCACCCCATGGGTCATTTCCTTCTGGTCAACACAGGAGCAAGACACTTCCATACACCAACCCACCATCCACCACCTCGTACTGCAGTCAAGTCATATGCATTGTAATGTTCTGATATAGGCTAGATGAAGTGTATGAGAACTTTAGGGGAGTTTCAGGTGAGACATAGTTTTCGAGCAGTCAGGAGCAAATGCCGAAAGACAAACATCCAGTGATAGCAGGTAGCTCCTTGGGTCAGCACCAAACACTGTCACAGGGAGCACCTACAAGTGGTGTGGATTTTGCGACTCTTGGAGGATACTTGTAGGAGACTCAAACAATCGAAAAGTCAGGATGGAATGAAGACAATATTATGAAAAGGATAATTGCTACTCACCATATAGCAATGATGCTGGGTCAAAGATGTGGACAACAAAACAACTTTGCGACAGTCTTTTTGTTGTGCCTATCTGACTCGGCATCTCCACTATATGGTGACTAGCAACTATCCTTTCACAATATTATAGGAGACTCAAGGAATTCTAGAGTTTCATAACAATCAATTACTTTATTCCAACTTAACTACTACACTGAAGACCATTTATAAACATAGATGAGAGAGAACAGAAGAAGAATCACCCAGTGCTTCATTAAGTACAAACATTTGAGAGCAACATTAAAAGTGAGAAAACAGACTTAAATTGGACATTACCCAAGGTTGGTGTTGAGCAACACGTAATCCCAACACTCTGACTGACAAATACTTGGAATACGAAAACCTGAGGCTTTAGAAAGTATTCTGACAGCACAATGTTTCTGCAGCCACCCCACTAACACTACTGGAATGTCACAGTCATTTGCCAGTCTAACATGGGGCTTTTCTCCTTCATGGTGCCTCCAACCAACTCCATTTTGCATCCTTCCCCTTCTTCTTCTCTGCTGGATGACTGCTTCTAGCATTCAGACTAACAAGCTGTACATTTGGTAGCAACAGCATCCAGCTGAAAGCTAAACATCACTGCCCTTCTTAGTACGGTAAGGAACAACAGTGTTTTACATCGCCATGCTTCACCCTGCAGACGCAGGCTTCTATCTCATGAGCAGAGGCCTCTACTTCAGCAGTTTTCTTCATTTTCCCTCTCAATCTAACTTCTGTGAAACTACTGATGCGGCTATTCTTAGGTGTAATGGTCATTCTTGCTGCATGTGCTAAGAAATGCCTGTTTATGATTATCGCCTACTTACAACAACATGTAGATGGTTGTGGAGATACTAATTAGTTCTCTTTATCATGACTTATACCCTGGGACAGCTGTCCAAGCATTTGCAGTTCGTAAGTTTCCTCCATTACTATTTCCCTAGAGTAACCTAAAAGCTACGATTTACGCCTGTACCTACAGTGTGTCTCTGGTTTCTTGCCTCGGAGCACTCTTGCTGACTCTCAACAGTCTCAAGCTTAACAGTGAATGATTCAATAAGTTGTTAATATATGACAGCATTTCCTTTCCAATGGCCAATGGCCTTGCCACACTGATAATACTGGTTCCCATCAGATGACTGAAGTTAAGTGCTGTCAGGCTTGGCTAGCACTTGGGATGTTGGTAAGCGGGATGCACTCAGCCGTTGAGACAACCACGTAAGGAGCTACTTCATTGAGAAGTAGTAGTTACGGTCACAAAAACTAACAATGGCCAGAACAGCAGTGGGCTGACCACATGCCCCTCCACAACCACATCCCGTGACGCCTATAACCTGCTGTGGCAATCACTTGATACCATTTGGGCCCCCCAGGGCCCATCCAGACAGAGAATTTCCTACCCAATAAAAGGCAAGGTCATGTGTAAAATCCGAAAAGTTTACATCAGCTATGCTGCAATTACTCTGCAGCATGCTATGTGGGCATGACAAGTAACCAATTGTCTACTTGCATGAGTGGCCATCGTCAAACTGTGGCAGTCTACAAACTTGATCATCCAGTTCCCGAACATGCTGTGTACCACAGCACAAATGACTTCAACAGCTGCTTCAGTAACTGCGCAAATGGATTCCCCTACCAGAATAGTTTCTCTGAACTACATAGGCGGGACTTCCCTCTCCAACACATCCTGCACTCACGCAATTCCTCTGATCTAAACCTCCGTTAATCAGTTCCTCATTACCTTTTCCCTTCTCTCTTCTGTCCTCACCACTCCTTTTCACTCCAGATCATGTACTGTCTTCTCCCAGCACTCTCCCCCCACCCCCAGAGGTGGCATGCATTCTCTCTCTCTCTCTCCCCCCCCCCCCCCCCCTCCCTTCTACCCTTTTCCATCCTTCCTCCTTCCTTCCTGTCTCCCTCTTCATCTCTACCTTCCTCTCCCTTCCTCCCATCCCTTTCAACCCCACTTCCTTTCTCTATCTCTTACAAACTCTACCCTCTGAATTTCTTTTGTCTTGTTGTGCAGACACTGAGTCATCTGTCGAAAGACCTCCTTCACACTATCCTACTAACCCCTCAGTTCTAGTGCATTCTTCTCTCCTCCCTCCCCACCACCATCTGCGCAGGCAAGTGCTCTCAATAAGTTATAATCAACAGCCAGTCTCACTGCAGGAATGTGGTTGGGTGTCTGTCTGCCTAAATATGTGTACTTTTTCTAGAGAAAGCGTAAGAGCTCGAAAGCTAATATGAACACTGTTTTCTACTGCATGTTTCTATATGCCACACCTCACTCCACTGGTTTCTCTTATATTATACTGTTGTTTAGATCTAGCAAGTACACATTAAAAAGGGTTTGAGCCTATTCCTCGAGCCAATATGACATTTAAAGTTACATGCAGCAGTTTAAATAATAAAATGTGTATTAAATAAAACACTCATACTCAAATGTTTACAAGGAAGTAATCAGTTTATTTTAACTTCGAGTCTCTACATTACATAACTTACCCCACCATCTATTATGTATAATCCTTTGTCTTTCTTCACAATATTGCAGTGAGACCTTGACACATACATTGATAGGCAATTGATTTCATTATATCGTGCCCTTCCAACTCTGTACTGTAAACAGAATTTCAAACTGTTATCATATCTGTGTTACATGATATGGAGTATGTGAACTTACACTACATCTTACTTATTGAACATGTTATACTTGTTGGATAATAGATGAGAAGCAAATATGCCTAAAATGATTGGAGTTATAAATAAAGATGTTTTTGGTTAAAATGAAAGCATGTACTGGAGATGTTATGGTAATAAAACAGTGAGACCACATGACCTAGAGAGAGACGTAAACAAATAAGAATTGTTTCTTCTCTGTAACATCTGAGATTTATAACGAGGTGCACATTTATAAGGAACTATTATAACATCTATTATTTTTGCTTATATAAGGTTCCAACTGTTTGAAGAATAAATTATGACTTCTCAATTAGATATTTTAGCTGTTGTTCTTGTTGTTGTTGTTATCTTCATTCTGAAATATGTCACAATTTTGTACAATAATAGAGAAGCAGATGTGCCTAAACAGAATGGAGCTTTAAATGAGGATACATTTGCTGAAAATAAAACCATATTTACAGAACTTGCTAATAGTGATACAAGGGCAGGATCATGTGACACACAGAGCTATGTAAACAAATACGAAATGTTTCTTCTCTGTAACATTGGGGATTTATATTGTTACAGCTATTATTTTTGCTCATGTATAAGGCTCCCCACTGTTTCAAGAAAATTCCAACTTGACAATTAGGAGCAGCTGCAAAAGTTACAAAGTGTAACATAAAACAAACAAGGTATCTGGCCTTGTAAGTAAGATATGGACATAATGTTGAAGGAAATCACAAGTTTACACAGCACACAACATTGTCTTCACTGATAATGATAAAATATTTTGATAAGCTAGATGTTAAAATGATTAAAATAAACAAATACGCCAGGATGTAAAGATCTCGATAAAAAGAAAAAGCTTAGCATTGCATGAAACTCTCTCTCTCTCTCTCTCTCTCTGTCTTGTAAATTCTTGATTGCCTTCATCATGGTGTCCATATTCTACCTACTAGGTCCAATGGCCTATTTGTTTTTTCTTATACTTCATAACTTTTGTTGCTGCTGATTGTGAAGTTAGGATTATTTTTTGAAACAATTGGAGCCTTAAGTGAGCAAAAATAATGAGTGCAATAATGGGTCCCTATAAACATCCACCATGTTATAAGTCCCCGATGTCAATGAGAAGAAACAGTTCTTATTTCTTTACAAATCTCTCGGAGTCACAAGGTCTCACTCTTTTATCCCTACAGCATGTCCTGCAAATACATTCTCATTTTTAGCAAAAACACCCTAATTTAGAATTCCAACCTGTATACATTTGTATGTGTGGCAATGAACATCAGACAAAACAGAGATGAGCTAAGCACACTGAAAAACATTAAAGCATCAGCTTTGAAAGACTGAGAAATCAATCAGGCAAAATACAGTTTTAAAAAGAGATCCACAGCAGCTGCATCAACCATAAAAAAAAAGAAAAATATAAAGAAAGAAAGAAAGAAAAATAAAGAAAGAAAGAAAGGAAAGAAAGAAAAGATGTGATCTCCGTTTATCACAATTCCCTTGTCTGTTGTCTGAAAACAGAATGCACCCAGTAAAATGTAATGCACTAACTGTAGAGGGAGAACAAGGCTTGTATACAGTAAGCAGATTAAAGTGGATATAGGTTGCAGTGGTAATGCAAAGATGAAGAGGCTTGCACAAGGTGGTCCATGTGGAGAGCTACATCAAACCAGTCTGAAGATACATCATCTTCATCAAATCATCATCATTGTCAACAACAATTAAAACATAAATAGACAGACCAAGGCTACTGTATTTTCTCTGTCTGAGTGTGCAGATGATATTACATCATGGCAGCAGTATATCTACATGCACACCATAAGCTGGGTGTTCCCAAGTTAGATGACAACCAGCATCCATGTGAAAGTGGAAGTGTCTTTTTCATGACAAGTTATGCAGATTATCATCATCTTGCCTTTCGCTGCTGTGGGTGTGTATACATGCCCTGCTACATTGCTGCTCAGGTGAATAAAGAGCTAGTTGTGTTTCACAGGAACGATGTTTTCTGAACCCATGTTGACTGTGTGTCAATAGGCATAGTGTTGTGGAAAACGGTGGACAGCATACTGCACATGTTTTGCGCCAGTCACATGGAAATTAATAATACGATTTGATTTTTATTGATGCTTTTTATGTGCTTTTTTGCTTCTGGACAATTAAAAACCGATGTGATTGATCCTTTTTATGCGGTTTTTGGCTTCAGGACAATTAAAAACCGATGTGACTGATACTTTTTACGTGGTTTTATGCCTCAGAACAATTAAAAACCCATGTAAGTGATGCTTTTTATGCGGTTTTGACCTCAGGACATTAAAAATAGATTTTTCCCATCTTATGAGATATGACCTTGCCATGGTGGATGGGCTTACTTAACTAACAGTATCACAACTGTACACCCATGCACACTGAGTAGTACAGTTTGTTTAAAGTCAAACATACACCTTAGGTATCGTTGTATGATTCATTCTTCATTTTTAGTTGACCACTATTAAATCATTATGCTTACAGCGCCCTCTTTTGCTACATTTTGTAACTATTTGTTTTTCTTCTGCCATAAGTTTTCCCCCTTCTCCGATAATATTCCATATCAATTTGAAGTTATTCTGACCAGTGGTGTTATTTCTACAGTGGTTTGAAAGTTGAACTTTAATTATAATGTTTCTGTATTTTTAATTATTTCTAGTTCATATTCCACATCATGGTCTCTATCCCATCTCCTTGGATTATCATTAACATAAAATTAGGTAGAAGCAGAAAGTGTGAAAAAGCTATCTATGATGTTAATGTTACTTAACACAAATTTAATCTTTCATTTTGTTGTCACAATGCTACAAAGGCCAGTTCCCCTGCTCTTGGTAATCAGAAGTCCATACCTGGCTCTAAAGCTGGGTTTCTACTGGCATGAATTTCTTACAAGTAGATCCCCTGCTACCACTCCCATAATTCAACATACGTGTGGAAACATGCAATTTGCATGTTGTTATACCAACTTACACCTAACTTTTGAAAGTTAAGTGGCGTTCTACCTCCTCCACCATCATCTACAAGTTTCAGCAACTATGATTAGTGGATCTGCTCTCATTCTACTCTGATTCATTCAACAGCACAGATCTAGAATTGTTTGTTTATTTTCGTGAAAAGTTAGTATCATACCAAAATAATGTGCTTGTTCTTCAACTAAGTTAATGAATACCTTCTAAAGTGACAAAATATTCTTAAACTATGTGACAGGGACATCTTTTTAACATTCAACAACTCTTTATAATCATTTATTTGTATCAGAGTAACATATCATCTTTCAAAGCGACGAAATGATTAAACAGTATCGTTACTGGCAGAATGGACTTGTCGAAGTTCATATTACAGCAGAACACTCAATACTGTAAAGGTATTTTTTATTTCAGTATAGTGATAATAAGGTCTTGCTTTAGTCATTGAGTGTAAGTATTATGGCGAAATAGAAGTTTATTTTTAACTTTAGAGAATTAAAACTACTCTTGTCCATCATTAAAATCCTATGCAAATATGACAGTGTTCATATCGGCGCTGTTACTGAGTGATTACTTTTCTCCACAGCTTTATAAATTCTGATTACAAAATAAGTGCTGCACCAGTGAAACAAACATATAAAAATATTGCAGTGACATCAGTTTGCCAGATGTGTCAGTGTTACTTCTAATTTAATGTGAGGTGGCAGGACAGCTTGCATACGTGTACTAGATCTTGCTACAGAGCCACAAATATAGCTCAAAAAAGATTTCAAAATTGATGTTACTCATTCAAAAATGATTTTAAAATGAATGCTGTCTCAAGCAAATAACTTCCTCATTAGCATACTGGATGTTCCCAAGTGATTGCTACAAGATGTTCACTCCCATACCCAACTTTAATAAAAAAAAATATGACCTTTTAAGTTGAAAAAACTTTTTGAGTATCCCATTCATCAAAAAACAAAGTTCATTGTATATTTTATTTTTAGTTTCAGAAATGCTGATGTGCGAAATCAGATGATTGTTTTTATACACACTGTTTATAATTCACTAGGTCTCAGTGTGGTTTCAGGCCCCAATGGTTCATATTCAAAGATGTGAAAATGTTATTTCTTTCGTGCAAGCTTCTTTTGAATCAAAAACATCTACTGAAGGCACTCTAGCTGATCTGATTAATGTATTTGATTTAGTAAACTGGAGATACCAAGGCATTATGGCATCCACGACTTGGAACCTTTGCCTAAGGATCAATTCTTCAGTCACTGTCATTTGCAATGTTTGTTAATGATCTTCAGAGTAATTTGTCATGTATATCTGTACATGATGCAGATGACACAATGCCTGCAAATTCTGGAAAAGATGTGAACAAACTGAAACTGCAAAACGGTGAGTCCTTCAAGTTATCAAATACTTGGTTTAATGCCAATGAATATCTGGTAAACTACTTGGCATGTATATGGATGCAGATTTTATCTGTTGAGTAAACTACATAAATGTCTTTCTGAAAAACTGTACCTTTGTTCATATTGTGCATTCTTTCACTTTTATATAAGATTTGGTTTTGTTGGGTGGGGTGATTCTCCTGGAGAAAAAAAATGTAGCAGAAGTAGAGCATTAGCTGTTTCCATAACTGAAACATCTTGTGGGCCTAATTCCAAACAGTAAATTGTATTAATAGTTACATGTCTCTTCATACAGAGTTGTCCCTTTGCTTTAAAAGAAAACCACCACCAGTATAGCCTAAGGCAGCCTGTGCACAAACATAATACTTATCAAATATTAAAAACAGATACACAAACAACTAGAGAAAACGCAGTGTAGTTACAAGTGTCTAGTTACAAGACGTTTTAGTATATTACCTTCATAGGTACCACAAGTCTCACTAAAGTGGCTGAAAGAGAAGGTCTATCTTAAACTTGAAGAATATGAGAATTGTGTAGCGGTTGATCTTAATTAATAATTAATTAACAAAGTTTACAGCTTCCACCACCTGAGGAGGTGCAGTGGGGAATTAGTCCACATTAAAGAAGAATTACATGATTGTCAGAACACTCAATAAAGAAGTAGATCAGAAATTGAAATAATGGCCGTAATCTAAACATACTGTCTCACAAAAGGGAAAACACTTCATCCTGACAACTCATTGAAGAGCCCAGACTACTTCTGTGCTGTAAATCTGAATAAGAAAAATAAACAGAAACCCAGGAAAAAATAACGATTTTGAAGGGGGTTTCATCGAAAAATATTGTTGTTGTTCTTAACTATGTGACCAATAGTTGAGATTATAGTAGCACACGAGCCATTACCAGCAATTCAATAAAGAAACTTTAGAATACCTGCTTGGTTGATGAGTAATTATTAAAGCCATCAACTCTGCTGTTGAAGAATGAGTGGGAAGATCGTCAATCACAATTTCTAAGGACTAAAACTGTTTCATTGGTTCCACAACTATGTCATAGAATTGAGAAGCAATGGAGTCCACCTGGCACAGTGATCCAGCTCGCCATCAGTGTCCGCTACACACCATGCTGCACAGCAACTGTGGTGAGCTGTACTTAATTCATACTACTTTTTTGTGACAGTAGTACCTACTGTGAAATAATTTAAAAGTGTCTACAATCCAAAAACAGAGACGTTGAACGAAATATATATACGCCAGCTTGACAGTTCATGGGGTCGCGGGTAAATATTCAAATGGTCATTTCTTTTGTTATGTAGTTATGAATAAGCACTTAAATTTTGTGTGCATGCTTTACACCTCCCTTTGATATTTACAAGAGCCTGGAAACTACTTTTGCAGTCTGGCAGAAAGTAGTGGAGAACATACTGAGCATAATTTCCAGTCTGCAAGTCCAGATTCCTCTTTATGCTCACTGAAAGAAAATGTGCCTCTTTGCTGTTTACTCAGCAGGATCAGGAACTACGACTATTAGTAAAACTTTTGAGTTTTAACTGATTGCTATATTCTGTAAAAGTTCACATGTACAAAATATAATAATATCCCTGATAATAATAATAATAATAATAATAATAATGGTAACGACACTGCTAGCCAACTGGAAAATGATTTAAATCCAAATAGAGGTGTTTTGCAGGATATGCTTCCTGCAACCACCCTAGAAGGAAAACAAAGACAGAGGATGAGATGGTCAGATGAAGTTAATCTGTTATTACCAAGCAACAAACCTAGGAACCAACACAACTGGATACAGATCACAAGTATACACAACATTTATTACCAGATACCCAGAATTAAAATTTTTAACAGAACAACGACTAGCTGATCAGATCTGTGTAATAATAAAAAATAACAGGATACCCCAGTCAGAATTAGAAAACATCAAACAACAAGTACAACAAATACTGGAACAAAATAATGTGCAATCAGAAGAAGAAGAAGAAAATACAGTAATGGACTCAAACATCCCAGAGCAAACAAACAAAGAACAACACGCACCAATTAAACAATTAGAGGAAAATGAAATCTTAAGACAGCCAACAGAACAAGCACAAATAGAACACGAAGTGACACAGATGTTAGATATAGAAGAAAAATTTCAGCTAACATATATAGAATACAAAGACACAAATACAGACATTAGACCATTCTTGCATAGACCACCAAATAACCCACAAGTCGAAACAACAATAAAAACTATCAACACAATCATACACAACAAAATAAATGAAAACACAACTATGGAAGAGTTACAACTACTGGTTTATATAGGAGCACTCACTACACTAAATATACACACTAGGCAGAGATCAGAACCAACAAACACACACAAGAAACCCACAAAACCAGCATGGCAACACAGGCTACAGATCAAAATAGAAAAACTGAGAAAAGACATCGGACAGCTAACACAATTTATAAGAAATGAAATCTCGGAAAGAAAACGAAAAAGGTTGAGTAAAATCTCACAACAAGAAGCGACAGAGCAATTAGACGAAAAGAAGCAGAAATTACAAGCATTAGCCAAACGACTCAGAAGATACAAAAAAAGTTAAAATAGAAGGAAACAAAACCAAACATTCAACACAAACCAAAAGAAATTTTACCAGACAATAGATAACACACACATTAAAATAAACAATCCACCAAACATAACAGACATGGAACACTTCTGGAGCAACATATGGTCAAACCCGGTACAACATAACAGGCATGCACGATGGATACAAGCAGAAACATACACATACAAAATGATACCACAAATGCCTGAAGTGATAATTTTGCAACATGAAGTCACCCAAGCAATTAATTTTACTCACAATTGGAAAGCCCCTGGAAATGATAAAATAGCAAATTTCTGGTTAAAGAAGTTCACCTCAATTCATTCACATCTAACTAAATTATTTAACCATTACATTGCAGACCCATACACATTCCCTGATACACTTACACACGGAATAACATATCTGAAACCTAAAGATCAAGCAGACACAGCGAACCCAGCTAAATATCGGCCCATAACATGCCTACCAACAATATACAAAATATTAACTTCAGTCATTAAACAGAAATTAATGACACATACAACACAGAACTAAATTATAAATGAAGAACAAAAAGGCTGTTGCAAAGGAGCACGAGGGTGTAAAGAGCAACTGATAATAGATGCAGAGGTGACATATCAAGCTAAAACTAAACAAAGGTCGCTACACTACGCATACATTGTTTACCAAAAAGCTTTTGATAGTGTACCCCACTCATGGTTACCACAAATATTGGAACTATACAAAGTAGATCCTAAATTGATACAGTTCCTAAACATGGTAATGAAAAATTGGAAAACCACACTTAATATCCAAACAAATTCAAATAATATCACATCACAGCCAATACAGATTAAGCGTGGAATATACCAAGGAGACTCATTAAGTCCTTTCTGGTTCTGCCTTGCTCTAAACCCACTATCCAACATGCTAAATAATACAAATTATGGATACAATATTACTGGAACATACCCACACAAAATCACACATTTGCTATACATGGGTGATCTAAAACTACTGGCAGCAACAAATCAACAACTCAATCAATTACTAAAGATAACAGAAGGATTCAGCAATGATATAAGTATGGCTTTTGGAACAGACAAATGTAAGAAAAATAGCATAGTCAAGGGAAAACACACTAAACAAGAAGATTACATATTGGATAACCACAGCGACTGCATAGAAGCGATGGAAAAAACGGATGCCTATAAATATCTAGGATACAGACAAAAAATAGGAATAGATAATACAAATATTAAAGAAGAACTAAAAGAAAAATATAGACAAAGACTAACAAAAATACTGAAAACAGAATTGACAGCAAGAAACAAGACAAAAGCTATAAATACTTATGCCATACCAATATTGACCTACTCATTTGGAGTAGTGAAATGGAGTAACACAGACCTAGAAGCACTCAATACACTTACACGATCACAATGCCACAAATATAGAATACATCATATACATTCAGCAACAGAAAGATTCACATTAAGCAGAAAGGAAGAAGGAAGAGGATTTATCGACATAAAAAACCTACATTATGGACAGGTAGACAATTTAAGAAATTTCTTTCTAGAACGAGCAGAAACTAGCAAAATACACAAGGCAATCACTCATATAAATACATCGGCTACACCACTGCAATTTCATAACCACTTCTACAACCCTTTAGATCACATAACATCAACAGATACGAAGAAAGTAAATGGGAAAAAGAAAACACTTCATGGCAAGCACCCGTATCATCTAACACAGCCACACATTGATCAAGACGCATCCAACACATGGCTAAGAAAAGGCAATATATACAGTGAGACAGAAGGATTCATGATTGCAATACAGGATCAAACAATAAACACCAGGTATTACAGCAAGCATATTATTAAAGATCCCAATACCACAACGGATAAATGCAGACTTTGTAAACAACAAATAGAAACAGTAGATCACATCACAAGTGGATGTACAATACTAGCAAATACAGAATACCCCAGAAGACATGACAATGTCACAAAAATAATACATCAACAGCTTGCCTTACAACATAAACTTTTAAAACAACACGTTCCTACATACAAGTATACACCACAAAATGTACTGGAGAATGATGAATACAAATTATACTGGAACAGAACCATTATAACAAATAAAACAACGCCACATAACAAACCTGACATCATACTCACCAATAAAAAGAAGAAATTAACACAACTAATCGAAATATCCATACCCAATACAACAAATATACAAAAGAAAACAGGAGAAAAAATTGAAAAATACATCCAACTGGCTGAGGAAGTCAAAGACATGTGGCATCAGGATAAAGTTGACATCATACCAATTATACTATCAACTACACGAGTCATACCACACAATATCCACCAGTACATCAATGCAATACAGCTACATCCAAACATATATATACAACTACAGAAATCCGTAATTATTGATACATGTTCAATTACCCGAAAGTTCCTAAATGCAATATAACACATACCGTACAGTTAAAAGGAAGTGACGCTTGATCAAGGTCCGCGTCACTCCATTTTTAACCGGACTTAACGTCTGAGAAAGTGAAGGAAATAATAATAATAATAATAATAATAATAATAATAATAATCGTTTCAGAAACAGCACTATTAACAGTGCAGAGATGACCACTGTGGGAACTTCCAAGTAAAATGGTATATCATCCTGATTTCTAATCACCAAAAGTTACTTCCTTGCCAATATAGTGGAAAAATAACTTCCTCACTTGCCACGTGGTTTTGTCAGCATTGTGGGCGACACACAGTTACTTCTGTGAAATTTAAGGGAACCAGGATAGTGGAATATCTTCACAGGTTCACTTCCAGCTTTTATGGAAAATCGCATTCAACTCTGCCAAGCTCTGATGTCGTCCAAGACACCAGGCAAGCAGGCATTTGACTGACATGAACATATTGATATCCTGGTTCAAAGTGTCTCTCCTAACTGCCTCTCAGGCCATATTTATATATGGCCACAGTGGACCACCAAAGGGAACATCTGCTATCAGTCGTCCTAGGGACAGGGTCAGAATCTAAAAGGCCCATTTCTCGGACACGTATTAATTAATAATAATTGTTTAACAATTTGTAATCTTCTCAATTTGTATATAAATAGAATTAAGTTTGGTTTAGTTATTAAAATGTTTTAGCTGGCTACAATTTTTTAAAGCGGAATCGACAGTAGAACATGACCTCTGAACTGCCTTTTTAAGATTCCTTGTTCTCATAGTTATTTATGAACTGTCCCGAAACTTGCTATAGCTGTATTACTGCACTATTGCAATCGCGTACTGTAAGTACAACTTTCTATTACAAATACAAATGATAATCAATTATGAGTAAGGACTTCATTTCAAATTTGGTTTTTAGTAAATAATTTGAAAACCAAAAGAGGTAACATATTGGTGCTACATATAGAAGAAGTTTACATCTTACTGAGGATGTTTCTAAGTCTAGTATTTAGAGCCTTTAATTTTTCATAAAAACCCAAATAACTTTTGATTGTGATGTACATGATGTGCATTTGTATATTATGACCAGTTTTTAGCTCTCTAGTTCTATTATTTAGTGCCACTATTTTTTCTTAAGGTCGTATATTTTGCCTGACATATGAAGGGCTTATTTCAATAGTATAATTGAATATTTCTGGTATCTCAACTGCAGATTTTTCAGCGCTCATTTAATTTTAGGACTCTGCATCTCAGAATGAACAAAAATGTACTTGTACGACTATTGAAATAAGCCCTTCATATTCATTTGATCATTCTGAGACCTTAAAATGTTAAAAATAATATACTTAAGCCTACACTGATCAAGTTTGGAGCATTTATTTTAGATTTAATGTCACAATTATGTTATGGTGTAATCCTTTGTATGTTAAGCACAGATGTTATGATGATGTGACATTGGTAGTAGTGAATTGGAGTAAACCCCTGCACACTAGCTTTCCCCTATGCCTCTTATAACGATACAGCACTTGTTTAGCCTCAAGTTAGCAGCAGTAGAATATTAGGTGCAAACTCGTTATGGTTTTACCATATGCCAATATGAGATGGAAGAGCTATTCAAGATTTTTGCAGAATTAAAATCTGACTTTAATAATAAATTGGATACTACTTATGCAAATATTGAAACTGGAGGTATTAAGTTAAACCCAGAGGCAGATGTACATTCTACATGTTTTTAAAGATATTTTATAAGTCCCTGCTTAAGTGTTGTGATGAATCCAAAAAACTGATTTTTCCCTGAGTTATTTGGAAGAGGATGATGCTAAATGAGGAACTGGTCATTCGAAGAATTCCCTTCTTGGAATGATTTTCAGGATATGTTTAAGAAGTACTGGTTGTCCAGCACACAGGAAAAGTTAATGCTAGAGTTATTTGGCCCAAAATATTATAGTAATAGTTGGCATCCTGGTAGTTATAAGAAATACAGAATGTCCCAAAATAATGTATACATTCTTTGAAACTGAACATCTCTTTAATGAAAGGGGTTAGAAATACAATTTTAGTGGTACTAGGTGCCTCATGGCCCGACTTAAGATGGTAAATGTTCAAAGTGGTGTCTGTCCATCGCAATACACTATCGACAAAGACTTACAACTGAGCGACATGCCAATGTTATTGTTTCCAACGGAATAGCAGCACAGACTTGTTTAATTTGCTCTCTAAGGTCATCCAGTGTGTGTGGTCTCACAGTGTAAACTGTATTCTTGAGAGTACCCCAAAGAAAGAAGTCTAGAGGAGTTAAATCTGGAGATTGAGTGGGATACTCCACACTCCATCTTCGTCCTATCCATCTGGTACGGAATGTATGATTGAGAAATGTCTTCACATCCAGGTGAAAGTGAGGTGGCGCCCCATCCTGTTGAAAGTAATAATCTTCCATTCCAGACACAACGCTAAGACCAGGAGTTATCATTTACAACATTTCCAAGTACGAGTCACCCGTGACAGTGTTGTTGAAGAAGTACAGCCTGATTAACACTCTAGAAGACAGACCACACCAGACTGTTACTCCTAGTAGATTAACATGCCTTTGCTCAGTTACGTATGGATTCTCCCTGGCCCAGTACACGCAATTATGGTTGTTAATTGCTCCATCAAGTTCAAACGTCGCATCATCTGACCAAATAATTCGATCTTGGAAACATTGCTCTTCTTCACATCTGTTAATGTGCCACTCACAAAATTCGCTTCGCCTATCAGGATCATCCTCGTTAAGAGCATGGAGAAGTCTTGGAATGTAAGGCTTAAAGTTCTGAGATGGCAAAATTGTATGACCCCTGCTTCTGCAGATCCCAGTCCCATGAGAGCATCGCCTCACATATTTCTTCGGGGATCGTGTGTATGCCTGGATTACTGCATCAAAACCCTCGTTGTCTGTTGAACTTCTCTTTCGTCCGCTATTTCTCTTCTTCTCATTCTGCACTGTTTCTTCGATTTCAAACTTATCTCTGATTATTAGAATTGTTACTCTTGTTGGTGGTGGTATTCCAAATCCAGCTCTCCAATGTCTCCAATTTTTCCCGAGGACATGCAGCTTTACTGTATGATTAAATGATGATGGCGTCCTCTTGGGTAAAATATACCGGAGGTAAAATAGTCCCCCATTCAGATCTCCAGGTGGGGACTACTCAAGAGGATGTCGTTATCAGGAGAAAGAAAACTGGCGTTCTACGGATCGGAGCGTGGAATGTCAGATCCCTTAATCGGGCAGGTATGTTAGAAAATTTAAAAAGGGAAATGGATAGGTTAAAGTTAGATATAGTGGGAATTAGTGAAGTTCAGTGGCAGGAGGAACTAGACTTTTGGTCAGGTGATTACAGGGTTATAAATGCAAAATCAAATGGGGTAATGCAGGAGTAGGTTTAATAATGAATAAAAAAATAGGAATGCGGATTAGCTACTACAAACAGCATAGTGAACGCATTATTGTCGCCAAGATAGACACAAAGCCCATGCCTACTACAGTAGTACAAGTTTATACACCAACTAGCTCTGCAGATGATGAAGAAATAGATGAAACGTATGACGAGATAAAAGAAATTATTCAGGTAGTGAAGGGATACGAAAATTTAATAGTCATGGGTGACTGGAACTCGTCAGTAGGAAAAGGGAGAGAAGGAAACATAGTAGGTGAATATGGATTGGGGGGAAGAAATGAAAGAGGAAGCCGCCTTGTAGAATTTTGCACAGAGCATGACTTAATCATAGCCAACACTTGGTTCAAGAACCATATAAGAAGGTTGCATACCTGGAAGAATCGCGGAGATACTAAAAGGTATCAGATAGATTATATAATGGTAAGACAGAGATTTAGGAACCTGGTTTTAAATTGTAAGACATTTCCAGGGGCAGATGTGGATTCTGACCACAATCTATTGGTTATGAACTGCAGATTGAAACTGAAGAAACTGCAAAAAGGTGGGAATTTAAGGAGATGGGACCTGGATAAACTGAAAGAACCAGAGGTTGTACAGAGTTTCAGAGCATAAGGGAACAATTGACAGGAATGGGGGAAAGAAATACAGTAGAAGAAGAATGGGTAGCTCTGAGGGATGAAGTAGTGAAGGCAGCAGACGATCAAGTAGGTAAAAAGACGAGGGCTAATAGAAATCCTTGGGTAACAGAAGAAATATTGAATTTAATTGATGAAAGGAGAAAATATAAAAATGCAGTAAATCAAGCAGGCAAAAAGGAATACAAACGTCTCAAAAATGAGATCGACAGGAAGTGCAAAATGGCTAAGCAGGGATGGCTAGAGGACAAATGTAAGGATGTAGAGGCTTGTCTCACTAGGGGTAAGATAGATACTGCCTACAGGAAAATTCAAGAGACCTTTGGAGAGAAGAGAACCACTTGTATGAATATCAAGAGCTCAGATGTCAACCCAGTTCTAAGTAAAGAAGGGAAGGCAGAAAAGTGGAAGGAGTATATCATCATCATCATCATCATCATCATTTATTGCCTTATCGGGCCTTTAAGGCCTACAGCAAGAAGAACAAAAGGAAAAGTAAAGACAAAAAGACTTACAAAAGTACTCTATACAGTAGTAAAAGTTACATATGTACATTACAGCTTAAAGAAAAACGAAAAAATAAACAGGGCATTCAATCAAAGGTTTAAAAGGCAAGAGGGGTACTTTACAGAAACAAAAAAACAAAAAAAAAACACACACGCAGTGTCTGTCAATTACACGAGAGGAGGGAGCTGTTGCAGATGGCAGTCCATTTCATCCGGTCGTTGGCGTCCTCCTCCACGGCTGCTGGTTCCACTTCTTTCAGGATCGTTGTTATCCTATCCTTCCATCGAGTTCTTGGGCGTCCTCTAGGGCGTTTTCCTGTGGGTTGAGAGTGGAGGACTCTGTTTGGAAGGGATCCGTCTGCCCGTAGGATGTGGCCAAACCATTGGAGTCTCTTCTGCGCCAATATTCGTCCAATGTGTGGCTTTCCATACCGCTGGTATAAATCTTCTTTTTTTCTTCGTTCCCATTTACCTTCCATGGCATTGTAGATGGGTCCATATATCTTCCGAAGTACCTTCCTTTCAAATGCACATATTGCTTCTTCTGCTGTTGCTGATGTTGCCCAAGTTTCACAGCCGTATAAAAGTACTGGTCTCACCAGTGTCGTGTATAGGTGGATCTTGTTCTTCTGCGATATCAGCCGAGATCTGAAAAGATTGTTCAGGCTAAAGAACATGCGATTAGCATTTGTTATACGTTGCTGTACTTCTTTCGTTACTTCACTTCTATTTGTTAGTATGGAGCCCAGGTACTTGAACTCTTCAACTCGTTCGAAGGTATGCCTGTCGACATCAATGGAAGGAGGGAGATCTCGGCGGCGTGATACAACAAGATATTTAGTTTTTTCCTCGTTCACCACCAGCCCAATTTTCTCTGCATTGTGGAGGAATCGGGAAGTATCCCTGCGTACTTGCTCTAGAGTGTCGCCAAGGATCACAACATCATCAGCAAATGCCAAGATTGTGTCTGCTCCCACCATCTCCATCTCTCTGGTTCGACAAGTGTCACGGCTTACTTTTTCCAGGGCCAAATTGAATAATATTGGCGCCAATGGATCTCCTTGTCTCAATCCATTTTGTATACTGAATGATGGTGATAGTTGATTACCAAACCGCACTTGGGCCGTAGACTGAGAGTAGCAAGCAGCAATTAGGCGGATGTATTTTGATGGGATGCCAAGTTCCTCTAACGTTTCCCATAACGTGGCGCGGTCAATGCTGTCATAAGCTTGTCGAAAATCGATGAAGATGAGGTGTAGATCCTTATTGAATTCGTAGAATTTTTCTATCAACTGCCTCAGAGTAAATATGTGATCAATTGTCGATCGTCCAGCAACGAACCCACATTGATAGGTCCCTACAATTCCTTCAGCCAGTGGTTTCATGCGGTTTAGTAGCAGTGTTGTAAAAACTTTGTAGCCAATTTCAAGTAACGAAATCCCTCGGTAGTTGGATACATGAGTAGCATCTCCCTTCTTGAATATGGGACATATGATTGCTCCCTTCCATTCCTCAGGAATAACTTCTGCTTCCCAGATGGTAGAAATTAATCGTTTCAAAGCACCCACCAGTGTTTCCCCTCCCAAGCGAAGCATCTCAGCTGTGATACCACTACCTCCTGGAGCCTTGTTGTTCTTGAGTGCTTTTAGGGCAACACTGATTTCTTCCTCAGATGGTTCAGGGACTTCAACTCTGTCAAAACGGGCATCCGTCTGTGTTGTCCCTACTGGTGGGTTGTCGGGATTCAATAGGTTTTCAAAATGTTTTTTAAATAGGGTTGCTTGCTCTTCTGGCGGTACAACTTCACCCGTCTCATTCGTTAGGACCAATGTACGTTGTCTGTATGCGCCTCTGGCGAATCTTGAGGCCTGGAAAAACGAGCGTGACGACTTTGCTTCTTCGACTGCAATCAACAGACTTTTGTGGTGGTCCCGTTTCTTCTTTCTCATGAGTTGGTCCGTGTTACGCCTCGCTTCGTAGTAAGCTACCCTTGCTTCTTCCGAGAGTTGCTGTAGCCATTTTATCCTCTTCGCTGATCTAATCTCAACAGATTCTCGACATTGTTCATCGAACCAAGGTTTACTTCTTCGTTTTGCATCGCAAACTAGTTCTTCATTTGCACTTTCTAACACTGCATTCCTCAGCAGCATCCATGCGTTCTCCACACTGGTAGGGTTCTCTGTTATTGTGAGATGTTCTGCAATTTTTTCTTGATAGCGCTGTCTCACTTCTACATCTTTCAACTTATTCTTGTCGAAGCGGACCATCATTTCAGAATTTCTTCTCCACATGGTTGAAAGTTTCAGACGTAGTTTGACTACCACTAAGAAATGGTCTGAATTCATATCTGCCCCGCGAAAGGATCTTACATGCTCGACACTACAATGATGTCTTCGGTCAACAAGAACATGATCGATCTGGTTCATCGTACTTCCATCTGGGGATATCCAGGTTACTTTATGCACTGCTTTGCGGGGGAAGTATGTGCTTCTAACGATCATTCTCCTTGTATCGGCAAGGTTAATTAATTTGATACCATTCTCGTTGCTTGTTTCATGGATACTATCAGGCCCTATCGTTGGACGATACTGCACTTCTCTTCCCACTTGGGCATTGAAGTCTCCCATTATCAACTGAATTGAGTGTCTTGGGAGTTTGTCTACTACATTCTCTAGTTCTAGATAGAAGTTATTCTTTGTTTCTTCATCGGCATCCTCTGATGGGGCATGACAGTTGACTAGGCAGATCTTATATGGTTTAGCGTGTAAAATCATCCAACAGATTCGGTCGTTTACAGGAGACCATTTGTTGACAGCCGATATCATTTTATTGTGTACAGCAAAACCAACTCCAGAAGTCCAGGCTGGGCTTAGCTCATTGCTGTTAAAGAGCGTGTGAGTATCTCCAATCTTCATAACACCCTGAGGAAGTCTTGTTTCTTGAATTGCTGCCACTATGCATTGATATTTACTCAGTTCTCCTCCAAGTTGTTTCATTCCCCCCGTCATGATTGACCTTACATTCCATGTTCCAATTCTAAATCCAGAAAATCCATTTACGTATCCAGTTTCGTCACCATTTTGATCCGTCCAGTTTTTCCTTTTGTCTTTTTCTTTAACCAGAATCTTTTTTTACAGAGGATGGGGGGTTGGCCCATCCTCTAACCCTCCTCCTTTCTCATCCGGGCTTGGGACCGGCAATGGCGGAGTAAAATAACTGATGATGGTCAAAGTAGAGAGGATATAAAATGTAGACTGGCAATGGCAAGGAAATCGTTTCTGAAGAAGAGAAATTTGTTAACGTCGAGTATAGATTTAAGTGTCAGGAAGTCATTTCTGAAAGTATTTGTATGGAGTATAGCCATGTATGGAAGGAGTATATAGAGGGTTTATACAAGGGCGATGTACTTGAGGACAATACTATGGAAATGGAAGAGGATGTACATGATGATGAAATGGGAGATATGATTTTGCGTGAAGAGTTTGACAGAGCACTGAAAGACCTGAGTCGAAACAAGGACCCCGGTGTAGACAACATTCCATTAGAACTACTGACAACCTTGGGAGAGCCAGTCCTGACAAAACTCTACCATCTGGTGAGCAAGATGTATGAGACAGGCAAAATACCCTCAGACTTCAAGAAGAATATAATAATTCCAATCCCAAAGAAAGCAGGTGTTGACAGATGTGAAAATTACCGAACTATCAGTTTAATAAGTCACAGCTGCAAAATACTAATGCGAATTCTTTACAGACGAATGGAAAAACTGGTAGAAGCAGACCTCGGGGAAGATCAGTTTGGATTCCGTAGAAACGTTGGAACACACGAGGCAATACTAACCTTACGACTTATCTTAGAAGAAAGATTAAGAAAAGGAAAACATACATTTCTAGCATTTGTAGACTTAGAGAAGGCTTTTGACAATGTTAACGGGAATACTCTCTTTCAAATTCTGAAGGTGGCAGGGGTCAAATACAGGGAGCGAAGGGCTATTTACAATTTGTACAGAAACCAGATGGCAGTTATAAGAGTCGAGGGGCATGAAAGGGAAGCAGTGGTTGGGAAAGGAGTGAGACAGGGTTGTAGCCTCTCCCCAATGTTATTCAATCTGTATATTGAGCAAGCAGTAAAGGAAACAAAAGAAAAATTCGGGGAAGGTATTAAAATTCATGGAGAAGAAATAAAAACTTTGAGGTTCGCCGATGACATTGTAATTCTGTCAGAGACAGCAAAGGACTTGGAAGAGCCGTTGAACGGAATGGACAGTGTCTTGAAAGGAGGATATAAGATGAACATCAACAAAAGCAAAACGAGGATAATGGAATGTAGTCAAATTAAATCGGGTGATGCTGAGGGAATTAGATTAGGAAATAAGACACTTAAAGTAGTAAAGGAGTTTTGCTATTTGGGGAGTAAAATAACTGATGATGGTCAAAGTAGAGAGGATATAAAATGTAGACTGGCAATGGCAAGGAAATCGTTTCTGAAGAAGAGAAATTTGTTAACGTCGAGTATAGATTTAAGTGTCAGGAAGTCATTTCTGAAAGTATTTGTATGGAGTATAGCCATGTATGGAAGTGAGACATGGACAATAACAAGTTTGGACAAGAAGAGAATAGAAGCTTTCGAAATGTGGTGCTACAGAAGAATGCTAAAGATAAGGTGGGTAGATCACGTAACTAATGAGGAGGTATTGAATAAGATTGGGGAGAAGAGAAGTTTGTGGCACAACTTGACTAGAAGAAGGGATCGGTTGGTAGGACATGTTTTGAGGCATGAAGGGATCACAAATTTAGCATTGGAGGGCAGCGTGGAGGGTAAAAATCGTAGAGGGAGACCAAGAGATGAATACGTTAAGCAGATTCAGAAGGATGTAGGTTGCAGTAGGTACTGGGAGATGAAGAAGCTTGCACAGGATAGAGTAGCATGGAGAGCTGCATCAAACCAGTCTCAGGACTGAAGACCACAACAACAACAACAACATGTCAGCATACGACACTCACATTCTCTGTTTTCCAGTAACACTATAGCATCCATTTCCTTTGTTCAAACGATAACGCCATGTTCGCTGACAATCCTGAAACAGAAGAAATCATTGTTATGTTTTTCACCGCCTTCTTAATTATTACCCATAAAAATTGTACTTCTGTCTCCTGTAATTAACGATATTCTCTGTTTCAAAGAGCGTATACATTATTTTGGGACACCCTGTATATTGAGTGGTAGCTAAAAAGCTCAAAATACATGGACAATCCTATAGAGGACAGCCTGTAACTAAAGTGTTGGTGCAGAGGATACCTTACTATGTCAAGAAAGATATATAATATTTTAGCAGATGACGGCAAACTGTTTATTGACATTTATCAAAGGTATTGATATACTGAACAAAGAATGAGGAGACTACGCACAAGGTGACAACTGCCAACCAGACAATAATGAAGAGAAAGGTATCCACACACATTTTAATGAAAAAGTAATACGAAGTATTGTGAAGTAAGGATGTGGAATAATAATAGGAGAAATAATCAAGGAAGTAACGAGGCATAGACAACTCATTCTAGTAATGTAAACAACATCATCAGGAACTAGGTTGACACTTAGTGTGGTGGCTGATGTGAAGGTATCTCCAGCAGCTGTCGCTCCCATCAGCCACCGTGCCGAGTGTCAAATTGTTGTGTGAACAGTAATGTAAGTACTAATATGCTGATTGACTGGAGAACACCTTGCAGATTGTTGTTCACTTTATTGATCAGATGAACACGAGCTCAATGCAACTCACTTTGCTTGTGTTGCACAATAGACAGGGCATCACACAGTTGAGTACCATCAGCTTACAGTCATGTGATGCCTTTTGATACCACTGGAAAGTTGGCGTTGTTTTGCAAACTCACATCACCAGTTTTGTAAAGGGCTCGTCGATACTGTTGTGGAGGCCGAGTTGCCACCGTGTTACGGCAGGCCGAGTTTGAGAGTTTGTGGAATGGCTTCTGGTGCAGTACACCGCTAAGACAATTTGTCCCTGCCACTATTACACAACTGTGCCCCAGGGTCAGGTGACAGGATAGGTGAATGAAGGTTCAACAACACTCCAACAAATTAGCAACAAAGTCACACAAATGAGTTAAAAAGGTTTACTTGTCTTTGTGACTTGTTGAATGATTAAGTCTGCAATACTGCATGTAATATAAGACAAAAGAGGCCCTCAATGGCTAAGTGCAAATGATTGAAGGTAAACTTCACAGTACATAGCAAATGAAATTTTTACAAGAACTGTCTGTTCACTTTTAAGAGTTCACTAAATGACGCTCCCTGTCCAAGTCAGCCCTGGACGATGATCTATAAACAAGTGGGCGAGAGCTGCTCTTCTATCGTCCGAGCGGGCTTCTTTCCGTTGTCGTCTGGTCATTGGCGGACGGTAATCGGTCAGCAATTGGCTGAGGCGAGGTCGATATCTTTACCCTCAGCGCCATGGAGGTAAGAATAAGGGGAGATGGCACTACGTATCCCAGCCGTACTACGTTTTGAAGCCATGGGGGCGTGGCTCACTGCCATGACACTCTGACCAAAACATTGTCAGTGTGCTATAGCGCTGCGTGTATTACAGTCGCTAATTGCAGCATATATATGCATGTAACGTCATCAGATTGGTTGTTTCAAAGTTTTTGTTTAAAATAAAATCTCGTAAAGGCGAAATTCCGCATTTCTTCTGATTAAAAATAGTTTTTAATGTAATATTACGAACAGCTAGCCTTCAATGTAAATGATACAATGTTGTTAATTCAGTAATAAACGTGTATCACAAACTAAATAATAGAAACTGAAAACTAAGTTAGCTATACCCTCCCTCCAAAGACCCATAAATACATCTTGTTTGTAATACATGCTGGGACATTTCAGTTACGTTACACTACTGGGAAACACTCTTCATTACCACCAATATTTACTGAAATGAGGTACATAGAATGGCAAATCTACACAGTGTCCTGTTTAGGACAGTTAATGTAGTGTTAGCTTTTAATTTGGTACATCATGAAGACAAAGTGAGTTACTCAACACTTTGATTATCGACGATACGTACGTATTATACTGAAATGTGAACTTGAAAACTAAGAATTTAATTCTTTGAATTAACATACCTTTTGCAAATGTTTTGGGTGTGTAGGGAAAACTGATGGTACAGCATTTTCTCGGAGCCTTACTGTTGAAACGGAAGTTCGGTCTATGTCCTCTTCTCGGAAATGCTGAGAACATATAGTGCTCCATTTCGACGCACACCAATTCTTCCTCCTCACGGCATTCTCCCACAGAGCTTTCCGACTTTCATTTTTAGGAAATCTACAGGAGAAAAACACGCTATAGTACAAGTACCGATGTAGCACACGTTCATTCACAATGAAGTTGTAAAATCACACTTAACGAGACAACTTACACATGAAATGTTATTCCCTTCGATTTCGCATCACAATCAGAAAGATTCGTACATCCGAACACCACACAAGTCACCATAATAGCGCAAAATCCTTCCAAAAGTGAGCGACAAGCCTATGCACACAAGTTTACAGCAGCAATGTTTTGGTCGGATTGAGATGGCTACCCTCGGCTTCACATAACTTCACAGCTGTGACATCACGGCGTCTCCCTCTATTCTTACCTCCATGCTCAGCGCCGACAGTGGCGCAGGTGGAACTCGCGCAAGTGGAGAGTCTCTATGGCACTGGCACCAGCTCGCATCTTTGCACCTGTGTCTTGTTCGGATGACACAGCGCGTTGATGTATGTCAAGTTTAGAGACAACGTATCTGTAAAGAACTCTTTGGCAGTTCTGATAGCACTTTATTAATCACTATCAGGCTCAGAAAAGATCGTCTTGTTTTGGTGTAATAGGTACAGTAATACTCAACAACATTAACCCAAGAACCTCATTGTGTAAGTACAAGCTGAGGGGGAAATGGAGGGAAGCTCCCTGTTCTTTAATTTTTGTACTCTTAGTGGAGCTTTCACATAGATTTTCTTGCTAGAGGAGATCGGTTGGCTCACATCAGTGCAATTTAATTTCACCTCTTCTACAGCTCTGTACAATGCGTGTGCAAGGCAAGTGATGTGTGCCACACTGGGATAGAGACTCTGAAGTCTGTAGGCTGCTACAGCCATGTATGAAGCACCATTTATTGGTCTCTATTCACACCAACAGTGACAGTAGCTTCATTGAGTTGTCAAACGCAAAGGCAGTTGTCGAGCTGTTTATTCTGCTGAGAGCTTCACACCCTTAGGAGAAACATTTCTCCAGGTCCGTCAACTTTAAGGACACCAACAAAAGTATTTACAATTTAACCCCTATCCAAATTGGTGATTTCCGATAGACGCCCTAATCTCTTGGTCAACAACTTTAGTTCGTATTTTGTCGAGCACTTCCTCGTAGCACACAGATAAATAGTCGTTTCTCAGCGTAGCTTCATCTGGAACTGGATTTATTTTGTACTTCAAGAACTGTCTGAAGCGGGGATTCTTCAGCTTCTCCAATAGGACATTGCAAGACACCACCATCTTAAACAAGTTCTTGCACCTCTGAAGATGGACATGTCTACTCAAATAACAGCGTTCGTCTGCTGTCCTTCTCAGCACTTATCTTCGTGCAGCTACTGTGTTTGGAGGTGTTGCAGTGTTTTTACACATTAAAGCCATTTCCCCCATTAACCTTAACTTCATATAGTTTATAAAATAATATTTCCTTGTCATTGCTGAAGAATTTCTCCCCTGGTTTCGTCGAATAGGACTAAGTTTGTATTCAAACTGAATGGGGCGACTACTTGTGCTATGTTTATTGCGCCAGAAGCCACCCTTGTTGGCTTCGAGAATGTTTTGTAGACTCTGTGCAACAATCTTTATATCAGTGAACGGACTACATAATGTGTTACACTGCTTGTCTACTATAAACCCGATAAATAAATCTTTGTAGTAATTGTGTTTAATTGTGACAACATTACCTCAAACATTGTCATGTGAGTAAAATTTTCGTGTTTATATTCTTGTGTACTTAAAAATACGACAAACATTTGGATTTCTGGAAAAAAAATTGGTCGAAATATGATTCATTATGGAAAAAGTTGTCCGAAATTTGACCTATTACTAAAAAAGATATAAACATAATTTTTGCTACATTAAAGCTTTGTGGATGAATTGCTGTAAAATTCACCCTAAAGTTCAGGAAAAAGATTTGACACTAAGATCCATGCCAAACTAATAATAGAATAGTAGGCCCTCATTCAGAGAAGACAGTAATCCTCACATGGTTGAGACCTATTCTTGAGTAGTTGTTTAAAGAAGGAAAAGTAACAGCTAAGGGAGAACATTGTAAACCAATAGTAGTGAGTGACATTTTTGGAAATAAAGTTGATGTTCACCTATATTCTGTGCATAAAATATCATTAATCTTACACCATGGCTAGCGCTAATGAGGAAGAAATATTGTTGCCTCCTAGTACCAGTAATGGGAGTGTGTGTTACTGGAACCCCCTGTAATAAAGGGAAGCAAATTAAAAAAGAAACATGACTACCAGTTACGATTAAAAAGTGGAACTTCCATCAAACATTGTTGCTAGTGCCATAGATCCTGTTAGGATAAGATTGGTTACTTGATAATTATTATCGATTGGATTTCAACCAGAAAATATTTGTGTGGAAAATAGGTAAAAAGGTAGCTAGCATAGCTTTCCAAAGTAATCCATTGAAATCTAAGCAAGGCCCATCATCAGAGGAGCATATTCATTTAGTTGTGTTTACTGATATTATTGCAACAGATGAAAATAAACAAGAAAAAGAAGGGAAGTATTAAATCAAGAGGAGTTGGCATTAAATTGATAGCAAGAGAATCACCTGTAGTGCCAGAAGAACAGAAATCTTAATTAGAAGGTATTCTGTTAAAACATAAAGATGTGGTCACAGATAACTTGGGACTAATGAAGGAATACTTCTGTAAGTTTAAAGTAAAAGATGACACAGTTTTTTTCCTTTTGCAAGTCGTATCCACTACCAATAAACCTTCGAATTGCAGTGAGAGATGAAATATGAAAGGAGATAGACAGCAACATAACTCAATGCATTTTTAGGGTCTGTTGTGGGTACTTAAGAGACTTGTGGTAGGTGTTCATTTAGTTTTAGATTCATGATCACTCCATAAACACAAAGAGACAGAAAGGGTTAGAACCCTGAGTACAGAAGTGATGTTATCTAACTTTGATGAAGCAGAATTTCATATTTCCATAGATTTCATGGAAGGATACTGGCAGGTAGCATTACATGACCACTCAAGGCCATACACAGCCTTCTTATTTGAAAGAAAATCTTTTCAGTTTAAAGTAAATGCCATGGAAGTATTACAATTCGCCTTGGGTTGTGAGCTGTACCAAGGAGAATGGAATCCAGGAGAAGGTGATCACAGAACAACAGCTTTCATTAGTTGAAGTCTTGGCAAGCATGATTGAATTACTCCATTACCGAATTGGACATTCCTGTGTCAGTTTTCATTCCTGCTCAATATTTATTAGGGAGGGAATTAGTGCAAGAATTAATAATATATGTCAATGATTTATTAATAGTCTACAAGACTTGGGAAGACTGTTGACAATTATTGATATATATTTTGAGGTGACTGGAAGAAAAAGGGTTACTAATAAAAGTTTCTAAAACATACTTTTGGTGACAAGAGTTGACTTTTTGGGACACAGTGTGAGAATAATGGGAATACAACTATGTCCAGAAAGAATGCAAGTTATAAAAGACTGTCCAGAGACTAGAAATATTAAGCATCTATGATCACTTAGATTTGGCTGGATTCTATAGGAGCTTTGTAAGAGGCTAGGCTATGAAAGATGCTCATTTATCGAACTTATTGAAATAGAAAACTATCTGGAACTGTGATGAAAGTACAAAAGAAGACTTTAGCAATATTAAGCAAGCTAAAGCAAAAGCATGGAAATAAGACAAGTCACTATTTCGCACTGACTATGAACTTCACTACATAATAGATGAGAATAAATATTTTATGAGTAATATCTAGATAAGTATGCATGAGAAGATAGCATTTACTATTAAGGAATTACTCATTACTCACAGAAGTCACCATAATTTGCCACAGCCCACATTTAAAAAGAACAAGAGATCAGAAGAGACATCAGAACTGAATAGATTCTCTCTTACATGCATAGCCATCACCACATAGAGAGATGGTAATAAATGGCAAGAATATCCAGATTACATTCTAAGTCCAAAAAGGCTACTCTGTAAAAGGAACAACATATATTTTGTCAAGGACAACCTTGTTCTGTAAGTTCTAAGCTTTTCGATCTCTGATAGTGGCAGGAGCTGAAGTGGTGTAATAAATGAAGAAAATTTTAATATCGGTCTAGACGACTTTACTCAAAATAATGTTTCTTGCTCATGCTGAGTTGAACAAAGAGTAGTATATTTAAGAGACAGTAGTATATTTAACAGGAAGCTCAGTAATAAGGTATGGGTTCAAAATACAATAGAATTAAGGTAACTAAAGTTATAAGAGGGAAGACGAGAAAGTAGCAGTTTAGTGGGAGTGATGTAATAATGAACAGGCTATGATACGCATATATACATGAATTATATTATGAATAGTGCAGGTGGGATAAAGGGAGTATTACTTAAGTTTAAATGGAGGAAAAATGGAGGCATATATATAGGGCCAATATAGCTATAAAATTTGAATGGCCTTTATGAAGGATTTTTCTGTAGGAGGAGGAGTATTTATGGGTTTCTGCAGAAGTAGGATACTATTAGCTTTGAGGATTACTATAAAGTTGCAAAATACAGGAACGAACCTGAGTTTTGTGGTCTAATTCTTATACTCATTTCAGAAATGGATAACTAGGACAGAATTGTCTTAACTTTGTGTGCTGCTCTTAACACAGAAAGTAGGAAGTTAACAAGTTCACTACACTAGTTGTTCTCAACATTTATTACATTTGATTGTTTGAAATTGACTGATTAATATATAAACTCCGAAAAGCTCGAAGTGTCTATGGAAAACTATAATTTGCTGTCAGAACTGAATGGATACATCCAACGACTTGGGATGTTTGCATGTTTCACAACTATTCCTTAGAATTTTTTGTACTTTTCTCATGGTTAGCAGTACCTTTGTTTGCTAGGAGCTTTTTACGAGGGGAATTTTTACTTATTTTCGATGGTTAAATCACATGATTTAGTTTATACACATTTTTAGGGAATGTTAGCTTAACTTAGAATAAGTAGGTTAACTGCCTGCTTACCTTATCCTACTTGAAGGATGTGTAGAGGAAATAAGAAATGAGGCTCCTAAGCCTATGTTTCCTCACAAGTTTAGTTGGTAATCCAGATGAAGATACAACTATGATCAATTCATAATAGGAATTAATAATTACTCCATGTCCAGTCAGCATGATTAGGCTACGAATACTCCCTGTGTCTGAATAGACCATTGATAATTAAAACAGAGGTACAGCTGGTTTACCAGCCACCATTGTGGCTGGTCCACATACATAGAGAAATAGAGACAATGAAAAAATAATATATGGTCATAACATTTTAAGACTATAACTTACTTCAAGAATTCAAATTCCTATTGAAGAATGGTTACTTTGCACCAGTGTTTATCCGACCTCAAGCAAAGTATTTGAGATCAGATACATTGAAATGATAAATTTTTACTGAGTCTTTGTAAGTAATCATTAAGTAACGTTAGGGCTATGTCATGAGTAAAGATGTTTTGAAATGGAGTTATATGAAATATTACTTAGTTCAAATACCATAAGTAAAGGGTTTTTATTTTACAAAGTTTTAACAATTTTCGTTTCTGAAGACAAATGTACAATCTGAACTAGCAGTATTATTTATTTCTCTACGTCCTGTGGTTGTGATGACATCATTTACATACACAAAAAGGTGACATACAGTATAACATACCACTTGGGTAAGGCAATGTGTTGCACAATGTCTACCAGGCCGACAAATGATGAGTATCATAGTGAGCATACCGGTCTTTTATAAGTTTGTTGTTCTAGAATAGCATGTTGTTTGGAAGTTTATGACTGTCTGTGCATGTACATGGGTAAGGATGGGCGCCACATGTCTGCAAGGTGGAATGACGGCAGCTGCTTTACTATACTTTTGTGGTACTTGCTGGTTCGGCTGTTTATTCCATCGGAGATGTGACTTGCCATGAAACTGCATACTCTGTGACAATATGAATTATTGCATGCAGAGAAAAAAACAAAACAAACATTTTTTATACGTCAAAATGGATTAAGATAACTTTCATTAAGGTTAAGCAGAATGCATGTAACGTTACAGCTCATATTTGAAAACAAACCTTTATGAAGTGTTTTTGCATCATATATGAATGGTCAGTACAATTGTACTTCCAAAGAAATGCTATTTCCTAATTAGCAGAAAGTTACTAATTTGAGAAAAATATACAGCTTACAGCACCAGAAAAGTTACAGTGAAGAGAAATCCATATTAACAAATAATTACACAGACCAACAATGGAAAACTTTTTGGTGAAAATACCTTATTCTTTTTATTGTTAGGGTGGGAAATCTAAATATGATACTTCAAAAACTGTATCACCCACCATTTCTTCACACTTTACAGTTAAATTTATTAAAGTAAGTGATTTTTTAAAGAATTTAACAGCTTTTGTATAGTTAAAATAATTTAAAATGAGGTGCAATAAATGTAGATGAGAAACATTTGCTGGCACAAAAGGTCAATTCTATTTTTGTGTTAACAGATGGTGGTTTGTATACTGTCAATCTAACTTCACTTTCTCGTTTCCTGTACATGTGCTCAATACAGTGTTTAATCGTGGTTGTAAAAACTCTGCTGACAGTTTTTGTTATATTTGTGTTGAATTTGTGATTAAAAACACCAAAGAAACATTGTTGACTTTTTGAAAAAGGTTTATTTATCATACTTTCGATCTAAACTTGGTCATCAAGATAAATTTTAGGCGCCACACAAGGTATATTGTGTGTGTGTTGGAGACCTGAGAAAATGGTTGAAAAAGGAGAGAAAAGCCTTTAGATTTGCTGTTCCCATGATATGGAGGAAGCCAAGAAATCATTCCGATGATTGCTACTTTTGCAGTGTTGATATTACTGGTCATTATGCGGAAAACAAAAAAGGTAATAAGCTACTCTAACCTTTCATCTGCCATCCGATCAGTAAGGCATGGTGTAGATTTGCTGTTTCCTGACCCACCAGATGATTTAAATTCTGTTCTAACAGAAGTATTTTCTGATGCACAATGTGATTTAGATGAACCAGACGATGATGAATTCCAATGTAATACAGAAAGTCTAGAGCCCAAATTGTTTACTGAGACCGAGCTTAACGATTTGGTTAGGGATCTGGGCTTAATGAAAGAAAAAGTTGAATTGCTTGGCTTTAGATTAAAAGAAAAGAACTTATTGGCAGTTGAAACCAGCATATACATGCATAGAAAGAGTGAGCAGCAATTTTCCAACTTTTTTCAACAAGAAGGTGATTTAGTGCACTGCTCAGACATTCCAGGTCTGATGAATGAGTTTGGTACTGAATACAACAAGGAAGACTGGAGGATGTTTATTGATTCATCCAAAACTAGTTTTAAGGCTGTTTTATTAGACAATTGTAACATGTATGCATCTATACCTGTTGGACGTTCTGTACACATGAAAAAAAGCTATGAAAATCTAGAAATAATGTTAAATGAAATAGGCTATTCTGCTCATGGTTGGATGAAATGTGGCGATCTAAAAGTAACATGCATGCTCCTTGGTCAGCAAGGTGGCTTTACCAAATTTCCATGTTTCTTGTGTGAATGGGACAGTAGGGCTAGGGATGAACACTGGTACAGAAAGAACTCGTCTGTGAGGAAGTCTTTAAAACCTGGTGAGAAGAACATTCTACACAAAACCTAGTAGATCCAAATAACGTCCTCCTGCCACCTCTACATATAAAGTTAGGCATAATGAAATAGTTTGTAAAGGCTTTGCCTAAAGATGGACTACTTCTTTTTCTCGATCAGTCGATAAAAGCTGACGTCGAGAGATTGTGAGTAAGATATTGGCCACGCCTTCTTTGCCAGCCTCCTCCACTTTCGTCTCGCACGCCACTGCTACGTAAGACCACCATGCAGCAGCGAATACTCGATCGCTGCTGTCCTTCGTTTTACAACTTATTGTTAAACCTAAATCGCACTACACTGACTTGTGTCCGCTTTGAGTTTCCCGTCGTTTCGCCTCAGACGAAACTCACACACAGGAGTGGGTATGATGACAGTTTTTCATACCGGAAATTATCAGATTTCTAAATTACCACGATTAGTCGTAATTTTTTCTTCATACTTTGTGTTTCTTCACTCATGCCGTAACCACGGCTATAATGGTTCTGCAAACAAATATGCTGCATGAGTGTGGAAAACCACAGGATGGTTGTTATTTGTCATGATTAACATTTTTTTAAAAAACTTTCGGGAAATCGTGTTTTCACTAATAGAAGCAATAGATTTCTTTTATGTTGCCTCATTTGGTAAGAGGGTTTGAGTTGATTTGGGGTGAGGGGACCAAATAGCGAGATCATCGGTGGTCGCATCAGATTAGGGAAGGACGGGGAAGGTAGTCGGCCGTGCCCTTTCAAAGCTGTCACCCCGGCATTTGCCTGAAGCGATTTAGGGAGATCACAGAAACTTCAATCAGGAAGGCCGAACGTGGGTTTAAACCGTCGTCCTCCCAAATGCGAGTACAGTGAGCTAACCAATGTGTCAGCTTGCCCAGTCGTATGGCAAGAGTATTGCGCAAAAGAAACAGGAAGGACAAAGTCCCGTAGGCTGCCGTCATTCCGTCGGTCACGTGGCGACGTGCTGACACGGGATTGGCTGCCTCGAAGTGGCGTGATACTCTCATAGCAGTACAGAGCAGGGTGTGGTCGCATCCACATCATCTCAGCACACAGATTGTTGGAAAGAGTGATATTGTATTTCTCTAAACACAATTTTAATAACATTCTCCGATTAACACATCAATTCAAAAATGCAAAATTAGCCTCTCAGACAGTGCAATCTTTATGGTTAAAGCCTAACACAACTGTGAAGCTAGTAGCAGTATCCATTCCCTTTGTTTCCAGCGTCTCAAGCATAGTAATAAGGAAAATATAATAATAATAATGCTACCAATAAAACGTGATGTAGTTGTTGATGTGGTCTTGAATGAAAGACTGGTTTGTGCAGCTCTCCACTTTACTGTATCCTGTGCAAGCCTCCTCATGTTCGCTAAATACAGCAACCTCTATTTGAATCTGCTTAACTGTATTCATCGCTTGGCCTCCCTCTACAATTTTTACTCAGCACACTTCCCTCTACTATCAAACTACCGCTACCTTCATGCCTTAGGACATGTAGTACCAAATGGTCCCTTCTTCTAGTCAAATTCTTCTATAAATTTCTTTTCTCCCCAATTACATTCAGTACCACCTCATTAGATACTCGATCTACCTATCTAATGTTCAGCATTATTCTGTAGTACCACATTTGGAAAACTTCTATTCTCTTCTTATTTGAACTGCTTGTAATCCACATTTCATTTCTGTAGAAGGCTACACTCCACACAAATAGCTTCAGAGAACACATCCTGACACTGAAATTTGTATTAGATGTTAACAAATTCTGCTTCTTGAGAAATGTGTTTCTAGCTACAACCAGTCTGCATTTTATATCCTCTCTGCTCCCGCCATCCTCAGTTACTTTGCTGTCAAAACAGCAAAAATCAACTAAAACTTTTACGTGCCTCATCAGTAAACCCATCACCCAATTCTTTAAAGATTCAAACTCATATGTATGAAACACCTTCAAACGTCTGATAAATACAAGAATGAGGTAAGGTGTTAAATATTTGACACTAACCATGTAAGGGAGAAAAAATTTAACGAAGATTTAAAATTACGTTTAAAGTTATGTTTCATGCTCTTCGATTTGGGAGCTTAGAATGCTGACTGTGGGTTGCACATTATCCAAACAAACCAAAAAAGAAGCTTCATTTTACTTTAATTATGCAGGTCAGCCCTAAACACTGGATGGTGTGAAAATAATCTAATAAATCCATTCACATGATCAGACTTTACATTTTGTAAGCCAGATGACTTCAAAGTTACTATTTTAATCAGTCACTTTTTATTGTTAGTTTTGTGATATTCAACAAGGTTTATGTAGCCTGTCTGACTTTTTCGTTCTATTGCAGTATTCAGTGACAATCTAAACATTATAACTATATGAATGAAAATATCTTTAGTGAATATTGTCTGCCATAATTTCCCGATTTGTTGAATCATATGCAGATGTCATTTTTGATCGTTTAATTGAAAAGAATGTATCCATATTCATTATTACTAGTACAAAAAGATTTACTTTGCATTTATTTATGAAATATGCTTGCCTTTTGGGTTATGAAAGTAGTGTGTTCTTCAAAATATACTGAGTCAACTACCAATGCTTTGAGATACAATAAAACTGATAATACCATGTTACAATTTATTCTTAGGGTATAATTGTCTGCTGAGGACCATATCAAATACAAAAATTTTAAAACCTTGACCACTCCTGAATAAATTTCTGCAAACATCCACGTTTGCTGCATTTAAATATGGCTGCCATCAATGTTTGCACCATATCATAGCTCAGAAAAGAAAATACACACTGTCATCTGAAGCTGTCAAACCAAACAAATGTGTCCCTTATTAGTTGGTTAGTAGATAACTGCCTATAACAGCTAATTTTACAATGGTGATGTGTAATGTTGTTCTTATGGCGTCAGGTTAGAATTACACAATGACTTTTCAATCGAATTATCGTTTAAACAATTTCAAAGACAACCAAAATGATGTTCAGGTATCCTTACACTCTGTCTCTGTTGTTTCGAGGCAAATCGTGTTTGTAATATATTGACTAAACTGGTTTGGTGTGGGGACAGAAGGGCTAAAAGTTACAAAAACAATAATTACTACAAAATCAAAATTGTACATAATTTAATTGGTATATTAAAAGACTGTATCTGATTAGCACATTACGTATTAGGCGTCGGATTTTGTAAGGTTGAGTTATCTCGAAATTTGCTGCTACATCCTTATTTCTGCTTTAGTTAATTAATAATGACTAAAACATCTTCTTTTAGATTAATCAGATCACTTCCATCACGGCATTTTGACCTCACAGTTTGATCAATCTATCTCATATGCTTAAAAACTATATTTAACGAAAGTACCAAAAAGCAAAGTGAAACACACTTTCGTATCAGAGTTAGTGGGATTAGTCCATAGAAGCCATCCTCCACACACATAATGTTACTGTGGGTGGTTCTGATATCCACTAAGTGTTAGTAATGCTGATGATAGTTTCTAAATAAGAAAACTTAAATTACAAAGTGAAAGCTGATAAAGTAGATATAAGTGAAAAGATTTATATGAAAAGACACAATAACTGATAGCATTTTTATGTTGTATTAGGGACTGTTTCTTATGCTATGAGTGACTGAAATCAGGAAGTACCACAGTGTGTGACTGGCATTTGCATGAAATCAGACTGTGACATGATGTCTTTCTCCCAGTGTAATGTGCTCTTTGTCTTGACTACCACATTTATGAAAGCGCTGCTAAAGATTTGATCATAACTAAATATTTATGACAAAATGTTCAAATATATGTGAAATCTTATGGGACTTAACTGCTAAGGTCATCAGTCCCTAAGCTTACACACTACTTAACTTAAATTATCCTAAGGACAAACACACAAACACCCATGCCCGAGGGAGGACTCGAACCTCCGCCAGGATCAGCCGCACAGTCCTTGACTGCAGTGCCTTAGACCGCTCGGCTAATCCCACGCAGCATTTATGACAAGCAAAACTACAAATATGATTGCTGCTCATTTCATTTGCACCAATTTAAGCTGTGCTCTTAGGTTTGTGTATAACCACACTCTCAAAAATCGTGGCTTATTTCAAAGAAATCACAAAGCATTGGTAACAAGCAAGACTATACATACGATTGCTGCTCGTTTCACTCGCAGTAACTTAAGCTTTACTTGTAGGTTCCCACCTAACCACACCCTCAGGAATCATGACATATTAAAAAAAGTCAATTATTTGTGATAAGAAAAAATGTAAATTTCATATGATGTAAATGTCTTTACTGTTTGTTTCACTAGCAGCAGTTTCATCGTTCATTTTTTAAGCTTGAAGCCATGAAAGAGAAGAAACTCATTTCATGTAAATAACATCGAATATTGTGGGACATGCTTCTATTACATAAATAAGAAGACCCAGAATGTGTTACAAAAGCAAAGCTGGAGAGAAAAGGTATTAGTATGTTCTAGGATATTATCCTACTTCTTTCAGTTCTGTAACACTACGTCTCTAACCACAGTGAATGCATTTCATCTTGAAATCTCTTAAGGACTGATGTGTCTAAGAGATATTTAATTATAACAAATTGTATATAGAGTGATGTGTTTGTGATAAATCTTCTATTTGACATTGCCTTCAAATTGCATACTGTCAAAAAATCAAAGTTATAACATGGAAACAACGAAATATGATGGATACAATACTGTGTCTCAAAATTAGTGAGTGAGGAATGTCACATGACCGATTTCTGATTTCAACCAAACACTAGCCACTAATTTCTGATTTCAGCCAAATGCCAGCCACATAACATAATACTTCCTAATTTTAGTGACTCACAATACGTTATGTCATAACCAGTGATCAGTATGTGAAAATTTATGTTATGATGGTACCACTTTTGTTCCAGCTGGTAAAAATTGAGGAGCATTAAAGCAGTAAAGTAGGGATCATTTCAGAGCAGCCAGTAAGTGGTTCCATCTCACTGAATTTTGTATTAATACTGACAAACTGTAAATATTCTCTTTACCTTATCAATTAAAGAGGATGGCAATAACTGCTTCAGCTAAACTTCTTGACTTCTGTCTTCACACGAAATTAACATGGAAGAATTATACCAAATATATCTCTACTAACTTAGTATGTGCTACATATTTGTTAGGTAAACTAAGGTCATGTGTTAATGATAAGCTATTGCTAAATGCATACTATACCTTTTTCCAAGCACAATTGACATGCCATTATGTTATTGAGGAATTTCCCTGGAGCAAAAAAAGATCACATTTGGCAAAAATAAGGAGTTCAGATGCATCTGTGGGGCTATAAATAATGTCTTGGGAACCCTATTTAAAAAAAAAAAAATATATAAATAAATAAAAATACCCACAGCTACATTCCTCTTCATATTAAGTTGTCTAATACATACAAAAGAAAACTAGCATTATTACAAACTAAAACACTCTATCCATTGATGTTATTTTGGAAATTTGTGGTACGTTCCTATTGGGACAAACTGCTGAGGTCATGAGGTCATTGGTTTACACACTACTTAATCTAAAACTATCTCACGCTAAGGATAACACACCCATCCACGCCCGAGGGAGGATCCGAACCTCTGATGGCGGGGGGGGCGGCGGGGGGGGGGGGGGGGGGCGGAGTTCTGCAGGAACTGTGACAAGGTGCCTCGACCCCGCGGTGGTGTAGCCTCGTGGCCCGTCAATATAATACACACCTAAAACAGAAGACAGACATCACAGTCGCTAGACTTAAGGAAACTCTAGACAGTTACAAATACATGAGGGTAAAACAGTTTAATATGTTGTCACTACAGGTACACAATGTGTCACCAATATGTTTAAAGACGTCGCACAGTTGTGGCTTTGAGAGAAAAAGCATTTTATACAATAGAAGAGTTCGAAATAGGCTTTAAAAATTATCTCAGACAGTAATATAGTTTCATTACATTAAACTTATGTATGTGATTCTACATAATACATCATGCGCAGTATGATGGACAATTTAATGTCGAACAGTAATTACGTAAAATATTTTTTAGTCTGTGCGTGTTATTTATGTAATTGTATTGCTACGTCTGTGTACACAAAAGATTATGTTGGTTGCATTTTTAAAGGTGTATAATAAATAAATAAATGAAACATCCTTCATCTGAAGCACTTGATTAGATAGAAAGTGTGTATTTGTAATTGACCTTGATCTTTTTTCCTTTCAGATAATTTTGCAGTTACAGTCATCTCGAATACAGGCTGCTGTGGCAGACTTATATCCATTTATGGTATTTACCAAACTATTCTATTCGTTATGTTCGGCTGACGTAGAGACCCATAAATCTTCCTGTCTATTCCAGAAATTGGGAATCTAGCACTTTCTGCAGTGTTTGCTTATTTTTACATGACATCCATTTTCTCACTGTCGTTTCTTGGGGTGGTAGATTTTATATTGCCACAATATTATTTTCCAACTAATGAGAACTAATCAAGTAGATATATATGCAAAACAGAACTAACAGCCCCTTGGTTTCCAGAGCTCTTACTTCCATAACATAAGGTGTGCAAAGTTAACGTATCTATAGAAATACCAGTAACTTGATGTTTTTAATTTCTGGATCTGTGTCGTTTACCAGTCATGATTGGACAGACTGTGTGAAGATTAAATATGCAAGAGTTATTTATCATTTTTCATATATATAAGGAAATATATATGATACACACACTGAAGAGCCAAAGAAACTGGTACACATGCCTAATATCGGGTAGGGCCCCCGCGAGTATGCAGAAGTTTTGCAGCATGACGTGGCATGGACTCAACTAATGTCTAAAGTAGTCATGGAAGGAATGACACCATGAATCCTGCAGTGCTGCCCATCAATCTGCTAGAGTAGAAGGGGGTCGAATCTGTACTGAACAGCTTGTTGCAAGGCATCCCAGGTATGCACAAACATGTTCATGTCTGGAGAGATGGAGGCCAGCGGAAGTGCTGGACGTGTGGGGTGTTGGATTGACCTGCTGGATTTTTCCAAGTCTGTCGGAATGCACAATGGACATGAATGGAGGCAGGTAGACATGATGTTTACATATGTGTCACCTGTCAGAATCGTATCTAGAAGTATAAGGGGTCCCATTTAATTCCAACTGCACACGTCCCACACCATTACAGAGCCTCCACCAGGTCGAATTGCATGAACATAGGCTTGCAGTGCTGCAGTCTTTAGCTTGATGCAAAGATTCTGACTGCTTTTTTTATGTAGCACTGCCACATACTTGCAGCCTTCAGAATATCCCCATAACAGTAGGCCATGATTGATGTGGCTATTAAATATTGCATAATGCACTGTTATAAGGTATGGGTCAGCTAATACACCTTCTGTTCTCCTCAGAAGGTATATTACTGTACACACAAACTAAGTTGACACTCGGCGCGGGGGCTGAAGCGAGTGACAGTGGAGGCATCTCCCATTTACAGTCATTCCCATAAGCCACGGCGCCGAGTGTCAACTTACTTTCTGCAGATAGTACATCAGAGAGCTGGGAGCACACATACACTGTTTGTTCATTCATTATTAATTTGCTGTCAATCAGGAATCCCAGCAGTTTGATAGCCTCCATATTATCGGGGTATGCCACATTTGTAAGGCTGCATGTAAGATTTTGTTGTGTTATTTCTTCATTTGTTTTCATTTTATTGTCGAAGAACCATTGTTTGATGTTTTGTAAGATCACATTTGTTGTTTGCAGAGCTTGTGCAGCAGTTTTTGTTTTCGCAGATATTAACAGTGCACTGGCAAAAAATAAGTTAAAATCTATGTGAATGATCATTGCTCCGGTATGTCTGTACAAACAAAACACAGAAGGAAACATATACTGGAGACTGCCCAACCGAATGAACTGCTGGACAAGGAAATATGCATGTGTGGTTGGACATTTAAAAAAGTCAAATTCGTAATGTCCTGTTGGTGCCGAATTCACTGAAGACATGATACATGCACGGATTGGAGAAGGATAGAACTGTCTCTGTTATTTTCCTTGAGTTATTTAGTGAGATTACAGAATGCATAAATCTGGCAAATGAGTCAAGGATTATACACTTCAGAAAAGTTGCAGTAACATTTTCAGGGATCAGACCACCGCTATTGTCGCAGGTTCGAATCCTGCCTCGAGCACGGGTGTGTGTGATGTCCTTAGGTTAAATAGGTTTAAGTAGTTCTAGGGGACTGATGACCTCAGAAGTTAAGTCCCATAGTGCTCAGAGCCTTTTGAACCATTTTTTTAAACTAGTAAAGAGTATAGGAAGGTGTTTTGTACTGAGTGACTAAATCAGTCAAACAACACTTCGAAAATGTGCCTCTGTTTAATGGTTTCGTTCAAATTTAAATAAGAAACTCTCGTATTACAACGAGCCAATAATAGCAACCAAAGCATTAAGCCGTAAAAATCATATGCAAAACTTATGATAAAGATAGTGACATTTATAATAAGTATCCTTTACTTCCAAAGCAATTCGTATTTTCTCCTTGAGTTTCATTCTTCTACACATTTTTCTAACGCACACTGTGGACATTTTTATAAGCGGAGGTAAGTTTCTGGAAATTTCTTGTTTAGTTATTAGTGTAAGATCTACGATCTCTATTGGATTGGATTGGCTTTGTCAATAATGATTTTTAATTCTGTCATCAAATGCCCCCACTTTCGAAGTCAGTACTTTAATCTAAAAAGCCATGGATTCATGTCAACAAATAACAAAATATTTTAAATTAATCAAATAAACTGGCTTGTTCTAGTGCGTAGTTCAGTTGCTTTGTTGTCTTTGGTTGTCGGTATTATTAAAATCCACTGCTCCGGTATGTCTTCATTTATTAAAATACAATCTCTGAAAAGCAGTTTGTTTGGAGGCGTACGAAAACCGGTGCTGTGTTTATCTAGGTTTGTTATTTTGAGTATGCGTATGGTGTCCATTGTCATGTAATCGTATCGTGTTAAGAAGTTATTTGTGTGTTCGAAGTTTGGTTGCGCGTTGCGCGATTACTTGCTAGTTACAAGCAGTTATTTTTATCGGTGTACTGCTACAAATTATTCGATTGTTGTAAAAGACGTCTCCAGGGCTATTACGAGTCATAACGTCTCAAAATTGATGAAAATACGTCCTCAAATAATCTCCCTTCATTGTCTCATACCATTATTATATATACTGTCTGATGTTTTGGATTCCGGGGGAGAAAAACCGGTAAATTAAGTTTGTAATCATTTATTTGATGGTTTCAGGTGCATTAGTAACATCCAGTACCGGTATGTAATTTCACTGATAAAATAAAACCATTACTGTCACACCCCTCCAGTTCTGTAGGACTACGGTTTTGTTGAATACACATTTTTAATATTGAACTGTATTAATCATCCCTTTTATGTGTAATCATGCTTATTTCTAGACCTCGGTATATTTATTTTATTACGCATTTTATCGCAGTCATGTTTTACGTGAAGTTTCATTGCTCACATCGAAATAATTGTGACGCATTGGCATTATTTCACCTAAACCAAGTACGTAAAGATCTGTATTTACGAAAACCGGTACATGAAATGTGTAGCTATTGTAATTGGAATTGTGAATAAGTTTTGTTTTAATTGTAGCGTAAATCATTGGTAAGGTTGAAATATGGCATCCCGGCTAAGACACAAGTTGAAAATATGATCACTATTTTTTATTTACTTAAATTTGCCATATTTCGTGACAGTGCCTTTTCCGTTAGACATTTGCAAGGCGAAATTAGTCTTGGCTTCAGTTGTCTAAGTATGATTCTACAATGCATCATTGTCGGCTGCAGAAAAGACGTGGTTCAACGTGTTTCTCTCATTTTGGTGTTTCAAATACAGTTTCTTCAAATGTAGTTTCTTCTTTTTAGTTAATACAAAAATAATAGTAACATAATTCAAAATTATTTATGACGGCGACCTTCACATTGTTCTTCCGTCAACATACACCAAGAGTTAGCTGCCGACTAACTATAGTCAAAGACGACTCCAATGTCAAAGATATTTTACACAATTCACAAGTTTCCACTTGTAATCAGTCTCTTTGCTATTCTTCCATACATTTTCTAATAGTAATCAATATGCTTTTACTCTCAAAAACAGAAGTAAATTAACATATAATAAGACAAATTATAATAAATTCTGACAAAAATATAAGAAAACATTTACAATTCGGTATCGACAAATACGGTAAAAAAATAACATCTCCCAGATCTATTAAACTGCTCCCCAGGGCTTTTGTTGTTATGGACATATACAACAAAATCCCGACAACACTCAGTGATGGATCTGTATTACACAATTAGTACATTAATGATGCAGTCTGATAGCCTCTTCCAAATTTGGACTCTTTGAATCTGTGGACTTATTACTGGCTGTTGTTGCAATGATACTTCCCCATCAATCCCATACACAAAATTTTCAAGTAAAGAAATTATTTAACATGACAAATATACATGGTATAAAACATACATGAGAAATATTCTAACATACAGCATGCAGATTGAAAATAATAGAAAGGTAAAACTCATTTCCTAGAATAAGTTTTAATTTTTTTTTAAATATTAATGTTAATTTCATTATGCTTACATATTGTACAGTAAAAATGATATTGGACATATATAGTGTAATGTGTTTTTCTCTATATTTCCCTTTTATATATATATATTTTTTTAACATCTGATTTTTTTTTAATTTTTATATTTTTTTTATTAGTCATGGATTTTTTTGTTTTTTGTATATTTTTTTTGCTTATGATTTTCTTTTTAAATTTTTTTACTTAGGTTTTTTTTTATTTTGTATTTTTTTATGATTTTCTTCTTTTAGTACAGCTAAAGATACATCAGTATTATCTAAATTTTTTGCAATTATTTATGTACACTTTCCTCTCTACTACAATATTACTACAAGTTAAATTCTTGTGAAGAGTACTTTTGCTCCCCACAACATCAGTATAAACAACAATAAACTGCTCATATATCATGAGGCTTTATCTAAAATTGGTTTTGAAACTTATACCTTTGCATGCATGTCCTCACATGCATGCCTTCACCCACAGGGAAGACTTAGCTTCCAAAAATTAGAAAAATTCAGAAATGCTCACTATGGAGACTTTTTTTTGTAAAAAAGTAAAAATAAATCTTTCTCTCATTCTTTGTTAGAACAGTGTTTTTCATCAGTTTCAATTAATATGTGACTTCAAATTATTAATTTATACATGCAAATATACACACTTCGTTGTACAGGCAGTTTTGTTCTAACAAGCGTATTGCAGTGGAGAACTTTTGTTTTAGATGATAATAGGTTATTTAAATTTTGAAATTATGATTTCTGTTTATACAGTTTTTAAGAGACAACATTCCTGAGACCAAATAATTTCTTTGACTTAGGATACACCAAAAGATAAGCATTAGGGTGTGGATTTTCTATGACTTCAACAGGCCCAATACAGATATCAACGAATTTTTTAATTTCTGAAGTTAACATTTTTGATTTTTCATGAGATTTGACCAGAACAAGATCCCCAATTTTAAAAGTGGTTAATCTTACCCTATTGTTATATCTTTTATTCCTCTTTTCCCCTTGTTTCCTCATAGTTTCCCTGACAATATCTTCTCTCTCTTGCATAGTTAAAGGTGTACATTTAGGAAATTCAATAAGTTCTGATATAAGATTTGGAGGTCTAATATTAAACATAATCTCATATGGTGCAAATCCTGTGGAACTATGTTGTAGGCTATTCATAATATCTTCAAAATTTCGAATGTGCTCAAACCAGGTTGGATGCTTATGGCTACAATAATTTCTACAAAGTCTCCCAATTTCCCTCATATATCTTTCTGCAGGATTGGTGGACGGAGAATAAACAGATATAAGTATATGCTTCAATTTTTATCTTTCAATAAACTTTTTCCAAATTTTAGAGGTGAACTGTGAACCATTATCTGATAATATAGCTTTTGGTTTACCCACCTGTTCGAAATAATCTCTTTCAATTTTTATTATAATTTCATGGCTAGTAGCTTTTTTCACTGGATATAGTTTAATTAATTTTGAAAATACATCTACCATAACAAATATGTAACAGTAACCACCTTTACTCTTTGGTAACATTCCATATACGTCCACTGCGATAAGATCTAAAGGTTTTTCCGGAATAATGTTTTGCATCTCTCCACCACATCTTTGATTGCTCACTTTAACTCTCTGCCATTTGTCACAGGTTGCCAATTCTTTTCTTACCTTCTTTCCAATATTGTAAAAATAAACATTTTCTTGTATCTTTTGAATAGACTTCTGTATCCCACAATGACCGAAACTTTCATGTATGTAAATGATCAGCTTATCAGCATCTGCCTCTGACCAACACAGTTTCCAATTATCAGAATCTACATCTGTTCTCCGAAACAAAATCCCCTTATGCAATTTGTAAAATTTATCAAGTTTCTCATACCCCTTCTTGCCTAAACATTCTTTGATTAATTTCCAACTCTGATCTAAATTTTGATTTTTTCTAATTTTGTTACACATAGCTCTAATTGTTTTTTCATTTTCCACCCCTTTCAAGTATCTAATTTTAAATTGCTTTTCCTCCTCTTGTTCAAAAATCTCCTTTTCTCCCCCAATTGGTAAACTTGAAAGTGAATCAGCTACTACATTCTCAGAACCTTTTATGTGTTTGATTTCAAAGTCAAACTGTTGCAGTAAAATTGCCCATCTGGTCAATCTACTGTGGTATAATTTGCACTCTTGTAAGTAACTCAAAGCTTTGTGATCCGAAAATACTATGGTTTTATGTCCAACAAGGTAAATTCTAAATTTTGTAAAAGCCCAATGAATTGCCAAAAGTTCCTTCTCTGTGACTGTATAATTTTTCTCATGCTTGAGCAACATTCTGCTTGAAAATGCTATGGTACAATGTATCTTAACTCCATTCTTTACTCTTTCTTGAAATAACTCTGTTCCAAGCCCATAATTACTGCTATCCGTGTTCAAACAAAATGGAAAACTAAAATCAGGTCTGTGTAATAAGTGTTGCTTTCTCAACTCTTGGTTAATTTTATCAAACTCTTCCTGACAACTTTTATCCCAAACCCAAACAGTGTTTTTCTTAAGTAATTGGCTTAAACATGGTGCATTCAGACTCTGATCACTTATATGTTTTCGGTAATAACCGCATAACCCAAAGAACGACTTTAATTGTTTTTTAGTCTTACGAATAGGAATTTCTGAAATTGCTTTAATTTTTTCTGGATCTGCCAAAATTCCCTTGTCTGTGACAACATGACGCAAAAATTTCAATTCAGAAACTGCAAATTTACATTTCTCTAATTTCAATGTCATCCCCCCTTTTCTAAGTTTTTCACAAACTGACTTCAAAATCAAAAAATGTTCCTCCCAATTTTGCGCTGTAACCAAAATGTCATCTACATAAATTATCAGTTTAGACGCAAGTTCTTGCCCCAGTACATGATCCAAAGCTCTTATAAATTCAGAAACAGAAGAATTTAACCCAAATGGCACAACACAATATTGGTAACGGTAACTCTTACCATTGTACAAGAAAGCAGTATATTTTCTAGGATTAACCGAAAGTGGTACCTGATGAAAACCCGAAGTTAGATCCAAACTTGACATATATTTTAAATCCGTAAATTTATAGAGTAACTCATCAATATTTTCAGGATGGTCTATCTGTCTGAACAAAATTTTGTTTAAGTGTGTAGAGTCCAAAACCAATGTTACTCCACCATCTTTTTTCGAAACTACTACTAGAGGATTATTATATGCACTGATACTCCTTTCTATTATATTACATCCTTCCATCTTTTTCAGCTCTTTCTCAACACCAGGTCTTTTTGATATTGCAATACCGTATGGTTTTATGAAAAATGGTTCATGAGGTTTTACCTGAAGCTCACACTGACAACCCTTTACCCTTCCAGGTATGTCACTGAAAACATCACTGTATTCCCACAGCAGATTTTCTAACTGTTGTTTTCGCTCCCCAGATAAATTTTGTGTTTCTGAAATTTTCAAATTTACTAAATTCCCAAATTCAACTTCATCGGTATCAAATCTATGAGTTTCAATATTCTCCAATCTTTTTTCTTTTAGTAAATTGATACTGTCAAAATTTCCATTACTCTGATCACCAAGTGTGTTCGCAAAATTTGTCTGAATGTACTCCCTTTCACTAGTTTCTACAAAAGTTTTTTTCCAACCCAATCAAATGCTGTATTTGCTTCTGCTATCCAATTCATACCCAAAAGAAAATCCTCATTAAATTCCTGAATTACGAAACATCCATGTGTGAACAACTTGCCTCCAATTAAAAATGTCACTAAAGCCTGGCTTTTTACCAATTTACTGCTCTTCCCAGTAGCACCTTTTATCTTTACCCCAACAACTGGCATTTCAACATAATCTTTCCCCACTTTCAATTTCTTGCTTAACCTTTCAGATATTCCCGAGATCTCACTTCCTGTATCAATTAAACATTTACCAATCCATGACCCAATTTGAACTTTTATATAGGGACTGCAAAATTGATCACTTTTCTCAGAACCTGTATCCTCATGTAATAAATCACTTTCAATTTCCCCAAACCTATACTTATCAGAATCATATGGCATATCATTACATGTATTATTTGTCACAGTTATAAAATTTGCACAAGACACAAAATTGTCATGAGTACTCTCTATTATCTCAAATAGCTAAGAATTTTCATCCAAATCACATTGTATACTATTGAAGTACTTATCCTTCAGCTTTTCAAAAATAAAATATCTCATCTTTTTCCACCACTCAGGACATACAGTTTCACATACATTAATAAGCATCTTTCTAAAGTTCTTGTCAAAAGAAATAGTTTCACTGTTGAGCCATATATTCATAAGAAATGTGTGTGTATCATTAGTATCTGTAAAAGTTTCACTTAGGTTACAAGTTATACATGTGTCATTGTCATTTGTGTAGTCAGATTCTTTATCAACAACATCAAAATTCACACTTTCACATACATCCAGCTTGTGAGCTTTATTCATCCTGGTAACATCCCTGGGAATTTCTATAATATTCTCACTATTTAATCCATTTTCAACCATGTATATACCCAATTCCCTATTTAAACTAATGAAATACCTTTCCTCAACATCATCATCAATACCATTACCATCATTATCAACTTTATCAACAACATCATTATCATTACACATATTCAGGTCATACACATTCAAATTATTCCCCAAAATATTATTTCCCCTTTCTAAAGTTACCAGATCCCTTTCACCAACATTTTCATTCTCACAGCATGCATTCTCTATTTCATTCACACACATCTCTGAACTACTACAAATTACATCATCTGACAAAGTGTTGTTCTTTTCTGCCCGAGTGTAAAACTCTGTTAAATTAAATGAATCACAATTACTTTTATCTACTGTATGTTCTTGTGTACTGAAAATTTTATCTTTATCAATATTATTTTCCTCTTGAAATTTTTTCAATAAGTAACAACTAATAACCTCATGTGATAGCTTAGGTTTGGAACTGTCATGTTTGGGTTTATGATAGTCACATCCATTGGTCCTTTCATCATGCTCACCTTCTGCCTCAACCTTGCGGACCTTCAAGGGGGCGTCTACTCGTTTTTTATTTCCGGTTCCTGTATGAACTGGTGATTGTGGTTCTGCCAATGTCTCTGATCAACATTTCTGGTTGGTTGGTTTCGGGGAAGGGGACCAGCCAGCGAGGTCAACGGTCTCATCGGATTAGGGAAGGATGGGGAAGGAATTCGGCCGTGCCCTTTCAGAGGAACCATCCCGGCATTTGCTTGGAGTGATTTAGGGAAATCACGGAAAACCTAAATCAGGATGGCCGGACGCGGGATTGAACAGTCGTCCTCCCGAATGCGAGTCCAGTGTCTAACCACTGCGCCACCTCACTTGGTTCAACATTTCTGATCCCATTCCTATGCCAAACATTACCTGATTGTTGCTAGTTCCTATTGTACGGACCTCTATCAAAATTTCTGTGATTTTGATCCCTAAAGTGTTCTCTATTTTGTTGATTATTAATGTGAAAATGTTGTTCTTGTTTTGGATAAAATTTATGGTCCTTCTTTTCAAAATTGTTATATCCCCCTGAATTTTGACTGATGCCATGATAATTGTTTTGTTCCCTTTTTTGAAAGTTGTCATTTCCCCAATTTTGACCATTACCTTTCTGAGTAAACCCATCAGGACAATGAACTAAACTCAACTGCATTGCTGATGGCAATCTTCTCTTTAAGGTATCAATTTTGATCAAGTCATCCAAAGGTTTTGTTAAATGAATAAGTTTTTGAAGTTCACTTTTGCAAAATTGTTTCATGCTCCCATCTGATTCTCTATAGTTTCGCCCATTCAAAAATTCACTTTTGATTCTAGTTTGTTTAAGATCATCCCAAAATTTTTCCAGAGTTACAATCTGGTTTGCCCAAGTCAAAGCTTCCCCTTCTAAGAATTTTTTCACAAATTTAATTTTTATTTCATCTGGTGAGTGAGGTAAAAAACAATCCTTACAATACAGCATAAAATCAATGGGATGTAAGGGTCCATCTACCGAAAAGTGCTTCAGTGGAATATTAGATACAAGATTACATGTGTTGACATTGTAATTTTTGCTTTGAAATTCAATGTTAAAACTTTCAATTTTTTCGCTAAGTTCTTTGACAGATTTTTTGTTTTCTAAATCATTGCATTCTACTTTTTCTTCTAGAGTAACCAAACGATTGTCAAACTTTTTGTATTCTCATCCAAATTTTTAATATCCCCTTTTATCTCATTAAAATACATTAAATTTCGTTCCCTATCTACCAGTAAGTCATTTTTTACAGTATTAATTTCACCGCTCAATTTAGCATCAATTTCATTTACTTTTGCTTCCACAGATTCAATTTTTTCCTCAACACTGCCAACTCTGTTCGAAAGCTCACCCACTTGGGTATTGACTGCTTGGACTTGCAACAAAATGTTATCAATTTTTTCATCCCAGTAAGTCTTATTGTCGTCAACTGATTGTTTAATTTCTTTCGTGAAATTTACAAGAAAACTTTTTAAATCAAATTGATCGGTTCTTTCTCTTTGATTTGACCTGTCCTGATGTTCGAAGTCTATTAAATTACTACTTTCTACTTTAGGCACAATACTCTCGAAAAACTCATAAGTCATTGTGAAGAACAAAAATTTATACACAACAATATAAAACAAGATAAAAATATTGTATTAACAAAATACGAGGTTTTCGTGACTTATCTGGAACACTCTTCTACTGTTGCAAAACCACGTTTTCCATCCATGTGATTGTTGACCAAAATTCTTGAAGTATTTTCTTCTGTCGAAAATTATATTTTTTGCCGAAACATTTCTTCTCCAAAACTTTTACTTCCCGATGAACACAAACACTGTAACACACATTCTGAAGAAACAGGTATTAACACACAAAACTGTTCTTCCTCGTAGCACTGTTGAAAATCTCGTGAACACAATATCCCGGCTACAGTCCCCAGTTGAAATATGGCATCCCGGCTAAGACACAAGTTGAAAATATGATCACTATTTTTTATTTACTTAAATTTGCCATATTTCGTGACAGTACCTTTTCCGTTAGACGTTTGCAAGGCGATATTAGTCTTGGCTTCAGTTGTCTAAGTATGATTCCACAATGCATCGTTGTCGGCTGCAGAAAAGACGTGGTTCAACGTGTTTCTCTCATTTTGGTGTTTCAAATACAGTTTCTTCAAATGTAGTTTCTTCTTTTTAGTTAATACAAAAATAATAGTAATATAATTCAAAATTATTTATGACGGCGACCTTCACATTGTTCTTCCGTCAACACACACCAAAACAATAGTCAAAGACGACTCCAACGTCAAAGATATTTTACACAATTCACAAGTTTCCACTTGTAATCAGTCTCTTTGCTATTCTTCGATACATCATAACAGTAGCGACACTTCGCCTCGATTTTGTTGCCAGCAGCGCCCCAAGAGGCTGCTGCGTTACACTGTGAATTCGCCGCGATCGTGAAAGAGAATAGTGGTTGTTTATTTCGATTTATACAATGGCTTTTACTGGCGGGAGCGTTTGTAGCGCAATAAATTGCACTAACAACAGGAAGAAGACACCCCAGCTGTCTTTTTTTAGGTTTCCTAAGGATCCTGAGAGGTATATACCATCATGTTACTAAACTGTATCGTCAGGATTCACTTGCAAACTATATGTGTATAAATGATGAATGTTTCGTTTTAGGAGCAGAAAATGGCTTGTTAATAGCAGGCGAGAAGGCCTCATTAAGAAAGAACTAGTGTACCTGTATAATAATATTAGGTTTTGTTCGCCACATTTCGAACAAAACCAGTTCATGAACGCAGACAACAACAGACTCGTGTGGAATGCAGTACCCACACTGTTTGACATTCCAAATAAGCCACCTCAGCTGACGATGAAGAGGAAACTGCCACAAAGATTCGACAGTCAATCTAAAGCAGTAAAACAGTCCTATGACACAGAAGCAGCCGGTTCAACTCTGCATGTATCAGTGCCAGATTCGTGTGAATCGTCAACACAGACTTGCTTTGACGATGAAGTGGTTAGATTAAGTGCAGCTGTTCGTGTCTTACAAAAGCGTGTGAAGTGTCAGAATGTGCAAATCGCTAGACTTTGAGCGAAACTATTACGGGACAAGGAAAGTGCCTACAGACAGCGACAGAAACTGTATCAGAAGGAGCAAGTGAACAAGGACAAACGAATGTTAAAGACTGTAGTATCCCGATATTTAAAAAAAGTGCCGTTGACTTGTTGGTAAGCCAGATTACCATGCCATTGAGAGAAAAACGTGCTGCAAGATGGAAAGACGAAAATAATCTGTTTCCTCTAAATTTATTATATTACAGCACTCAGGCATACAGGTTTTTGTCAGAATGTTTTATGCTTCCATCAGTGCGTACATTACAAAGGTATGTGGAAGGCATGCAAATAAAATGTGGGATAAGTGACTATATATTCCATCTTTTAAAGCAAAAGGTGCAACATTTTTCTTATATTGATAAACTTGTGAATATGTCATTGGATGAAATGTCTCTAATGGCAAATTTGACATATGAGGCACAGCTAAAATTGCGAACAGTGTGTTGGTGATAATGATTAGTGGCATTTTTTCATGTTTCAAACAACCATTGCTGTACTGTTTTTGTAAAGGAACAGTGGGAGCTATGCATTTGACTGCTATATTTTATGAAGTACTCAAGACACTTAAGGAAATTGGCTTGGTTGTAAAGACCTGTGTGACTGATCAGGGTTCAAATTTTGTGGGCTGTAGAAAGAGACTGGGAATTACACAAGACAATCCAAGTTTGGTATATGAGGAGCAGAAGATCTATTTCTTCTATAATACCCCACGTTTGTTTAAGAGCATCAGAAACAACCTATTTAGGTATGGCATAATTCATACATCAAATGATGGTTTGGTTGGTACTGCTTCTTGGAAGGACATTTCTCAGCTCTATTCAAATGACTTGCACAGGAAATACAAGTTAGCTCCGAAGCTGACTAAAAAAGCTGTCAAACTGCCAGCTTTTTCAAAAATGAAAGTGGGTACTGCAGTTCGTGTGTTAAGCCACACAGTGGCAGCTGGTGTTGACACACTTGTATTTTGTGGTAGTATGCCATTATCTGCAACTGGCACTTCAGACTTTTGTCAGAAAGTTAATGACATTTTTGATTTCTTTAATACATACAGTGTGAAAGGGCCTGTGCATCTAAGAAACTGTATTAGGAGTGATTCAGAGCATCTGGATGTTCTACATGTGATGAAGCCATGGATTCACTCTTGGAAATTTGTAGGCTCTGATGGAAAAGATTACTCCCTGAGGATAACATGTGTAAAGGGGCTTCTAAGCAATATATGTGCTTTGGAAATGCTTGCTGCCGAGGTACTGACTGGAACAAAATTGTACTTATTCTCACGTAAAATTAACCAAGACACATTGGAAAACTTTTTTTCAACTATGAGGCAGAGAGGTGGTTTTTGCAGCAACCCATTTCCAAGGCAGTTTTGTGCTGCATTTAACAACTGTACACTAAGCAAACTGATAAATTCCTCTAATGTGCCAAGCAGTAATTGTGAAGGAATTGACTGGGGTCAGGCAATACTGGACATGAAATCTGCTCAAACATTAAAGGTCTCTCAGTTGTTATGCAGTACTGATACAAGTTCTGCAACAAAGCTACCAAATGTGGAAGTTCCAGCAGACCTTGAAGAACAAAACAGTATGAGATATGTGTTTGGTTACATGTTGAAGAAACTTTTTTCTTTACATAATTGTGTCAAGTGCAGGAATCTACTTGTAGACAACAGCCAGGACTTAGATGCAAATGACAAGTTTTATTGCCATTTCAAAAGTTACGAAGACAGTTTTGAAGCTTGGTTATTTGCAGTGAAAATATTTGTTTATTTTTGAGGGATTGTGAAAATCAGATGGCATCAGTTTTTGATGAACATTCTCACAAGAAAAACTGTGGTGAATTATATGTAAACTTGTTGCTGGCTGTCCCAAGTTTTCCCCCTGGATGTTGTGAAGAAACTAAGCTGATGTTAATCAAGATATTTGTTAAAGTGAGACTTGTTTACCGGCTCAAATATTGGAATCAAGACTTAGTTTCTAACAACAAGAAAGCAAATAAGAAACTGAAGTAGTTGGCTCATTTGGGCTGCTGATTTCTTTGGTATGTATTTCGTTCACTTCTGTTGTTAGTCACCTAATTTTCCTTGCTTCTTTCGTGTGATGACATTATTTTGTCAGCACCTTGTGCACTGACTGATTGATTGAAAATTATTCAAATATTTGGTTTTTCTTGAAATGTAGTGTAATCAGCTCATTATAATGTTTTTAGCATATTTCTCCCACTATTTTGCAGTTGCTTGTGTCACTTAGAATAATATAAAGATGAAGGTCGTACTTGTGGCAACGGGCGAAAATGACAAACGCAGTAGGCCTACAGTACGATAAACGAGCTGTCGGTCGTTTTTGCATGTAGAGGTACATGTATGTGCTTCCTACATGTGAATCTGTGTGTTTATAATCTTTTGATATCAACGTGGTAAGCTGCAATTCTGTCCAATGTCAAAAGTGTTTCTTCACGAATGTGTTGTAGCTTGCCACTCTATTCATGATTTTTGTCCTTACTTGCGCTTTTTTTAGAATCATTTTTAGTAACATATATGCCTTCTGGTACCACACAAACCCTTGGAGCCAAGAAAATAACTCAAATAATTCGGAAATGAAGAAGGAAATGGATGCAAACAAACATTATGCTTACGACGCATCTGACGTTCACCTTACCTGCCACTTGGAGCGCTAGTGTCGCTCCATCTGTCAAACGGCAACAATTTTTACAGCAGTGAGTGTCGCGACTGTTATATTAGACTGTGGATACATTTTCTAATAGTAATCAATATGCTTTTACTCTCAAAAACAGAAGTAAATTAACATATAATAAGACAAATTATAATAAATTCTGACAAAAATATAAGAAAACATTTACAATTCGGTATCGACAAATACGGTAAAAAAATAACATCTCCCAGATCCATTACAAGGTCTTGGTAGCATAACTATGACTGTGTAGCTAAGATCTAAACCCCAGAAAGCACCAAGCTGGTATTCCGAAGGGGGTGTGGAATCTGAAAAACAACCAGTATTAAAGAATATTGCTATCAAAAAGATGTTTTTGGGAGTTAATTTGACAAACTTAACCACGATAGCCTCATGATACTTATTCAAGAAACTGGACTAAGCAATAAATGCTTGTGTGTGAAAAAATAAACGTGTTTGGAGTCCAGTGAACAACATGAGCCATAGGTAGCCTATATGAAATGTGATGTGATATGGCATCTAGAATATTTCGTTTGTTTCAGTGAAATATTTTGAGTGTGTGTTTTGATCATAATATGAAGTTTATTTTTTGTGGCTGGTAGCTTAGACTGTATTGTTTGCTAGGTGTACTTTAAGTCTAGGCCTACTGGAGATTGTGTTCGACTGGGGGAATGCTTGTGACATACAAGATGTATATATGTGTTCATTTACATTGACAGGCTGATCTGTAGACTGGTGTAAACATATATCTAGGATAGGTTGGGTTGGTAGGTCATTCCATAGATACATTTAAGTACCTATGTGAGGCTCCATTTTCGAATTGGGGTCTGGTATTTTCAAGTTTTTAATATATTTGAAGGACTAATAGAAAGAACATCCTGGGCCCAAAACTACCTTTTCTCACAGAGATCCTGTTAGTCCCTAGCATTTTATTTCGCTAACATTTACGTGTTATTAGTTAGGTGAGCAGTTGATCAGTTCTGTGTCTTATATCTCCACCACGTTAAGGGTGTTGTCGTTCATAAGCTTGGTATCACATTTTTAACTAATCCTGTTTTTGGCATTTCAAAGATTGATTTGGACACAACAATTCATAACCAGTTCTTTGTCTTGCCTTTCTCCAACCAGTCAGTTATAGAGAGGTCTGTGGTTTAACATGAACCCTAAAAACAGTGCAGTTTTTATATTAACAGATTGTTGCCAGAGGTTAAAGAGTGATAAATGACAGAAGAAAGGGGTTGTGACATTTTGAAAACTTAAAGTAAGTGCAATTTTAGGGTATGCCTTCTTGGTCACTGTCCACGTTCTCAGACTAACATGTAAAAATCATTTTATGTACTGTGATATCATGTCTTAGAGTTCAAGTTTGTTGTCTAGATAACAATAGGGGGAACAATCTTACACGTGAGGTGACATCAGTGCAAGAATCCAAATATTAAACAATGAAGTTATTAAGGAATTGTTTTATAAAGAAACAGTATGGCTGGTCACTACTGATAGTCAAGTAAGCAAGATCCCAGGAGGCCCTACTGCTGATTAACACTTTTAAAAGTGAAACACTAATCTTATTTTTCAGAACTATTCATTCTTGTCCTCACATCCTGTCTGTCTGCGTGAGGTAGGAACTAAGTTAAGGGGCCATTGGAAGTGTTCTATTCCACCTGTCTCCTTTGACCCATGACATAATGGTGTTGTGTGTGTGTTTTTGAATTGGTTTGTGTTTGTTGAGTTTAACATGTGATATTGGGTTCATTATCACTATGGTAACATGGGTTTATTTGAGTCTGGGTAGCCAGTGCTGCAATGTGGGTTTGGAAATCTTCATTTTTCAGTGATGGTTTTTTATGTGTGTGGCATTTTGTTAGGTTTGATTAGTTTTGTGTGTGTGTGTGTGTGTGTGTGTGTGTGTGTACTGGTAGCGGCGGTCAACCTAGGTGATTTTGTTGCATGCTTTTGTTGGTAATAAACTTTTATTTTGGTTTTAATCTGTAGTAATTCTGATGTTCTGTCTGTTTTACATTTATCGTACTTTGGTTGGTTTTAATTGATCTGGTGTATATACAGGTTTTTGCGTTTTCGAGTTGTTGAAGGTTTTGGTTTTTGTGGTGTTTTTTGAGTTATGTTGGTGTGTGAAGTTTACATTGTTTTCATTATTATTATTATTATTATTATTATTATTGCTGGTAGGTATTTAGAGCTGCATTTGAGCTACATAGGTCAAGGGAAATGTCTGATTCCACTCTTCAGGTTGTAGCTATTGGTTCCTTGGTATCTGGGCTTCCTTTCAGCTGTATTGGTTCCTTGCTATCTGGGCTTCCTTTCAGCTGTAGAGGTCGAGGGAAACATCTGATTCTGCTTTTCGTAGCACTTAGGCAGTCTAGGGAGTACATGCGCTGATCATGAGAAAAGTACCTATTTTTGAAGGAAACATGTATTTCTGAAGATATAAGCATATATATGCGCTGAATGCCAAAAATTTTTTTATTTCAAAACTTGAGTGTTACAGTCATATCTGACGCGCTCTTCACCAATAAAGTACTTATTTTTCATTTGGATGCAAAGAAAAAAATCAGTTAACTGTCTCAAAAAATTTTTTTGTATCAAAAATGACATATTGCATATGTATGCACGGAATTTAATTTTTTTTTTTTTTCTCCTCTCTCTCTCTCTCTCTCTCTCTCTCTCTCTCTCTCTCTCTCTCTCTCTCTCTCTAGAAAGGTGGAATTAATAACAAAATTGTGGAATGGGTTTTCCCCAAAACGTTGACACCAGAGAAATTCCGCCAGGTAGTTATTCAGCATAGCACAGTGAGTTCTGAAAGGCCTTATAGGATTTTTTTCTTTAGCTTTTTGCCAGACTGACTCCATGTGATTTGTGGTTGCGTTTGTAAAGGGATCGAGAAAATAGAAACAGTGAAAGTAATCTTACTTCAATGATAAAATGAAACTACAGAACAACCGCGGGAAATAGGGGGTCTAGCGCAAGGACAACCTAATTTTAACAATACAAAACATCACATCACATCACCCCTAAAAAAAGTCTCACCCTACGACATAATGCTACAGCCACAAAGCCAGCAGGAATCGTACAGTTCACTCGACCTATATGGCTCAAACCAAGCCCACAATACCAAAAAACGAACATCTGCAATAACGAAAATGGCACTTACGCAGTTTAGGGGGTACATGCACTGATCATGAGAAAAATACCTATTTTTGAAGCAAACACATATTCTTAAGATATAAGCATATATATGCACGGAATACCAAAAAAGTACTTATTTTCATATGGAGGTGGGGGGGGGGGGGGGGGGAAGATTAATTAACTGTCTGCTTTCACCAGCTTATTCATGTTGCTATGCCAATATGCTGCAGACATTTTAATATATTTCTTCACAGAGTTCTTTAGCCATAGGTAATGCTGACAGTTTCATACATCCTTACCATGATAGCTGTTGTTGGCTTTGCATATTGTTGCATATGGTATTTGTCCCTGTTGCTCACAGTTATGCATCTTGATCAGTGCGCCCAACAACCTATATTTTTCTGTTGAGGCTGTCCGTTTTGAAGTATCTTATATTACTGCGTGTGCCAAAATGGCGAGAAATTTTCCAGATTTGAGCAATTTGGTAATGGAAGATTTATACCATGTTATGGAGAACACCCGAAGCTCAATACAATGGGCTAGGCAACAAGGTCTTATGAAGAACGATATGGTGTGTGAAAATAGGTATTGTGTTGGATACAACGAGATGAAGCTGGAGAAAACTACAGGGAAAGATGGCGAAATTTGGAGCTGCTCCATTGGCAGGGACTGTAGAAAGAAATGTTCAGTCAGGAAAATGTCATTTTTTGCTGGCAGTCATTTAGACATTTCTAAAATTGTGCAACTGTCTTACATGTGGGTTTTCGAACTCAGTAGGCAAAAGTTTTTAATAAGGGAGCTCAAAATTGGCAGTGAGCACACTGTGTTCGATTGGTGCCAATTTTGTAGAGATATCTGCCATGAATATTTCTTAATTGAGCCAATAGTTTTGGGCGGCCCTGGCCATACTGTTGAAATAGACGAGAGCTGCTTCGTCAGCACCATCGAAGTCATAGGTGCGAGAGCAATGGGTCTTTGGTGGTTATGACGTTGAGACAAAGCAAAGCTTTATGGTTGCTGTGCCACAACGTGATGCTACCCATTTGCTGCCAATTTTGCAACAGTATGTTTTGCTACTGGAAACACAGCAGTTTCTGATTTGTGGCAACTTACAACACCATAGGTAACTTGGGCTACTTGTCGTTGCAGTGTGTGGCTGATTTCGATGAGTGATTTATGTCCAGCATTTTGATGATGTGATAGGTGAAAGCAGACAGTTGGTATTGATAAAAATCAAAATTTCTGTTATGTAAGCTAGGACTAGTGGGCCAGGGAAAAAAGTAACCAGTCGCTCGGTCATTTCAGAAAAAAATTGATATTTGCTGGATGAATTCCCGAATGTTTAATGGGTTTAAAGACATTTTTAAAAAAAATTTATTCTCAACATTTAGAAACAGTGGCTATTTTTTGCTTTTACAGGCATCTGTTTTTATATAAATTATTCAGTACTGAGTTGCCCCAGAAATTTCAAATAAGAATCATTAACTGGACTATAAATTAAAAACCATGATAACCATGCTGAATGTATTCCTTAATATAGGCCCTACTTTTAATGGCTCAAACTTGTTGATTGCAAGCTAAAAAAGCTCATTCTTTAAACTATTTAATTGAATAGATAAAAATTCTACTCGTCAAGCAGCGGCAGAACACATACATAAAAGACAGCTGTAATTAGCAATCTTTTGGAGCCAGTGGCTCCTTCTTCAGGCAGAAGGGTGGAAGGGGAAGTAATCGAGTGAAGGAGAAAGACTGGAGAGGTCTAGGAAAAGGGGTAGATATTGGTTAAGTCACCCAGAACCGCGGGTCAGAGGAGACTTACCGTACGGGATGAGAAGGAAAGACATTACTTACGGTTAGTCTCCTCTGACCCGCTGTTCTGGGTGACTTTCCCGATATCTACCAATTTTCCTAGACGTCTCCAGTTCTCTTCCTTCACCCCTCTTCCGTCTTTTATGTGCGAGTTCTGCTGCCACTTGGTGAGTAGATTTTTTATCTACCCTAATTGTATTTTTCCAAAGTAAGAGTAATTTCTCAGCCTTAATATTTATTGTGCTATTTCACTATACAGTATAACTACTTCTTATAGTGAGAAGCTTACACAAAATGTACACTATTTTAAAAAATTGATTTTTTGAATTTTTTCATTCTTTGACCTACAATATCTTTGTAAGGAGAGCAGATAAAAGTCTGAAAATTACACACTTAATGGATCTTCATGATATCAAACTTAAATTGGAAGTAACAAACAGAAAATATTGTGGGGAAGTGTAATCAAAGACGGCAATTTATTGGCAGTACGAAGGAGATTGCCTACACTACGCTTGTCCGTCCTCTTTTAGAATTCTGCTGCGCGGTGTGGGATCCTTGCCACATAGGACTGACAGAGTACATTGAAAAAGTTCAAAGAAGGGCAGCACATTTTGTATTATTGTGAAGTATGAGAGAGAGTGTCACAGAAATGATAATGGATTTGGGCTGGACATAATTAAAAGAAAGGCATTTTTTGTTGCAACAGAATCTTCTCATAAAATTCCAATCACCAACTTTCTCCTCTGAATGTGAAAATATTTTGTTGACACTGACCTACATAGGAAGAAACGATCACCACGATAGAATAAGGGAAATCAGAGCTCGAACGGAAAGATATAGGTGTTCCTTCTTTCTGCGCTCTATACGAGATTGGAATAATAGAGAACTGCGAAGGTGGTTCGATGAACCCTCTGCTAGGCACTTAAATATGATTTGCAGAGTATCCATGTAGATGTAGACAAGCCTGTACAAATCTGTGTGTTGTCATCCCCCTTCCACCAACATCTGTTCACTCACACTTAGTTAATAATGAGCCCTTGAAGTGTGCAGTTGAACAATAGAGTCTCAAAATAATGAGAATAGTTTTTCTAAGTGTTGGTTACTAACCTTGAAAACTCAATAGTGTGTCATTTAATTGCCAAAGTCAGGATAAATTTCTGAAGGACAAAAGCAAACCTTGGCAGTTGATGAATGTATAGTTCTTGCTGACTTTTCTGAAAACTATTCCTTTGTTGTTCAAGTGAAATACAAGGGCACCACTGGGTAAACAAACAGGCCACAGTTTGTCCATTTATGTTCTGTTATAAAGATCCAGATAAACTAGAGTCATAGTTTTTGTGTTGCAAATGATTACTTTGAGCACAAAGCTACAGCAGTGCATGCTTTTCACCTGCAGTTAACAAACTACGTAAAACAGCACGACAGTTCCATAAACAAGCTGATGAACTTCTCTGATGGTGCTGCAAGCCAATATAAAAGCAAACAAATATTAATATCTCCTTTCTCCAAGAAAAAAAGACCGTTGGCTTGGTGCAGAATAGCACTTTTTTGCATCATGCCCTGGGAAGAGTGAGTGTGATGGCATAAAGGGTACAACAAAGTGAGCTGTCACAAAAGCTAGTCTGCAACGGACCTATGAGAACCAAATCTGGACACGTCAAGAAATGTTCACATTCTGTATAAAGAATAGGTAAAAGGGATTACGTATGTTTCATTAAATGTGAGGAAATACGAGAACTCTATGCCAATGTTTTGGAGGAAAGATTCAAAACTTGTCAGAAGGTTAAAGGCACCTGATCTTTTCATTGTTTTATACCTTAGTCATACAACTTGCTCAACTGTAAGTTCACATCAACATCCTCTGATAGTGAACGTCATCACTGTGGAAAACTTGTACCACTGACACTTCAAAGTAAGGACATAGTGGCTTGTGTCTATGACGAACAGTGGTGGATTGCCAAAGTTGGTAACATTGCTCGTCAAAACCAAGATGTGGATGTTACATTTTACCAGCACCAAGAACCCCGTTTAAAAAATTTGAAAAGGATCAATTCGAGAGGCCCGTTAAAAATCATTAAAGGAGTTGTCTTCTCCCCTGGAATTTATGACTGTGACTAGGCGAACATTTAACCCTGTGCCCAACATGAGTGAAGAAATATCTCTGTTGTTCAATAAACAACATAGTAAAAACAAATAAGTTGAGAACGGGATAATGTAATGAATTGTCTCATTTTTTAAAGAGTTATCCTAGATATTTTTAAATTATGTAATTTATACACTGTTTCCATCAGCCCAGATATTGCAAACAGTAAGAAACATATTTTTGACTCGTATTTGAAATTTTTTTGTCCATGGAATCTCAAGGTTGAAATTTATACAGAAGTTTGATATCATAAAGGTCTATTAAATGTGTAATTTTCAGATTTATATCTGGTCCATTAACAAAGATTTGCAGACCAAAGAATGAAAAAATTCAAAACATTTGTTTTTAAAGTGTTTTTAAGTATAAGCTTGTCATAATTGTTTCTCTAAAAAAAAAAAAGGTATCTATACTGAGTAGTGTAATACCACAAAATGTATTAAGGCTAAGAAACTACTCTTTGGAAAGATAGTATTAAAAATGGGTTTTTTAAATTTACAACCAACAACTTTGAGACATTAAAAGTGTATTCCCTAATACATTCAGCAGGGTGATCATGGTTTTAATTTATGGTCCAGTGTCTGCTGAAATAAATACCTCTTATATGAAAGGTCTGGCGCAATCCATTACCGAATAATTTAAAAAACCACAGACGCTTATAAAAGTGTAAGAATGCTTGCAGCCTGAAACAAAAATGGCTGCTCTTTCTAAACGATAACCAATAAATGTTTTTAAAAAATATTTTTGAGTCCACCAAACATGAAGGAATTCACCCAGCGAATTCTTTCTACGAGAATGCAGTTGTCTCTCTTTGTAATTTTATTGCTTTCTCAAGTATGTTTCCCTTTGGATACAATTAATTGATAGTTTTATGGTTTGGATGGTGTACGATCTTCCACAGAATGCTTGTATTTACTTAATAGGCACGCGTTTCAAAATCCAAATATTAGATCATTATTTCTCTGAAGGAAACATTTTTTCCAGTATAAATCCTAGAGGCAGAATTGTATTGTTTACATTGTGACTGCAGCACTACTCTTCTCTCACCTGTTGTATATAAATATTTCTGGAATAATTTTATCACCTGTTTAACAGGACACTAATGACAGCAGCGGAGAAGCTTGCCGCTGTTCCTGATGTGGATATCGACCCAGAAGGAACATTTAAGTATGTTCTAATAGGTGTCTTTGGTCCAGAGGGTCCTGATGGCAAAGAACCGAGCAAATTAGTGGTCAGTAACTGGTAAACTAATATTTGGTCAACTTTGTGATACATTATTATTTGAGAGACAGTCGTTAGCATCATTTTTCAATTTTCTCAGTTGAATTTTTCTTTTGATGTCGGTGACTTCCAATGGGGAATTGTAGCCTAAGGTTGGTTGTTATCTGCATAACATAGTGTTTCAGTGTTTACTGTTAAATTGGAAGGGAGATGGTGGATGGTGATACAACTGAAAACACACAAAAAATTTTCACTGAAACACTGTTGAACTACAGTTATGGCCCTGTGTGCTATGGTATCTTTGTCAGATAGTGTTGACAGAGGACATGAAAAAGCATTCAAAGAAGAGCAACTTATGTTGTTTTATTGCTAAGAAGGGGGAGTGCGCCATGGACATGCAGGGTGTGTACGACCCGGAAGAGCCGGGGAAAAACCCGGGAAATTTTTCATTGTTTTTGTTTTCAGTTAAATTTGTGTAATTTTGATTGGTAAGAACCAATACTCTAACAAAGGATATTTCTGTGTCTCAATACTGCAGCAATAAAACATGAACAAGAGAAAAAACGAAAATAAAACTTAAATTTCAAGGGAAATGCACCATATACAGCAACAAAACGGTGCTCATACAAGTGTCCGCCAACAGTAAAATGCGTCAAAGGCCTTAGGGAGACTGTGCAATGCTTTGTAACAGCAAATTGCCTCTGCTGAGCGTGACGTCACAACTGTTTACATTAAATTCATTTTAACAGTTACGAGCTCGATCATGCACATGCACAGTTGAGTAGTACCTTCTCCCGCTTCTGGCTACAGAAATTGTTGGGTGTGTAAGCAGTCGCAGCAAGCAGCTAGATGCTGCTGGGAAAAATTTTACTGGAGCGCCCAAGCTGCCAGATTTATACATGCGCAGGAGGTCCAAATCTAGGGAGGGGGGGCAAATTCATATTCTTGAGGGGGGGGGGGAGGAAACCTTGTTTCACAAAGCGACTCGCATCCAGCGCACGTTAGTTTGTTAGTTTATCAACTATTCATATTACGTTGAAACTCATCCCTGTCGGTTTTTGAACATTTTTAACACATTCTAAGTTGATTTTGAATGAATCGTAAGTTGATTTGTGAATGCGTGCGTAGTGTACATGTTTCCTCTGTCAGTGGAATCTGACAGAGCTGAGCGAAGTAAGGCTGAACGGATGAATGCCAGCCGCTGTCTGATTGTGTGGTTGATTGTGTTTGCGAATGATGAGCGTTGTTGTAATTACTAGCGGAATCCATAGATTCAGATTACAGGAGTGGAAATAAACGAATAACAGGTAAGAATGATTACGTATTACGTTCTCGGTGTATACAAGAAAATGAAATTTTGACAAAAAATTTTTGGTCAGATCGCTATACTAGTAAGGGCGAGTTGTACAGTCCACAGCTAGCAGCTACTTTAAGTTTCTAGTTCACCTTTATCTCTCCCCATATATTTTTATCTTTCATTTTCATTTCAACCTCATGTTACACTTTCCACCTTCTAATACCATGTCACCCTCACAACACCCCCACAAAAAAATGGTCTTTAAATATGTCTGCTTGTGTCTGTATATGTGGTCTTTAAATATGTCTGCTTGTGTCTGTATATGTGTGGATGGATATGTGTGTGTGCGCGCGAGTGTATACCCGTCCTTTTTTCCCCCTGAGGTAAGTCTTTCCGCTCCCGGGATTGGAATGACTCCTTACCCTCTCCTCTAAAACCCACTTCCTTTCGTCTTCCCTTCTCCTTCCCTCTTTCCTGATGAGGCAACAGTTTGTTGCGAAAGCTTGAATTTTGTGTGTATGTTTGTGTGTCTATCGACCTGCCAGCGCTTTTGTTCGGTAAGTCACCTCATCTTTGTTTTTATGTATAATTTTTCCCACGTGGAATGTTTCCTTCCATTATATATATATATATATATATATATATATATATATATAGTTATAATAGAGGGAAACATTCCACGTAGGAAATATATATCTAAAAACAAAGATGATGTGACCCACCAAACGAAAGCGCTGGCAGGTCGACAGACACACAAACAAACACAAACATACACACAAAATTCGAGCTTTCGCAACAAACTGTTGCCTCATCAGGAAAGAGGGAAGGAGAGGGGAAGACGAAAGGAAGTGGGTTTTAAAGGAGAGGGTAAGGAGTCATTCCAATCCCGGGAGCGGAAAGACTTACCTTAGGGGGAAAAAAGGACAGGTTACACTCGCACACACGCACATATCCATCCACACATACAGACACAAGCAGAGATTGGAATGACTCCTTACCCTCTCCTTTAAAACCCACTTCCTTTCGTCTTCCCCTCTCCTTCCCTCTTTCCTGATGAGGCAACAGTTTGTTGCGAAAGCTCGAATTTTGTGTGTATGTTTGTGTTTGTTTGTGTGTCTGTCGACCTGCCAGCGCTTTCGTTTGGTGGGTCACATCATCTTTGTTTTTAGATATATATATATATATATATATATATATATATATATATATATATATATATATAAAATTTTTTTTAACGTCCTATCTCAAACGCTCGAGGGGATGGCGGGGTATTGCCCCGGTTCGGAAATATTAGAGATCCGGGACCGATGCGCAGAACAGTCTGAATTACAGTTGGGAAGTGTGTAGTCTCCACGTGACCCATTTTTACATTTAGTGTTTTTGCTGTTTCCTCTTCATTTACTGCTCCCACGTCAAATGAAGACAAAACAGATTTCTGTGGCCGGGAGCTATCAAGTGAATTAAAATACATTCACATAATTATGGAAGGCTAAACTGTGTTATTAGTAGCAGATTTTATTTTATTTCCATCTTTCTGACAGTCAAGCGTTAATTGCCTTTTAGAACAATGAAGTTATTTTTGTTGGTTTGCCAAAGTTATTTTCTTTCATTGATCTTTTCCACTAAGGCAGACAATATAATTGAGACAAAGTGTTTAATTCCACACACTGTGTTTGCTGCATTTCAAGTGCACATTTTCAACTTCTAGCTTATTTGGCATTACGCCATAATAAAGAACCAAATATGAGACAGGACAGTACTGGTACTCCAAGAAAATTTACATCCCAAAAACCACATAGAAAAGCTTAATAACAGGTCGTGGGATTCTGGACATACAAATTTGCACTTTAAATGTGAACATTTTAGTATGGGTCATGAAATTCTGATTCTCTTGGAGTATCCTCTGATGTCTTGTTTCTTACATAATGTAATATCTTTTATTGTTTCGCACGTACGAACATGCGGGCTCCCTACGACATCGTAGCTGCGCTTGCGCAGTGATGCCTGTCATCTGGCGCTCTCTGGCAACTGCAGAAACGAACCTATTTCTAACAGGTCATGGGAAAATATTTCGAATGGTGGGTTGAAAATCGTTACCTTCAAAGTACCATTCTAGCAGTTACACCAGAACTATGTGAGATAATATACGATGAATTTCTTAAATCACAAAGTGTTTGACTCTCATTTAAAAATCAACTCTTTGATGATGAGCCATTTAGATGAATTTTGAGCCTGGAAGATCAGACATTAATGTCGTTATTAAAAATTTTACTGGCACCTTTGTGTGATACATCTTAAATTGTAATACGCGCATAAAAGACCAACATTTTATGTGAAAGCTTAGCTTCTCTTGCAGCGTATTAATCTGATAGACCAATATTATATGTGAAGGCTTTGCGTTTCGTTTAGCAACACTATTTACATTAATTTGAACCATTAACTTTTTCTGTTTGTGTGTTCGCGCTACTTAACAGTGATGTTGCTGTTGGTTGACTACATCACGTGTCCTAAGCTCTGAATACCTGCTGTGATCGGCTGGCGAAATCACATGAAGTGAGCTATGACTAACTTACAAAAGCGCATCCCAATCTCAATTTCAATGCTTTGGAAAGTAACATGCGGTGTTTGGTGGAATTCGAGTTCATACTTTCCTAATACAAAAATATGCAGCATACATGTTGCTGCACATCAAAGATCTTTCCAAAATGCGTGTTTTTTTTATTTTTTTCCCTAAAGCGCCAGGACATTCTACGCCCGTGTATAAAACCATAATCAAAGGACTTATAAGTTATACAGTTCCAAGAGAAAATATACCGTCAGTTAACAGGGAAAAAGTATGTTTTCACTTGGGAGAAAGTGTATTTTTGACTGAGAAAACTGGGAATTTTTTTTCCTTGTCCGCGTATACCCTGACATGATATACAAGTTGGGGTGACAGTCATTAAAACAAAGGTGTTTTTTGTTATGATGAGATGTTTTCAGGAAATTTCCTCTGAATGGCAAAATATTTTGTTGGCACCCACCTACATAGGGAGAAATTATTATCGTGATAAAGTAAGAGAAATCAGAGCTCCCACAGAAAGATTTAAATGATATTTTTCCCCAGTGCTGTTGAAGAGTGGAATGTTACAGAAATAGTCTGAAGGCTTTTCGATGAATCCTCTGCCGAACACTTAAGGATACAGGATACTTATAAATGGTGGAAAAATCAAAATTTTTTAAATGACTTTATTAAATTCTATAGTCTTTCCTGATTACATTGATATATACACTGTAGGGTTTGAAATGAAAAAAGACCTATACATACCAAATTTTAAAGTTACGGTCATGTACGAGGTGCGACAATAGAGTAATGAGACTGATTTTCTTTGCAAGGTGTGGCACCCCTGCAGGCTTGCGTAGGCACAATATCTGTGACCTTGGTCTATAAGCCGCTTCTAGTCCAAGCGGCATGTTGAAGCAACTGCTCAGTCACGAGTTGTGCTGTAATAAGTTAACACGTGTTAGTGTCTCTCATCACAGAAATGGAACTGCATAATATTGCGCAACAGTATGCCATTTCTTTTTGCGTTAAATTGAGTGAAAACGCGACGACAACTTACGGTAAGCTTAAGAAGGCTTTTGGAGAGGAGGTTATGTCAAAAGCTCAAGTTTTTGATTGGCATAAAATGTTTAGTGAAGGCAGAACAAATGTTGAAGATGAAGACTGCAGTGGACAACTGTCAACCTCACGGATGGGTGCATGAACTCGTAAAATCTGATAGAAGTTTATCCATGAAAATGATTGCAGGAGAACTGTACATCAATCGAGGAACGGTTCGTCTAATAATAACATTGCTGATAATTGGATTCTGCATCACGATAATGCACTATCCCATACTGCTCTGTCAGTACAGTAATTTCTAACCTCAAAACAAATTTCGGTACTACCAGAGCCACCTTATTCACCAAATATTGCTCCGTGCAACTTTTTTCTCTGTGAAAGAGTCAAAATGGCGGTCAAGGACACCATTTTCAAATAACACAAGATGTCCCAAGAGCTGTGACGAAGGTCTTGGAGGATATTACAGAAGATTAGTTCCAGAAATGTTACCATCAATGGCAGAAGTGCTAAAGAAAGTGTGTGCAATCAGAAGGGAACTTTGAAGGAGACAACACGAAAATTGACTAAAACTGTAAGCAACATTTTTTTTCACATCAGTGTCATTACTTTACATTCGCACCTTGTATACTGCCATGCCCCCTTTATTTCTGTTACAGAAACCAGTATTATTTTGAAAAGAACTGTGCACTTTCTTTCTGTTTCCAGCGATTATATGTAAGATACATTGTATATGTTGGTAACAGTGCAGGTTTCTAGCGTCTGTAAATGATTACCTTTGCAAGTATTTACTTTTGTGTTCTGAAGCAGTTTGTTCACATGTTAATAAACGTTTGTTTCCCAAGTGCTACATATATTTGTGGAAATACATATTTTTTTAGTGTGCCACACATCAAGAAATTCAATAAAAGGAAATTCTGTGGTAACCAGTTGACAAACAAAACAAGCCACACTGTTGAAAGTAACCTACGTGTCAGTTCTTCAGTGAAGAAATTCACATGTGGCACGCCTCCTGGTGATTCAAATTTTTGTGTTAAAAATGACGCTGTTTGTAGTGGATTTGTTGTTGTTGGTGTGGGTATCTTATCTTCTTTGATAAAGGAAGTGGAAAAATGTAAACAATGTGATGGTGTAGGCTGTCTGGAACTAACTGAACAACAAAGTAGCAGGAAGGGTTTAGCGCCAAAATTAGTTGGTCTGTGTAGATCCTGTAATAAATCTACCTCGAAAATGACTTCGAACATTGTGCATAATTCATATGATGTGAATTTGAAGTTCGTGTACGCAATGCGTGCAATAGGAAAAGGAAAAAAAGGCTGCACAAACGTTCTGTCATTTGATTGATCTTCCTCCTCCCAGTAGGTTCAGCAAGTACATAAGAATACTTTTAGGTGCCTTGACGGTTGTGTCTAAAGCATCTATGAAATGTGCAGTAGAAAAAACTGTTAATATTAGTGAAACAAGGGACATTGCTGTTGCACTTGATGGGACATGGCAACATCGAGGACATCGTTCCTTGAATGGTGTTTTAAGTGCTACTTCTGTGGAGAATGGAAAAGTTTTTGATGTTGAGTGCTTATCTAATTATTGCCACACCTGCCATAGTAACACTGAAGGACATATTGAACATCAGTGTTATAATAATTATGATGGTTACAGTAGAGGTATGGAGAGTGATGGAGCTCTAAAATTATTTCAGAGGTCAGTGCCCGTTCATAACCTTAGATATACAAAGTACCTAGGTGATGGGGAATCTAAAGCTTTCAATAAAATTAATGAGTTCAATGTTTATGGTGATAGCTTCGTAACAAAACTGGAGTGTTGTGGACATGTGCAAAAGAGGATGGGTGCTAGATTGAGGAAGCTAAGAAGAGAAATGAAAGGAAAATTGCTATCTGATGGAAAATCTCTGTCTGGCTGAGACAGATTGACAAAAACTGAAATAGACCTCCTTCAGAGGTATTAAGGACTGGCCATTAGACAAACTGCACCTCTGAATGATGATACAGCAATGAGGAAAGCTGTATGGGCCACCTACTTTCATAAGTTGTCCACAGATGACCACACTGTTCGTGGACTTTGCCCTAAAGGAGTAGATTCTTAGGTGTGCTTACCAAAAAGCAAAAGAAAGTGGTCAAATATACTATCAAAATATCATAAGCATTATCTTCTTGAGCCTGTTATGAATGAAATAAAACCAATTTTTAGAGACTTGAGTGGACCCTGTTTTGCTTAGTACCACATTTACTAGAATCTAAGATGCACCTGAAAAATGAGACTCGAAATCCAGGAAAAAAAATTTTCCCGAATCTAAGCCGCACCTGAAATTTGAGACTTGAAATTCAAGGGGAGAGAAAAGTTTTAGGCCGCACCTCCAAATCGAAACAAAGTTGGTCCATTGTAATATGAGACACAATTTAGGTCAAATGAATGACGATACAGCTACAGTAGTTTGGTTCGAGTCGTAAGCTCAGTAGTTAAGCTTTACCAGGTAGCCATTACTATGCGTCAGGCGCTCCGTCCGTATTATACGGGTACCCTTCCTCTTTCGCGTACTTCGTTAGCGAAACAATGGCAAGAGACTGCTATTTACTGTTACCTACACTCCTGCTTTCTTTGAGAATGATCAACAAGAACCAAATAATAGACAGCGTACGATAGAAGATATTCTGAACGGGAGTTTAGCGAAAATTTTTCTCCGTTTGAAAATCTTTGCAGGCACCTCGTTAGTACATTACATTCTGCACTGAAATTAGTCATCTTCGATTTAAAAATCTAGTCAATTGCCGTGCTTCATTTCTGACTGTATCACTATTAGGCATTAGAATAATACAAATATAAATATGGGATGATATCTATATTTTTCCGTGTTTGCTGTTGTCTCACTCTAGTTTCGTAGTTTATTAGGCAGACAGGATTTAAATGAGTTAGCAGCAAACACGAAAGAATACATGGCAAAATGTTTATATTCTAATTATTCTTATGTGAAGAGAATACTGCATGCTATTCACAATTCATAAAAGTTCCTATAAGGAACCATCTCTTCTCACAGTTAGGAAAAAATTCAGAACGTAGAGTTGGCCATATTGACAAACATCCCAAACAGTCTTGCCAGTCGGATTTTCGTAGTGCATTGAAATGCTGCTACATTCAAAGGTGCACAATACGGAATTTGTATTTACTTCGTTGGATAATGTATGAAAATGCAGTGGTCGAAACTCGAGGCGGAGGAAAAACTTGTCTGCCACCCCTTTTTCTTTTTCTTTTTCTTTTTTTTTTTTTTTAATACACTCATGCAGAGGGTTTGGCGCCAGTATTTATCTTTGTGCCTGCAAAGCATGCCTGTGTAGCGCTACATATATTCGACAGCAGAAGTTAGTTGTGGCGGCACCTACCATTTTCCAGAACTTCCGCTTACTTTGCACTCAATTCTAAGCCGCAGGCGGTTTTTTGGATTACAAAAACTGGAAAAGAAGTGCGGCTCAGATTCGAGTAAATACGGTAAATGTCTTCATGGGGGCACTCAGAATACAAATGAAAGTTTCAACCATTCCATACGGGAAAGATTACTCAAGAATGTTTTTGTAGGAATAAATACATTAATAGTTGGTGTACTAGATGGTGTGCTATGTTTCAATGATGGAGTGATAGGAAGGTAGGAAGTCCTGAGAAATTTAGGCATAAAATGTGGCTCTAGAAATTTAGGCATAAAATGTGGCTCTAATATGAAAGATCAATTTCTTCTGTGTGACAGACAACGGGTGCATGAAGCTGAGAGATTCGCTCTTCAAGTTACCAAAGAAGCAAGAAGTGCTAAAAGGAATGCCAAGAGGAAGCTTGAAGATGAAGAAAGGCTGCAGGATGTAGACTATGCTTCAGGAATGTTCTGAGGCACAGTTTAATTGGACTCATATGTTCATTCGCAATTTCCCGCTAGTTGTTTTCTTCAGAATTCAGGTACAAATATTTCCTAAAGTTTATAAAGCATTGCTCTCATTTTTTCTGTAACTTTCGGTAGTCCATACTTATGTAGTAGACCTAAGCTTTATTGCAGAATCAGCTAAATCATAGAAAAAATAACATTTTTATTAGGAAAAAATTATAAATATTAAATGTAAGATGTGATACTTTTTTATCCTTGTAATATACGTAATAGGTGGAATTAAATAGGTCTAGTACCTCAGCCATGTCATGCATGTCTGGTGAAAATTTGGTCTCCTTCAAATGTATAACATTGGATCAAATGGTACCTCAGTTTGAGGAAGAATTTCCTTGTTACTTTTTTTAAATAACTCTAAGCAGGTTCAAAAATATTCAAAATACTTCTAATTTGTTTAGAAAGTGTGATCTATTACCTGATATCAACAAAAAAATCTTAAAACATATACATTATAAACAGTGCCTGAAAGAAATAGGTGTTGATTTTTACATAATATTGAGCTGGAAAAATGCCGTGTATCCTTAAGTGTGAACTGCCAGATAGCTGTGTAGATTTACACGAGAAATATCGTCTGGTTTGCACTGCTGATGTAATGATGTGAGGGGGCTGAATGCATTTTTTTTTCCAAATTTAATGTGCCATTATCAACAGAATGATTGCATGCAGATCATTATATTGGCGTGTGAGGTTTTGGGATTGACATTTATTTTTTTATCGCGTATCTTGAGACTTTGAGCCAAAGCTCATGGGATGAGGTGGTACCTAGTTTACAGAAAGCTGAATATATAATTTATAAACAAAAAATTACAGAATTAATAAAATATGAAATTAAGAGAAATTAGGATAAATTACATGTTGCATAGAGAAGTTCTCATGTATTGTGAGGGTCTCCTGTGTGGAATTCTAGCATACCACAAGGTAACCTTTGTGTGTGGATTTGAATACTTAGGTGTATCACTCTTTTTTTCTGCCCTGCTGGGAAATTTGGAAAACAAACCCTGGAGAAATCTTGTTTTTTGTCTCAGTAGATGAAACAGTTTGTTTACTGGGATTTCCTGCATCGTCGCTGGCTGGGTGCAGCTTAATACATGCACCGCTTCCCTACTCCCTCATTCTTACTGCTTCTCCACTTCCTACCACTCCCCTCAGCTTGCAGTCAGTGCTGCCACCACTTCTTGCCACTAGCCTAGTAGCTGCCGATGGGTGGCGTGAGGGGTGGTTTGTTTTGATATGATTCTTGGAGATTGTTGACCCAGTGGCTGGAGACAACGGTCATATGTGCACGAGTTGTGTCTGAGTGATTGTGTGAATATGTGTGTGTGTGTGTGTGTGTGTTATTTTCCAAGAAAGGCTATGGCCAAAAATTTAGTTGTGAGAGTGTGACTGTCTTTTCTACGTGTCTGTCCATGGTTCAGCGATCATCTTTACGTTGAGTTGCTACCTATCTTCATTAGCATTAATTCTCAGAGTATTTGCACAAATTGATGGATTTATCACCACCATCTCATTTCATCAACATAATGTCAGTGACTTGTGTAAAGCTGGCCACATGAATGGACTTCCATGATGGGCCAAAACCACAGGCCATTTCTGTGGGTCTCTCTAACGGATTGGGTCTGCCGATTTGAAGCCCATCGTTTCCCAATAATGTGCAAGCCCTGCCCATCGGATCTAGTCTCGCCGATCTGCTCCCAGGCCGGCTCTGTTTGTGTGTGGTATAATGCAGTGGGTTTTCGTGATTTATCCGAGGACTCAGGACTGTGGTGCTCCTCGGCAGGCCAGAGGCCACGGGCGATGGAGTTCAGGAATTGTGACTTTCTCACTGCAAGTACAGTGTGCGGTACATTGTTTTATAAACATTTTATTTATTCTAGTACATTTTGGGGCTTAGAAAATAATTTATACAGGATGTACATCTTTTTTTTTTTTTTTTTTTTTTTTTACAAACATTCAGTACGCGAATCATGAGTGACCCGGCAGACATCAATACAATAATCGAATTCGTGCCATACCTGTCCCAGCATGGCATCGTCGATTGTGATATTTGTTTCTCGTATTCTCTCCCGGAGCTCCGCTACATCACGTGGTAGAGACCATACATACACCGGATCTTAAATGTGTCCCCACAGAAAAAAAGTCACACGGAGTGAGGTCTGGTGATCAGGGAGGCCATTTCATGAAACAGCTGTTCCCTTCTGTAGCACGGCCAGTTCATCGATGCGGCAGCTCCGTATTCAGGTACCCGCAAACTTCACGATGAAAATGGGGGGGAGCCCCATCCTGCTGAAAGATGAACGGAGAGCCCAATTGCATCTGAAGCATCAGCCATTGCTGCAACAAATCCGAGTAGGAATATCCAGTGACAGTTCTCTTGGCGAAGAAGAATGGCCCGTACAGTTTTCGACACAACAAAGCACAAAAAACATTTACATTTAGCGAATCACACCCAAATTCAATGCATTCGTGTGGATGCTTTGCACCCCAGATTCGACAATTATGCCTGTACACTTTCCCATTAGTGTGAAAAGTGGCTTCATTGCTAAAACTTAAGCGATCAAAAATGCCATCCCCGTCCTTATTCAATTGTTGCAACTGTGAACAAAACTCAAAACACTTGTCTTTGTCGTTGTTATTGACCTTCTACCCTAGCTCCAATCTGAATGGTTTCATAGACAACTTCTGTCGCATGACTTGCCACAGTCAGTGGAGCCATTTCGAGTTCATGGGTTGCACGACGCACCAATTTCTTTGGACTCCTTATGAATGTCTCTCATATGCAATCCAAATTCACTTCACTCACACTGGGATGTCTGCTTCTCTGTGCTGGGCACAAGCAACCCGTCATAATAAATTTGTTGTGCCTTCCTTATTGGTGGTTTCTTACCGTACTTTGTTCTAAACATCCATTGAACAGCTGTAGCAAACACTTTGTTTGTCGAACTCCAACACGCAGAAAGCTCGCTCCGCACCTGAACTTGCAATGTTTATGACTGGTGTTATCGGCAAATCACCAAAGTATGCTGCGTTGGTATACATGAAAAAGAACTTTCAGGTTTTCCTTCAAAAAGACATATGTGTGATATCTGTGCTATGTTTGGTTCTTGTGCAATAAATAATTGAAAGTGTTCCCAGATGTAATGTACACCCTGTATATTAGAAAGTATGAGCGATAGGAAGAACAACTTGTGGCAGTCACAGGCGGTTTGTATGCTATGTACCTGTATATTTTGGCCTGCCTTATATACTACTTTCAATAGGCCTACTTTTTTCTGAGGTTATTTCTGAAATCAGTGTAGGTATTTTAAATCTGTCTTGCGACTCCAAGGAAATGCGTATTTGTGTCACCAAATATGTTTAGTTTTGTTGAAATAAAATAACATCAGTGCTCTTCATGGAATATTATATACCATTGTCTTTCTTTCTCCATCTAAAAAGGGGAAGAAATACAGAAGTCCTTACATTTTTTTTGTGAACTTATGTCTTTACTTGCCCTTGAGACCTCGAAATTTGTCAGGGAAAAATGCTAAAACTTGCTGGAAATCAGGGAACGTCACTTGGGGAAACTTGCGGCAACCCTGAATGTTCACAAGCTGGCACTGCAGACCTTGCTGACTGCATTTTTCAGGGATGAGAATATTCTTGCCAAGTGCACAGAATTGCCACAAACTATAACACCATATGAGATAACAGAGCAAAAGTAAACAAGCTTTTGTGTTTGTGTCCAAGACATAGTGTATAGTGAAGACAGAAGTGTTCATTTTCTGCTTAAGGTGTTGAACATGATACTTCTGAGAGAGCTTTTCATCTATTTTCAGTCTTAAGAATTTAAAATGTCTGTTCGACCAGCTCAGGACAAGACTATTTCTATTTTACAAGAGTTCAGTTGTTGGCAGTGAAGTATTAATCCGTTCTCCAAAAGCCATGTGCTGATGTTGCCAACTACCTCGTCAGCTAGATGATTTACGTTATGTTCAGTGTTTTCCGAGAGAACACATGTCCGAATATACAAAAGCTTTCGTTTGCATTTGCAGTAGGTATGGAATAAAAAAAAAAAAAAAAAAAAAAGCAGAAGTCCCTGTTTGTGTTTCCTATAGATAGTGGATATAACAACAGCTCCTTTAAGTTATGTTTTCAGATTATTTTTGATGCCACAATTTCCACTCACATTGCTACTTTTGTGTTTTCTTCTTGCTTAGTACTCTTGATACATTTTGTTGAAAGTTTGACTATGGTTCCTGCTACTAGGTGCGAGGATACAAGTGAGTTGGCTTCCATTCGGACGTCTACGATGAGACGATGGACAGGGTGAAAGGCCTCGGCGTTGATACCGAGTGCACTGGTGGTGGTAGAATACAGCACGACCCCAATGCCAACGTCATCAAAGCGTACAGCTACTCACAGGTGATACCAAAAGCAGTGAGTTGTAGAAATGACAGTATGTGTCATCTTGAGCTGTTATTCAACTTAATTTTTTACTGTGTGACTGGTTTCAGTTGAAGACCATTTTCAGGCACCTGTTGTATATACATCGTGGATACGGGAAAATTTGGGATGAAAAGAATGTTTGAAAATTATAGTAACAATACAAGCAACACTTACAGAATTTGATTACCAGCAAAAACTATATATATCAAAAGAATACAATGTCAGAAATATAAATTAAATATCCACAAGCATTGTATGTATTGTTACTACAATTTTGAAGTATCCATTTTGCCTGAATTTTTCCTGTTTCCATGCTGTGGGTACAACAGGTCCTCAAAAATGGTCTTTGACCAAAACTGGTTGCATCATAAAAAAAAATATCATCAGCTTAAGATTAAAAGAATCGATTTCTGTGATTTTATCCTTGCTCAAATGGAAACAGATGAATCTTTCATTTCAAAGATTGTGTTTAGTGATGAAGCAACTTTCCACACTAACGGGAAAGTCAACCGTCACAATGTCTGTGTATGGGGCACTGAGAATCCGCGGGAAACAACTCAGTACGAACATGACTCGCCTAAGGTGAACGTTTTCTGTGCCATTTCAGCCAATAAAGATTTTGGTCCCTTTTTCTTCGAAGGTGCTACTGTAACTGGACTACAGTATCTGGAGATCTTAGAGAATTGGCTGTTCCCTCAGCTCGAACAAGAAGCACAATAATTCGTATTTCAGCAGGATGGAGCGCCACCACATTGGCACTTATCTGTCTGTAACTACCTGAACGTCAACTACCCCAGGCGATGGATCAGCCGCCAGGCAGCCCGTGACAGAGCACTTCGTCACTGGCCTCCAAGAAGCCCTGATCTTACCCCCCTGCGATTTTTTCTTATGGGGGTATGTTAAGGATATGGTGTTTCGGCCACCTCTCCCAGCCACCATTGATGATTTGAAATGAGAAATAACAGCAGCTATCCAAACTGTTACACCTGATATGCTACAGAGAGTGTGGAACGAGTTGGAGTATCGGGTTGATATTGTAATGTTATGGAATGTATATTGTACTGGTTGTTACCTATCTCGTTTCTTGATAACTGAATGATGTGGAATCTTACGCGGTATATTGTGGTAGGACCACATTCGCACCACGTGTTTGTAATTGATAATAATATGAGTAGTTCCAGCACAATTTCAGCAAGGCTTATTTATTAGTAGCTGCTGAAAGATTACACACTGCAGATCTCGTTTGTCTAGGGGTTTTGTCTGCAAAACATTACTCTAACAAGCCTGGCCTGGGTTTTCTTCTTGTTTGAAATAAACACTACCGGGTTCGAATTACTTTCGGCTAAAAATAATATTTATTCGTACTCTTTGTTTAGTAACTACAATATTTTCACTTCGAACATTGATACCCTAAAAATGCATTATACTGTACTGGTCACTTAAACACGTCCATCTCCCTCCAATACCGACAAAGAATTGGCGTGCAAGCCAACATGTGCCCGGAAGTTGCAGACATTCCTGCATTCCAGATTCTTTGGTCTTCTGACCTTAATACACTCCAAAGACACATATAAATAAATACATATAAATATACCACATTTATCATCTCAAACAAATCCATTATTTATCATAAAAGAAAATATTCATAAATAAATAAATTAAACACATTGTATGGCAACATAATGAAGTTACCTTAACTCTCTACTGTGGGCATCGTACTTTTCGCATGAGATAAACTTTATCTCTGACAGTTAATTACATTACAATAGCCCACCAGGACTTGCAAGTGTACCTTGGTCCACTTGTCAGTCTGATACAGAAATTGCATCATTGTCTTGGCTTGTATACAACTTTTTATCACAACTGTAGTAAACTGTTTATTCTTTCATCAACCATTGACTTCTTCCTTTGTCTCACAACATAAATACATATGTCGATTTGTTGCCCAGAAATTTACTATAAAATAATACTAAAGTTAAAACATTTTCTCATATTAGAACAAACATAGTACTAACTCCTATATCATCAGTGAGTTTGCAAAAGTATTTCAATTCAACAACACTATTCTCTCATGAGCCTTGTGAATTATGTTATATCAAAATTAAGAGGCAAAATAAGCCAACAAAGTATCTTTATGGGGTTATAAACAGAGCTGAATAAAACCAGTTATGGTGAGCATGATGTAAAACAAAGGCACACTTGCATATACAAGAAAATATATTCTATTAACTATACAATTATTTTTATTTATTTATTTTTTTTTTTTAGCATTATGGTCTATTTAAGTGAATGAACAAATTTCAAAATTTATGAGATTTGCTATTCTCAAACTGTGAGGGTGGGTGACATGTCTTGTCTCCTAGCATCATCAATAAAATAAAATCCCTTATTTATCAAGTTTACATATTTTGCAATTCATTAAATACTGTAAAATTACTTTAAAAAACACATAGGAATCATGAAATCTAATCTTATAATATAATTACGTGACAATCAGTCTAGATACAACATCGTTTTGCATGAGATGTGTTACATGGCATAGTATGGTGACTGCATTTTTTTTCTTTCTTTCTTTACTTCCAGTAAAATTCTTTCCAGATAAAGGCATGTTTTTAGGCTCAGTTTGCTCTTTTCTCAATATACGGCTTCAAAGAAACAACATTCCTAAGACCAAACAGCTTTCTCGACTTGGGATATACTAATCGGTACGCATTTGGATGGGGTTCTCAATAATCTCAAATGGCCCAATGTAAATGTCAAAGAACTTCTTGAGTTCTGCTGTTAGTAACTTTGATCGTTCGTGGGATTTCACTAAGACATGGTCACCTACTCTGAATGTGGTAGCCTTTATTTTCCTATTATGTCTGTTTTTCCTAGCTTCACCTAGTTTCTTCATGGTTTTCTTTACAATCTCTTCACGTTCTTTCATTGATATTAAGCTACATTGTGGAAAGTCTATTAATTCAGAAATAAGATTTGCTGGTCTGAGGTGAAACATAATTTCATATGGTGAAAACCCAGTAGAGCTATGCTGCAAGCTGTTCATGATATCCTCGAAGTTGTTTACATGGTCGGACCAACTAGGATGTTTGTGACTACAATATGTCCTACAAAGTCTCCCTATTTCTCTCATGTACCTTTCTGCTGGGTTTGAAGATGGGTTGTACATGGATATCAAGATATGTTTTGTGTTAGTTTTTTTCCATGAATGCTTTCCAGTTTTTTGAAACAAATTGTGAACCATTATCAGATAGTATAGCTTTAGGTTTCCCTACACTCTTGAAGTAATCTCTCTCAATTTTTGCAATGATCTGTTTACTTGTAGCTTTTCGCACAGAATAAAGTTTAATTAGTTTGGAAAATACATCAACCATGACGAATATAAAACAATGGCCACCTTTGCTTTTAGGTAAAGGTCCATAAAAGTCTACAGCTACTAAATCTAATGGTTTATCTGGAATGATGTTCTGCATTTCTCCCTGACATGTTCTGTTGCTTACTTTTACTCTTTGACATTTGTCACATGTTGATATTTCGTTCCTCACCTTCTTTACCATGTTATAAAAGTAGATATTTTCTTGTAACTTTTTTTACACATTTCTGTATTCCACAGTGACCATAACTCTCATGGGTGTACTTCATTAATTTGTCTGCCTCACACTCTGGCCAACATAGCTTCCAATTGTCAGAGTCCACATCTGTTCTTCTAAAGAGTGTTCCCTTAAAGACCTTATAGTACTTGTCAAGTTTATCATACCCTCTTTTGCCTAAACAGTCCTTAACCAATTTCCAATTAGGATCGTTATTCTGTCCCCTCCTGATGTTATTGCAAAGTGTCTTTATGAGCTTTTCATCCTGGATTCCCTTCATGTATCTTATTTTAAATTCCTTTTCTTCCTCTTGATCAAACATTTCCTGATCTCCTCCTACTGGTAACCTGGATAAAGCATCAGCTACTACGTTTTCTGATCCCTTAATATACACAATTTCGTAATCAAACTGTTGCATGAACATTGCCCACCTGGTTAATCTACTGTGATATAGTCTACACTCCTGCAAGTAACTTAAAGCTTTGTGGTCTGAATAGACTTTTATCTTGTGTCCTAACAGGTATGTTTTAAATTTTGTAAACGCCCAGTGTACTGCGAGTAATTCTTTTTCTGTGACAGTGTACGTTCTCTCATGTTTAAGTAACATTCTGCTGGCAAATGCAATTGTACAATGAAGATTTTTTTCATTCACAATTTTCTCCTGAAATAGTTCTGCTCCTAGTCCATAATCACTACTGTCAGTGTGAAGACAAAATGGCAAACTAAAATCTGGTCTGTGTAAAAGACTGTTCTTACAAAGTTCATTCTTAATTTTATCAAATGCTTTCTGGCACTCTTCAGACCAATTCCATGGAGTATTTTTTCTAAGTAAGTTGCTTAAACATGTTACATTAAGGCATTGTCCATTTACATATTTTCGATAGAATCCACAGAGTCCGTAGAAAGACTTTAATTGTTTCCGGTTTCTAGGAGATGGAAAGTTTACGATAGATTTTATTTTCTCCGGATCTGCACTTATCCCTTCCTTAGTAATGACATGACCTAAAAATTTGAGTTCTGACACACCAAATTTACATTTTTCCAGTTTTAATGTCATACCACCTCTTCTGAGTTTCTCACACACCTTCTTCAATAACTTCAAATGATCCTCCCAACTTTGATTTGAAACTAATATATCGTCTACATAAATTGTTAATTCTGACACAACTTCTTGGCCAAGTACATAGTCTAGTGCCCTTATAAATTCGGCGACTGATGAGTTTAATCCGAAAGGCACTACACAATACTGGTAACATCTCCCATTGTATAAGAAAGCAGTGTACTTTCTAGAACTAATTGCAAGAGGTACTTGATGAAAACCTGAAGTTAGGTCAAGGCTTGACATAATTTGGATATTTTTAAATTTATATAACAACTCATCGATGTTCTCTGGGTGGTCAGTTTCTCTGTATAAACATTTGTTTAACTGTCTGGAATCTAGTACTAGTCTGACTTGTCCATTAGGTTTATTTACAGTGACTAAGGGATTATTATAAGGGCTTATACTCCTCTCAATGATTTCACACACTTCCATCTTTTGCAATTCTTTCTCCACTGCTACCCTTTTCGAGATTGGAATACTGTATGGTTTTGTAAAGAAAGGTTCATGTGGCTTCAACTGTAAAGTACATTGGTATCCAATTACTTTACCTGGTATATTGCTAAATACATCACTATATTCCCACAAAAATAATTTCAAATCTTGTTTTTGGTTCTCAGTTAGTTCTCTAGCCTCGACTACTTTTTCATTTACTAACTTTTCAAACTCTATCTCATCTGTATCGAAATCTGTGACATGGCTTTCAATGTACTCACCTTCTTTTGTAAATTCAATACTGTTCACAGTCTTATTCATACAAAACACATTTGATTGAAGAAGTTTCGTAGTGATGACTTCACCACTTGGTAGAGTCATCATTAATTTCTGCCCTGCCCAATCAAATGCTGCACTTACTTTTGTTATCCAAGACATGCCTAGGATAAAATCCTCTGTGAGATCAGGAATGACCAGACACCCATGTGACCATGATACTCCTTCAATTTCAAGAGTAATAAAAGCCTGACTCCTTATTGATTTACTGTGCTTCCCGGTAGCACCTCTTATTTTAATTCCTACCACAGGTAACTCGACATAATCCTTATTAGTTTTCAGTTTTTTACTTAATGATTCTGATATCCCAGATACTTGACTTCCTGTGTCTACTAAACACTTTCCTTTCCATGATCCTATCTGCACATCAATAAACGGACTGCTTACATCAAAGTCAAATTTTTTGTTAATATTCTCATGTAATAAGTCATCTTCAATTTCACTGAATCCATATCCCTTCCGGTGCTTTCATCCTGGCCTTTGAGGGCAACTGCTTGCCTGAGAAGGTCAAGGTCATGATCTACCGGTGCGATTTCAAGCCCTATGTCCCGCCCCCTATGCGATGCTTCCAGTGCTGGAAATTCGGGCACGTGTCCTCCAGATGCACTGCCAGCCCCACATGTCGCGATTGTGGACGACCCTCGCATCCAAATGCTCCGTGTGCTCCACCTCCCACCTGCGTTAACTGTGGGGAGCATCATTCTCCCTGCTCGCCAGATTGTGCAGTCTACCAACGAGAGCGGAAGATACAAGAAATTAAGACCCTGGACCGTTTAACTTACCAAGAGGCGAGGAAGAAATTAGAATGGCTCAACCCCACACCTATGTTGAGGAGTTATGCTGCTGTAACACTGCAGCCACCAGATCCTGCAAAGACTCCTTTGACAGTTGGCCCACCGAACAGTCATGTTTCGCCTGCCCCACCACCGGTGGGGGCCACTCTCTCTTCCACTGCTCCCAAAACACACAGTTTGGGAGCAGTGCGCCCCAAGCAACCGAGGACGTCGGTCCCCACCTCTCAGCCGGAGCGGCGACAGCCCTCTCCGGCTCCTCAGCCGGGGAAGCGACAGCTCTCTCCGGCTGCTCAGCCAGAGACGCAACAGCCTCCTCTGGCCTCACTTGTTCGGAAGGGATCCCTTGGGGGAGTCCCTTCCAAGGACTTCCCCAGTGTCTCACAAGACACTAGCCAGTGGCTGAAGAAGCCACCAGCTGCTGGTCGAAGGGCTTCACGCTCTTCCTCTGTTCCTGATAATGCGTCAGGAAAGCCCTCCCAGCATGCCAACCCTCCTCCGAAAGACAAGAGAGAGAAGAGGAAGCTCTCCAAGAAGGATAAGGACCCAGTGGTTCCCGCACCAACGCTTCCTGTCAGCTCAGCCTCTGAGGATGAGGTCGAGCTCTTTGCGTCCCCTGATGACCTGGATCTCTCCGTCTCCTCAGAAACGATGGCCGTAGCGACGTCCGTCACTCAGTCGGTGGCAGCATGTGACCCTGCCCAGTAATTTGCCTTTTCAGTGCCTGAATGCCTCTACAGGACACGCTTTGTACAATCCTCCAGTGGAATTGTGGCGGTTATTTTAGCCATCTACCTGAGCTGCGTCAGCTTGTAAGCTTGACACCTGCTTTATGCATTGCTCTCCAGGAAACCTGGTTCCCGGCAATGCGGACCCCTGTCCTCCGTGGATACAGGGGTTATTACTGCAACCGAAGCACTTAAAATAGTGTGTCAGGTGGAGCCTGCGTGTATGTCCTTACCTCTGTATATAGTGCTCCTGTGCCCCTTCAAACATCTTTGGAAGCTGTGGCTGTCCGCATAAGGACTACCCAGGACATAAACGTCTGCAGTGTCTATCTCCCTCCAGGTGGTACAGTCTCCCTGACCGAATTGGCTGCACTTGTCGCCCAACTTGCCACGCCTTTTCTTCTCCTTGGGGATTTTAACGCCCACAATCCCCTGTGGGGTGGATCGAAGATTACTGGCCAAGGCAGAGATGTCGAGAATCTCATCTCCCAACTTGATCTCTGCCTCTTAAACACTGGCGCTGCCACGCATTTCAGTGTGGCGCATGGCACGTTCTCGGCCATAGATCTGTTGTTGTGCAGCCCAGGGCTTTTACCATCGGTCCACTGGAGAGTCCATGATGACTTGTGTGGTAGTGACCATTTTCCCATCTTCCTTTCACTACGCCAGCGTCGATCCCATGAACGCCTGCCTAGGTGGGCATTTAGCAAGGCAAACTGGGAAACATTCTCCTCTGCTGCCACTGTTGCATCTCTCCCCCACAGTACCATCGATGTGGCGGTTGAGACACTGACTGCAGCGATTGTTTCCGCTGCAGAACGTACCATTCCTCGTTCGTTAGGGTGCCCCCGGCGAAAGGCAGTGCCTTGGTGGTCTCCGGAGGTCGCTGAATCCATTAAAGAACGTCGGCGGGCTCTTCAGCGACATAAGTGGCACCCGTCTTTGGAGAACCTCATTTTCTTCAAATGTCTCCGTGCTCAGGCACGGCGGCTCATCAAGAGGCGGAAACAGGAGCGCTGGGAGAGGTACGTTTCCACCATTGGTTCCCGTACTTCACCCTCCCAGGTGTGGATGAAGATTCGGCGCATCTTTGGAGTGCAGCACTCTACAGGTGTCCCAGGGCTTACCATCAACGGGGCGGTATCCACCGATGCTGATGCAATCGCCGAGCATTTCGCACAGCACTATGTTCGGGCCTCTGCGTCGGGGAATTACCCGCCTGCGTTTCGCGCGCTTAAACGCCAGGAGGAAGGCAAACGGCTTTCTTTTGCTTCTCGCCACCCTGAGACGTATAACGCCCCATTTAGTTTGTGGGAACTCCAAAGCGCCCTGGCACAGTGCCCCGATACGACCTCTGGGCCAGATGGCATCAACAATCAGATGCTCAAACACCTGTCCCCGGTCTGTCAGCGATGTGTTCTTGCCATCTTCAACCGCATATGAGGCGATGGTGTCTTTCCGTCGCAGTGGCGAGAAAGTACCATCATTCCGGTGCTGAAGCCTGGTAAGGACCCGCTTACTGTGGATAGCTATCGACCCATCAGCTTGACAAATACTCTGTGCAAGCTACTGGAACGTATGGTGAGTCGACGGCTGTGTTGGCTGCTCGAGTCTCGGGGTCTTCTGGCTCAGTGCCAGAGCGGCTTCCGTCAGGGCCGTTCCACCGCCTATACTTTGGTCTTTCTTGAGTCTGCAATCCGCACTGCTTTTTCCAGGCACCAACACCTTGTCTCCCGCTTTTTTGACCTCTCCAGAGCATATGACACGACGTGGCGGCACCATATACTCGCCACGTTGCACGGATGGGGTCTCCGGGGCTCTCTCCCCATTTTTATTCAGAATTTTTTATCTGTTCGGACATTCCGCGTTTTAATTGGCACATCCCATAGTTCACTTCATATCCAGGAGAACGGCGTTCCACAGGGCTCAGTATTGAGTGTGCCCCTTTTCCTTGTGGCCATAAATGGCCTTGCAGCAGCAGTTGGGTCGTCTGTCTCACCCACGTTATATGCTGAAGATTTCTGCATCTTGTTCAGCTCCTCCACCATTAGTGTTGCAGAACGTGGGTTGCAGGGAGCCATACGCAAGGCGCAGGCATGGGCCCTATCTCGTGGGTTTCAATTTTCTCCTGCAAAGACTTTTTTTATGCACTTTTGTCGGTGCCGAACTGTCCATCCCCACCCTGAGCTCTATCTTCAGGATGCCATTCTCAGGGTTGTTGACACTTACCGTTTTCTGGGATTGCTGTTCGATGCCCGGCTTACTTGGCTTCGACATATTCATCAGCTCAAGCGTCAGTGCTGGCAGCATCTGAATGCCCTTCGCTGCCTCAGCAACACAACTTGGGGTGCCAATCGTAATACGCTGCTGCAGCTCTACAAAGCCCTTGTGCTGTCCCGGCTTGATTATGGGAGTGTGGCGTATGGCTCAGCGTCGCCCTCAGCATTGCAACTGCTGCACCCCGTTCACCACTGTGGGGTTCGACAGGTGACAGGAGCATTCCGCACCAGCCCTGTGGACAGCATACTTGTGGAGGCAGGTGTCCCTCCACTGCGATTGAGGCTCCAACATTTACTGGCCGCTTATGCTGCCCATGTTTTTAGCTTGCCTGGGCATCCAAACTATCGTCTCCTGTTCCCACAATCGGTCGTCCATCTTCCTGAACGTCGGCCCCGGTCAGGTTGTACGATCGCGGTCCGTGTCAAAGAGCTTCTCTCTGGGCTTAGGGTTTTTACAGTTCCACCTCCTTTCCGGGCCACTTTGCGGACACCCCCATTGTGTGTTCCTCACCCTTGCCTTCGGCTCGACTTGGCACAGGGCCCGAAGGACTCCGTCCCTCCAGAGGCCTTCCGCTGCCGTTTTTATTCCATCTTGGCCACGTATCAGGGCTCTGGCATTGTATACACTGACGGTTCGATGGTTGCTGGTCGTGTCGGATATGCGCTTACTCTAGGGGACTATTCTGAACAACGTTCCTTGCTGGATGGCTGCAGCGTTTACACAGCTGAGCTGGTCGCCATCTTTTGTGCCCTAGAGTATATCCGCTTCTGCTCAGGTGAGTCCTTTGTTATCTGTAGCAATTCCCTGAGCAGTTTACGAGCTCTCGACCAGTATTTCCCTCGTTCTCGTCTGGTGATGGCTGTCCATGAGTCCCTGCATACTCTTGCACGTAACGGCCGCTCTGTGGTCTTTGTGTGGACCCCAGGCCATGTTGGGATCCCCGGCAATGAGAATGTTGACCGCCTGGTGAAAGAGGCCATCAGTAAATCACCTCTGGAGATTGGCCTCCCGGCGACTGATTCGCGGGCACTATTACGCCGCAAAGTTTTCGAATTCTGGGACACTGAATGGCGCAACCTGCCCGTGCCAAACAAACTCCGTCGTATCAAGGAGATGACGACTGTTTGGCGGTCATCCCTGCGAGCCACCCGCAGGGACTCAGTCGTCGTTTGTCGGCTCCACATTGGCCACACCCGACTGACGCACAGTTATTTACTGTGTCGTGAGGATCCTCTTATTATGCGTTCAGTTAACTAAGTAGAAATTAGTAATATCTTATCTCAGTGAGGAACTTGAAACTTTCAGCACAGGTCAGGAGCATGTAGAGGTGCTCTTCCTCTACTTGAAAAGAACAGTTGACCACACACTGAGTAGATAGGTTCCTAGTACAACAGTTCATAATGGGATGGAACCTCCGTGGTATACAGTCACTGTAAAGAAAACGTCTAAAAGAACAGAGATTACTGCGTAATAGGTGTAAAACAAAGTGTAGGATTATAGATTGAGAGACGCTGGATGAAACATGTTTGGCTGTCAAGAGAGCAATGCATGAAGCCTTCAATGGCTACTGTAGCAGAATATTGTCAAATGACATTTCACAAAATCCAAATAAATTCTGGTCGTATGTAAGGGCTGTTAGTGGCACAAAAGTTAGTGTCCAGTCCCTAGCAAGTGAGACAGGAACTGAAATTGAAGGTAGCAAAGTAAAAGCTGAAATTCTGAACTCGATTTTCAAATGTTCCTTTGCAAATAAAAACCCAGGAGAACTGCTCCAATTCAATCCTCGTACACTGAAAAAATGAACGAAATAGGTATTAGTGTCAGTTGTGTTGAGAAACAGTTGAAATCATTAAACAAAGCTCCAGACCCCGATGGAATCGCAGTCAGATTCTATATTGAATTTGTGGCTGAGTTATCCTCTCTTCTCACTGTAATCTATCCAAAAAACCTTACCCAGTTTTTGGAAAAAGTTACAGATCACACCCGTCTACAAGAAGGGTTGTAGGAGTGACAAAACTACCATCCAGTAGCCTTGACATCGATTTGTTGTAGATTCTTAGAAAATATTTTGAGCTCAAACATAATGAGGTATCTCGAACGGAACTACCTTCTCAATATCAACCAGCATGGTTTTCAAAAACATAGATGATATGAAATCCAACTCTCACGTTTCTCACATAACTTGCTGAAAGCGTTGGATCAAGGCAACAGGTAGATAGTGTTTTTTGATTTCCTAACAGTATTTGACTCTGTTCCACACCTACACTGACTGTGAAAAGTACGATCATATGGGGTATCAAGTGAAATTCATAACTGGATTGAGGACTTTTTGATAGGAAGGACACAGCATGTTACCTTGGATGGAGAGTCATCATCAGATGTAGAAGTAACTTCAGGTGTGCCCCAGGGAAGTGTGTTGGGGCCCTTGCAGTTCTTGTCCATTAATGACCTTGCTGTAAATCAGGATTTTTGCAGATGATGCAGTTATCTGTAATGAAGTGCTATTTCAGAGAAGCTGCATAAATATTCAGTCAGATCTTGATGAGATTTCAACATAGTGCAGTGATTGGCAACTTGCTCTGAATGTTTAGAAATGTATAAACTTAGTATCCTGTGACTATAATATTGGTGAGTCACTGTCGGAATCTGCCAACTCGTACAAATACCTGTGTGTAACACTTTGTAGGAATATGAAATGGCATGATCACATAGGTTCAGTTGTGGGTAAAGCAGGTTGTAGACCTTGGTTTATTGGTATAATAATGGGGAAGTGCAATCAGTCTACTAAAGAGATGCTTACAAGTCATTCGTGCGACCCCCCCCCCCTCCCCCCCCCCCCACCACCACCCTAGACTATTGCTAAAGTGTGTGGGACTTGTACCAGATAAGACTAGCAGGAGACATTGAATGTATACAAAGAAAGGCAGCATGGTCACAGGTTTGCTTAATCCATGGGAGAGTGTCACAGAGATACTGAAGGAACTGAAATGGCAGACTGTTGAAGACAGGTGTAAACTATCCCAAGAAAGTGTATTAGCAAAGTTTCAAGAACTGTCTTTAAATGATTACTCTAGGGATATACCACAACCCCCCCCCCCCCCCCCCCCCCCCACATATTGCTCTCACAGGGGTCGTGAAGATAAGATTAGGATGATTACTGCTCACACAGAGGCATTCAGACAGATTCAGACAATCATTCTTCCACGCTCCATACATGAATGAAACAGCAAGAAACCCTGATAACTGGTACAATGGGACTTACCCTGTACCATGCACCTCCTGGTGGATTGCAGATTACAAACGTAGATGTGAACTGACAGTCCCTTACATGTGCATGAGGGAAACATCTAATCACCTTTATTTTACCAAGACAAAAATTATGATTTACTAAAGTTTCAAACCTTGACAGGAAATAATGGATTAGGCTGTCCATAAATTATAAACTAACATTATTGTGATGATGGAAAGTCTCATATAAAGACGTGAAACAAATACTAACAAAGAGATAGAGGGGCTGGCCAGTACAGCCAATAGATACACAAAACATAACAGAAAATTTACGTATCCTAGCTTTTGGAACTTTGTTCCTTCATCAGGGAGGAGAGAGGGGAAAGAAGGGGAAGAAGAGAAAGTGGATTCAGTTACTCACAACCCAGGTTATGAAGCAACAGGGTAGAGGTAAACAGGGAGGGTAGCAAAGATGGAGGCATGGGTGTATACTCTACAGTATGTCAACATGTTGCCTTGACCTGTTTGATAACCAGGTCTGGCTCCAATTTAGTGCACACGGGACATCATCGAACAACTCCAGTGTCTCCCAAAAACAGCATTAACCATCCCTGTTTTGATGACAATGTGAAACAGGCATGGAACTTCATCCCACAAACTCATAACCAGCACAATGCATGCACGTTTGCATGCTTACATTCGGGCAGTTACACTGGATTTCAATGCATTAGTGTATCACATTTGCAATGGTGTATCTCGCACTTATATTATCCTGTGATCTTGCAATGTTAATCACTTAAATAAGTTATATATAAAAACAAAGATGAGGTGACTTACCGAACAAAAGCGCTGGCAGGTCGATAGACACACAAACAAACACAAACACACACACAAAATTCAAGCTTTCGCAACAAACTGTTGCCTCATCAGGAAAGAGGGAAGGAGAGGGGAAGACGAAAGGAAGTGGGTTTTAAGGGAGAGGGTAAGGAGTCATTCCAATCCCGGGAGCGGAAAGACTTACCTTAGGGGGAAAAAAGGACAGGTATACACTCGCACACACGCACATATCCATCCACACATACAGACACAAGCAGACATATATTAAATAAGTTACTTAGACATATATGTTCCTGAAATTTCATTACTCTACGTTAATTACTTTTTGGTGTTGCAAATTTTTTTTTTTTTTTTTTTTTTTTTTCAGTGTACATGATGACTACAATAATACATTATAATGTTTCTCCAGTGGTTTCAACATTAACTTTTTAACAGAAAAGATTTTGCTTACAGTTCATTTTTAAGTTAACATTTCTAAACTTTTTAACAATCCATATTAAAGCTAGCAATAGTAACTATATTAATAATTGCTACTGTAAACAGTTACACATATGGACATCAGTTTTGAATAATGGGTTTTGAGTGTAAATAATGTTTTATGTAAGTGTTTGTATTGATACTTAAAATTAAATGTCATGTAATGAATGTCCACTGTTTTGTTGGATCAAGTTATTTACGAACGCGATGTACTGTGTTCTTCCATTAGAGAATGAGACTGTATTGTTTATCGGTTTCATTACAAAATGCTAATAAGCTTTTAGTTAGAAAACCTTCTATAACTAGAATTATTAATATGAGAAAAATAGGAACAATGAAGGAACGGAAGATCAGTTGCAGAAACAAGAGTAGCTCTGAGTTGCAAGAGTGGTTGCTTTTCCCACCCATGTAATTAACTGGCATTATCACCACTATTAACTTACCGTGGTTTCACATCTCATCTGTTCATTGTTCCCCATGTCCTGCCCTTGTGTTCACCCTTCCTATTAGACCATATATGCCTCTGTTACTGTAATCGATATGTAAACAATATTTATCACATGACCTTTTTTTGTTACAGGTTGTAATATTTGACATTGCAGCTTTTGAAAATGGAGCAGGATGTTGTGCCCTCTTTCCTATTGGAGTGTTTCTCTGTGATCAGAATTGGAGGCAGACAATTCACTTGAACTTCCATTGCTGTTGTTGATGTCTTTGAATCATGTTGTTTCTTTGTGATTAATAAAAAAATTATACAATCCAATGGTTTCTTCACCTTGTCTTTAAAAATTCCAGACCTATTGTTCAAACACATATTTTGAGAGTTATGCATCTGAGCATTTTTGTGGAAAGTGCATTTCACACATACTTTCAAGATAAATTGAATAATGACCCCCATTTTGTGTGTTGGGGAAGATAATTTGATACAGCTAAATGCATATACAGGTACACACATTTGCTCGTGCCTGAGACAAAGTGAGAGTGATTCAAAGGAAGAATTCACTACTTTTTACCTAATTTCTGAATAACTCGTACTTTCGTCAGAAATGTCACAATGCAAAGTTGATTAGATAAAGGGACAAAAATGAGAGCAAAATATAATTTGAATATCAGAAAAAATAACCAATTAGTGTTTGTGTAATACTTTACGGCAAGCCTAAAATTAATTTTTAAGCATTGGGATATCTGGGATGGAATAACAATAATATGGAATAGGATAGCTTTCTGCTCCCCACCTAGAGGAGACACTGAGTGGCAGACTGGCACATTGAAGGAAGATTTTTAGATATTAGAAAGTATGGGACAGTCCTCATCTAGCAGGTGTGGTGGTGTGAGGCCGGGGTGGGAGCAGGTAAAGGCCTAGATATGTGAGACAGAGAGACTAGCAAAGGTTTAGGTAACGGGGTTTACAGGAGTGAAGAATATGTCGCAGCTAGAGTTTCTAGGCTTCGTTCCTGTGGCCCCACACCTCAATGCCCTCCCCTGCTCCCATTCCAACCTCACACACTATTACATCCCCCTAGTACACTTCTCTCTGTCTGTCCACCTCCACACTCCCAACCAGCAGAGACTCCCTATGCTGAGGTGGGCTCTGTCCATTAGATTACACTCGTAAGATGAAAATAAACATTATGCAGCATGAAAGAATTATCTGTGTGGGATGGAAATATGTAGATGTGATGTACGTGCACAGACAAAAAAAAAAAATAAAATAAAATAAAATAAAATAAAAATTACAATGTCAGAAAAATTGAATGATTTATTCAAGAGAAAGAGCTTCACAAATTGAGCAAGTTGGTCCACCTCTGACTCTTGAGCAACTTTGGCATTGATAGATTTGTTGGATGTCCTACTGAGGGACATCAAGCCAAATTCTATCCAAGTGGCACATTGTATTGTCTAAATCATGAGCTGGTTGGGTGGCCCTGCCCATAATGCCGCAGACATACTCAGTTGGGGAGAGATCCCGTGACCTAGCTGGCGAAGATAAAGTGTGGCAAGTATGAAGACAAATTGCGTGTGGGCAGGCATTATCTTGCTGAAATGTAAGCAAATGATGGCTTGTCATGACGAGAAACAAAATGGGGTTTATAATATCGTCAACAGATGTCTGTGTTGTAATGGTGACACAGATGACAACCAAAGAGGTCCTGTTATGAAAAGAAATGGCACAGTAGACCATCAGTCCTCGTTTGGCTGTATGGCAGCCAGCAGCCGGGTTGGTATCGCACTGCTATCTGGTGTGTCCCCAGGCACGTCCCTGGTCTGGAATTGCATTGACTGGAATATAATTGGCTTCAGTGATGAATCCCACTATGAACTGAGCCTCAATGATCATCACAGATGCGTCTGAAGACGCCCCAGACGGTGGGATACCACCGTGAATGCCACATCCCATACGGTCCAACTACCAGGACTGATGATCTGGGGTGCGATTTCTTTTCGTAACAGATCCCTTTTGGTCAACAGACAACTATGCTGTAAGGGTGACATGGATGTCACCCCTACAGCATAGTTGTCTGTTGACAATACTGTACATCCTATTTTGTTTCCCTTCTTGGCAAGCCATACATTGCTTACATTTCAGCAAGATAATGCCTGTCTGCACACAGCTTGTCCTCGTGCTTGCCAAACCCTACCTTGGCCAGCAAAGTTGCTGGATCTCTCCCCAATTGAGAATGTAAGGAGCATTATGGGCAGGGCCGTTAGACCACCTCGGGATTTTGACTATCTACAGTGACATTTGAATAGAATTTGGCATGATGTCCCTCTGTTGGACATCCAACAACTCTATCAGCCAGAGCCAAGCTTGTATAAGGGCCAGAGGTGGACCATCTCATCCAATTTGTGATGTTCTTTCTCTTGAATAAATCATCCAGTTTTTTCTGAAACTGTAATTATTTTTCTGTCTTCACATGTATGTCACATTTACTGATTTCAGCCCTATTTGGTATTTGGATAATTCCTTCAGTACCTAAGTGTTTTTTTGAGTATATAGTATCTGACAGTTTCTTTTTTTTCAGTATGCTTGTCTGCTGCCCATTGCCTGCTCTAACTGGTGAGTAGCAATCTGTCCTATTTCATATTGTTAGAATTATCTTTTGACACTCAATATTTATGATGCAAGCAAACTGTTATTGCCACTTGACATGATGGTGAATGGTACTCTGTTAGCCATTGGCACAAATGGATTGACATGATAAAACAAGGGTCCACAGCTATTACAAACTTTTTGAATGTGATAAATACAGCTTACTGCTGTCAATACTTCTGTTAATTACATTTTTGATCGTTTGTTATTTTCAAGCATACATGTCAGGTGCTACGACACCTTTGAATTACTGCAAATGGACAAAGATGACCAGACTCATTTCTCTTCAGTAGAAACAACTATCGACAAGAGAAGAAACTTAATGTCATTCAAATCTACTTTTTCATTGGTAGAGATTTTTCACTCATGGGATTAGCAGCAGAGATTAAAAAGAAGCAGCAGCAAACAGATCCAAGGCATCCATTGTTTGGAACTCATGTTCTTCCATCACAACTCCTTATAATAGTATCAGCTCTGGAGAACTAAGTCCCAATTCATTTTCTTGTAACAAAATAGATTGCCATTACCTTGCAGTTAAAAATGGGAAGCTTTACATGAATGTCCTACATGCAGTTTTTTTATACTTGTGCTCTTTGAGTTCCTGTCCTAGAATACATTAAAATATTAAAAAATGTGTAAATTAATCTTTGAAACAATCCAAACCTTTCAATGGAAACCAGGAAAGACTTAGAAACATTATCATTAAAAAAAAAAAAAAATCAAGGAAAGATAATGTAAGGAACAATCAGGGAAAGTCTGCTGTACCCTTCCTGTTGTGTACTGTGTTATTGTTATTCTTAATTTTTTAAAATTTGATAATGGCCATTAAAGACCATGCAGAATAGCAATTGCACATTACTAGAAGCTGCCTTTGCATTCTTCCTCCAACAGCCCGTTGTATTTGCTCAGCGTAGAAGCCTTTAAAGTTGTAACTCTGGTCGGTCTGAGACGCCGCCTAGATTTAATCCAGCCTGTCAAAGATCCCTTTGTCATTCCCCTGAACTACGTCAGAAACTTAAAGGTTGTTACCAAGAGTATTAAAAATCTGTTTTGTCAACCTGACCTTCAAACTTTCGTCTTCCTGGCTCGACTGGTGCAGGCAGTATTTCTCGATTTCTGAACAGCTTTTGACTTAGTGCCAGATTGATGCTTATTATCAAAATTGCTACTGTGAGGGGTATCGAGTGAAATTTGTCACTGGAATTGAGGATATTTTGGTAGGAATGACTTACATGTTATCTTGGCTGGGGAGTCATCATCTGATGTAGAAGTAACCTCAGATGTGTCATAGAGAGGTATGTTGTGACCATTGCTGTTCATGTTCATGTACATTAATGACTTTGCAGACAATATTAATAGTAAAGCACTCTTTTCACAGATAGTGCATTTATCTAGAATAAAGCACAGTCTGAAAGAAATTGTACAAACATTCGTCAGATCTTGATAATTTCAAACTTTCTTTTAAATGTTCAGACATGTAAAATCGTGCATTTTGCAAAATGAAGAAAACGCAGTGTGGTATGACTACAGTATCAGGGTGTCTTGCTTGGATTAAGTCTATTCATACAATTACCTGGGTGGAGCACTTTGTAGGGATATGAAATGGAACAGTCATATAGGCCCACTCAGGGGTAAGGCAGGCGAAAGAGTGAGATTTTTTTTGGTAGAATACCATAGAAATGCAGTCATTCTACAAATCATTTGTATAATCCATCCTATAATATTGCTCAAAAGTGTGGGACCTGTATCAAAATGGATTAATGGGTGATTTGAACGCATGCAGAGAAGGGCAGATCAAATGGTCACAGGTTTGTTTGACCCAAGGGAGAGTGTCACAGAGATGCTGAAATAACTGAATTGGCAGACGCCTCAAGATAAGATGTACACTATCCTAAGAAAGTATGCTTACCAAAAGACGACTCTAGAATATGTTACAACCTTGTAACTATTGCTCCCATAGGGACCGTGAGGACAATATTAGATTAATTACAGCATGCAGAGAAAGATTTAAATGGTCTTGAAACATGAACAAGCTTTAATATCTGGTACAGTGAGATGTACCCTCTGTCATACTCTTCATAGTGGTTTGCAGAGTGTGGATGAACATGTGGATAGCATCATCAAGAACGCAATCAATGTGTATCTGAAACTTGAGCTTCTCCTAGTGTGTAGTGTCACAAACGTTTTGACATTATTATACATACTTCTGCCACTGGGGCAATCACAGGTAATGACTAATTTGGCAGTAATATGCAGTGCTAGATTTGTTAAAAAAAAAAAAATAGACTTCTTAACATGTATTTATGGTAAGTAGCACTCTATCATTTCCTATATTTCTAAGTTCCTACCGAGAGTTTCCATAGTTTGATTTAGACTTCTGAAAAAGTTATAACACTTTTCTGAGCTTTTTAAAAGTGTGAATACAACATTTGTGTCTTACCGCTTCAACTAGAGCAAAAGTTCTATTGTACCACATCTCAAAATCTTTGGGTCCAATTTTTTTCGTCATCAGCGGTATACTGTCACAAATCAAGACTTGGTTATGTGTATTGTTAGATTTTGTTTATTATTATTTACGTGGGGTTCATGAGCAATGCAGCTGACTGGGATTCACCTGCTGCAAGTCATAGACTGACTGCTGCTGTGTTCACTGCCTGGGTCAAAGGTGCTGAAAGGATGTGCTCATTGATGCTATGGAGACACTGTTCTGTGTTTTACTTTAATGACAATTATTGTCAGTTTCTTTTTGTTTTGTTTATAAGAAAGGAATGAGGACATCATTAGATCTTTTGAAGAGTACACAACATAAATCACAAAATGTTATATCTGTATTAGCAAAAAATTGGACTACATTGTATGATAGAGATGAAAAAGAAACCGTGATTAAATTCTTTCTGTGTTAGATTCCTGAACCTGCCGATCTTTGAGAGAGAGAGAGAGAGAGGGAGAGAGACAGAGAGAGAGAGAGAGAGAGAGAGGGGGGATGGGATTTAATTGTATCTCCCCATGCAGCTGTAGCATTTTGGCATGTCGTACATTGGTCAGATCATAAGAACCTTGGAGGACTCGTATGTAGGGCATAAGCAACACACACACACACACACACACACACACACACACACACACACACATAATAATAGTCAAGAAAATTTGCAACCGCAAAATATTGCCTCGGTACAGGTCATAGAATCTAATATACAACACAAATATTTCAATATGCATATCCAGTTACTGGAATAGTGTTATTAAGAAATCTGTTGAGAGACAGAAGTTTTTGCTTAAATTCTTATAATTTACACCAGATGATGTACAAAATAAACTCCAAATTACTGTAACAACATAGTGCACAAGGCACATATTCATTTTCTAATTACAACAATCATACCCCAAACTATAACAATTAAAATATTGAAGACCAGCATTTAATTTTAGCTGCTACAAAATTATGTCACAGGCAACAATCATTTAATTCACTTCTTTAACATAACAATTTAATTTAAAAAAGACAACAAATAACATTTTTAAGTACAATATTCAAGTTTAGGTGCTGCAAAGATGCATAACAATCATCTATGTTTCAACATTATCATAAAAAATACAACATAAAAAAGAAGACCTGATTGTAGATCATGGGTGGGCTACGTAAAATAAATGACAAAAATCTCCGTCTCCTCAGAAACGATGGCCGTAGCGACGTCCGTCACTCAGTCGGTGGCAGCATGTGACCCTGCCCAGTAATTTGCCTTTTCAGTGCCTGAATGCCTCTACAGGACACGCTTTGTACAATCCTCCAGTGGAATTGTGGCGGTTATTTTAGCCATCTACCTGAGCTGCGTCAGCTTGTAAGCTTGACACCTGCTTTATGCATTGCTCTCCAGGAAACCTGGTTCCCGGCAATGCGGACCCCTGTCCTCCGTGGATACAGGGGTTATTACTGCAACCGAAGCACTTAAAATAGTGTGTCAGGTGGAGCCTGCGTGTATGTCCTTACCTCTGTATATAGTGCTCCTGTGCCCCTTCAAACATCTTTGGAAGCTGTGGCTGTCCGCATAAGGACTACCCAGGACATAAACGTCTGCAGTGTCTATCTCCCTCCAGGTGGTACAGTCTCCCTGACCGAATTGGCTGCACTTGTCGCCCAACTTGCCACGCCTTTTCTTCTCCTTGGGGATTTTAACGCCCACAATCCCCTGTGGGGTGGATCGAAGATTACTGGCCAAGGCAGAGATGTCGAGAATCTCATCTCCCAACTTGATCTCTGCCTCTTAAACACTGGCGCTGCCACGCATTTCAGTGTGGCGCATGGCACGTTCTCGGCCATAGATCTGTTGTTGTGCAGCCCAGGGCTTTTACCATCGGTCCACTGGAGAGTCCATGATGACTTGTGTGGTAGTGACCATTTTCCCATCTTCCTTTCACTACGCCAGCGTCGATCCCATGAACGCCTGCCTAGGTGGGCATTTAGCAAGGCAAACTGGGAAACATTCTCCTCTGCTGCCACTGTTGCATCTCTCCCCCACAGTACCATCGATGTGGCGGTTGAGACACTGACTGCAGCGATTGTTTCCGCTGCAGAACGTACCATTCCTCGTTCGTTAGGGTGCCCCCGGCGAAAGGCAGTGCCTTGGTGGTCTCCGGAGGTCGCTGAATCCATTAAAGAACGTCGGCGGGCTCTTCAGCGACATAAGTGGCACCCGTCTTTGGAGAACCTCATTTTCTTCAAATGTCTCCGTGCTCAGGCACGGCGGCTCATCAAGAGGCGGAAACAGGAGCGCTGGGAGAGGTACGTTTCCACCATTGGTTCCCGTACTTCACCCTCCCAGGTGTGGATGAAGATTCGGCGCATCTTTGGAGTGCAGCACTCTACAGGTGTCCCAGGGCTTACCATCAACGGGGCGGTATCCACCGATGCTGATGCAATCGCCGAGCATTTCGCACAGCACTATGTTCGGGCCTCTGCGTCGGGGAATTACCCGCCTGCGTTTCGCGCGCTTAAACGCCAGGAGGAAGGCAAACGGCTTTCTTTTGCTTCTCGCCACCCTGAGACGTATAACGCCCCATTTAGTTTGTGGGAACTCCAAAGCGCCCTGGCACAGTGCCCCGATACGACCTCTGGGCCAGATGGCATCAACAATCAGATGCTCAAACACCTGTCCCCGGTCTGTCAGCGATGTGTTCTTGCCATCTTCAACCGCATATGAGGCGATGGTGTCTTTCCGTCGCAGTGGCGAGAAAGTACCATCATTCCGGTGCTGAAGCCTGGTAAGGACCCGCTTACTGTGGATAGCTATCGACCCATCAGCTTGACAAATACTCTGTGCAAGCTACTGGAACGTATGGTGAGTCGACGGCTGTGTTGGCTGCTCAAGTCTCGGGGTCTTCTGGCTCAGTGCCAGAGCGGCTTCCGTCAGGGCCGTTCCACCGCCTATACTTTGGTCTTTCTTGAGTCTGCAATCCGCACTGCTTTTTCCAGGCACCAACACCTTGTCTCCCGCTTTTTCGACCTCTCCAGAGCATATGACACGACGTGGCGGCACCATATACTCGCCACGTTGCACGGATGGGGTCTCCGGGGCTCTCTCCCCATTTTTATTCAGAATTTTTTATCTGTTCGGACATTCCGCGTTTTAATTGGCACATCCCATAGTTCACTTCATATCCAGGAGAACGGCGTTCCACAGGGCTCAGTATTGAGTGTGCCCCTTTTCCTTGTGGCCATAAATGGCCTTGCAGCAGCAGTTGGGTCGTCTGTCTCACCCACGTTATATGCTGAAGATTTCTGCATCTTGTTCAGCTCCTCCACCATTAGTGTTGCAGAACGTGGGTTGCAGGGAGCCATACGCAAGGCGCAGGCATGGGCCCTATCTCATGGGTTTCAATTTTCTCCTGCAAAGACTTTTTTTATGCACTTTTGTCAGTGCCGAACTGTCCATCCCCACCCTGAGCTCTATCTTCAGGATGCCATTCTCAGGGTTGTTGACACTTACCGTTTTCTGGGATTGCTGTTCGATGCCCGGCTTACTTGGCTTCGACATATTCATCAGCTCAAGCGTCAGTGCTGGCAGCATCTGAATGCCCTTCGCTGCCTCAGCAACACAACTTGGGGTGCCAATCGTAATACGCTGCTGCAGCTCTACAAAGCCCTTGTGCTGTCCCGGCTTGATTATGGGAGTGTGGCGTATGGCTCAGCGTCGCCCTCAGCATTGCAACTGCTGCACCCCGTTCACCACTGTGGGGTTCGACAGGTGACAGGAGCATTCCGCACCAGCCCTGTGGACAGTATACTTGTGGAGGCAGGTGTCCCTCCACTGCGATTGAGGCTCCAACATTTACTGGCCGCTTATGCTGCCCATGTTTTTAGCTTGCCTGGGCATCCAAACTATCGTCTCCTGTTCCCACAATCGGTCGTCCATCTTCCTGAACGTCGGCCCCGGTCAGGTTGTACGATCGCGGTCCGTGTCAAAGAGCTTCTCTCTGGGCTTAGGGTTTTTACAGTTCCACCTCCTTTCCGGGCCACTTTGCGGACACCCCCATTGTGTGTTCCTCACCCTTGCCTTCGGCTCGACTTGGCACAGGGCCCGAAGGACTCCGTCCCTCCAGAGGCCTTCCGCTGCCGTTTTTATTCCATCTTGGCCATGTATCAGGGCTCTGGCATTGTATACACTGACGGTTCGATGGTTGCTGGTCGTGTCGGATATGCGCTTACTCTAGGGGACTATTCTGAACAACGTTCCTTGCTGGATGGCTGCAGCGTTTACACAGCTGAGCTGGTCGCCATCTTTTGTGCCCTAGAGTATATCCGCTTCTGCTCAGGTGAGTCCTTTGTTATCTGTAGCAATTCCCTGAGCAGTTTACGAGCTCTCGACCAGTATTTCCCTCGTTCTCGTCTGGTGATGGCTGTCCATGAGTCCCTGCATACTCTTGCACGTAACGGCCGCTCTGTGGTCTTTGTGTGGACCCCAGGCCATGTTGGGATCCCCGGCAATGAGAATGTTGACCGCCTGGTGAAAGAGGCCATCAGTAAATCACCTCTGGAGATTGGCCTCCCGGCGACTGACTCGCGGGCACTATTACGCCGCAAAGTTTTCGAATTCTGGGACACTGAATGGCGCAACCTGCCCGTGCCAAACAAACTCCGTCGTATCAAGGAGATGACGACTGTTTGGCGGTCATCCCTGCGAGCCACCCGCAGGGACTCAGTCGTCGTTTGTCGGCTCCACATTGGCCACACCCGACTGACGCACAGTTATTTACTGTGTCGTGAGGATCCTCTTATTATGCGTTCAGTTAACTAAGTAGAAATTAGTAATATCTTATCTCAGTGAGGAACTTGAAACTTTCAGCACAGGTCAGGAGCATGTAGAGGTGCTCTTCCTCTACTTGAAAAGAACAGTTGACCACACACTGAGTAGATAGGTTCCTAGTACAACAGTTCATAATGGGATGGAACCTCCGTGGTATACAGTCACTGTAAAGAAAACGTCTAAAAGAACAGAGATTACTGCGTAATAGGTGTAAAACAAAGTGTAGGATTATAGATTGAGAGACGCTGGATGAAACATGTTTGGCTGTCAAGAGAGCAATGCATGAAGCCTTCAATGGCTACTGTAGCAGAATATTGTCAAATGACATTTCACAAAATCCAAATAAATTCTGGTCGTATGTAAGGGCTGTTAGTGGCACAAAAGTTAGTGTCCAGTCCCTAGCAAGTGAGACAGGAACTGAAATTGAGGGTAGCAAAGTAAAAGCTGAAATTCTGAACTCGATTTTCAAATGTTCCTTTGCAAATAAAAACCCAGGAGAACTGCTCCAATTCAATCCTCGTACACTGAAAAAATGAACGAAATAGGTATTAGTGTCAGTTGTGTTGAGAAACAGTTGAAATCATTAAACAAAGCTCCAGACCCCGATGGAATCGCAGTCAGATTCTATATTGAATTTGTGGCTGAGTTATCCTCTCTTCTCACTGTAATCTATCCAAAAAACCTTACCCAGTTTTTGGAAAAAGTTACAGATCACACCCGTCTACAAGAAGGGTTGTAGGAGTGACAAAACTACCATCCAGTAGCCTTGACATCGATTTGTTGTAGATTCTTAGAAAATATTTTGAGCTCAAACATAATGAGGTATCTCGAACGGAACTACCTTCTCAATATCAACCAGCATGGTTTTCAAAAACATAGATGATATGAAATCCAACTCTCACGTTTCTCACATAACTTGCTGAAAGCGTTGGATCAAGGCAACAGGTAGATAGTGTTTTTTGATTTCCTAACAGTATTTGACTCTGTTCCACACCTACACTGACTGTGAAAAGTACGATCATATGGGGTATCAAGTGAAATTCATAACTGGATTGAGGACTTTTTGATAGGAAGGACACAGCATGTTACCTTGGATGGAGAGTCATCATCAGATGTAGAAGTAACTTCAGGTGTGCCCCAGGGAAGTGTGTTGGGGCCCTTGCAGTTCTTGTCCATTAATGACCTTGCTGTAAATCAGGATTTTTGCAGATGATGCAGTTATCTGTAATGAAGTGCTATTTCAGAGAAGCTGCATAAATATTCAGTCAGATCTTGATGAGATTTCAACATAGTGCAGTGATTGGCAACTTGCTCTGAATGTTTAGAAATGTATAAACTTAGTATCCTGTGACTATAATATTGGTGAATCACTGTCGGAATCTGCCAACTCGTACAAATACCTGTGTGTAACACTTTGTAGGAATATGAAATGGCATGATCACATAGGTTCAGTTGTGGGTAAAGCAGGTTGTAGACCTTGGTTTATTGGTATAATAATGGGGAAGTGCAATCAGTCTACTAAAGAGATGCTTACAAGTCATTCGTGCGACCCCCCCCCCTCCCCCCCCCCCCCCACCACCACCCTAGACTATTGCTAAAGTGTGTGGGACTTGTACCAGATAAGACTAGCAGGAGACATTGAATGTATACAAAGAAAGGCAGCATGGTCACAGGTTTGCTTAATCCATGGGAGAGTGTCACAGAGATACTGAAGGAACTGAAATGGCAGACTGTTGAAGACAGGTGTAAACTATCCCAAGAAAGTGTATTAGCAAAGTTTCAAGAACTGTCTTTAAATGATTACTCTAGGGATATACCACAACCCCCCCCCCCCCCCCCCACATATTGCTCTCACAGGGGTCGTGAAGATAAGATTAGGATGATTACTGCTCACACAGAGGCATTCAGACAGATTCAGACAATCATTCTTCCACGCTCCATACATGAATGAAACAGCAAGAAACCCTGATAACTGGTACAATGGGACTTACCCTGTACCATGCACCTCCTGGTGGATTGCAGATTACAAACGTAGATGTGAACTGACAGTCCCTTACATGTGCATGAGGGAAACATCTAATCACCTTTATTTTACCAAGACAAAAATTATGATTTACTAAAGTTTCAAACCTTGACAGGAAATAATGGATTAGGCTGTCCATAAATTATAAACTAACATTATTGTGATGATGGAAAGTCTCATATAAAGACGTGAAACAAATACTAACAAAGAGATAGAGGGGCTGGCCAGTACAGCCAATAGATACACAAAACATAACAGAAAATTTACGTATCCTAGCTTTTGGAACTTTGTTCCTTCATCAGGGAGGAGAGAGGGGAAAGAAGGGGAAGAAGAGAAAGTGGATTCAGTTACTCACAACCCAGGTTATGAAGCAACAGGGTAGAGGTAAACAGGGAGGGTAGCAAAGATGGAGGCATGGGTGTATACTCTACAGTATGTCAACATGTTGCCTTGACCTGTTTGATCACCAGGTCTGGCTCCAATTCAGTGCACACGGGACATCATCGAACAACTCCAGTGTCTCCCAATAACAGCATTAACCATCCCTGTTTCGATGACAATGTGAAACAGGCATGGAACTTCATCCCACAAACTCATATCCAGCACAATGCATGCATGTTTGCATGCTTACATTTGGGCAGTTACACTGGATTTCAATGTATTAGTGTATCACATTTGCAATGGTGTATCTCGCACTTATATTATCCTGTGATCTTGCAACATTAATCACTTAAATAAGTTACTTAGACATATATGTTCCTGAAATTTCATTACTCTACGTTAATTACTTTTTGGTGTTGCAAATTTTTTTTTTTTTTTTTTTTTTTTTTTTTTTTTTTTTTTTTTTTTTTTTTTTTTTCAGTGTACATGATGACTACAATAATACATTATAATGTTTCTCCAGTGGTTTCAACATTAACTTCTTAACAGAAAAGATTTTGCTTACAGTTCATTTTTTAGTTAACATTTCTAAACTTTTTAACAATCCATATTAAAGCTAGCAATAGTAACTATATTAATAATTGCTACTGTAAACAGTTACACATATGGACATCAGTTTTGAATAATGGGTTTTGAGTGTAAATAATGTTTTATGTAAGTGTTTGTATTGATACTTAAAATTAAATGTCATGTAATGAATGTCCACTGTTTTGTTGGATCAAGTTATTTACGAACGCGATGTACTGTGTTCTTCCATTAGAGAATGAGACTGTATTGTTTATCGGTTTCATTACAAAATGCTAATAAGCTTTTAGTTAGAAAACCTTCTATAACTAGAATTATTAATATGAGAAAAATAGGAACAGTGAAAGAACGGAAGATCAGTTGCAGAAACAAGAGTAGCTCTGAGTTGCAAGAGTGGTTGCTTTTCCCACACATGTAATTAACTGGTATTATCACCACTATTAACTTACCATGGTTTCACATCTCATCTGTTCATTGTTCCCCATGTCCTGCCCTTCTGTTCCCCCTTCCTATTAGATCATATATGCCTCTGTTACTGTAATCGGTATGTAAACAATAATCATCACATGACCTTTTTTTGTTACAGGTTGTAATATTTGACATTGCAGCTTTTGAAAATGGAGCAGGATGTTGTGCCCTCTTTCCTATTGGAGTGTTTCTCTGTGATCAGAATTGGAGGCAGACAATTCACTTGAACATCTCGACGCGCAGGTCACCGAAGTGGCGTCAAATCGAAAGACCTGCACCAGGCGAACGGTCTACCCGACGGGAGGCCCTAGCCACACGACATTTCCATTTTTACTTGAACGTCCATTGCTGTTGTTGATGTCTTTGAATCATGTTGGTTCTTTGTGATTAATAAAAAAATTATACAATCCAATGGTTTCTTCGCCTTGTCTTTAAAAATTCCAGACCTATTGTGCAAACACATATTTTGAGAGTTATGCATCTGAGCCTTTTTGTGGAAAGTGCGTTTCACACATACTTTCAAGATAAATTGAATAATGACCCCCATTTTGTGTGTTGGGGAAGATAATTTGATACAGCTAAATGCATATACGGGTACACACATTTGCTCGCGCCTGAGACAAAGTGAGAGTGATTCAAAGGAAGAATTCACTACTTTTTACCTAGTTTCTGAATAACTCGTACTTTCGTCAGAAATGTCACACTGCAAAGTTGATTAGGTAAAGGGACAAAAATGAGAGTAAAATATAATTTGAATATCAGAAAAAAAATAACCACTTAGTTTCCAGAATGAGATTTTCACTCACCACTTAGTGTTTGTGTAATACTTTACGGCAAGCGTAAAATTAATTTTTAAACATTGGGAAAACTGGGATGGAATAACAATAATATGAAATAGGATAGCTTTCTGCTCCCCACCTAGAGGAGACACTGAGTGGCAGACTGGCACATTGAAGGAAGATTTTTAGATATTAGAAAGTATGGGACAGCCCTCATCAAGCAGGTGTGGTGGTGTGAGGCTGGGGTGGGAGCAGGTAAAGGCCTAGATAAGTGAGACAGAGAGACTAGCAAAGGTTTAGGTAACGGGGTTTACAGGAGTGAAGAATATGCCGCAGATAAGTTTCTAGGTTTCGTTCCTGTGGCCCCACACCTCAATGCCCTCCCCTGCTCCCATTCCAATCTCACACACTGTTACTGTCCCCCTAGTACACTTCTCTCTGTCTGTCCACCTCCACACTCCCAACCAGCAGAGACTCCCTATGCTGAGGTGGGCTCTGTCCATTAGATTACACTCGTAAGATAAAAATAAACATTATGCAGCGTGAAAGAATTATCTGTGTGGGATGGAAATATGTAGATGTGATGTACGTGCACAGACAAAAAAAAAAAAAAAAAATTACAATGTCAGAAAAATTGATTGATTAATTCAAGATAAAGAGCTTCACAAATTGAGCAAGTTGGTTCACCTCTGACTCTTGAGTAAGCTTGGCATTGATAGATTTGTTGGATGTCCTACTGAGGGACATCAAGCCAAATTCTATCCAAGTGGTGCATTGTATTGTCTAAATCATGAGCTGGTTGGGTGGCCCTGCCCATAATGCCCCAGACATACTCAGTTGGGGAGAGATCCCGTGACCTTGCTGGCAAAGATAAGGTGTGGTAAGTATGAAGACGAATTGTGTGTGGGCAGGCATTATCTTGCTGAAATGTAAGCAAATGATGGCTTGTCATGAAGAGAAACAAAATGGGGTTTATAATATCGTCAACAGATGTCTGTGTTGTAATGGTGACACAGATGACAACCAAAGGGGTCCTGTTATGAAAAGAAATGGCACAGTAGACCATCAGTCCTCGTTTGGCTGTATGGCAGCCAGCAGCCAGGTTGGTATCGCACTGCTATCTGGTGTGCCCCCAGGCACGTCCCTGGTCTGGAATTGCATTGACTGGAATATAATTGGCTTCAGTGATGAATCCCACTATGAACTGAGCCCCAATGATCAGCACATATGTGTCTGAAGACGCCCCAGACGGTGGGATGCCACCGTGAATGTCACATCCCATACGGTCCAACTACCAGGACTGATGATCTGGGGTGCGATTTCTTTTCATAACAGATCCCTTTTGGTCAACAGACGACTATGCTGTAGGGGTGACATGGATGCCCCCCCTACAGCATAGTCGTCTGTTGACAATACTGTACATCCTATTTTGTTTCCCTTCTTGGCAAGCCATACATTGCTTACATTTCAGCAAGATAATGCCTGTCCGCACACAGCTTGTCCTCGTGCTTGCCAAACCCTACCTTGGCCAGCAAAGTTGCTGGATCTCTCCCCAATTGAGAATGTAAGGAGCATTATGGGCAGGGCCGTTAGACTACCTCAGGATTTTGACTATCTACCGTGACATTTGAATAGAATTTGGCATGATGTCCCTCTGTTGGACATTCAACAACTCTATCAGCCAGAGCCAAGCTTGTATAAGGGCCAGAGGTGGACCATCTCATCCAATTTGTGATGCTCTTTCTCTTGAATAAATCATCCAGTTTTTTCTGAAACTGTAATTATTTTTCTGTCTTCACATGTATGTCACATTTACTGATTTCAGCCCTATTTGGTATTTGGATAATTCCTTCAGTACCTAAGTGTTTTTTTGAGTATATAGTATCTGACAGTTTTTTTTCAGTATGCTTGTCTGCTGCCCATTGCCTGCTCTAACTGGTGAGTAGCAATCTGTCCTATTTCATATTGTTGGAATTAACTTTTGACACTCGATATTTATGATGCAAGCAAACTGTTATTGCCACTTGACATGATGGTGAATGGTACTCTGTTAGCCATTGGCACAAATGGATTGACATGATAAAACAAGGGTCCACAGCTTTTACAAACTTTTTGGATGTGATAAATACAGCTTACTGCTGTCAATACTTTTGTTAATTACAATATTGATCGTTTGTTATTTTCAAGCATACATGTCAGGTGCCACGACACCTTTGAATTACTGCAAATGGACAAAGATGACCAGACTCATTTCTCTTCAGTAGAAACAACTATTGACAAGAGAAGAAACTTGATGTCATTCAAATCTACTTTTCCATTGGTAGAGATCTTTTACTCATGGGATTAGCAGCAGAGATTAAAAAGAAGCAGCAGCAAACAGATCCAAGGCATCCATTGTTTGGAACTCATGTTCTTCCATCACAACTCCTTATAATAGTATCAGCTCTGGAGAACTAAGTCCCGATTCATTTTCTTGTAACAAAATAGACTGCCATTACCTTGCAGTTAAAAATGGGAAGCTTTACATGAATGTCCTACATGCAGTTTTTTTATACTTGTGCTCTTTGAGTTCCTGTCCTAGAATACATTAAAATATTAAAAAATGTGTAAATTAATCTTTGAAACAATCCAAACCTTTCAATGGAAACCAGGAAAGACTTAGAAACATTATCATTAAAAAAAAAAAAAATCAAGGAAAGATAATGTAAGGAACAATCAGGGAAAGTCTGCTGTACCCTTCCTGTTGTGTACTGTGTTATTGTTATTCTTAATTTTTTAAAATTTGATAATGGCCATTAAAGACCATGCAGAATAGCAATTGCACATTACTAGAAGCTGCCTTTGCATTCTTCCTCCAACAGCCCGTTGTATTTGCTCAGCGTAGAAGCCTTTAAAGTTGTAACTCTGGTCGGTCTGAGACGCCGCCTACATTTAATCCAGCCTGTCAAAGATCCCTTTGTCATTCCCCTGAACTACGTCAGAAACTTAAAGGTTGTTACCAAGAGTATTAAAAATCTGTTTTGTCAACCTGACCTTCAAACTTTCGTCTTCCTGGCTCGACTGGTGCAGGCAGTATTTCTCGATTTCTGAACAGCTTTTGACTTAGTGCCAGATTGATGCTTATTATCAAAATTGCTACTGTGAGGGGTATCGAGTGAAATTTGTCACTGGAATTGAGGATATTTTGGTAGGAATGACTTGCATGTTATCTTGGCTGGGGAGTCATCATCTGATGTAGAAGTAACCTCAGATGTGTCATAGAGAGTTATGTTGTGACCATTGCTGCTCATGTACATTAATGACTTTGCAGACAATATTAATAGTAAAGCACTCTTTTCACAGATAGTGCATTTATCTAGAATAAAGCACAGTCTGAAAGAAATTGTACAAACATTCGTCAGATCTTGATAATTTCAAACTTTCTTTTAAATGTTCAGACATGTAAAATCGTGCATTTTGCAAAGTGAAGAAAACGCAGTGTGGTATGACTACAGTATCAGGGTGTCTTGCTTGGATTAAGTCTATTCGTACAATTACCTGGGTGAAGCACTTTGTAGGGATATGAAATGAACAGTCATATGGGCCTACTCAGGGGTAAGGCAGGCGAAAGAGTGAGATTTTTTTTTGTAGAATACCATAGAAATGCAGTCATTCTACAAATCGTTTGTATGATCCATCCTAGAATATTGCTTAAATGTGTGGGACCTGTATCAAAATGGATTAATGGGGAATTGAACGCATGCAGAGAAGGGCAGATCAAATGGTCACAGGTTTGTTTGACCCAAGGGAGAGTGTCACAGAGATGCTGAAATAACTGAATTGGCAGACGCTTCAGGATAAGATGTACACTATCCTAAGAAAGTATGCTTACCAAAAGACGACTCTAGGAATATGCTACAACCTTGTAACTATTGCTCCCATAGGAACCATGAGGACAATATTAGATTAATTACAGCATACAGAGAAAGATTTAAATGGTCTTGAAACATGAACAAGCTTTAATATCTGGTACAGTGAGATGTACCCTCTGTCATACTCTTCATAGTGGTTTGCAGAGTGTGGATGAACATGTGGATAGCATCATCAAGAACGCAATCAATGTGTATCTGAAACTTGAGCTTCTCCTAGTGTGTAGTGTCACAAACGTTTTGACATTATTATACATACTTCTGCCACTGGGGCAATCACAGGTAATGACTAATTTGGCAGTAATATGCAGTGCTAGATTTGTTAAAAGAAAAAAAATAGACTTCTTAACATGTATTTATGGTAAGTAGCACTCTATCATTTCCTATATTTCTAAGTTCCTACCGAGAGTTTCCGTAGTTTGATTTAGACTTCTGAAAAAGTTATAACACTTTTCTGAGCTTTTTAAAAGTGTGAATACAACATTTGCATCTTACCGCTTCAGCTAGAGCAAAAGTTCTATTGTACCACATCTCAAAATCTTTGGGTCCAATTTTTTTCGTCATCAGCGGTATACTGTCACAAATCAAGCCTTGGTTATGTGTATTGTTAGATTTTGTTTATTATTACTTATGTGGGGTGCACGAACAATGCAGCTGACTGGGATTCACCTGCTGCAAGTCATAGACTGACCGCTGCTGTGTTCACTGCCTGGGTCAAAGGTGCTGAAAGGATGTTCTCATTGATGCTATGGAGACACTGTTCTGTGTTTTATTTTAATGACAATTATTGTCAGTTTTTTCTTGTTTTGTTTATAAGAAAGGAATGAGGACATCATTAGATCTTTTGAAGAGTACACAACATAAATCACAAAATGTTATATCTGTATTAGCAAAAAATTGGACTACATTGTATGATAGAGATGAAAAAGAAACCGTGATTAAATTCTTTCTGTGTTAGATTCCTGAATGTGCCGATCTTTGAGAGAGAGAGAGAGAGAGAGAGAGAGAGATAGAGAGAGGGGGGGGGGGGGGGGGATGGGATTTAATTGTATCTCCCCATGCAGCCGTAGCATTTTGGCATGTCGTACATTGGTCAGATCATCAGTAGCTTGGAGGACTCGTATGTAGGACAAAAATCAGCAGCTGTAAAAGGCAGATTTTTTTTCCAACTACAACCAATTCCTCCATTTTACAACAGCATAAATGAATGCAGCTCTTTTTCCCCAAATTTGCTGCTTCAGAGTATTAGTGTCATAATGAAGTCTTTTAAGAATTAGGGGCACAAACAGATTAATAAATACAAACAAAAGCAGGAATATTCAATTTGCTCAAGGCTACCAAATGAAAGAAGAAAGGGGGCTAGGGAGGAGAAAACAAGATCACGTAAGAAAGAAATAAACTGCTGATTGTTTGCATCATTCCTAGACTCAAAACCCTAAGCAAAAGAAACAGTGATGATAGCATTGATTTCAAATGATGTCAGAAAAGACGGCAGCTAATTCTAGGTGATGCTCCATAAAGCCATGGTCTCACGTTGTCAAACCCCTGCAGGATTGTTTGAGGGACAATGATTTGACATTGATTGTTAAGTCAAGAAGGCAATGCATCTTTGACTGAAGAAACAATCAAAAATATATTCTTTTAATGGAATATTTACATTGCAGTGTACTGATCTGAGAAACATACTGAAAAGAAACATGACTATGTTGAGAAATTTTCATTTTGTATTTTCTTATATTTGTAACCACAGTACATGAAAAAAGTGACACTCGACATTTGAGTTAACTGAAAGATGAAAGATTAGGGTTTCATGCCCTGCTGATCCTTGTCCCCAAACGGGGACAGCCCACAAACAGAATTCTACCAGCCAGCTTGGACTGAAAACATAACACACAAAGATCGTGCCCGTGAGTGTAGATGGCACTCGGAATATCACGCAACACGGATACCCGAGGATGGTGTCTGTCAAGGCAGATTGCAGATGAAGCAGGAAGGCAGAGGGAACAAATTACAGACCTGCTCCATCTGATGATCAGTCTCAAGTAGCACTTAGTAAAAGCAATGACTAATGTCACCGAAATATGCGAGGAAGACAATGATGTCCGACTGTGCAAAGGACAACTCGGGAATTTCAGCAAACTTCTGGAAAAACCTGAAGAATTAAATTGACAGAAACCTGTTCTGGATTGGTAACTTACAAAATAAAACATTTTCAATCTCTGGACAAGTCACACACAAGAAAGATAATAGGCCTTTAAAAAAGAGGATACCATACAGTGTAAAGCTGAAACATGTAAATTGGTCTGGCCAATATGCTCTACACCTGAGCAAAAATGTCAATGAAGTGGTGCACCTTTTAGGAACTGTTAAAAAAGTGTCATTTTACATCAATGAACACAGCAATGACAACCTGATCCTAGGAGAAAAGAGCTGATACACACTATTTATTTAAGAATTATCACTTCACCTCAACTTTTCACAGCACGGGACCATCAAAAATTGAAACAATAGAGCAACACAGAGGACACTACCACACAGCTGGGGGAGGGCACAGAGAGAGAGAGAGAGAGAGAGAGAGAGAGAGAGAGAGAGTTTAATGACCTACTTACTCACTTTTTACTGGCAACAAGATAAGAGTGCAGGTGGTGTCATATCAAAATTGTAGAGAACATGCACGAGATAAAGTTTTAACAATAGCAAATTAACGTACTTGCTAGTGCTTATTTTTTGTTCTAAATATCTCTCTCAAATTGATAAGGTGTTGGAAAAAGAAAGATAAATATTTTAAATTAAGACTTAAAACAGGATGGAAACAGGTACCATACTGGCCTGAATATAAGATACACCATTTCTACAAAAAATGTCCAAAAAAATTAGAGTATACAGCACACCCCATAAAAACTGGGACTTCTATGAATCATAGAAACCTCAACTGTAGTGCTTCTTCTTAAGTTTGAAATGAAACAAAAATATCACTACAGTTTGTAAATCAATTGTTGTGTATGAGGTAGCAATGCAAACATTCTCTTTGTTGCTATCCCATTTAGGTAGTGACTACAGAGGGATCCAGAGAAGTGTAGACATTTTCTGATTGTTATTACCTTTGGAACAAAGTGTTATATGGCTGCAATTTTGAGTGGTAGCATAAACCACTGTTTTCCCAACAGATCTTGTCGTGTGGGTTTCCAGCAGATGACAATGCAGCACTGAATGAAGTACAACTATTGTTTGAGCAATGCAAGGCTGTACTGAAACAACAATTTATTGTATTTGGTATAAATTTTAAGCCGACAATGCTGTTTAAAATGTGCACAAGGAAAGGTCCTCTGAACAAGAACATCAACCTCCAGGTTCCAGCACTGCTGTATTGCATCATTTTTCTAGATCATCTCAAAAATCTATGAAGCAGGATGTATGGGGAAGTGGGGTAAGCTGATCAAGTGCATGATAAATTCTGAAGACTGCAAAGTGGAAAGTGTACATTCCAAGATTATTTCACACTATGAATGAGGACAACCCGAATCGAAGGATGGAGCACTACGAGTGGTCTGAAGGCATGCTTCACGAAGATGATGGTTTGCAGGGAAGGTTATCTGGCTTAATGAGGCACAATTCAACCTGAATGGTAATGTAAACTGTCATAGCTGTGTGTATTGGGCTGCTGAAAATCCTCATGTTCACATGGACAAACATGTTACTTCACATGGTGTTAATGTGTGGTGTGGTCCGTCATAGTATTGTTTCTCTGACCCATTCTTCTTTGAAGGTACATAACTGGTGAGGTGTATCATATGCTGCAAACATTGATTTTATTAGCCATCCAAGAGGTGTTTGGAAACTAAAGATTTTTACCTACAAGACTGTACTCCGCCTCACCACCACAGAGATATCAGATTCTACTTAGATGAAAATCTACCTGGACGACGGATAAGTCGAAGAGGAGCTGTCAAGTGCCCACCAAGGTCACGGGACCTTACAATTCTCGACTTCTACCAATGGGGGACCTCGACAAACAAAGTTTACCAACAGAACCCAGCTACACTGAATGAGATATGAGAAACCATCAAGACATCCTGTGCAGCTACCACACTGGCAACACTGACAGCTGTACTTCAGTCAACAATTCAGCAACATTGATGTTGCTTGGCTGCTAACAGGTGTCACACAAAATGGTCTTCCTCCCATGCAAGAATTTTGACACTATGCCATTTTGTTCCATCAATATTGACTATCAAAGAGAGTCTACATTTTTCTGGACCCCTCTGTATTACCATTCTCACAGTTTCACTATTTTAGACAATGGGACAGGCACAGTTTTTCTCTAACTAAAGAATATAATTTATTCTTCACCAATGAAGCACAACATTGAGAGAAAATTTTGGAATTCCGTACAGTTACGTTGCAAATTTCAAACTCACAGTTATTCATCTAACAGATGTGCTTTTTAAAGGTACGGTTCAACAAATGCTGCACATGCAATGCCCGGGATTGTAGCGACGGCACTGTACTTTGGGAGGAGAGTGACAAAAATACTGACAGTGACAAAACAATGAATGTTAGTGAAGTTAAGAGTGTCTTACATGAAAACTGCAACTGAAAGCTTTGTTTTGGTGTGTAATTTATCTACAGTGTACTACAAAAAAAAAGTGGTAAAGGGTAAATCACATTTTGAAAAGCTTTTGTAAATGGGCAACTTGACAAATTATTTTTAATTAAGTTTCTCTCTTTTTCGAAATTAAAGGTGCAACTTATATTCAGGCCAATTCGATGTGTATATAATTTATGATAACTACGAACAGACTTTGAAATTTGCCTACGTCACACCAGGTATACTTAACTTATTTCACTGACCCACACAGATGCTCATGTCCGGTGGAAGTCTCCTCTAGTTCCCCCACTTTTGGTCAGAAGCATTATTTCAGATATCACAATGTCATGACTCACAGCTTTGCACATATCGTACACTGTTAAGGCAGACACCGATACAGCAGTGAGAGCTTCCATCTCCACGCCCGTCTGCCCTCTACACTTTGCCGTGCCAGTTATAATCACACAGTTGAGAGCAGAGTCCAGTTCAATGTCCACAGCCACAGAGGAGAAAGATATATTATGACACAGAGGGATAAAACTGGACGTCTGCTTGTACCCCACAATTCCCGCCAGGCGAGCAACGCTAAGTACGTCACCTTTCTTCAGGCCATTTTCTCGTACGAGTTTCATCAGTTCGGGTCCCACAAAAACCTTTGCTCATGCTGTAGCAGTCCGTTCTGTCACCAGCTTCGAACCCATGTCGACCATTTTCGCCCTGCCGGTCCGGTCAACATGAGTCAGACTTCCGGACTGTGCTCCCAAACTGCAGAAACGGCAAGAGAAGACAGAGGGCTGTGCTCTGTGTGTTTGTCTTGTTAGGAGTCCTGCATTGCACATAATGCTTGGGGTACAGGGAAGCAAAAGAAACTGTTTTCTAGATTCAGTCACTACACTCAAATTATGTGACAACAACTGAGACATCTGTGTATCCAACACAAACAGGGGCGAAATGTTGGTATCTGAGAAGAAGTACTTTTGAAAATCTTGTTTCTGAAGGTTTAACAACTTCCAACTCTGTGCCTTCACGACATCACTACAGCCATCAAGTTCAGTGCCACCTGGAACAAAAATACAAGCTGTAACAAAGAACTCTTCATAATCTGAAAATAGGTTAACTACAAAAGAATTTTTAAGCATTTGTGTTGAAACACCCCCGATTAATTCCTTTACTGGATTTTGGGTAATTTACCGAAGCCACCAAACAGTTAATTATTATGATATATGACCGTGTGCTTAATGGATAAAAGGCTATTGGTTGTTCTGCGAATGCGGCTGTTCTGAGACAGAATAGCTAATGATTGAAAGTTTGTCTATTATTAAGTATCACAAAGGTTGCGATGTACAACTGATATATATTTCCTACTAACACACAAATTCTGAGGCAGTTGCTACCTTTGCCTTACACGTCTAATTGCGGTTATCTCTTTTTACTGATTGCTGATTTTCAGTACTTTGTCACACGCAATGCTGATGGTTAACATTCACAACAATCCTCACTGCAATCCATGGTTGTTGCTGGCCGACGCGGTTGACGTGAAACACGTAATTCGGCACTTGTCACTTTCTGTTTCTTATCACTCGCGAATCGGCATTAGTGAGAGTCAACCCCACGACGATCAGGGGGACGTGCTCACTCGTCATACTCCAGTCAATTTTACCGTTTACAACTCACTCGACCACCATTCTTGCCCGTCTTTCCCACTCTACTTCTCACTCGACACTCTATCATACTACTGCGCACTCAGCACTAGTCTCACTGCCTACTGCAGCGCTCGACAATCGACTCCTGTCCGCCATCGACCTGGGCGTCAGATACTAGCATCTATGTTTGTGGGATCACGGATCCCTTACAGTGTTCAAGACAAGTTCTTTGAACCTTAATGATCTGTGATGATTCTTTTCTTTCCTAAGCTAAGGTCGAAAATCTGTTTTGTCTGCAGAAGTGTGCAATATGAATATTACATAAAGTTGATAGGAACATCTCACGTAAATCTCCTCAGTGGCTGTAGATTTCACAATCTTGCAGGAGTGGATACAAGTGGAGGTCATAGCAATGATGATAACTACCAAACACTTCCCAAACAACATATTATACTGGGGTGCCCTTAAGAAGGCAGCAGTGTGGTGCATTCTGTGCAGAAAGAGATGGGGAATGTTTTATGGTGCTGTCTGTGTGTTCTCTCTCTCTCTCTCTCTTTCTCTCTGTCCCACAACTCACATTTCAGCCACTTCCAACCCTCGTATCTGGCACAGGCCACTGTGTCTGCTTCTGACTCTGCCTAGTAGAATTTATGCGGTCGGAAAGCTATCGCTGTTGCTTTCTAATGTAATACTTGTCATGTTTCCTTTATGCCAGCCATTGTGAACACTAATGGCTAAGTAACCTCACCATACCTAAATGCCTTGTATCGTACACGCACCGCAAAATGCACACTACAGACAGATGTGGCAGAATGACACGATGTCTTTATATTTTTTACTTCACCAATTTCCAAATGCACACATAACTTTTGGAGAAGGAGGTAGCGTGGAAACAGAAGTGTGTCAAAAATGCCAAGTTCTTCCAGCAATGACAAGCTACATGTAATAAAGGACACTTTTCAGTTGCTCGTGCTAGGGTCTGCCCACAAGTACAGGCTTTTGGTCTGATTGACAACATTCCAGCCGGGTAAAGCTGCACACCACTGGGTTGAACATACCAGCTGTCAACAACAGATCCGATACAACAACAACAGAAAGAATGACTTCCTGAACACAGTTGGAAATCACTGATAGAAACAGTATTCCCCTCATTCACATGTGTTTGCAGACCTCTGTTCAGTCATAATGTTTATTGAAATAATGATGGTGAGCACACACTTTGACAGAGTTCAACTTGGTTGTTACGTGATTGTTCAGCTTTTTCCTTCTTTCCTCCTCCCTTTTCTCTTCCCAAAATCTTTTCATTCTTTGACTGTGTTCTTGTTTCCTTTGATATGTACATATTTTCTCTGTTTTCTTCCTTTCCTTTACTTCAAGTTTTATGTTTGTAATTTTGTTTCTGAATTTGTCTCTTTCATTCATCACTTCCATTCTGATTCCTGCTTGTTTGTAGCCTTCTTCTATTTCTTGAAACCAACTGGTTTTTGTGATTAAGGCATTTACTACATCCTAAATCCCTTTGTGAATCTGTCGCTATTCATTGTGTGTATGTGTCCACAGAATGTTAGTCGGTGTTTTCTGATTGTGACTGAGTCTGCCTCTGTGTTTATATAATTCTCTGGTTGATCTCTTCATCCATATACCATCTCTGTGCACTGTTCCAAAAAATTTTCTGAGGATTTTGCATTGTATTCTTTCTGCTTTGTGGTGCCTGGTCCTCAGATTGTGGTCATTTCTGATGCGAAGAGTGCTTCTGATACTATAACTGTATTGTAGTGCATGTGTTTGCCTTGTACTGAAATGTTTCTTTTATTATAGTGTGTCCATGTCAGTTTGTACACTTTCTGAAGTTCTTTTGTTTGTTCTATTTTTTCTTCCTTCTTTGATCCACCTATTTGTATTGTTACTATTATATTGAATAATTTAATATATTTTTGTGTGTTTATTATTGTTATTAAAATTGTAGATGTCTGTCGTATGCTAACAGCGAGGTTGCTAGCGAGTTGCATTTTTGAGGGAAGCTGGGCGAGGGAGGGTGGAAACAATAGTCACTCCCCCCCCCCCCCCCTCCCCCCAAATAACCAAACCCTGGATGCCAATACATTTGCTCTGTATAGGTGTTTGTGTCCAGAAGTAAGAGTCAATTTAGCAAAAAAAAAAGCAAAGGAAAGCTTCATGTTCTGGTCCACATCAAAACCAGATGACCAACCACAGTGTAATCCTCTGCAATGGCATCACAGAAAGCAGAAGGCGAGGGGGGGGGGGGGGGTTAGCACACCCTGTTCTGGTCACTGCCAGCTTTCTTGACCTCAGAGTCACTACGCCTCAGTCCAACAGTTCCCCAATGGGCATCACAAGGCTTGGTGCACCTCGTTCCAGTCCTCCCACCAAGGAAAACCACGGGCAGTACTACGGGTGAGTCGCAGCTGCCTTCCCCCTGTACCTCCAGTAGCTGCGAGCGAGAGGAAATTTGTGTTACACATACGCTAAAACTGGCGTAGATGCCACAGGACACTCTTTGGAGTGTCACTAACAAGCACACGCTGCTACACACTTGACAGTGCTAGGTGGCCAAGAGTTCTGGCTCAAAGTTCCTGCAAATGTGGTTGGAACTTCCCCAGTGTGACTCTCCCATTCTTTAATAGGGTATTTCAGTGTCCGGGTCACGTTCACATTGGACAACACTGTCCAGTACAGGCTGCTGCCTTCCACCCGTGCTCTTTTGCACTGTGCATTGCATCTTGCACAAGTGAGTCATAAGGACTCCCCTCTTCTTTATGTACACTAAAAAAGCAAAATTGTCTTTTCAGATGAAAAAGTAAAATTGTCTCATATCCACATTCTATCCTTAAAAGTATCCTTATGTCTGGGAGACGGCAGATCCACCAAGCAGATCCCACCCGACGACCCGTAGCAAGACTGCAGCACAAGAGGCAGGAGTGCCATCTGTTCCCTTCGACGTTTCTGTCTTGCTTTGCCACCTATCAGTAAGTGATGAACCAGCTAAATCTGGACTTCGCTGCCACAAATCAAGAAGCAATGGCTCGGAGACAGCATGAGCTCATTGTCCAACTGACGGGTGGAAGCAACACAACAGCAACAGCAACACCAACACCAGTCACACCACCAGTGAATATACTAGAGAGGCCCTCAATATCACCGCAGTAGTCCTCGAGCTGAAAGTGAGAGCTCCGTGGAACAAAGATGGACCTTGGAAGCTGGTGGGTCCAAAATGGAATCAGCAGCAACATACACGAACAACTGAGTCTACTGACTCACACGGCAAATGCAGCGTGCTTTTACCAACACCAGTTCCGAGCATCGGTAATATGAGGGACCATACAAACAATTCTGCAGCACCTCAACTACACAACACTACCCCAGCTGCTACGCAGAACACTACACCGACTGGCTTCCCACTGGTCAAAGTACACAATTACACTTGCCTCGGCAAGCTAAACAATACATTTGTAGAATGTCACTCCCCACCATATACCAAACACAAAACTCACAAGGGACCATGTATCACGGTATGTATGCAACAAAACAGATTGCACAAATCTCCTGAAATTCGTCAAAGCTGGGGGAATTGAGTATCATAAATATAGCACCCAAGGGGAAAAAACTCGAATGTACATCGTGAAAGAAGTTGACAAAACAACCCTCAATGACATTCTTCATGGTATAATCACAGCTCTCAGCTGGGACTGTGAGAGCATGAGATGAATTCTGGGATTCGTGACACACAGATTGCAGCCAAACTATTTAGTGGAGTTGGACAACACAGCTTACTCCTGCAACTTTCTGACGCAGATGCTCCTGCTTCACATGGTCGTAGTAGAAATATACACACCTCTGTGTGTCCCCCAACAGTGCCACCACTGCCAGCAGTTTGGCCATGCGGCACCCGATGTGATCTTGCACACGGTGCCGCAAATGCACTGGTAACCGTGTAGCACGACACTTTAAACTTGGTACAACTATCAAATGTACCAAATGTGGAGGGGTCCATGTGCAAACTACAGATGGTGTGCAGCATACAAAGAAGCTCTAAGGTGCAAAAGTGCCAAAGACAGACAAGTGGTAACCAGAACAGCTCCAAGACACTCCCCACCCCCCAACCAGTAAGGTGTGGAATCTCTTTTACTGGCATTGTCAGTGGAAGTGGATGAACTGAGGATGCACAGAGCTCCACAAACTCATGGCACACTCCCACAACAACAGAACCACAACCCACACATGCAATGCTAGAAACTGCCCCTATACTGACAACACTGCCGGTCCCAGACAACACCAAGTCAACTCTGTCTGGGCCAGATTGTGACACTCGTGATATCACAGAAGACACACCCAAACTAGGGCAACCACAAACACACGAAATGAAACGGAGGTACCCAAAAAACAAAAGAGGGGACACTATCACACCACAACAAATACACCAACAACAGACCAGACAAACATAGGAACACATTCAAAGGAACAATGTAACCGTAACTCACACTCTTGCCCCCCCCCCCCCCCCTCACCTCAGCAATAACACAGGTGACCCCAGATGAAATACGAACCATGAATAACACACAAGCCAGCCCATCCAGTACACCAACATGACCACCAGCCACCAACACCACCGCCAACACTTTGGCTGACATAACAAACATTCTCACCACAATCAGAGGCATAGTGGAGACACTATTCCCCACTCACGTGGCTTAAGATCCTCTTGAGGCTCTTCATCGTAACACATGCACAAACTCATGACGGCTACACCCAGCCAGTGCATGGCTGCTATACAAACTGCTATCACCACACTGCCCACACTCTTCCATAGATAATACACCACAAAACACAAACAACAATACTTTGACCCAGATGCTATTCTGGAATGCAGATGGGATTGGCAACAAAAGGGCAGAGCTAGCTGCATTTATAGAGGAGAAGGGAATCTGGATTGCTCTCATGAACAAAGCTGAGCTCCAGTCACACAAACAACTACTCTTCCCAAGATATTACATCTACTGTACTGACCACCTGAAGGCACAACTGTGGGTGGAACAGCAATCATTATATATTGAGACAAAGAATACACAAATATTAAGATCCCTGAACCTGAAAGACTAGAAGCCACAGCTGTTAGGGTCAAGTCAACTGAGTGAACACTACATTGATATCGATATACAATTGATCTGGTAACATCATAACAAGCGATATCAGCACAATACTCAACATTGCATAGTGACCAATAGCCACTGGTGATCTTAATGCTAAACACTCTGCTTGGAACTAACAAAGATCAAACACCAATAGCAAAAAAACTATGCGAACATGCACTGCGCCCAAACTACATTACACTAGTGCCAGCTGAGGTGACACTTAAAACAGGGAACAGAGACTAGATGTGATAGGCATTATAGTCACAATCAACATTGAAATTATACATGATTTGGCCTCACCAAACACCTGTAATACTTTACTCGGAAGAAACACAGCAGTATGATGAATCTCACAGGATACTGAGCAACAAGCGTGTGAATTGGGCATTGTTCAAGGAAATGCTTGAAAAGTCGTATCCCACAAATTCCCAAAATTACACGAAGCAGGAAACTTGTTGAAGCTGTCAAAGCCCTTACCACCGCAGTTCAGGATGCAATAGCATTTACCATTACAGTACTTATACCACAAGAATGCTCAATGGCCCTGCTCCCAGAAATACAGGGGCCGATGTCAATGAGAGATCATCTCGGGAGATACTGACTGTACAAACAGCATATTAGCAGGCTCCAGGGGATCATACAGGCTAAATTAAAACTTTCAAAACCACAAACTGGGACAATACACTCGCAGGGCTGCACACCACATGACTTGGAGTGTGGCAAATAGCTGTCCACTCCACCAAGAAGAAATACTACACACCAAGCTTACAAATACCTTACAGACCAGCATACTCCATGGAGGAGAAGCATGAGCCGATGACCAGAACACTAGCAACATCATTCACACTGAATCTGGCTCCTTCCAATCCAGCACTGCTACTTGAAATGGACCAGGAGGTTACATGGCTTGTAACCCAGCCCAAGTGCAATGTAACAATACATACTGCTACACATGAAATTACACAGGTTATTAAGCACAAAACAGCTAGAAAAGCTCCTGGTCCCAATCACTTTCAAAACCGTGTCACCCAGGAGTTCACGAATAAAGCTATAGAGCATCTCACACATATGACGAATACCATTCTACAACATCAACACTTCCCTGTCCTGATGTTCAGGAAGCCAGGAAAGTACCACTCCCTACCACAAAATTACAGAGCCGTTAGCCTGCTGAGCTCCCTGAATAAGATTGTTGAGAAGCTGATTCTCAGACATCTTACTATGCACTGCATCACCAATGACTCGCTGAGACTGGAGCAATTTGGATTCAGCAATCACCACTCCACAACACAACAACTCCTCCGTGTAGTGGAACATATTACACACACCCCCAACACCAACAAAGCTACAGGAGCACTGTTCCTGGTCTTCAGTCATCTACGGCACAATCGTCTCATTCGCAAACTCTGCACTGCTAGTCTCTCCGACGAGCTCATACATCTTACACACTCATATCTCACCCACAGAAGCTTCAACACCGACGTTCAGGGCAAACTGTCAACACAACACAGTATACAAGTGGGAGTACCCCAAGGCAGCATCCAAGGGCCCCTCTTGTTTAATCTCTACGTCAATGACTTTCCAACTGAACAAAACACAATGGCAACCATCTACGCAGATGACACTACCATCCTAGTGCAAGACTGGAAACCATCAGGCATAGTTCGCAACGGCAAACAAAACTGCCTAGCTGGAACGACAGTGTGTTAAAGCAAATGCTGACAAGTGTGAAGCAGTTTTCTTCACTGACAACCATAACAACTGCACAAACATTACGTGTTCTGGCGTACCCACAAGCTCTGGAATGAAAATTAAGATCGCAAGAGCAAAGAAGGCAGTGAACACACCGTCAGCCAATAGCCCACTGGCAAGGACCACACCACGACGGGAGCAGGCCCCTAGACAAAGAGAATATAAGTGCCGCCCCTGCCAGCCTTGGCCACTCAGTATTTGGACAGGATTAGGACAGTATACGGACAGGCCTAGCGCAGAATGCTACAATAACAGTTATTAGTGATCCACAAGCTGTGTGTCAAACTTGCACGAACATTGTATATAGCAAAGGACTCGGATTTATACTGCATGTCGCCTATTGCTTGCAACACCATTGTAAATTCCAGGTTAAGCATTGTCAAGCTTCTTATTTGTAATAAAAACTATTAATTTTGTTTGCTTGAATTGTTGTATAGCATTTTGAGAATGCAGCATCCTTTAGGCACCCTATACGAGATGAGTGGGCAGGACCCCACATTAAGACTGCAGACAAATAACACTACACACACGCCCAATACGTTTCAGTGTGAAAGTCAAATACTTCAGTGACAGGCCAACTGAGCAATTGCAAGGCTCAAACAGTGTTACTCTAAGCTCAACAGGTAAAGCACACTGAATAGGATTGTATCGAGGTCCGTCTACATGATACTGATTAGACCCATGAAGATGCATGCAGCTGCAGTCTGGGGTTACGTTGCTCTGACTGCCTGTGCCGCCTACAGGTGATACAGAACAAAGTGCACCACGGTCCACACACACTGTCAGAGAATACTGCCTTGAGACTCACACACAGAAATTCAAAAAACTCACCACATGACTGTACAGGAACTTGAGACACTCTGACAATCACTTAATTCTTAACCTGGGAAACTATGACCACAACCACGGGTGAAAACACAACTGCTGAAAAACACTTCTATCTAGGGACAATTAATCACCTGTGGACAGCACAAGCTCACAGACAAAATAAACACTGGTGAATCCCTGCATTACAGCAAAACTAAATGGCATTGCCAGCTGCAAATATCTAGCTGACCAACTGTCAATACGGGAAAGCAGTATTGCACACTAAACATAAACATATCCAACCAAACCTCTTTATGGCCAATTGACCACTCGTATAACGACCTTGGCATGTTACAAGTACAGATGCTGCAGGTGGCCCAGGAGACACTCAGGAGCACAGCCCAGGAGTACCCCTCCTCAATAGGACTGACACTCGTAAAGAGTGTTTTAAGCTGCGACAATGGTATCGAGCATCGCACGATACCCAAAACTAACGACAACCTCACCCTTGCAGACAGAAAGAAACTGCTACTGCTCTTACTATCTGTCCAGACTATTGCAGAAGTTTTGGTGCTTGCCTCGGCACTTTTCTCCCTCTGCCCTTAAAACTGCTACCTTCTGCTCACTTCTCGACCACTTCTATCGCCTCAAAGTGCCTGTATTAGTGGGTAATCCTACGGACAACATCATGACCCCACATCCTGTGCACTTCTCAATTGTAACGAAGCAAACGGAGGTGATGGTAGAACTTTGGTGATGGTCACTATGTCAGTGTGGGTGTGGAGTAGCTTCGCCCTTTAAAAAAAAGGCATTACCACGAATTGGTCCTGTGTCCTCCACATAGCAGCAAGATATGCTAACCTCTGAGCTGCTCAAATGGACAAGAGAGAATTTAGCATTAATTGCAAAGCTTGCAACCATAACAATCACAATAAAAATAATTTCCATAGAGAATATGCATTGAAGCTTAGGGTTAAGAAAACTGTTTTATATTCAGGTGCAGCACCCTTTTAACATCTGCCAGCCAACATTAGGAGCAATCTGGAAATCCCCAAATATTCAAAATTAAAGCAAAAAATGTTTTATTAGCCAGTCCACCAATAATTTACCTGGATATGTGAATTTACCTACCTGTCCCACCTCAGATACACAACGCACAAACACTTTCTAACAGAAACCATATTTAGCCATGCAACATATTCTCTAGGAGCAGACAGGAATGGTAGATGGTTTACTCCACAGAGGGAAGCTGGCAGCAGCTTTGGAATGCGTTTTGAAGTGGTGATTCCATCATAATAATAGCCTATGTGCAGGTACGGTTGGTTCTCCACGGAACAGAAACTACTGTACCGGTCCCAACGTGGCGTTGACAGCATAAAGGGCATTGCACAGGAAGGAAGTATATGAATTTATCAGAATAAGTTTAGATGACAGTGTCCTGTGTAAAATTAAATGCCCATTTAGCATGAAGTATTAAATCAAAATAGTGGCAGAGCAGTTTAAGTAGCAGAGCATTGGCTTTTTTTAAGTAGTTGCTTCTCTGTATGTTTATAAAAATAAAATGATGTAGAACTGATCCCCTTGAATAATGATTAATGTGAGCAGATTAGTAGTAGATGAAAATGGTTGTTAGTAGTTCAGTGGCACTTCTCACTTACTCGTTTTACGCCCCTGAAGGCTCTCATCGGTGTTGGAGCTGTTGGAATATTAGATGTGAATGAATGGCTGAACTCGATAATTTTCAAGGTATTCAGTATTCTTGTACAGTGCATTCAAAACAAAGTCATATAAAAATGAAGAGGGATGTGGACTTCATAAACTGGCTTGACAACAAGCACACAACAAAGCAGTGTGATGTAGCTTACTCAAGCACCTCAGTTTCGCAGGAGACCCTGAGGCAACAAGTACACACATCATGTTTGCTCACTGTTTTTTATTGCCTGTGCTCGAGCACAGTATGAAATGTATTAATTTTTATGGAGTCAGCTATCCGTCCAATTTCCTTCCCCAATCTGGGGCTGCTTCGCATCTCTAATTAATTTGTCGTTAACAGGATGTTAATTGTAATATTCCCTTTAATGAACTCATTTTCAGCAAATTGCTAAGCTGGTAATCTTCCTTTCTGTATTGAATAATAATAGTAACTCTGACATTTACATGAAGAGGCATACCAGCAGCAGCAGTTAGCTGTCTTTTAAACTTCATTTGATGCATCCAGAACATTGGAGATATACTGCAACGTCAGTAGGACATATTTACTGAGAAAAATCATACACGACACACTTACCTCCACTGAACGCATCCACACCCATTAATGTACAGGCAAAAATCCACAAAACCTAACATTCTAGAAGTGGAACAAAATGAATAATATTTTTCAAATACAGTGCTTAAAAAAGTTTCACACTGCCCCCACAGCTTGTATACTTTGTTTTTAACCCATTTGTGGGCACATTTTTTGTAGCAGCCCTGTAAAGTTAATTGTTTTGGTATCATTTTAGAAGTGTCAACTACATTTAATTTTTGATTATTTTATTTTTGTGGTTTAGGAGCAAAAAGCTATAGTGGTAAGTATACTTCCCACTGTCTTTAGTAAGCTGTTATGAGTTACTACTAGATGTGAAAAAAAGGAATTTTCTGTTTTTATTTGACTATCTATTTTACAATCCTAGAAACTTCATTTAACACTACATAAAGAAACGAGCTGAGACAAGTCACAATAGCATATATTGCAGAATGAAACAATGTGTTCTGTTGTAACAAGTGACAACAGCACTGATGTCATGACAAACAGACACCAGTTGTTTAGCATATTATCACAAAAAGTGAACCACATCCAGAGGAGGTAAAACATTTTCCCAAGAGCATAGTAAAACAACTAAATTAGTGGTAAGTATGGTCAGTTGGTGGTAAATATCCTTTCTGCAGTCCAAAAAAAGAAATTAATTTTGTGGTAAGTATATTCCCCTTGTATCATGGAAAAATTACTTTGGTAGTAAGCATACTTCCCAGTGGCCTTCAAAACAACATTATTTGGTGGCACATATAGTTGCAACTGCTTCTGAAAGGAACAAGTGACATTTAATGACAATTAAAAGCTACATTTCATAACAGACAGAAAGTTCAGCTGGTGCAGCAAACTAACATCAGGTGCCAGGTGCATACAGAGCTCGTATGATGTGTTCTCAGGAATACAGTAAAGAAATACAGTTGATGGTAAGTACACTTCCCACATACTGTGAAATGGTTAAATCAGGAACTTCTCTCACAATATATCAAGCGAGGTGGCACAGTGGTGAGCTCACTGGACTCACATTCAGGGCGACTAACAGTTAAAGTCCATGCATTACTCTCCTGAGGCAACCTGTTCATCTCAGAGTAGCCCTTTCAACCTACAGCCTCAATTATCTGCTGGATGTATTCCAATCTCTGTTTTCCTCTACAGTTTTTGCTCTCTACAGCTCCATCTAGTCCACCCAGACTTGGGTTTTCTGAGCTTTCTCTAAATCAGTATAGGCAAATGCCAAGATGGTTTCTCTGAAAGGGCACTATAAATAGCCTTCCCATCCTTGAAACAATCAGAGTTTGTGCTCAGACACTAAAGACCTCAATGTTTATGGGACATTAAACACTTATCTTCCTTCATTTCTCCTTTCTCAATATTCTTTTGTCTACCAGAAATCACTAAGTACAACTGACTGTGTAATGTAGGTGAAAGCAAACCTGCACTCTCATTTACTTTAGCAGAGTGCACTGTGTCTCCATTCGTTAATGGGACAGTGTGACTCACGTGGGCTGTACAGTCTGTCGACCTGCTGCAAAGAGGCACTTAAGGCTTTTACTGGTCATAAGAGATATACTTAGCAGTAGCTGTGTTTCTTTACTGCATTTATGGGAATACATTGAACCACTTCTGCATGCTCCTGGCATCCAGTGATAGTCCGCTGCACCAGTTTACTTCCTTTTTGTTATGAAATATAGCTTTTAGGGCTGTGAGGAGTATACAGCCCACCAAATAGCAGTGTTTTAATCGCTCTTGGAAAATATGCTTTCCATCAAAATAGTTTCTCAAAATGGTTTGGGAAGTACACTTACTGTATTTACCCGAATCTAAGCTGCACTCGAATCTAAGCCGCACCTGATAAATGAGACTCGAAATCAAGGGAAAAAAAATTTTCTTGAATCTAAGCCGCACTTGAAATTTGTGACTCGAAATTCAAGGGGGAGAAACGTTTTAGACCACATCTCCAAACCGAAACAAAGTTGGTCCATTGTAATATGAGACAATTTAGGTCGAATGAATGACGATACAGCTACAGTAGTTTGGTGCATGTGGTAAACTTAGCAGTTAAGCTTTACCACGTAGTCATTGCTATGCGTCAGGCTCTCCGTCCGTATTTATACTAGAGAGCCTTTCTCACATGCTTCGTCTGGTTGGAATTGATTGCTTACTTTTCTTTGATCTGATAAGTGCCGTTCTCTTTGTTATAGGTGTTTCCGTCACTCTAAGCTCAAAATGCATTATCGTACTGTGCCATGCATTGTTTGTCACATTCTGATTATGCGTGTTTACGGCCTGTCGCCGCTCACGGGATGGCTTGCTTTTGCGCACGCTACCACCGCTTACAATTTAAAAAAAAAAAGAGAGAGGAATCGTTTCATCAGCGAAACAATGGCAAGAGACCACTATTTGTTGTTACTTACACTGCCGCTTTCTTTGATAATGATCAACAAGAACCATATAATAGACTGCATATGATAGATGTTCCAAACGAAAGTTTAGCGAAAAATTTTCTCCGTTTGAAAATTTTTGCAGACGCCTCTTTAGTGCATTACATTCTGCACAGAAATTAGAGCCATCTTAGGTTTAAAAATCTAGTCAGTTGCTGTGCTTCATTTCTGACTGTATCACTATTCAGCATAGGAATAATACGAATATAAACATGACATGATATATATATTCTTCCGTGTTTGCTGTTGTCTCACTCTAGTTTCGTAGTTTATTAGGAAGACAGGATTTAAATCAGATATCAGGAAACACGTAGGAATACATGGCAAAATGTTTACATTCGTATTATTCTTATGGTGAAGAGAATACTGCATGTGATTCACAATTCATAAAAGTTGCTATTAACTACCATCTCTTGTCACAGGTAGGACAAAAATTCATCACGTAGACTTGGCCATATTGACAAACATCCCAAACACTCTTCCAGTTGGATTTTCGTAGTACATTGAAAGGCTGCAACATTCGGAGATGAAGAATACGGAATTTGTATTTACTTCGTTGGATAAAGTATGAAAATGCAGTGGTCGAAACTTGGGGCAGAGAAAAAAGCTCATCTTCCACCCCCCACCCCCGTTTTCTTTTCATTTGTTTACTGACGCAGAGGTTTTGGCGCCAGTATTTATCTTTGTGCCTGCAAAGCATGCCTGTGTAGTGCTACATATATTCAATGGCAGAACTTAGTTGTGGCAGCACCTACCAACATTTTTCAGAACTGCCGCTTACTTTGCACTTGATTGTAAGCCGCAGGCGGTGTTTTGGATTACAAAAACCGGAAAAAAGTGCAGCTTAGATTCGAGTAAATACGGTATTACTCAATTATGTCTTTTGTGAATCTTGGGAAGCATACTTGCCAATCACTTAGTGGTTTTACAAAGCTTTTGGGAATATATATTACCATCTGTAGATGTACCTGGTATCTTGTGATAGTACACTGTACCAGATGCATAAAAATTGCTACAACAAACAGTTTGTGGCTATTCTAACAGATATACATAAGGCACTACATTCTAAAATATTTGCATCTTTCACTGAAAAGCAAGCAACTAGAGGTAAAGTTCTCTTGCCATTTGTAAAAACAGTTGCAGATCGCGACCTCCGAGTGCTATGAAGAGAAGGTATTGACGCAGTGCTTAAACCAAACTGAAGACCAAAACAGCAGCCATACCCAAGTAAACTGCTATGCAGTAGTTTCAGTGAATTTGACAATGATGTGGCTGCTTTCATGGTGGCCCAGTCATATTGTGGGGTAGAAATACGTTTTGTTTATAACAAGTTGTATACCAATAAAAACATCACACACAGATATTCTTTATAAAATTATTTAATTGGATAGATAAAAAATCTACTCACCAAGCAGTGGCAGAGCACACACATAAAAGACTGTTGTGATAGGCAAGCGTTTGGAGCCAGTGACTCCTACTTCAGGCTGAAGGGTTGCAGGGGAAGCAAGAAAGGTGAAGGAAAAGGACTTGGAGAGGTCTAAGAAAAGGGGTAGATTTTGGGAAAGTTACCCAGAACCGTGGGTCATGGATGACTTACCGTACAGGATGAGAAGGAAAGACTAATTGTTGGGGACTGCATCGGGCAAGATTCGGAAACCTGAGAGCTTAAAGGTGGAAGACAGGGTAATATGCAAGACAGAGATTACTACTAAAACTGTACATGAGTTAATAAGAGTGAGAAGCTAAGCGTATTGTATACAACAGCTGCGGGAGGGGGTAGTGAAAATAGATGGGAAAGACAATGAAAGATGTAGAAAGCTAGAACAGAGTGAGGCAAAGAGTAATTACAGTGAAGAAAAGCTGAGACAGGAGAAATTAACGTAAATTAAGGCGAGGTGGGTGGTGAGAACCAAGGACACGTAGTGCTAGTTCCCACCTGCGGAGTTCAGAGAAACTGGTGTCTGGCGGAAGAATCCAGGTGGCATGTGTGGTGAAACAAGTGTCGGGGTCACGTATGCTATGTTGTAGAGCATGCTCTGCAACAGGATATTGTGAGTTTCCAGTATATACACTATGCCTATGCCCATTTATCATAACTGATAATTTGGTGGTAGTCATGCAGATGTAGAAAGCTGAACAGTGTTTACATAATAGCTGGTATATGACATGTGTCGTTTCTATTTTTCGCCTGATCCGCAGTTCTGGGTGACTTTCCCAAAATCTACACCTTTTGCTGGAACTCTCCAGGCCTTTTCCTTTACCCTTCTTTCTTCCCCTTCAATGCTTCTGTCTGGAGGAGCCACTGGCTCCGAAAGCTTGCCAATAACAACAGTCTATTATGTGTATGTTCTGCTGCCACTTGGTGAGTAGATTTTTTATCTATTCAATTAAATAATTTTATCAATAATTTATTGTTTTTGTTGTTATAGTTACTCTTTATAACCTACTTAAAATACATCACGTACCCTCCTCTCCACAATTCTTCGAACACATAGTTTTGCCTTTTGTAAAAAATCACTGCGTTTCTGTATAACATACTTGGAATCAAAGTGTCCAACATCTATTACAATCATAAACAGAAGAAAGAAAGTCATTGTATTTATTGGCAGTATTACGCAATCAAATATTTTGAAAGAGTTCCAGTGGTATAAATTTACAAAATCTTACAAATAAATATATACGTTTATTCTTTAAATCAATTCTTAGCAATAACATAATAGTATAAATTGCAGAATCAATATAGCCAATTTTAATGTAATGACTGCAATACAAATACAAAATAACAGCGGTAAGTTATAACAAATGAGAGAGAGAGAGAGAGAGAGAGAGGCATTTAGACAATGTTTCATTACAGTGTGAAACTTATTAGAATTAAAATGAAGCCATAGTGAATTATTACATTCCAAAAATAATAATTATTGTGCTCTTTCACCCCAAAATACTACCTTCATTAGGTAATATATACTTTTAATTTCAGAAATTTTTACAACCGCTCTGGACTTCACTGCCTCGATGAATTTATTACATGTGTCAATGAATGAGGGTTGATAACACTGCTTTAGTCATTCAATTGTTCATCATGTGATATTCACAATGTTCTTAATAACTTCTTATGTAAAGTTCTATCATGAAAAAGATAATCTACGTAAGTTTTAAAAGTCGCGAATCTTTAAACAACAACTTGTTAATGGGTATATCAGTATTTTGTATACATTCTAGCATTGCTAGATTTACTTTTAAATTTTAAAGTATATGAGCAGATTGGCAACTTTCCATCCAGAAAATTTGCTGTTGGCAAGACCTCACTACAAAGAAAAATGGTCTTTCCGGAGTCAAATGCTAAAGAATTCATAAATACCAGCAGTGTAAGTGATACAAACAGGTATTAAGCAACGGTCATAAATATCGTTCTGCTAGACGAGAAAAAAAGTAGGTAGATGAAAGAGTAAATTGGGTGCAAGGATTGAACATAAACTCACCCAAATTACAAAGGATCTTTCTTTTTTTTTTTAAAAAAAAAAAAAAAAAAAAGAGGGTCACTGCTCAAGAATTGAGAACTGCCCCCACCCCCCTTTCTTTTACAGGCTTGCTTTCACTTCTCAGATGAGACCATGTCCCCCATATAAGAAGAAAATAGCCAATATGTAAAGAGAATTACACTTAAAGAGTTTTCTAGAATGAGACTTTCACTCTGCAGCATAGCGTGCACTGATATGAAACTTCCTGGCAGATTAAAACTGTGTGCTGGACCAAGGCTCAAACTTGGTGATCGTAACCCCAGACCTGTGTTGCCGTTTTCGGAGGTAAATCTCGTATCTGGAAAGAGGAGATGACAGTTAGGGTACTATGGGCGAGCAGCTGCCATCAATTTTTGATGGTGCAGAACCCACAATAGTGGAACTGCTGCCTAGTCCAAAGGCACCTGTTACCAGTCTTACCCCACAATAGTGTATCGAATCCAGGCGTAATGTTGTAGCTGATAAAAAGTCATATGAGAGATTCCTGTAATCTAGGTGTGACTGCACCAATGCTGCATACAGCCATACCAAACTAGAGTGGACCACACCGCGGTCGGTGTCGCTGAGGCATAGAAGAGCATTCAGGTGCGACCTACATGTCTGCTTTAGTTGACAAAGACGGGGAAGCCATGTCAACTAGGCATCAAAGACCGGTCCTAAAAAACACAATGACAGAAATGCATAACGTAAGTCATGGCAGCCAAAAAATGAATGCTATGAGTGAAAGCCCAGGATTGTGCTTGGTGTATTGCTCCCTGCATTCTGCCTCCAGCAATAGCCGTCGCGGACGAACAGAAAGGATGGGGACACCATATGTCATGCAGCTGCCGCCAGATCATTGCTAGCCACAAAAAGGAGAGCGACACTCAAAACAGAACCTTGTGCAAGCCCCTTCTCCTGCAGGTGGGGATGCTACAGGAGGCACCAACCTGTACCCAAAAACTGAGACATGGAAGAAAGTTCTGGATAAAAATCAGGAGTGGGCCATGGAGGCCCCACTCCTTTAAGGTGGCAAGGACGTTATGGCACCATGTGGTATCATAGGATATATACGCAGATCAATGAAAACTGCAACAAGGAACTGATGCTGAGCAAAAGCTGTTCAGATAGCACACTTCAAGTGGACTAAATTATCTTCAGTAGAGCGCCCTTGGCGAAAAGCACCCTGGATCGAAGCCAAAAGATCCGGGGATTCAAGGACACAATACAGCCTTCGACTAACCATGTGTTCAAGTAACTTGCAGGACACTGAGTAAACAGTCTGGACGACAGCTGTCCGTTTGAAGAAGCAATTTATCTGATTTCAAAATTGGAATAATGGCATTTTCTCGCTACTGGGAAGAGAATTCTGCATTGCACCAGGGATGGTTAAAGCAAGGCCAGGTACACTGATGGAAAAATTTGCAACACCAAAAAATAATTAATGTAGAGTAATGAAATACCAGGAATATATTTGTTGAGACAACGTATGTAAAGTGATTAATGTTGCAGGATCAGAGATCAATGTAAGTGTGAGATAAGCCACAGCAAATGTAAAAGTAAATGCTGGTACGCTGATGTACACGTGTCATGTGTCAGTTTATGGGATGGAGTTCCATGCCTGTTGCACTTGGTTGGCCAATATAAGGACAGTTAATGATGTTTGTGGATGCGTTGAAGCTGTCATCAGATAATGTCCAATATGTGCTCGATTGGAGGTAGAGCTGGTTATCAAGGAAGCCAAGGCAATATGTTGACACACTATAGCAAGTTGGCTTACAACAGCAGTATGTGAGCAAGTGTTATCCTGTAGGAAAACACCTCCTGTAATGCTGTTTGTGAATGGCAGCACAACAGGTCAAATAACCAGACGGACATACAAATTTGCATTCAGCATTCGTGGGATTCATACAGACAGTTTTGTCAGTGGAAAAGTGAAAGCCATTGTCGATGCTCCAGGAGTAAAGACAATAAAGACATTGCTGAAGATGCCACTAAGTGAGACAGGTTCATAGAGAACTGCAATAGAAGGCAAAATCGTTAAAAAAAAGGGAGCTGGAGATGCCCAGTGGGAGACAGGCCATTATAGGGTTCATGGTGATAGCAAAGAGAATGACACTCAGAATGGAACCCTGAGACACGCCATTTTCCTGGATAAAGGTGTCCGACAAGGCAGACCCTTCATGCACCTCGAAAACTCGGTCTTTTAAAAATGTCTGAAGGAAACAGGGTAGGTGGCCACGGAAGCCCCACATGTGAAGAGTATGGAGGGTACTAGCTCTCTAGCAGGTGTCATAGGCCTTCTCCAAATCGAAAAACACGGCGACAGTCTGGGATTTCTGCAGAAAACCATTCATGACATGGGTGGGCAAAATAATGAGACGGTCAACTGCAGAATGCCGTGTTGAAAGCCACACTGTGCATTCATCAAAAATTGTGAGACTCGAGCCACCATATCATCCGGGCATGAATCGTATGTCCCATCACCTTGCGAACACACTGGTAAGAGAGATGGAGTGGTAGCTAGAAGGAAGAGTGTGTGTGTGTGTGTGTGTGTGTGTGTGTGTGTGTGTGTGTGTGTGTGTGTTAGAGAGAGAGAGAGAGAGAGAGAGAGAGAGAGAGAGAGAGAGAGAGAGCTAATTTCGGCAAGAGCTGGATTTCCATCAATAAACTGAGTTGAAGTCTGCCGTTGGTAGCAGTCACCCCCTGCAGTAGTAGCCCTCGGGTGGCCTGAGCAAGGTATGTCACCGACAGTTCCTATCTCTCTGTATCTCCTCCATGTCTGAACAACATTGCCACGGTTCACTCCACGATGCCTGGACACTACCCTTGCAGAGAGCCCTTCTTGGCACAAAGTAATAATGCAGATGCAATCGAACTGCAGTATTGGTCATCTAGACATTGTTGAACTACAGACAACATGCCCTGGATTCCCCTTGTCGACAGCAGAAGAAAGCCGACACTTCTGTAGGACCTCATGGAGCAGGATCCTCTTGCCTCTGTGCCCTGTAGCAGCGAATTTTTGCAGACTGGCACTCGGCAGCTGCCGAGGTGACACCCCTTTGTATTGTCCTCATCGTGACTGTCCTCCAATGCAACTTTTGCAGCCTTTGATCCAACAAAGAGGATTTATAACTGCTTTTAGAATCGCAGCTTCTACTTGTACTCTGCCTTCAGGAAACAAAATTGCATCCTCACGACTGCTTTGAGCTTTCGCATTTCTTCCTGGTCTGTTTTGACCTTCTGTTCGAGGTTGGCATTCTGTCTCATGGGGAAGTCATGCTGCTCATATGGGATGACATTCATAGTCAACCCATCCATCTCCCTGACTACCAGTCATCAAGCTGTTGCAGTTTGTCTTTTCCTTCCTCACTTGAGCTTTTCCCTTTCTACCATTTACATCCCACCGTCATTCGATGTCACCAGGTTCGATTTCCTCCAGCTTATTGGACAGCTTCCTTGCCGATTTCTGCTGCTTGGGGACTTTAATGCACACCATCCCATTTGGGGCTCTTCCAGAACCTATCCGAGAGGTGCCCTCTTCACTGCCATTCTTAATCAACTTAACCTTTTCTTCTTTAACACAGAAGCACCCATGTTGCTTTCAGACTCGTCACACACCTATTCCCATTTGGACCTTTCCTTCTTCACTGCCCGTCCTGCACATCATCTTGAACGGTCCGTTCTTTCTGACACCTACTCGAGCGACCATTTCCTGTGTGCTATCCATTTGCTGACTCCTACCCCACCTCCGTGCACATCGAAATGGCAGCTCACTAAGGCTGACTGGAGACTTTACTCCTCCCTGGCGACCTTCAACGAACACGATTTCCGCAGTTGTCATGACCAGGTGGAATTTCTTACAAACATTATCCTTACCATCGCAGAGCATTCCATTCCTCACACTTCCTCTTTACCATGCTGTGTCCCAGTCCTTTGGTGGACTGAAGCCTGCAGCGATGCAATTCGCATTCTTCGGGATAACCAAAAAGGTAGCTGAACTTCATTCACTAGTTCTTTTAACAGTTTCACCCCCCTTCTACCATCGTGTGCACCAACCTCCGACGGTTCTCTGGAAACAAGATCCATTCCCCAATTTTCGGCCTGACAGTAGCAGACAATATCATCGTGTACCCTATTGCTATCTCCAACACCTTGGGTCGCCATTTTGCAGAAATTTTGAGCTCCTCCCACTATCGTCCCGCCTACCTCTATTGGAAATGAGCAGAGAAGACTCGGGCAATACCCTTCTCTTCTCAGAATCGTGAGTGTTACTGTGCTGCCTTTACTATGAGGAAGCTAGATCACGCTCTCACTTCATCTCAATCCTCCGCCCTGGACCAGACACTGTTAACTTTCAAATGTTGCAGCACCTTTCTCTTGTGGGCAAGCACTTTTTGCTTAATACGTACAACCGGACCTGGGCAGAGGGCATGTTTTCCAGCCACTGTCGTGAAGCAACTGTCATACCCACACCTAAGCCCAGTAAGGACAAACAACTTCCTTCTGGCTATCACCCAATTTGTTTACCCACGGCATGAATGGTTTTCTGTGGAAATCCCAGACTGGCTGTGTTTTTCAATTTGGAGAAAGCCTACGACATTTGTTGGAGGACTAGTATCGTTTGTACTCTCTACACATGGGACCAACTGCCCCATCTCCTTGAGGAACTTTTAAAAGACGAGTTTTCGAAGTACGTATGGGGTCTGCCTCCTCAGACACCTTTATCAAGGAAAATGGTGTACCTCATGGTTCTGTCCTGAGTGTCGTCGTCTTTGCTGTCGCCATTAACACTACAATGGCCTGTCTCCTGCTGGGCATCTCCGGCTCTCTTTTTGTTGATAATTTTGCTATCTACTGCTGCTCTCCATGAACCTGTCTCATTGAGTGGTGTCTTCAGCAATGTCTCGATCATCTTTACTCACGGAGCATCGACAGTGGCTTTCATTTTTCTACTGACAAAAACATTTGTATGAATTTCTGGCAGCACAGCTGGTTTCTCCCACCATTTCTACATCTTGGGCCTGTTGCTCCTCCATTCATTGAAACTACAAAATTCCTGAGGCTCCTGCTTTATACAAAACTATCTTGGTCCTCCCACTTCATGCTCCCTGCAGCTTTTTCGATGGGTGTGAACCCTTCACCATCTTGGCTTCGTGCGGCAGTCCATCTTCACCTTGACCTTCATTCACTTTCTAAAGACACTGCACCAGGCTAGGTCTATTGCCTTCAGTTTCACGACCTATGCATGGAATTTTGCAATAGTATATTTGTGTACACTGATGGCTCTTTGACTGACCGTGGGGTCGGGTGTGCCTTCAACGTCAACCAACATTTTTTGGTACTGACTTCTGGCACATTGCTCAGTATTTACAGCAGAGCTCTTCACCCTGTATCAGATCATCGAGTACATCTGCTGACATACTCTTTTCACTGTGTCACTGCTCAGACTCTCTCAGCACCCTTCAAAGCCTCTGTGCACTGTAGACTGTCCATCCCTTAATGAACCGGTTCCAGGAAAGCTTCCACTTGCTCACTTTTTATGGAGCCACTGTGATGTTTATGTGGGTTCCAGGTCATATCGGTCCAAGAGGTTGCTGACACTGCTGCCAAAGCTGCATTCCTCGTACTTCAGCCCAATAATTCTTGCATTCCCTCTGATGATCTCTTGTAGCTTTCTGTCAGGAGGTGGTGTCACTTTGGCATCGCCACTGGTCCTCCATTCATAGGAATAAGCTCTTGGTTATTAAGCCTCTCCCAGTGGCTTGGACAACCTCCTCTCAGTCCTCCTGCGGCAAGGAGGTCATTTTAACTAGGTTGCATATTGGGCACTGCCTTTTTAGCCATCACCATTTGTTAAGTGGTGCTCCCCCACTACTTTGTGCACATTGCACCCAACTTTTAACTGTCTGCCGTTTCCTGAGGGGATGCCCTTTTTTTTTACCGTTTACATTCCCGTTTGGGTTTGCCACCTGAGTTATTGGCCGTTTTAGTGAACAATGCGTGGGCTGTCGACCGTGTTTTACTTTTTATCAGTTGTAGCAATATGGTGAAGGCCATTTAATTTTTAGTTCTGGGCCTCAATTTCCCTATTGCGTAGTTCGTAGACCTTTCTCCACGTACCTGTTTATAGCTGTCCTCTCTTCTGTCATTAAACGTTGACATGTAATCATTTTTAACTCCTCTCTTTATCTTTGTGTTTCACAGTTTTGGCATGGACACATATGACCCTAGTTGTTTTTGCGCCCTAAAACAAAATGGGGGAGAAATACGAAGCCCTTACATTCTTTTGTCAACTTATGTCCTTACCTCCCCTTGAGACCTCAAAATTTGTCGGGGAAAAATTCTAAAATGTGTCTGTGGAATCAGAGAAATATCAGGGAATTTCACTTGGAGAAACTTGCGGCAACCCTGATTTCAGGTTTTTATATATGGAAATTATTTTTGCTTCTAGTATTGCAGTTCTGAATTGCTGAGTTCATCTTAAACTAACTCTTGTTATTAATCACAGATACCATTAGGGAATATAACTTCTACAGGCATGTAAGTGTGAGAATCCATGGGTCCCTGAAGAAGCTTTTTCAAGAT